>NC_062556.1:45673059-48073059 GCF_016906955.1 Phacochoerus africanus | reverse complement strand
TTTGCCTGATTCTATCAATGAATAAGTTACTTAAAAATTAGCTGTCTCTGGGAATTCCCATCATGGCTCAACGGAAATGAATCCAACTAGTAACCATGAGGTTTTGAGTTCGGTCCCTAGCCTCGCTCAGTGGGTTAAGGATCTGGCGTTGCCATAAGCTGTGGTGTAGGTCACAGATGAGGCTCAGATCCCGTGTTTATGTGGCTGTGGTGTAGGCCAGCAGCTACAGCTCCAAATCGACCCCTAGCCTGGAAACCTCCATATGCCACAGGTGCAGCCCTAAAAAGACACATACACACAAAAAAGATCAGTTGTCTCTGAAAAATGGAAAGTTACTCTGAACATTTCATGAAATGGTCCATGTGAAAGTAAATACAATTCAGATACATTGATATTTGGACACAAATGATTCTCAGTGAATTGGTGGTCTGTCCTCATTCCAAATAAAGGCCCTCAATATTTCTGAGGATTAAATTTACCTTAAAAGCCATTCAATAAATGATTTAAAGAAAATCTTCCAACATTCTCCAATGTAAGTATTATACAGACAGGTCAATAAATCAACAGTGAGCAGGCAAAGATTTTCTGTTAAGCATCTCTCTTCAATAAGAAACTCCTATGTATTTTTTAAATGAATCCAGTTTAAGTTTTAGTTTGCTCAGTATAAAACACATAAAGTTCCTAAGCTTGCCTTGCTTTCTCAAAAGGAAAAATGTTTATCTCTAAGATTTAACTGTGGAAAAAAATGTGGTCAGACATGGAACAATAAAGTGCAGGAGGAAAAAATTTGCAGGCTTTTTTTTCAAACTTCCCCATCAGATCTCATTGTGATTTGAAGGTGGTTTTAACTTCTCAACAGTCTGATTACTCTTAAACCAATTGGATTGTCTGTCAGATTCTTAAAGCTGTCACCAAACAGGACAGAGCTGTCATCACTCAAGGATTTCAACTTTTCAAGTCTCATCAGGGTATCAGAGCAATCCTAAAAGGGGAAGAAAGCCTATGGTTGCATGGTTTAAAAGTCAAGTAAATTCTTTAAATGCTATGTCAGAATAAATGATGTGAGTTAGGAATGAAGAGGAGCTGGACCCAGCTAAAATTTCAATGTCAAAGAAATATGTGCCATTTAATTCAAATTACATGACCTGTCCAGTTGCATATCTAATTGAATAGTAATTGACTTGGATGCCAGGCTGAGATTAAGCACCCTGGTGTATCATAACTCAGTAAAGCATTTCATGGTCTTACCTTCCCATTAACAAATGCCTGCTTTGGGGAAGATGTGCACTAAGAATGTGTAGCAGTACTGCGATCAGTTCAAATCCTCTGCACCATTTCACCCCATGGGACCTTGGGTAATACACTCAACCCTCTTAAGCTTTTTGAAGTCTCTGACTGTGGGTTTGTAAAACAGCAATTTGAGAAATCTACTTTATAAAGGGGTTGTGAGGAATACGAATTAAATACACAATATAAATGTTCATTTTCATTAGGAAATTGCATTGATTTATGAAACTTCAACTGGATGTTAGAAACCATAAATATTCATGGTCTAATCCCACTTCCATTTACTATCTATACAGCCTTGGGCAAAACATGTCAGCTCTACAAGTGTATTTTCTCACTTCTAAATTGAGAATAGTAGTTTCTGTCTTGCCTGTATCTCAAGACTGCTGTGAGGAATCAAATTAAAAATATATATATATGAAAGTCCCCTATAGATAATAAGATTAACCATAAGATTTTTTTAAACATGAAACCTAAGAATAAAGTCTTAAAATGTAGTATCAAGTAACCAAATGCAAGAGAGAAAAGTTTCAAGGGCCTCTCCTTCCCAGACTTTCCTCCCCACCATGCCAAAAGATTTGGGGTCACTTTAGATGCTTTTCAAAACATTGACTCAGAGCATGAAACAAAGGAATCTTTGATTACTCCTCCGTGTTACAGCCAAAAATAAATTTTAACCAAACTATAACCTAAAGAAGAGGCAAACACAGCATCTTTATGTCCTGAGAGCTCAACACCCATCTCCCTGAATCACAAGCTTCAGAGCAGTTGGTTAGACCTGTACCCTCCCTCAGAGACATAAACAAATCATGTTTCTCCTCTTCTGATGCTGTAATTTTATTAGTGACCAAAATCTTTCTAAAGAAGGAAAATAAGCAGAAATGACAAGAGACGAGCCTGTTAGATGTGTCAGAAATGTAATGAAAAACATAGCATCCATGAGGACATGGGTTTGATCCTTACTCAATGGACCTGGCACAAGCTCTGGTATAGGTCACAGATGCAGCTCAGATCTGGCATTGCTGTGGCAACTCCAATTTGACTCCTTCCCTGGGAACTTCCAAATGCTGCAGGGGCAGCCACTGAAAGAGAAAAAACAAAACAAAACAAAACAAAAACAAAGTCGGAATACACAAAATGTGGAGTTCCCGTCGTGGCGCAGTGGTTAATGAATTCAGCTAGGAACCATGAGGATGCGGTTCGATCCCTGGCCTTGCTCAGTGGGTTAACGATCCGGCGTTGCCATGAGCTGTGGTGTAGGTTGCAGACGTGGCTCGGATCCTGCGTTGCTGTGGCTCTGGCGTCGGCTGGTGGCTACAGCTCCGATTGGACCCCTAGCCTGGGAACCTCCATATGCCGCGGGAGCGGCCCAAGAAATAGCTTAAAAAAAAAAAAAAGAATACACAAAATGTTAAATTAGTGAAGGGAGGAAAACAAATGATCATGCTGCTTCAGTGGAGGACAGAATGGGAGAGTGGTTCAAAGTACTGGTTTTGGAGTCAAATCCATTTGAATTTATATTAAGATCCACATCTTATTAGAACAGATTCGACCTCACCAGTTCTCAGTCTCTTAATCTGTACATCAAAGAAAAGACTGCCAAAATACCAAAGTATGAGGATTAAGTCAGATAGGACATGACACTCACACTTAACCCAGTGCCAGGAACACATAGGGTGCCCAGTGTATTGACGCTATTACAACAAAGGTGAGGATGATGAAAAATCAGAAAAGGTATTTAGTCCCCATATTAGTTTCCTAGGCTTCCATAACAGATTGTCACAAAGTGTGTGGCTTAACATAACAGCAATTTAGTACCTGACAGTTCTGGAAATTAGAATGTTGAAATTAGTAGGGCCCTGCTCTTTCTGAGGGCTCTAGTGGGAGAATCTGTTCCTCATCTTCCTCTTAGCTTCTGGGGTTCCCAGCGCTCCTTGCTGTCCTGTGGTTTGAGAACCTACTACTCCAATCCCTACCTATCACGATGGGGTATTCTCCCTGTGGGTTTTTCTCTCTGTCTCTTCCTTTCTTATAAGGACACAAATCATTTCAGATGGAGGGCCCCTCCTACTCCAACATGGCCTCATCTTAACTTGATTGCACCTGCAAAGACCCTATTGCCAAACAACATCACATTCACAGAGACCAAGGGGTAGGACTTCCACTTAGCTTTTCACCCACTAGAGTGCCTAAGGAAGAAGACAGAAATGAAGGATGCACACACAAGCTTTTTCCTACCTACATTCTATGTGGAAATAGAATAAGGATTCTACTACATCTGGTTCTGGAAAGCTCCTAACTGCAAGTAAGTAAATCATTCATAATAAAACCCAAAACAATTCAGGAAGTAAAAAAGCTGGCTAATAAAGAAATCTAGTAAGAGTGAAATAAGTGCACTGGGTAATCAAACTCCACAGAGAAAGAGTGAGAAGTTTGGATCAGTCCAGAAATCCAGAGAGTGAGACAGTATTCAGAAAGGGGACGAAATTAAGTGAGCAGATGATTTGGGGTGAGTAGCAGGTAATTTGTAAGGCTAAGAACAGTTCTAATGAATGATAGACAGAGGAAGATGGGAGAGTACAAGTTAGCCTTTAAAAATAGGGAACATGGCATAGGAATTAACTATGGCTCAGCAAGCTAAAGACATTTATCAATTCCCTGCTTTTACATACACTTGCTATAAAGGGAAATCCAAGTGATGCATAAACGAGCTGGGTCTTCCACACCATTGATCTGGGTGCAGGAGCCCTCATCCCATCTTCATAATGAAGAGGAGAGCTGGAGTGATGTGATAAGAAGTGGAGTGATGCACCCTCACACCATGCATTAAAATAAACTCGAAAAGGCTTAAAGGAACCCTATCGTATTGTTGGTGGGAATGTGAATTGGTGCAACCACTGTGGAAAGCAGTATGGAGAGTCCTCAGAAAACTAAAAATAGAACTACCATTTGATCCAGCAATCCCACTCCTGGGCATCTATCCAGAGAAAACCATGACTCACAAAGAAACATGTACTTCAATGTTGATAGCACCACCATATACAATAGCCAAGACATGGAAACAAGCTAAATGTCCATCAACAGAGGAGTGGATAAAAAAGATGTGGTACATATACACAATGGAATATTACTCAGCCATTAAAAGGAAAGAAATAATGGCATTTCCAGCAACAAGAATGGACCTAGATTATCATGCTAAATGAAATCAGTCAGATAATGAGACACCAACATCAAATGCTATCACTTACATGTGGAATCTAAAAAAAGGACACAATGAACTTCTTAGCAGAACAGATACTGACTCAGACTTTCAAAAACTTTTGGTTTCCAAATGAGACAGGTTGGGGGGTGGGGTGAGACAGGTTTGGGATGGAAACACTATAAAATTTGGTTGTGATGATTATTGTAGGCCTCTAAATGTAACAAAATTCATTGGGTAATTTTTAAAAAAGACTTAAACATAAGACATGACACCATAAAACTCTTAGAACATAGGCAAAACATTCTCAGATGTAAACCATGTAAATGTTTTCTTAGGTTAGTTTCCCAAGGCAATAGAAATAAAACCAAAAATAAAAAAATGGAACCTAATCAAGCTTACAAGTTTTTGCATAGCAAAGGAAACCATTTTTTCAAAAAAATGACAAGACAACGTAGAGAATGGGGGAAAAATAGTTGCAAAGGATGCAACCAACGAGGGCTTAATCTCCAAAATACACGTGAAGTAGAGTGAGAATCGTTCGCCTCTCCCTCCATCCACTGTCTTCTAGATCTCACCAGGACACTAGCTCCATACACTGGCTCCATCACCAATGCCTCATACTTAAAAAGAGGATAATATAATACCTACTTTTTCAGGGTTTTCTGAGAGCAGTGAATCATCCCACATAAAATCCTTAGCATGGTGGCAGGCACATGGTGAGTTCTCCATAAATGACAGCTATCAGCTCAGACTGTCATTTTTATTTTCAAAGTGTATGCTGGTTTTCTTTCTTGTGACAAAGGAAGCCAGCTCTTCTATGCATCAATCAAGCAGGACAGGTTTTGTAGAGGATATGCTATGTCAACCAGGAGACTTACTACGTGCCCAGCACAGGGCTGGGCTGAATTAGAGATTTAAAAAGAAGCATCATGAGACCTCTTCCATCTCAGAAAATCTGCCTCTATTCTATACCGTGCTACAATTCCAGCCACTAGAGGTTAATTTTATTGCTTTTGCTTTTGGTTCAACATAGCCTTAAAAATACGTTTTTCTGGTTTGGGCAAATCATCCCATCTTGGCAAACAAAGCAGTGCTGGGAACATACTGTAATCCACCTCCCTCACAATAAGCTCAACTGAGTTCATCCAAAGGGTCTGGAGTCATGAGCGTAAGGTCAGCTGTCTCCCACCTGGAACACCTCCAGTGGCGGATCCCTCTGCAGTGGCACTGAACGTACTTCTATGTGTAGGGTACATGGGAAAGGTCAGGAAGAAGGTTTGAGGGAGGGAACACACTCCCTTTATTGGTTCAAAATCTCAAGGAACTTCCCAAGTGAAATCTGAAACTGGTCCTTGTACAATGAGGGCAAGAAGAGACCAAAGAAAGAGGCAGACCTCTCCAGATGGTTCAGTGGCAATTTTAACAAGCAAGAGAACTCACTTATGAGGCTTGTCTCAGGCAGCTATAAGATGAATAGATCCTCCCACCCACCAGCCAGAATCATAAGAGTTTGTTTGTTTGTTTGTTTATTGTCTTTTTAGGGCCACACCTGTGGCATATGGAGGTTCCTGGGCCAGGGGTCCAATCAGAGCTGTTACTGCCAGCCTACGCCACAGCCACAGCAATGCCAGATCCGAGCTGCGTCTGTGACCTACACCACAGCTCACGGCAATGCTGGACCCTTAACCCGCTGAGCCAGGCCAGGGATCGAACCCGAAACCTCATGGTTCCTAGTTGGATTAGTTTCTGCTGCACCAAGACAGGAACTCCCAAGAATCCTAAGAGTTTATATAGAGACCTGAACTGGGTTCAGTTAGGTAGACCAGATGGTCTCAACACATTGCTCTCTCAAGTCTGCTTTCTCCAAGTGACTCCAGTGGGTGGAGCCTACATTCCAAGGACATGGGACAGAGTGAGGACTCTCTGATTGCCCTGGTCCAGCTTGCCAGTCAACCAGTGATCACATCCTCTCAATAACCTCCCCCAACACTCTTGCAGAAAAAGTTTGTCAGAGACCACTCGTCTTTACAGGCAGCCGTCCACTGCCACAGAGGGCAGGAAAAAACAGTACAAGTTTTGGATTTGATTCCTAATTTAGCACTATGACTGATTTGACCTTAGGCAGACTATTAACCCTATTTTAACCACAATTTCATCATAAAAAATATCTCACAGTAAGCATCTAAAACAGATAACTATTAGGTAGGTGGTTGTCTTCAAGCAATTCTGACCTAATTAGGAAAAGACATCTACATGGTAGAGAAATTGGTACAGAGGAAATTTCTAAGAGACATCACCCGTTTTCTAATTCTGCTTCCTGTAAAGAGAGGATAAAGGCAGGAATATCTTCAATTCTTAACATTTCCCAACAAGTAAAATTCCTTTTAAGAACCCATTCAAATAGCATGAATACATGAGCTTTACTTTTTTTCCTCAAATCCTTGAATAACAATAACATAAATTTGGTTGCATAAAATAACTGTGATCAGTTTGAATGAAACCAGAAATAGAACAACACAGTTAATCTCTATTCTCTGGATAGAATAATGGAAGTCTGCTAACTTCTGAGACAGTGCAAAGAAAGATCTGTACATAATGGCAATTAGAGGAAACTACATGTATTCCAAAAAGGCACACACAAAAAAGATTACTATTTCTCAAAAGAGTTATAGATTTTTCTAAGAGGTTACAGTGATTTACCTTTTTTTGAAGTTCTGCAATTTAAAAGGACAGACTTTGTTAAACAAATACTGTTTTATTCTCTTTTATTCCTTCTCTTCACATTTCATTTCTCATCCCTACCATAATTCATATTGAGAATCTAGCATGTATCTTTCCATATTATCAAAGACCATAAAATCATATGCACACATATGTACATACACAATTCATATTTCTATGCTCTAATTATATCATATAATTTCATACAATGATAAAAACTCTCCTACATGGAAAGCATTCTATCCCTACTTTTTTTTAAATTTTATCATCCTGATTCACGCACATAGGAAAAAAAAATTATATAGCACTGAATTTTAAATGAAAAACAATATTCACTTTCCCATTCTTCCTTAATCATCAAGTATGCTAGCCAAAAGCAAGTTTTTCTAGAAGTTGTTTCCACATTTTTAAATAATAGATTTATATTACTATTTTTTGATTTATCAATTTTAGATACCATCAGTTATTGACTCTGGTTATGATTAGTGATTAGTTCTCTCACACTGACCTCTTACCTTCTGTTCTCACCCTTCCAAATTGATATATTATTTTAGTTAATTCAATAAGTAATCATTATAACTGTATATATACTTTTCACTATCAAGTAATGTTGTATGAATATTTTGCATATCTTTGGAGTTTTCTGACTTTCATTTTTTCTGGAGTTTCTAATTGCCTTTTTTTTCTGGGCTTTTTCTCCCTCTCCCTGTCCTTTTTTTTTTTTTTTTTTGTCTTTTTGCTATTTCTTGGGCCGCTCCCGCGGCATATGGAAGTTCCCAGGCTAGGGGTCTAATCCGAGCTGTAGCCACCGGCCTACGCCAGAGCCACAGCAACACGGGATCCGAGCCGCGTCTGCAACCTACATCACAGCTCACGGCAACGCCGGATCATTAACCCACTGAGCAAGGGCAGGGATCAAACCCGCAACCTCATGGTTCCTAGTCGGACTCGTTAACCACTGCGCCACGACGGGAACTCCCTCCCTGTTCTTTTTTTTAACACGTTTTTAATTCTGTCCAACCACACCAACACATCTGCTATTCTATTACTTACCCCTTTCCTTGGAAATCCACTTCCTGAAATCGTCTGTCCTTTGATTCCAATCAAGTCTTCAGGTACTAGGGTTGAGGCAGTTTCTCTCCTGAGGTTCTTTTATTACCCTCCTGGGTTTGTTTTCTGAGTTCTTTCTCTTCCTCCTTCTTTCTTTATTCCTTTATTTTTCTGGATCACAACCCCAAATAGTTTCCTAAGAAAGAGTTAACCCACTGAGCAAGGCCAGGGATCGAACCTGCAACCTCCCTGAAAAGACCTAAATTCTTCTTCAAACCGTAGTAATTGCTTGGTTAATGGGATAATTCTCAGTAGAAAATTATTTCCTTTCTAACTGTGAATGCTCTATTCCACTATATTATAGTATGCAGTTGTAGCTGCTGAAATCTCTCATACATTCTAATTCTCAGAATTTATATTAACCTCTTTACCTCCATGAAAGATTTAATGATTCTGGAGCGCCCATCGTGGCTCAGTGGTTAACGAATCCGACTAGGAACCATGAGGTTGCAGGTTCAATCCCTGGCCTTGCTCAGTGGGTTAAGGATCCGGCATTGCCGTGAGCTATTGTGTAGGTCGCAGACACGGCTCGGATCCCACATTGCTGTGGCTCTGGTGTAGGCCAGTGGCTCCAGCTCGGATTAGACCCCTAGCCTGGGAACCTCCATATGCTGCGGGTGCAGCCCTAGAAAAGGCAAAAGAGACCAAAAAAAAAAAAGATTTAATGTTTCCTCTTCATCACTAGAGCTTTAAAATTACAGTAAGATCTTTGGGTCCCTTTCAGACTCAAAAGTTTTCTTTTGACATTTGTCTGCAGTGTCATTCTTTTATTTTCTTTTTCTCTTTTTGGAGCTTCTTTGCCCTAGCATGTTAAAACTCTTGGATTCATTCTCATGGATATTTTATCTTTCTTTTCCTCCTTTATGCTCTACTTTTTAAGAAACTGGATCAACTTCCATTCTAAACCTTCTGGAAATTCTATTTTGATTTCTGATATTCTTTTAATTGCTTTAATCATTTTCTAGTCAATCTGTTCATATTATATAGTTATATTTTTCATACTTCTCTATTTTGAGTTTTGTGATTATTGCTGCTGGCCCATTTTTCTTCTGTTCCCTATTGTATCTCTGATTAATGCGCATTTGCTTTTCTCTGTTTGCTTACTTATATCTCTCTTCTGTATCTGAAGTATTCTACAAATATGTCATGATCATAGGTTGTTCAAATATAAGTGATTATAAGATCTAAGCATTAGAGCAGGGCTTCATTTAAGATGATTAGATGAGGGATAGCTATTTTAATAAGGGGACACTTAATGACATTTTGTAAAGATTTTGATTTCTTTCCACCCTAGGACCATGCAGTTATAGAGAAGAACTTTACAATCTTCTATCTGTATAATGTAAGTAGGGGGATTTCAGAGGCAACCAATGACTGACAATGGCCATCAGCCCACTCTGTGTATTTTTGTGATTTAGAAAAAGGCCCACCTTCCTCAAAACAATTTATATCCATTGTTGGAAAATTTTCATAACAACCTGATTTGGTTAAAGAAGTCACTTTAATATCATCTACTGCAAATTATCATAGGTAAGAATTCAGTACTATGATGTGAATGGCAGCTCCCAGGGTTGAACCCAACCTGCATGGCAGCCTCACTGCTGCTATTTTGAATTTAGGGCTTCCAGGAAGAGAAAGAAAGACAGTAGATAAAGACTTCCAGTTAATTTTTCCTGTTTAGCCCCACGCCCAGTGTTCTCTGCTGAATCTCCAGGTCCCACGCTTCTGCAGTCTGAATTTCCTTGGGAAGTAACTTCTGCTCTGCTTAAGCAGATAGAAAACGGGCACTGTTCTGACTGCATAGGCAGGGGAAGAATAGTACGAGGAGATGACTCTTGGCTCAGTGACTTTCAGTCAGATCCCCTGTTTTTATTCCTTTACTCTCCATTCTCCCCCCTGTGTCCAAATCCCAATGCTCTCTGAATTTAGGAGGGAAAATTTTTCTTTCCTTAAAAAAATGTATCTTCCTACATACATTTCAGAGTGTGGTTTCTCCACCCATCTCCCGTCAGTTGTCCTCCTCTATCTCATTTCTGTTTTTAAAAATGTTAAAATGACTATTCTCACTGATGTCTGTTCTCCTGTTCTGTTTGTCATTGTAATTTTTTTCACCCATGAACTATCCTATTAGTGAGGCCTGGAAAAATAAAAGGAGATAAACACATTGATAAATCTACCTTCTTAAATCATCAGGTAACCAATGACTTTTATAAACGTGATTAATAGCAAATTAAACCAGAAGTGGAGGCAACAACCAAGAGCCCACAACTGTTCACTGAATAAATGTTGTGTGCCAGGCCTACCATACCCAGTATCTCTTTTGATCATCATATGATCAAAAATATGTGATAAAACATACTACTATTTATATTTTAAGACCAAGAAACTGGGGCTACTTAGGAATAGTAAGTAAATTCCCACAGACTTACACAACGGTAGATGATGAACAAAAATGTATAGTTAGGGATTTCAGGCCCCATATTTGATGCATGTCCCACTAAATCACACTGCTGCTTTTTCCCTTAGGTATATCCTGAAGTCACTCTTAAATTTAATGCATAATTTGTCTCAATTTTCAGTGCTTTAAAATGATACCTGAAATTTTTAAGTATAACCATGAGACACTGAGTAAGCCGCACTGTTAAAAATGTAACACAGTGATATAAAATAAAACAACTCCCAAAAAACCGATTTCAACAACTTTCCTTATATTAGGGAAGAAAAATAACGCAATGATTTTCAGCAGAAAGTTTGAAACTAGCCTCATCAATTTAATCTTTCATTACAACAAGAGAACTCAATTAACCAGAACATTTAACTAACCAAGAGTTCTGACAATAAAGCTTTAGCTGTAATTTTGTAGTTTGTAATTCTTTAGAAATATGATCGAACTATCTGGAGGCATTCAAGTGAAAAATGATTATAACTGATATAAAGCAGGAATGAGAACATAATTTAATAAGTCATCTCAGAAGGCTTTTTTATTTTTCCCCCAACTCCAGTGCTAACATGGAAAGTATCAAAATCATCACAATCAGGTATGACTCCTACTGTGACTAGAATTATTTTTTTATATATAATGATTTTTATTTTTTTTCATTATAGCTGGTTTACAGTGTTCTGTCAATTTTCTACTGTACAGCATGGTGACCCAGTTACACTTACGTGTATACATCCTTTTTTTTCACATTATCATGCTCCACCATAAGTGACTAGATATAGTTCCTAGTGCTACACAGCAGGAACTCATTGCTTATCCATTCCAAAGGTGTGACTAGAATTATTATAGAATAATATAATAACATGATTCAATGCTGATAACTGTCTATTTGCCCATGAATTTGGAGTCTTTTGAATCTGTTCTCTCTTTTGAGTAGTTCATAAAGCAAAGACTTTGGAGACCCCATAATTGCATCTGGCTAGAACAATTCCTGACACATAGTAGGTGCTCAAAATAAATGCTTATGGATGAATGGATGGTTCTTACAACATATACTAGCCAGAGGACTAATATGTTTTTCAAAACTCCATAAGTAAATAGAACCTCAAGACAAATATAGTTTAATCTTAACAGACTCTTTTAGTGGGAATAGCAAAATCACAAGCTAAAAAAAGGTAATGAGAGAAGAAAAGAATTGGGAGTGATGGGATACCTTTTGGAATTCATCAGACAGGCATCTTCATCTTCTGTCCTAGGGCAGATCACTTTTCTCACAAACACTAATCTTTTTTTTTTAGGTAATATATTGAGTAATTTTTTAATAGTTATTTCCCAATACAATTTTTTTTCTACTGTAAAACATGGTGACCCAGTTACACATACATGTACACATTCTATTTTCACACATTATCATGCTCCATCATAAGTGACTAGACAGAGTTCCTAGTGCTACACAGCAGGATCTCATTGCTAATCCATTCCAAAGGCAGTAGTTTGCATACAGATACTAATCTTAAGGACAACAAAGGGGAAATGTGATACAAACTTGAACCTGAGCTGAACATAAGTGTTTCGTGTATCCTCCTTTAGCAGAGGAGTTTCTCAGAGGACTAGGAATGGTCTAGACCAAGCTGAGTTCCTCATAACAAACCTATGATCTAAGTAAGAATTACTGCTTTCTCCATTTTACAAACAAAGAAACTGAGCCATGGAGAGGTTCAGAGCTGGCCGCAGAGCTAATAAGCCGTCTAATCTGGATCCCAACCAAGGAAGACTGACCCCCACTCCAAGGTTTGTCAATCAAGTGGTCAAAGCACAAAGTGCAACTGAGCCTGGAGGGGGATGTTGAGAAAGCATCTGGGGACCAAACTCAAGTACCCTTGGTTGTAACATAGGATTGTGGTTAATTCCACATGAAAGGCTTAGCTAAGGAGAAATGTTTGAACACATGGGAGATCATAGGCCATGTTGAGCCACCCCCTTTCTGCATCATTAGTATGACGAACAAGAGCAGGCTCCTTTGGCCAGGTCAGATACAGTTTGTCCTCCTAAATTTCAGGAACTCTTCACTTTCTTCCTCTCCTATCTGGGCTATTGAAGCATAGAAAATTACACTGTGATGAAGGCTTAAATATTAATGCAACTTCTGCTTTAAAATGCATAAAGCTATAAGGCAACATCTTTCCCCCACACACACACCACAAAACTGGAAAAGTTCTGGTAGTCTCCAGAATCACACATCATCCTAAGGGCAGCAGAGAGCTGAGGTTGCAAGGCCCCGAACGAAATACAACAGGTGAGAAGCTTCTTGGCAGAGCCTGGAAGAGTTAGCCACCAAGAAATCAGGCAAGGAAAAGGTCGTTAAAATATTAACGCATTCTCAAAGGTCAAAGGCAGACCACCATTTAGAAATGGTAGTCAAATGCAGGTCAACTGCAGGAACCCACTTAGAACAAAAGCTGGAAAGGACTTAGGGAGAGCCAGGAATTCTCCCCATCCTCAAGGCCCAGGTAAAATCTGCTGGTGTTCAGGAGAAGTAGAGGCAAAAGTTGCTCATCCCTGGGGGAGGAACAGGTCCTTTCTGCTCCACACTGACCCTTGCACTGAGGATAAAGCAATAGGCATCTGCAGCCAGGGTAGAGGCAGGGAGGAGGGAGACAGAAAAGAAGCAAAAGCTTTTGGCTTGGGGGAGGGGGAGGGGGAGGATGCTAGGCTCCAAGATGCCACATTGATTGAAGACAGAGAAGTGATACCAGTGAGACATGAAAGAACAGTCTCCCACCCACCCAAGACCCCCATGGATACGAGGCAGTGTTGGGATGTCAACTGTTTTTGAACTGCAACTTAGCCTATCCAAACGTATTAATCCTTGTCCTCACCTGAATCAACATTATGAAAAAAGGGGGAACATGCTGCCAATCATGGAAAGAAGTATCAGCTCTGTATTAGCTTATGAAATACAGATCAGGCCAACTGTTTCTATCAAGGATTCAGGGCTGAGCATTCATGGTGCAATTTCAGTTCCTGACTTCATTCCTATGATCCCATCAGTATTCTGATCTGTTGACTCCCACGGAAAAACATTCTAAATATTAATCGAATTTTTTAGTAATTTTAAGAGCCTGTTTTTTTTGTTTTGTTGGGGGCAAAACTCACCCTCTAAACATCTGTTGCATAACATTAGAAGAGTTTTACCTAATGGAAGTGGTTCCATTTGAGAGTTCTTGGGACGCTCCCTGGAACAAATCACTCCCATGGTCATGTTCTCCTCTTCTGGCTGCTGGTTTTTGCTTTATGACCTTTCCTTAACCTCAACCTAGAGGACTATGAGACAGGGTGTGAGGAAAGATGGAGAAACCCAAGGGGACTTTGCCAAGATCTCCCAAGCTCCTAGCCGCAGACTCACCAGCTGACAGCCTCAGTGAGAAGTGACAGCTAATCTACTGCTGCCATCTCAGCGGCAGCCAGGGTTCAGAGCCACCCCCCAACCAATACCTACTGCCCGATCCTCAGGATAAGGATAAAATAGGATAATTACACCGGCGGTTGTAGAAGTCCCAGTAGGGGACCATAGACAGGGAAACTTAGGGAAATTTGGGAGACCAGTTTAAATCAGTATAAGAGCTCATGAACGCCATCAGAACATCTATGGAACAAAGCAGGTTTGCTTAACTATAAAACTATAAATAAAAGCATGAGATATGCCTTAGATCATTAAGTGAAAGAAAATGAAGCCTGCATTCAAGTTCAGCTAGATCTTTAGGACCAAGAACATGAATTTAAGGGAAAATCAACATTCCAAAGTAGGAGACCCTCCAAAAACAAACAAACAGGAGTTCCCATTGTGGCTCAGTGGTAATGAACCCAACTAGTATCCATGAGGATGCAGGTTCCATGCCTGGCCTCACTCAGGTGCCATCAGCTGGGGTGTAGGTCCCAGATGCGACCTGGATCCAGCGTTGCTGTGGCTGTGACATAGACCGGCAGCTACAGCTCGGATTCAAACCCTAGCTGGGGACTTTCCATGTGCCACAGATGTGGCCCTACAAAGAAAAAAAAGTAGAAGAACATCATTATACAGAAATCTGAGATGATTCAATGTATTTTAGCATATGTTACCATCCTTCCGCTGATTTGAATAAGCGCCACGGCAGTCTTAGTTTGACCATACAGGATCAAATACTCTCTTACCAAATACAAAGGAAGAGCTAATGATGTAAACCTGAAGTCTGCTCAAAGAATTAAGAAGTAGGCGGTCTTTTCCCTCTCCCTACTTTGAATTATAAACTGTAGCCCACCTAATCCTCAGGGCAGAGCCTCTTTGCCTGCCCGTTTGCCTCTCTCTTAAGCATCCAATCTTAATAAATCTATTTCTTGCCAATTTATCGCTCACTGAATTCCTTCTGCACTGAGACACAAAGAACCTGAAACTCAGTAAGTCCAGACACCACGCAAGTGATCCTAATTAAAGAAAAAAAAATGCATTCAAGTCCCAATATGGGTTCTGGCTAGGCTCGAGTCACAGGTGTTTTTGGTTTCACTCATACCCCTGACATTTTCAAAGAAAGTAGCCCACCTAATTTGTCTGTAGTACAAATTCAGCCAATTTTTGTTCCTTGACCAGCAGCAAAGTATAATTTTCCCTTTCCTTTCCTGAAACTTAAAAAAGGCTTAGCAAACATTAATAGGGTATCTTCTATATTTGATTCAGCAAAGTATTTTTAAATGCGATATTTTTAATAGATTTAACAGATCCTTATGTAGTACAGACAGTCCTTGACTTAGGATGGTTCAACTTACGGTTTTTCGACTTTACTGTCGATGTGAAAGTGAGACAGGCTGGGCTCCGGTACCTGGGACCCTTCACTGCCAGGCTTGTTTGCACCGGGAAGGACAAACTTCTCCTCAAGCAGCAAAATACTAAGAACTATAAGGCACTAAAAATGACTGTGTACATGAGTGGTAGGGACAATTTATGAACCAGATAAGAAAAGGTCAAAAAACCCAACTGCGGCTTCTGGGAGGCCTGGACGGTAAGAGTGGTACTGCGCATGATCCCTGCACACAGCCCCGCCAAGGGGCTGGGCAGACCTGATAAGCCACGCCTCTGGCCCCACTCACGGGTCTGCCCCCTTCCCCACATTTAAGGGACTAGCTTCCTGCCTCTCCTATCCCTCTCTGGGAGCAAGCAAGGGAACCTCAAGTGAGTCCAAGAATCTGAGTTGGTATGAAAAGCAATACACATTTCAGAGAAACCATACTTGGAATTTTGAATTTTGATCTCTTTCCAGGCTAGCTAGGTGTAACACAATACTCTCTCTCTTGATGCTGGGCTACAGCAAAATACCCACTGCTCCTAGGCAGTTGCAGAATCATCAGGGTTTAAAAAAAAAAGATACAGGAGTTCCCACTGTGACTCAGCGGAAATGAATCTGACTGGCACCCGTGAGGACACAGGTTTGATCCCTGGCCTCGCTCAGTGGGTTAAGGATCCAGCATTGCCATGAGCAAATGCGGCTGGGATCCCTGTTGCCCGTGGCTGTGGCTGTGGCCACCAGCTATTGCTCGGATTCAACCCCCCAGCCTGGGAACCCCCATATGCCTATGCTGTGAGTGCGGCCTTAAAAAGACACACACATTAAAAAAAACAACAACAACAACAAAAAAAAAACTAATACACTCATAACCATTCTGTACCCAGACAACCATTCTGTTTTTCACTTTCCACACAGTAGTCAATAAGTGACATGAGATATTCAACACAAAACAGACTCTGTGTTAGATAATTTGGCTCAAGTGGAAGCTAATGCAAATACCTCTAAGGTGGGCCAAGCTAAGCTCACGTTCACTAGCCCAGGTGTATTAAATGCATTTTCGACCTACATTTTCAACTTACCTTGGTTTTATCTGGATGTAACCCCCATCTTAAGTGGAGGAAGATCTGTGCTATAAATTCACCATTTAACCCTCCTAACAACTGAAGGCAGGAAATAAATTATTCCTTATTTTACCAATGAGTAGAGTATCAGAGAGGCAAAGTAACTTTCTCAAGGTCACACATTGAGTAAATAGGAAAATCAAGATTCATAGTCAGGCCATCTGGCCCCAGAGCCTCTGCATGATTATAGGAAGGAGTTAAACATAGAGGCTTTGCTGGGAGAAATTGCCTCTTTCAACGCCTTTGCAGGAAAATCAATGAGAGTCATAATAATATTAATATATTCAAGAAGCAAAGCCAAAGGAGTCTTAATTTCTGGGAAAACTTAATTCCAAAGACCTATGGCTTCGCTTAGATCTCAGTATTTGCAATTATTCGTTGAAGAAGAGGTATGCAGACACACTAGTGGGAGATAAGTATTTCTTGAGATTTAGACATAAATATGTCAAACTTTTCAGTCTATGTATGTGTATAATTTATTTTCAGATGAGATGGAAGATAAACTCGCTATGATTTTTTTTTTTTCTTTTTAGGGCCACGAGTGCGGCATGTGGAAGTTCCCAGGCAAGGGGTCCAACTGGAGCTGCATCTGCCGACCTGTGCCACAGCCATAGCAGTGCCAGATCTAAGTCGCATCTATAACCTGCAGTACAGCTTGTGGCAGCACTGGATCCTTAACCCACTGAGCAAGGCCAGGGATCAAACCCACATCCTCATGGATACTAGTCATGTTCTTAACCCACTGAGCCAGAGCAGGAACTCCCTAGACTTACAGATATAGACAAATAGTGAAGACATCCACTTGCAGGGAAAATTCTATTTATTCCTGATTTCCTTACAATCTAAGGTGGCCATGTCCAGTTTGGAGAAGGAAGGAGACTGTTGTGTGTTTTACTGACCACTCAACACCAGCACGTCTTCCTGTGAAAGAAGAAGGCATTCCCTGATGACTTTGCCTGTGGCAATTCTAACATGGAGTTTCCCAACATAGTCTTATCTCCACATGTTATAAATAATCAAACTAATAAATTTTAATGAGTATTCTATATAAATATGAATTTATATTAATACTCATTTAAATATATTATATAATAATAATTACATATTGAGATCCATAATCAAAACTCACACATAGGAACTCTCAATGAGCACAAGAAAGTCAAAAGTTTTGAGAAATTTAAAATGAATCATGTTTGTTCCTAGTCCCCCAAATTATGCACAGCTTTCCATCTAAGTCAACAGCTAATTCACTGAATGACCTGCAGCTAATTCTAATTAATGACTCTTAATTACCAAGAAGCACTTTAAAAACATGAAGAGCTGTATAAATGTTAAGGATATTATCTTCAAAAGTCTCTCTAGTGCTTTCTTACAGGCAGGGCAAATAGCTTTTCGCTCCCATATGCCATTGAGTTTCTTTTTGCTCACCATGAACAATTCATTCTTGCCTGTAATCTTACTTTCCTATTTTTGCAACTCAGAACTAATTCCATCTAGAACTAATTCTCCAGAAGGGGTATCTCCACACTACAGGGGACTGTTTTGACAGCTTACCAAAACCATTGATTGTGCTTTGAAAAAGTCACAGAACACACAATTCATTAGAGAGAGCAAGAGATTATCCACAAACGGTATTATCTGCCAACAGGTTATCAACCAGCTTAGCCCTCTTTGGGGGAGCTGTATGAGATACCACACAGAAAGGAAAAGATAAAATCATAAGCAAGGCAAAATAAAATAAACACTCTAAATATAAACTGCAGTACTCTAAATTATAAAATATGGAGGTTATTATTTAATCTAAATTATTGTCACACTTATCACTCTAGAATGCAGATGCTTCCTGACCCAGTGTATCCCCACCTTCAACCCAACTTTGACCCAAACACAGAAAGACATCTTCTCAAATTTCCTCAAAAGAATCCATTTATAGTCCCTAGTACCTCTTCACACCAGTCAGAATGGCCATCGTTAATAAGACTACAAATAACAAATGTTGGAGAGGGTGTGGAGAAAAAGAAACCCTACTACACTGTTGGTAGGAATGTAAATTTGTACAACCACTATGGAAAACAGAATGGAGGTTCCTCAGAAAACTAAAGAACTACCATATGCTCTAGCAGTCCCATTCTTGGGCATATATCCAGACAAAACTATAATTCAAAAAGATACATGCACCCCTATGTTCATTGCAGCATTATTCACAGTAGCCAAGGCATGGAAGCAACCTAAATGACCATAGACAGATAAATGGATTAAGAAGATGTTATACATATATACAATGGAATATTACGTGGCCATAAAAAAGAATGAAATAATGCCACTTGCAGCAACATGGATGCAACTAGAGATTCTCATACTAAATGAAGTCAGAAGGACAAATACCATATGATATCACTTATAGGTGGAATCTAAAATATGGTACAAATGAACCTATCTGCAAAACAGAAACAGACTGATAGACATAGAGAACAGACTTGTGGTTGCCAAGGGAGTAGGGTGTACTGAGAGTTTGGGGTTAGCAGATGCAAACAATTACATTTAGAATGGATTTACAATAAGCTCCTACTGTATAGCACAGGGAACTCTATCCAATCTCCTGGGATAGATCATGATAAAAAACAATATTAGAAAAAAGAATGTGTACATATAGCAGAAATCGGCATAACATCGTAAATCAACTATACTTTAATTTTAAAAATCTACTTATGCTCCCTAAAAAAGAGCAGAAATGTCCATTTCACTGAAGATTATTGTTGAGAGTCGAAGGGAAAAAGCTGAGAGGAGAAAGTTGGCAGAGCACAACTGAAAACCATCTTAAATGAAAATCTATATATACTGGCAAATATATAGTAACTATTGCACGAAGTTGAAATAAAATTTGAGTAGATATAGTACTATTGATATTGTAAAATTGTGTAAACTTTTCAAAAACAAGGTAATATGTGATGATACTCATAAAGACCTCACTCCATGGAGTTTATTGTATGGTTGCAATTCAATGGAATCCAAAATATTTAATGCATGCAAATGTTCATCAATGTACAGTCTATTGTTAAAAGGGAAGAAAAAAGACCAGACTCACTGGAGTGTACAATATTAATAAAATGGTGCACTGTAACATCAAAAAAAAAAATCACGGACTACATTTTTTCCCAAAAATTGCCTCCAGCTGTGCTGCCCCAGGAGCTCCCAGTTCTAGCTCTCCCCACCCCTGACCCCCATTTTGCAGACAAATTCCCTTTCTCAGTTACATGATGTGGTGAAGGGATCATTGTCTTCCTGGACCTGCCCTTCGAGTCTCACTCTCCATCCACAGCAATTCACTAAAAGTCCCGCAGCACACAGAGTGCTCTCCCCAAAAGAAATTCTGGCAAATTAACTTTTCTTCATCTTGTCACACTTTTGTTGTTGTTAAACCGAGACTATCTTGGGTACACTTCGACCTGTTTCCACGAGGCTGAAAAGAAGTTGGACCCCTATAATATTATTTCTAAAACAGGGATTATGTCTGCCTTGTGCAGCCCTCACTGCGCTCCCTCCTTCCATTTCCCAATCAGTGAAATGTGGGGAAAGAACCGCTATGGAAGAAAACCTAGGCAGCTTGGGTAAAGAGCAAGGGAAGTGGGTCCACTTCTACCCCTTGTCCTTGACGTCAGAAGAGCCTTATTTTAAGGACATGCTTTCCCCATGCGGACTTAAAGGAAGATTGCTGCACTGCTGGTTTCAGAGAATCATTACGGCAGAGTGTTACTACGAAGCAAATATCAGATATTATCAGTTTGTGATCCCAGCATTCCAGTGGGCAGGACAAATCACTTTCATTTGACAGTTATCAAAGCAGATGGGAAATTACCCATGAGTCTTTACTTCCACTTGTGCATCACTCCATTTAGCCTTCACAGTGAATCCACAACTGGCTCAAATGCACTTCAAACTACAGCCAGGCATTACACACACACACACACACACACACACACGGTGTAGGAGAGCCTCTCTCTGACTAGCTATGGGCAAGTTACTTAATCTTGCTGCTCCTTTTCCCTTCCACCTAATAGACATATTACTATTAAATTCATAAGGTTGTACTAGAGATATAAAATGTGATGCTGTACAAAAAACACTTAACAGTTGTCCCCCAAATATAGTGGTGGCTACTCAGTGAATACCAGGTGTTTTATTTTATTACCATTGCTATCAATTGACTCCTTCCAGTCTCAATTACAGAGTAAAAAAGGCCGTGGGAGAATTGTTCCACCAACTCTCCCCCAAAATCCTATCCCCTGAGAAACAGCAATGGCCCATCTATCCCAACCTGTCTTCCTCCATCTCCTTCCAGAAATGATCGCTAAGGTCTTAGCTCTGAAGAACTGCTATCCCTGCTATCAGTCATAAAGAATTGCAGACAAATAACATCTGAGCATTACAGAAATGCCTTGACGTTCCCCCCACCCACCCAGTTGTAAACCAAAAGGACCCACACAAAGTCAGAAAGAACCTGTTTCAAGACAAAGTTCTCTGTGGAAACCAGCTTACCTAGTTTCGCACACTCAGAACCTTGTAGGCACCAATGCAACTCAGATGTCTTTATTTGTAACAAAACCCAGAGATGTTTCTTTAGCTCTCAGATGTTCTTAGAGTTGACTTGAGAATGAGTCCACATCCCTGATAATGTGTATTTTACTACGTGTCATTATGAGACATGATTTTCAATAAGGCATAGAAAATTTGATATTAGTTAATACTTTCTCCTTATGATGAATTGAGATAATGTTTTTATTTTAAATCTACTTTAGCTTGAATTCTTTTTTTTAATTGAAATATAGTTGATTTACCATGTTGTGTTTAGTTTCAGGTATATAGCACAGTGATTCAGTTTATACATATATATTCTTTTTTAGATTATTTTCCCTTTATATGTTATTACAAAACATTGAGTCGAGTTCCCTGTGCTATATAATAGGTCCTCGTTGGTTATCTTTTTTTTTTTTTTTTTTGTCTTTTTAGGGCTGAACTCGCAGCATATGGAAGTTCTCAGGCTGGGGTGGAACCAGAGCTTCAGCTTCCAGCCTACGTACACCACAGCCGCAGCAACGCCAGATCCTTAACCCACTGAGCAAGAACCGGAGATCTAACCCACACCCTCATGGATACTAGTCGGGTTCCTTACTACTGAGCCACAACAGGAACTCCTGGTTATCTATTTTAAATACACTAGTGTGTATCTGCTAATCCCAACCATTCTTAATTAGGTCTCAGATGGTTCTTGTCCCATGCATCCATATTGGGACATGTTGTATCCAGTTCTGCTTCTGAATCTCAGACCCTTATTACTAAATAGCATCTTCATATAAGCCTTGACTCAGAGTACTGAGCTTATGAATTAATTTCTGCGTATAAAGGTATGAACTGCTGCAGAGAAGTGGTTATAAACATAAGGGCATATAACATATAACATATAAACATAAGGGCATCACAGCTATTAACAGCTCATGCCAAAGGTGGCTCAAGCCTCTTCTTATCAGCAAAGCTGGTATCTTCTTGGCATTGTCCCCTCCACTTGAGTAGACAAAGAACTCTAGGCAGTCAAAAGTGAGAGGTCAGCCTGACTTCTGCACACATATATGGAGAGTCAGAACATCAATGGGTTACTGCCACTGCTTCTCCCTGACACAAAGAGCCTGGTCCCCTTCTGACTTGGAAATCCATGAGGGTCATCAGAGGGTAATTCCACTGACGAGTTCCTTCCACAAATATTCATCGAGTGCCTCTAGGTAGGGGGGAAATAGTGGTGAAAAGGACAGCATCATCCTTGCCTCCCTGGTACTGACAGATGACAAGCAGAGCACACCCATGAGGCCCTGGTATCCAGACCTCAGTCACCAGGGCCAATACTTCTAGAAAAAGCCATCTTCGATCTCATGTCATCTCTCTTGATAGTCCTCTGGCACTTTTCCTAGATTGATTTTTATCATATTTTATTTAATTTTATTTATTCTCTTCTATTCTATTGTGGTAAGAACACATGAAATGTGCCCTCTCAAAGTTATAAGTGTGTGATACAGTATTGTTGACACAGTGTGGTATGGCAGATTTCTGGAGTTTATTCTTTTTTTCTTTTTTCAGGGCGACATCTGTGGCATATAGATGTTCCCAGGCTAGGTGTCTCCTCGGAGCTACAGCTGCTGGCTACGCCACAGCCAAACAAGCCCAGCCAAAGAAGCATCCTCACAGATACTAGTCAGATTCTTAACCCGCTGAGCCACAGCAGGAACTCTGGCATTTATTCATCTTGTCAGTTGGAACTTCATATTCTTTGATTAGCAACTTCCCCTTTCTCCCTCCCCCACCAGCTCCCCTCCCCCGCTCCCCCCCCCCACATCTCTCCCCCACCATTTCACTCTTTAATTCTATGGATTTGACTATTTTAGATACGTCATAAGAGAGGAATCTTGCAGTATCCATGGCCCTGACCACACCCAATCTCATCTGGTTCTTTTTTTTTTTTTTTTTAATTTACTTAATCTAGTTTTTGCACACACACCTGAGGTTTGTTTTTTTGTGTGTGTGTGTGTTTTTTTAATCACGACTATTGAAAAACAGGACACATCTGCCTCACCCAAGTTTACAATGCATTTTGCTGTCACTAAGAAAAGAACTATTGCCCACTGCAGAGAAGCATTTGGAAGCATTCAAGCCTAGCAGGTCACCGCTGGCCTCAGCTTATGAAGGTTTTCAGTTTCAGCCACGTGGCCTTCCTCTTTGTGGCTTATTCTACCCAGACTCAGCAAGAACACAGGAAGATCAATAGAATCTTGGTGGGTAGGAGTGGGACAGGGGCTGAGCTTCAGAGGTGGCAGGGATTCTCTGCAATCCCATGCCCCACTTAGAACATGATTTCATGCCCGTGTGGCTTTAAACTCAGAATCTGATCTCATCCAAAGAGCCAATGCCTCTTGCTCAACAGCGCAGGTGTATGAAGGGTAATTATACTGAAAGGCAGCAGCTCCCCCGGGCTCTGGAAGCCATGGTGGTTTTTAACTCATCTCACACCCACTGTCCTGGGAAGAACAGAGCAGCAGAGCCGGGGGGTTGTGGGGTCGGGGGGGTGGTGGGAGTGGTAACCAGCCTGCCCTCCATGGACCCTGGGAGCAGCACTGCACACTGTCTGCCCGCACCATTTGGGAAGCCAGCTGGGGAAGGGACCCTGAGGCTTTGCCTTGGCTGCTCTGGCCTTGCCCTTCCGCCAGGTTAGGTTCTGTGGGAGGCAAAGAGCCTTCCCTTCCCGGTAGAGAGCCGGCCTCAGGGATGCATCTGTTTCACCAGCCAGCTCAGTAGGGCAGCAGGACCGGAGAGAAATATATTGGCAAACAGGGTAACAGCTGCTGTTTCCACGTAGGGACACAGCAGTGCTTGAGCAACGAGAATACATTACGGGGACTTGGAAAATCAAGAGTCGTAATTGCAGAGGCTGGTGGTGTGAAGAGGGAGGGCCAGCCTGAGAGAGGTGAGCTCAAGAGCTCCCCTTTTCCAGTATTGAATAAGGGTCCCAGGAAGCTTTGAAGAGGCAGAGCCACAGGAAGGCCCAGGTCTTTTCTCTCTGCCCACAGCCAGACAGGATAGGCTGCCAGCAGGTGCCAGGGCTGCGGGCAGGGGCAGAGGAAGGGAATGAAAGGCCCTTCTCTCTGAATCCCAAAATAAGCCTTTACATGCATGTAGCGCTTAGGCAAGTTCATTTCTTCTGAACGTTTGCTTTCCATTTCAAGTCAACTCCCACATCCCTGCAGAAATGTGCAATCTCTCTTCAAAAGGCAGCGTTCACTCAGAAGGAAGCTTCCACATGGACAGATCAATACAGTAGGGTTTTCACCTCTGAAGCCAATTAAATAGACTGATGGAGTTCAGGGTGTACAACCTAAAAAAAGAAGTTGTGGGGTGTGTGTGTACGTAGGTACGTGAGTGTGTGTGCACACAAGTGCCTACATGCGCGTGGGTTCGCGAGTATACCCCTTCTCTTTGTATTGAAGCCAAAGAAATACTTAGCTATTCAGATCACTGATAAAGTATTGACACTCTCTTGTTGAGAGGGATGGCTGTTAATTTCATTCATTATAGATCCTGAGTTTCCAGCCTAAGTTTCAGAATGGAAAGTTCCAGAAGCCCTTCAGTCTGTCCAGTGCCCCCACAGAATGGCTTCCAAGCTGTTCCCCAGGATATTACAGGCTCCTTCCTTGGAAAGCTTCTTTTTGGAGGCTGATGACTTTTCTTTGGGAATTATAGTACAGTGGCCAGGGGCCCCTCTTGCAAACCCTCTACTCCTTTTGAACCACTCCTCTGGAAGGTTCATCACCTCTTGTCCCTTCCTTCTTCCTGAAATTTCACCTCATCAACAATTTACCTGACCTCTCCCGGCCTTGACTTGAAACACCAGGGAGGCTGGTTTGTCTCAGAAGTAGTTTTATTCACTGACACCTACCAGTTACAGTGAGATCTGTCACCTCTGCCATCGCTAATTCTCAGAATCAGACAGACAATAAAGAGGTTAAAAACACAGGCCTTAGAATCACTTTTCCCGGGTTCATAATCCCAATTTCTCTGTTAGCTATATGTGCAAATTGGTATATGTAACTTCATTTTATATGCCTCTGTTTATCTGTAAAATGGGAATAAAAACAGTACCTTCCTCATTAAAGTTAGGTGAAGATGCAATAAATTAACACAATGCAAGATGATTAGAAAGAGCCAGGCCCATAGTAAGTGTTCAAGAAACGTTACCTTTTATTATCCACCTGACAACTTTGCAAGGTGCGCATTATCTCCCCCCCACCCCACCGCCTCCTCGTTCTAAATGAGGAAGCTGAGCCTGGAGAAGTAAGGCCACACAGAGAGTAAATGGCAAAGCTCCATTTTAAAATCAGAATTATCATTCTCCAGAGCCTATGTTCTTACACACTACTCAGAGACTATGCTCTTGGACCTCAGCTCTGTGCACTCACAGCGGGAATTTGTTCTAAACCTTTTTTTGTTGCTGTTGTTCTTTTGGCTGCCACCTGCGGCATATGGAAGTTCCCAGGCTAGGGGTCCAATCAGAGCTACAGCTGCCAGCCTACACCACAGCCACAGCAATGCCAGATCCAAGCCGCATCCACTACCTATACCACAGCTTGCAGCAATGCTGGATCCTTAACCCACTGAGCAAGGCCAGGGATTGAACCCACATCCTCACAGAGATAACCTGATGAGCCACAAAAGGAACTCCTGTTGTAAGCCTCAATCAACTCCCAGTCATAGTTAAAAATAGGCAAAGTGGGGAGTTCCTTGGTGAATCAGAGGACTATTAAGGACCTGATATCATCTCTGCGAGGATGCGGGTTCAACCCCTGGACTCACTCAGTGGGTTAAGCATCCGGCATTGCCACAAGCTGTGGCATAGGTCGCAGATGCAGGGGGATATGGTGTTGCCATGGCTGTGGCGTAGGCCGGAGCTGCTGCTCTAATTCAGCCCTGGCCTGGGAATTTCCATATGCCAAAGGTGCAGAGACAAAAAAAAGGGGGGAGAGCAAAGTAGGAGTTCCTTGGCAGTTTAGTCGTTAAGGATCTGACATTGTCATTGCTGTATCTCAGGATGCTGCTGCATGCTGTGAGTGCAGCCAAAAAAAGGGAGGCAAAGTGATAATCAACAGTGGTTGACAGTAGTTATAGTTATAAAAGCCTGTGCTTCTCTGCTCCAGAGCCAGCACAATCCCCACCTCCCACCTCCACCACAAGTCTTTCCAAAAGAGAAAGGCATATTTTTCATGGTTTCTACATGCAAGACATACAAGAAAAGAAACAACAACAGCAACAACAAAAATGGGTAAAGAGACCATAAGAGCTTGTGGAGAAAGAAACTTCTCATTTTCTTAAGAGAAAAAGGGTCTTATATTTTATTCTTTTAAAAAAAATTCTTTCCCTATGTAGTCTATTTCTTCCACTTTGTTTTGTATCTGATTTCTTTTCTGAAAATTTGGAAGAGTTTTTTTTCCCCTAGTGTTAGCATTCATATTTGTAACAATACATAATACATTTAATCCTGTTTCTTTTGAAGAATAGAAATTTTAGAATTCTTATAGGTTATACATCATTCTCTTATGGTTTGTGCTACAGGATCCTTATTTAATAAATTCTTGCCTACTCAAAGTCTTGGGGGCATTCCGATTAACTCCACACTTTGACCAAAGAGAAATTAGCATACATATTTTGCTTTCTCTTCCCTTCCTTCAACTCTGCTGTCCCATTTAACTGATGATATCCTTTTAGCATTTGTCTTTGTAATGATAAATATAATTGGACCTTTATCCAGTGGATTACTAAGGATGAGTCTCTGGGAGCAGTTCATGCCACGTGCTAGCAATAAGGATGTGCGTTATTCTTTAGAAAATTTTAAAGCAATAATAAACCAACCACAAGTCAGTCTCATCATTATTACTAGAAGGCTCCAGGAATAAAATATCAGTGACAAACTATTCTTTCTCCTAAGAAGAAACTGTCCCACTGCCACCTACCCCCTTTTTATTCTCTATCAGTTGTTTTAACAGCTTCACTTAATATCTTTTAATATTTCACTGTAAAAAATGAAAAAATCAGGCCAATAATAATAAATCACTCTTCTCTCTCATTATCTCTTTCCAGTTACTTGTCAGGGTTTATAACATTTGCATCTTCTTCTATAGCCATATTCCCCATATTTGTTTTTGTACAGTTATATAGATTCAGTATGTAACACTTTTTTTCCTATAATTTACCACTCCTATCCTGATTGGCTGAAGTTTATCCTCAAGTGATTTTTTGAAATGATACATGGAATCAAAATTCCCTGTATTCTAACATGTTCAAAATGTTTATTGTCTTAATATTGGAATAATATTTTAGCTGGGTATTAAATTCTTAAGTGCTGCCCACTCTTTTCCATGAATCAGTCTAAACCTGGACGGTTGCTTGGTGTTTTTTTTTTTTTTAACCGAAATTTTTCTTTCAATTGTAGTTTGTATTTATCATTCTATGTCAAATGTTCCTGGGAAATAGCATGCCCTTTCAAACTGTAGATTCTTCTTTTATCCATAAAATATTCTAAATATTTTTCTGAATAGTTATCTCTATTTTTCCTCCTGAGGTCACCATTATGCATGTCACATTTGTCTACTATTTTTTCTCTAACTTTTAAAAATTCTTTGCTTCCATTTCCATATGCCCACTTTTTATCAGGCCCCTTATTGAGTTTTCATCAACGTCTAGTCTCTGTTGGGCTGCTAATAGTTTTGCCTTTAGCTCTAGAGTAGTTTGGTTTATATTCTAGTTCTTTTTTGCTTTGACTTTTTCCTGAACTCTGATAACTCGCAGTTTATCTCCTCATACCCTCTAACCACCTCTCCCTGACCTCATATTTCTGCTTTGTCTCTTTTCTAACACTGGAGCAATTGCCTTGTTTTGTTTATTTATTTTTAAGATATGGTGAAATATCTGGTTACAATTCCCAACTGCAATGTATTCTAGTGAGTATTCTTTTTTTTTTTAATGAGTTTTATTTTTTCCATTATAGCTAGTTTACACTGTTCTGTCACTTTTCTACTGTGACCCAATCACACATACATATGTACATTCTTTTTCTCTAGTGAGTATTCTTTACAGCAATTTGCTTCTCATTTCCTTTTCTTCTTTTTTTTAGTAATAATTTTACATATATATGCTGATTTTTTAAAATTTTTCATCATTTGAATGAGGTTAATTTTTCATGAGCAGATGATATGAATGAGGGTCACATGGGGTAGGAGCCAGGACATGGCTGCTAGTGTGTCACAGTAGTATGCATGAGCTCTTGGAGCACTTACTTTTCCCTAATTGTAGAGTCTGTCAGTAGTAAATATATTCACAATATAAAGATCCCTGCAGCTCCATCCACTACCACAAGGATGCAATGCTCCTTGCAAATTGTATTACTTATATAATTCCTCCCTTGTCCCTGCCCTTCATTTCAGAAAACAAAACCAAGCAGAGGGAAAATTTCCATGCCAGCCAGTGAAACTTCTTCCCAGTTTTCTGGCAAAGATCTTAATTTTGCACCTCTTCCTAAGGCCCCTGAGAAAAGCACACTGACTTCTGGGATCTACCTAGAGGGACTTCTAATTCTCCCATCTCTCTGTTTGATCACCACCATCATTACACAACTTCACTTACTCTCTCATTCTAAATTTATGCTATCGCCCACTTTTATTGAAGATAATGATTATGTTCTCATTTCTCAATCTTTTCTTGTTGCTTTTGGGTAAGTCAAAAGGAGAAAAGGGAAATGCCAACTTTAAATGGAAGTCACTGGATTTTCTTACAAGAGAACCAATTCTGAAACTAAAAATGACATTTGGATTAAGATGGCAGAATAGAAGGACTGGAGCTCAACTTCTCTCCTAAAAAACAACAAAATACACAACTAAAGACTGAGCACTCTTCACCCAAATGGACTGGAAACCTTAAAAAAGATATACTACTCCAGAAGAAAAAGAGGAGGACACATCAAGAGGTAGGAGGGGTGATTTCATGATATAAACAACCCCATACCTCCTGGGTGGGAAGCTCCACAGACTGGAAACTAACTGGTTCACAGAGACTCACCTACAGGAGTGAGAGTTCTGAGCCCCACATCAAACTCTCATGTGTGGGGATCTGGCACGGGGAGAAAGAGCCCCAGAGCATCTGGCATTGAAGGCCAGTGGGGCTTGTGCACAGGAGCTCCACTGGGCTGGGGGAAACGGAGACCCCATTCTTAAAAGGCGCACACGGACATTCATGTGCACTGGGTCCCAGGGCAAAGCAAAGACTCCATGGGAATCTGGATCAAACCTGACTGCAGTTCTTGGACGACATCCTGGGAAAACAGGGGTGAACATGGCTTGTTGTGAGGGAAGGACATTGAAAGCAAAGTTCTTGGGCAGCTGCCTTTCTCTGGAGGTGGCCATTTTGGGAAAATCTGGCCCCACCCATCAGTCAGCTGCTGAGAAGCCCCAGGGCAAACAACAACCCAGTTGGGATCACAGCCCTGCCCCTCAGTAAACAGGCTACCTAAAGACCCCTCAGGCACACAGCTGCCTCTAATCCCATCCAGAGACTAAGCCACACCCACCAGAGGGATTAGAATCGGCTCCACCTACCAGTGGGCAGGCATCAGCCCCTCCCATCAGGAAGCCTACAGCAAGCCCCTCATACCGACTTCAGCCACAGGGGGGCAGACACCAGAAGTAAGAGAGGCTACAACTCTATTACCTGTAAAAAGGTCACCACACCAAAATCCTATAAAAATGAAAAGACAGAGAACTATAACTCAGATGAGGGAGAAAGGAAAAACCCCAGAAAATCAGCTAAGCATGGAGGAGATTCTTAGCCTCCAGGAAAAAGACTTTAGATTGTTGATGCTGAAGATGATGCAATACATTGGAAATAAACTGGAGGCGAAGATGGATAACTTATAGAAAACACTGACCAAAGAGATACAAGATATAAAACTTAAACAAGAAGAGATGCAAAATACAATAACTGAAATAAAAAATTCGCTAGAAACAGCCAACAGCAGAATGCAGGAGGCAGAAGAACGAATAAGCGAGGTGGAGGACAGATTAGTGGAAATTACAGATGTGGAACAGAAAAGAGAAAAAAAACTGAAAAGAAATGAAGAGAGTCTCAGAGAACTCTGGGACAATGTGAAATGCACAAACATCTGTATTATAAGGGTGCCAGAAGGAGAAGAGAGAGAGAAGGGGAAAGAAAAAATATTCCAAGAGATGATAGCCAAAAACTTCCCTATCATGGGGATGGAATCACTCACTCAAATCCAGGAAGCACAATGAGTACCATATAAAATAAACCCAAGGAGGAGTACACCAAGACACATATTAATCAAACTGACCAAAATTAAAGACAAAGAGAAAATCTTGAAAGCAGCTAGGGAAAAGAAAGAAGTAACATACAAGGGAACCCCAAAAAGGTTATCGGCAGATTTTTCAGCAGAAACTCTGCAGGCCAGAAGGGAGTGGCATGATATATTTAACGTGATGAAAGGAAAAAAATCTCCAACCAAGATTACTCTACCCAGCAAGGCTCTCATTCAGATTTGAAGGAGAAATCAAAACCTTCATAGATAAGCAAAAACTGACAGAATTCAGGAACACTAAACCAGCCTTACAACAAATACTAAAGGAACTTCTATAGGCAGAAAAGAATAAGAGAAGAAGGAAAGAAAAAAGAGCAGCAAAAACAAATCCAAAGCAATTAATAAAATGGTAATAAGAACATACATATCAATAATTACCTTAAATGTTAATGGACTAAATGCCCCAACCAAAAGACACAGACTCGCTGAATGGATACAAAAACAAGATCCATATATATGCTGTCTTCAAGGGACCCACTTCACTTCTAGAGACACATACAAATTGAAAGTGAGAGGATGGAAGAAAATATTTCATGCAAACGAGGATCAAAAGAAAGCCAGAGTAGCAATACTCATATCAGACAAAATAGACTTTAAAACGAAGAATATTTTAAGGGACAAAGAAGGACATTACATAATGATCAAAGGATCAATCCAAGAAGATGATATAACAATTTCAAATACTATGCACCCAACACAGGTTCACCACAATATATAAGGCAACTGCTAACAACCTAAAAAGGAGAAATCGGCAACACAATCATAGTGGGGGACTTTAACACCCCACTTACAGCAATGGACAGATCAACCAGACAGAAAATCAATAAGGAAACACAGGCACTGAATGAAGCATTAAACCAGATGGACTTAATAGATATTGATAGGACATTTCATCCAAAAGCAACAGAATACACATTCTTCTCAAGTGCACATGGAACATTCTCTAAGATTGATCACATCCTGGGCTACAAATCCAACCTCAGTAACTTTAAGAAAATTGAAATCATAGCAAGCATGTTTTCTGACCACAACACTATATGACTGGAAATCAACAACAAGAAAAAAACTGCAAAAAACACAAACACATGGAGACTAAACAACATGCTACTAAATAACCAATGGATCACTGAAAAAATCAAAGAGGAAATTTAAAAATACCTAGAAGCAAATGACAATGAAGATACGACCCTCCAAAACCTACGGGATGCAGCAAAAGCCATTCTAAGAGGAAAGTTTATAGCAATACAAGCCCACCTCAGGAAACAAAAAAAAGCTCAAATAAACAAGCTAACTTTACATCTAAAGCAGCTCGAGAGAGAAGAACAGACAAGACCTAACGTTAGTAGAAGGAAAGAAATCATAAAGATCAGAGCAGAAATCAATGAAATAGAAACGAAGAAAAAAACATAGAAAAGATCAATGAAACAAAAAGCTGGTTCTTTGAAAAGATCAACAAAATTGATAAACCCCTAGCCAGACTTATCAAGCAAAAAAGAGAGAGGACTCAAATCAATAGAATTAGAAATGAAAAAGGAGAAGTAACAATGGACATCACAGAAATACAAAGGATCATAAGAGACTACTATATGCAACTATATGCCAATAAAATGTCAAACCTAGAAGAAATGGACAAATTCTTAGAAAAGCACAATCTTCTAAGACTAAACCAAGATGAAATAGAAAAGATGAATGGACCAATCACAAGAACTGAAAAATTGAAACTGTGATTAAGAAACTTCCAACAAACAAAAGTCCAGGACCAGATGGCTTCACAGGCGAATCCTATCAAACATTTAGAGAAGAGCTAACACCTATCCTTCTGAAACTATTTCAAAAAATTGCAGAGGAAGGGATACTCCCAAACTCATTCTGGGAGGCCACCATCACCCTGATACCAAAACCAGACAAAGATACCACAAAAAAAGAAAACTACAGGCCAATTTCACTGATGAACATCGATGCAAAAATCTTCAACAAAATACTAGCAAACCACATCCAACAATACATTCAAAGGATTGTACATCATGATCAAGTGGGATTTATCCCAGGGATGCAAGGGTTCTTCAATATCTGCAAATTCATCAGTGTGATACACCACATTAACAAACTGAAGAATAAAAACCATATGATCCTCTCAATAAATGCAGAAAAAGCCTTTGACAAAATCCAACACCCATTTCTGATAAAAACTCTTCAGAAAGTGGGCATAAGGGGAATCTACCTCAACACAATAAAGGCCATATACCACAAACCCACAGCAGACATCATTCTCTATGGTGAAAAGATGAAAGAATTCCTGCTGAGATCAGGAACAAGACAAGGATGTCCGCTCTCACCACTACTATTCAACATAGTTTTGGAAGTCCTAGCCACAGCATTCAGAGAAGAAAAAGAAACAAAAGGAATCCAAATTGGAAAGGAAGAAGTAAAACTATCTCTATTTGCAGATGACATGATACTATACCTAGAGAATCCTAAAGACTCTACCAGAAAACTGTTAGAGCTCATCCACGAATATGGCACAGTCGCAGGATACAAAATGAATACACAGAAATTGATGCCATTTCTATACACTAACAATGAAAGAGCAGAAAAAAAATTAGGGGAGCAATCCCATTTACCATCACATCCAAAAGATAACATACCTAGGAGTAAACCTACCTAAAGAGACAAAAGACCTGTAGTCTATAAACTATAAGACACTGGATGAAAGAAATCAAAGACGACACAAATAGATGGAGAGACATACCATGCTCTTGGATTGGAAGAGTCAATATTATCAAAATGACTATACTACCTAAGGCAATCTACAGATTCAGTGCAATCCCTATCAAGTTACCAAGGACATTTTTCACAGAACTCGAACAAAATATTTTAAAGTTTGTTTGGAAGCACAAAAGACCCAGAATAGCCAAAAACATCCTGAAAAAGAAAAATGGAGCTGGAGGCATCAGGCTCCCGCACTTCAGGCTATAGTACAAAGCAACAATCATCAAAAACTGGCACAAAGACGGAAATAACCATCAGTGGAACAGGATAGAAAGCCCAGAATTCAACCCATGCACCTACGGCCAACTAATCTATGACAAAGGAGGCAAAGATATACAATGGAGAAAGGACAGCTTGTTCAGTAAGTAGTGCTGGGAAAACTGGACAGCCACATGGAAAAGAATGAAATTAGAACACTCCCTAACACCATACACAAAAATAAACTCCAAATGGATTAAAGGCCTAGCTCTAAGACCAGACACTATAAAACTCTTAGAGGAAAATATAGGCCAAACACTCTCTGACATAAACGACAGCAACATCTTCTCAGATCCACCCCTTAGAGTATTGACAGTAAAAACAAAAATGAACAAATGGGACTTAATCAAACTTCAAAGTTTCTGCACAGCAAAGGAAACCCTAAACAACATGAAAAGACAACCCACAGAATGGGAGAAAATCTTCGCAAATGAATCAACTGACAAGGGATTCATCTCCGAAATTTATAAACACCTCCTACTGCTCAATACCAAAAAAACAAACAACCCCATCCAAAAATGGGCAGAAGATCTAAACGGACAGTTCTCCAAAGAAGACATATGGATGGCCAAAAAAACACATGAAAAGATGTTCAACATCACTCATTATTAGAGAAATGCAAATCAAAACCACGATGAGGGTACCACCTTACACCAGCCAGAATGGCCATCATCAAAAAGTCTACAAACAATAAGTGCTGGAGAGGGTGTGGAGAAAAAGGAACCCTAGTACACTGTTGGTGGGATTGTAAATTGGTGCAACCACTGTGGAAAGCAGTATGGAGATGCCTCAGAAAACTAAAAATAGAACTACCATTTGATCCAGCAATCCCACTCCTGGGCATCTACCCAGAGAAAACCACAACTTGCAAAGACACATGTACTCCGATGTTCATTGCAGCGCTGTTTACAATAGCCAAGACATGGAAACAACCTAAATGTCCATGGACAGAGGAGTGGAGCAAGAAGAGGTGGTACATATACACAATGGACTATTACTCAGCCATTAAAAAGAACAAAATACCAGCATTCTTAGCAACATGGATGGACCTAGAAACTATCATGCTAAGTGAAGTCAGCCATACAATGAGATACGAACATCCAATGCTTTCACTGACATGTGGAATCTGAAAAAAGGACAGACCGAACTTCTTTGCAGAACAGATGCTGACTCACAGACATTGAAAAACTTATGGTCTCTGGAGGAGACAGTTTGGGGAGTTGGGGGATGTGCTTGGGCTGTGGGATGGAAATCCTGTGAAATCAGATTGTTATTATCATTATACAACTACAGATATGATTAATTCATTTGAGTAATAAAAATAAATAAATAAATAAAAATGACATTTGGAAATCAATCAAAAGAAAAGGAGAAGGAAATTCAGCTTCGCGGTAGAAAATCTATTCTTCATCAGGAAAACCATAGTAATCCCTACACACACTCGGGTTCTGGTTCATTTGTCACGTGGTTACTATTTCTGTCAGGGAAATCCATGACCATATCATCTTGTTTTAACTTAACTTGTTAACAAGGAGGTCATGTTTCTTCTGTCGCAGATATTTGTTATTGCAACAGACATGGCAGATCCTATAGCAACTGACATAAGTTTTAACTCAGAAGCAGAGAATACAATGGTGGTTGCAGGGGATGGGGGCAAGGGGAAATGAGGCATGATTAGTTAACATGTATAGTTTTAGTTATGCAAAGTGAATAAGTTCTAGAGATCTGCTGTGCAGCAGTAGCACCTATAGTTAATTATATGGTGTTACCCATTGTTAAATATGAGGACAGATTTCCTGTTCTTACCACAAAATACCACAAACACACACAAGAACACAAGGACAATTTTGGAGGTGCCATGTTTAGTACCTTGGTTGTAATGATGGCACCACAGAAATATGCATATGTCCAAAGTCATCAAGATGTATACATCAAATGTGTGGATTTTTTGTGTATCAATCGTTCCTCAATAAATCTAAAAAACATAAAAATAAAGCTTTTTTTAAATATCAATGAATCTATGACCTATCCCATCATAGTATTAAATATGTTGATTTTTATTTAAAAGTAAAATTATAAAGTGAGAACATAGAACTATTCAACAGGACCCAAGAACTAGCTTCCACCCATTGGCAGTCAGCTATTTTTATTTGCGGGTGGCAGAAACGGTAGTGAGACAAGAGAATTTTCACCGCTGAGAGCATCGCTGAAATAGCTGTCACACTTGACATTCATGTTAATTGTGGACAAACTGAATCTTCTGACAGATTTTCTGCAGCCAATAATTTAGTAAAAGTGCTCTGCTTTGGAAAGCCAAGAATGTCAGCTAAAGGTCAGCTCCTAAGGCACTGAAAAGCCCCTTTCTGTAACAAGATGTTAAAATTGGCCTATTTCTGCCTCAGTCTAGAATTGGAGAAAGCAGACAATAGGTACTAAGTACCCCTACATTACAAAGTGCAGGGCAAGACCACCTCCGAGGAACTTGCAAAGCAAATGATAAGAAATCAGTCTTGCCAATGATTCACACATCAATCCTCTTGAGGGTAAAAAAGGATTAAAGTTTAGAGGAATTGCAAAATATCTGCAGCCAGTTCTGGAGGACTTAGACATTTTCTCTTCCCATCATAGAGGAGGGGAAGAGGGCAAGGAAGAGAAGGGTCCAGTGAATGGCTAAGAGCATTTGACCTTGACTACCCGGCACACGTGGGGGCCAAGACATGTCAGAACCATCCCTGAAAATGTCTGAGGCAATAAACTGAAGCCCGTGGCTAAAGAGTAAAACCCTAAGTAGAGAACAAACTGCAACTCTTGGTGGGACAAGGATTTGTGAGCATTTTAGGTGGTGAGATGTGTCCATTGGGCATAAATTTCCCTGGAGCTGCCTTAAACTTTGCTCCGGAGACCCCACCCCCCCACCCCTAGTGTACAATGGAAACTTAAAAAAGCTCTGCAGATTTTGTTTTTACAGTTAAGTCTATCCTCCAAATTGAACTCTTTTTTGTCTGGTGAGAAGTATGAACTGAAGTTATTTTTTTCCCCTTATCTCTATCCAGTTGTTTTTGTAGCACTTCTTGAAAAAATTCTCATTTGCCCATTGAATTATACAATTGTTTTTGCTGCATAACAAATTACCGTAGGAATTACTGGCTTCGAACAAGGCTTTTTGTTCTTTGGGGTTCAGGGACCTGAGAAAGGGTCTGCTGGAGTTTTTCATGTGGATACACTTAGACAGTTTCATGGGGCTGCAGAAATGTGAAAGCTCAGTTAGGCTCCGTGTCAGATATGGCTCACTCATGTGACTGGTATGCTGGCTGGTGCCAGAAGCTCAGCTGAGAGTGTCAATCAAAATGTCTACAGGTGACCTCTCCAGCATGGCAACCTTAAGGTAGGCAAACTTCTTACATAATGAGTGGTTTCCCACAAAAGAAATGCCCCAAAAGAACCTGAAAGAAGGTGCACTTTCTTTTGTGATTTACTTTCAGAAATTATACAGTGTCACTTCCATCATATTTTTTTGGTCAAGGCAGTCCTAGTCCCATCTAGATGCAAGAGAACCCCACATCCTGATGGGAGTTGTATCTAGAAATGTGTAGCCATCCTTAAAAAAATAACATCATACATGTGTGGGTCTATTTATGGACTATTTTCTTCCATCCCATTGATCTGTTTGTCTATAATAAGTGTCAATAATAATATTGACTATAATAATTTAATCAAATAACTTTCAAGGTAAATCTTGAAATCAAGTTCCTTATTTTTAAAATTGTGTTGGCTATTCTAAGTTCTTTGCATTTCCATATAAATCACCTCGATGGGTTCTATTTTTAAAGACCACTTGAAGCTCAGTTGGCATTGCAGGACTCTATTCAACAATTTGGAAAGAATTAATTTCTTAATAATAGATCTTGTGATCCATAAGTGGTATAGTTCTCAGTGTATTTAGGTGTTTTACTCCTTTTTGCAATTTTTTGGGTGTTTGGTATAGAGGTGTTACACTTCTTTCATTAAATTTATTCCTATGTATTTTATATTTTTGATACCATTGACAGTGGAATTGACCTTTAATTTCATTTTCCAATTGTTTCTTGCTTATATAGAGAGATGCAATTGTTTTTATATATTGATCTTGAATCCTACAGCCTTTCTAAATTCACTTATTAGTTCTAATACATCCAGTACATTGTTGAAAAGAAATTTTAAGACTGAACATCCTTGCCCTGTTCTAAAATTTAAAGAACAAATTTAAATTTTTTTACTAATGTATTTCATGCTTGATCTCCCGCCTCAATCTCACTCTTCCTTCTTCCAGGAACTCCAATTTACGCGTAAATTAGACTGATTAATATTACCCCACAGAGCTTCTAGACTGTTCCTTTTTTCAGGCTGTTCCTTTCATTCATTTAGATCATTTACTGATATTTTCTTCTAAAATGTTTAACCTCCTGTTAAGCTAATCCAGCGAATTTTTTATTTCATATTTTTAAAATCCAAATGTTTCCATTTGGTTCCTCTTTTATGCTCCAATTTATCAGTGGAGATTACCCATCTGTTCACTAAATTGACAATATTTTCCTTTAAGTCACAGAATATGTGTGTGTGTGTGTGTGTGTGTGTGTGTGGTAGCTCTTCAAGTTTTTTTCTGCTAATTCCAACATCTCTATCATCTCTGGGTCTGTTTCCACTGATTATTTGTTTCTACCACCATAAGGAACATTTTCCTGTTTCTTTCTCTAAGGCCAGAGCAGCCCAGCATCTGAGTTGTGGCTCTTCTGGGATTTCAACTGAATACCTGAGTTTCAAGATCTCTCGGCTTTGGTTGGCCAGACTGCTAATGCTGCCCTGAATTCTGTAATCTCCAAATCTCAGGTCAGCTCACCGTTCCCTAAGTAGTTGCTTGCTGTCAAGCCTGTACATGTAGCTTAGTATTTGGCAAAGAGTAAAGGAGACCCCATGCAGGTTTCTGACCAGCTTCCTCCTTTCAAATATCCATCCTTACGCGTTCCGGCCTCAGCAACCCCAAACTCTGGCTCCTCAGTTCAGTGAGACTATCATACGTTGCTAGGGGTTCCCATCCCTGTGCCATGATCTGAAAGTGCCTCCAGTCAAAAACCTGGGGTAGTCATGAGGCTCGTGTGCTTTCCTTCTCTCAAGGATCACCGTCCATCGCTGCCTATTGTCCGTCATCTGCAGGCAATTTCCCCACATGTATTTGTCTAGCTTTAGAGTTGCTTGTGTTACTAGGCAAGTACCAGTTACCCTCACAGCTCAAAAGTCAGTTGGTATTTTATCATCCCAAGACTGCCTGGAGACATCAGCATCTGGCTGAGATTTTATCCTAATTACAGAGATGAAATATCCACAATGTTTGAGATAATGAGATAAATTGGTTTTCTCCTTGCACCCTATAGCATTCAACTAATTCAGTATACCGGTCACATTACCATTTCGAATTTACATGTATAGAATAAGACATAGAGTGGAGCACCAGTACTGCACTTTCATTTGGGAATGGAGGAAATGGTGAGTGGTAAAACATTGACTGTGAAGGGATAAATCTGCAGTGGTTCAGGGCAGGGGAACACCCAAGTTTGGACTCATTCCCAGCTCTATTCCTTATTAGCATTATTGAGCAAGTCATTTAACCACTCAAAGTCCATGCTTACTCTCACTGCTGGATTATAATACTGGCCCCTCCATTTAGTCATGAGTAGCAGATATAAAATTGTTTGCAAACTCTCCATAAATGCTAGTGTTCATTGATAGAAATTTAATTTAGGATCCATTTGAAGTAGAAAAACAAAAAAAGCTGAGTCCTAGAATATGAATATAGCTTCTATTCCCAAATCTGTCTTCTCTCAGCCTATGTAATAATACTAATACCCCTGCCTCCTGACACACACACCCCTTTGTTCAGAGCCTACCACAGGCATAGCACTGTTCTGGAGATTTTACCTTATTTATTTTCTCCAACAAACTTGAATGACAGAGATTAACATCTTCATTTTGTAAATCAGGAAACTAAGACAAAGCAAAGTCAAGAAATTTGCTAAGTCAAATGGCAAGTCGAGAAATCAAACTCGGACTCTTGTGTCCACAAAGCCTGAGTTTTTACCACTAGACCACTTTGCCCATGAGCCATCATCATTTCTCTAGGCCCCTGAACTCTCTGTAAAGTGAGGATTTTCAGCCACATGGTAAGGATTACCCTCTCTTCTTATCTAAACATGTAAAATTGTAACATGATTTTCTAATCACATTAAACCTACAGAGTCAAGAAGCCTAATCTAATTCTCAGTTCACGTACTTGGAAATGTTGAATTCTAGGGGTTTGTTTGTTTTGATTTTAATACTTAGCTTCTGATCTGCTATCAATAAAGACCTCAGCCTTAACGATGATTTCCTTATTCTGATCAGTCACACGGGCTTTGGTGCTCAACTTTTGTTTCTTCTCTATGCTGGCCTTATACCCAGGGCCTTTCTAGCCATATCATCTGCTGTGGCTTGTCACGGAGGAAAATGTCTCCAGGGTGGGTGTATTTGAACAAGAGTCCCCCAGTTTATTCCGATTTGCCCTCCGTCCACTGAGATAATTTGAAAAATATCAGTATGTGTTTGTGCACAGCTCAGGTCATATTGCAAACATATATTATTTTACCTTATGCCCATTATCATTTATTTCTTTGTTTTCGTATCTATACAATCCATGGCAATAACGGCACTAGTTTGCAGAGCTGGCCTGAGAAGGGAGAAAAGGGCAAACCTTCATCTCGATCTCTGCTTTGACAGGATTTGAAATGAGTGGGAGGAAGAACACACTTCTGCCTCCTATGCAGAAACAGAGAGGTCAGCCTTTGAGACAAGAGGTCATTCCACAAGCATCAGTGGACAGAAAGCATATTTGAATAAGCACATCAAAACGCCCATCAAAGAGACATTTCCCCCCACCACCTCCTTGACAGTCGCCATCCCCAGTGACAGATGGTATTGTTGGATCTGCACTGTGTATGCGAAGACATTGAAGGAAAGAAAGCACTGAGCAATAAGACCAGTGAGATTGGTTGTATGACGGGTTCAGGGAGCGGAGGCAGGTGTTTCCAATATTTCTGCTACATGTAGGGAGGTGCAGAAGTCTCGTCACAGCAGACATTCTCCTGGAATAACCTGGAGACGCAATGGGGACTTAACCTCCCAGGTTTTTCTGGTCCAAACATTCCTTGATATTCTCTAGCCTTAGTCTCTAAAGATGATGAGAAACTGACCAGTAGTGATGCACTATCTGGGCAGTCATCTCCAAAGCAGTCATTTTTTTCTTTGAATATCAGCCACAAGGGTCACACATAAATCAAATCATCTGGCTGAAATGCAGGCTTTTAAGGTGCTCTCCCTCCTACAGAAATTCGGTTGATCTCTAGCTCCAAGCTGACCTCTTTCCCAATCTCTTGAATTTAAAATTAATGCCATATCACTGTTAGTACGTGATCGAAGATTCCAAACTCTGAAATGTAAGCATATGCAAAATGTTAGCAGGGCAAAGGATCAAGGACATGTATAAGACAATTTGACACATGCAGGGGCCAAGTCAAAAAGGCCAAGTCACAAAATAAATTGCAACTAGCAAGGGCATGAAAGAGCAGCAGAGCCATGCTCTATAAATACATTAGCAGTGTGGGCAAGGTGTAGACTCCTTAATTACTGTGGTGGGAAGAAAAATAGAGCAATAGAGCAATAGACAGCAGCAAAATGGTGGAGATAAGACCATCATAAGATATATATCAAATGCTTGGAAAGAATTCATATAACTTCAGTTTTGAGACTTCCCCGCCCCCTCCAAAAAAAAGCCTCCAACCATCAGAAGCCTAGTTCTTACCATCTTTGAAAGAAAAAGTCAGTCTGATTAGAAAGTACTTTATCAACTGCTTACTAGACACTTCTGGAGGTGTCAATGTCATTGAAACTCTACATATATAAAACGAAAGTCACCACATTTCCATTAAAAATTATTCTTCTCTTGGGATCTGGAACAACATGGTGGAGTAAGAAAATGCTGAGCGGAGTTCCCATCGTGGCTCAGTGGTTAACGAACCCGACTAGGAACCATGAGGTTGCAGGTTCGATCCCTGGCCTTGCTCAGTGGGTTAAGGATCCGGCATTGCCATGAGCTGTGGTGTAGGTTGCAGACGCAGCTTGGATCCCGCGTTGTTGTGGCTCTGGCGTAGGCCGGTGGCTACAGCTCCAATTCGATCCCTAGCCTGGGAACCTCCATATGCCATGGGAGCGGTCCTAGAAAAGGCAAAAAGACAAAAAAGGAAAGAAAATTCTGAGCTCACCTCCTCCCACAGACACACCAAAACTGCAACTGCTTACAGAGCAATGATCTTGAACAGTGACCTGAAGACCAGAAGAAAAGATTTTCTACAACTACAAATATACAGAAGGTGCAACAAGAAAATGAGTAGGAGATCCAGAAACTCGTTCTCAGGACCCACAGCCCCAACAAGGTCACCCACAATTGGGAGAAAAATCCTAATTGCAGAATTTTCCCAAAGGAGCCAGGAATCTGACTCCCTCATCGAGCTATCCAGCCCAGGGGGTTCTGTGCAGGGAAGATAAGGCCACAAGATTTCTGGCTCTGAAAACAAGCAGAGTTTAAATTTAAAAATTAATTACAAAATCAGCAGAGGACCTGAATATACATTTTCTAAAGAAAATATATACCAATAGACACATGAAGGACACATCATCACTAATCTTCAGGGAAATGCAAGTCAAAAGCACAACGAGACATTATCTCATTAACATTAACAAAAGACATAACGTTAACAGAAACAAAAGACAACAAAAATATCAATGAGGATGTAAAGAAAGGGGAGCCCTTATGCATTGGTATTGGGACAGTAAATTGGTTAGCCACAATGGAAAACATAAGGAGTTTTAATTTTTAAAAAAATTAAAAATAGAACTACCATACAATCCAGCAATACCACTCCTGGGTATTTCCCTGAAGAACACAAAAATGCCAATTCAAAAAGACATATGCCCCCTTGGAGTTCCTGTTGTGGCTCAGCGGAAATGAATCTGACTAGCATCCATGAGGACACTGGTTCAATCCCTGGCCTCCCTCAGTGGGTTAAGGATCCGGTCTTGCCATGATATGTGGTGTAGGTTGCAGATGTGGCTCATATCCCGGATTGCTGTGGCTGTGGCGTAGACCGGCTGCTATCGTTTCAATTGGACTCCTAGCCTGGGAACCTCCATGTGCTGCAGGTGTGGACCTAAAAAGACAAGAGGAGAAAAAAGATATATGCACCCCATGTGTTCATCGCAGCATTATTTACAATAGCCAAGATATGGAAGCAACATAAGTGTCCAATGACATACCAGTGGATACAGGAGATATGGTAAAGAGATATGATGGAATATTGCTCAGTCTTATCGACAAGAATGAAATCTTGCCATTTGGAACAACATGGATGGATCTAGAAATTATTATGCTATGCGAAATAAGTCAGACAGAGAGAGACAAATGCCATATGGTTTTACTTAGATGTGGAATCTAAAAAACCAACCAAACCAAATAGAAAAAGGGTTATAGATACAGAGAACAAATTGGTGGGTGCCAGAGGGAGTGGGGGAATGGACAGAATAGGTGAAGAGGATTAAGAAGTACAAACTTTCATTCAGGCAATAAATAAATCACAACAATGTAATGCACAGCATAAGGAGTACAGTCAACAACATTGTAGTAACATTGTGTGGTGACCGTCTGTCACCACAGGTACTGTGCAGATAATTTCGTAATGTATGGAAATATTGAAATACCTGAAACAAATACTTGTATGTCAACTAAATGTCAATTAAAAAATTGTGTCTCTCCCAGCCATAAAAAAGAACAAAATAAGGCCATTTGCAGCAACAATGGATGCAACTAGAGCCTCTCCTACTAAGTGAGTCAGAAAGAGAAAGACAAATACCATATATCACTTTTACACTGGAATCTAATATATGGCACAAATGAACCTTTCCACAGAAAAGAAACTCATGGACTTGGAGAACAGACTTGTGGTTGCCAAGGGGGAGGGGGAAGGAGTGGGATGGACTGGGAATTTGAGGTTAATAGTTGCAAACTATTGCATTTGGAGTGGATAAGCAATGAGATCCTGTTGTGTAGCACTTGGAACTATTATCCAGTCCCTTGTGATGGAGCATTATGGAAGATAATGTGAGAAAAATGTGTGTGTGTGTGTGTGTGTGTGTGTGTGTGTGTGTGTGTGTGTGTGTGTGTGACTGGGTCACTTCGCTATATGGTAGAAAATTGACAGAACGCTATATACCAACTACCATGGAAAAAATAAAAATCATTAAAAAAATTATGTCTCTCCCAAATATTTGCTGTCACGGCCAATGGCACTACCATTTATTTTCCCAAATCTTCAAGCATTGAAACATTTTGACTTCTCTCTCTCTCATCTTCAATGGTTATCACCGCCAACTTTTACTTCCTTCAAAGCATCTCTTCATCTATTCCCTCCTCTGCATTCACTGCTGTCTTTTGATCTGTCATCTTACAATTTAATTCTTACATTATCTAGGCTTGACTCTCAGGGTCCACTAATTTCATACATTATATTTATTATGACAGTTCTTCTTCAAAGCCACAAAAGTCCCCTCCTTTTTTTTCTCATCAATCCTTCACCCACCAGCATAGTTCAACACACGATGTGAAATCTTCTATGATGTGATTTGCCAGCTCAGTTCTCTCCTCTGTTCTCCAATCAATACCAAACCTCTCAGAATTTACAATCCTCTTTCCCATCAAAGGCATGCTGATCTTTTTTTTCAAGCACCCAAATAGATGCAAATGCTCAATATGAGCAGCGGTGCTGTGCCCTAGACTCAGGGAGCCTGTGCTTTAACTCTTGCTTCCGGTATCCAAGGTCTGATTATTGTTAGACACTTGGACACCTTTGAATTGTGGCATTGAAAGTAAAAGGAGAGAACAGGCAGAAAACCCAGCAGCAGCAGCCCTGATCTTCAAGCAGAATTTAGCTTGAGCCATAGTGCCTGCTTTTCTCGCAGAATAAATAACATCGGCTTTTGTAACCACAAGCCCACGTTCTCAGTGATTTAACTCAACAAAGGTTTATTTCTCCCTCCTGCCACAGTCCAGAATTAAGTCAGGGAGGCAGGAGGAGGAGTGGAGAGCAAGGAGCAGTGAATAATATGGGGACCTGGACCCCTTTATTCTTAAAGTGGAATTACTTTTCATGTGACTTCTAAGGATGTTGCAACGCAGGAAGAGAGAAGAAATGAAGGTCGTGTCTAAGAGCTTTTTAGGAGTCTGCCCCGGAAGTGACAGGCTTCACTTCACCCATATTTTATTTGTCAAAACTTGCTCAAATGGCCCTAAATTAACTACAAACGATCTGAGAAATGCAGCTCAGCTCCATGCCTGGGAAACAGAGGCAAATAATCCATCGATATTATTGAAGCTGTGCTCTTTCTACCCTGTCCAAGACTCTACTCATTAACAGCTGCCTAGAACCTATTCTTAGATTTGCTGTCAAATCCAGCTTAAATCACTCTTTCCTGTCAGGGAGCCAATCCTTTGAACCATTTTTATTCACTTTATTTGCTCACACATGTTTTATTATTCCATCTTCTGGAATTTGCCACCTCTGTTTAGTCTTAACTACTTTGGCTTTAGAGCTATACAATGACTGGCAAGTTTTTTTTTAGTTTTCATTTTGCTTTTTAGGGCTGCACCAGCGGCTTATGAAGGTTCCCAGGCTAGGGGTCTAATTAGAGCTGTAGCTGCCAGCCTACACCACAGCCACAGCAAAGCGGGACATGTCTGCAACCTGCACCACAGTTCACAGCAAAGCCGGATCCCCGACCCACTGAATGAGGCCAGGGATCGAACCCAGGACCTCATGGATACTAATCAGATTCATTTCCATAGTGCCCACAATGGGAACTCCATGACTGGTAAGTTCTACTCTGCTCTTATCCTGCTTCACACCATAGAATACTAGACCCAGATACCGGTGGCTGATTCCTCCTTCTCAAAAGGATAACCGTGATTTTAATTAGTCCAACATTTATATTGTAGTTACCCACATAGAGAGTTTAATAGCACAGACTTCACAATCAGTGAGACCAGAGTTCAAATCCTGCCCGGCTCTGCTACTATGTGATCTCATTAGGGTATTAACCTCCCTAAGCCTTAGCTGCCTTATCTGTAAAATGAAGATAGTACCATCTACGTTCAGAGTTGTTATGAGGACTAAATGAAATATCTGGTAGTCACTTAGCACAAAAGTTGTCACATTAGTCAGTTGAATGAAATGAGAAGGTCATTCGGGCATTGTCAAATGGGTGACAAATTCATAATAACACCAAGGACAGAATCAATAATATTACTTTAAGAATAGCTACAGGCTGGTGGACGAGATACCAGAAATTAGGGAGATTCTGTTATAAATCACATATCTGAAACTACTGTACTGAGAATAAGGAAAAAAATATCTGCTTTCATAAAACAAATATATAGCGCAATATTAGGTACTATAGACACCATGATCGCTTTGTATTGTGTCCATTTGGCTGGGCTGAACTACATTTCCCAGAATTCCATTTCTTGTGTCTTTCTTGGTTAGAGCGCAGGAAGGGTTATGGGAGATGTAGAGAGCAGAGGGAAACAGCAGCCTTTTTGTAGCTCACCCTCATCATTGCTGATCTGCTGAGTTACACCCTGGGTGTAGAGCAGGAGCTGAGACTACCTTTCTCCATCCTGCTGCTGCTTCTCAGTACCTGAGCCATTGACTCCCAGGCCAGGTGTGTGTGTTTAGATCCCTGACAAAGCACATTGGATTCTGAGAGACCCTTGGCAGCAAGACCAGAGGTGAAACAATATGTATAGGTTTTAATCCAACCTCATGGGGTTCCAGCTCATGTTGGTGGGTTCCCCCAAGCCCTGATATCCCCACTTCACTGCCATCCTCCCCTCCAGACCACCATCATGAATGCTAAGTTCCAGCAAGAGATGCAGATACCATTCATACACACACACACACACACACACACACACACACACACACACACACACACATAATTTCTGTGCTTAAACAATGACTCATACAGGGACTCTGATTTTTATAGGAAGAGGTTATTTTAGGCAAGGTACTCAGGTAAGTTTCTCTGAGAAAGTACCACATGAGTAGGACCTGAATGAGTCAGCAAATGAGTCCTGAAAATATGTGAAGGGAAATTAGCAAGCAAGTGCAAAGGCCGTGGGTTAGGAATAAGAGTCAGCATGTTGGAGGAACAAGAAGGCCAATATGTCTGGATCGGAGATGGAAACCCTCTGGCTACTGGGCAGAGAATATACTGGAGAGCGTTAGATGAGCTAGGAAGTCTGGACAGGGGTTGGGACTTTGTGGTGTTGGTAGAAGTGATAAGAAGTGTGCAGAATCAGTACATGAAAGTGAAGCTGATATGGGAATTTTGATGAGATGGATGTGAGTGTGAAGAAGGAGAAAAATCAAGAATGAAACTTGCTGTTTTTCATTGAAAAAACATATGCCAAGCCTAAGAGGATCTAAAAATAAGATGTTCACCATCCACCAGGAAGCAGTCTGTCGGGTTCCTTTCCCCGCCCAGAGCCCGTTCTCAGCATCTCTCCATCTCCAAACACGCCTCCCAACTCCTCATTTGAATAACTGTCTGTCTTCCATCTTCACTTAACTGTGTGCCATAGGAGCAGGGATTATTCTTTGTCTTTTTTGCCCCAGTCCACTTGGTGCAGCGATTTGTGGATAATAGGGTTTATTTAAATTTCTTTGTTTGTGTTGATTCTTCTTGAAAAAGATTTGAAACATACAATTGGTCATAAGCTTCCCTAATTCCTTCAAATCACATCACAAAGTGGCTTTTAGGGTTCCTTTTTTAGAGAGCCAATATGAGGATTTGCTTGCATGCCCTGATTTTTTTTTTTTTGGCAGATTTCAGGGATTCAATAATAGACCAGGAATCAAAGATTACAAAAGAGTAAATCCTTTTACTCCTGCCATTTACTTCACAAAAGAATTAGAATTTTCTTCCACAAAAAACATTCATATATTAGACAGATTTTAGGCAACTAAATTCTAATCGAGCCAACCAAAGCCAATTCAATATCTTACACATGTTGGATATTAATTAACACAGTTAATTAAAGCAATTTAAAATCTCCCCTTTCCCGATTCCATTAGCACTGGCTTTTCCAACTAATAAAGAACCTTTCTTAAGTATTATGAATTGATATGGAAATCACAAATTGCAGAGGCCTTGTGAAGGAGAAATAATTTATTCATTAATTACTAAAATTCACTGACCATAAATTTGTCACTGAAATAAAACTGTGGCATTTATGCCCAGATGCACTCATAAATAACTAAATAATTAAACTCACAGCTTCAGAACAAAAGCCGCACAATGGGCACAGTGAAATTCAAATAAGGATCTCACAGGACAAAAATAGAACATGGAATAAAAATTATGCTAATCTGCATATGACCCCTTCAGAGCGTTTATGCCAGCAGTTTCCAGAAATTCCACTTGACTTTCCACAATTTACTTTGTATTCACTGTTCCTTAAGAGTGACCAAGTATTCGGAGGCTGCCAGGGCAGATATTTTCCCTGTCAACACCATACGGGGTGTGACAATGAGAACTGTGATCTTCCACCTCCCAAAGCACATCTTCTCCTGTCATTGCATTTTATCAGCATGGCCCTGAGCCTCCTCACCCACTGGGCATGCACACAGGGGAAAGGAAGGAGGAGAGAGGCGAGCCAGCATTTACTGCACACCTACTATTCGGTAGCAAGTGCCTAACTCCTGTTCTAAAAGTCATTCACTTCTGTAGCCCCCGCAATAATTGTTTCCTGCATTTTCCAACAGCAGAATTGATAGTGAAGGTGGAATTCAATTGCCCTCATCACCCAAGACAAGATGTTTTGTACCCAACTCTTTGTGACTCTGAAAAGAGTTCATATGTTGCCACCTGCATTTGGTGTAAGGAAAGCACTTCTGGTTTCTGATGTGTCCCCATGCTCTGAGGCATCCTATGTGGACAGCTCCCACCCCCCACTCCAAGATCTACAGCTCTGTGTTAGATTCGCCTTGGGGAGACCAGCCTGCTCAGAAGACAACAGCCTGCTTTTGCATCAGGCTGCTTTCCTTGGCAACTTCTTGTCATTGGAGAGTCAATCGATGCATTGAAAGCAGCGCAGAGACTTCTGACACATCGCAAGCATGTTGACTACAGGATATTACCCACACGTACTGTGTTCTTTAACATAGTTTGGAAATATAGGGAAAAGACAATTCAAATCAGTGGAGGAAGCCTGCGATGCTGTGTTAGATCTGAGGAAAGTGGGTAAAACCCCAAGAAACCGCAATTTCTGTCTCTTCCTACTCGACTTGTTTTTTACAAAAATAACTGTCCTACAAAATTGGATTGTGATGATCATTGTACAACTATAAATGTAATAAATTCATTGAGTAATAAAAAATACACATTAAAAAAAATAAATAATAACTGGGCTTGGGTCCACAGAATGTCAATGTCTTATTCTTGCTTTCCAGGTACTAGGTATGTTACTTTGCCCAAGACTTTTATCTCATAGAGCCTGTCTCCTCGTTTGCAAAATGGTGTCAATAAAGTCAACTTTGAACAGTTACTAGGCACTCAAATGAGATTGTACGTATCTGAAAAGAAGTTAACAGGGGAAATGGAGCTCACGTGTATGTTTCATTTAACTAGCAGAGCAGTGTTGTAAAATGTGAATGTGAACTTAAGAGAGGGATGCATCTCCCCCTTGGCTACAGTCCCCACTGCGCCCTACTGCCTTCCAACAAGTAGCACCACGCATGGACACTCTCTGCCTGGCCCCTGAAGCATTTACCTTTGCATCTTATACATCTATATGTCCTCTGTGAACTCTTAGGAATTATATGAATATTGTAAATATTATGTGTTTCTTTGAAGGCACGAAATCATATCTCAATAGCCTCGGTGACCTGATAACATACCATAGTATGCCAGGCAGATAGTGAACTCTCAATAGAAGCTTCTAGAAATGAAATCATATTCGTGGTTTCTGGAAATGAGATCACCTTAGCGGTGTCTGGATAGAAGTTGGGGCGCTCTCTATAGAGGATTCACCCTCACAAACCCACTTACACGGCAGAACCCTGGTTTCCAGGGCCCAAGACACCAACCAGCCTTCCTGTTTCCTTCCAGAGAACACTCAGATTCTTTTAAAGAAAGCATCTTAAAGTGAGGCTTGGATGGAGAACATATATTTGTATTCTGCAGCAGTGGTTCAGGTCATGGACGTTTTACAAGGAAATCAAATAAGGAAATCAATAGTACAGAAACCGTTTACCCCAGGGCCCATCTGCTACCCTGTGGTTCATTGTAGTACTTAATATTGCCATGATTAGTGTTTATCCCTTGTGAATTCAAGGCATACGCCGTATTTTGAATGTTTGAAAAGCTATTATGTATTCCTCTAAACAATTTCCAAAGAATCTTTACACTCCCTTGAGTATTAGGCATTGCATGGCCCCAGGAGGGCAGGGGGCGGGGGTTCTGCCAGAACCTGAAGCATGAATTACAAGTCAGGTTATTACAGGGGAGGGAAAACAAGAATCGCTATTTCAGCCCCACTATTCCCAACTTTCTCTCGCAGGCTGGGTGCCTTTATTTTTATCTTCCAGTGAAAGAATGAAATATACATAAGAAAATTGTATGTTCTAAACGTCTTACCATTAATTTACATAAATGGAAAAAAACCCACAAGTTCACATCAGTGCTACTTCCTTATCCATAATTTGACCGTTTTCTCCAGTGGCTTAAATAATACCTTTCAGGCAAAGCTTTCAGTTTGTTCCTTCTTATTAACTTTATTCCTCTCGGTCCCCTATGAGCTGGGTTAATAACAGAAGCAGTGGAGCCTTTATGTTGCACATAAAAAAGGGAGTCAAAATGATTAACCCCAAGTCCCTACCCAGCACTAGAAACTGGACGCTCTCCTCTGGCTCTCTTTTCTTAGTCCCACATCCCACTGTTGAGACACAGAAAAAATTGCCAAGGATCGGAGTGGGCAAGATGGGCACCACCAGATGGAAATCAACACAGACACAGGTAGGAAAGGATACATTTCAGGAAGAGACTTACAAGACAATGCATCTTGGGGAGCGTTTAATAAGCCACCTACTATTCTTGGTTTCACTCTGCAAAGTAGCAATCCCCAACATGTGGGCCGTGGATTACCTGGAGATTTGGAGAGTTAATACAAAGAAAGGGGAAGTTAGCCAGACAGTGAAAGACAAACATTGTATGATATCACTTATAGGTGGAATCCTAAAAAAAAATTTACGAATGAATTTATTTGCAGAACAGAAACAGACTCACAGATGTTGAAAGTAAATTTATGGTTTCCAAAGGGGACAGGTGGGGAGGAAGGGTGGACTGGGGGATTGGGATTAGCATATGCACACTGTGGTATATCGAATTTCGGGCCAATAGGGACCTGCTAGATAGCACAGGGAACTCGACCCAATATTCTGTGATAACCTATATGTGAAAAGAGTTTGAAAAAGAATGGATGTGTATATATGCACAACTGAATTGCTTTGTTGTAAAGCAGAAATTATTACAACCTTGTAAATCAACCATACTTCAGTAAAACAAACAAAAAAAGAGGTGGAAGAATCTCTATTTTCAAAGCGTATATCCTCAAATATTATCTGTAGATTACATAAATGTATTGCACATACAGCTGCTACTGTTTTTAGTCCTATATAGTTTTTATGTGCTGCTCTGACTTATGAAATACCACTTATTTGAAGGGCTCTTAATTTAAGTGTGGTCTTGTAATTATGCATCGCCAGAAAGACTATATGATAAATGTGTAAATAGTACGGTGTTGAGTGTATTAGGGGAAAAAAGCAGTGGGGACATTTAAAAAGCTGGGATCCACTATCCTCAATGATGTACTCAAGTCTGTGTTATAAATACAATTAGAATTTTGAATAATGAATACCTTGAAGCAAACTTTCCACTATTTTTATTCTTCCTACATTTATTATTTCCATTCATACCTTCATATTCCCATTCTTTAAAAGTTTTGTTTCCCAAGAAACACCCATTAACTAATTTATTACTTGGTCTTTTCATTGTAGACATCTTTTTATTAGAATTTTTTTTTTTCCCCAAGAAACACCCATTAACTAATTTATTATTTGGTCTTTTCATAGTAGCCATCTTTTTATTAGAATTTTTTTATCAGAACCCTCTTTCCCCATTCATTATTTAGGTTAGAGATAGCTGATTGGGAATTGCAACTATGAATTTTTTAAATTGATTTTGAGTTTCTTTTTATAGGGATCACAGACTCTCCACCACTGCTTTCTCTGATTTGAGGTCTCTGATAAACACCATGGGTATCTAATCACCATGTTTATTTTTAACACTTTCTGACAATTAAGAACATTCTGCATCACTTGGTTTAGAAACAGCACTATAGCCAGCAAGGCAGTCCTTGGGGTCCGAACTGGCTCCAAGCCAGATAAGTATGATTGACTCTTCTGCAGAAAGAGTTCATTCCTGGAGTTTACTGAAGTAATCCCCCAAGAAAATGTACAGCCACAGTGCTGATTTTGGTATAGACTTCCCACTGTCCAATCTATTGACTCAAAACCTGCTGCCCTACATTAGAAAGCCCAAGAAAAGGGCAATTGTCGTGAAGGGAATTGTACTGGTCTTTTTCTATCATTTGGGAAGTCTGTGAGAGACTAAAAGCTAGGGAAGAGAAGAAATCATAATTCTCTTAACCCAGGGGAAAAAAAAAAAAAAACCTGTGGCTGATTGCGGGATTAGGCAAAAGGCTACCTACAACAACCATGAACTTGGCAGCAATGCACCATTGATGCTATAGAGATGGTTTACATGGATCATCATTTTTATTATAAGCATTATGATCTTACACATAAGGAAACCAAGTCTTAAAATATCACATTTTCATTGGGCTTAATTATAGACAAAAAGTCATGTTTCAAATGCATTATATCCACGCATACATATACACATAAGGATGCCATAAATCCTTCTGAATGCCCTGTGCACACATCACCTTGCTTAGATAACTGACTTTTGTAACCAGGAAAAGAGTCCTGGGTCTCAACCAGGAAAGGCAGGAGAAGTGCCAATGAAAAATGAAGAACAATAACGGTTCCTCCCAATAAGTTATTTCTCGAACTGATTGCCAAAAATCACCTGGGGAATTTTTAATTTATGACTATAGCCCTGCGGCTAAAAGTTCATTAGGCCTTAGGCAAAGCCCGGGATCTGTAATTTCTTTAACCCACAAATCATCGCCAGGTTTGGGTATCACTTCCCCGACCTTCAGTCTTGGGATGGCCACACATAATTTTATCACCCCCTAGTATTTTCCTAAACACCCACCAGAGTGGCCAAGGGTGGCAGCCAATCCCCGTCTTCTCTGCCACCTGAAGTCCAGGCATGAGGGACCTTCACCGCCTCTTCCTTGTTTGCTAGCAATCAGAGAAACAGAAAAGCAAATGCTTGCTTTGTAGTACAGCAGAAATTATCACAACCTTGTAAATCAACTATTTTTCAATAAAACTTTAAAAAATGAAAAAAAAGCAAATGCTTGGACTAACCATATCTCATATTTGACACTGTCTGTATGAGTTGTTCTATTTCAAGATTTTTTTTTATTCTAGTAGATTTACAATGTTCTGCCAATTTCTTCTGTACAGCAAAGTGACCCAGTTATACATATACACACATTTTTTTTCACATTATCCTCCATCATGTTCCATCGCAAGTGATCTGGATATAGTTCCCTGTGCTATGCAGAAGGATCTCATTGCTTATCCACTCCAAATGCAATAGTTTGCATCTACTAACCCCAAACTCCCACTCCCTCCCACTCCCTCCCCCTCCTCTTGGCAACCCTAAGTCTGTTCTCCACGTCCATGAGTTCGTTAATTATCATCTGTTCTAAGGTCATTGCCTGGACCAGTCTGGCAATGTTTTCAGTGTTAACACCAATGAGGAAGGGACTTGGGGCCATTTTGAGAGATGGGCTTGCTTTTCTGCACTAACTATAACAGAGGCAAAGAAACAAAAGAAAGAGTAAGGGAGCCTTTGCTTCTCTCCCTTCCCACCCGCACTCACCAGGTTGTCCCCCAGTGACCACGAAGGAGTGATGGATCATGCAGGTACTGATCCTCAGCTGGGAACTCGCTTTTCTCCGACACAGACAGGTTGAGTCACTTTAGTTCCAGGTGATACATGATTTTTGCTGTTTGTTTTGTTTTTGTTTTAGAGACTAGCAGCCAAAACAGTAACTTCTGTTTAGCAAGGTGCCCACTCCCGTTAGCGATCAATATAAAATCTGCATTCTCACCATGATGTCTGAATCTTGTCAAGCAACTTGGCCTCTTCCCAGGGTTGCTGGGAGAACGCTGGTCTCAGACCATTCGGGAGTTTCAGTAGAATTTATTCAAGATGTCTGAGGTCACAGAGAGAGTCACACTGCGGAATAAGAAGACGTCCACCAGCTACCCTGTTCCACTTGCCCCATTCTTCCCATCATCATCTGTCCTCCCTCCCACACCCCAGCTCTGAAACCTCAAGGTCAAACCGTACCAAAGTCTGGATATAAGGCAGATAGAGTCCTGGTTAAAGGCAAGAGTCCTGGACTCAGGCTGCCTGGATTCAAATCTCACTCCGGTCAGCACTCTGCCTCTGGACGAGACTACTGACCATTAGAGATGTCATTTGTTAACAAGGAAGGATACTGGTGTCTACCTTACTGGGGTTTTGAGTGAATGATACCAGACCATGCCTTAAAGCACAAAATACAGAATTGGGAACATAACAGGTGCTCCTAAAAATCCCCCACTGGGTGTCTTGAGGATCCCCTGAGCTGCTGAAATGATGAGGCCTAATCTGATCCCTGCCTCATAAAGGAGGACCAGTGAATATTTATTATAATTAACACTTGAATCCCAGGAAAAGTCAAATTCCAGTGATTTCAAGAAATTTACAATCCAGTTAGAAATATATTAGAAACACATGAAAGGGGAGATCTAAGAAGCAATATACACGGCGACAAAATTAATAGCACAGAAACGAAAAGCTAAGCAAAGGCATTTCAGAGTTGAGTAAATATTCAAGGAAAGCCTTTTAAAGAAGAGATTTTGAATTTGATATTAAAATGACAAAAAAAAAAAAACCTCCATCAATCCCACTCCTGGGCATATATCCAGACAAAACTTTCCTTGAGAAAGACACATGCACACACATGTTCATTGCAGCACTGTTCACAATAGCCAAGACATAGAAACAACCTAAATGCCCATGACAGATGATTGGATGAAGAAGAGGTGGTATATATATACAATGGAACACTACTCAGCCATAAAATAGAACAAAATAATGCCATATGCAGCAACATGGATAGAACTAGAGACTCTCATACTGAGTGAAGTAAGTCAGAAAGAGAAAGACAAATACCATATGATATCACTTATATCTGGAATCTAATATATGGCACAAATGAAGCTTTCCAAGGAAAAGAAAATCATGGACTTGGAGAATAGACTTGTGGTTGCCAAAGGGGAAGGGGAGGGAGAGGGATGGATGGGGAGCTTGGGGTTTATAGATGCAGACTATTGCCTTTGGAATGGATTAGCAATGCGATCCTGCTGTGTAGCACTGGGAACTTATGATGGAGCAGGATAATGTGAGAAAAAAGAATGTGTACATGTATGTGTAACTGGGTCACCCTGCTGTACAGCAGAAAATTGATGGAACACTGTAAACCAGCTATAATGGAAAAAAATAAAAATCATTATATATTAAAAAAAAATAAACTTACTTTGCAAGTAAGAGACATGCTATTTGAAATACTGGAGATTGTTGGGAAACACACACTGGTGTTTGTAGCCGGAAGGAGCAGGTCTAAGGAAGGAGCAGGTCTAAGCTAAGGCGAAATGGGGAAGAGTGATGGTTGATGGGAGATTGTGTGAGGAGCCCCACCCATTGGCAGCTGTAGGCTCCCTGCAGAGAGCATAAGAGGACAAGCTGTCACCTGCCCTTGGGCAACTCAGAGAGAGAACAGGAGAGGATCTGGAAAAGAAAGGCCTCCAGGAAGCAGCAGGCTGAGTGGGAATGTAGCACGGGGGCCCCAGAGCTCTGTGGAGCCCATGGAAGCAGAACAGGTGAATCCAGTGATGTTCTAGAAACAATGTCATGACTAAATATTTTCTATGGCTTTATGAAATCAGAATCACTCATGCGAAGAGAGAAATGTCTCCATGACATCATCATGCTTCTGGATAACTTGAGGATTGTGTGGCATGGACCACGTGGACACCCTCATGGGAATAAAAGCGGGGTGGGGCTGAGGGGCAATCAGACCTACGTTTGAATCTCAGTTTTGCCTGTTGCAGCTGGGTGAGCTTGGGTGAGCTTGGGCAAGCTACCTAATCTTTCTGAGTTTCAGGGTCCTTCTGGGTACAGCATGAATAATGCCCACCTTGCAAAGTTCACTGTGCGGATTTCAGGCAGCATGTTCAATACAGCAAGAAATGCTAGCCATTATTGCAAGGCACAATACAGGCGCCTGAACCCAAACCGCGTGAACGGTGTAACAGCTGAGCCTTCTCAAAGATACTCTGGAAAACCTGTATATTTTATTTATTTTATTTATAAAACTTCTAAAAATGTATTTGTATTAAAGCTTTTCATTGTTTCCTCGTGTGTAAGATGTCAGCACCTCAGGGTTGTATTTGTCTGCCCCCTAGTGGTAAGATAAGTGCACTTCCCCTACGAGGCAAAATATTTCTTACTAGGGACTAGAAACCAGAGGCTGGAGAGGTAGCATGACCTCCCCAAGATCACTACCTATTAAAAGGCAGAATTGGAATCCCAGGTCTCATCACTCCTCTCCGTGTTTTTTTCTTTCTATACACCGCAGGCTGGAAAAGGCTGAGGGAATTTAAGCTGGACATTTAATGCATACAAAATACTGGCAGAGTTCCCTTGTGACACAGTGGGTTAAGAATCTGGCATTGTCACGGCAGCAGCTTGCGTTGCTGCTGTGGTGCAGGTTCGATTCCTGGCATGGAAACATCCACATGCCATGGGTGCAGCCAAATAATAATAATAATAACAACAACAAACAAAATACTGGTCTCCCTTTGCTTCACGTCTCTCACATAATAAAATTATTTTTCCTTAGCCAAGCCCTGTGGCCACCTGGCTAACCCCCCATGGAGTCAGACACAATGGTTGTTGGGAAAAAAAATAAAGCCCATGATGCTTCAGATGGGGCTGGGCTCCTATGGGAAGAAGGAGCTGAGTTAGGGCATACGAAGAAAATCCTGATTTAAGAACCAAAACTGTTTCCTACAAGTGAACTGGCCAGGGTCGGACAGAAAGGAGGAAAGCCCTCTCATGTGTCTGTAGTGTGTCAAGGATGAAATGCTGGGCTCGTAGCCAGATGAACTGGCATTTGGACTGTGTCTCTTCTTGCTCTGTGGTCTTGAAGCCTAGTTTGAAACCCATAATTGGGGGCGGGAGGGAATACTATATGTGAGCACCACATGCCAAAATTTTCAAAAGCCAAGGAATTTCGCATCATAGAGCTTCATATAAATGCAAGTTGTTGACATTTTCACACGGTGCTTGGAGGGGGTGTAATCTACAACTATGTATCTAAGTCATTAGGGTTCTGAGGGGAGCGAGGCTCTTAACCTCTCTAAGGCTCACTTTATTCATCTTTAACCATCACTTTAGAGGTTAATAATGACGATGTCTGAATGGTTAGTGTTGATTGAATCTAAAATGAGAAGCACCAACAGTTGATTTTCCTGCTGCCATTGCCCCTCCCCCCCAACACACACACAAAAATACACAGAGCAGGTACCAGAGACGACTCAGGTCAGTCTCCTGGACAATTTGGTAGGAAGCTGCTTGGCACACAGAGGACAACTGGGGGGCTCTAGGTGAATTAACAGCCCTCAAGAAGCCTGGCCCCATTAACACGAGGCGTCATGGCTGTATTTAGAAAAATATCTGCCTTTTCTTTTGAGATTTAGGAAAGAGAGTTTGCTGATGTTTAGGCTTGCCAAGCTGGGTTCTATGAAACAATCAGGTTTGGAGGGTTCCCAGGACGCCGGAAGAGAGGCATCGTAACGTCTGGCAAACAGGTGAGCTTCCGTGCCCGCATCTCTGGTTCAACCTGAACAGCCACATTTTCTGTGACTTTATTTGGAGGGGCACGTTTCTGCTATAGGACAATATTTAAAAATACAAGCTGGCCAGACCATGGCTCTGATGAGGCGCTCACGAGGCCTGATGGCAGGTCCCACCCTGATTAGTTGGGCCTTCTGCCATGTTCCAGAGGCATCACAGCGAATGCCACTGATGGGTCTGTGAGGGTCGAGAAGGCAAAGGGAAGAGGCTGAGCAGGAATCTCCTGGAAATCAGTCAGGCCCCTGACAGGTGCTGATTACTTCGTGCCAAGCAATGACTAATGCCCCAGATTAATTCAGCTAACGTGTGTAACCACTGCATACATTTGGCGCCAAAAATCTCCACGCTCGTCCTCTGCGCTGCATTGCTTATCTGCACAAACAGATCGGGGGAAGAACCAAAACAATAGAAAAAACCAAACAAACCATCAGTTACAGCGTTGTCAGGAGTGTCACACTGGTAGACAAAGAATCACAGCCCACTGCAGATGGAACCTTTAGACTAAATACACATCCCTGAATCTCCTGCTGAGAAATCCCAAACTGTGAGAGGTCTCTGGTGCTGTTCCTACGGCGGGCCACCAAGGAAGACGTTTTCCCAAGAGCGTGTTTTTGCCAAAAAAAAAAATTCACATGCGATCTGCACACTTACTTTATAAATGGGATTTACAGATTTAAAAATTTTTCAAAATCAAAATGACAAGTGACAGCAGTGAAACAACTAAACCCCACCTCCCCTTCACCCTCCACCACCTATATCCAGTAGGTACCATCCCAGAAGCTGCTGGGTTCATCCCACGGTTTCATGTCACCCCTGCTGGTGACACACAACTGTGCAAGGTGGGAAATCTGTCTGCCGTGCCCTGTTGGGTATGTTTTGGAACTTGGTTATATTAAATTATTCTTCCAAACAAATCCCACCCTGTGGGATTTCCTCTCCCTCAAAGACCTAATGGTAGGGCAAGAATACCTTCTCATTCTGGAAGACATAGGTTTTCCATGGGAGTTTATGAAGCTTAAGGTTCAAGCCCCTTCCTTGCACAGCCATGTGGCAACACAGTCACGGTATTTTGTAAAGCTTGCAAAAGAAAAATAGTTTATCTATCTACAGAACAGAAACAAATGCATGGACATAGAGAACCAGACTTGTGGTTACCAAGGGGCGAGGGAGAGGGAGTGGGATGGACTAGGAGCTTGGGGTTAGTAGAGGCAAACTATTGCCTTTGGAGTGGATAAGCAATGAGGTCCTGCTGTACAGCACAGGGAACTATAGGCAGTCACTGTGATGGAGCATGATGGAGGATAATGTGAGAAAAAAGAATATATATATATATATATATATATATATATATATATATATGTATGGGTTACCTTGCTGTAGAGCAGAAATTGACAGAACATTGTAAATCAACTATAATAAAAATTTTAAACAACTTCTTAAAAGAGAAAGAGTTTAACCACAGTTAAGGCCTCTACCTTTTTCCAATCCTGTTTTCCCTCTGATCTATCTCCCCTCCTGTCAGAAGGCAGTGGCGTGGCCGTGGGCATTTTGGGGTCTGGCTAAGGGGGAGTAGATTCAAGGGTATGCTGTTTGTCTAAAGTGTATTTCTGTGGCTTGCAGTTACTTCAGCATGTGGTAGCTGTCGTGGTTCAGGCAGGGCTTCCAGGAAATGCCTGTCCCTTCCATGCTGGCTCACCCTACGATGTCATGATGTGAAGACAGAGGGGCAAAAGTCAAATGAGATACGAATGTGGTTCCGTGGTACCCAGTTTTAAAAGTATTCGGTAGCAGGAGGATAACAAGGTTTGGAAATGGACAAAACCAGAATTTTCTCTGTCAAAACTTAGAGTTCATATTTGGAAGAAAGTTTGGAGATTTTCGAATTTTGAGAATCTTGGAAATACACATGGCATCACCAAAAAAGTGTAAAACTGAAATTTATAAACTGTCAATATTTTGTTCAACCACGCCAAAGGAAAGACCAAACGAACTATTAGCTCTATAAAAGTTATTACACCGTCAGAGTTATACAAAGACGTGATCAAAGAGTGTGTAGTCAAAACTATCGGAAAAACTACAGAAGTGTTGGGAAGTTAATGAGTATAAATGTCTTTAGTGGACTGATACTCACACAATTTGTCAGCTCTTACCATTTTGTAATTTGGGGGGATTTTTAAAATTTTACATATTCACTTTTGTACCTAATTGTATATTCTCCTAAAGAGGGGGACTAATTTTCATGAGCTTTCATGAGCTTTAGACCCCATCCATCTGCATCTGCCCAATTATCTCAGTGCCTTCTCACACAACTTCCTCAGAGAATTTGTATCCCCTTCTTTCTGGAATATTCTTACCCTGGAAAGTGGTCCATTTCATGCCCTCATTTCATCCATGTCTTTGTCGGCTCAAGCTACTATCACAAACTCCTATAGGCTAGTGACTTATATAAACAACAGAAATTTGTTGCTCATAATCCTGGAAGCTGGAAGTCCAAGATCAAGACACCAGTCGATTTGGTGTCTGGTGGACCCTCTTACTTGTTCTTAGATGACCATGTTTTCATTGTGTCCTCACGTGGTGAAAGAGACAAGGGATCTCTGTAGAGTCTCTTTTATAAGGGCACTAATCTCATTCGTGGGGGCTCCACTCTCATGACCTAATTACCTCCCAAAGGCCCCATCTCCAAATGTCATCACATGGGGTATTAGGATGCAACATATGAACCTTGGGGAGAAAGGAAAAATCGATAGTAATGCAGGTGTCTGTTCTGACATTTCCATGCTCAGGAATCCTTTCCTGGCCACCCTATCTAAAAAAGAATCCCTGCAGTTCCTGCTTTGGCACAGTGGGATGGCAGCATCTCTACGGGCTGAAACACAGATTCCATCCCCAGCCCAGCACAGGATCTGGCATTGCCACATCTGTAGCATATGTCAAAACAGCATCTTGGGTTTAATTAGGTCCCAATGGTTTATTTTTCTTTTTCTTTTCATTATTCTAGGAGGTGGATCAAACAACCACTATGGAAAACAGCAAGGAAGTTCCTCAGAAAACTGAATATAGAACTACCATGTGATCCAGCAATCCCACTCCCTGGGCATATATCCGGATAAAACTACAATTCAAAAAGGTACATGCACTTCTATGTTCATTGCAGCACTATTCACAATAGCCAAGACATGGAGAAAAACTTTATTGTCCATAGACAGATGAATGGATTAAGAAGATCTGGTATATATTTACAATGGAATACTACTCAGCCATAAAAAAGAATGATATAATGTCATTTGCAGCAACATGGATGCAACTCGAGATTCTCAAACTAAGTGAAGTAAGAGAAAGACAACTAACATGATATCACTTATATTTGGAATTAAAATATAGCACAAATGAACCAACCTACAAAACACAGAGAGACTCATGGATGTAGAGAACAGACTTGTGGTTGCCAAGGGGGAGAGGGAGGCAGTGGGATGGGCTGGGAGTTTGGGGTTGGTAGATGCAAAGTATCACATTTAGAATGGACAAGCAACGAGGTCCTACTGTTTAACACAGGGCCCTCTCCAGCCTCCCGGCAGAGACCATGATAGAAGGTAGTATGAGAAAAAGAATGTATATGCATACATACATACATACATATATATATACACACACATATGACTGGGTCACTTTGCTGCACAGCAGAAATTGACACAACACTGTAAATCAACTATACTCTAATAAAATAGTAAAATAAAATATCAACAATACTCTAATACATAAAAAATAAAAAACAAACTGCTGCTCCATCTTATCCCTGGCCCGGGAGCTCCATAGGCCATGGAGTGGCCAAAAAAGAAAAAAAGAATCCCCTTCATTTCCCTTTACACCAGTTATTTCACAGCACTTACACCACCTGCCACATTTACACATACTATATAATACAAGTGCCATAAGAGGGATGACTTATGTGTTTTGGTCCTGCTTTTTCTGCATTGTTGATATTAGTGCTGTGGATGAAAAATGTCAACTGCCATATAAGGAAACAAAGGATGCTCCAGCCCTCAAGTAGCCACCTTAGCCACACCCAACCGAGTATCCTGAAGGGATGCAGGATGGAGAAAAGCAGGATAGTGGCCCTAGATAGCTGAGGTGCATATCAAAAGGAATGATTTCAGTGAGCCCAGGCTCATGCATCTTCCCATATATAGAAAAGCACGAAACACCTGAATTTGAGGTGCCTGGTTTTTCTTTAATAGTAACCTTTTTTTATCTTTTGTCTTTTTAGGGCCGCACCCCTCGGCATATAGAGGTTCTCGAATGGGAGCTGTAGCCATGGGCCTATGCTACAGCCACCGCAACGCCAGATCTGAGCTGCATCTCCAACCTATACCACAGCTCACAGCAATGCCAGATCTTTAACCCACTGAGTGAGGCCAGGCATCAAACCTGCATCTTCACAATTGCTAGGCAGATATGTGTCTGCTGAGCCACAAGGAGAACTCAATAGTTAATAGTAATCTTTTGGTCTTCCAACTGCTTGGTTTTTGTTGTTAACAACTCCTTTGTATCCTGGTTTCTCCCTTACCTCCTGGGTAATAGTGGCTCAGAGCTGCCTGTCTTCCGGGTTTAAGTCCTCAACTTTGCCTGCCAAATAAAATGTTAATTCTCAACTTTTAGGTTGCGTTTTTTTTGTTTGTTTTTTTGTTTTTTCCCCTGGTAGATAGTGCCTAGGTCATAGTGGGCACTCCAAACATATTTGTGAGTTGAATGAATAAAAATGTGTTGTGTGTGTGTTGTGTGTGTGTGTGTGTAGACGTAAAGACAAAGATAGATATATGCCCAAATCCCTTCAAGAGTTCATCTGGCAGATGGGGAACTCAATTTACATGGTGAAAATGTAATTCAAAGGAGGAGCAGGGGGTATTGTCATCGTTTTCTGTGGCCCCAGGGCTTTGCCCAGTTGTGGCAGCTGCATTTTTTAACAGGTGATCATCTACCTTCAGAAAAGCTCCAGGTAAAAAAAAAAAAAAAAAAAATCTTAGAACAATAAAAAATGTTTTTAACAACCCGGTAGTTTTAAAATCACAATCTGTCCTTCCTGGCAATTACTGACCTTGCCCACAAAGGGAATGGATTGTGGCTGCAGCAACCCCAGTCCAGAGAGCGGAGGTGGCTCATTAACTGAGGAAACGTGGAGACTGCTGAGACAGGACCGCCTCTCCAAGCTGGCAGCGCTCCGGGACCGTCACGGACACTCCAGGGCCCTGAGTTGTGAGCTAAAGTGTTCCTAAGCCTGTTCCTACAAAGGGGAAGAAAAAAAAAAAAAGCGCAGTAACCCAGAGCTTCTCCGCTTCTAACAGCCTGGATTGGGATTTGTGCTCATGAAGCAATGATCATTTGAATTTCCTGTTAATCCTTCAGCCCCTCTCCTGCAGGATTCAGCACTGGGCTGTGCCCAGACTACTAATACTGGGCTGATCGTTGATTCCAAAACTAACTAGAAAGTTATCAAACAGGAAGGGGAAAGGAGGACGAAAAAAAAAAAAAAACTCTGGGTGTTTTTTTTCCCCCAATATTGTGCCAACACTGCCCCCTAGTGTGTTAGAAATACATAAAAAGAATGCTATGCTACGAATAAATCTTTAACAGAAATAGGAACATAGTTGCATTCTGCTCTTTTATTGCTGATTTTTTTTTACCTGTGTCAATCCTGTACTATCTCAAGAACTGAAATAAAGTTTTTAGAAGATAGTTTGTTTATTCTTCCAACACTCATCATAAGCTGTTCAGCTAAAAGTTAACATGCGTTGTTTGTTTCTATTTGCCAACCACTTTTCTAAGCATTTTACATGAATTGCCTTGGGACTGTTCTTGGTCATAGAAGGCTCATAAGATATAGGCTATTAGGAATCCTTGTATCATTTTTGTTTTACATATAAGAAAACTGAGGCACAGAGAAGGAAAGTAAGTCACTCAAGGTTACACATATGACTCAGCACTGTTGTCCCAACTGTCACACCATCTGCCCCTCATTCTAAGTGCTAATTGCCAAGAAGATACAAAAAATTTAGAAAACTTGGATCCAACTATCAAGAAGCTGGGCATGGGGTCAAGGAGTGGGTGGATGGACAAATACAGCTCTTCATGGAAAAATGCAGAATTCAGGGTGAGATCAATTTCTTGCTCTCAGCTAAAAGCTCATCAGCTTTTCACATGGAGATCCGAGTCCCTGAAAGTTCAAGTTTCTACCCCCGATATATTATAACCATGTAAACAATAGAATGGGTCCTACTGCCAATGCTCCAATTCTCCAATGGATGTATATGTGTTTTAGGGCAACCTCCTTCACTTAAAGTAATTTTAAAAAGACATTTAAAGGGTATAAGATGGGAAAACCCCAAACAGGGCAAGACCTAAGTTCCAGTTCTGGTCTGAGACGCATTCATCAATTCACATTACTTCTTTGGGTTTCAGATGCCAGAACTGTAAACATTTTTAATTCCAACTTTTAAAATCACCTTATTTTAGGAAAGGATTAAAAGTAGACCACATAGCTCCCAATATTAATATTTAATAATAGATCATATATAAGCACTGTAATAGGTTGGGTACATTAAAATATGCTGAAAATGGAAGGTAAAAAAGAGGTAAATATCAAAACAGTATATGAAACTATTTATTTATCAGTATTAAAAAAAAAATCTTTCCTCCCTTGGAGTTCCCAATGTGGCTCAAAAGGTTAAGGACCTGAAGTTGTCTCTGTGAGGATGTAGGTTCCATCGCTGGTCTTTTTCAGTGGGTCAAGGGTGCAGAATTGTGGCAAGCTGCAGTGTAGTTTGCAGATACAGCTGGGACTCAGTGTTGCCGAGGCTCTGGCATAGGCCAGCAGCTGCAGCTCTGATTCAACCCCTAGGCCAGGAACGTCCATATGCCACAAGTGCGGCCATTTAAAAAAAAAAAAAAATCAAAAAACCAAACAAAGCAAAAAAATCCCAACAACAACAAAAACTTTCCTCCCTCAAAATATTTATTTTTCTAGGTATTTTGTGAATCACAATATGATTAACTCTTTTTATTTTTCTTTTTGGCTGCACCTGCTGCATGCAGAAGTTCCTGGGCCAGGGATTGAACCCATGCCACAGCAGTGATCCAAGCCACAGCAGTAATAGCACCACATCCCTAATCCACTGTGCCACAAGAGAACTCCTGAATACTCTGATTTTACAAAATGTCTTCGTGATAAAAAGACTGGAAGATTTGGTTGTGGACAAGTGTACCAGCCTCCTGGGTGTGCAAGGCTGGCCCAAAAAGGCAGGTGGAAGGAGTTTGTCCCTGGCAGGTTTACTGAGTCACCCTTAGTAACTTACTAAGTGACTACTCATTCCTAAATGTCTGCTACCATTTTGTTAAAGATGTGCTAGTTAATTCTCCATCCTACTACCTATCACTCACTGACTCTGCCTTTTGTTTATATATAAATGAACTGGTTCAAATTCTGCTAAAAATGTATCAATTCATTTCTAATGAGAATTTTTTATGTGTAAAATATTTACAAGGTTTTTTTAATTCAACAAAACCGATAACAATGGAAACTTTTTACATATTAATTTCTCATAGTATGTTTCCTGCAAAGGGGGACACATTTTCTTATTTATTTTTAAAGTTACCTTTATCATACAAGATAATTAAGCTTGTTTTTGTATTTTAAATATCTACTAGGAAAACGACAGGGCGCCACTTATCGGAAAAGGTCAGCACATTTGAAATTTTTCTTTTTCTTTTTTTTTTTTGCAAAGGAAAAAATGCAGACTATCTTCAACTACTGCCAAACAAAGTAATGAAAACAAAGCCATCAAACATTGTTGCCATCAAGTGTAGCAAAGCAGTATTTTGTGGTCATTCCCCATCTCATTACAAAATGTTATTTTGATCCAGTGAAGCTTTGGTTTTTAAAGAGTAGAAGAGTAGTTGCCTAGGGCCAGAGCTGAAGAAAATGGGGAGAGGTTAGTAAAAGGGTTATAAACTTTCAGCAAGATGAATAAGATCTGAGGATCTAACGGATAATATGGAGACTCTCATTGCCAACACTGCATTGTGTAATGGAAATTTGCTAAGAGAAAAGAACTTTAATGTCCTTATCAAAAAAAAAAAAGGATAACTGTGGGTGATATGGAGGGAATCTTTTCACAATGTATAGATGTAAGAAACCATCCCATTGTATACTTTAAATATCTGGCAATTTTGTCAATTACACCTCAAAGCTGAAAAAAGACCCTGTTCATATAAAATTAACCACATGTGCTAACTTCTGACTATAATTTCTGTAAGACTAAAACTTGCCATAAATGATGTAGTAAAAATAGTATATTAATAATAAAAATAAAAGACTAAATATATTCTGAAATCTCTTTATTCTAAAATAGCCCTTCCATCAATACAGAAATGTGCCGTTTTACCGTAAATTGTTGTTTTAAATAAAGAAGTAATTTCCTGTGGAGTATCTGTCTTTTAAAATATTTTTAATGACTCATTCTTTTTATTTCACTGAAACAGAATTTAGCAAATACCACAAGCTGAGACATGATGGAAACACCTGTTATTACATAGCAAACCTCTCACAGAATTATTTGTTCTCATTCTTGTTTCCTCTTAACTTCAGCGATGTTTTCTGTGCCTTATCCAGCAATATTCGCTGGAAAAAAAATATACTTCTGTGTTTCTACATTAGTTTCAGTATATTTTTGCAGCCATTTTAACCTCAGTAGGAAGAGGAAGGGGATTTGCCTTGATATGCATCTGTTACTGCTACTTGTAAGCATTGATTATCATATGTAGTGTATAAAAGGTTGATTAAATCTTACTTAACTTTAAACATCAGTGAAAAAATTGTAGAGGTTCTTCTTCATGCTTCTCATGCTTAGTTTTTAGAAATCTTGCTTGCAAAGTGATGCCGCAAGTAAACTGTAATACATGACAACGTGCCAACTGAGAACACCATTGTCCTCATTCAGCCGCCAGGACGCCCACATGCCACACTACAGGTTTTCTGCGCTACCTGTGACTAATGCAGCCACAAAGACAGACGTGTGTGTGTCAACCCTTCTATGAAATATTAGAAATGCTTACAACTTTTTCTTTTCAAGCATAAAAGCACATATCAAGAAATGTTCTAATATGTTCTTCTTACGACACAATGGATCATCTTACCCATCATTTTGGAGATGGCTCCCAAAGAAAGGAAACAAAATGGGCAATGCAGAAGTCACTGGCACCACCACTGTCCCACTGAAAATTAAGTCTACGGAGATGACAAATGCCATTGTATTATGTCTTTTAGTGATGAGTACACATTATTATAAATATGATTTGAGAAAAAAAAAAAAAGACCTTAGCATTTTTAGTCAGAATCATCCTAAGGAATTCTCTTTAAATAAACAGAGGCACAAGGGGGGAATAGTAATTCCTGGTTTTAGTGGGTAAATATCAACGTGATTGTGGTATGCCAGCGATGGCCCCATCCTAATCTCTGCAAGCTGTATGTTACTTTATATGAAAATGGGCCTTTGGAGTTCCCATCGTGGCTCAGTGGTTAATGAATCCAACTAGGAACCACGAGGCTGCGGCTTCGAACCTGGCCTTGCTCAGCGGGTTAAGCATCCGGCGTTGCCATGAGCTGTGGTGTAGGTCGCAGACGCGGCTCGGATCCAGAGTTGCTGTGGCTCTGGCGTAGGCCAGTGGCTACAGCTCCAATGAGACCCATAGCCTGGGAACCTCCATATGCCGTGGGAGCGGCTCTAGAAAGGACAAAAAGGAAGGAAGGAAGGAAGGAAGGAAGGAAGGAAGGAAGGAAGGAAGGAAGGAAGGAAGGAAGGAAAAGAAAGAAAGAAAGAAAGAAAGAAAGAAAGAAAGAAAGAAAGAAAGAAAGAAAGAAAGAAAGAAAGAAAGAAAGAAAGAAAGAAAGAAAGAAAGAAAATGGGCCTCTGCCGATGTGATTCAGGATCTAGGGGTAGTAAGGAACTTTGGCTGACAGAGCAGCCCTGTGACCTGAAGGAGGTGCCTGTTTGAGATGAAGGCTGATGCTGAATGCAAGGTAGGCTGTGCTGCTGCATGGACCTTCCAGCCATCAACCCCATGGGAAAGTGGACACCCCAGTGGATGCCCTCATGAAGTAGAAAGTGCAGACAGGACAACAGATGCTGCAGTGACCACTGGCATAGAAACCAGGGAGAATAAGGTTCTTCCACAGGCCCAGCATGGAGACACACTTCTTCACCACAGAAGCAAAGCCAAAGTGAGATGCCAACCATGGAAGAGAAGAGGGGATAGGGAAAATCCTGCTTTGGTTGGACTGCAATCTGAAAAAGATGGAGAGAAGCAACAGACAAGACTGGGTTTGGGTCTTCTGCTTTCAGACGGAATGGGGCTCTAAGCAAATATTATTGGTAAATTACTTATAAATAATTTTCATTATAAAAATGCTAATTTTCATAGCTGAACAGTTATTTTAGAGTATGAAGATGTCATGCTTGCTACTATGTCCCTAATAAACCCGCATAGTGAATACGCGATGAACACTTGTTCACGTGATCTCAGGTCCTGGGAGGGACTCTTTCCTGTCTTCTCTCTCCGTGTTCATCTGGCTTCCTGACACTTGAACTTAAATGTATTCAGGATGAAGGCAACATGGACATCCTAAATCTCATTATGCATCTGAACTTGAGAGTGACGCAAAGTCAGCATTTTACGACTAAGGGATCCCAGGAAACTGGTCTGATTTGGAGGGAGAAATGGCTTTAAGAACACACGGGACTTGCAAACTTGACCTGGGAGTTCTCTCGGCCCTCTTTGATGGATGTTTTCCTGCTCCCTGGAGCAGGTTGAAAGGGCAAATGAGCTTCTGACAGTAAGAGGAACTCTATTTAGCCTGAAATGGAAACAGGCAGATCAATGCCTCCCATTCAAGTCTGTGACATTGAATTCATTATAGATCTAATAAAGCACCTAGCTACCAAAAATAAAAAGTTTAGAAGTAATGGCAAGCAGCACACAAAAATAGGCAAGTTCAAAGCCTGAGTGAAACCTAGAAAGCACTGCTACGTTCTTTTCTTGATTCTGCTAATTCTTTCCTATGGAATTTTAAATAAATTCTATTTTTTTTTCTGGTCTAATTTTAGCAGCAAGGAAGTTTGATAATCTTTCACAGGATTGTTCTAAACTTTGTGATGAAAACTACTCTCCCTGAAGCACTTTGAGGGTCTTTACAGTGTAGGCATTAAAGAGCGTCACACAGGATCATCCAACAGAATCAACAAGGGTATCGCTGGGTCAACTAGAGATATTAAACAATATTATGAGATTACGGCACATAAAAGCCACAATCTAAAGTTTACTCAGAAGATGAGCAAATAACTCATGTTTCCCTTTCATTAATTTTTATATAAGAAACCAGAAAAAGCATGAGACTATTTTTCACACTTTATATTTGCCAAGTATTCACAGATTATCTAGGTTATCAGCTTTCACTTCATCACCGCCGTGAGCTGATCTTTTATATTTGCTTGAACAGACCAAGTTTTCTCCTGCGAGTTCTCCCTCACTGAAGCCCTGGTGGGATTACACTTGTCCCCTCTCCTGTTTTCTCTCCATTATTCCTTCGGTTTTCTTTTCAGGGCCGCACCTGTGGCAAATGTAAATTTCCAGGCTAGGGGTCGAACCGGAGCTGCAGCTGCCCACCCACACCACAGCCACAGCAATGCCAAATCCAAGGTGCATCTGTGACCTACACCACAGCTTGCCAGAACCTTAACCCACTGAGTGAGGCCAGGGATCAAACTTGCATCCATAGATCCTATGTTGGGTTCTTAACCCACTGAGCCACAACGGGAACTCCTGTTATTCTTTAAGAAGCTCGCCGACTTGCACTGTTTTAATTTTGAAAGACAGGGTCTCACATCAAGCAAGGACTCCATTTTTAAGAGAATTCATGAAACCAACTTTGGTGCATATCTTTTTTAGCTCCCCAGCATCTATTCCACCAAATTCCCATTAGTCCTCCATAGCATAATGGGGAAGTTGGGCTCCAACATGGGCAAATAACCCAAGCCTGGCCAATGAGAAGTGAGGGGTTTACTAAAGGCCTGTGGGAATGTTCCCCTATACACTTAGGAGCAACGAGAGGTCTGCATCTCTTCCAGTGACCATCAACAAAGAAGTGCGGAGGCTGTCTTAGAGCCGTGGTAGTAACCAGTCTTAGGATCAGCCAGCCTTGTCATAGCCAAACAGCCTGACATGAGTGATATGGGCCTTTGATGACATTATTGAACTGCTGGATGAACTGACCTTCTTGACTTTCTCTCAGGTGAGGAAAAACTTTTTAAATCATTTTGTGCATGTAAATGAACACACTTTTACTATTTTTTAGGGCCTCAACTGCGGCATATGGAAGTTCCCAGGCCAGGGGTCGAATCGGAGGTGCAGTTGCTAACCCACACCACAGTCACAGCAATGTGGGATCTGAGCTGCATCTGCGACCTACACCATAGCTCATGGCAACCCCCTATCCTTAACCCACTGAGCGAGGTCAGGGATTGAACCCGCATCCTTATGGATACCAGTCAGGTTCTCAACCCACTGAGCCACAGCGGAAAAACTCCTGAACACACTTTAAAGGAGGTCATCTCTTGCTATTTAATCCCAAACCTCTACTTCCAGCTACCTTCACCTACTTCTCCTTGTATGTCAACCCTGCATTATGTCCAAAACAGAGCTTATCTCCTCCCTCCAACAAGATCAGTCTCTAAACTACCCGGGCTTGGAGGCCACAGTTCGTCTTGATTTTCTTTAGGCCCTGTCACATTTTTGAGTCACTGTCTCTCATCCATGGACATATTCCTTTTCGCAGCCTCACCACCGTAGGTCAGATCTCCAGCACTTCATGGAGATGTGATCCTAAGGAGTGAATCTAGGGGTCAACCCATCCTCTGCAAAACAGGCCAGCCGTGTATGGTTTTAATGAAAATGCAAAGTAAGGAGGCATCGCTGGGGGGGGTTGATCCCAACTCAGAAATGATATTCTGTCCCTTCAGCATGCTCAATCTGCTAAGATTATATCTGCTCTTAAGGAGGCAGTTCAAACAGCAACTCGGCTGTGAAGTTGTTTCAGTTCCCTGAGTACAGATGTCTCTTGGATTCTCACACACTGAATTTCTCTCATAGCCCTGGGCTTTGCCACCAGGCACTGGAACCCTTTGGGTATGTGCCTTTCCCCTCAGTGAGAATAAGGATTGCTTTTTTTTTTTTTTTTTTGCTTTTATTTTAGGGCCACGTCCATGGCATATGGAGGTTCCAGGCCAGGGGTCAAAACATAGCTGCAGCCACTGGCCTACACCACAGCCACAGCAACGTGGGATCCAAGACGCTTTTATGACCTACACCACAGCTCAAGCCAATGGTGGATCCTTAACCACTAACAAGGCCAAGGATCGAACCTGCATCCACATGGTTACGAGTCAGGTTTGTAACCCACTGAGCCACAATGAGAACTCCCTCCAATCTACGGTTTGGTTTTGTTTTTCTCTTTTTTGGCCGCACCCGAGGCTGATGGAAGTTCCCAAGCCACGGACAGAATCTGAGCGGGAGCTGTGACTGAACCCCACATCTGTAGCAGTGCTGGATCCCTAACTCACTGGGCGGGACCAGCACTTCCGCTGAGACAAGCCAGATCATAAACCCACCCCCCACTGCAACCTATTGTCTAGGAGGTGGTCTGTAGTCCTTTGAAAATGTAAGTTGGTTCATTTCAATCCTCAGCTCAACTCTGCAATGTCTCTGTCCTGCTCAGAGTAAGGCCCTGGGCCCACCCTCCACGCCTCCTCGCTCACCTCATTCTCACTTGATGCATCCCAACCTCATAGCTGCTTCTTGAACACACCACATGTTGTCCTGCCTCAGGACTCATGAATTTACCGTTCTCTTTATCTGGAATGATTTCCCCTCAAATATCTGTAAGGTTTGCTCCTCCCTCACTCCTTCAGGCTTTGGCTCAAATGTCAGAGAGGTTCTAACAACCGCTATAAAAAAGCACCATGAAGGAGCTCCCGTCATGGCTCAGCGGAAACGAATCTAAGATCCATGAGGTTGCGGGTTCGATCCCTGGCCTCGCTCAGCAGATTAAGGATCCGGTGTTGAGCTGTGGTGTAGGTCACAGATGTGGATCAGATCCCGTGTTGCTGTGGCTCTGGTGTAGGCCGGCGGCTACAGCTCCGATTCAACCCCCAGCCAGAACCTCCATATGCCACAAGTGTGGCCCTAAAAAGAAAAAAGACCAAAAAAAAAAGCATCATGGAACTTCCATTTCCACCCTTCATGGAGTCTCCGGATCCTGCTCATTTGTCTCTCTCTCTTTTTTTTTTTTTTTTAGGGCCACACCTGTGGCATATGGAGGTTCCCAGGGTAGGGTTCTAATTGGAGCTACAGCTGCCGGCCTACGCCACAGCCACTCCAGATCTGAGCCGCGTCTGCAACCTACATCACAGCTCACAGCAAGGCCCAGATCCTTAACCTGCTGAGAGAGGCCAGGGGTCGAACCTGCAACCTCATGGTTGCTAATAGGATTCGTTTCCACTGCACCACGATGGGAATTCCCTGCTCATTCACTCTTCACTGCCCTTATCGCTATATTCATGTTACATGTTCTTGCATTTCTCTATCATTGCTTCTCCCCAAACTTGAAATCCAAGCCCAATCAGAGATAAAACTTTGTATTTCCTCACTGCTCTATCTCCAGTGCCTAAAACTGTGCCTGGCACATAAAGTTTGATTAAAAAAAAGGTTGAATGACTCGGTCTTTCCTGCTTCCTAGATGAAATAAGAAAGCCTCCTGGGCATGTGCAAAGGTGCTGTAAAACCTGTGTCTTAGAAGAAAATCTCTGAAAGCTGTTCTAACAACTTGCAGTAACAAAATGATCACATAGCAAGATAATATGAGAAATGAGGAAAAAACAGTCATAAGAACATGTTGAGAAGGGATGAAAAACAGGGTAAGACGACAAGATAAAAAGACAAAGGACTTCCATGAAAAGGAGTAACGATCAGAAAAGATGTTGGACAAGAAAACTAATAGGATGTAAGAATTCAAGCTTGTACCAGAGGCAGGAACAAGCAGCATTAACAAGACAGAGATCGAAGCAGTGGTGTATTAATTGATTCAGCTATTGCACAGTGAGGGCTACTACATGTCAGGCAGAGAATAAGGCAAAGGAAACTCATTTTCGTGACTATGCAGTGACATGGACAAGCCTGTGTGCTGTTAGTGGGAGTGGGAGTCTGAGCTGGTAGCATCCTCCTCGAAACCACTGTGGCAATATGTATCATGACAGCGTTAAGATGTATTATCTCTGAGCTGACAATCTCATATATGAAAATAATATAAAGAAGTAGAGGAGTTCCCGGCGTAGCACATCAGAAATGAATCCAACTAGGAACCATGAGGTTTTGGGTTCGATCCCTGGCCTTGCTCAGCGGGTTAAGGATTCGGTGTTGCTGTGATCTGTGGTATAGGTCGCACAGATCTGGTGTTGCTGTGTTGCAGGCCGGCAGCTGTAGCTCCGATTAGACCCCTAGCTTGGGAACCTCCATATATTGTGAGTGTGGCCCTAAAAAGCAAAAAAAAAAAAAAACAAAAGTAGATATGGTCATGGAGAGTCCATCATGGAATTTACATTGGAAATATATGTTTAAATAGAACCTATAACCATATGTTTGTGTGTATATATATATATAGATAGATAGATAGATAGATAGATTTTTTTTTTTTTTGCCCTTTTGCCTTTTTCTAGGGCCACTCCCGCGGCATATGGAGGTTCCCAGGCTAGGGGTCCAATCGGAGCCGCAGCCACCGGCCTACACCAGAGCCACAGCAACACGGGATCAGAGCCGCATCTGCGACCTACACCACAGCTCAAGGCAACGCTGGATCCTTAACCCACTGAGCAAGGCCAGGGATCGAACCTGCAACCTCATGGTTCCTAGTCGGATTCGTTAACCACTGAGCCATGACGGGAACTCCTATATGTTACATTTTAAAATGCTAAATATCAGAAATAGTTAAGATGTACACAGCAGAGGAATTACCAACTAAGTATTCACAGCATGAAACAATGGAGCATTATGCAACCAGTAATAAAAATAGAAATGATTTTAAGAACATGGAAAAATTCGCAATCCAATGTTAACTAGGAACACAGGATAAATAACTGTGTGTGGAATGAGTTCAAACATAAGCTCTTGTCTTGGGAGTAAGGAGTTGAAAACTGTAGTCCTTACACTTTAGGCACTTGATAAGTTTTTACCAAAAACATACTTTAATATCAGAAATAAAGAACAACAAACAAAGATAAAGACCAAAACTAAATTTTTAATTTTCTCCCACATTAGAGCTGCTTCTATATTTCTAACCTATCCCAGTACGGTTCTCATATCCTAGAATTATCCACTCCAGTTTCATTATTATAAAGGATTCAAGCAAGTTTACATTTTTGCTCAAAAGATGCTAAGGTTTTATATTCTTGCATGCTCACTTCAGATTTCTAAAGCATTTGTAGGTATATTTTTTACTCTAAAGGTTTTCTAAGTGGATAAGCAATGAGATCCTGCTGTATAGCATGAAATAATGTGAGAAAAAGAATATATACTTGTATCTGTGACTGGGTCACCTTGCTGCACAGCAAAAAATTGACAGAACTCTGTAAATCAGCTATGATGGAAAAAATAAATACCATTTAAAAATTAAAAAAAAAAAAGATTTTCTACACTTACCGTTATACTCTCCTTTTATCACTGAGGAGGCAAAAAAATATGTAAGGATTTTATGCAAATCATCTAACAAGTGATCATTCACTTCACCTCTTACATAAAAATGTATTGCATTCAAAAACAACGTTCCATCAAAGATAAAATTCCTTGTTAAAATACTTCAGGAAAAAGAGTATCATGATTGCAGTGATTATTTCACAGGTATACACATATGTCAAAATATGTCCAGGTACAGTTTAAATACATACAGTTTATTGCATGTAGATTTATACCTCAGTAGAGATGCTAAATAACACATAATACCAAGAAAAGTCGCACCCTGAGATGTGAGTAAAAGGCTTGGAAGGTTGACAAACGCAGATGCACACAGAAGAAAAAGAGCCGTTCCTTAAATGCATCAGCAAGTTTATTTACAAATGCAGTGGAACAGAAAGCCTTACTTCTGGCATGAAGATTTTCCATGAATGAAAAGAAGCAGCTTTCTACTGGGAATTGCTTAGGACAATTCTGGTGAAGAAAACAGAGCTCCCCACATCAAGCAAATAAAATGTTAACATAAGCTAAAAAAAAATTAATCATAATGTTACATAGATGAAAAGAAGGATACAGAAAGCAAACTTGGAGGTGGAGCTTAGTGGAATTTTCCATATGGTTCTGCATTAATTTAGCATACATTCCAATAAAGAGAGCAAATGCAATTACATATTTATATTAACTATTTCAAATAATGTTTCAGAACCTTAAAAAAAAAACCAATAAAATAACCCTCTTCAAAACACCACTAGAAAGTCAAACAAGATCATTATCAGCCTCAAAAAAAATATGCTGTTCTTATCTTTCTCTTGTGCTTTAACGATGCTGAATTTGAAAACGAGTAAAATACGGCACTTTCCCCCACGCGTAATTACCTTCTTATAAATAAACAACAAAAATACGTGTTCTACCAAGATTAGAATGCTCTGGTGTAATCTAAAGAGGCCAGGAAAAAAAGTGTTATTCTTTTTTAAAAAAGAGAGCGAAAAAGACATACAACATATATTTATAGATCTACATCTGCAGCAACCACCTCCTCTTCTATCTGCAACAGCGCTTTCGTGTGCAGGCTTAGGTCACATGGCGGTTGGCCGTCCAGCTGATCAGGCAAGAAGAGAACAAAGAAAAGCACTTAGATTCAGGAACACTTGAATATCGCCCCCTGGGGTACATAGCAGGAATCACTCCGAGAAGGACCCCAATGAGGTAGAAAGAGTCACTTTGTTACTCAGGATAAAGCGAGGCAAATCACAGCCTCTGGGTTCTAGAAGTCTTTATTTGAGGGAAAAAAAAAAAAAAGGAGTAAAAATGAACTGCTGATATAGAAACAAGTTACACTCAACTCTCTATTATTTGTACTGGAGGCGAGAAAAGGCATGGGCAATTTTTCCATGATGATTCCGAAAATCAGTTACGTTTGGCTTTGGAATTCTAATTAAAGAGAGAAAGCTCACACACATACACACGTTTCCACCCCAATTCCATGCCCAGCCTTGACGATCTCCAACCTCAGTGCTGGCATCCAGCAAAGGGCTGGACCAGTGGGGTCAGAAGGCTCAAAACACGGAGACAGATAAAAGAGAGTTGACTGGGCTTAAGCCATGTGCAAAACACTCGTCACATGAAGGCCATATAAATACCTCAGAGCTCAAAAGCATAGGGTTTTGCTGATACCACTTGCAACAAACACCCTTTCGTGGTAAGGAAGAAACACATGTTACCAGCATCGAGGCTCAAAATATAAAAAGGAATAATGGCTGTCTTTATGGAGCTATAAACAATATGCAATCTAATTGTGCTAAGGAGCTATAAACAATATGCAATCTAATTACGCTATGCTGTGTTTTACAACACACTTACAGGGGAAAAAAAAGCATGCTTAGCCACAAGATAGCGTTTGAAGTTTTTGAAAAACGCAATTTTTTCAAAAATGACACGTAAATAGGACGTAATGGGAATCAATGCTCTCCTTTTGAACATCTTGTATTCATTGATAGTATATGATTATGTAGCAACAACGCATTAACTGAGTACTCTTTATTACCTTTCTAGACCACAGTTTTAAGTTTCTCATATTCTAAACTGCATAATTAAAGCCCATTGGTAAATAATAGAAATCAGCTAAAATGCTGAGGGGGCCCAGCCTTAGCCAAGAAACCGATAAGCGTCTATACAGAAGATGCATTTTAATGGTCTGCCTTGGTTTATTTGTATCCTTGAGTCACTAGAAGTTTCTCCAGACTCTGAGCAGACCGCACCGCACACCATCCAGACTCGGGCAGGTGACCCTCTCCAGTTCCTCAGCCGCTCGCCCACCCTCGTATGGCTGGAATCCTGGGCACTGACCCTCTCTCGGGACCATCTCTGCAGGGGACACATTGACATTCCTAGAGCCTGGAGTCTTGGGCCAGGGAGCTTGAGGGGGAGGGGGTTGCAGGTTCAGGGAAATGCATGGGAACCCGCGGTCTCCGTAAAAGACTAGAGATTTTCTCCCTGATTTGCTCTCTTACATTTGAATCTGAGATAGCAGTCGTTGCAGTACAGTTGGTTGTTTCGGATTCTGACTTCGGCTCCTGAGGAAGAGCCTCCGAGGTCACGCTCACAGGACACACACTGCAAGACACACGGCAACAAAAACATGAAACATCCACCCTTAGCTGCAGAAAGCTCAGGGCTTCCCCAGCAAAAGAAAAAATTGAGCAAGATGCAGCTTCTAAGCTCTTAGATGCATTTCGGGGGGGGGGGGGGAGGAATGGCCAAAAGATAGCTTAAGATGAAGCCTGACAGACGAGATATTAAAGAATTCATAAAGCCAATTTTAAGAGCCAAGATACCATTCCCAAGATACCAAAAGAATAGAAGTGATGCATTGACTGGCTTAAAGAAACTGAGCCTTCCTTTCTCCCAGGGAAAGGGAGGGGCTCGGATGCCACAGGAAGGAACTGGCAAGGGGCAGCCAACTGGGTTTCTGGCTCTGCTGGGGGTATGGGTGGGAGTGGGGATCAGAGAGTGGGGGTTGGGGGTGGGGAGGACCACACCCCACATCCCTGCACCACCAATCCAGTGAGTGTTCACATGTGGTGCTTTCTCTTCGAGGCTGCGGATTTCGGTTCCATGTGCTCAAACACTAAGAATTTTGACTCATGCTGCTAAGCCTAGGAACAACCAGAGCCAGAGACATGCAAGCTTAAACAAGCTGAGCTCTGCAGGACTCCAGGATTGGATTCTCTCTCTGGCCCAACTCAAGTTCAAGAATCAAACAGATGCATCTCTAAAGACAGATACTGCAAAATACAGTAGCAATACAGCCTTCCTTCTTTTCTATGTGCCAGAACCCCTCAGGTGCCAGCAGGCTACATGACTGTAAAAATATTTACACTGCTTTCCCTTTCAACGCTCCCTATTCAAAGCTAGAGTTTTGGACACTGTTCTATCTGCACATCTCCATGCTGTTAATAGCCTTGGTAAACTACATATTAAATATGCCTACGACAGCATGTTAGAGACAGCATTTGAGCCCTGCAAATGTGACTTATAGAATCTTTGGCTGGTGATAGGAAGTACACCGTGCGTCCAGGTTTAATTTTTGAAGCCAGGGTCCGAGTTTGAGAATGCAGGAGCAGGAGCAGGCAATTTGTGATTCAAAGTGCAGCACAGACCGACAAAGGCAGCTCCTAGCTTGTTAGTGGCACATCCATACCCAGCGCTGAAAGCAGCCATGCGCTCTCCCAGCAAAGCGGTGCGGGCCTGCAGGCTGCGTGGCTCAGTCTCACCTTGAAACAATGTAAATGATAACAAAGACCCAGGGACTCGATGATCATGGCAGCTCCTTTGCCCAGAATGTTATTACAGTAGGAGCACACGCGCTTCCCACTGACCGACCTAGACGCAGAACGAGAATGGAAGGGAGGCTTTGATCCACGTAGCTCAAGGTTCTTATTTAAAAATCATGCTGTGGTATTAACATGAATAAGAATTTACAGGAGTCTGTATGTATCTGTGGAGAAAGCTGTCATTGGGCAAAGTGTGCCCTGATTAGACTGTACCTGGAAGGATCTCCCCGAGGCTCTGAAACACTTGAAACCTAGTCACATAAAGGGTCGATGTCCATGTACTTAGTCCATCCAGCACTTGATGACGATATTCCCCTGACACCCCATCTGTGCTCAGCAACAGTCTCCTCCTCTCTAATCCAGCCAACATCTTCTGGCCAGATAAACCCTCGGAAGCACAACCTGAATCACGTCATTCTGCCCCGCAGAGCATGAAAAGAGCAGCCCCAACCTCTTCCGAGAGGCATGGCGAGTCTCTTCAGACTACCATCTCCGGCTTATTCTCCCTTCCTCCCAACAGCCCTCTTTCTCCCTCCCCCAGTATTCAAGTTCAATGGAAGCATCCGTGCTTCCCGGGCTGTGCCGCTGGCTGACTCTGGGGAGAAGGACATGAAAACCGCCCGACAGCTGCCATCGAGACAGGTACGGCGAGTTCTCCTTTCCTTTGTTTACAAGTCTTATCTCCTCTCCCAGGCGGGAAGGTGAAGGCTGGGTCTTATCTCTGGCTCCCTCGGGACCGGCGGAGCATGTCAGGGATGCTGGAGAGGGCAGAGCTGTGGAGTGTCTCAGGAGAGAGCATTGCATGCTCTAGACAGACCCTGAAGAGGGCAGGAAAGCCCCCTCCCCTTTCTGCCTTCTGAGGGCGGGGTTCTCAGTAAGGAGACAGGTACTCTCTCCTCCGCCTTCCCCCCACTCTGTGGCCCTCATCTTCCCCCCAGATTTACCATCCATCCTCCTCCCTTCTCCCAGTTCAAACTCCCTGATACAAACATTATGAATCCTGGTACAAGTACCATGGGAGCTGGATATAAAATATCTTCTCTTGGATGGAGTTCCCGACATGGCTCAGTGGTTAACGAATCTGACTAGGAACCATGAGGTGGCAGGTTCGGTCCCTGCCCTTGCTCAGTAGGTTGAGGATCCGGCGTTGCCGTGAGCTGTGGTGTAGGTTGTAGACGCGGCTCGGATCCTGCGTTGCTGTGGCTGTGCAGTAGGCCGGCGGCTAGAGCTCTGATTCGACCCCTAGCCTGGGAACCTCCATATGCCGCGGGAGCGGCCCAAGAAATGGCAAAAAGACAAAATAAATAAATAAATAAATAAATAAATAAATAAATAAATAAATTAAATAAAATATCTTCTCTTAACAAAATCCCTCAGTTGCGAGCTTTAACAACATTCCCAGGGAGTTCCAGTTGGGGTGCAATGGAAACAAATCCAACTAGCTTCCACGAGGATGCAGGTTGTATCCCTGGCCCCGCTCAGTGGGATAAGGACCTGGTGTTGCCATGAGTTGTGAGGTAGGTGGCAGACGTGGCTAGTATCCCGCGTTGCCGTGGCTGCGGCGTAGGCCAGCCGCCGTAGCTCCAGTTAGACCCCTAGCCAGGGAACGTCCATATGCCGCAGGTACAGCCCTAAAAAGAAAAAAGAAAAAAAATTCCCAGTATTAATCATTGTGTTTCTGCTCGTTGATAGCTTTAAAAAAAAAAAAAATCCCAATACCAATCACTATGTTTCTACTTTTCAGTATCTCATTGGCGATGAAAACTAGTAGAAGCCAGTAGAAGTCCCTTCTGGTCTCAACAGAAATCCTGCTGTTTGTGGCCTCCTGAAACCCCACTGATCTGTGCAGAAGCCACCCAGACCTAAAACCCAACAGCTGTTGATATCTGAGCTTCAGCCCATATCAAAAGGCAAGTCGTCGAAACCCACCATTACGACCCTCACACCGTCCCACAGCAGATGGCCTGCAGAATTCGGTTCATGTAATCTGAGCAAGATGCTGACAAACCAGACAAGAGACAAGCCATAGTTCTGGAAATCAAAAACCCAAAGAGCAGTATCCAACTTAAGGTTTTTTGGTTGTTTGTTTTTAAATCCAGCTTGTTCAGACCATGCGGGCTTGGTTATCATACTTTTCCTTTACACTCAATTCCTATAAAAGGAGTTTATATTATAGTCTCATTAACACAGTCAAACATTTTACAATACTGCTTTTGCTCCTCAATTTGTCATGCCTTCATGAGCTGCCGTGTATTTTCCTGATTCAGCACTATTCACGCCCCCACTGTGTCTAAGACCCTGACCACAAACCCCTGCAAATGAGACAGTGGCCACAAAGTGAACGTTTTAAAGGCCTCCAAAGGCTTCAGAAGACATCTGTAAATGGTCTTGGGTTGGCCTGGGAAGGTTTAAGGAAGCCTTCTAAATTGATTTGGTAAAGGAACACCGAATATGATACATTCGAAAAGGTTCTTCTTTTTCAGTGGAAAGCTTGGACACGATCTTGGGCAATTTTTGACGCAGAAACACCCCCTGAGACTAAGGAAAGAAGAGGGAAACCGCAAAGGGCCTGACCTGCTGCGTGGCTGGGAGCCTGGCTGCGGAGGCGCGGGGGGATGGCCGCGTGGTGTAGGGGAGGGCGAGGTGGTCTTCACAGAACCGGCTGAAGGCGGGGGGATGCTGGAGGATGGGCTTCGCATGTAGGCTCGGTTTGACGTGGACAGCAGCTGAGGAGGGGGGCGACTGAAGTCTTGGACAGAGGAGGAAGCATAGACCCCGGAAGGCTGATTGAGCCAAGGGGACTGTCGCCAAGAATTGGTTCTTGGGGAATCCAGGTTATCTAGAGATTCGCCTCTGAAACAGAGAGGAGCCATCAAGTTCCATCGCACATCCAGCTAGAAATCCACTGAACACTGTTACAGCCACTGAAGTATCCATGTGACATATTTCACTGAAGCAGGTGTGAATCCAAGTCCAGCTACACATCGAATGACCCTGAATGACTAAACTCCCTTTTCATATTCAGTTACCTTTCATTTATTTTCATTTACTTGCTGCTCAGACTACAAGAATACCAAAGTGGAAAGGAAAATATTATAAAAAAATATTTTAAAAATAGAATGCTAAGGCAAAGGACACATACAGGCATCCTTTAAATCTTCAACTGCTTGGACCTATCAATCTTCACGTTTAAAACCCACAGAAAAAAACACCTTTTCATAGGCACTTACATATGTCAGGTATTAAGAGGAAACACTGACACAAAAATTAAGTTTACTTCATCTTCACAACACAAACCACAATTTTTTTTTTAGATCTCACAGAAGTTAACTTGTCCGTAGTAAGAAGAGGCTGATCAGTGGGGGAAATGCCTGCAAACCAAAGTCTCCCTGATTCTAAAGTCACCGGGTCATTCCCACCATGCAGCCCTCGTTCACTCAGCACCCAAAACTCTGAAACCAAACAACGGTCTAATGTCCGCAGTGGAGAAGCGTGTGCCAGCCACTTCTCTTCAATGGAATATGCGTTTAAAATAGGATTGGGCTCACTAACTGATTTAAATAAAACACTTGGAAAACCTCTCTTAAATGAAGTTATGGGCGCTCCCCTTGTGGCTCAGTGGTAACGAACCCAACTGGTATCCATGAGGACACAGATTTGACCCCCGGTCTGGCTCGGTGGGCTAAGGATCCAGCATTGCCTTGAGCTGGAGTGTAGGTCGCAAACACGGCTCAGATCTGGTGTTGCTGTGGCTATGGTGTAGGCTGGCAGTTGCAGCTCTGATTCTGACCCCTAGCCTGGGAACTTCCATATGCTGCAGGTGAGGCCCCAAAAAGACAAAAAAATAATAATAATAATGTAGTTAACATTAATTCTGACCTACAAAGACAGACTCCAGATTAAGAGAGTTTTCTTTCTGACCTTGTCAATTTTGATGTTATTACTTTTAAAACTTTCTCTCTTATCCCAAGTTTGAAATGGGCGGGGTTTTTTCAAATTAGAAAAGTACCACATCACCATAATGGGACAGACCTACGTCACAGAGCAGGACATGAGGGAAGAGTAAGGCTTCCCCTTCTTTCACTTCTAATTTACCTGCCCTAATTCCCAGAGGGGACCACTGCTAACTTGTGCATCCTTCTAGACTTTTTCTCACATAGGCAAGCACTTATTGACATATATATGCAAATGTATATATGTACCTATAGCCATGTTTATATACAGCTATAACATATGTTCATGCGTTTAACATGTGTTTAACAAATGGGATTATTCTATAACACATGTTCTTCCTAACTTGCTTTATATTCCATGTAATACCTATTTTCTCAGAACTTTCTTCATGTCAGTTAAGGTGACAGATAGTATTTTGGTGGCCCCTAGTGGATCACCTTCCTGGTATCCATACCTTTGCGTGGTCCCCTCCTACTGATTCTGAGCTTGGCTATGTGACCTGTTGGTCGATGGAACATTAGCAAAAGTGATACAGCTGGAGGTTAGATGAGCCTTTGCCCATTAGGGCTTATGCCTCTTGCAAGGTTTCCTCTCTGGATCCAGGTGCCGTGGCATGAGGCAGCCCATGCAGCCCTGTGGTGAGGGCTCTTTGGAGAAGAAAGAGCAGCTCCCAACCAACAGCTCCAGCTCAGCTCTCAGTGGAGGATCTACATCGGGGTCAGCCAGTTCCAGCCCACTACCAGGATAGGAATACTGCATGAGCTAAGGGTATTTTACATTGTCAAACGGTCATGAAAAACAACAGCCAAAAAATTCGTGATAGGGGTGTATGTGGCTCACAAAGCCTAAAGTATTTACCATCTGGTCCTGCATACAAAAACATGTGCCCACCCTAGCTCTAAATGACTCTAGTGGCCCCAAGTGCCACAACCAATACCATGCAAAGAACTGCCTAGCCAACCCTCAGAATTGTGAGTGTAATGAATTCCTTTAACCCACTAATGGTTGCGACGGTAACAGCAATGTCTCTTTAACGCTTTAATAGTTGTAGAGCATGCTATTTATCAGAGTGCCGCCTTTATTTAATGAGCGCTAAGTACACTCTTCTTAGGAGATACTCCATTTCCCTCTTTTGCTATTGCCAATACCATTTAAGCGTACATCCTTTAAGACAGTCTTTGCATACGTATCCAAATATACCCAGGAGATAAAATGCCATAAATGAAACTGCTCACAGGGTATAGGCAAAAACTTTTGCTTAATAAATCCTAAAAAAACCTGCCCATGCAGTTGGGAATAAGAATTCCTGTTGCCTTATACAACAGTCACTACTAGTCAACACTAGATTTAATTAGCCATTTAACTGTCAACAACACCCCCACGCAAGGTATACCACTGTTGTTTTAGGGGTAGTGTTGATCTGTTATATGCTTACTGACTTTGTTTTTTTCTCTACAAACTATCTGTTCATATCTCTTTTTTCGCTAAAGTTGTCAGGATGTATTTAGTGATTTACAAGAGCTATTTTTACATTGAGATAATTCGCTCTTTGTCATACGTTGCCAATAATTTTCCTCAGTTTGTCAGCTGTGGACATACTCAATAAAAGTAGCTTCTGTATTCACTTACCCAAGATACATCTGTTTCATTCATCCTCTCATCTCCAATCAACTTTTATCTCTATTTTTTTCCTTAAAATTACAAAAAGTAGGTTTCCACCTTTGTGAAATTTTCATGATTCCAATCTAACCACTATCTTATTACAAACTGAGATTTAATTTTTTTTTTAAGCTCAGCATCTAAGGGAGCACTCCGCTGCATAAATTATTGAAGTGCCTGCATCTCACATCAGAGTTCCATGTGCAGTCTGGCAACCTAGTAGCCATGTGTTTTGTCCAAGTGCATTCCTTGCTGGAGCCACAGCTTCTTTGCATGGAAAAACAGAACTGCTATCCCTGCCTCAAGACATTCCTCCCAGGTTAAGTGAGATGATGTAGACAAAGCGCCTGGCAGGGGCTGGCCACTAATCAGTGCTCCACGCCATGGGCCTGATGACACGTGCTCCCTCACCCCACTAAATCATGAGTAAGAAATGATGACACCTCTTCTGTCCAAAACATCGGCATGTCTAGAAATTCAGTAACTGCCTCACAGTGCAGAAGAGGAAATTATTCCAAAGATGTCTCGTACCTTCTCATAATCCCAGGCAGACAAATGGGCTCTTTATTTATGCTGGAACTGCGCTGTCGGATCCAGCTGTTGTCATCGTAAAGGGATGTTCTCTTCCTCATTTCCTGAAGGATTTGCTGTCTCTCCAGCTCCGCTCCCGACGGGGCTTGTTCCTTCTTGGAGCTCTTCTGTGACGAGCTATTGCTCCCAATTCTCTCTAAATATCTACTGCTTCCTAAATTAAAAACATCAAAAACTCCAGGATTAGCAATAAAAAAAGGGGTAGTGGATAAATCTCCAAATACAGTGAAGCAAAAAAAATGTGACATTGGGGGAGTTCCCTTGTGGTGCAGGAGGTTAAGGATCTGGCATTGTCAATGCTGTGACACTGCTTGGGCTGCTGCTGTGGCAGAGGCTTGGTCCCCGGCCTGGGAACTTCCACATGCCACAGGCATGGTCAAAAATAAAAATAAAAATGTGACATTGGGCACATATGTCAAACATTATCAATTCTTAATCAGACCGCTGCCTAGGACACAAAATAATCATCTCCTGTTTCTGGAAATTCCAGATGCACACCCAGAGGCATACCAGGGGATGCACTCAGGAAAACTAAGGAGGCTGCCTAAAAAGGAAACAACCAGCCTTGATTTCAGGGATATTAAATTACAAAATGCTCATCTAGAAATAGTTTCTCTTCCACTATTTCTTTCCTTCCTAAATTAAAATCAATTAAGCCCCTGTTCATTGAATGCTTGCTGTGACAGCTCTGCAAGGGAACAGGAAGCTCTATTCTTTCAAAAAATGTACACGCCTCCTGGGGGGAGAGTGAAGACATAAATGCATGCTTCCCTAGCTGACACAGCTCGAGTTTTCATGGTGTAAATCATGGAATAAGTCATGACCAAATCGTAGGAATGACAGCACAGGCAACCACCAAGATGGCTTTTGTGAAACTGAAAAACAGCCAAGTAAGCAAAATGATAATCAAGGAATGTTATCAGATTTGTATCTCCTCTAAGGAACTGACAGAGCTATAATTTGAAGGCTGAATTTAGGAACGACAATTAAGTCAGGTTTTATCTTGAAGGATCTGTCTCCCTGGGTCTGCTGATTAATTTCTGACTTGGGTAAAACATCCAGAACTTGGAAGTATCCTCCCCATCTTAATTTGGATTAGGAACTTTCCTCTAAGAGTTTTCTTTTTTTCTTTTCTTTTCTTTTTTTTTTTTTTTTTGCTCTCTAGATACACTGCTATTGCCATTCTTTCCAAATTCATCCTGCCTTAGTTTATCTTCCAGTAAGCAACAAACAAGGCCATCAAAAGTTTCTTCTACATACCTATGTTTACAATGATGTATACACACGGCTTATCAATTTGGTCAGATTTTCAATAAAATGTTCCCTATTTTTTAGATGCCTCACTAGCATAATCAAGTTTTCAACAAAATATTTAATAATGTCCACTGTCTGCTATTCAGGGGCTTACAGTCAGTCAAGTGGAGAAAACAGACATACAAAAAATAACCAGATTAATAGCACAAGCCACAAATCGTAACAAGACTATTTCAGAGAGCCACACTTGCTATTATTAACAGGTCATGTGTTCAAGTTCAAGAAAGAAGATGATCACTGCAGGTTAAAAATGTTTCATGGCAGACCGAAGTACTTTAAATTTTTTTTTTTTTCTTTTTATGGCCGCAACTGTGGCATACAGACGTTACCAGGCTACGGGTCCAATTGGAGCTGCAGTTGCCAGCCTACACCACAGCCACAGCAATGCCAGATCCGAGCTCACTGAGCAAGGCCAGATTGAACACGCATCCTCATAGACACTATGTCAGGTTCTTAATCCACTGAGCCAGCCAAATTTTAACGCTGGCTTAGGGACAAGTTCAGGGGAGAAGACACTGGAAATCCAAACAGCTAAGACCAGCAGGGACTAGATCACAGAGCTTCTGATAAATTGGAAACAGAGAGAGAACAATTTGGTTACAGTGAAGGGTTCCTAATGGGGGAAACAGCAAAATAGGGCTGAAAAGTTAAACCAGGACCAGATAATGGAAGGTCTTCTGTGTTAAGAGAAAAGGAATGATCATAGAACTAATTAGAAACTAAATTCTACAAGCTTTACCCAGAGGTTATAAACTAGCTGCCATCAGACCACTGGGGCCTATGGATATTGTTCAGCTCACAGAGAAAGGGTTGCAAAATTTTAAAAATTTCTGGTCAAACACTTAAAAGAGAACATAAAAATCCAGACCTTTTTAACTTCTATCTCACAACAGAAAGAGGTGCCAATCGTAGATTTGCCTCTTCCCACAGGGCCGTGACAGGCTGGAGCTGGGGTTGGGGGGTGCTGGCCATCTGCCAAGTTCACCCAATCCTCACCTGGACCTTCGTTCATCTATATAACCAACCAGCACCCTGCTTCCTCAAAGCCTGGTGTGCAAACCCTGCCTAAAATGGTATTTCGATTATTTTTTTCTTAGTTATATAACTTTAGTTACTTACGCTCCTAGAAACAGACTTTATACTAAAAAAAAAAAAAAAAAACCTATGATATCACCTATATCTGAAATTTAATATATGGCACAAATGAATCTGTCCATAGAAAAGAAATTCATGAATTGAAGAGGTCATAAAATCACTCCCTACAAATAAAAGTCCAGGACCAGATGGCTTCACAGGTGAATTTTATCAAACATATAAAGAGGAATTGGTGCCCATCCTCCTTAAACTCTTTCAAAAGGTTGAAGAAGAAATACTCCCAAAGACATTCTATGATGCCACCATCACCCTCATTCCAAAACCAGAGATACCACCAAAAAAGAAAACTATCGCCCAATATCATTGATGAATATAGATGCAAAAATTCTCAACAAAATCTTAGCCAACCGAATCCAACAACATACCAAAAAAATTATACACCATGACCAGGTTGGGTTCATCCCAGGTTCACAAGGACAGTTCAACATACACAAATCAATCAGCATCATACACCACATTAACCAAAAAAAAGTCAAAAATCATATGATCATCTCAATAGACGCTGAAAAAGCATTTGACAAAGTCCAACATCCATTCATGATCAAGACCCTCGCCAAACTGGGTATAGAGGGAACATTCCTGAATATAATCAAAGCCATTTATGAGAAACCCACAGCAAATATAATACTCAATGGGGAAAAACTGAAAGCCTTCTCACTCCAATCTGGAACAAGACAGGGATGCCCACTCTCACCACTGCTCCCCAACATAGTTGTGGAAGTCCTAGCCACAGCAATTAGGCAAACAAAAGAAATAAAAGGCATCCATATACGAAGAGAAGAGATCAAACTGTCACTGTATGCAGATGACATGATACTATACATAGAAAACCCTAAGGACTCAACCTCAAAACTACTTGAACTGATTCATAAAATCAGCAAAGTAGCAGGATAGAAGATTAACATTCAGAAGTCAGTTGCATTTCTGTATACCAGCAATGAAATATTAGAAAAGGAATACAAAAATATAATACCTTTTAAAATTACACCTCACAAAATCAAATACCTCGGCATACACCTGACCAAGGAGGTAAAGGACCTATATGCCGAGAACTACAAAACTTTAATCAAAGAAATCAAAGAAGATGTAAAGAAATGGAAAGATATTCCATGTTCCTGGATTGGGAAAATCAATATTGTAAAAATGGCCATACTACCCAAAGCAATCTACAGATTCAATGCAATCCCTATCAAATTACCCAGGACATTTTTCACAGAACTAGAACAAACAATCCAAACATTTATATGGAACAACAAAAGACCCAGAATCGCCAAAGCAATCCTGAGAAACAAAAACCAAGCAGGAGGCATAACTCTCCCAGACTTCAAGAAATACTACAAAGCCACAGTCATCAAAACAGTGTGGTACTGGTATCAAAACAGACAGACAGACCAATGGAACAGAATAGAGAATCCGGAAATAAACCCTGACACCTATGGTCAATTAATCTTTGACAAGGGAGGCAAGAACATCAAATGGGAAAAAGAAAGTCTATTCAGCAAGCATTGCTGGGAAACCTGGACAGCTGCACGCAAAGCAATGAAACTAGAACACACCCTCACACCATGCACAAAAATAAACTCAAAATGGCTGAAAGACTTAAATATACGACAGGACACCATCAAACTCCTAGAAGAAAACATAGGCAAAACACTCTCTGACATCAACATCATGAATATGTTCTCAGGTCAGTCCCCCAAAGCAACAGAAATTAGAGCAAAAATAAACCCATGGGACCTCATCAAACTGAAAAGCCTTTGCACAGCAAAGGAAACCCAAAAGAAAACAAAAAGACAACTTTCAGAATGGGAGAAAATAGTTTCAAATGCTGCAACTGACAAGGGCTTAATCTCTAGAATATATAAACAACTTATACAACCCAACAGCAAAAAAGCCAATCAATCAATGGAAAAATGGGCAAAAGACCTGAATAGACATTTCTTCAAAGAAGATATACAGATGGCCAACAAACACATGAAAAAATGCTCAACATCGCTGGTTATAAGAGAAATGCAAATCAAAACTACCATGAGATACCACCTCTCACCAGTCAGAATGGCCATCATTAATAAATCCACAAATAACAAGTGCTGGAGGGGCTGTGGAGAAAAGGGAACCCTCCTGCACTGTTGCTGGGAATGTAAACTGGTACAGCCACTATGGAGAACAGTTTGGAGATACCTTAGAAATCTATCCATAGAACTTCCATATGACCCCACAATCCCACTCTTGGGCATCTATCCGGACAAAACTCTACCTAAAAGAGACACGTGCACCCACATGTTCATTGCAGCACTATTCACAATAGCCAAGACATGGAAACAACCCAAATGTCCATCGACAGAGGATTGGATTCGGAAGATGTGGTATATATACACAATGGAACACTACTCAGCCATAAAAAAGAATGACATCATGCCATTTGCAGCAACATGGATGGAACTAGAGAATCTCATACTGAGTGAAATGAGCCAGAAAGACAAAGACAAGTACCATATGATATCACTCATAACTGGAATCTAATATCCAGCACAAATGAACATCTCCTCAGAAAAGAAAATCATGGACTTGGAGAAGAGACTTGTGGCTGCCTGATGGGAGGGGGAGGGGGAGGGAGTGGGAGGGATCAGGAGCTTGGGCTTATCAGACACAACTTAGAATAGACTTACAAGGAGATCCTGCTGAGTAGCATTGAGAACTTTGTCTAGATACTCATGTTGCAACAGAAGAAAGGGTGGGGGAAAAATGTAATTGTAATGTATACATGTAAGGATAACCTGACCCCCTTGCTGTACAGTGGGACAATAAAAAAAAAAATTATAAAAATTTAAAAAAATTAAAAAAAAAAGAAAAGAAATTCATGGACATGGAAAACAGACTTGTGGTTGCCAAGGGGAAGGGGGAGGGGGAGGGGGAGGGAGTGGGGTGGACTGGGAATCTCGGCTTAACAGAAGCAAACTACCACATTTGGAGTGAATAAGTAAGGAGAGTCTGCAGTCTGGCACAGGGAACTATACCTAGTCACTTGTGATGGAACATGATGGAGGATAATGTGAGAAAAAGTACATATACACATGTATGTATGACAAGTCACTTTGCTGTGGAGTAGAAATTGACAGAACACCATCAACCAACTATAATGGAAAAAATAAAAGTCCTTCAAAAATTAAAAAAAGAAAAAAGAAAAATGCCAGGTTCCAAACTATTTTTGCCAAGTTAGTGAAATCACTGTCATTTTGAATTTGACAATCTGTCATTTAAATGTACAATTTCAGGTTTATATGCAATTTCAGGTTTATGTACCATGTCCCTGGTACAGGAAAATTTTCCATCCAGATTCATTGGTGGCAAGATGAGATCTGCTGTACAAAATGGTATCAGCACCACTTTGCAAAAGTTCCACATATTTCCTTAGCTATTTATAACCACTTTAATCTCTTAGTACTCCCTCCATCTAAAGTAAAGCCAAAATAAGCACAAGATAATTGTGCTCTTATACCCAAATGCTAAAAATCCCTAGTATTTTAATTATGCAATCTTAATGAACCTGAAATATCTTGACCTTAAAATACCGATCCTAGGGTGTGATAACATAACTAAGTAATCATGCTGAAGAATTTTGAAAAAAAAATCCAATTACCATTTTTATTTGCAGGGTAATCATCCAGCTCAGTGGTCGATCTGGACTTATTCCTAAAACACAGAACACATCACATACATCTCATTAAGAACGTCCTTTTCATATCTGTGAAGAACACCAAAAAGATTACTTTTGAAAGCAGTTGATTGATTTCCCATGTCTGCTGAGAGCCATATTTACTTTCATACCAAGGACTTCTTCATCTTGCACAAACCAGCAGAGAACAGTGGCGTCTCTAAAAAGTGAAGCGCTTGATGCTAGAAACAAAAGTATGTCAAAATCCTCTCCAGTTTGTTAATGGTTAAAGCCTAGGATTTCTCACCAACCTGCATACTTTAACTCCCTCCTCTTCCAGATCTCAGTCTTACCAGGCGGAACAAAGCATCTGTCATCAGAACCACCTAACATCAGTCTGTCAACACTTCCATCATGCTGTCGAGGGCCAAGAAGTCAACTTTGGGGGCATGAGGGTATGACTCTGAAACACCAAATGCCATCCTAGCACACCAGAGAAGGCCGGGAGCACACGGGCGTAGGCGACTGCTGAAAAGGCCTGACTGTGTAAGTAAACCTTAGGTCTAAATATCAACACATGCTGGTCTCATTCTCGCTTTACTAGGCACGATAACGTCAAATACTAGGGATGATCATGAATAATAATAATAATATACATTATCATGCAGACAACATATATAATACACCAATACAACCTATAATTATGTTTTATACATATGTCACAACTGTTAGCAACACTCATGAATGGTTTCACTTGTCTGAACACAGAAGAAAATACGTTTAATGCATGATGTCTAGCTACACTCCTTAATGCCTCTAGGGCATGCTTTATCACAACTGCCTCACAGTGTTTTTCCAGGATTCCTTAAGTTTCCTTTCCTCAGGCATTCCTGTCATGGTGCAGCGGAAATGAACCTGACTAGAAACCATGAGGTTGTGGGTTGGATCCCTGACCTCGCTCAGTGGGTCAAGGATCTGGTGTTGCCGTGAGCTGTGGTGTAGGTCGCAGACACGGCTCGGATCTGGCATTGCTGTGGCTGTGGCTGTGGCTGGCAGCTGGAGCTCCAATTCGACCCCTAACCTGGGAACCTCTGTATGCTGCACGTGCGGCCCTAAAAAGCAAAAAAAAAAAAAAAAAAAGGGTTCCTTTCCTGGCAATCTATTTTCTCAAAGTAATGAGTTACATAAATAAAGCTTTTTTAAATATATAAATAAATGCATATCTTTAAAAAAGAGAGATGCACATTTCGATGATCTACAGTTACCCGGAAGCATTCATTATAAATAGGGTCATCCACTACTAGACATTTTTTCTAGCTTCATGTCAGCCCATTACTACCTTTCTGTCCACTCCTTTTCTTCTCCCCTTCTACTCTGAGCCCTATTCCATCATCCTGATTGCCTGTAGAGATGAGTCTTTCCTTATGTCTAAGGCAAACGTCCAAAACAAGAAATTTTAGCTGTGGAAACAAAAATTAATGGTCAAACACTGGATAGATACAGACAGACTCTGTTCGGAAGTCCTCGGTGATTTCAAGTGCAACACATTTTTAAATTAAACATTAAATTTAATGTTTGGGGAAATTTTAAGACATCATAAATTTTCAGGTATCTGAATATCTAGGCAAGCCCCCACATATCCCCCAAATATCCATCGGAAGCCAGTTACTCCAACCAAATTACAATTAAAGTTCTACATACCTGTCACTAGGAAGCAAACCTGAAGATTCTTCTTCTCTCTTTGGTATATCATAGGAATCAACAGGCCTAAAAAAATGGGAAAAGTTTGTGGTCAAAATATTAGATTTTAATGTCTTCCTGGAGCTTTAAGAAATGGATATTAGAAATTCCCATTGTGGCGCAGCGGAAACGAATCCAACTGGTAACCATGAGTTTGCAGGTTTGAGACCTGGTCTCGCTCAGTGGGTTGAAGATCTGGCGTTGCCATGAGTTGTGGTGTAGGTCACAGACAAGGCTCGGATCCCGTGTTGCCATGGCTGTGACATAGGCCAACAGCTGTAGCTCTGATTCAACCCCTAGCCTGGGAGCTTCCATATGCCAAGGGTGCAGCCCTCAAAAGCCAAAAAAAAAAAAAAAAAGAAAGATATAAAGGATATTAAAACATTGTTATTCTAGCCTCTTTTATGAGAAGATCTCTGGGTTGACAACTAAACAAAACAGAAGAATTTCAATCTATCCCCGCAGAAGACAAAATCACGACCACCAAGAGACATCTGCCATTCATTCATTCCACAGACGTACACTGAGCGCCTGCTATGTTCTAGTACTATTCCAGGGCTGGGCTACTGAAGTAAACAAGACAAAATTATTGCCTCATAATACATTTTAGTGGAACAGGCAGGCTAACAGACAAGCAAATAAATGCCAAAGGTACAGCAGGGAAGTGCATCCTGGAGAGAAGAGGTAGGGAATAAGCATGTATTTCAATTCAGACATTCTGGAAGGTTTGAGAAGGTGACATTCGAGCAGAGACTTAAAGAAAATGAGTTAGCCTTACAAACATGTGAGGGAAGACTTCGCCAGGTATAAGGGATTAGAAAATGCAAGAGTTTCAGGGCAGATGGAGTTGGACATTTTCAAGAAAGACAAAGACGCCCAGTGTAATTGAGTGACCAGGTGAGGGGAAGGGTGGTAGGAAGCTGGGTAGACCAGAAGGCAGAGACTCAGCTCATCCACACCATCAGGGTCATGGTAAGAACTCTGGATGGTGTTCTAATGTGACACAGAGCCCCACGGGACCTTTGAGCAAGGAAGGAAGGGGATGGGACCAGATGACAATGGCAAGGGTTTCGGTCTGCCTGTGTTCCCCTGTGTAGAGGGGGACAGTGGGGCGCTGGAGGACCAATGAAGTGTCTCTGAGGTGGGGAATGGATACAGCTAAGCCAAGCCAAATGAAAAAAAAAAAAAAAATCACATGTGCCCTTTAGGCATGGGGACCAACCTTCTGTACTGGTATATCTTGATGGATGTTTCCCTCTCTCTCTCCGCCTGGCGCATTTGCTCCTCAGCCTCCGCCTGGCGCTTCTGCTTCTCAGCTTCTGCCTGACGCTGCTTCTGCTCCTGCTCTTCCTGATCCTGCTGCTCCTTCAGCTTCCTCTCCCTCTCAAGGGCAAGCTGTTCCTGCAGCGTCTTTCCCTGGTCCTCGTTCGCTCCTTCCTCCTGCTGCTGCTGCCCCGTCTCTTCGGCGCGGGTTCCTTCCCTATCGCGGGACTTGGACTCCTCACCCCGGGTGGCAATGGCAGGCTCCCGTGCGGCCAGAGAAATGCTGTTTGAGTTTAGGACCATCAGTTCCTATGGGACCAGGGAGAAAAGAAATCCATCCAAATCTGTGTGTGCATTTCTTACCATTTGGTAAAGAATGTCGACAGTCAGTGTAAAACGATACTGATCAAAGTCGGCCCAGAGTTCCACTTGAAAACATCTTAAGAGTTTTATCACTACCAACATCTCACATGGGTGGTGGAGCTGTAACAAGAAGAGGAAGATGCCCTTAGGGCCGAGGGATAGAATTATTTAGTGATACGGGAGAGGAACTAGGAGAAAGGCTGAATCATCAAAGCGAAATTCGGACAAACCAGCTCCTGGTATGTTCAAAGAGCTACGAAGGTGAATGTAGGTGAAAGTGTGACAAAAACCAAAAGAAATGCGGTGCTTCCATGGTACAGAGAATTTCAACAACAAGGTAGAGAAGGAAGAAGAGGGCGCGGTCCAACACTACCTCGTTCAAGTACTTGGAATTCTCTCTCTCAGCCTCCTGCTTAGCCCTCTGCCACTCTTCCCTTAGTTTCTCCTGCTCCCGTTGATATTTCTCCTATAAGACGAGATGGCATATTAGTTAATTAATAGGTTAATGATGTTAAACAATCTCTCGTTCGCAGGTCGGCTCGCTCTACCCTTTACTTCCGTTTTTAAAAACAAGGATATTGGTTTAACCCGTCAGATCTGCATCCCTAAAGTAGAAAACAGCGCATCTTAGGCTAAAGGGCAGGCTTGGGAACTGGCAGACACTCAGAACTGAATCCACGTCCACCCTTTACCACAGCTGTAATTCACTGAAGCCCCTTGCTAACAGGAAGGGCCACTGAATATCTCTGCAAGGGACCAAGCATACAGCTGTGGTGGGTGGAGGCCCTTGCACATCTCTACACCCCTCATGCATAAGAAAAACCACAAAACCACAGTGCTGCGAACTCCCCGAAACGATACACGGGGGGCTAATACATAATTTGAAAACATTCAAAATGGAAAAGTCACTATTTCATACAAAAAGTGCAACATATCAAGAGATTTGTTAATTAGGGGTTATTGGCCGTTTTAATTATTTTTGTTTAGGTTGCTTCTCAATCTACTGAGCAGGAAAAGCGGTTAAAGGGGACCTAGTCCCCGCCGAGGTGCACTCCCCTGCTCTACCTGCAGCAGGCGGTCCTGCTCCTTCTGCCACCGCTCCTGCCGCTTCCGCTCCTCCTCCGGATCCCATGCCCAGCGACTCGGGGCACTGATGGTCGGGACCGGAAGCTGCCCAGTTAGAAGAGAAGAGGTGCAAACAAAGAACATGTTACTTCATTAAGTCACCTACTGAAGTGCTTTGCATAATAAATTATTCAAACCACCCTTGGCCCATGCTGCACGGAAGAAGAGGTGGCCTTATGTTTCAAAATAGGTCTCCTACGCAAATGAACTTATCTACGAAACCCTAACAAACTCAGAGAAGAGACTTGTGGTTGCCAAGGGGGAGGGGGCTGGAGATGGTTGGATGGGGAGTTTGGGGTCAGCAGACGCAAACTTTTATATATAGGATGGATTAATAACAAGGTCCTACTACATAGCACAAGGGTGTATGTGATAAACCATAATTGAAAAAAGTATGAAAAAGAATACACATATGTACAACTAAACCGCTTTGCTGTACATCAGAAACTAACACAACATTGTAAATGAACCATACTTCAAGTTAAAAAAATAGGTCTCTTCATCTTGGAAAGACACTCCTGGATAAACTCTTATGCAGCTTAAAATACATAGTAAGTGATACTACTGAGTGCTGATTCAGTCCCACCAAGGCTTCCCTGTTTATTCCAAAACTCAGTGAATACTACTTACATCAGGCACCACAGAATCGGAGCTTCCTATGTTGCAGTCCGTGGATAAGGAAAGAAAAAAAAAAAAAAGTACAATATAAGTCTTCGTTTCTATGAGATAATTCCTTTCAGGAAGTTGGATCGCTAGCTGTTTCTATGCCAGTATACTAAGTGACATCAGTTGGGTTTTTTTTTTTTTCCAAATAACAGATTTCTCTCTTCATGTGTGTGTTAGTCATCTTCCAATCTGAGTCAGTAAAAAGAAGAGCAACAGTGGATGTCAAAGCTACATCGCAGCTCTAGATGCTAGAGCTGAGCTGAGTCACTGGAGTGTTTCTAAAGGGTTTCAGGGGTCTTTTATTAACAGGGTGGGTAGTATTCTCATAGTTTGGCCTAATAGAGAAGAAAACTGAATTTTGAATGTTACACCACCTACCAAAACCAAATTTTTCACTTGCTGCTTATTCAGTTACGCTGTGACAGCTGCAAGTCACATTTTTCAGGTCTTACTGCTAATGGGCCACTTTTCTGAAAAAAGCCACCAACAAACATGTTCAAGAAACATTTCCCTTCCCTCTCCTAGCATGTGAAACACAGTTGCTCAGACTTCATGAGTAAACTTAGGGGCAGAGAGCTATTCTTTTTCTTCTTGGGGGGAGCTACATAATTCTGTGTGTCTGATTCCACAATGATTATAAACATGTAAGCAAGTTTCATAAAATATACTATCTTACTATTTTTTTTTTATTTTCCTGAAACCTCAGCTTTCAAATGACTCAAGTATACAATCATATTTTTAAGAAAAATGCTTTGAGATTTAGGAAAATATTCTTCCCTAAAATAGCCTGCTGAAGAAAAGTAAGTGAAACTTAGAATGGAGAAAGAAAAGGGAGTTGTTTTATTTTAGCCAGTTTGAGCTAAAAGTTCCATATGGTTGTGAGTAAATTGCCATAAAAAAAACAGGAGTGTAACAAAAAGCATTAAAAACACTAAGGATACTGACACAAGTAGGCCCCTTGTACATGCATAGCTGCTAAGCTCTTTCTATTTATGGTCAAAAAGAGATCTTAATTCACCAAAGGAAGACCTCTAGGAGACTAACACAAATGCACCAATCCATGAAGTATCATGTCATAAGGCAAGTTTGTAAAGATTTTTGATAATCTTAAAAGTAAGAAATAATAACATTTTAGACAACAACGTCACTCTGCCCACTGACTGTGCCGTTGCATCTCAAATGTTGGGTATTACTTTTAAGTTCTTGACCGCAAAACACAGAGTTCAAACTGCATTCAGGAGACAGATCATTAAACAAACGTGAAAGTGGAGGAAATGCCACGTGCACAGAGCGTTGTAAAGCAGCGCTGCCCAACTACACCAACATAGAGCATCTCCGAATGCACGCACTCACAGGTGCAACCAAAATTTACCCTTAATTTACTTCAACGTCCAGAGAGCAGTCCTATCAAGACTGCAAAGCCATCATCCCACTGGCAATCAACAGCTCTGCTCTTTATTAAGAGCATTTTTTATAACCCTCAATTTGATTCTTTAAAAGTTGGCCAACTGTATGTTGGTGTAATCTCATATTTTGCAATTTTTAGGAAGCAGTAAGGCATAAATGAAATTCCTCATTTCTTACTGTCACCCAGTGGCAAGAAGTGTGTGTTTAAACAGCATCTCAATGTTTTTTAATTAACCAAAAAAAAAAAAAAACTTCAGAGGTATACAAGGGACACGAAAAGACCCATTACCACAGAGGTAGACCCATGAACTGTAAGAAAAGCTGGATGACCCTAGGGAAAGAATGGAAATGGGTTATGTTGCTTGATCATACTGACAGCTGAACTGAAGAGGCTCCGTGCCCAGCACCACAGACCATCAGGAAAGAATGGAAAGTGTGAACAATTCCATGAAAGTACATGAATTGTTAGCTTGGTAGTTTACCTTGTTCAAAAAATTGTGATCGCCTTTTTAAGTTTTTCAAAGAAATAGGTTCAGAAGCTAGTTGAAAATACAAAAAAAAATAAAAATAAATAAATACATCAATAGCCATGTCATTCATTTTAATCTCTTACCACTGGAAAACTAAATGATACTTGATACAGCTTTCCAATCTGTAGCAATATTATTTTTTAAGTGACAAAACTGACAGCCGATAGGGATTATTTCAAGGCACGAAGACGGACACAGTTTTAGTAGCCTATACGACATTCATATTAGTAAAAGGAACTAATATTTTGATTAATGAATTTTAGCAAATAGCATCCTAGGTTCACAGAAGCAGAAGTACCATCTTCTGTGCTAGATCATATAGCTTTTGGGAAATGGAAATTAATTTTTTTTTTTTTTGCTTAGGTTAATCAATTCAAAATCTCTTCTAGTACTAGGAGAACTGTTTATAACTAAGAATGCTAAGTAAAAAAGGAACTAAAAGTAATGGGGAGGAGGACAAAATAAATAAATAGCACCAGAGGATTATGAATAAATTCTAAAATTAAAATGTTTTTCTAACTAGACTATTTTGTCCTAGTCTCTAAGATCTTAGAGCCACAAACTTTAAATAGAGCAAATAGATCAGGAATTTGAGATCATATACATGCCACTACATATAAAAACATAACCAACAAGGACCTACTATACAGCAGAGGGAAATATATACAATATTTTGTATCTGAAAAAGTGTGTGTGTATAACCGAATGTGCTATGTACTTGTAACTAACACAACATTGTTAATCAACTATACATCACTAAGAAAAATAATGGAGTTCCCATCATGGTGTAGCAGAAACGAATCCGACCAGGAACCATGAAGTTGCGGGTTTGATTCCTGGCCTCACTCAGTGGGTTAAGGATCTGGTGTTGCTGTCATCTGTGGTGTAGGTCACAGACGTGGCTTGGATCTGGCATTGCTGTGGCTGTGGTGTCGGCCAGCAGCTGTAGCTCTGATTAGACCCCTAGCCTGGGAACCTCCATGTGTTGTGGGTGCAGCCCTCAAAAAGCAAAAAATAAATTAATTAATTAAATAAAGCAAATAGAGTTCAATCAGATAATAAAAATATTCAGACTTCTACAGATCTGTCACAAGATTACGGTGAATGATTATTATATGTAAGTTTATTCATAAAATGTAAATGCATTATTATTTGATACTAGTTGGTATTTATCTAAAGAAAAATGCTCAAATTTGACAGGGGCTGCATATCACCCCACGGTCACTACAAAGTGCTCTGCTTGAGTCACTGACAGAACAGGACTTGCACATCTTAGATTAAAGCATCGTAAAGAAAAAAATGTCATGTTCACTTAAAACAAACTCTTTTGATAAAGAAAAAATGCAATATCAAATGTATCTAAAAAATGTAGTCACTTCTAACTATCAGAAATTAAATACAAAAATAAATAATAAAGGAAGGAAAATTCATAAACTTGGTTTGACTTTGACATAAGGTATTAGGAACTGGCAGATGCAGATTCAAAGCCACCAAATCTACTGAAAAAACCCAGCCCTGTGCGGGACAGTCTAGTTAGGTTAATGCTAAGAGAAGTTTCCTCTTCTTTGTATCTCTTTCCCTGTTGTGTGGACCAGATTGTTCTTATTTATTTTGTATGACTGGGCAACAGCACAGAGCATGTGGTAGCTAAATTATTTATAGACAGGAGGAGGAAGGGAGTGATAACTCCATAACACAAAATTTCTCTAGATGCTATGTCTCGTTTTTCATTACAAATGGGTCCTTTTGCTGATGACTGTTACTGTCATTGGTATTTCCCTATTACTAGCGGCTTCCAAGCTTGTCCCTTTCACAGCAATGGAGGGGGAAAGGAAACCACATTCCTTATTTCACCTTTTTTTTTTTTCCTTTTGCTTTTGCTTGTTAAGTCCACACCGGCGGCCTATGGAAGTTTCTGGGCTAGGGGTCAGAAGCAGAGCTGCAGCCAACAGGTACACCATGGCAACACTGGGTGCAAGTCACATCCATGACCTACGCTGCAGCTTGCGGCCACACCAGATCCTTTACCCACTGCGCAAGGCCAGGGATTGAAGCCGCATCCTCAAGGATACTATGTCAGGTTCTTAATCCGCTGAGCCACAACAGGAGCTCCCACTATTTCACGTTTAACTAAGATTCCCTTTGCCTGCACACTATAGCAAGCACGTTGCTGGCCTCAGAAAAACCAGTCTTTCTTATTTGGTTTATACACATGGGCACTCACAGCTCCTGGACATGCTGCCAAAGCTTTGTTTGCAGTTCCTGGACTATTCAACACTGGAACTGAAGACCCTTCCACCTGGCTGCAACTGGATCTGTGTGCTAACCTTTGAGTTTCAACTTGCAGTGGATCAGTTTTGAGTTCACTCACAGATAGTAGTTTTTATAACAGCAGAACTTGAGTGATGTTTTTAAACTGATACTGACGTTTCCTATATTTTGAAATTAAATTTCCTATATTTAAATTATAACGGCAATGTTTACCTTTTGACTCAAAAGTATTGCTTTCATCACGAATTCCATTGATTTCCCTGGATTCAGTATTCTGGAAAGGATAAAAATGCCAGTTAACAACATTCTCTCCAATTAGACTTAGGGCTTATAAAATGTATGTCTCGTTAAATTTCTTCTAAATGATGAGGTTTTTTTAGGACATTAATGTATTCCCTGCAGCCTTTTACATATGATAGGAACTTAATTTTTTCATTATTCTTTACTATTTGCAGGAGGATTAAGGACCAACTACAAGCACAGACGGCTTTAAGTTCAATCAGTCAATTAATTTTCCAAAAAAACATGATGGACCAAATAATCATTAGTCCACTTGGGTTATATTTATGAGTAAGAAACATAGTCATATAGGGTTCTCTAAAATTAAAACTTTTCTTACACAGGTAGCAGGATCTCCTTATTGGATAAAAGGGAGCATCTTAGCATTACAGCAATTATATCTGAGAGTCAACATAAACATAGTTACTTGAAAATTTAAATTACTTTGATACTTAAAAAAGTTCTACATTATAATTATGTTTAATCAACTAATGTAACTGAGTATCTCTTAACCATAGATGCAGGTCTACCCATCAAATTCACCCACATGAGACCCAAGACTCTTTCATGAGGTTTTAAATTGCACACAAGTACTATACTTATTTTAGCAGCAAAGACTAAGGAAAGCATAGAAAATTTATAGTGTATAATTTTACCTAATTACTACTTCACATTCACAAAGATCTGAGAGATGGGTGTGATGATGAAAGATTGATAAGAAACATCTGCAAAACAACACTAGGGGATCTCTTGATTTTTACCCTTATATAGCTCACTATGACTCTAAATTACTAATGAGCAATGCCTTATGACTTTCAAAAATATATTTTATTCTCAATACTGTAAATCACTTTATTCAATTATCTATGTTTTTAAAGTAACATCAAAATTGTTCAAACAAAATAAGCTCTTTTTTCCCCTCCCACACTTTCTGCAATTGCTTTGATCTACTACGCCCACTTCTCAAAATACTTACAGAATTCTGAAGGCTTTCTGAAAAATCAGTTGTTATTGATAGATTTGAAGATTTTTCTGAGCTGTAAATTCCGGAAGTTGTATCGATCCACTTTGTTTCAGGTGAACCTATAATTTTGGTAGCCATACTGGTGAGATTGAGGGTTTTATGCCGTGTAAATGGCAGGGAAGTCTGGTCTTTGCCCCAGTCTGATTGGCACATGAAGATCAAGAAATGAGCACACATAAAATGTTGAAGTGGAAAGAACAAAGTTACTGGATGAACATATACAAAATACACATACACAAGACACACAAATCAGACAGTGTGTGAGAGAAACGAAGAGTGTAAGCCTTTTACCAATAGATCACCTTCAAAGACACGAGGTTAGAGCATGTTAATAATGAAAAGACTGGCAAATTTGCTGAAACTTTCTGTAAACCAGGACCGGATATTATATGTTGATATCATAAATTCAAAGGTCTGGGGAACCTTAATATCCTTCTCCATCTAACTACAACGGAGAAACACAAAAATGAAATACACATGGAAAGTTCCTTGAGAAGGAACAACTGGAATATTGACTCCCGTGTCCTTTCTTACAGCAGATATAGTCTGATGCTGTAGAGACAGTGAAACCACAGTATAATTCTTAATATTCAACACTATATTGTATGACTCCCCAAAGCAGATAAAATTACAAGAGTCTTCAGCTGATATTTGCATTCACAGCCAGTCCAAAATATAAATCGGGCAACCAATAATGCAGAATTCAGTAAATTTGCTAGTGAAAGGTTTTTAGACAGAACATCCAAAGACGCATCATTCAAGATTTGTCTCAACAAAACCACGAACAGCTCTAAGCCAAAAAAAAAAAAAAAGAAAAAGTAGAATGAAGCGGGGGAAAAAATGTTATTGCAGCAAACTGTTACAACCGCTTGCCAAAGACCAGTTCCCAATGTAGAAAGCCAAACAGTGGTGTAGCCAACTCACCAGACTTTCCATAGCGCCTGATATCCATCACCAGGTTTCCGGTTTCCTGAGCATTAGCCATGGCTTCCTCCCACCGTTTTGTGTCCTTATAGGAAAACTTGGTGTTGTTGACAGCAATAATTTCATCATCTACCTGTAGCTGAGAAAATTCTGCTGGGCTCCCTAAATAAAACAAAATAAATTGAACCACCAATTAAAAAATAAAAACATGTTCTACTAGTCGCTGCTTATTTAAATTAAGGCAAAAACGACTTAATCTCAACTAATCATTTCTCATATTTTTTTCAGGGGCAGAAGAGTCACAAAATTTATTACCATTATCAAATATTTGAGTAGCTTTGATACTACAAAGCAACTGAAGGCATTTTTAAAAAATTCTATAGTATGTGTCTTCCTTAACATTTAAAGGAGAAAGGATAAACCCATCTGTTCAATAAAATTTCTTTGTTAACCTCCTAAGGAGGAATTTTTAATTATTTTAAATTAAAAATGTGAAATATACATTGCACTTTAGCTTAGCTTCCAAATCTAAATGCACTGTGGAATGAAGAAGAAAACAGGGCCACATAAAATGGCTTAAAATTACTATTTACCCTTATCTAATTAAAGCAGCCTTGAAATTTCAAAGATACAACCAGAGTAAACATGCATTTTTATATAGCTAAAATATGTAAATGAGGAACTCCTCATAAACACAAGAGCCTTCATTTCAGTTTTAGGCCTTGTACTATTTTGCTAAGACTTCCTGGGCTTGATTTGGTATAACTCTGGCTGGGGGAGGGGCAATCCTTTTGTAAAAGTCCCAAAGCATCCTCAGGACTCCATGGACAATAGACACATTAAGATGCTCAGAAAACATCGATTATATAGCACCTATGGATCCAGCACAAACACAGATGATCAGGGAAAAGTTCTTTCTGAATCTTCAATTAAGTATTGTTTGTTAATATTTCCAAATAGTAAGCCTAGAATTTTGATGAATGAATTCTTTAAAAGCCACAGAATTAAGACTCTTCAAAACTAAAATTAATTAGGCAAGGAGAACAAACAACATGTAATCTGTCACCCCAACTCGATCTCCTGGAAGAGGACACGTCTCTTCACTTTACTGCTGCATTTTTCACATGTGTGTTCTCCTCCTCCCTCAAATAAACTCATTTCTGTGGGGGGTTTTGGAACAGCACAGGATAAGAAAGGAGAAGAAACTTCAGCAGAGCTAAATCTATGGTTTACCTGCTTCAACTGATGCTACGAAGATCCCGGAAAAAGCCCATTTTACGGTAAACCCAAAGTCAAGACTGTTTCCAGGCGTCTGGTTTATGCTGATTCTCATATCACTGAACTGATCCTGAAAACAAACATGAAACGGTGGGATCAAGTGTCCTTGGCATCCACAGGGAGGAAAGTCTATCCGCGAAAGAAGGGAGGCTGCATGCAAGGTACACCTAAATTATTTCATGACCAACCAGAAGCTTCATTCTTTTTTCCTTGAGTTTATTCATTGGCTGCTAAAATAAGGGAAACCTTCATAGCCATGGATATTTTTCTTCACATGAACACGCTACATCAGTTGATTTATATTGATGAAGCCTAGGCTTTTGCCCACCATATAACTGGGTTTTGCAGACCCATTTGTTATGACTCAGTAGTGAAGTGGAAGGAGAAGATGTGGTGTATACACATGTTCACACAGTGGAATATTAATCAGCCATGGGGAAAGGGGACATCCTGCCATTTGTGACAACATGGATGGACCTCGAGCACATTATGCTAAGTGAGATAAGTGACAAAGACAAGCATGTAAGATCTCACTTATAGGTGGAATCCAAAAGCCAAACTCATAAAACGGAATAAAGTGGTAGTTACCAGGGGATTGGGGGGGGGGGTGAGGGGACAAGGGACAAGGCAGATGTTGTTTATGGGTTCACACTTGCAATGAACAATAAACAAGCTCTAGAGATCTGGGAATAGAAATAATACTTTATTATAATAGAACTTAAGAGACCAGAACTTCCATCCACTAGAAAGAAAGGATAATTATGTCATGTGAGAGAATGTTAATTATCACTACGATGGCAACCACACTGCAACATATAAATGTATCAAAGTACCATACTGCACGTTTTAAATTTACAGGTTATATTGCAACAAAACGGTATTTTGGAAAATGCAAAAAAGGATTTAAATAATTGATTTTTAAAATGCCAGCATACTTTAAAAATCCACTTTCAATGTTTAACATATTTAGCTGACTAATTTTGAGGGGTTCACAGACACAAAATTCAGCTACTAGATCCCTCATCTGGGCCTGGTACCAGCCCTGAATGGGCATCTGAAATCTGGCAAGGTGGTTTTGCTTGCCTTACTGCTACCTGAAGACTTGGTGGTAAAGGCAGAGCTGCTACATATGCTACAAAATGCAGAACGAGGTCACCCCTGAGGAAGCACAAGGAAGATACCGAGAGGGACCCTAACTGAGACACCGGGAGCTCCAAGCCACAGCTCCGTCAGGGGACATCAGCCCACAAGCACAGGATTTCCACCTCCCTCATCACCTGACACGGCAATAAATTCTCCGTTTCACAGAATTTTTAAAGCCATTTTCCCCAACAAACATTTTAAGTTTTACAGCATACTTACTATCTTCGTGAAAAATTTAATTATCTCCCATCATTTACATTTTTCTATTCTGGGTAAAACTGCAGACATAAATTTCAGCCTGTGTGTCCCAGACTAGCAGTTCTTGATAATTACTGATCGAAGTGACTTCACTGTTTAAAAAGAAAAATTCCTCCTAAAGCCACTTTAGTTTCTAGAAAAAGGCCTACCACTTCTCCACTTGAACTTGGCAGTTAAACTCAAAATTAGGACCAACTGGGCAATTCCTAAAGCCTTATACTTGGGTTTTTCTACCTCTAAAACAAGTCTGAAATCCAAGTGACTGTAATAAGAAAAAGTGTGCTATTACATAAGAGTTTGAAGGAAGACAAAGAGGGCAATGAATAAAGGATCAAGAATCGACTATGTTATATGGACCCAGGCAATAAGAGCTGCAACAATATTCACTTACTGATTTTTTATCATACACTTATTGTGCATCTATTCTATATAAAACATTTGGGAAACAAAGGTGAATCAGGTATGGTCTCCTCTCTCAAGAAATCATTCCTGACTCTTCAAGAGTGGGTATGGAGTTTAAGAAAAAACATTCGTAGTTAATAATACAGAGGTGTTTTCATCAGAAAGCATGTAAAGCAGCTGAAATATGGGAAGCCAGATGTAAGCAGTGAGAACACGCATTCATAATCAGCTTGATGGATACCAGTCTCCAGAATATAATAAAACTCTGCTATGAATAGAAAAAATTACTGGTTAGTTCCACTCCTTACCCCAAACTACCACACACTTAAATTAGAGATGACTCAGTGAAAATAAGCAATCATTTTCACCACTCTTAGGCCCCCCCAAAAATTCTGACCTAAAGCCAGTAAGAGTGCACAATCTACTGCTATATAAGGGCACAGAGACAAATGATGGGTTAGAACCCAAGTCACCAAGTGAGTTTTTTTTGTTTTTGTTTTTGTTTTTATCTTGAAAAATAAAAGACAGGATGGAGTTTTAACAAATAGTTCCAAACCACAATAAAGAAAACTGTGGGAGACAGGAGTTCCCTTCGTGGCGCAGTGGAAACGAATCCAACTAGGAACTGTGGTTGCGGGTTGGATTCCTGGCCTTGCTCAGTGGCTTAAGGATCCGGCGTTGCAGTGAGCTGCGGTGTAGGTTGCAGATGCAGCCTGGCTCCCACATTGTTGTGGCTGTGGTGTAGGTCTGTAGCTATCGCTCCAATTAGACCCCTAGCCTGGGAACCTCCCTATGCCACGGGTATGGCCCTGAAAAGACCAAAAAAAAAAAAGAAAAAAAGAGAAAACTTTGTGGGAGACAGGAAGTAAACATATCCTTTTCCATCAAACACAGGATAAAAGAGAAGAAGCTTAAGCCTTAGATGGAAGAGTCTCGAAATTGTATTAGACCAGCAGAACTATCCCCAACGGACCGCTCTTACCTTGGAGATAAATCCCCAGTTGAACATAATAAAGGGGCGGATAACCACTTCTCTGAAATAGTTATGAGAGGAAGTCAGCCTTCCTGTGGTAGAGCCTGGCAGCCAGTTCCATGGGTCCTGGGGATGCACCCAGGCGAAGGAGAGAGAACCATGTGAGCATCACACGTTGTTTCTGTCAACAGCCAGGTGGCCTCAGGCATGTTAGAGTCTGGCAGAGAATGCTCTCTCACGATGACATAAATTTACTGCATTTATTAATAGCCGATTTACAATGTTTCTTCAATTTCTGTTGCCCAGCAAAGCCACCGATCACACACAGGTCCAATGACATTAATTTTAAAGCTTTGCGTTTTGCAAAACCCTGTTTTCTTTCTTTTTTTTTTTTTTTTTGGTCTTTTTGCTATTTCTTTGGGCCGCTCTTGCGGCATATGGAGGTTCCCAGGCTAGGGGTTGAATCGGAGCTGGAGCCACTGGCCTACGCCAGAGCCACAGCAACGCGGGATCCGAGCCGCGTCTGCAACCTACACCACAGCTCATGCAACGCCGGATCGTTAACCCACTGAGCAAGGGCAGGGACCGAACCCGCAACTTCATGGTTCCTAGTCGGATTCGTTAACCACTGTGCCATGATGGGAACTCCCAAAACCCTGTTTTCAAAGGAAAACCTTCTGCAGACCCTCCTTCCCGAACCAACACACAGGAAGTGTTAAGACAGGTGGTGGCAGTTTTAGGGAAAAGGCCCCAGAGGCCCCACTTGCATGTATGGCCGTCCCCTATGACAGCCCCTCAGGCATCTCTGTGGAATCCTGAGTTCTTGAATTAGATTATCCTTTAGACTTTCTGCAGGTGCATATATCTATAATTACAGTCAAGCATCAACTATTCAACGATGATTCCCGTCAGGATTTCAACTTCCTTCTTTTTCTCTGCCAGATACATGCTATATGAGTATTTTACTCATGGAAAAGAATCCATGCTTTGGAAGATGATACTGTGGGAATTTCTTTTTGAACTGGATGGAACCAGGAATATAAATCATGGGGCAAGTGCAGATCCATGGTTATAGTTGCCTATTCTGGGAAAGAAGGTTATTACCAACATACCAGCATCTCAAATAAAAGTAACTTTCCTCGGAGCTCCCATTATGGCTCAGCAGTTAATGAACCCAACTAGCATCCGGAGGACTCTGGTTCGATCCCTGGCCTTGCTCAATGGGTTAAGGATCCGGCATTGCTGTGCACTGCGGTGTAGGTCGCAGATGCAGCTGAGATCTGGCCGACTGGACCCTTAGCCTCCATATGCTGTGGGTGCGGCCCTAAAAAAAGACAAAAAAACTTCCCTCAATTTTGGTACAATTTAAACACAAATATACACTTAAAGAGCTGAGATTTTTTAAACAAAAAAACATGGTGAGCTGGCATAGCAATGATCAGATTTATTTTTCTAAGATCTGATGAATTAAGATTCTCCAATCACCACAGATGGGAATTAATGAACAACAGGGTTCATGGAGTTCCCGTAGTGGCTCAGCAGAAATGAATCCGACTAGTAACCATGAGGTTGCAGGTTCAATCCCTGGCCTTGCTCAGTGGGTTAAGGATCCAGCATTGCCATGAGCTGTGGTGTACGTCACAGACATGGCTTAGATCTTGCCTAGGCCAGTGGCTGCAGCTCCCACTCAACTCCTAGCCTGGGAACTTCCATTATATAGTAGCAAGTCAGACAGTCTCAAACTTTTTTGATTAGATGATCGTGTTCACTTAAGGAAAGCCTACTTAAAATAACATGAAACATAGCTTTGGGCCATAAAGTCATGAATTACAGAGTAAATATATAATATTTGATTTTTGCACCCATGGATTTTTTTTTTTTTTTTTTTTGGTCTTTTTAGGCCTGCACCTGCAGCCTATGAAAGTTCCCTGGTTAGGGGCTGAATCAGATTCCGGGCCTACACCACAGCCACAGCAACACAGGATCTGAGCCTCATCTGTGACCTACGCCACAGCTCACTGCAACACCAGATCCTTAACCTAGTGAGGGAGGCCAGGGATTGAACTTGCATCCTTATAGGTACCAGTCGAGTTCCTTACCACTGAGCCACAATAGGAACTCCCGTACCTGTGGATCTTTTGTGTCTTTTTTTTGGGGGGGGGTCCTTATTGGAATGAGAAGAGAGTGAGTAGCCCTGAAATCATGGCGCTGCTCTGGCCTGGAAGTTACTCTCCTTCACCAAAGAACTTATACTTACCCCCTCCCCTTCTCCAGTATCCATTCCAAAGAAGCAGGTAGTGTTTCCAGCTCTACCACTGGACTCGACACATTCCTCAGCTTCTCTCTTACCTACCAAATCCATTTTTGGCCCCCAATCATCAAGCACTACTAATCTCGCTTTTGGGAAACAGGCTTCCAAGTCATCCCTTATTCCACTTTCTTTGGCCTTCTTCCTTCATCTCTCCCGCCACCTCGCAGTGTCATTAGTGTGTTCCTCTTATTTCTCTTGCCCTTTTGCTGTTGTTCTTCCCTAGTCCGTCTCCCCACTTTTTGAACACATGCTTTCCTGAGTAAATTCATGCATGGTCATTGACTACTATCCAAGCCCAACATTATCAAAATTAAATTCATTATTTTTCCCCCACCCCAAGCCTGCTCTTCTAACTCTTATTTTTTTTTTTTTTTCATATATTGGTCACGATTTAACCAGATGCTCAAGTTAGAAATACCAGGGTTTTTTTCTAGGCTTCTTCCTCCATTCCTCACCTAACTGCCCCCCACCCCCACCTATGTGCACTTAATAAAGGGCTAGCAAGTCCACAACCCATAAGTCCATCTTGATCCACCCCATCCTTCCATTTTCCTTCGGGTTCTCATCTTAATTCAGGTCATGGTTTCCCCTCTGAAAAGCTGTGGGTCACCTTCTAATTGGCTCTCTTGCCTCCAGCCTTTCACCACCTCCACCCCCGCCCCCTCTTCCACGTGGCTGCCAGAACTTTTGTTACAGAAAATGCCAATTATTAATATCACGCTCTGTTTTAAAGCTTGTTGGCAGCTCCTTATTGCCTCCTGGGTAGATTTCAATGTCTGCATTTCAGAATTCGATTCAGTTCTGCTGAGTTTCAATAAACATCTACCTTTCCTCCAAACACTTTTAAGAATGATTTTCTCTTTATGAACCAGAAAATATTTCAGTCCACACTGGCTCTAAAATTCTAAAGACATGGCAAAGTTAAAATAAGTCAACATTGGGTGTTTTAATTAGGTACAGGACAGTTCTCAAAATTAAGCATGTCATATTTCAAAAACGATATGGGTCACAGAAACAGCAATAGTGGCCTAACTAAGCATTTAACTTGCCTGGGGCATGTTACTTAACTCTCAAATCTCAAGTATTTCACAGGTAGAAGTAGGGATGATACCACTTACTCTGCTAGGTTACTGAGAGGATTAAATGAAACATTTAAGGTGCCAAGGCCCATGGTTGATGCCCAGTAATTATCTTCTTTTTCCCACAGACGCAGTGTTACACATGGAAATATATGCTCATCAAGCAGTTTCCAGATCAACAAAATAAAGTCCTACTTAACTCTCATAGGCCTCGCTCTAAAGCTGTGCTTCCATGGGTTAAGAACCCGACATCGCCCATGAGGGTGTGGGTTCGATCCCTGGCCTTGCTCAGTGGGTTAAGGATCTGGCATTGCCACAAGCTGCAGCATAGGTCAAACATGCAGCTTGGATCTGGCATTGCTGTGGCTGTGGTGTAGGCCGGCAGCTGCAGCTCAGATTCGACCCCTAGCCTGGGAATTTTCATATATCGCAGAAGAAAAAAAAATAATAATAAAGCCGACAGAACTGTGATAAAGTAAACCCTGCTACCATTTAACGCGGTGCTATCCTAAGCTTGGACTTTAGGGCACAGACATGTGGAAAAGCGTCCTTCCCTCTACAGGGATTATCCTACTTCTGGGTGCTGCTTTGAAAACCTGGGGCAAAGGTCTTGAAGGGTGGAGTTGGATGGGATGGAGAGCAGAGGGCTCTGACAAAACAGAGACAAATCCAAAACCCTGTAGGCAAGACCCATTTGAGGGGAAAAAAACAAAATTCGTGAGGCAGTTGGATTGGGCTGGAGGACTCTGGGAGTCACGTGGTCTGTCCCCTCTTGCCCAGGGTCACTCCCAGAATGGCCCTGGCAACCCAGATGGGCAAGGGAGGCAGAGAGAAGCAATACCCACGAGGGAAAGTATGGGGGGAAGGAAAGCAAGAGAAATGAAACTCCGGATCGACAATGGAGATGAGAAAGAAATGTCTGGGCAGATTTTAAGTGAAGTCATTTCAGTTCCTCCAATAAAGCTTTGCTTCTCTATGCCATTAACTCCCTTCCAACCACAATTCTGTGACAGGCTCCCAGCCCATCTCTGCCCCCAGATTTTACTTCCTTAACACAATTCTATACACCACCATAGTGCTTACACTCCTAAAACACCCCTTTATCTTAAAATTCCCACATTAAAGAACCTATAAGGACCTAGATTACCTGCTGGATCAAGTTCCTTTTTCAGTCTAGTAACCAAGGCCTTGAATATAATTCAGGTCAGTAAATACTTAAGTGCCAACTCCAGGTAAAGGCTATGGCAGGGGTCGGGGGTATAAAAAATACCAGTGAGGAAGAGGACTTCCTGTCATGGCTCAGCAGAAACAAATCTGACTAGTATCCATAAGGACGCAGGTTCGATCCCTGGCCTCGCTCAGTAGGTTAAGGATCCGGCGTTACCATGAGCTGTGGTGTAGGTCGCAGAGGCAGCTCAGATCCTGCATTGCTGTGGCTCTGGCATAGGCCGGCAGCTGCAGCTCTGATTTCGATCCCTGGCCTGGGAACCTCCATATGCTGCAGATGCAGCCCCCCCCCCCCAAAAAAAAAACCAGTGAGGGAGAAATGAACATATGGAACAAGGAAGAATTCAGTGAATGAAATTTTCAAGGGTAAAAAATTGAATCCCAATAGGAGGGAGGAGAAACCTTGGTTCCCAAAGGAAGTGACCCTCCTGGGCTTTGAAAAGGAAGCCATCAAACTACAGAGGAGGGTGACATGAACGTTTTAAAAAGAGGGCAACAATAAGAGCAAATACATATATGAAGTGTTCATGAAAGTATATAATATGTTCCAGAAGGAGCAGGCAGTCTTGTGTGGCTAAACATCACCCACTTCCCCTCTCTCACAGCACCGAGTGGTGTAGACAACCTGGAGTCAGACTGCCCGAGTTCAAACCCTGACTTCACCAATCGGTACCCTGCGTGGCCTTGGACAGGCCACGTGAACACTCCCTGCCTCGATCCCACAGCTAGGAAACAGCAATAAAAGGGTCACTATGAGAATTAAATAAAATAATGCCTTGTGAGGCCTGGTTGGCCCGGCCAGCACTCAATAAACATTAGCTGTGGCGGCACCACAAAGCTGCTTGGGACCAGTCGTGAGGGACCTGAGTGTGTTGAACTTCACCGAATAGACCACCGTGTGCCCCTGGGGGTGTGGATGCAGAGAAATCGCCGAGTCCAGCCCGGCATCATTTCATTTCATGCAAATGAAACTGGTGTCTGCCTTGTGTAGAAAGCTCGGGACGGGGGCCGGGTGCTGAGGGTGCCAACTTACAAAGCGTTTGCATGGGGATGGGAACGGGCCGGAAGTAGGGGGGCGGAAGCAGGGATAGAAAAGGGGTAACCGCATCCAGGGAGGTTCTGCAGGAAGAAGTGAAAGGACATTCCCAGCACAAGGGTGAGGTAAAGAGGGGGCCTGAAGAACTCTCTTACAAAGCTACCAAGACACTACCTGAAGCTAATATAATATTGTAGGTCAACTAAGCCTCAATTATAAGAGAACGACATCTAGCTGTTGAGCTACACAGCGTTTTTCGTATTTCCGGTCTCTGAACCAATAGAATTTGAGAGTTTGGGGGAGTGTTGCACACGCCGTTGCCGTACTGATCATGGGCTGTTCTGTGCACGCTCAGCCTTTTCCCAGCCAGTAAGCTCCTGTTAAATGACAAGGGCAGGGTGATGCTGCTGCACGAGCAACCTTCCTTGACCTGCAGAAGTGGTCCCACCACGCATCTCAGGGACAGGCGCGTCGCTGGATGCTATCCACATCTGTTCAAGAATTCCACCTAGGAAGCCTAATTTCGCCTGGTCCCATTCCATTTCAAGTCGGGTGATTGGTGAGCATAAATCCATTAATGATGAGAGCTGAAACCACGCCTTGTTAACTCAGGATCCTCTGAATTGCTCTAACCTGGAACAAATCCCCACCCACCCTTAGCCTCTTTCTCTTAATCCACGGATGCAGCTAGCCAGCTGCCACCCTGAGGGAGTTACCACCACGGAGCACACAGTACATTAATCAGGCTGTTTCATGGGATGTGCTAGTTAAAAAGGTGAAGGCAAACAGGTAAGCCCATAAAACAAAAGAGGCCTTGCTTCTCTTTTAATTTTTCATCCGCTGGAACATCATGTTCCCCAAGTACAACAGAGGCTATTGTTCTCATCCACTGAGACTTATGATGCTAATCATATATTTCCAATTCTTTAAAGTTGAAGTTTAAAAAAAAAATAATTTACAACGAATGATTTCAGCAACCTGAAGAAATTGTTTTTAGGTATGTTTGTAAATATGCATGGGAAAGCTGAAAGAAATAAACCTAACTGTTAAAGAGTCTCTCTAAATGAGAGGGTCACCAAGTGATTTTTACTGTGTATGTTTTCCTGCATGTCCAAATTTTCTCAGGCACAGAGTATTTTATAATCACAAAGGAAAAAGCTTACTCTAAACTTGTAAAGCTTTCCTGTACTAATAAAAACCAATTACACTAAGATGTGTTATATCGTATTTCACATAAAGGTATTTCACTAACATAACCTAGGCCAAGTTACATACTTGATGTTGTGCCTTGGGAAAAAAAAAAAATACACTCTAATAGGGTACCAGAGAATGTTAAACTAAGTCACAGGATCACAAAAGCAACTTCATGCTAAGGGGTTCATACAGCTATCCAACTGCTTAATGAAGATTTTTTTCTAAAAGAAAAGCTTTCTTTCTAGTCTCTCAACAACAAAAAACCCTGTGGCCTACACATAAAACACAATAAATGGACTTTCATTACCTAATAATTCTCTGAAAGTCATCTATGGGATTTTAAGTAGGAAAAACTACAAATGCCCCCAGTCATCCTTCATGTGATAGGATATTTTGTTTGGACTCGAAATGTTAAGGAACACAATTGCCATACTGTAACCAAGCCTCAATATGCCCCTAAAAGGCAAGGAAAGCTACAAAATTCTAGGTTTTCCAAAGTACAAAGGAACATTAAAAGTCTCTAGAAGTCTTCACATGGTAGAGAAACAAATTTGTTGTCTCTAAAAGCCAGCCCTTCTCGTGTGTACCAGTTCTCTCTTCCCTAAGAAGCGGCTTTTATTACCCATTTACCTATTAGACCTGCATCTAAAACCTCCTGAGTGACACCTGAACCCCGACTGCTGAGCACTAGCAGCGCAAGGTAACAGCTGATGAAACGGGAAGTAGAGAGAAAACCCAGCCAGATCCCAAAAGAGGCTGGTCCCAAAAGTCTCCATACCCCCATATCAAACAGGGGTCAGAGGAGAACTACTTTCTCCAAGATCTCATGATGCTATCTATACAGCAGATATCAATGCAACACTGTAAATCAACTATATTCTTAATTAAAAAAAAAATTTTAATGAATAAAATCAAAGCAGTATCATTTTCTACATTATCAGCCCAGACTGTAATGCCTAGTGGTTAGAAATATGGTTTCCAGATTTAAATACTTAGGTTTCGGAGCAGCAAGTGATAAAAATTCTTCCCAGACTCACCTGCGATCTTGAGACCTCTGTCTGTGGTGAGTGTCTCCCTTCACCAAGCTCAGACGTTAAATCTGGGCTAGACATTGAAGATAGCGTGTCTTTGGAAGTGGTGGCCTGGTCCTGAGAAGGAGCTGAGAAGGGGGGTGTAGGGGAGGGCCAGCTCAGCCCACTCTCTAGGGATGTTGCTGCCTCTCTTTTGCTGGATGGGCTGGACTCAAGCTGGCTCTTGTCAGGTTTTTGCACAGAGGTGCTGACCGAACTGTTTTGGGTTCTCTTAACGCTGTCCCCGTCTCCATTATACTTCCAAGCGTCATCCATCTAAATAAGGAAACATCATTTTAAACTTGGTGTCCTGTTAGATTTCTGTTAAAAAAGTGTACACATTATAGGAATATTTTAAAGTTAATCAAGTAACATATACCTCCCACAGCAAAGTAGTTACTACTTACTTAGGGCTTGGAGGGTGCTTTTTTTCCCCACACTAACAGATAGGCACATATGAAGTGGGAGTAGTACTTGTTTTTACAAAAGTGTCTATATTATAAACAGACCTTTGAAACTTGCCACATCATGCCAGGTCAGTAGATCAAAATCTACACTAAATTTAGTTGCGTCCTTCACAGTATGGCTATCTACAATTTATTTATTCATTTGATATGCATTTGATGTTGTTTAAAGTTTGACAAAAATATTGTACATATCTTTACAACCAGAAAGTTGATTTCCTTTTTTTTTTTTTTTTTTGCCTTTTAGGTCCACACCTGAAGCATATGGAGGTTCCCAGCCTAGAGGTCTAATCGGAGCTATAGCTGCCAACCACAGCCACAGCAAAGCCAGATCCTAGCTGCATCTGAGAACTACACCGCAGCTCACAGCAACACCGGATCCTCAACCCACTCAGCAAGGCTAGGGATTGAACCTGTGACCCCATGGTTACTAGTCGGATGTGTTTCCACTGAGCCACAATGGAAACTCCCAGAAAATTGATTTTTATAGCACAGATTACCCAAAAGTAGACTTGCTGAACCAAAGAATATTTTATATATATATATACTTATACCTTTAAAAAAATGAAGCAATGCACTCCCTAAAGTAATATCTATGAATGTCTGTGTCTGTGCATCCTTGGCAACACTAGAAATTGTGAATGTTTTAAATCTTTGTCAATCTGATGGGTGAAAAGTTGGACACCTCATTCTTGCTCTAATAAGAAAGAACATGCTTCTATGTGCTTTATTTTACCAACCATTTAAATTCCCTCTCCCTTGAACTGGCTCTTTATTTCTATCCACTTTTCTATTGCTTATCTTTTCCTTACCAATTATAAATTAAGGAGCATTTTAAATCTTAGAGATATTAACCCTACAAATAAAATACATTTTACTAAGATTTTTCAGAGGCTATATAAATTGTTTTTTGACTACATTAATGGTGTCTTTCATATAAATTTAATTTTATGTTCTCAAATATGTCTGCATTTATTTAATACAATGGTCAGGAGGTTTTTCTGGCTAGTTTAGGGAAGCTTCCCTCACTTTGAATTTTTTTAACCAATTTTCTTCTCTTTTAGATTTTTAGGATTCTACATTGGCAGAGGTAAAAGGAATTTAAACACAGATGTTCTCAAGATAATATTCTTTCCTTTTATACAATTCAAATAGATACTCTCACTTTCAGGTATGTGGTACTGCCTCATTCTCAGCGCAAATGATTCTATATTCTTTAACATCCTAATATAAATATATATTTTTGAACCATGAGATATGCCATAATAACTACATTCAAATATATGAAGTTCTAATGATGTAGGAAATCAGAAAAAAAAATGCACATAATCACCTGAAAATATTTAGGTTAAACCACATGCAGCTGCTTTTTTTGTAGGTCAAAAAGAACTAGCCATGTAGTACAACTTCATGTAGTACAACCTAATACTTTATAAAAGATACATTTGAGAAAAATGACACAAAAAATAAATGTACTGCCTTTGAATGTAGCTTATTTTTTCACATGTAGCAGCTCCACTTTCACTGAATTTAAAGCTTCATCAGTTCCGCATCGGTGCTATATTTTCAGCATTAAATGTCTAGTGAATATAAACTGGAGAAAATAAACTGGTTGTATCTACGAGTTACGTACATTTTACACACCGAGTATCTACAATTCAAACCTCTGCCCAAGTTCAGGGGTATTTCGCTCTGGAGAACAGAGTAAGGGAACTGGGAACTCAGTTACCGTGTAGGATCTCGGGAGGGATGAGATTCCCCTTGACTGTGAGCCAAAAGGTCTTGGTGTGACCACAGATGTTAACCTGGTCGTATCAGTTTTCTGGTAACTTCTGGGGAGAGAAGCTGAAACTGCAACAGACTCCGTTTGTGTATTCAGTGAATGCTGAGAAGACAAAGAGGCTGGGCGTTGTTCCTCCACAGGGCTTTTAGAAGGAAGCTGAGTTTCATCTCTGAGAGGAGCTTTCCTGTTTGCAAAAGCTGTGGAATTCTGCTTAGGCATGTCGGAAGGGTAAGCTGTTCCCTGCTCCTCTGCTCCCTCACTCTGGGAACTTGCTTCTGACGTCATCAGTGTCGAGGGAAGCTTTTCTTCATTCAATCCATCATCAGAAGAATACAGCCTCCTCTTCAATGTAACCGTAGATGTCTGATTTGGGGATTCCCTGAGCAGAAAGAAACACCATATCCACAAAGTTACACATCTGACACACAGAGGTAGAGATGTATTCTCGTCATTAACATAAAAGAACGAATGGGAATAAAAAGACTTCTAAATAATAATGCAGTATTAACAGCATTTGAGAAGAAATACACGTCAGTTGTTTAATGCCACACTGAGAAAGATTAAGAGCTTGACTTTTTTCCTAAAGAAACTTAAAAAAAAAAATCCTGAAGTATTTGCAATTGTAAAGGGATTTTAATAAGAAAATGTTAATAGAGGATGAGTCAAAGTTTCATCCGAAAGTTTGTAACTCTTCCAAAATTATCACACCAGGAATATAACTAATTGACAACCAATTTTAACTATCCAAAGGTGTGGATTTCTTAACAGGGTTGAGAGTTTTTCTATAACAATTTATATTAGTTTAATAAAAACAGAAGACCACAAAAGACTCAGACTTGGTTGGTATATGATTTCGTACAGCTTGATGGAATTTGCATGTACAATGATTGCAGATTAAAAGTCACCATTCATATTCGTAGAGAGGTTGATGAAACAGTCTCTTGGCCACCATTTAGTAAGGAGTACCTTTTAAGCCAACTGCATTGCATTTAAGTGAATGAAACTGTCTTTACCATTGGCTTCTAGGGCACAAAGGAGCTTTGTTTAATTTCACCTGACAGCACATTTCCTTTTTGACATTATCCTTAAAGCATATTTGCCTTCTCCCTGACCTGTAAGTATCTCAAGGTTTCACACATCAACTGCTCTGCAGGCAACTTTAAATTGGACCTTTCTCTGCTTATGCTGCAATGCAAAAAATAAAACCTCACACTGATGTTTATAGAGTTTTCCTTTAAAAATATGATTTTAATTGTCCCATGAAAAATAATTTTTTAGACCTTAAACAATTCAGTTAAGAGTGGAAGCTGGTTTTATTCAACCTTTCTATTCCTATATCTATTTTAAAAGGAGAAGAAGTTGTTTATTGTCTGCAAAATACAGCCCAAGCCAGCCAATTCTGCACGTGAATGTACAATGTGAAATGAAGAAATAATGTACATCGAATTTTAAGTATTCATTTCTTTCCTTAATCCAAGTCACTACATACTACAGCAATACTTTGCTTTTTCACTGCAGAGCAAAATACTCAGTTTCGTATGTACTTGATGACAGTTTAAGACTGATACACACATATATCTCATACGCTTACACAAAATATGCTTCCAACACTGGTCTTTCCAACCGTGAGATGCATTCAGCCTCATTACCTGTCCTGCAGCATTTCATTAAATGTCTTAGACCTTCTCTCCGACTTCTCAAGAGCCTGCTTCTCAATCTCTTCCCTCTCTTCTTTTTTCTTTTGCAGATCTGAAGTGTAGCTTTTTCGACGATCTTTCCATTTTGCAAGGTCCTGTCAGAAGAAAATCACATCAGCACAGGCACACCTGAATTTCTACACACCCTCTCCAGCAGCGAGAGCGCGCCAGAGGATCCGATTACATCGCTGAAACTATTCCCTCCAACTTGATGCCAAGGTGCCCTAATTTTGCTTTTTATAGCCAGCGTTTCTGTACCAAGCCTTTATCTCACGCTTCTAAAAACCCTGACCTAGTAAGATAGACCCCATTTTTTGTTTTCCCAGAAAGTGCCTGCCTCGTTGCCCATTTCACAAAGAATGCTAAATGCTTGTAATTAGAAGCCAGGTCACAAAGAGCAGGAACTGTTTCAAATTCATTTCCATCTCACTCCAATAATCTGGCTCTTAGGTGAAATGACACGTCTCACTAGTCAAACTGGGACAGAAACACGGTTGTAAAATGGCTACGTGGAGAGGCACACATTTAACAAATACTGAGTTCAATCCCGGCTTTGAGGCAAAGGGACCACAAACACACAGATGAAGTAGATGGGCTTCCCTTTAATGAATGCTCAGGCTGGAGGGGAAAGCATGATGGGAAAATCAAAGTCAACAATGAGGAGTGCCCATCGTGGCTCAGTGGTTAACGAACCCAGTTAGCATCCATCCATGAGGTTGTGGGTTCGATCCCTGGCCTTGCTCAGTGGGTTAAGGATCTGGCGTTGCCATGAGCTCTGGTGTAGGTTGCAGACCTCAGCGTGCTCAGATCCCATGTTGCTGTGGCTGTGGTGTAGGCTGGCGGCCACAGCTCTGATTCGACCCCTGGCCTGGGAACCTCCATATGCTGTGGGTGTGGCCCTAAAAGAAAAAAAAAAAAAAGAGTCAACAATGAGTGTGAATGGAAGGCATGAGAGAATGGGGGTCCTACAGAGAGAGTGATTAATGCTACCCCAGGCAGGGGAGGCTCAGGTCAGGAAAGGCTTTAATGGGGAAGCAGCCTCAAGTGTGAGATTTTAAAGAGGGCCAACTCCCCCTAAGGACAGGGAAATAAGGAAGACCACATAGGAATACCTGGACAGCTGTTTCCCATACACCCAGGAACTTAAGTCTCACCTAGCTGAGTGACCCCAAGACATCCTAATTCTCCTTTAAAATCGGTCCTAGCACCCTGAGCTGGTTATGACACCCAGGGGATTAAGACAGTATGGATGGCACCAACTTTTCTGTATCAGCAAAACAAGAGAAATTTCATGCTAAGAATTGCCAGTGGTACCTCACTGTAGGTTTGCTTTGAATTTCTCTAATAATTAGTGATGTTGAACATTTTTTTCATGTGCCTCTTGGCCATTGGTATGTCTTCTTTGGAGAAATGTCTATTTTTCAATTGGGCTATTTGTTTTTTTGCTGTTGAGTTGTGTGAATTGTTTGTATATTTGGAATTTACACCCGTCAGAATGGCCATCATTAGTAAGTCTACAAATAACAAATGCCGCAGAGGGTGTGGAGAAAAGGGAACCCTCCTGCACTGCTGGTGGGAATGTAAATTGGTACAACCACTATGGAAAGCAGTATGGAGATACCTCAGAAAACTAAAAATAGAATTACCGTATGATCTAGCAATCCCATTCCTAGGCATATATCCAGACAAAATTTACATCGAAAAAGATACATCTACCTTTATGTTCACTGCAGCACTCTCCACAATAGCCGAGATATGGAAACAACCTAAATGTCCATTGACAGATGAATGGATTAAGAAGATGCGGTACATATGTACAATGGAATACTTCTCAGCCATTAAAAGAACAAAATAATGCCATTTGCAGGAACATGGATGGAACTAGAGACTCTCATACTAAATGAACTAAGTCAGAAAGAGAAAGACAAATACCATATGATATCACTCATATCTGGAATCCAGTATAAGGCACAAATGACCTTATCTACAGAAAAGAAACAAACTCATGGACTTGAAGAACAGACTTGTGGTTGCCAAGGGGTCGGAGGAGAGAGTGTTAGCAGATGGGAGTTTGGGGTTAGTAGATGCAAATGACAGTATTTGGAGGGGATAAGCAATGAGATCCTGCTGCATAGCACAGGGAACTATATCCAGTCACTTGTGATAGAACATGATGGAGGATAATGCGAGAAACAGAATGTATATATAACTGGGTCACTCCACCGTACAGCAGAAATTGACAGAACATTGTGAATCAACTATAATTGAAAAAAATAAATGAAGGAAGGGAAAAAAAAAAAAAGAACTGCTAGTGGCACTGCAGCCCAAACAGAAGCCATTTGAGGTCTCAGACTAAAGTAACCTCACCCCCAAGGCACATAAAGTAGGTTTGGTTTATACCCCTTGGGAGCAGATAGGGCCTTTTCTGCTTAAAAACAAACAAACGAACAAAACCTGCCTGAAACCAATGTGAACCATTTCCATAAAGAACAAAAGCAGTGCACATCAGTCCTATAGGATAAGCAGCATGAACTTTCATCTGACTTAACCTCATGGGTAACCCCACAATACCTCTTATTTTCATATCCAGGTAGCATGTATTTTGGCAAACTGACATTAAATTCCTGTTTCTTGACAATTACATTGAGTTCCCAAGTAAAAGAAGCCCTGGAATTCAGAATCATAACCCAGGTCGGGGGTCGGGGAATCATCTTCATTTCTTGGTCTTTAATTGCTTTGAAAATTAATTTTGTTCACGCTACCACTCAAGTCTCTTCCCATAAAGTAGTCCTCAGACTGCTTTGGGTCTACTCTGTACAGTGTGTCTATTGTATTTCTTTACACTCCCTTGGTTTATAACAATTAACCCTTTTTGTAAAAGGCAGCTATGCTTCCTTCCGCCAGGGACGAAAGATTAATTCTTTATCCAAATAAACATCTGGCCATATGTCAGCTCTGTGAAAACACCTAATGTTGATTCACACTAGATAGATAACTGCTTCAGTGTTTCAACCCAAATATTACTGAGTTATAGTTCACATTTCTCTCCAACCCTCCTCTATTGACTCTAAGAACCCTTTCATCTCCCCCTGCTCATGCCCACACTCTGTGCTGGACCTCTGCTCCCCTGTTCCCCCTAAACCTTGAGCAATGTCTTTCCTTTGACAAGCATAACATTCCTATCCCAAATTCAACCACCAAAGCGAGCAGACAACTCACTTAAACTGCAAGGAAGCAGTTTCTCATTTTTGAGAGCGCACAGAAAATATGAGAAAAGAAAACATCCTCTGTTTTTCACGTTGGCCTTGAAGATATGCAACAGTAATAGACCAAAAAGGTTTGCAAATCTTTTGCAAAGGAAGGTGATCCCATTTTCTACAGACCTGAAATCTGGAATAGCAAGGAAAATCATCCCTGGAGTATACCGACCTTCTTTTAAGAGAGGTAAGGAAGAGGAGTTCCTGTTGCGGCTCAGTGGTTAATGGTCCCAATTAGTATCCATGAGGATACGGGTTCGATCCCTGGCCTTGCTCAGTGGGTTAAGGATCGGGCGTTGCCATGAGCTGTTGTGTAGCCGCAGACATAGCTCGGATCCTGCGTTGCTGTGGCTGTGGTGTGGGCCAGCAGCTTTAGCTTCGATTTGACCCCTCGGCTGGGAACCTCCATAGGCTGTAGGTGTGGCCCTAAAAAAAAGACAAAAAAAAAAGAGAGAGAGAGAGAGGTAAGGAAGAGTCACACAAATACATCCTCCCTGCCTCCCCATCTCCCAGTACAGAGAATACTCACATCCTGCCATTTCTGATCTTGTTCTTTTAACTGTGACTTGATTTTCTGCATCTCCTCATAACGCAGGTGACGCAAGTTCTGAACATCCTCGGCGCTGACATCGCTCAGGGACTTGCTCCTGCGACAAAAATACCCATGGTAACCAAGGTTCATGTGACCAGATTTAAGGTTAAAACTGGAAGGTTGGGCTTATATTTGGAAATTCCATCTAAATTGCTGCGGTACGACCTCAATGCTTTCGTGATACACGTCACAGAAAAAGAGCACTCCCGAGATAAATGGGGTTTTTCCAACATGTGGAAACAAGAGCCTAGCACGCAAGACGGGCGTGAATTCTTTCACAGAATGGCTACATGAACCCTGAACAAGTCTGAAAAAATAATCCAGTGCTCATATTTAGAGTGAAACGCATGAAAAGATAACTTGAGTCCCTAGAAACGCCTGTCTTTGTTTTTCTGTCTCCCCCAGAGGTAATCTTTTAAGGTTTGGCCGCCTTTTCTGAGCACTTATTAAATAATTTAATGATCACCTGATATTTTCTCCTCAAGTTCAATACCTTGAATAAAAGTGCGGCTGCTTCTCAAGGATTCTGTAAGATCTGCCGGACCTCGACACAGGGCTTGGCTTCAGAGGACCACAGGCAGTTTCTAATAGTTATAATATAACCTCTATCCCAGTCCTCTCTTATTAAGGCAGCTTTCATCCATATGTGCCCCCTGCCATGACGATGTCCTGGTTAGGTCTCAAAGAGCTCCAGCTAGAGCAGTTTGAGCAGAGTAGGGTGCTGGACAGGAGGCGTGCATGCAGTCAACACGCACATACAAGGGCGAGGTGAGCTACACCGGCGAAGAGGAGACTGAGGGAAGCCTCCTGGAAAGCGAGGAGTCACATCTGAATACTGAGGCGCAGGCAGGGGTGCGAGAAGAGACGTGGAGCTTTCGAATGCGGGGTGTCCAAAACGCTCTTTCCTCCCAACTTCTGCTTTTAGGGATGCACTTCTGCTTTTATCGCATGGTAACTGAGGCCCCCTTTAGTTATTTCAGTAACTCCACATCTCCTTCCTGGGCCCCTAAATTTTGCCTTCCCCAAGATTTTGCCAAAACCACATTTTTTAATAACATACTTGCCCTTGGCTAGCTCAGGAATTCAATTACAGTCTTTATGCAAATGACACCCAAATCCACAGCCTAAGACCAGTCTGACTCAATTCTATGTGCTTGTTAAATAAACATCTCTGCACAGAGAAGCCCCTAGGCACCTCCGTTGTAAAAGGATCAATGGAAATCATATCCAGCAAGGATTCTGTAAATGGCAACTGGCTAATTGAGTGAGTTGATGTAGCCAAACTCAATTTGGTCTCCAAACCCGCTTTTTCTCTCGTGAATGACGGGACCTGCCCTCCCATCATCCACTTTTGAAACCAAAGAACCATTTTTCACCTCTGTCTGTCCCTTCTCCCTATGTTCAATTTGTTACCAAGGCCTCTTATTCAGTGTCTTTTTCTTTCCATTTCTGTTGCCAACACCCTAGATCAGGGCTCAGTCAACCCTCACGCAGGCTTTTTAAAAAGCTTCTTAAATTATCACCCAGCCTCTAGATCCAGCGAAAGTCTTTCCTGAACTCTTCCCTCCAACTTAAAAGCCCTCCACCAGAATATATGCCTCTTTAAATGCCACTCATTCCTCAGGGACCCCACTAGACCCCAGAAGGTTCTCCATGGAAGTCTAATGGGCAAGTCACACTGAACTTGTCAGACCAAAAACACGATCGTTCACCCCCACAACCTGCTCATCTCCCATCCTCCTCATCCCAGTGAAAGTCAACTCTATCCTCCCAAATTATGGGCCCCAAATCTTAGAGTCATCCCAGAGTCCTCATGCTCTCATACATCATAACCGATCCCATCAGGAAATCCTCTTCCTCTACCTGCTAAAGACATCCAGGTGGCAACCACTTCTCACCACTTCTACCTGGATCCAAGCCATCCTCTCCTACCTCCTGCCTGGATTATGACAATCATCAGTCCCCTGGCTTCCACCTCTTCCTGCCCAACAATGTGTTCTCAGCACAGCAGCCAGAAGGATCTTTCCGAAACAGCACTCAGGTCGAGGGCTGCCTCCACTCAGCACCCACCAGTTTCTTCCCATCTCACCTGAGTTAAAAGCAGGTTCTTCCAGAGTTCCCGTCATGGCTCAGTGGGTAACGAATCCGACTAGGAACCATGAAGTTGCGGGTTCGATCCCTGGCCTCACTCAATGGGTTAAGGATCCCGCATCGCCGTGAGCCGTGGTGTAGGCTGCAGACACGGCTCGGATCCCGCGATGCTGTGGCTCTGACCTAGGCCGGTGGCTACAGCTCTGATTCAACCCCTAGCCTGGGAGCCTCCATATGCTGCAGGAGTAGCCCAAGAAATGGTAAAAAAGACAAAAAAAAAAAAAAGCGGGTTCTTCCAAGACCTACAAGGTGCCATATTACCTGGCACCTTGCTCACCTCCGCACTTGTCCTCCACCGAGCTCCCCTTCACACACTCTGTTCCAGTCACCTGCTTTCCCTGCTCAGGCCCAGCCTCTTGCTTCTCTCCCTGCTCTGCAATCTGCCTGGAGTGCTCATCACCCAGATACCCAGAGGACTTCTCTCTCACCTCCCATCAGCTGCTTAAATGTTACCTCGGGGTTTCCCTCCCTGACCGCCCTACAAGAAGAGCTAACGACCTTCTCCCCCAACTCACATCGTCCCCTCTTTTGCTCCAAGTCATTTGTCACCATCTGAAGTGTATGTTTATTTACACATCACCTGCCTTGCCCTGGGAGATTATAAAGCAGGAATTCCATCTGATTCCTTTGCTGCTACCTCACTTGTGTCTAAAAGAGTGCCCAGTCCCTGGCAGGTGCTCGTAAATGTCCTAATGATCTAAATAATATCCTCTTGCTTTGATAAAGTCTTCCTGCAAAAAGTGACACTTTAGCTATTACCTTTCGCGTAGTTATAACACTCAGCGTTAGGTTGTATGTAACATGTACATGTTCAGCTTCCCTCCCTCAGAGAGGAAAACACATTAACACAGCACAAGGCAAGCAGGACACACTCACTTAAATCTGTGGTAAGAATGAGGTGTGTTGTGTGTGTGTGTATGTGTGTGCTCAGCTGCACACTGCAGCATGTGCAAGTTCCTGGGCCAGGGATCAAACCTGAGCCACAGCTGTAACCAGAGCCACAGCAGTTGCAACGCAGGATCCTTAATTCACTGGTTTGTGAAGGAACTCTCAGAATGAGATATATTTTTATCATATTTACTCATGCAAAATCAACTAGCCATGAAATGGCTCAAATTTTGTAAGAAATTGTGGCTTCTCCCCAAAGTTTTAGAGAGACAGCTTTATCAGTTTTACTAAAAAAATATTAGGCGTTCCCGTCGTAGCTCAGTGGTTAACGAATCCGACTAGGAACCATGAGGTTGTGGGTTCAATCCCTGGCCTCGCTCAGTGGGTTAAGGATCCGGCGTTGCTGTGACCTGTGGTTTAGGTCGAAGATGTGGCTCAGATTCTTCATTGCTGTGGCTGTGGTGTAGGCTGGCAGCAACAGCTCCGATTAGACCCCTAGCCTGGGAACCTCCATAGGCTGTGGGTGTGGCCCTAGAAAAGACAAAAAAAAATAAATAAGGAATTACACATATGAGTATATATATGAAATTATATATTGAGCTGTCAATGGCATAGATGCTTAACTAGGTCTGACTACATAAAAAATTGACTTAGGAATATAAATTCACTGAAGACATAACTGCAAAGAATAAGGCTATAGGAACTAATACAATAACAGACTCACTAAAAAGAACATTTTTTTTCAGGACCAAAGTATGAGGGGACTTGGGATGCCCAACACATGAGGTTATATACATTCCAGGACAAAACTGGAAATGTTGGAGTTCCCGTCATGGCTCAGTGGTTAATGAATCTGACTAGGAACCATGAGGTTGCGGGTTCGATCCCTGACCTTGCCTAGTGGGTTGAGGATCCGGAGTTGCCGTGAGCTCTGGTGTAGGTTGCAGACGCGGCTCGGATTCTGAGTTGCTGTGGCTCGGGTGTAGGCCGGTGGCTACAGCTCTGATTCAACCCCTAGCCTGGGAACCTCCATATGCCCCGGAAGCAGCCCATGAAATGGCAAAGAAAAAAGACACACACAAAAAAAAAACCCCAAAACCGGAAATGTAAGTATTTTAAATAATCTTGTGGTCAGGAGAAGGCTGGACAGTCTCAACTAGCCCGAACTGTTTAGCCTTCACCCTCTTGCACAATGAAACATCTTTTGAGAAAAACATGGTCATCACAGGCCTCTGCTGCATCACCCTCCAGGGACCCACAGCACAGAGCCTGACACACAGGATGTCCCCCAAAAGGAATGACACAAGCCAAACACTGGCCAGAGTAGTCAAGTCCCTGCGTGAGGTAGGAACATGAGCCCCTTGTGCTCCCTGGGCTCTATAGTTACATCCAGAACGCCTGGCACATTCCACAGAGGCTCAGCCAGGCACCAGCATGAGACAGGAGGTGGGACCTGGCAGCGGCACCAACCTTCACCCCCACTGAACATCACTTCGCTGTTCTCGGCCCCAGTTCCTTGTCTGCTAAGCAAGGGAAGGGGCTGTTAGAAGTGGGTCAGATCAAAAAAAAAAAAAAAAAAAAAAAGGAGTTCCCGTCGTGGCGCAGTGGTTAACGAATCCGACTAGGAACCATGAGGTTGCGGGTTCGGTCCCTGCCCTTGCTCAGTGGGTTAACGATCCGGCATTGCCGTGAGCTGTGGTGTAGATTACAGACGCGGCTCAGATCCCGAGTTGCTGTGGCTCTGGCGTAGGCTGGCAGCTACAGCTCCGATTAGACCCCTGGCCTGGGAACCTCCATATGCCGCGGGAGTGGCTCACGTAAAGGCAAAAAGACAAAAAAAAAAAAAAAAAAAGAAGAAGTGGGTCAGGTTATGTTGACAGCATTTCAGTAACCATCGGGTGCCAGGTGCCAAATATCCTTATGAAGGCAAATAGGATCGTGTGGGATCTCCTGCCAATGAACTCCCAAAGCAGTTTGAAATCAGAGAAGTCACCCCAGGCCACAGAGACAAAATGCAGAAATTTCTGAGTGTGGGAGTCTCTCAGCCAGATCATGAAGAATTCTTTCCTTCCTTATCATAGTTAACAGCATAATGTAAAACTTCTGAGGGCTTACTGTGCGTCAACAACACTGCCAAGCTGTCTGCATGGATTATCTCCTTGCAGGAAAATGCCCTAGTCTGGTCCTACCAACTCAGAGACTGTAGGTCCTGGGGAAAGCTGCAGCATCTCTTTCTCTTTTTCCACGTCTCTAAAATGCACATAACACCTACCTGTCTACCTCACTGAACTGAGATACACAGCAAAGATACCCCAGGAAGACTGCTTGGGAAAGCCATCAAGCATTACTTGGTGCTGGTATGTTTTGTAGAATGAACTACTGGCAAATCACAATTCTCTTACAATTCATTTACTCACTACCTTTGTGTTTCCTTAGTTGGAAAGGCTCCAAGTTAGAACTGCATTTGGATGTTTTCCAAAAGATACAGGTCTATCGTGTTGCATTTTCAGTTGACTAGAATTTTTTTTAAAATAGTATTTAGGGTGAAGAGAGAAAGAAGAGGGAGTTTAGAAAAAAGGAATGGATTATAAAACAAAACCAATAAATATCTTATTCTCTTTTCCCACAGGGCTAGAGCTAGTATTATGATGAATATTTCTTTAGAACTCATCTGAGGAAATTTATAGGGGAATATCTAAGTTAGGGCCAACAGGTAGCAAAATGTCCTAAATACAAAATGACTGATAACCTTATATGGCAAATAGAAATTCCCTGATACTAAGTTTGGGGTCCCCAACTTTCGAGGGAGGATATGAATGTATCTACTTATGCACCTCAACCTATATTTCACAGTTAGGCGTTGTAGAAATTCTCTGAGGAATAATCAACACGAAAGCCTAGGTAAGAGGCTTTAGGATTACTATAAATTATAATGGTAAGACAACACCAGAGAATTTTCCTTTATAGGTTTACAGCCTGAATAAGGGTCATTTTGGGGCCAGAAAAGTATTTTTTGTAGGGGGAAGTCTTGCATATTATAGGACATTTAGCAGTCTCTGGCTATGAAATCACTAAATAGCAGTAGCTACGTCCCCCTCAACCCACCCAGGGTGACAATCAAAAAGGCCTATAGACACTGCTGACTGTCCCCTGGGGACAACATTCCTCAAAAAGCAACTCAGATCAACTTTGCTTTTCCTTCTCTTTTGTTGCCTTAGACGTCCTAATAGTTCTACAGAATTTGGGGGAGGGGGCCAAACTCACAAGTGAAATATACGTGTCTCCATTGTCTTTGATTACAACTTCGTCTTTAATAATGTTCATTTCCTGTTGATACTGGCAGTAGACTCATGGCTTAATGATATTACAAAATCAGAGCTACATACCATTACAAATTTCTGTCACTAACAGCTTCTGCCAAGAGGCATCATAACCAAATTTTCAAATGTCATGGAACCGTTACGACAATCCATGCAACACAAAAGCACACGTGAGAAAATGACTGCCACATACAAAGCATCTTACGAAAAATAAAGAGACACGTGTTAAATGCCAAATAAAAAGCAAGCCAGAAATTAACAATCTAAGGCTGCCAAAGGTAATGCACATGTGGTTCTTACCAAAAAGAAAGCATTCACGTTATAGATGGCTATTTTTCGGCCACAAGATGTTAAGCAACAGTCATTTTTCCAGGTAAGCATTCCCAGTTTGACAATATACATGGTGTCCAGAAAAAAATCAGCCAGAAATATCACTCACTTCATGTTTATAATCATTTTAAAACATGTTTATAAACATGAAACAAGTTCTAGACTAAAAGTCTCTACTCAATCCAACTTAAATTTATTTTTTGTTTTCATTGCAGATCAATCTCAGAAAAATGTTGGTAACTGACAGAATATTTTTTTTAATCTCAAATAATAGATTTTGATTGTAAGTGGCCTAAAACACACTTGAGTTTCCTGAAGACACATCTGTACTGCTTTTCATTATTTGACCAGTCATGCATTACAGTCTCAATTTACAGACACCCTCGCTTTATTTGGGTTACCTTGGCAGTGAACTGCATAGGGAACAGCCTTTAAGACAAAGAGGGTACTGGGCAAGCAGCAATCTTGAAACAGTCTACAAAAGCCATTTGCTGCTGCTGGCTCTAGCCCAGAAAAATCCTTAGCTCGCCAAGCTTTGGCATCTGGGTTTCTCTCTTCTTTTCTTAAGCCAGTCATACAACACGTCCCTACGGGGGAACATGTCCAGTCACTGAAACAGCTGTACAGGCTTACCTCTCCGTCAAGTACCTGTACTCAGCAGCATCTGTACCCCCCTTAAGAAAAACAACCTGCTTACATTAGGAAACCTTATTTCCCAATGAAAGTTCCTCTGACAGTTATTATTCAAAATGTGTGAAGCTGCAAAGATTTTTCATCAAGTTCAAACCGCTTTCCCATGATGAACTGAGATTAGCAGATGCTTCAGCGTCATGCTAAAAATTGCCTGGTTCACTCTCCCTGATGGAAACACTTTAAGCCCACATAAGGAACTGCACAGGAGATAACGCGCCTTTGCAAGGCACAAGGAAAGTATGTGAGGCGCCTGATTTTTAGAATCAGGGGCTGAGAAATATTTGCAATTAGTTGCCTGTTGCTCAGTGACATCTTTGACATCTAGAATGGCTATATTGCTCGAACAAATAGTTTTAGCAACTTCCAAGATCTCCCCACTACCACCAGGATCCAAAGCTATCAAATTAGAGAACCTTAGAGATGAACTAAATGCCCGTAGGGGGAAGATGCTTAGCTACTAAGCTTAGGCAGATTGAAATATTTGACATACTTAAATTTTCTTCGTGATAAAAAAATATTAGCAGTTAGATTGACAAAGTGACAGAAAGTTTGATATAAATATTGAGATATAGCCATCTGATTATTTTGCGCTAAGAATGAATGAGCGTACACAGTGTGTACTAAAATTAAAGATGCGTTTATCTGAACTATTATTCTAAGAAATGGAAAATATTTCCAGCAAGTTATTTTTATAATATTTTAGGTCTACCAGGTAACTAGAGTTAAACAACAGTACAGTCACCCCTCCCTATCCAAGGGGGATTGGTTCCTAGATCTGTATTCTGGGATACAGAGGAGCAACTGTAGATAAAAACTGGGAATTAGTCATAAATATAGTTCCTGAAGGACTCTTACAAACTATCAATATTTTCATTTTTTTGGAAGTCTGATTTGACTTTATAACATAGCCATGTTATAAATCTGAACCCTAATCATGAGTCTTAAAAATGTTTCCAAATCCTAAGTGACAATTAACGCCATTTACCAAAGCTCCCCTTGAGCCAAGAGTTTGCAGGTAATGCCAACTGCATGCATTGCAGTTATGCAGTGTTAATACTCTTCTAAAACACAGATCTTCTCAAACATAGTTGTTTGGGCTTCAACATCTAGAAACGAGAGGTTTGGTCTATGTAGCAATCAGATGCCAAAATAAATATACCTAATCTCAGGCAAGTGATTCTGTTGCTTTTAATCAACTTAAAAAAAAAAAAAAAGACCTGAATTTTCAACTTCTAATGAAATGAACTATTGCTATCATATAGTACTTCATGCACTGAGCACTCAAACAGAAATATGACCATTAGGTTGCAAATTAAGAAAAATTTCCCATTTTTAAAGTCTCATGCACAGCACAGAGCACCCCCCATTTAGTGACATGCCAAGACAGAAGTGCAGTGACATATTGCACAAAGGACAAACAATATGCAGATTTTTTTTAACTGTGAACCACAAAACTTACCCGTTCTCACCATAAATCTTTTGAAAGAGTCTAAGAAATCAGAAAACCAAAAATTAAGTCATTCTTTCTAGTTGTGTTAATTTCTAAATATTCAGCATCATTAAGTGTCTCATTAGAGATGGACAAATCTCAAAAGGTTGATTCTTCGGTCACATTCTTGATCATGTCTCATATTTTCATTGCTCTCATATCTCAAGGAATTCAGATTAAGATAAAGGATTTCCTGATTTCCCTTGAACCAACAAAACCGTTTTGTTGTTTTTTTTTTAAGTTTCCCGTTGCCAGGAACTAATAAGTTAGATTTAGATCTACTAATTTTATTTAACCTCTTATTTGTCCATCCCAAAGTTCAACAAACTGAACATTCATCAAAACGGCAAGCTGCATAACACATAAATGCAGATTCGCTGTCAAGATGAAATACATACATGTAAAGGGTAGCAGACAGCAAATGACATTCATGCATTTTAATAAGGTTTGCGCTGAAATTTAAACCATAAATTTAAACAGCCACACATCAATAGTCTAAGAAACCTGGGTCAAAAGCAAAAATCAAAATCAAGTTAAGTGAATCTTGCAATGCCATATTTTAAGGGAAATTTTTACACAAAAATCATAGACTGCGAACTATGAGAAACACAGAAAACCAAAGTACAACCGGACTGTTTTAGAAATGCCTGGACGTGAGACTAAAAGTCTGCAAACAGAATTGGAAACCCTTTTCAAGAAACTTCATACAGCAGAATGGTCATCATAGTCTTGCTTAAGGACAAAGGCAGAGAGTTTGGGCAAACACCTTCTTAAGCAGCTCTCGGAAAGGTGACTTAGACACGCGCAAATATGGAATTGCACTTTTTCCACACAATGACGAAAGGGTTCTCAAAGCAAAATAAATGTTTTTACAGGCTGCTTCAAAACGGCTCACGACATGCAGAGCTGGACGGCCAACGCTCTCACACCTACAAAGTCACACAAGACCATCCAGGACAAAGCACAATCCTTGCAGAAACACACTCTGACCTCTCGACCATCAGCCGCTTCTTGTGCCTAAGCCTGCTGGCCTCGCGGATGGCCTCCCACTTCTGTAAGTCTGCCTCACTGCAGGGACCGGGGGTGAAGCTGGGGGGAGGCAGCACGGGGGTCCCCAGCTGCCAAGACTGGATCTTACGAGCCAGCATGTCGTCTTTCTTCTGCCGGTTTGAAGGAACGAGCACTCTACAGCTACTGCTTTGTTCTTTGGGTGGGCACGTCCTTTCAAGAACACACAGAAATTTTGCTTGAATTTCCGGAGGCAGCGTCCAGGGTTCTGGGAAAGGGACTGGCTGGTATCTGTCTGGGGCTCCCGAGAGAGGCACCTCTTTCTTCTGTGCCGGAATGCGGCGAATGATCATGTCATCTTTTTCTAGGTCTGGAAGGACAAGTTCGCCTTCCCGACACTGCAGAATGATGTCGCGCTCCACGGGATCCTCATGCCCGGCAAGCCTTCTCAGGTCCTCGAAAGCCCGGAGGACCCCAGGGTTGGCATGGAAGGCCCCCGTCTTTCTGACAAAGAAGTCATCGTTCTCTAAGTCAGGATCCAGGGCTGCCGTCTCAAGGTCCTCTGGTCTATACCCTGGTGCGGAAGAGAGCTTCTTTCTGCGTGTTATGAGCCTGGGGCCGGCAGTGGGATCAATTTTGATACTGGTTTCAGAGGACAGGATGTCATCAGAATACGTCTGGAGGGCCTGAAGTAATAAGAACTGACTGAAGCATAGAAAAGAAAAAGGAAGGGAGAGTCTTGTTAAGTTTGGGGAGAAAGGGTAGTTAGGTAGCAGACTAACTGGCCGGTCACTGTGGGTGAATTCTCTTAGGGGGCCAAGGGAGGAACTCTTGCTGGGAAGAAAGACTAGCACTTAATGCCATCACCCCTGACTTCCCTGGGTACCATTTAAAGAAATAAGAGCAGAGGGTACTGCTCAGGCCAGGTGGCACCCTGGAGGCTAAGTGATGGGGCTGGAAAGGGAAGCGAGGAGACCTCTCTGACACACAGAGAGTTCCCTTTCACCCCTTCCCCATTCCATTGGCCCCAGGGACCTAACTCCCCTCCTGGAGAAGCAGCAATGATCGTGGCAAGTTGCAAGAGCGAATACTAAGCCCTCTATGTAATAGGCACATGTAGTCAGCAGACATTAAATAAAATGCTCCAACGCTTTCTAAAAACCTCTGATCGTCTCTTTGCTTCTTCCCACCAGGCCTGCCTGTCCCAGAGTCTGTCTGTAAGTTAGTTCCTTTCCCCCTAACTCCACACATAGCACAGCAGTAGAATTAGTCTCAACTTTCTAAAAAGCCTTTGCAAAATGGTTTTCCAAGAGAACTGACTGTGCCACATGGAACTATGCACTCTCTTGAACATGGCTGTGCTAAAGCGTACTTCATCATATGGATCTCCAAGCTCATGTGCTTACACAGAAAGCATGATGTTACACGTTATGCTCTTAAAACTAAACGTTAAGTAGAATAAGGGTTCATGATTCAGCGCATCATGGTAGGAGGTTAATGTCGCAGCAGAAGTGGGCACAGGTGCCACAGGCCAGACTCCAAGCAGGCGGGCTCATGCAGACAGGTCCACCTGGGCTCATCCGAAGCACCACTGGTTCTCCTGGCTGCATGGGTGTCCTGGGAGTTTCTGGCCCACTTGGTAGCCAGTTCCAGCAAGAGTGAATGCCTTTGGCGGCTGCTGTCTAGCCTATGATCTGCTTTTTGTCTTTTACTAAAAAGGGCAGAGCTTCTGTCAAAGCCTGAATCCTCATCGTCAGAGTCTGAATCCCTTCTACTGTGGAGTGACGCAGAGAAAGGAAAGAGAAAGAAGACAAAGAATTGGAGAACAATGTCACTAAAAATAATGTCAAGCTGTGGCTCTGTGGAGAAGAGGCTGTTTAAAGATCCAGATCCTAAAGCTTACATTTCAACAGCCTTTTTTTTTTTTTTTTTTTTTTTTTCAGTTACCGGTTCTATAGATGTTTGAGGGAAATGAGCCTCTCTCATAAAGAGCACAAAGAGAGTGCACCCAGCCAGGGCACTGAATGGACACTGGAATAAAAGAAGCATGCACGAAGACAAACCTGAATCCCTGAAATTCTTTATACCACGGTTTGTAAGTTTCCCTTTTTATTCGTTTCCAGTTCACATCTCCTGGGATCCAGCATTTGGGAAGAAACTGATCAAAAGCATTCCCTGGGCTTGGCATGATTGGGCTTAGCTTTCGCACGTAAAGATCATCCTTTACCGTGTTGGGTATGCTTGTCTTTTCTTCTTCCTCTTCCAAGTAACAAGAGGAGTCTGAGGTTTCTTGTGCTCTTGGCCAATGCTCCACATTGGTGCCCCAAGTTCTCCTCTCGTTACTGTGCAAAACATCCAACCGGTTAAGATACGGCGTGAGCAATTTGTGACACAGAACACAAGAGGCATGCTTTCTGTCTCACAAAGTTTACACCCCTGTGAACGCAGCCAATTAGTCCCCATTCTCATCATTCTCATCATTCCGGGTCCTACGACAAAGTTAGGGCATTAAGACATCATCTCATTTTAATTAGAGAAGAGCTTGATACAGAAGGGCCACAGACAACTACAAAATGTGTTAAAGAGAGAGACACACACATGGAAAACCATCTGGGGCTGTTACTTTATGTGTTAAACATCAACGGCACAGCAGACATTCCGATCCAGGAGGAGCTTTTCTGACCTCGTCAGTTTGTACAGCCCAGCGGCTAATGGGTCAGTGGGAGAAAAAAAACATGAACCAGACTTAGGAGAGGTGGTTTGCGAGATGACACCCTCGAGCCTCTTTTTCTTGTGGAATCTACGGTTGGCTAAGTCGTCCAAAACCACATCAGGCAACCTCCGGTCCTCCTCCGAGTCCGATCCACTTCCAGAACTGTACACCTCCTTCTGATAGGATGCTGGATTCGAAAAATCACACTCTGCTCTGCTGCTTTGATGGGAAAGGAAGGAATTCTTTTTGCATCCACTGAGCTCAATCAACCCGGGGTGGGGGGGGGGAAGGAGGGAGAAAATGGGAAGAAAGCAACACAGCAGAGCTCACAACAAACAATGTAAGTCATCCCAGAAGCTGAAAGACAACCAGTGAGCTAAAAAGCATGTGTCTAAAAAAAGAACCGGCAAATCATACGGTGACATTCTAAAATGGCAGAAATCTCGTCGAGATACGGAATACCGAAAGCACAGGTAAGACAAAGAACTCTTTCAGTAACGAAGTTTTCTGTTATCTACAAAATACATTTGAAGAACCATTCCTTTTCCCATATTTAACTCTCCCAGTAAACCCGCAAAGCATACTGAATTTAAATCTCAATCATCAGCTCACATCCCAGTACCTTGGAAATGTTCCATCTGCTTCCGTGTAGACCGGGCTTGCCCAGCTTCTTCTGTTATCTTCATTTTTGTCCAGCTTTTTCTTCCTCAAGGGTGCCGGTACATAGGATGGCTGCCTACTCTTGTTGGGTAAAAAGCGATTGAAGGGTAACGCAGACTTTGGTTCAATAGCCGAAATCCTTCGGTAGGACATATCATCTCTATTATGATCCTGCATCTTGAATGTAAATTCAGAATCTGTGTCACTTTCACAACCTATATAAAAATTAAAAAAAAAAAAAAGAGGCACAAGAATTTGCTTTACTCTCCCGATCACTCGTCTAACTGAAACCCACACAGCATGCCTGCTTTGTTTTTCCCTTGGAAACCCAGTGCTCGACTGCAAACTGCGGGGAATATTTTTAGAAATTTGTCATGAAGTTGTGATAAGATCCATTAGGAGGAACTGGCTTTGCCTATGGGAGGCTCAGGCAGTACATTCTTTCACTGGTGCACCTTCTCAGCAGAAAACGTCCAGGGTATGGCTGAACCCCTTTTCTTCCCCATCTTCTTGGCCCTCACGATCTTTCACAAAATGTGTTGAGAGAAGACAAATGAATGAAATCCAGCAGTCGAAGCAAAAATGCCTACAGTGCGATTGAAGTAATCTGAGGAAAACTCGGTCGTTGCACATAAAAACATGCAAGTCATCTAAAATTTCTGAGGCGAGAGATATGGAAAGAAAGAAGGAGAGGCAAAAAGCACAAGCTCACAAAGACATCTGAGTGATCCTCAAGGTCAGAGAGTTACAAACCCTAATCTGTTCTCAAAACTTAAAAAAAAAAAAGAGGGGCGGAGGGGGCATAAGTCAGTCTGTTCTTTTGAAGACAGGGGAAGAAATAAGGGCACAAAACATTACTACAGACACAAGCCAAGTCGTCTCCCTTTTCTGCCCTCACCACCCCCACCTTGTATTTGGGAAGAAAGTTTGCAAATGCAGCGTGCTTGCCACCAGAGCCCTCAGAGGCTGCCTGTGCACAGTACCTGAGTACCTGCGAGCGGTGCGCTCTCAGCAGAACACCTGCAGGGCTAACCTGAGTCAAAGGCAGTCTGGTCCCCTTCCTGCTGCTGCTGCAGCCTGGCAAGAATCTAGTGAATAACACTGAGTAGCCTACAGGAGGTAGTGGAAAGCACGGCTAGGAGACCTTGACACCTGAACAGGGAAAGGAGAGTCATGGCAAAAAGGGAGGACATATAAGCATCTATGAGTGGGAGGATTAAGAGTCAATAATCTGGTGCTTCGGTTTTACTGCCTCTTAAGTACATTTTTTGGAAGTAAGAGAGAAATGTCAACGATTCTTGCTAAAATTTTGTACATGTGAAGATCATCCTACTTTGGAATTTCTTTAGGTTAATTAAAGAAAAATGTTGGCATCTAGTACAGTATCACAGATATTCTTTTTTTTTTTTTTTTAAAGGGTGTCTGCAGCATATGGAAGTTCCAAGGCTAATCATTCACATTTTTTTTTTTTTTGCTTTTTAGGGCTGCACCCACAGCATACAGAGGTTCCCAGGCTAGGGGTCTAATTGGAGTTATAGCTGCTGGCCTACACCACAGCCACAGAAATGCAGGATTCTTAACCCACTGAGTGAGGCCAGGGATCAAACCCGCAACCTCATGGTTCCTAGTCAGGTTCATTTCCACTGCGCCGTAACAGGAATCCAGTCATTCACTTTTAGATGTTTAAATGCCTCTACTACTCGAAGAAAAGGTAAAAGAATTTGGGGTTTTGTTGTAATAATTTGTTGATTAATTTTACTTTTGAATTACAATTTCCTTGCTTTCATGTAAATTTACATTAAAAAACAGCAAATAGTGGCTCTGGCGTAGGCCGGTGGCTACAGCTCCAATTCAACCCCTAGCCTGGGAACCTCCATATGCCGTGGGAGCAGCCCAAGAAAGAGCAACAACAACAGCAACAAAAAAGACAAAAAGACAAAAAGACAAAAAAAAAAAAACAGCAAATAAAGGTTGAATCTTGGCTAATGATTGCATGCCAAAGCATTTCGGACAAGTGTAATATACTCTGAATGCCTCAAAAAATAAGATGGGTAATTAATACATAGGGTATGTGATAAAGCAAGCGATAATAAAATATAATGCTAGAACTAGGTGGCAGGTACATGGGTTTCACCTAAAATTCTTCCAACCTTGCTGATGTTTGAAATTTTTTATAACAAAAAAATTAGGAAAAACATTTAAAATGAAAAAACAATCAAAAGAAACAAAAAAGTAAAATCTCTAACACTACAGCACAAACTCACAACTTTTTCGTGGAAGGTGTTAGCACAGAAATAAGTTCATGACACTTCACTTGTGGTTTCAATCTAGTCAAATTTGAATTATGAGAAATAGACAGTGAGAAATTGCTGACACCACCCAATAGTCATGGGAAAAAAGACTTCCAGTTAAATAACGGATTTGACCACAATATTGAGATTTTAAGTTCCTTTTCATAACAGAATGACTTTCATTATCATGTTTCTTTCACACTTGTCTTGGGTTTACTTGAACCCTGAGAGAAGCAAAGATGCTTTCTATCACAATGCTCATGTTATTACTTAATCAAAGTTTAGCATGATATTCTATCATGACAGATATCAATCATTTCTTCTCTTGCGTAGAGATAATTATAAAAATAATTTTCCTGTTTTTTTCTTAGAAGTGTTCTATCTTTGGCAGAAAAGAAAAAGAAGGGAAGAAAGAAACTTAGGAACTAAAACAGACTTTTATCAAATCTTATTTACTTTCTTATGTTTAGATATATCAGTTATTAGGCCTCAGAGACAGAGATTATTAAACCTGAATCTGGAAAGAAAAGAATTAGGATAGATTATCACTGATGAAACAGGTCATAGTTGGAGTTCCCATTGTGGCCAGTGGATTAGGAACCTGACTAGGAACCATGAGGTTTCGAGTCTGATCCCTGGCCTCGCTCAGTGGGTTAAGGATCCGGCATTGCCACAAGATGTGGCATAGGTTGCAGATGTGGCTTGGATCTGGCATTGCTGTGGCTGTGGTATAGGCCTGCAGCTGCAAGTCTGATTCAATCCATAGCCTGGGAACTTCCGTGTGCCACGGGTGCAGCCCTAAAAAGAAAAAACAAAAAGACAAACAAAACACAGGTTATACTTAACTGTCTCCTCCCCAGACTTCCCTGAAAACTGAAGATTAAAAAAATGAAACAATCACCCCTCTAGTGGCAATATAGAGGGGAAGAAACAAGAGAGAAAGAGAGACAGAGAGACAGAGGGAGAGGGAGGGAAAGAGGGTGGGAGGTAGGAAGGGGGAAGGGGGAGGGAGGGAGGAAAGGAGCAAAGGAAGAAAGAAAAGACATTCCCGATTATATTCCAGTATCTATGAAAATCTACCTCTTGATGAAATTTTTGCCTCAAGAGTTTTCATCCTATTTTTCTACTCCCTCACTTTTTTTTTTTTTGGATTTTAGGGCTGACCCGGAGGCATACGGAGGTTCCCAGGCTAGCAATCTAATCAGAGCTACAGCTGCCAGCCTACGCCCCAGCCACAGCAACGCCAGGTCCAAGCCGTGTCTTTGACCTACACCGCAGCTCAAAGGCAACACCGGATCCTTAACCCACTGAGCAAGGCCAGGGATCAAACCTACAACCTCATGGTTCCTAGTTGGATTCATTTCCGCTGCGCCATGATGGGAACTCCTCTCCCTCGCATTCTTAATTTTCTCTCAATGTGCAAAGAAATAAAAATAAACTGACAATCCAAAATGCAACTCACCTTCACGTGCCCCCCTCAATGTGATATCAGAGGAGCAGCTTGTGAATGACCTGGACCCCAAAGAGTCCAAGCTTTCGAATGAATCTTCTCTATTATAGTTGCCTGGAGGAGCAGGAAATTCTCCTCGCTCAGCACACCAGATATCGCTGTAACCACTGTCCCTGCCACTCCTTTTCAGGCAGCTAGACTCTTCAAGTGCCTAAAGAAAAAATTTTGAAGCATAGTAAGTTAACATAAACTTCCAAAAATGTAATCAGTTACTGCTTGTTGGTTTGCACTGCTCAAGTTGTACTACATTTGACAGGTGAGGTAATGGGATTTCCCTGTTAAACATCAGAAAAAAGTCTTATCAAAATCAGAACACAAATCCATAAATGCTTTTCCCACAGCCACTACTTGGCACTTATGTGACAATGTGGAGGTGTTCAATATGATGTGATAAAGTAATATAGTCTATTTAATGATAAGGGGGAACATTTTAATAAAAGAAAAGCTGATAATTAGAATAACATTTCAATGCTAAATGCAATTACTATTTACAGTTTTCGGGCAATAAACATGCAAGGAGTCAAAGAGAAAAGCCAACCTTAATTCTGATATCCAAAAGGAGATAATAATATTATATTCAGACTACCCTCAAGAAATATTGGGGGGGGGTCATTGCTATTACACAAACAAAAAAGCTGTAACAAAGTTCTTTAACCCCCCACCAAAAAAAGTTTTAAAACAGAGAGGGGCAAGGATAACAGGTATAACTTCACAAATTAATTTATTTTCACTGATTGTGAAACCTAGATCTGGACCAAGGAAAGCAGACTTGTTTGTTGATATATAAAACATTTTCTCTGGGTCTAAATAAAATATTTGTTTGGTTCATCTAAGAGTTATATAGAAATATAGGAAATGCTATTAACCGTAAATTTGTAAATGATAGAAAACTTACTAAAGTATTTTTACCTAACACACCTCTAGGAAAATCAAAAGCAAAAAAACAACTGGACTTTTTAAAATCAGCATTTCATTTGGGAATGGCATATGCACACGATTGCATATGGAACGGATGGTCCACGGGGACCTGATACACAGCAGAAAATGCTGCTTAACAGTCTACAGTAAGCCATGCAGAAGAGCAATCTGAAGAAGAACGGATACATGCACATGTATAACTGAAACACTTTGGTCTACAGCAGAAATTAACACAACATTGTAAATCAACTATACTTCAATAAAAATTTTTAATGAAAAATAAATAAATAAGCACTTAAGTAAAATTTATAAAGTAAAATTTATAAAGCCTTTAGCATAATCCTAATACATGGTAATCAACGAACAGCTCTAATTTTACAATTTTTGTAATATGATGATGGTAATTTTGTATCTAGAGTAAAAATCAGAAATGTTACTTTCAGGTGATGATATTAATACAGAGGTAGGAACCCCTAGTTTTCTTTAACAACCAAATGTAACATGTGAACCTCCATTAAACCATTATTCTGATAAAAAGCTGTGAAAGTTGGAAGACAATTGGGAAGTTTTGAATATGGAGTGGATATTAGATAATGGGGAACCATCATGAATTGTCTTTCGTAGACTTTATAGCTACATGGAGGAATATTCGTACTGTTAAAAAAGGTATGCTGAGTATTTAGGGGTGGATTAGCTACAATTTACCTTGAAATGATTATGCAAAATCATAGATGGAGGGACACATAAATAAAGCCAATATGGGACAGGTTTAATAATTAAATTCAATGGAATACAGCTGGGTATTCATTGTACTATTCTTTCAACTTTTAATTATCAACATAGGAAAAAGCTGAAGGAAGAACATTTACAATGAATAATTTGCAGCTTCTCAGGCATACTTTTGACAAGTATTTTTCTCCCTTTTTTTTTTTTTTTTTTTGCTTTTTAGAGCTGCACCCACAGCATGCGGAAGTTCCCAGGCTAGGGGTCCAATCGGAGCTACAGCTGCCAGCCTACACCACAGCCACAGCAACACGGGATCTGAGTCTCGTCTTCAGCCTACACCACAGCTCACGGCAACGCCAGATCTCCAACTCACTGAATGAAGCCAGGGATCGAACCCACAACCTCATGGACACTAGTCAGATTCACATCTGCTGTGTCACAATGGGAACTCCCTGTTCAACAAATATTTAAGTGCCAATAAGGTCTAGTAGATTTATCTGAAATTTCATCTATTTTAGAGGTAACATGCACTCCAGAATTAGAGTTGACATCCTGTCATGAACATGCAAGTGTCTACCTTGCACTTGCAGATGGAAAAGTGGGACCTAGTGCTGGTACTGCCAAAATATTCCTCAAAAAATATAAAGATTTAAAATTCTAAGTAGGAGTTCCTGTCATGGTGCAGTGGAAACAAATTCGACTAGGAACCATGAGGTTGCGGGTTCAACCCTCGGCTTCACTCAATGGGTAGGGGATCTGGCGTTGCCGTGAGCTATGGTGTAGGTCGAAGACAAGGCTCAGATCCCGCGTTGCTGTGGCTGTGGTGTAGGCCAGCAGCTGTAGCTCTGATTTGACCCCTAGCCTGGGAACTTTCACATGCCACAGGTGTGGCTCTAAAAAGCAAAAATAAATAAATAAATAAATATTTTTAAAAAAATACTAAGTAAATCTTGAGCTTGATCAGGTCTCTAGACATATTTGTTGAAGCCTTAAAGTTCAACTCACAGGAGATGAGGTCTGACCTCATAAATGTGAAAGTTAATGATGATGTGTCACCAGTTATAAAAGACACTGAGCTTGGCCCTGTTGTCTGGTTCCTCCCCGCTCCCCTCACCACGGACTTCACTCCGCCAAGTTATCTGTCATGAAATCACCTACGACTTACAGGATGACTCAGGTTCAATGGCGTAACAGCAAGTATTTCTTAAATTCCTATTTTGGATTGGCCATTAAGCATTATCCAGTTATGGGAGAAAATTTCAATGAGCACAATGATTTTTATCTTAACAGAACAGATATAAAACAGACATTCACACACCTCTTATGGCCCTCCACACTCCATAATAATGGAATGGGACCACTGCTATCATTTTACCTGTCAGAAATTCTTTTCAGCCTACTCTGGTTTTCACGCTGGTGACGGGAAAGAGCTTTCAATAAAGCATTCCCATCAGAGACACTCTACTAGAATTCTTCGACCTGAGTCAGACTGCCATAAAAAGAACGAGAGGCTGTACAGAGAACACCAATGAAGGAGCCAAAGTCCCATGTTATTTTTAACTGGATGTTTTCTTAGCTGAAATAACTATAAGGCAAGGCTCTGCACCTGCTCAAGGCTCCACCACTTTCATCCTCGCCCTCTGCACTGACCTACCTGTTCATCTATCTCCATCAGACAATTGTTCTAGAAGAATGGGTCCTTTGCCTTGAGTGAATGTTTTCTCAACACCTAATACAACGCGTGTGCATGATATTATCTCAACTATTAACTGTTTTAAGGAATCTGACTACGACACTATTGTGAAGACAATTCAAAAATAAAAATTTAGAAGGGTATTCAAAAATAACCTTCTAGACTCTGTAATCCCATCTCTCTACATGTTATGTGGCTGGGCTCAGGCAAAACTATTTAAAAAGTAGGGTAGTTATAAGACAAAGTGATCATTTTCATCCTGGCCTAAAAGTTCTATCTTCCAATCATAATAACTAACATTTATCACATCTTTTTACAATGTGCAAAGACAAATGCTGAATGCCTGATTGGTACAGTAGCATTTAATCATCATAAAAACCTCTAAAGCAACTACTATTAATGAGATGGTGATATATTATCTTGATGATATATTTTCTTCTGAGCATCACAAATTCCCCTGCATAAATACCCCCATGGAGAAGTGAATTTTCCCATGTGAAATTTATGAATGAAGATTTGGCCAACTATGGTCAGCCCTGGCTCTTAGCTCTCATCAGCCTTTAAGCACTCAAAAGTTTCAACACTGATTCCAAGATATGAAGGATTAGAAATGTGGGTAACACAAAGGATTCTAACTTAAAAATCTTATCATGTTCCATATAACAGCAGTTACTACTCTTTAGGAAACAGAAATAGTGCAGTAGAATTGTGAGGATATTGGAGTACGAGCATTAGATGTAACGACCCACAACAAAACATTAAGACAAAGAAATGAAGTGGAGTTCCCGTTGTGGCCCAGTGGTAACGAACCTGATTGGTATCCATGAAGATGCCGGTTCGATCCCTGGCCTTGCTCAGTGGGTTAAGGATCTGATGTTGCCATGAGCAGTGGTGTAGGTCACAGATGTGGCTTGGATCTGGTGCCACTGTGGCTGTGTGTGGTGTGGGCTAGCAGCTATGGCTCCAATTTGACCACCAGCCTAATAACTTCCATATGCCGTACCTGCAGCCCTAAAAAGAGAAAGGAAGGAAGGAAAGAAGGAAGGAAGGAAGGAAGGAGGGAGGGAGGGAGGGAAGGAAGGAAGGAAGAAAGGAAAGAAGGAAGGAAGGAAGGAAGGAAGGAAGGAAGGAAGGAAGAAAGGAAGGAAGGAAGGAAGGAAGGAAAGGAAGGAAGGAAGGAAGGAAGGAAGGGGAGTTCCCGTCGTGGCACAGTGGTTAACGAATCCGAGTAGGAACCATGAGGTTGCGGGTTCGGTCCTTGCCCTTGCTCAGTGGGTTAACGATCCGGCGTTGCCGTGAGCTGTGGTATAGGTTGCAGACGCGGCTCGGATCCCGTGTTGCTGTGGCTCTGGCGTAGGCCGGTGGCTACAGCTCCGATTGGACCCCTAGCCTGGGAACCTCCATATGCCATGGGAGCGGCCCAAAGAAATAGCAAAAAAAGACAAAAAAAAAATTAAAAAAAAAAGAAACCAAGTGTGTCAAAAAAAAAAAAGAAAGAAAGAAAGAAAGAGAAAAATGGAATAACTTCCAAACATTTTAATAGCCCTGAAGCAGCTCTCTGCTACAGGTTGAGTTCATAATGACTCCAGAAACAAATCATATAAAGTGCCTGAGAAAGAAAATAAATGAGTATTTTGTTGTTACCTAAAATTAAGACATAAACACCTATACCTCTATCTCATATCCTGGCAACTGCTCAGAATTAGAGTCCCTCATTCCTTGGTGGTGGCTTACAAAGCCAGCAAACGAGTCAACAATCATCTCTGTTCTTCACAATTAGAGCCATGATATTTGGTATAGAGAGAAGAAAGCAGAGAACACGGGGGAAGGAGAGAAGAACAGGGAAGAGGAGAGGGGAAGCTAAGAAATATTAGTAGAGGGGCCATCTCGTGCAGATGAAGAGTTTCCTTACCTTAGTCAGAGCTTGTCCTAAAAGATTCTCAAAGGCTTTCAAATTAAGATGGGGACCATTATAGTAGGGGTTACTTTGTGCTTTTCTTCCCAGCCAGTACAAAGTTATCAAAACCTTAAAAAAAAAAAATTCCATGAAGCAAGATCAGTCTATTTATTAACTAATGGCAAGCTCAAATGCAAGTGAGCACTCTAGATCAAGGATAGGATATCTATCTATGGTTGAAAAGTAGATTTCCCTTTAAGTTGTGTGAAGAAGAAGGGTCATTAAAAATGTTATTCTTCTTAGATTTCTATCTCTGAGCACATTCTCAGACCAAAAGCCGAGACTCCCAACAGGTATTTGTCCCCTCTACTATACCAGTACCCACGAAGAAGGAAAAAATTGACCAGAGGAAAATGTAACAAACGTTTAAAGCAATGTGTTGACAACAAACCTACAGACTGTACACTTAAAAATCAATTATTCTCATCTTCCTTAATAAAGATACTGAGCTCTATGTTTTTTAATAAAACCATCACGTTTAGAAACTCTTCTAATACACAGAATATTACAGATGTAAGTCTATATTGGGCAATTAGCCAGAGTTCTTAAACATTTAGTGTTTTTCCTTAATGTCTGATTTGGTGGTTTCTGACTAACTCTCCTAAAAATCCTATGCCATGTTCATTTGCCTTCACCACATTACTAACATATAAAGACCCACCCCCTAGATTTAACCTACCTTTCTTATAGGTCAGAGGATATATGTTTCAACCATACTTAAACATACTTAGAGTTTGTTTCTGGCAAAAACTCCATTAGAAAAAGGACAGAGAATTTATCAGATAGTTAGTTCCCACTACCTTATTACAGAAAATGTAAGTAAAAAGCCATTTACAGTGAGCCGTTAAATATCTTACATTTTTCGCTCTCCTATCAGTCTCTTCTTGCCTGTAAAGAAAAAAGAAAATATCTATTAAGCATTATTATGAACTTTAAATTGTTAATTATTAATGAGAAAAAACTCATTTTTACTCTAAAGTTCTATGAATATTAATACCACCTGGAAGTTCAGAAACCTTAGATGGCACATTATCCATTATAAAGACTTCTCCATATTCATTGAGTTCATGAAATATAATGGTCAGTTTTCTATAAAAAGCAAGACCGTCTGTCTTTCATTATTTTTTAATTACAGATTGATTTTCAAAATGTTCTTTGCACTTTTTATTTTCATGTTAAACAATGTTTAGACTCAATCAAAAGGGGGGAAATAGCAATGCATGCTCACGGCAGAAAAAAAAGATCAGGAAACAGAAAAGGGAAAAAAAAGAAAAACTTAAAGAGAGAAAAGTAATTTTGCACTGAGTTTTCTTTTCCATTGTGCACAAGAGTTCTTCACTTAAGTTCCCCAGAGACCAAAATCCTGTAGATGTTGAAAGTGCAGCTTAAAAAATAGCCATAAATCTCTGCCTTAAGAGATTTTACTCTATCTCAAGAATCATGAGTCTTCTCCCCATGCCCCCATCTGTAAAAGGGCACGACATTTGTGGGAAAAGTTAGAGGTAGACATTATCACAAGGTTGAAGATGAGAAGGCATGAGTTAATTAACAAAGGGATGGGCCACCCTAAACGTCTGGTGCTTTCCATCAGAGACTTAAGCAAGATCTCTGCTAATTTAGAGATGCAAGAGCCTGGGCTAAAGGACCTCTAAGGTCACTTTCCAGACTAAGAGTCATGAGCAGTAAATTTATAAGAAAATATACAAATATGCATGCATCGTGTGTAAGGCATATAAACACACGCATGTAACATACATACATAGGGAGACAAAAGGGGGAGAGAATGAGCATAGAGAGACTTAGTTTGCAAAGAATCCATGAAGACAGCCATGACCATTTATTCCCATAAAACACACATGAATTGAAATGAATCAAAGAACAACATGCACCTTCTCCCAAAACAGCCTAACACAAATAAAACCCACAAGCTCTCCCACTACTGTGGAAATGTAAATTGGTACAATTACTATAATAAATGTGGTGGCATCTAGTCAAGCTGAATGTATATGCATATTCTATGACCTGGTAATTCCACTCTTAGATACATACCCAAGAGAAATGGTTCCAGACATTCACCAAAAGTCATATATGAGAATCTTTACAGAGGCACCATTCATAACACAATAAGCTGGAGCTACATACACCTGGGTCTTTTAACAGCAGAATGGATAAACTATGGAATATCTGCACAAGAAATATTCCACAGCAATGAGAACAAAAAACTTGCAACTATATGTTCAATCCCACAAACAATGGGAAGCAAAAGAAGCCTGATAGAGCACAGGCTGTATTATAAATTCAGGTCAAGTACAAAAACAGGGATAACAAAGATACGATGTTAGGAACCAGGAGAGTATTCACCCTTTGGGGGGAGGATGGAAATGATGAGAAAAAGGTGAGGGGCATCTAAGGTGCTGAAAATTTCTTATATTTTGATCTGGAAGCTGGCTACCTAAGTGTGTCCCATCTCTGAAGTTTATGAATTATACACTTATAACACACACATATAAAAAAGACACATGCTTTGAAAAAGTAAATAAATTTCTCAGCCCAAGTACTTAAAGCATAGCTTATTTCTTGAGTGAAAAGAAAATCATCATGTTAAAAAATAAAATCAACATTCTAGAAGGAGGGGGATTACTAGAAACTGATGATAAAAATAACAGTTATAGGAGTTCCCATTGTGGCACAGTGGTTAACGAATCCGACTAGGAACCGTGAGGTTTTGGGTTCGATCCCTGGCCTTGCTCAGTGGGTTAAGGATCTGGAGTTGCCGTGAGCTGTGGTGTAGGTTGCAGATGCGGCTCAGATCCTGCGTTGCTGTGGCTGTGGTGTAGGCCGGTGGCTACGGCTCCGATTAGACCCCTAGCCTGGGAATCTCCATATGCCGCGGGAGCAGCCCAGGAAATGGCAAAAAGACAAAAAAAAAAAAAGTTATAAAATACATAGCCTCCTTTTATATTAATGACCAATATACACACCTAGATATTAACCAAGACACAACGAACCATTAATACTCAATGCAAAGGATATACTAAGCTCAGTGAAAATCACCACACTATTAACATGCAATGCAAAGTATCCCACTTTTCCCATAAGCGCACTGAGGGCAGAGTGCCCTTGAACCCCTGACCTCCTTTCCATGGCCTTCTCTAAAGGTTTCTAGTCCAACACACTCATTTACTTTTTATTGCAATGAGGTAGGGACTATTCTGTATTAAACACTCGCAATAAGCGGTGACCTTGGCACTCTAACCTTTCCCTCATTTCACATTCCCTTCTGAGTGTGAGCCTTTATAACATGCTCTTGAACCCAGGGATACACAGGCCAGCCAAATTGCTGTTCTATCACAGCAATGCAATGCCAGGAATTCAAGTAGTCAATGATTTGCCGGAGTCAAAAGAGGCCAACTCCTGACACACAACAAACACAGCCCGATGCATGGAAGTCAGTCGCCAGGCAACGTTTCTGCCTGCTGTGGCCACAGGGCACAACCCCAAGGCCTTCAAAGACAAGCATGAGGGCGGAGCAAAAGCTCAGAATATCAGACTCCATGATACCGCCCAACCTATCAGAGCCAAAAATGAGACAGTCCTACCTACAAATAGGCAAATTCCCTTCTAACAAAAATTTCAAGAGCTGACGTGGTATATAATTCCATGCTCAACAGCATGGTCTTTGGGTCAGATGTAGGTCCCACAAGCTCTGCTCATCTCAACAATTTACTTAACTCTCAGCTTCAGGTTTGATTTCCTTTTGAAGAAATTGGAAATAATGGCCCCTATATGGGTACATCATGACAAAAGTACACAGGTACCTCGAGTCCTTAGTCTCATGGTGAGTGCCCATCAAGAAGCAGTTATCAGAGTTCCCGCTGTGGTGCAGTGGATTAAGAATAGGAGTGCAGTGGCTGAGGTGGCTGCAGAGGCACTGGTTTGATCCCCAGCCCAGTGCAGTGGGTTAAAGGATCCAGTGTTGCTGCAGTGATATTAGAAGTTGCACCTGCAGCTCGGATTCAATCCCTGGCCCAGAGAACTTCCATATGCATGGGTGTGGCCATTAAAAAGAAGAAGAAAAAGAAGCTGCTATCACTAGACTGTAAGCTATGATGAGGGCAGGGCCCATCATACTTACCAAGCTACCCACAAAGCCTTCCTATTGAAATCATGCTGGACCCCAGTACTTAAAACTGTAACCAGCCTGCCCAAAATCCCCATCTCTCATCCCTACTTTATTTTTGTATTTATAACCATCAAATGCATGCATTCATTATTTATCTCTTGATAATCCAAAAGGAATTTTTGTGACTTTGATTACTGCCATATCCCAAGTGTCTTAAGACAGGGTCTACTATCTGGTAAGCACATAAAAATATTTTATTAAACGTGCTTAAAACTAAGCATGGCACTCAGATGCTCTCCAATATCGGTGTGAATACATCTATTTTGCATACAGAAATATAAGTTAGCAAGAGAAAGCCTGAAACGATAAAAGCTCAGGAGATTCCTAATAAATATTTACAGGATATTTATATGATGTCAAAGAAAAGGTGAATTGCACTAGCTTACTTAAAACACACCCGATTTTGACTCAGATTGTATTGACAGTCACACTTGCACTTCTTTTTTAAGTTATTTCCTTTAAAACTGGAATAAAAAGGGATTCTTTATAATCATAGGTCAATAATCCCAAAAAGGCACAGATTCAAAAAACAAAGGCCAGCTTCAAAGTGCTGAGTGCACAGATTAAGGGCTGGTCCCTGTGATGAAAAAGCTTCCCAGCAGAGCTGGGAAAGAGAAACGTCAAAGAATCTAAACTTTCCCTGGAACCCAAATTTACCACAAAAAGGGACAGACATGAAACATTAACGGTTTGCAAAAAATGCCTGTGTTGAATATGCTGCCAGCCTTCTCTGTGTAGTCTACACTGATTTCGAAATTGTGTATAATATCCAGGAAACAGCAAATATGATATAGATATCATCTTCCTCTCTGTTAATGGAGTAGTTCTGGCAATTTCTTCACGAACTGACGAAGGGCCAGAAGATAGGTGCTCATCACAGAGCTCTGGCCTTTCTGCCAGAGGCCAGGAAGACGAGCGCCACCAACCCTCAAGTCAGCCCATCCATGAAAAAGACCCCTCTGTAATCACCTTATCCTAACTGCTGCCTGGTATACTCAGCACCAGGAAGCTCTGGGTCTGAACGTTTCTTTGGTCAAAGCGTTTTTAAAATACCAGTCCAAATAATCAGTCAAGAATTAGCAGCACAGGAGTTCCCACTGTGGCTCAGCGGTAACAAACCCAGCTAGTACCCATGAGGACAGAGGTTCGACCTCTGGCCTCATTCAGTGGGTTAAGGATTCGGTGTCGCCGTGAGCTGTGGTGCAGATCGCAGACGTGGCTCAGATCTGGCATTGCTGTGGCTCTGGTGTAGGCTGGCGGCTACAGCTCCAATTCAACCCCTAGCCTGGGAACTTTCATATGCTGCAGGTGTGGCCCTAGAAAAGAAAAAAGAAAAAAAAAAGCAAAAGCAAAAAAAAAAAAAAAAGCACCATCTCTAACCAAAGGACGAAGGAAATAAAATCTACATGGAGGCTCTGGCTCTCATTGGGAGATCCCAAGCCAGCTTCTTCCATGAGGCAGCAGCTGGGTGAAGAAGGTATAAACTTTAACTAGCTCCACTTTAACTAGCTGTCAGACACGGTCATGGTACTTCACTCGGTCTCCACAGTCTTGCTGAGAAACCACATACCCACCTCGTTGGGCTGAAAGCAAACATCCGCAAAGTACTAAACCCAAGCATATGCGTAAAGGAGACACGTCAAGACTGTCTCCAGCTCTCCATCCCAACCACGCGGTTGGGTGGAAGGGAAACGCCCAGAGGGCTCTCACGTTTCCCCACACGCAACGTCTTCCCCCTACAAGAGACATGTCTAGGAAGTAGAATTCAAGACACTCTTTCATATTCTGCTTTCCTTTCCCTCGTTCTCTGGGAGGCTCTGAATAAGAAATTATGCCAAGAGTAAGGTCAACCCAAGGATAAGGCAAACTATCACGGTATCTCTGCTGCTCGCCAAACATTCACAATGGCCTCCAGCCAGCCCTCCTCACCCCGCCTTCACCCACTAGGGACTGCCCTGGCCAATGCCCTTCAATTTTCCAAAATCTCAAAATCTGAGGGGAAAAAAAAAAAAAATGTGCCTACATGGACAAAATCTACCACCCTCATATCCGATAGCACAGTTTGGGAACAGAGTATTAAAGAATGAGATTCTAGTTTTACTACAGTTTGGGGCAGCCAGCTATGTCACAGGGCTCCATCAAAAAAAAATGCCTTCTGTTTATCCAAAGAGCTAACCCCGGGCCCACGTGTAAACATCCACCTCAGCTTTTCCTAGATTCTCTTCTGGAGGACTGCAACCACACCTGACTCACAACTGTACCCCTGAGGTCAACCAGAGGCCTGGCCAAGAGCCACTGAGCCTTCAAATGTTCATAGGTGCTACTCTGAGCCACTCACTGGGCCAGATCAAGGACAAAGAGATGGAGGAAATTTTCCCCCAAATCAGATACAACCTCATGGGAATGCCCTCTGGCTAATGGGTTGGGATCGGTGTTGTCACTGCTATGGGTTGGGTCTGATCCCTGGCCCAGGAACTTCCTTCCACATGCCACAGGTGAAGCCAAAAAGAAAATAAATAAATGACTGAATAAATAAATAAAATTTAAAAAAGAAAATAAATGCTAATCACAGAAAAAGATAAAGCTTCACAGAGTTTAAAATTGAATTCCAGGAGTTCCCGTCATGGCTCAGTAGAAATAAATCGGACTAGCATCCATGAAGACGCAGGTTCGATCCCTGGCCTCGCTCACTGGGGTTAAAGATCCAGCATTGCCGTGGGCTAGGTCACAGATGCGGCTCACATCTGGTGTTGCTGTGGCTGTGGTGTAGGCCAGCAGCAGCTGTAGCTATTCAGTTCAATCCCTAGCCTGGGAACCTCCACGTGGCACAGGTGTGGCCCTAAAAAAGACCAAAAAATAAAAAATGAAAATAATACCGAATCCCCACTTCTCTTTGAATGTTCTTCCTCCATATCTTGATGTCCCTTCTCTTCAAGGTGCCAACTTGGGCACTGGCAGCCCCGCACAACGAAGACTTCGCACGTTCTGCCCCGATATCACAATCCCCTAAGCACTGAATTTGCCCTGCTCCAAAATCATTTTCTCTCCCCAAATCCGAGCCCCCATGCTGCCCACGCCAACTTTGGGGAAGATCAAATACAGCTATCTTAGTGAAGCATCATACAAGGAAATGTGTGATTAAAAACTTAGGCTGGGATTTCTGATAGAACGGGAGTAGCTTTGCCCCAGGTCCCCCGGGGAAGACTTCCCTACATCCTAACAGGAAAGAGGAGAGGTCTGGCACCCCTGCCACCATCCCAAGCTTCTCCGGCTACAAGGAACCTAGAATTCAGTAAAAGTCTCCAATGGAACTTCCTCGCCCACGTGGTCTCCTCCCTGCTGCCACACACTCATCCTGCTTTTTGTCCGTAATCCTGCAGTCTCCGTCATCTCCTTTTCTTGGCCCCAAGTAAGCGTCCACCTTTGCTCCTCAGAACAACAGCGACTCACTGGGTGACTATGTCCCCAGGCATGCACTTCCTGAGGCTGCTTCCCAGAGGAAGGCGTGGACCCACCCCTCCCAGAGTCAGTTCTAGCCATGCCCTGCCCTGCCCTGCAAGGCACCAGCTGACCGGACACTGCGCTGCCGCTTGGGAAATGGGGTTGATGTTAGAGACGCTGGGCTCGCAAGACACTTGGTCTCTCTCCAAGCCACTAAGTAATCCCTGCCCTCCAGTTGCTGCTTATGAAGTCTAGCCACCTGTTCACAACTTTAAAAAAAAAAAAAAAAAAAAAGGCAAGAAATGAGGTCCTGAATCATGATTTCATAAGGCGTCACAAGCAGAAAAAGCATGTGGACTTTATCTGCCTTCAATCTGTCAGATGTATCTGGGGTTAGGGAGGACATATGTGTGTGGCCGGGGGAGGGGGGAACGACTGAGACAATTCAGAGCAGATGCTCTCCTCATGACAGCAGGGGCATCGTTTTTATTATAAGAAACAAGATGATCTGCCTCCAAATGGGAGGAAAGGAGGAACTATTGGGTTTGCTCAGGATACTGAGTAAAAAAAAATTTTTTTGGTTTTTTTTTGGGGGGGGCTGTACCCAAGGCATATGGAAGTTCCCAGGCTAGGGGTCTAAATGGAGCTGTTGCTGCCACAGCCACAGCAACACAGGATCCACGCCGCGTCTGCGACCTACACCACAGCTCAAGGCAACGCCAGATCCTTAACCCACTGAGCGAGGCCAGGGATTGAACCTGCATCCTCATGAATACTACTCGGGTTCCTTTCCACTGGCCACAATGGGAACTTCCTGAAATTTTAAGAAGCATAGTGAGAAAATTAATTTCTCACACTACTGCCTCTAAGGGAAGGCCCTGTTGTTATGCCAAATGCAGGAAGCAAAGAAGGAAGTTAGGAATCAGGCAGTGGCTCCTTTTGCTATTAACAGCCATTTTTATTCATGGAAGCTCATCCCGGCATTGCTTAAAATAGAGCGAATCTTTCTCTAATGACTGTGGAACAGAAAGCGGGAGAGATGTGTGGATGAAAGTTGAAGATGAATTCTCGGAATACTGCACTATTCTTGCCTTCTCTCCAAAACTTAGCTGCAGTTTAGAAAATGAAGTTGAAATTCTTCCTTTCCTCCCACTTCCATCCCTAAAAACGAAACTGTATTCCATTTGACAATCTGCCAGTAATGTCAGGCACATGTGACGCAGAGCTTTTAATCTGCCATTGCTACAAAATACAGCTCTACCTGCCTGTGGAAACTGTAAAAACGGCACTTGAGACAACAGCACTCTCTGGAGATAATTAGCAAGCACAAAGAGATAAGCCTGGTGATGCCTGTCCTTACCTAGGTGAGAAAAAACTTCGAAATTCAACAGTTTCTGCCCTGGCAACATAATGCTTATTCCAAACATGACAAATGAGTAAGGACCTCCTCATGAAAAATAATTTGTGATTAAATTTCACACCCCTCCCACACACTTCTAAGAATAGCTAAGTTTCACTTAAAGAGAAAGGGAAAAAAAAACCACAGGCATTCGAAGACACTGGCGCACAGTTCCACTTAAATAATGAAATTGAAGAGTGTTGCTACAGGAGCTGAAAGGTGGGTTTTGTTTCTAACTCATTCAGTGACAGACTCTTTATGTAATTCTTCTATTTCATGGAATATGTTTGCTGGTTTCACAACTGAGACTCCAGCATGCATGTGCCCCTGTTAGATTGGAACCCAGAAACAGACAATTCTTGATTTAGTAAAGAATTCAGCATCCATTATGTATGTTCTCTGTCCCGAATGGAGTTATGACCTTCAATTATATCAAATGAACTGAGAAGAGACCGGAGGGGGTGTCAATTACAGGCCTACCCTGTAGGTAACGATGCCAGGTGGCTTTGGATTTACTTATCTCCTTTTTAGGGTCACATGGGTGGCACATTTAACTTCCGTGGCTAGGGGGCAAATTGGAGCTGCAGCCAAGTCCTACGCCACAGCCATGGCACCATCAGATCCTAACTGCATCTGCAATCTACGCTGCAGCTTGCAGCAATACCAGATCCTTAACCCACTGAGAGAGGTCAGGGATGGAACCCACCTCCTCATTGATATTAGTCAGCTTCTTATTAACCCACTGAGCCACAACGGGAACTCCAGGGTTTTGGTTTTAGATGTAGGAAGTTTGAGACACTCAAGAGACAAAATAGAAATGTGAAGTAACTGGTAATTAAGACATACAGGTTGGATGACCAAGCTAAAAATCTAGGTTGGAGAGAGAATCTGGGGAGTCGTCAGCACAGAGATGAAGCGTAAAGTCATAAGACTACAATGAGATAGTAGCTGGAAAATTAGTGTAGCTAGAGAAGAGGTCTGGGGATTGAGGCCTGGAAAACCCAGAACATAAGGGCAAAGAAGTAGAGGAGAAACCAGCCAAGCAGACAGAAGGACCAGCCAGTGTGATGGGAGCAGCATGCCAGAGGCAAGGAGATCGAGGCAGAGGGAGCAGTCAAAATGCTGTTGGGTGGGGGAGGAGGAGGAGCGCTGAGGAATGACCATTCTTCTCTTTTCTTTTCTATTTTTTGTCTTTTGCCTTTTTTTTTTTTTTTTAGGGCCACACTCACGGCATATGGAGGTTCCCAGGCTAGGGGTCTAATCAAAACTGTAGCCAAACCGGCCTACACCACAGCCACAACAACGCCAGATCCAAGCCACATCTGTGACCTACACCGCAACTCACAGCAACATCAGATCCTTAACCCCCTAAGAGAGGCCAGGGATCAAACCTGGAACCTCATGGTTCTTAGTGGGATTTGTTTCCGCTTACTGCGACAGGAACTCATGACTATTATTTTCTTAACCCTTATAATATCTTATACACATACAGACAATGACTAAATGACTAACTACTCCTCCTCAAAGGAAGAAAAAAGAATCAACAAAAATTTCATCAAAACCACCAACGTTGCAAAAGAACACAATTTAGGAGAAGGCTGAGCTAGATGTCCCAGTGCCCTTCCAGACTTTGAGCCCACATTCAGCAAAGCTAATATGAAATTTGACTACAAGCATCAATCTTCTCGTCTTCAGCATCATGAGAGTGGAACAATAATGTGCCACGTGAAGAACTGTCCAAGTCAGGGTTTCTCAAACTACAACATGAAGCATGAGAAGCTGGCAGTTTGTCTCGAGATATTTTTAATTTCCCTTTTGATTTCCTCGTTGACCCATTGGTTTTTTGTTTTGTTTTGTTTTTTGTCTTTTTGCCTTTTCTGGGGCCACTCCCACGGCATATGGCCGTTCCCAGGCTAGGGGTCGAATTGGAGCTGTAGCCACCAGCCTACGCCAGAGCCACAGCAACGCGGGATCCGAGCCACATCTGCAACCTATGCCTCAGCTCACGGCAACACTGGATCCTTAACCCACTGAGCAAGGCCAGGGACTGAACCCACAACCTCATGGTTCCTAGTCAGATTCGTTAACCAGTGCGCCACAACAGGAACTCCTGACCCATCGGTTTTTTGGTAGCATGCTGTTTAGTCTCCATGTAGTCAGTTTTTTTAATCATTTTTTTTCCCTTGTTTGATTTCTAGTTTCATGCCATTGTGGTCAGAGAAGATACATGAAATAATTTCTATACTCTCAAATTTGTTGAGGCTAGCTTTGTGCCCCTGTTTGTGGTCAATCCTTGAGAATGTTCCATGTGCACTTGAAAAGAATATATGTTCTGATTTTTTTTGGATGTAATGTCCTGAAAATACCAATAAAGACTAACTTTTCTATTGTGTCATTTAGGATTTCTGTTGCCTTAATGATTTTCTGTCAAGAGGATCTGCCCATTGATGTGCGCGAAACTGGCAGTTTGAATGAGGCTTCAGGTCTAAACTTTTTGCAAATTGTTGTATATTTTCATCTTAAGTAAGTCCTGTAACAAGGGATCCATTTCACTTACACTTTGAAAAAGTCACTTTCTCATATTTTTTGGCACAACCATTACTGAAATCTTAAGGGGCGCTAGTGTTCAAGTGTGTACTGTGTTATGCTTAATTGTATCATGTATAGTAATAATAATTGCCTTTATTAAGTACTTTACATTAATCATTATGTTGACCATACTGCATTATTATCTCCTTTAATCCACACAACAATCTAATGATTTATACATCAGGGAATTGGGACTTCAAAGGCTTAAAATTTTTCCCAAGGTCACAAAACTATTAAGACTCATTGTGATCCATACTTTCCAAAGATTAAGAGCCATGGACTAAGACCCTGTTTTAGTATTAGTCACCTTTCTTACCTTAATATATTTTAATAGGTTACTTCTTTCTTAATCATGGAAAGCAACACTCTCTGTTATATTGTGAAATGTAAATCTCTCTCAATAGTCTCTCAAAGTGTTGGCTCAAAACCTCCCTATGGCAGCAATAATGTCCTGCCTATATCTGTCTCTCAGACAATGGCAGATCCCACTGTCTCCACTGCCACCTTTTCTAGCACAACTTAGAGATGTATTCTATCAACTTGAACACACAATCCATTATGGGAGTCCACAGATGGAAAATTGCCAGCGTACATTAGACTTATGTACTAAGTAAATAAGTACTTAGACTTTCTTCTAAGTAAATGAATATCACAATAATTCTCATCAGGAGAGAATTACAAAGCAGGGATTACCTGTACTTATCACTGCTGAACCTTTATGAGTATGGTTTCTATAAGACAAGTACCTATCAAATACAAATAATAACATTATAAATCAACCACAATCATGATTAAATGAGAAAATCTTCTGGTTAGTTTCCTGAAGGTATATTTTCTTATCTTAAATAAAGTTTTATCTACCTTTAGGTTTATGAAAATCAAACAAAATATATTTAAAGTGCCTAGCGTGTAAATACTCATTTTCTTTCTGATGAACATGAAAGTTCTCTGCAGGACGTAAGGTATAAATTATTAGTATAAGTGATCATATCATTACACCAATTCTTTAGCTGTAGTTTATATTAAGTGTGCTATGTGTGTCTAGTACCAATTCCATATTGACAAGGTAGTGAATACCAAATTATCAATTCATGCTACACATTCAAAAGTGTCCATATTGCTAATAAGTGCATTGTTCCCCCTTGCCTGTGAGACTTGTTTCAAAATTTTAATTTAGACCATGGGAAAAATCAGTACCACTTTTCCCTCAAAAATTCCCTATCCCAAGTTTATCATGAATCTCTCTTTTTTTTTTAAATGGCCACACCCATGGCACATGGAAGCTCCTGGGCCAGGGACTGAATCCGAGCTGCAGCTGTGATCTACACCACAGCTGTGACAACACCAGATCCTGAACCCACTGAGCCAGTCCAGGGATCGAACCCACACCTCCTCAGCAACCCAAGCTACTGCAGGCAGGTTCTTAATCCACTGCCCCAAAGTAGGACCTCCTAGCATAAATCATTTTAGTTCTAAACTTTGCCTGTTTAGATAAGCCTCTCTTATCTAGTATTTACGGAAGTGCTTCTGAGGTTTAATAAAAAATAAATATAAATTTTTCAGGATTTTATTTAACCCAAAGGATGGTAGATGCAATATAAATCTAGAACAGAGTTTCTTAATAATATTACCCTTTTGAACCTTAGAATTCTTTGTTGAGGGGGATTTTCCTGTGCACTATAGGAGGTGAAGGAGCATTCCTGGCCTTCTTCACCAGATGCCACTCTCCTCTACTTCATCAGAATCATCAGAAACATCCCCAGGCATTACCAAAGAGCCCCTTTGCGACCAACTTCCCACAGTTGAGAACTACTGCTTTGGAAGATCTGCAAATTTAGGTAATTCCTCTTCAAAAAGTATACTTGAGGTTCCATGGGCCTAAAATTAGCTGAAACCAAAACCGTTCTATCTCATGAGTAGACGTATATGAAATCTGAGGAACTAAATGTCCAAGAAAGCTAAAACACTAAATCAAAAACATAGTATGATTTAAGTAAGTGAAGTCAATCAGAAAGCGAAAGACAAATACCATATGATATCACTTATATCTGGAATCTTATATATGGCCCAAATGAACCTTTCCACAGAAAAGGAATTCACAGACTTGGAGAATAGATTTGTGGTTGCCAAGGGGAAGGGGGAGTGAGAGGGAAGGACTGGGAATTTGGGGTTAACAGATGCAAACTATTGCCTTTGGAATATATAAGCAATGAGATCCTGCTGTATAACTGGGAACTATATCTAGTCACTTATGATGGAGCATGATAATGTGAGAAAAAGCAATATATACATGTATGTGTGACTGGGTCACCTTGCTGTACAGTAGAAAACTGACGGAACACTGTAAACCAGCTATAATGGAAAAAATAAAAATCATTATAAAAAGAAAATATGGTATGATTTATATTCCTTGCAATTTGGATAAAGCTACCTGACTTTCACTAGAAAGTTAACGCCATGTATTATTTTAAATTTCCCATTTACAGATACTACCTTCAGTAGATGTGCCATTGCCTACTTAGCCTTCCACAGAATACTTCAAATTCAGAATATTATCAAAGTATCACCAATCACCCTGTATAAGTCATTGAGAAAGAGCGGACATGCTTCCATGGACTTTCAAATTCAGATTAATGTGAGCCTGCCTCCTTTGATTAACTTTCAAGTTCAGTACTTGTTCAATCCAGATGTCCTTTCAGAGTAGTTTACAGTTATTGCAATCAATTTCAATCTTCTTTATTTGCGAATACCTTTTGGAAACTTCAAGACTAATGAATCTAATGAGTTTCTTCTTCTCTCTCTCCTTCACCACATTTAGTCCAAACCAAATTCAACTAATACCTTCTAGGCAACTCTTCTCAGATATGCCCTTTATATTCCCCTCTATCATTATCCCAGCTCGGAATTTAATAAGCCTTCTTAAGTGCCTGCATCATCTAACCCCCAAGCCTCTTCATCCTTCCTTCCACATGCTCCACCCTAGTGAAAGGCCCCAAATTTCAGAGCCGGGAAGCTGAGGACTAAACTACGTCTCCCTCAAACTCTCACTTCCCAACCAACCAAGTCCAATCAATTCTAGCTCCTAAATCTCTCTGGAGTTCATCTGTTTTTTTCTCAGTTATATTGCCTACCTCCGGTCTTTCCCCACTGCTCCCCCTCCTCCCCAGGGACTCTAGAAAAATCTTTCTAAAAGAGAGTCCTCTTCATGTCACCTACCTTAAAATTCTTATTTCTTATGGTTCATTTCCCCCGAGTAAACTTCAAAACACAGCACTGACCTTCAGGATCTAGCCCCTCTCGGTGACCTTGTGTCTTGACCTTGCCCAGCATAAACCCAACACTCTTTCTCGAAACAGCCCCAGAATGCTGTTAACACCTCTGATCTCTCCCACTTCCACCTAAGAGACAACACAAGGCTTTCTCTTCCTAGAAGGCTCTTGACTGTTCTCCTCCTTCTTTTGAATAGTTCATCCTTTCAGATGAAACTCAAATGTCACCAGCCTCTGAAGCTTTCCTATCTTCTAGAAGGGGCCTCTCTCATGTGAGCCCATGAATACTCCACACAGAGTATGTTTCAAGCATCCCACTATATTATGATGTATCATGGACCTCCTCTCAGTCTCTCCCAACAAATTGTGAACTCCATGAATTCAGAGACAGAATGCTGTTCATCTCTGGCTAAGGACTTAAAATACAGGCACTAAAATATTACTAAATAGAAGAAATTAATCTTGAGTCTCTTCTAAAAAGCTATCCTACCAATCATCTACAATCATGCTGAAGGGGCCATTTTGACCACACCATTTACTCTCTCTCATTCCCACTAAATTTTAATGGGCTCCCCAGACATTAATCTTGAACATAATTTTAGTTACATCCCCACTTCCGTCTTTCAGCTATTTCCTGTTGTATCCCATTCTGTTCTGACTTTCGTCAAATAAGTCTAACACAACGGGACATTTTTCACGTACAGTTGACTCTTGAACAAAGCTGAACATGTAGAACTGTGGTATGTATTTAATGAAAAAAGTCCACATGTCAGTGGACCCTCACTGTTCAAACCTAGGTTATTCAAGGGTCAACATTGCTGGGAGGTTTTGTCGAAAAACGTATGTAAGATGAAGGAAAAAATATTCTTAGGATAATGTCACATACCTTCTCATTGAATAGTTCTTTTTGATTTATCCCCTAGAACAGAGGTTCTCCAACCATGGTCTCCAGACCACCAGTACCCACACACCACAGAACTTGTCAGAGAGAAAAATCCTCAGACCTACTCCACAGCTACTGAATCAGCAACCCTGGGGTTAAGAGTCCAGTCATCTGGGTCTTAGTGACTCCTCTAGGTGATTCTGACACATGCAAGCAATGAAGAGTCACTGCCCTAGAAATACACCAAAGTTAAAACTACAGCTTAACTGAAACGACAGCTTCAACTAGTTCAGCTACTTCTCTGGAAAAGGAAGTTAAGTTGAAACATAATTCCTCTAGCCTTACCCAACTAGCATTTAAAACAAACAATCAAAAGCACAAAGAAACTCACAGTTAAGTAAGAAGCCTGAAACTACTGCCAATGGTTTTCAAGTGTTGACTGAAAAACCTCAGTGTGCTCCACTGGGCTTAGGTGGGCTCAAGAGGGCACCACAGAAATGCACTTGATTTGTCACTGTCACTGCACGAAGCTGGCTCTTAGGACGTCTTGGTCCAGGATCTAAAGGATGGGGAAGGTCACTGAGTTCACTAATTATCACTCCATAAGCACCAACACTCACGGAATCCAGAAGAAAACACCTAAGCCAAAAATCACGCACCTGGTTCACAGAACAGCATGATTCAAGAAGCACAGAAGTGATTTCTTCTGTAAGGTTTCTGAAAAGTCACCTTGAAAGCCAGCTTTAAAGGCATGGATGCTCGTCCAAAGGTTAAAATAAGTTAACTTTGTTGCAGTCATCTTTAAATTTCATCATAATATCATGCATTCCTATTGTCTGAGTCTTGAAGAGGGATAACTGGGGAGAAACCCGCCTAGACTTATTTTTGTATTACCTAATCTCTAACTTGTTTTCCCCAGAGAAGAAGAAAGTCTGGACTAAGTAACAGTGGAATAATTCATCTAAAATGTGGTGAAAGATTAAATGAGCGTGAATCTAAGGCCATCTAATTAGAAAATCCTACCTACAAAATTGTAGTACTGACATAAAACAGTTGGATGTAAACAAAGTTGTAAGATACCAGTGAGAAACACCAGCACAGACTAACTTGGTGAAAACAGGTACAAAACATGAATAAAGACAAGTGGACAGTGGCTGCACAGATCAATTCAATTGCCATTGATAAACTTCCTTCTTTGTATTTAAAAAATGTGCATAATGTGAACATATTCTGGTCTGCTGATTAAAGCAGATGGTTGCCTTTGAAATTTAAGCCCAGCCCTTATTTCACTGAAGTTACTAAATCTGAAATAGAATAATACACTAAAGTGTAGATACAGTACCAACATGATAGACAGCCACTCATTGAAATAAGAAAAGGTTAAAGGTACGAAAAATTAAAGATTACTCTTGTTCAAGTCTTTTGCTGCTCTGGTTCAACTGGAGGGTGAGACAGAGGGAAAGTAACTACACCCAAATCAGGAGGTAGAGCTTAAGTCAGGATACCTGTCATGGCTCACCGAGTGGCCTTGGAATAGCACCCCCACCCCACCCTCGACCTCTTCTGGGCCACATTTCCCCTCTTCTGAGAAAGGACTGCATTGGATGAAATGGTCTCCTTAGTACCTTCTAGCTTTGACAGCCTGAATTTCACCTCTTATAAAAGAATATTCCCTCAAAGTATGTTTCTCAAATTAAATATTCCTACTAAAAATTTTAAGTTGATAAGAAAGGCAGCAGAGAGTCACCCTAGAGAGCTTTTCTTGTAAGTTCAAATGAACCAGTGACTACTCACAGCAACTGTATGACATGACTAAGCATTTCGAGCTCATATCAATAAATGCGCCACATGTTACCTGGATTACAATCTGGGACTTATGTGCTCCAGAGTTGAAAGCTGACAACTCTTTGAACACAGACTTTATCTCCTTATAACCATATGTCAATTTTTAAAAGACTTATGAAATTAAAAACTTTACTTTTTTTATTTTTACTTTTTTTTTGGTCTTTCCTAGGGCCGCACCCATGGCATATGGAGGTTCCCAGGCTAGGGGTCTAATCAGAGTTGTAGCTACCAGCCTACACCAGAGCCACAGCAACTCAGGATCGGAGCCACGTCTGTGACCTACACCTCAGCTCACAGCAACGCCAGATCCTTAACTCACTGAGCGAGGCCAGGGATCAAACACGCAACCTCGTGGTTCCTAGTCGGATTCATTAACCACTGAGCCAAGACGGGAACTGCTACTACAAACTTCTTGGTGAGATAATACCCTTCATGCTTCTATAGTTTTCTTTAATACAACTGTTACTAAAATTAAGAGGACCATCTGCCTATTTATAAGTCTTTAAGGAAATAGTAAAAACAATGACTCCTAATAATAAAAGATTAAGGCAAGAATAAGTTGTTTGTGGGCTATTCGATTGTTTTTGCTTTCATCTCTTTCATGCTGAGAACACTGCTGAATATCATCCCTTTATTTTAAAAAATCCAAATGCTTATGGTTGTTATCATTAGTAATCACAAATATCCAAGGATTATGGAGAGATCATTAGTTACCTTCCATGTCTTAAGATTAAGTTGGTGGATAGATACTTCTCCATTTACTCCAAACATCAAGGAACAACAACAACAACAACAAAAAAAAAAAAAAAAAAAAAAAAAAAAAACTACCCTTATGAAGACACACAAGGGTAAGAATATTTACAGGTCCTTCCTTTCCTATCACTGTATGTTGCATAGACTTGAGTCTATAGGGATGTCACCTGGTCACACCATTCTCTCCTGGCAAGGAAGTCACTCTGCGCCCTCTGCCACACCTTTCCTTCCTCCACACGTGCTGCTCTTTCTCCTTCCTCTACTTCCTCATATAGACAAACCCTTTATTCTCCCTTCAGCCTTATCATCCCAAGGATAAAATTATATTGCTTAGTTCATTCAAGCAACACACCCTTACAATCCTTTCTTAAGACCCACCTACAAATTTTAAACACAAAGGCATTGCTACCTGCATCTTTGTAAGTAAGATACTCCCAGGACTTGGAAACTAAGGTTTTAAACTAAGGAAAACATACAAAATTAATATGACTATGAGACTGAATGATATTGTACATGGTACATATATATCGCATTTTATTTTTTTTAAAGGAGGATTTTTTTTTTATTAAAGTCTAGTTGATTTACAATGCTGTGCCAATTTCTGCTATACAGCAAAGTGACCCAGTCATACATACATATACATTCCCTTTCTTATATTATCATCTATCATGGTCTATTCCCAAGAGACTGGATATAGTTCCCAATTCTATACGGTAGGACCTCATTGCTTATGCGTTCTAAAGGTAATAGTGTTCTTTTACTAACCCCAAATTCCCAGGCCATCTCACTCCCTTTCCCTTTCCCCTTGGCAACCACAAGTCTGTTCTCCATGTCTTGTGTGACATTTTCTTTATTTATTCACCCACCAGTGGACATTGAGGTTGTTGCCCTATCTTGGCTATTGTGAATAGTACTGCTGTGAACATATGATTGCAGAGCGCTCTCCAAGATCCTGATTTTAACTCTCGTGGATATATACCCAGAAGTGGAAATACTGCCATCTGCAACAACGTGGACTGAAATGGGCAAACACCATACTCAGTGAAATAAGCCAGTCACAGAAGGACAGATACTGCATGATTCTTCTTAAATGAGGAATCTAAACTAGTTGACAGAGAAACAGACATTAGAATGGTGGTTTCCAGGGACTAGGGGAAGGGAAGATGCGGAACTACTGTGCAGTAGGTATTCAGTGGCAGTTATAAAAGATGGGTATGTCTAGGGCATTCCCTTCGTGGTTCAGCGGTTAATGAACCCAACTAGGATCCATGAGGATGTGGGTTTGATCCCTGGCCTCACTCAGTGGGTTAAGGATCTGGTGTTGCCATGAGCTGTGGTATAGGTCACAGATGAGGCTCGGCTCCTACATTGCTGTGGCTGTGGTGTAGGCTGTAGCTGTAGCTCCAGTTTGACCCCTAGCCTGGGAAGCTGCCTGTGCCTTGGGTGCCACCCTAAAAAGCAAAAAAAAAAAAAAAAAAGATGGATATGTCTAGAGATCTGCTGGTACAATGTTATGTCTATAGTTAACACTGTATCGTGTGCTTAATGATTTGTCAAGAGGGTAGAGCTTATGTCAAGGGCTCCTACCACAATAAACAAGAGATTCATATAAGAAAAATCCCTAAGTTAACTCATATCTAAGAGAGTCAAGAAAAAGGCAGTAACTCAGCAGCACTTTCTCTCAGCACCTTGGGTCCATGCCCTCTCCTTCTGCATTTCCTGGGAGTAGACAAAAACCATCCCTAAGTGTTCTTTGCTCCCTCCACAGGGTTCCTGCCCTTATCCCATCACCAATCACCACATATTTTATAATTCAATCTAGCTCTGCACATACTAAGAGGTAGGAGTTTAAAAATCTACCATAAAGGTGAAGAAAAGGAAGTGGGAAATAAGAAAAAGGCTATCTTGTAGATGAGACAGACCACGATGTTCATAAAACAGACAATTGGCTACAATTTAAACGTCAAGTATCAACAGTCATTAACAGCTAACACACAAGGGGTATGTGCTAGGAGACGGGCGTCTAAGCTCTTTACGGGCCACAATTCATTGAATCCTCCCGAGGGGACTATAGGTACTGTCCCCCACTTTGCAGGTAAATAAATGGAAGGACTGAGAGTCTCTAAGGGGACTGGCCAAAGACCACAGTCAGCACTGGCTGACCTGAGACTAATAACCAGGCATCAGGCTTCTTCTCCTCATGAGGGTAGTCTTCCTGGATGAGGCAAGATGGAGCCTGGCCAGCAAGAATGCCTGTCTCGGGGAGAAAGCTGGCCTTACTGGCTGACAAAGCTTATAAAGAAGGGAAATTCAAATGCAGGTAAATAAGCAACATGTGATCAGACAACAGAACTTCATGAGAGTCTCAAGCATGCTTGGACCTGACCTGTGGGTAAGTGGGAGCCATGATGGGCTCAGGAGTGGGAATACATGGTTCAAGTATACACACGAAATCTGAGGCGAGTCATAGACAAAATATGAAATCTCTTTATGAAAATCAAGTCGAAATACCATAAACATGTAATCCTCTGATCAAAGCTAGTTCCTCGAATTCAAACCATATAAAATGTTAAAAACAATAACCGAACCTCAATTCATTTGTGAGGGTGAAATCTAGATCCAAAGACAGCTCTGGCAGCCAGCAGCCTTGCCAGGTGGGGGACAGGTGCAGGGGACAGGCAGTCTCATGGGTACATATTCAGACACACCCCAATCTTCAGACATGAATGGGCCTCCGTTCTGATGCTTCACCTTAAAATACATGGAAGCATCAAATCGGTGAACTTGTTTCAGGAGGTACGTCTGACAAAACTCTTTATGACTGTAATAGAATGTAACATTAATCCCAACAGCTAGTTTTATTAGGACCTTTAAAATCTCCTGAACATAGAATTTTATTTAAAAATATGCTTAAAATACCATATCAGAAAGAACCTTCCTTGAGCTCCCGCTGTGGTGCAGTAGATTAAGAGTCTGACAGCAGCAGCTCGGGACGGTGCAGAAGCATAGGTTCAATTCCAGCCTGGCACAGTGGGTTAAAGGGTCTGTCACTGCCAAGAGCTCAGATGCAATACCTGGTCTGTGAACTTTCATATGCTGCAGGTGCAGCCGTTAAAAACAAAACAAAACAAAAAAACTTTCCTAACATGCTCTCTCCACACCCTGATGTATTTTGTTCCATATACCTATCACCACCTCCCACTACCTTACATTATTATTCATTATTGTCCTCCCTATTGTAATCATGTCTAGAAATGGCAAGACTTGTCTTTTTCACCATGAAACTGGATCCCCAATCCCTAGAACGACGCCATGCACACAGGAAGAATTCCATAAATACTTGTTAAACTCATTCATTTACCCATCCATCCATTTATTGAAGCAAATTCCCTAGTGTTACCCATGCCCTAAAATACTGTTATTTTTTCAACCTTGATGAACAGAAGTGGAAGCAGTTCGAGGTTATAGAATTCGGTCAGGCTGAATCAGATGTTTTGCAGACTCCGTGGGTTTGTTTTTCAATGCTGTTGCTTGGAAGTAGGGTGCATGGGTGGGGGAAGAAACAGGAAATAAGTGCATTTTGTTGTATGAATCTGTATGCGATGTGCCTGAAATGGTCTATTCTATGGGGGGATTGTAGGCATTCTTGTCTGGAATAGCTGCTTACAAGAGATCCTGAGTTTAGATTTAAAAGATGTTGACAAGGAGATCCCATCATGGCGCAATGGAAACGAATCCGACTGGGAACCATGAGGTTGCGGGTTCAATCCCTGGCCTTGCTCAGTGGGTTAAGGATCCGGCGTTGCCGTGAGCTGTGGTGGAGGTTGCAGACACGGCTCAGATCTGGCATTGCTGTGGCTCTGGTGTAGGCCGGCAGCAACAGCTCCGATTAGACCCCTAGCCTGGGAACCTCCATATGCTGTGGGTGCAGCCCTCAAAAAAAGACAAAAAAAAAAACTAAAAATAAAAGATGTTGACAAGAAAGAAAAGCAAGGGACAATTTTTTGCTCATGTAGGAGAATGTACAAAGCAAGTGAGTGGGGTTAGGTATGGCCATTGCTGGCCTGGTTCACAGATCCCACACAGACAGAAGTATTCATGATTTAAGGACCCAAGGCTAGGACATCCAGGGATGCTGGACCGCTAAGCTGATGTGATCTCCAACTGGGTCCAGAGGCCAAGCCCGCAGCGTTTGCCATGAGGGCCTAACATTCTCACTGCCACTTTCTACTCCAAAGCCAAGAAGTTCCCAGGACAAGAAATCTGGCCTAACGTTTCCAGAAGGCCCTACAAAAAAAAAGATTTGGGACTTTAATAAAAATTTCCTTTTTGTTGGGATTTAAAAGGGGGAAAGACCACGATTTCTGATTAAATGCACTGATAGCTCCTACATTTCCCTTTCAAGGCTCTACTGTCATGTCCAATGCAATGCATTAAAACCTCATTTCCATCTTGCCCCCGAAGTAGCTGCCGTTTCTGCTTCTGCTAATAGTTGCACAAGCTCCAAAGCGAGTCCTTGCTCTTTCACTCTAATCAATCCCCATTACGTCTGCTTCAAATGCCTTGTCCTCATTTATATGTTCACTGCTTTCAGCAGTTGGCATCCTTCTCAAAATACCAGTGAACTGCAACAATTTCCTAACATCTCTCCCAGCCTCTAAGCTAGTTAGTTCTCGAGTCAATCTATTTTACAGACTACTTCATGACCCCACCTTTCTAAATCTCTGCTTTTACCATTGCAACCGTCTGTGCCAAGCATTGGGAAATAATCCCACTACCTAAGCGATAGTTCAAACTCCTCCAGCGAGGTACCACTTGAGCTGGTCCCAAGTTACCCATGAGCCTGCCTCCAATCTGCCAATCTAGACTAGAAATTGCACGCCTTTTGCTCCCCTCAAACATGTATAGGCCTCCAAACATGGAGTGGAGATCTTATTGAACTTTGCACTAAATGACTGATTAGAACGTCTTATCTCTGTGCCTTTGGATGTTCCAGTCTTCCTGCAGTATTCTCCCACCTCACTCCTCCAAATCCACACACACCTTGCATCTCCCCTAATAGTTTACTAAATCTTCACACACATCAGTATGTGAGCATTAGCATTAATTGCCTAAATCCTTGTTCTGCAGAGTGTAGGCCTCTTCGGGATGGCCCGGGAGCTTGCTAGAAATAGAGAATCCCAGCCCTGACCAGATCTAATGAATCAGAATCTGCCCTTGGGAGTTCTCATCGTGGCTCAGGGGTAACAAACCCAACTAGACTACATGAGGATGTGGGTTTGATCCCTGGCCTTGCTCAGTGGGTTAAGGATCCGGCATTGCCAAGAGCTGTGGTGTGGGTCACAGATGCAGCTCAGATCCTGCGTTGCTGTGGCTCTGGTCGGCAGATGCAGCTCCAATTCAACCCTTAGCCTGGGAACTTCCATATGCTGCAAGTACAGCCCTAAAAAGTGAAAAAAACAAAAAAACAAACAAAAAAAAGACTTTGCCTTCGAACCAGACGCCAAGGTGTTTTATATGCACACTGGAGTGTGAGAAGCGTTTGTTTAAAGCACTATAATTCTCAGTAAAGTCTGGGTATTTTTCTCACCCAGAACTTCGAAAAATTACAAATTCCTCTGCATCTCCAGAACTTCCTTCTAATCCAACCAACTAATCCGACAGTCTAATCCAGTGGAGCCCCTATCTGACAGATACACATTAACAGGTCAAAATATCCTTTGTTTGGTCTTCCTGTCTTTTGTTAGGACACACTTAGAGCCAGGATTGGTGTAATGGAAAGAGCTGGGTTTAGAGTCATCATGAGGGTTCCCACTTGTGCTAATAAGCCTGTGACCTTGAGCGAGCCACCCAACTTCTCAGTTTCTATATCTGTAAACTCAGGCAACCACCCTTTCTTATAGAGGTTAAAAGATTTTATACAAGGCATCAAGCAAAGCATTCAAGTATTTTCTTTCCACTGTCCTCCACTCCCTCTCTCGAAAGCAGTATTTTACCTCCTTTTGCTATTTAATAGCCTTAAAACAGGGGTTTTCTACTATTGCACCTAAACTCATCCTACTAGTTATTTAAAAGGCAATTTTTCCTTTGTTTATGTTCTTCTCCTATATCCATATCTTGGGCTACTATTGGGTTCATCTATCCTTGGCTCTCTAAAACGTCACATTCACAACATAAAAAAGTAATAAATATTTCTTCCTACAAATGAAAGATTTACATTTAACAACTAGCAACAAATGGCTGGGTAGAAGAAGTGATCACTCCATTTGTTGTAAGTCTTCATAAACTTTGAATTCTTGAAGTGTCTCTGTGCTTGGGTCACTTCTTGGACATTGCTTTTCTAAGTCACTATCTGATCCCCAAGGAGTTTCATCTTACTGGAATTAGACAGTGCTATTTATTTTTACACTTGGTAATCTGTGTTTACCACCTGTTTCAAACCCTCCAATAGCTATACTGATGGCAGGACTTTGGGTGATGTACTCAAGTAATTTTTCTTCTTTAATTCAATAGGCTGGTAATACGATTATACGTTATCCTTTTGCTTATAGTTTGGGCTTCTAAACAGGACTTCAAATTATCAATCATTAAGGTTTTTGTATAAGATTCAGCAAACAATGACCTAACTGAAAATTAAAATATTATATATATAATATGTAACATTTATATATAAATATTATATTTATTTTGTAATATATATTTGAAGTATATCATATATTATATAATTATATGTTATATTGTACCACATATATATTAAATATATATTTATATTATATTTATGTATTAAATATATATTTATTCTGTAATAAATATATTATATATTTAATATATTAAATTATCTATTTTATGTATAATATTTATATTATATACTATTTATATATATTATATAATACAGTTATTTTGTAACAAATATTTACATTGCATAAATATATAAATAATTTGTAAGCACTTACTCCCAGTCAAGGATGTTTGGAGGAGGTAGTCATAATTCAGTGTGATTTTTAACAAGTCAAATAAAGTATCAAAAACTGGTAAATAAATAATTAGAATAGTTAACTTCCTACCAGCTCTATTTCAAAGCTAGGTTCCATGCCAGTGCTATAAAGGGCAAAGTGTGGCAGCATGATCCAGAGCAATTGAGATTAGTAAAGTTTTACAATCCACGGCCTTTAACAGGAATGTTCCATTATCATGGAAAATACAATCGAACATTCATAAATATCTGTGTGGCAATCATAAAACCCATAAGGGCATTCATGTGAGCCATCAATAAAATCCAATTACTCTATAATAGCTCCACCAGCCAGGGTGAAAAGACCACCCATGCAGCACATTTCTTCTATCCTAAGGCACACGTGTCCATTTAACATTCCTAAAATTAGAAGATCTTATAATCACTGATCTTAGATTTGATGGCATATTGTAATATGACATCGATTTGAAGTTACTTAGCTCACAAACTACGAACAAAATTAATTACAACAGAAAGCTATTTGCATGTATCAAGTGAGGTAATATCAACCACACAATACAGATCCACTTTGGGTATAGCTGCCCTGGTTAAAGTGTAACTCATACAAAGATTTTAGTCCCATAGCACTAGCCTAGGGCTGTTGAGAACATCACGTTTTTAAAGGCTGTTCGAGTCTGTTTAGACAATACAATGGAAGCAGCCCCGGCTTTGTAGGTTAAGACATCCCCTGAATTTAAATCCAAGCTCTGTTATTTGCCCAAGGTCATACAGCTAAGCAAGTTACTCTTCTCTCTGACTCCCTTCACTTCATGTGTCAGAAACAAAATGAGAATAACTGGCCGGACTGTTACCAGGTTAGAAATAACTAATGTAAAACAGCTGACAGAGAGGGCTTATCTTCCAGTTTGTCTAAATTTGTTTGAGTATTTCCGAAATACGCTGGACACTCTACTACTATGATGTCCTTGCCTTGTGCCATTCATCCCTCCAAATCCATTATTCCCTTGGAGTTGTAAACTAAAAAAATCTTTGCAATGCTGCTTAAGACCCAAAAGCAAACATTAAGACTGAAGAATGCTTTTTCATCTACACTTAGGGTTTTAAGATCAAGGTAGACAAGGAGTAGGTCTTATTTCTCTGCCACCCACCCAAGAGTCAGGGTCTCTACACAGTGCATTAACTATCCAATAGAGGCAGGTGACAAGTCTCAAGATAAAAGGTCTACAGATGAGAGAACTCAACAAGCCCTAGGCTACACCTCACATACCTGTCCACCCACCCTCTGCAGTCCATCCAAACTGTGCTGCCTCCAGCCGCCCGAGCAGCAGTCAGCTCTGGCCTGGGCAGCTCAAGGCTTACATTAATTGATGTCAACCTTTAAGGGATTTTTTTCCCCTGCCTTTTTCTTGTACGCAGAATGAACAAAGAGAATGGAAATATGAGAAAGGACAGAGAGCTCTATTTCTTAATCTGGGGTCAGCATGCTCTGACCACCTGTATTTAATCATTACAGTATTCCTATTTCTCTTCCAAGATAGGGACTAAGCCCCTCTGGTAAAGTGAATTCTTTACCAAAATAAACAAGGATCTAGGGAGATTCTCAGAATCTCATGCCTCACCCCTTGAAGCCTTTTATAAATTTTCACATCTGTTCTTAGTGTGCATGCATATGTATGATTTATTGGAATTTTTTTTAGAGCCGCATTTGGTGGCATATGGTGCCAGGGATCAAATCAGAGCTGCAGCTGCAGCCTACGCCACAGCTGCAGCCACAGCAATGCAGCTCCGAGACACATCTGTGATCTACGCCATAGCTTGCAGCAATGCTGGATCTTTGACCCGCTGAGCAAGGCCAGGAATCAAACCCTCATCCTCATGGATACTAGTCAGGTTCTTAACCTACTGAGCCACAACAGGAACTCCTATTGCAAAACATTTTTGAGGTGAATACACATTATAAAATGAAATAAAACTTGAGTTACCTACCTAGTACAGAATTTTCCTTCTCACTATTAAGTCAGAGGAATTCTAGTAACATGTCAGCCAAATTGTCTACCCAGACATAGATTCTTCTGAAGATTATTTCCATGTCTCAGTAAATGTAAAAGAAAAAATACAGAACAAAAACATTTCAACAAGTCTAGCAGCCATCAATGTTATTAAAATGAAATGAAACAGTGAAATGTAATAACAGTGATACTTGATATTCAGGGATTTCTTCCCAAATTGCTCAAAATACACAGAGCAAACCCTCGTTAAATTGATAGTGGTTAATGCAAACAGAGCTTAATTCAAAGCAGATACTTCTCTCAGGCCGCCAAGATCCTCCACTTTTTCCTTTTTTAACTTAAGAAAAAGTGGCTTACCTGAAATGTGTTCATTCAAGACATATTTGCCATCTACTTCTTTTTGAATGGAATTTCATTACACTATCACATACATTTAATGTGGCCAGTGTACTTAAATGTATGGGGCAAGTGTACTCTGTTTGCTTAAAATTTTCTCAATAACAGTTTTGGAACATGTTTTCTTAAGTTTACTGTGGATATTTGGTCAGCAGTGTCTGAAGCAATGGTATCAAGTTCTTAAGAAAAAGTGATGACCCATCACCCTGCCTCCCAGGTCAGGAAGGATGCTCAGAAGGTGCGTCTCTGAAGAATGGAGATGGAGTCCATCAGCAGCCAAACCCAGCTGGGGCAGCTGCTCAGCATGACCAGCGCAGTGACCCCTAAACTACAACTACTCCATCAACCTAAACTCTTAAAGATAACCAATAAATGGTCAATATCCAACTTTTATGCCTTTTCAACACTGGATAGCAAGGCTCTACATTTTTAAAAAAACATCGAGTCAGAACATTAACATGAAAGTATACCTAAGTTTTTTGACTTTTTTCACTGTGTACAATTAGAAGTAAATAATAAGCAGGGCTTATGTCCTCACAAACAGTGCCCATTGCTATTTATGATTTTTAGTGTTCAAGGTTAAAACCACAAATATTTTAGCTAATATGATCAAGACTTTTGATGCTATTAGCATCGTAGCCTTTTGATGGACAACACAGATGGGAGACGTCCAGAGGAGCAGCTGTTTTCTGTCCAATGGAAAACAGGGCTGCAGTGTGTTTTTTTGTTCTGTAAAGATTATGAACAACTATTCCCCCCAAAAAAAATCCATAGACCCTACAAAAAAGCCTTTTGGAGGACAGTGTCTGATCTTGCCTATCCAAAGGATAACCACCTCTCCTCATGACCAAAATGACAAGAATTTTCACAGAAATGAAGGAAAAAAAATGGGTTGACAGAAAGAAACCAATAAACACAGTAAAGTTTTGGATTTGGATTTGTGTTGTAGACTGCTTGGGCCCATATGGAATTTCTTTCTTTTTTTTTTTTTTTTGCTTTTTTAAATATGGAAACAAAAACTTTTTAAGGAAACAAATCCAAATCAAACTAAAATATTTATATTATTTCATAAAATTGAGGACTCAAAAATTTCATAAAATTATACTGGTCCCACATATAAAGGGGCAAGAGCAGGTGAATTAGCTATTTGTTTTCTGGTTTCTAGCCTTGCTAGTCGAACAAAATAGATAAACTGCAAAATGTCGACTAAACATAAATTTCAGAACGACATCTGTTTTAATATCTGCTCCTAACTGAAAGAAGAGATAAGTCTAAAATGGCCAAAATGCTCATTAAAAAACAAAGAGCCTCTAGCTAATCATCACAATTTAAGTAGCCAAGGGGCCAGATTTTGTTCCTCCAGGTTCTTCTTTAAGGCACATGCATCTTCAGAGGGTCAAGAATTAGGAAAATGATCATAATTAATCACTGAATACCATTTTGAGCACTACTATACGGCAAGCATTATACACCTTACATACATGATTTTATGTAAATTATTACAATGTCCTTTGGGGGTATTACAATACCCCCAAATGGTATTGTTTGCTAGGCTCTAAGACAGCAGCAATTCCACCTGTCTTATTTGCTGATCACAGAGAGGAAAAGTAACATGTCTACAATCATTCAGCCACTAAGTGACTGAATGGGATAGGATTAAACCCACATCAGGGAACGCCTAAATCTCTGCTCTCGTCTAAAAGGATCACCTCTTCATGACAACTGATGCACACTAACTGAACTCCTGTTCCATCTGGGGTGAAGATGACCAAGAAATTCAGCCTGGGGTGCACTAGAAGCAGTTCAAATGAACATTTCTATATGCCCTTATTCTTCAAATGATTCTTTGTTGTTGTTTTGTCTTTTTAGAGCCACACACTTGGCATATGGAGGTTCCCAGGCTAGGGGTCAAAACAGAGCTGCACCTCCTGGCCTACACCACAGCCACAATGCCAGATCCGAGCCCCATCTGCGACCTATACCACAGCTCATGGCAACGTCAGGTCCTTAACCCACTGAGCAAGGCCAGGGATGGAACCTTCGTCCTCATGGATGCTAGTCAGATTCGTTTCCACTGAGCCACGACAGAAACTCCTTCAAATGGTTTTTTACCATGTCAAACTCAATCTACAATTTTTTAAAAATTGGTTTGGTGTTTAATGCTGGGCAAAGCTAAGAAGTGCCAAGGCAGATGGCTTGACTTTGGAAGAAGCAAGGCTTACTGTAAACTCGCTGGTAATACTTCTTACTAAAGTAACTTTAATGACTTCTCATAAGCTACCTCCACTACCGGTTCCTGCTTTTAAAAACTTCTATTCCTTGCTCTTGAACTTCTACAAGATATTTCATCTATCTATATTACTACTACATTTTTCCACTCAGCATTTATTTAGATTGATGATGATAAGAAAACATTAAAATGTTTCTAAAACTTCTTATCAACATAAGCATAGACATCCCTCGAATGTCAGCTAAAACAATAGTAACATGTATTATTTGCATATCAGCATAAGGACTTAAACTCTCCCCTACTACCTTGAAACGCACATGGTCCCAAATTCCAATTTTAATTTTACTCACAGAACTGAGAGGAAACACAGATCCTCCTTTTAAACTATATAAATTTTAGATTGTGTTTTAATATTCCAGAATGGTAAGTAAAAAACCAATTCAAACCAAAAGAGTGTCTGCTCTGCTAGATCTGTTTTTCAATTTTTAAAAAAATTTTATTGGAGTATAGTTGACTTGACAATGCTGTGTTGTTAGTTTTAAGTGTACAGAAAAGTGAATCAGTCATACATATAAATACATCCATTCTTTTTCCCACATAGGTTATGACAAACTATTGAGTAGATTTTCCTGTGCTATAGAGTAGGTTCTCCATAATCATCTTTTTTATACAGTAGTATGTATGTGTTATTCCCACCCTCCCAATTCTTCCCTCTCCCCAATGGCTTCACCTACGGTAACCCTAAGATTGGTTCTCAAATCTGTGAGTTTGTTTCTGTTTTCAAAATAAGTTTTTTGGAATCTTTTTTTTTTATTAGATGCTTTTCAATTTTGAAAGATGAGGAAGAAAAAGAGGAAGATGTGGCAAAGAAAAATCTGTTCCCACCTTCAAAGCCTCATTTTAAGATTACCTGGAGGTCTGCATCATTAAAATCTAACTTTCAAATAAGCACTTAATACCTAAGGTGTGAGGAACTAAGGAGAGAAAAGGAGTAAGAAATACATTAGCCCTGCCCTCAAACAGTTTCAAGTCTAAGCAAGAATTAGATACAAGTGAAAACAAGAAATGCTTTGAAAGCCTAGAGGAGAAACCAAGGTCACCTCCAATGAGAAGTGTTTTCCTGACTAAAGAGCTGAAATGACTATTCGTCTCTATGCTCCCAGAGAACCCTGTGCATTTAACACAATGGATTCTAACTGAACTCATGAGGACATTTCCTCAGTTATAATGTGGACCCCACTAAGGGCAGAACCCCATCTTATTTCTATGTGTATAAGTACCAGCCACAGAGAAGATGCTCAATCAATGCTTTTTGCGTGACTGGCAAGTGAATGCAGCCCAAACGTCCCCTTACTGGATTAAATGCCACTTGCTACCCTGTTGTTCTAGAAATAAATGTAAGCACACACACCTCACAAGTATACCCTTCACTCAAACACTCAGTTAAATCCAAGCAGAAGAGAGCCTGAAACTCCAAGAAAAACAATGCTTAACACCTCGAGTTACTGCTGAAGCTCTCATTTTCAAAAATCACTGACAGGACTACAATAAGATATTAAAGGGCATATAATTGTAAATGTTTGATCAATTCAACATAGGCAGCCCTGCAGCTAATTATGGGAAAGAAGAATGTCTTCAACAAAAATCTCTCTCTTTAATTTAACCTTTCGAAGGGCTTTGCTATAAAACAAATGCTAGCTGATCAGGGAAGCAAATTCTACCACCCTCCCAGGAACTGACTCAGGACAACTGTTTATCAGATGAGCCACCCAGTAAGATGCTTTGGAGTAATGAATTTCAGATGGGTTACTTGTGGAAAATAAAGATCCTGGCCATAAAAATCTATAACGTGAATTTGGAGCGGATAAGCAATGAGATCCTGTTGTACAGCACAGGGAACTCTATCTAGTCCCTGGTGATGGAACATGAGGGAGGATAATGTGAGAAAAAGAATGTTCTGTATAGCAGAAATTGACAGAACATTGTAAAGCAACTAAAATAGAAAAAATAAAAAGCTTTAAAAAAAAAAAAGTCTGTAACATGAAGTCTCACCCAGGAAGCCACGATAGAATCAGGCCCCATGGTTCTTTGAGTTTGAGGAAGTAGGGAGCTGAGGAAGGAGGGATGGTACTTAGAAACTTGTCGCTCTGTCAAAGAAAGAAATTAAGAACTGGAAATGGAGAGAGAGAAAGAGTAGAGAAAACTTCAGTTATCCTCTTTGTGTGTACCGGCAAACTCACATTCCACCACTTTTCTCTGCAGCTAAGAAGGCTCTTAGGTATTCAACCTTGGCCATTAAAGGACATTTGAAAATGTGACCAAATCTTTGCTGCTGGCCTTAAACAGGGCTTTGGCGAAATAATTAAGGTTCCCCTTTCAGTAACTATCCAACACCAGAGAATGAATGAACGGGACAGAGGTGTGTGTGGCATAGTAAGCTTCCTTTCTACTTGATTCTCTTCTAATTACTTGGAAGGAAGAGAGGGGACATTTTTAAATAGTAACATGAATTGACAGGTGGAAGTCCCCATGTTCAAGTTACAGATCCAAGTTTAGATACCATTAAGTTTGCTTGCTTGTTTTTTTTTTTTTTTTAACAGATTCAGCTATTGAGAAACGCATTATCTGAAAAAAGAAGTAGTAAAACCAGGTTTAACTCAGAAATAACTGAAAATTATATAACTCAAAGTAGGCATATTTTTACCTCCATGAATAAAAACCTTAAATAAATACACATACACATTCATATCCCCAGTCCAATGTGGCAGAGCGTGAAAGAGTGCCATCTGGAAACTTGACTCCTAAGACGTGACGTTACAGTACTGCAGCAAAATCAAGCACCCTTTTGAAGTTTTAGAGAACAGTTAAATCCTTGAAATATCCTTTCGAGCTTCCTTTATTTTCAGGAGGGAAACATGTTAACGCTAATTTTGCCTCCAGCTACTGTTCCTTTGGCAACCAGCACGTGTAAAATGGATTCTTGATTTCTCTACCCTCCCCTTGATAAATAGAGCTTTTCTAAAAGCCTCAGTTTTAAAACTTTTTAAGAAACATTTTGAGTCCATTTTAGACCTAAAATAGTACTATCTCAAATAACCAAAGGGTAAGTGTGTACAATAAAAATAGTTTTTCGTTGCATGACTGAAATGTTGTGTTCAGAGGCACCGCCGTCCTGTAACTGTAGCATGAACAGAATGTACCTTAGGAAGTGCGAAAAAACTGGATTGAGATGGGAAGGGGGCGGAAAGAAAAAAACATGTTTATAATCTGTTCAAGTTCTCAGCTTCAAAATTTCAATATATCATGTGGGGAGAGCAGTGGTTCCAATGTGGGACTTAGTCAAACTGCTCAACATAGAATTAAAACCATTCGTGTTCAACCCTACCTTTCTGCCAAGGTCAGTTCCTCCAAGACAGGACGTCTGGGCTACTCTGTTGAGTTGCTTTCAATGAGTGATGGTTCTGCGCCTCTTAGTGACCAGATGCCACCACAAAGACCAGGACACTTGCTCTAGGAGTGCTCCAGCGTGCTGTGACACGGCCTTGCCGTCACCACACTTGCTCTCCTACAGGCCTTTTATAGTAAGTATGCAGAGACGGCTCGGTGGAGTCACACCCTCTCTTCTCTGCAGACTGTGGGTGTTTCTAAGTCCAGGATGGGTATCTGGCAAAGGGTTAATAACCATACGATGCAGGTCATCTCCGGCACAGAAGCTAAATTTCATGGCCTCGGTAAACATCTCAGGGAGGACTGGCTCCACCCCAATCTACCATTCATGGAGGCTAAGTCACCAATTTGCTTACTACCCATTGGGGAAGAAAAGGAGTCAAGATATACCCTCTTCATTAAAGTCAGGCATGTCAACGTGAAAAGTATCAACTGACTTCTGCATATACATAGTCCCAAAATAAGTGGTGTAATTCAAGCATATCTGGAAAAATTCAAGCTATCACTTCCTGCAAATAAAAGAATTCAGCTACAAAATTCATGTATAATTACAGAAACATCAAGGGTGCCCTAGCTCTGTGTGACTGGTGAAAGTTATTAGAAAGTAAATGGTCCATCGCAGAGTATGGGAAAACAAAGCTTGTAGTTCGGGTCTGGCTTATTGAAGCAATTCAACAGCCATGGCTTTAAATGCTTCTGTTCATGCTGTTCATTCTCACCACACACAACTCTCCTAGGCTCTGTGTGCCATCCGTGCTTTTAATCACGGCTGTGCCCTTACCAAAAAACAAACAAACAAAACAAAAAACCTCACATTTGTCAACATACAGGGTATGGCCCATCCTTTCCTATTTGTTCTCAATAAGTCCTGCAAGCATGTATCTTACAGCACATTTGCAGCAAGACCAACAACAGGTCTGTGAACCGTTGATGTGGTCTTAGGGAGTGAGTTTTGACAGGGCATTTGAAATAAGAAATACTGGGCAACATTTTTGCTAATTTTACTGTACATGGATGGGAAAATAAGGTCAAAGTAGTCACACCTTACTGAACACTCCAATTACAATGGGTCTTTCCATTAAATGAACAAATAACTTAACAGAGAAATACATAAGTTATTATACTAATAAGTAAAAAGTTGCATTTTAGCCAGCAGAATATGAAAGTTTACGTGTTGGTCAGTATCCTCCCAAGCACGTGACTCTCTTGCTGGCAGAGTGGAAAATCTAAAAATTCTGAGTCCGGGCCTCTCAGTCTCAGTACTATTGATATTTGGGGTCAGGAATGCTTTGTTATAGAGGCGGCCCTGATATTTAAAGGATACTTAGCAGCATCCCTGACCCCCTAGATGGCAGTAGCAAATCCGCACCCCCACACACACACCAGCTAGAGCAACCAAAATATCTCCAGACATTGCCAAATGCCCTCTGGTTAAGGATCCCCAGTCTAATCAACATCAAGTCCTTTCAGCTATGAAAAAGGAGAGGACAAGTTCTTGGACCTGTAGGAGCCTCCGCATTACAGAAGAACAGAAACTAAAGAGAAATGTATTACTATTTCTTAAGCAATCATTTGCTTTCCTTCACACCTACTTCTTTTTACAAAAATGCTCTCTCAGGGCATAAGAGCTTGGACCAACAGGTTTCAATGAGCCGTTGGCCAGCTTCCGTTGCAGCAGCCCAGGGTCCACCCCTGTGCTTTCTGGTCCACCAAGACGGAACTGGCAGGGGCGATGCTTTGAAGAGAGTCAAGGTTCTCACGGAGGCATTCTTGCTACTACTACTTGGACTCCTCTGGCTTTTACAGACTTGTGGTTTCCACTGAAACGAGTTGTTCTGCATACTTCCTACTCCGGCTGTAACTACGTGACCTCCCAGTTTCAGTTTGTTGGTAATTTCATTTCATTGAAGGCTGAGCCCAGATACGGATTTTTCCTAAACACTTTAGACTCCATGTCTCACGAAACAAGCTCCAGGCAAGTTTTGCTTAAGACACCCTTGGAATTAGAAGCCAACAGACACGTTCTACTTAGCCTGTAGCCTACTCGGACATCAGAGTTTCAAAACAGAACGATGTGGGGCGGGGAAAGGACTTTTCTTCTTGAGAGACAGCAACAACTTAAGAAAAACATGTTCAACCTCAAAAATTTCTTTGCCCATCAGATAGGTCTTATGAGAGAATGCTGATGAGGAAAAAAATGAAACAAATTCATCTATAAAGTTATTTTTCATGGAAATTAAACATGACCTCAAACACTGCACAAGTAAACATGCCATTTTGGTGATGAAACCTAGGATCTCTCAAATATCATCTAATTCATCAGAAATGCTGACAGACCCAGCCCTGCTATGCACATATCACTGCTGTGTAGTTTAGAAATGCTTATTCAATAGGACTAGAAGCAAAGAGGTTCAAAATGGCTTGTTCATTAAAAAATATGGAGTTGCTTTTAAAAGAATTCTACCCAGGCTTTTAGGTTGTACTGCTAAAAGACAATGTATACTAGCAAAGATATTTATAAACAGACAGGGTTATTCTTAGAAAAAAAAAAGATTAGCCATATTTAAGACTTACAGTCATTTTTTATTAACTACAACATTCACCGTGCAGACTTAGTCTTCAAATTGGTAAAAGTTCATTTTTCTACTTCTATCATTTCTATAGATAGACAGCATAAGGTGTTTATTTTTTTCCCCTTGGAAAAATGCTCATTAGCTTTAAGAGCCACAATAAGGAGGAAGTCATTATGACAAAATTAAAACATTTTCCTGTCCCATTTACCTGGTAGCATGAGTTTATTCTGATCCACTGAAAGCAAATTAGATTTATAAGAAAAAACAAATTCTCACAAGACTTAAAAACCAGATTTCCTCTGAAACCTCACTCACGAACACCATTTTCCATCTAAAACACAAACACCTGTGCACATGTTGGTGCCCCCCCCCCCAACACACACACACACACTTTCACTTTCTCATTCATTACTATTAAAAGAGTAAAAAACAGTTCCTTTTGAGAAATCAGCCACAACCGACAAAAATCATTAGTGTTACGTGTTGGTCTCAGGCACTGCTGCCTTCCCAATGTTACATCTCTTCGGTCACTGTCCCGATCTCATTTTTATGCTAGCAATTATGACTTAATCTCAAATAATTCCTTTTACTCAAGCTAGAACCTCTCCATTAGCTTCATGAATACAATGAGCCTGGTCACCATGAGCAACCCAACACTGCCCTGCCGGACAAGCATTAAAATATAAGCAACCATTTCAGTTAGTAGAGAGATTTAAAATACTATCATGGTCTCGATTAGACAGCTTCACACTCCTGAGCCATTTCTTAAATGGTCTGTTCTGGAATGTGAACAGAGGAAGACAGAGGGACAATTTTTCCAGGAACCATGAGTGCTCCGGAATTCTTTACGCTTAAGCCACAAGCCCGAAGTTTAAAAAATAAAATAAAATAACAAACCAGTGAGACTTACTTGACAGTGACTCGATTCGATAAATCCTGTAGATCCCCAGGATGGAAAAGCTGGGCTTCTTTCAATCCAATCTGTTCACAAGCTTTCAAAAAAACATTTATATTATCCTGTGAAAAGAAGTGGAAAGTGATTGCTTAGCCGAGCTGTCTCTCAGACAAAGGTTACCAATTTTTTATGATAGAACTTCCAAGCTTCAAAGTCCAATTACAGCCAGTGAAAAAAGGAGGCAGCAAGACCAATGCATTCACATATTTAAAAATAAAAAAAAAAAAAACAATAATACATGGGCATGGAGAGCCTTGCGATCTTCCTCCGGAGCATAAATGGCAGTGCTCTCTTATGCCAGGCATATGCTGTTTCTGTGATCTTTGTGACTGGCACGTTAAACATTACCTGTTATAGGACAAGTGCCTGGCCACTGAGCAGTAATCTACACTTTGATGTCAGCTCTGCTCTGCAAACAAACGCCCTCTTCCCAGCTTTGCACGACAAGCCTCACCTCTCCTCTTTAAAAATAACTCCAGCTACTGACAGTCACCCACCCAGAAACTGTTGGCAGGGAAGAAATAAGAGGAGGAACATTCTGTTTCTATGATTACAAATTACAGGACGACGGTGGAATACCACACCTGGAATCTGGGTTTGGTTGCTGAGCCGGCTCTTGACAGACGGGGTGACCGCGCTGGAGGACCCAGGAGGAGCCCGAGCTGCCTGGCTGACTCGCGGAGCTGAGGTGTGGCATGTTACCCACACCCTGCACCTGCCTCGGGAACTGCCTCTGCGGCGTGAAAATCCAGGCTGCCCTCCTATCTAATTTCAAACCAAAATCCTCCCTTCACGAGCCAATGCTTCTCATTCACGTAAACGGCTATACAAACGCTGACCACAATAGAGACACACATTGGGTGAGCAGAGTTAGCTGGAGCGCCTATCTTTACTCTGCGTCAAAGAAAAAAGAAAACCCTCCATGGGGTTGGGCTTGGGCAGAGCCATGCCACCCTTCACCTTCACTTTGTGAGGTTCTCGGGCAAGCAAGGGAAAGGTCTCCTTGTGTGCCAGCACCTTGTGTGCTCACATCTGCTGGCACCGCCCCCTCTGTGGGGGGAGTCTCTGGGACCCCCTGAAACCTCACCTCCCTCCCTAACAGCCGGCTGTGAGGGTCCAGGAGACGAATGGCCACTTGGAGAGAGGCAGCTACTCTTGTCCCATATTGGGAAGCCCATCCCCACGGGAAGAAAAAGCGGAGTGGGATGGCAGGGGTGGGAGGGGACGACAGGAAGGGAAACAGAGGAAGGGGAAGAGGCTGAATTCAGCAGCTTGGACCCTTGGTGGGGGCGGTTAGGGAAAGGGGAAAGCAAATGCATGGCAGAGAAAAGCAATACTGCTAGGGAATGCAGGGACATTAAAAAAAGAAACCCATTTGTAATGGCAGGAAGTTATTCTAGTGTACTATCAGTAAAAGGCAGCGTGAACTACCTAGCTGAAAAGTGCAATCCATGATTCATTTTAAATAAGAGGTCAAAGATTAAAGGAACTTAAGTCAAAAGTTGAACAGCTCAATGGAAGGCATGCAATCTGACTTTGTGGAGGAAAAAAAGGGAAGTAGAATTGTACTGGCAAGCTTCCAGGCAGGGCAAAAGTGATCATCTTGTTAGGCTCACATACTTCCTTTTTTTTGGGGGGGGGGTCTTTTTGCCATTTCTTGGGCTGCTCCCACGGCATATGGAGGTCGAATGGAGCTGTAGCCGCTGGCCTATGCTAGAGCCACAGCAACTCGGGATCCGAACCACGTCTGTAACCTACACCACAGCTCACGGCAACGCTGGATCCTTAACCCACTGAGCAAGGGCAGGGATCGAACCCACGACTTCATGATTCCTAGTCGGATTCATTAACCACTGCGCCACGACAGGAACTCCTCACATACTTTCTTAATACCTGTACTATTTACCAAATGATTCACATTAATGGTTCTAAAACTGCCCCTCAGAGAAGCAGACAAGAACAAATGATTCAGCCTATCAGTACCCCAAATCCTCCGGGAAGTAAATCTCATTTCAAAAAAGGAAAAATAATTGATTAGGCGTCTTCCCACAGATTCAATTTGGTTCTGAATGTTTAGAATGTTATAAAACATAAGTTAAATTAAAAGTAAACCTACTGAGTTGACAGCCAAAATAATTCTTCACATGCTTTGTAAAAACATAACAGCATTCATCCAGTTGACAAATATGTACAGATTGATAAGGAAAAAGCCACACACACCTCAAAACCCATTCGCATATTTAGAAAGAAGCCACTTAAAATCTGGAGTATAGTTCATTGGAGACAAAGAAAAACACAGAATAAATATGATTAAATTCTAGTTTCGAATAAAGCCTTTTCATTACAACGCAGAATCTTTATAAAGAATTCAGTGCTACTCCACTTTAAAAATGGACCAACTTGGAGTTCCCGTCGTGGTGCAGTGGTTAATGAATCCGACTAGGAACCATGAGGTTGCAGGTTCAATCCCTGCCCTTGCTCAGTGGGTTAAGGATCCAGCGTTGCCGTGAGCTGTGGTGTAGGTCGCAGACGTGGCTCGGATCCCACGTTGCTGTGGCTGTGGCAAAGGCCAGCGGCTACAGCTCCAATTTGACCCCTAGCCTGGGAACCTCCATATGCCGTGGGAGCGGCCCAAAAAATGGCAAAAAGACAAAAAAAAAAGGACCAACTTTATGAACAAAGTCACACATGGCCTACACCACAGGAACAGGTTGTACTAAGACCAGAATTGTAACCTACATCATGCTTGCTGGACTTGAGCCCACTGGTAGTTTATTTTCTGTAATTTCAAAGGACAGAGGCAGAGAATTACCTAAGGGGATAGACAAAATTATTAAATAAAATTTTCATGTCTGCTGAAACATCAAGAAGCCACACCCAGCTCCAAGTATTAAAAGGGGAGCATTTAGTCCTCATTGAGTGGAGTCATTTTCACTTGAAACTAGTAAACATAAATTAAAGTGAAAACAAAAGGCAAACCTAAAACAAATCTCATCTCATTGGTCTGGTAGCCAGGACTCCACGTAAGCTGTGCCAATTAAGTGGCTTTGGAAACATTAGTCAACCTTTCTGGTCCCATCTGCCTCATGTGTGAAATGAGGGGTTTGTGGACCTGTAACCCATTACCAAGGACAAACACCTCTCTGTAAGGGGAGGAAGGCCCAGCCCTCCCAGGCCCAAACCTGCATAAAAATATTTCACAGCCCAACTTACATCAAGATCTTCAGATCAAAAACCTGCACTGAACAACTGCGATCCCTACACTCTGAGAACCCAAAGTAAAACAAAAACAAAAACAAAAACAAAAAACAAAAAACAGATACTTGAAGAACTGCAACAGCTCCTTTTAGTTTCGAATTTTTCTGTAACATGAATAAAACCAGACACTATAGAAACAGAAAAGCTTGTTTTCTGAAGACATTCATACTCTCCAATCCCCTCTCCATCTGAGTCAACTCTAAGGGCAGTCACAACAGGTGTGGGGTGGAGGCGGCCAGGGTATATGAGAGATGAGTGCCTCTGGAACTGTGCTTGCTAACTAAGGAGGAAGCCACAAACATTTACCAAGATTCCCAGGTCTCTATTAGTCCCCGGAGTAACCTCTATTGGTTCTCTACAGCTTCGCAGCAAGTGATCCCCAAACTTAGCAGCTTGAAGCAATAGACATTGACGATGTCCCACCAGCTGTGAAGATCAGGAATTTGGGAAGGGCCCAAGGAGGAGGGCTCTGCCTTAGAGGCCTCTCAGCAGGGGGTAGATGAGATGGTCAAATGGGGCATCCGTCCTCTCAAGATATTCAGGAGTTTGCAGGAGCCTCTTCCACGGTGGCTCACTCACAGCTGGCCAGTCAGGGCTGGCTGTTAGCAGCAAGTCTCAGTTCTTCACCAAATGAACATCTCCCCCGGGTTGGTTGACAGAACAGGTGATTCAAGAGAAAGCAAGATGGAGGCTGCGGTGTCTCATGACCTAGCTTTTCAAGTTACAGTTCATTCTCTCCTCAGTCTCCTGGGGTTTCATAGGTCAGCCCTATCGACGTAGGAAAGACCACACAAGGGCATAAACCGCAGATGGTGAGGCTCTTTGCAGACCGTGTTGCGGATGTGCCAACATGGTTCACTCTCTGGCCAAAAGGATTCATGACCATCCCCCATGTGAATACACCAACCCCCCCGCTCAAGGCCCTGAAAACCCTCATCTCTTTGCAAGGTGAGCTCCAAGCCCAGAATCTCTTCATCTATATCAGATCCAGGTATGCAGGAGGCGCCTCAGGTGTAATTCCTTAAGGACAGCCCTTGATGAGAGGCACTCTCAACTTGAATGCCAGTGAACTAAAGCAACAAGTTACCTGCCCCCGGCGAACCCAACACATAGCGTGAACAGGTGCAGGGCAACCACTAGACACAGTTCAGTTCAATGAAGGGAGAAATGAAAGGCACACTGTTTCAGAGACATTCTGAAACCCTGCAAAGCAAAGATGGGCAGGCCCTTTGTTAGGATTCAAGACCAGGGGATACTTCCTTCATGGGTTTTTGCTTCATGCCCTGAACACTTGGTCCCACCTTAAAAATCATCTTTCTCTAGTTCCCATTATGGCACAGTGGAAACAAACCCGACTGGTATTCATGAGGATGTAGGTTCAATCCCTGGCCCCACTCAGTGGGTCAAGGATCAAGCATTGCTGTTGAGCTATGGTATAGGTCACCAACAGGGCTCAGACTACACATGGCTATGGCTGTGGCACAGGCTGTCAGCTCCAATTCAACCTCTAGCCTAGGAACTTCCATAGGGCAGGTGCGGCCCTAAAAAACAACAACAACAAAAAATCACCCTTCCATTTCCTTGAAAAGTAGCTTGTGTCAGGAAGTGTCTGGTGCTTGCAACACACTGTGGATGTACTAAATGCCACTGAACTGTTCACCTTAAAATGGCTAATTTTCAGTTATGTGAATTTCACCTTCGTAAGTCACTTCTAAAAGGTGTTTCCTCTAACATGCTTTAAAATGGGCCTATTAAAGTGTTGATTTATTTATATCATCTAATTTACACAAGTGGCATTACTGTCCACCTTTTTTTCTCTCACACACTGAACCATTCTGTTCCACAAAAGTCCAAAGCTTCATGAAAGCATATACCCCATCTCCCTAGGCTCTCACCCTGCCCAAAGCCACTTCTCATTTTTACTTGAAGGATTTTTTTTTTTTAAGTATCTTTAATGATAAAATTTCACAAGTGGTGACTTTCAGCATGTGGAGAGAACACGCTGTATCCGGGAACCTTAATGCCACACCAGATGGGCAATGGTCCGCTCCCAAGATCAAACCAGTTAGACCCACTTCTGCAGAAACTTCCCGAGTGTACAAGGGTCCAGGGCTGTCATGAACTAAAGTGGGCTCTTGAACTAAAGACAAGACAATAAAGAGTGTTATTACAGAAGCTCTGAATAAGATCAAAATCCTAATTAACTCTGAATGAGAGTGGAGCTGTACTCAGGGCTGTGACCTCAGAGACACGCAGGCAACACCTTAAACAAAAGCTCCCACAGCAGCATGATTTGGAAGCGCTTCCCATCAATGAGCCAAGCACTCTTCCCATGCTCATTTTAACCCCTTCTTCCCAGTATGGTTCTATGCCTACTTTAAGCAAGATTTTTCGATTCAAAAAAAAAAGCCCGTTATCCATTTCCCCCAAAACTGCACACATCATTGTGCAGATCAATTTATCCTAAGGTCAAAAGACTTGGAGACCTCAAGTCTTAAGTTGTGTTTTTGGTTTCTTTTTCTTTCTTTTTTTTTTTTTCTTTTTAGAGCCACTCCTGCGGCACATGGAGAGGTTCCCAGGCTAGGGGTCCAATCAGAGCTACAGCTGCCAGACCACACCAGAGCCACAGCCACGCAGGATCCAGGCCACATCTGTGGCCTACACCACATCTCACGGCAACACCAGATCCTTAACCCACTGAGCAAGGCCAGGGATCAAACCCGCAACCTCATGGTTTCTAGTTGGATTTGTTTCTGCTGCGCCACGACGGGAACGCCACGCCTGTAATTTATGACTGTAATCTGCTGGCAAACACAGAGAGCTCCAACTTCCACAGTTATTTGTGAATAAAATAAGCAGCTACTCTTTACACTGTCCTTGGGTCCTTATTTCTCTACCAAGAAAAAGACTCTCGGTCACTTCCTGATAAGAAAGGAATTGAGGACAAGGAGAGCAGTAGCGTTCTGTCAAGTGCGAAAATAGGAACAGGAATCAACCAGAAATGCTTAAGAGGAATCGCCAAGTGACACTCAGGGCCTGGGGGATTATACATGATAACTACGCCAGCCGCTTGGTGATTTGATTTTTCTCCAGCACTGCTTGGCAGAGCAGGAACCAAACTAGACGAAGACACAGAGAATGGAGACTTGGCAAGTGAGGGCAGCAGGTCAGAGGAATGAGGGGCTGAGTGCTCGGGTAAAAGGTTAGTTATTGAAATGCTTAATCAATCAAAAAAAAAAAAAAGGAGTTCCCATCGTGGCTCAGTGATTAACAAATCCAACTAGGAACCATGAGATTGTGGGTTCGATCCCTGGCCTTGCTCAGTGGGTTAAGGATCTGACGTTGCTGTGAGCTGTGGTGTAGGTTGAAGACGCAACTCGGATCCCGAGTTGCTGTGGCTCTGGCGTAGGCCGGCAGCTAGAGCTCCGATTCAACCCTTAGCCTGGGAACCTCCATTTGCTGCAGGAGCGGCCCAAGAAATGGCAAAAAGACAAAAAAAAAGAAAGAAAGAAATGCTTTATCAACTCCAGTTACAATTAACTACACAAGAGCAGTAACAGGCTTTGTCTAACTGTAGCATGAATTAAGGTACAGGCACGCATATTATTCCAATTAAACTTTACATCAAAAAGGAATTAATTCTAGGGGTTCCCTTGGGGTGCAGTAGACTAAGGACCTGGCACAACTGCAGTGGCTCAGGTCACAGCTATGGCCCAGGTTCAATCCCTGCCTGGCCCGGGAACTTCCATATGCTGTGGGCGGGCCAAAGATAAATGAAGTAATTGTAATACTTACGGGTTGGTTGGCTGCCAGAGGTGGAAGCTGGGGGCACAAAATGGGAATAAAAGAAAACAAAGTTCTGGGAGTTCCCAGTGAGGCGCAGCAGAAACGAACCCAACAAGAGGATGTAGGTTCCATCCCTGGTCTCACTCAGTGGGTTAAGGAGCCGGCGTTGCCATGAGCTGTGATGTAAGTCACAGATGCAGCTCAGATCTGGTGTTGCTGTGGCTGTGGTGTAGGCTGGCAGCTGTGGCTCCAATTTGACCCTTAGCCTGGGAATTTCCACATGCCACAGGCTCGGTCCTAAAAAAAAAAAAAGTTCTGACCTCAAATTACCCATATTACATGTTCCAAAACAAGTAACTGCTTAAAGAAATACCATAATGATGCTAAAAATGCATATTTCATGAATTGAGAAAGCATGTTTAATGAAGGAAAACTACCTACTATCTAGGAAAACTCTAGAGGTTGCTGAGAATTTGCGTTCCTTCAGTGTAGCCACTCCACACCTCACAGAGACTCATTTACACGGGATGTGCATGGACCATTAGCCTTTGTTTAAGCCTATCCAGCCCCAGAGACGCCCTGCTTTATGAGGCTGGCTCACTTTTAGTCATTTCAACATCAAAAATGTCCAACGACTCACTCACGGTAATCTTAAAATATTGATCCTCTCTCTGCTTAATGTGAAATAAACCTCACCTTTCTCCCAGATAAAAGCCCCTGAGCTCTCCTGCCTCCTACGCTCCATGTGTCCCCCAGCCTCACATCTTCTCGTTAAATATCCCTGGTTTTCTCAGCATCCTTGGTCCCTCATGTGACATGTTTCAGTTCTCATGTTATCCCAACTGGCCCTTCACAGAAGAGCCAATTTTCCTAAGAACTTCAACTTCTCATGAAAAGAAGCTTATAAAGTCTTATCATGCCCATCTCGTGCCTACAAAAACTGAGACTTTAGAGGTGTGTGACTTGCCCTAAGGTCATCAACCAAGCAGTTCAACTCAAGTCCATGCTCTTATCCACTGTATTAATTTCCCACTGCTGCTCTAACAAATTACCATGACTTAGTGGCTTCAAATAAGCTAAGTTTATGATTTTACAGTTCTGGAGGTTAAAAGTTCAAAATCGGTCTCGCTAGGCTAAAATCAAGGTGTTGGCAGGGCTGCGCTCCTCCTGGAGGCTCTGAGAGAAAAATCCATTTCCTTTTCCTCTCCAAGGCCCCCCCTTCCTCCATCTTCAAAACCAGCAGCATCCGACAAGTCTCTCTCTGACTCTCATTTATCTGCTCTCGCTCCCTCTCCCACTTATCAGGAGCCTTGGGGTTATACTGGCTCCCCTGGCTAATCCAGGCTCCTCTCCTGCAACCCTAATTCCACCTGCACCCTCATCCTGCCTCGCCTTGGCACACAGTCACAGGTTCAATGGATGAAAGTGCAAACATCTTTGGGAGCCCTCTGCCTCCAAGTACCATCCCGCCTTAAAGACAGGTTCCTGAGGGCTGTGTCCTCCCCTCTCACGGTGAAGCATCTGTAACCCAAACAGGACTCCAGGGGGGTTTAACTATCACAAACAGCCATCACTTCAGTGATGACTAACAACAGTCATCTTATAAAATGAGGCTAACGCGACATGGATGCAGCTGGAGAGACTCATACTAAGTGAGGTCAGAAAGACAAACACATATGATATCACTTATTTCTGCTATATAATATATGGCACAAAGGAACCTTTCCACAGAAAAGAAAACTCATGGACTTGGAAAACAGACTTGTGGCTGCCAAGGGGGAGAGGAAGGGAGTGGGATGGACTGGGAATCTGAAGTTAACAGATGCAAACTATCGCATTTGGAGTGGATAAGCAATGAGATCCTGCTGTATAGCACTGGGAACTCTGTCTAGTCACTTATGATGGAGCATGAGAATGGGAGAAAAAGAATGTATATACATACATGTGACTGGGTCACTTTGCTGTATAGTAGAAAGTTGACAGAACACTGTAAACCAACTACAACATAAAAAATAAAAATTATAATAAGTAAATAAAAATTTAAAACGCATTTTAAAAAGATGAGGCTAACAGAGTGACTGTGAGGACTAAGGCACGAGATATGTGAGTGGCACCATTTCTAGCATAGAGTTAAGTGATCAGTAAATGGAGAGAATGTACCCAACTTCTCTTGTTACAGGCCAGGGGTACTTGACATTGTAGCATCTATGTTATACTGTCGGCTGAGATCACATACAGTGGCAAAAGCCAGTGGACAAAGCCATTACAGTTCACTGGAGGATGAAACAGACCAACAGGCTAGTCGATTTTAGAATTTTTTTAAAAAAGTTCAACATAAAGAGTCTGAATTGAAAATCATGTGATCCTATTAGTGAGCTGTCATGGATAAAGGCATAAAATGCATATTCCATTTGTGGGTAATATAAAATCAGTGGATTCATGTGTGATTGATTTTTTTCAACTAAAAAATACAGTTAAGATGTATTCCTGATAAATACCCTTTTGGACTGAGGCCTAATCAGACCATTTTTTAGTTTCAGATTTTGATATTCCATACATGAGCTATGCCTCATGTGTTAAGAGTACCAAGATTTATAAACTAAATAAATTTTGCATGTTTTCATCCCATCTTTTTTCTTTTAAATAAAAATAGGTCAAGTATAAGCCCTAAGGCAAAGTGCCAGAAACCTCTCTCCAAGTGTATGTGGATTTACATTCTGGTCCTTAATACTGAGCATATTTTTACAACTATTTAAGATTTCGTCTACATACATTGTTGTCTCCTCTTCCATCTCAACTATACCAAGGCCACAACAACAGACGTTTTACAGGAATGAAGAGAGGTGCCTAAAAGGAGATGGTTGGTAATATGAATAAATAAAATATGAATGAATAAAATGGGCAAAATGTCAAGTGGATGACAAAAGAGCCCAAGAAAAGCAGAGACTCCCATCCTGCCTAAGGGATGCCCCATATACTGGTTGCCTTGGGGGAATGCAGGCCTGTGGTTACCAGATTTATTGGAAACTCCAGAGATGAGGATTTTTATCTAAAATCTGAGGGTATGAGTTCCCGTCATGGCACAGCGGAAACAATCCGACTAGGAACCATGTGGTTGCGGACTGGATCCCTGGGTTAAGGGTCTGGTATTGGTGTGGCTGTGGTGTAGGCCGGCGGCTGCAGCTCCGATTCAACCCCTAGCCTGGGAACTTTCATATGCTGCAGGTGTGGCCCTAAAAAGACAAACGACAAAAAGAAAGAAAGAAAAGAAAAGAAAAGAAAAGAAAATCTGGGGGTATGTAAATGTTGGTTTAAAATTTTAAATAAGCAAAAATTGTCAGTCCAACAAAACCTATTGCGGGCCATTTTGTGACCTCTAGCCGACCTTCAGGGCCCTCCACGGGACCAGCCCAATGATCTGTTGCTTTAGAGTACTGTTTGTGGTGGACAGGGCTGGCTTCTAGTGATTATTTTCCTTCTTCTTAAATAATCGTAGACCCCCAAAAAAGGGAGTTCCTGTCGTGGCTCAGTGGTTAACCAACTCAACTGGGATCCATGAGGATGCGGGTTCGGTCCCTGGCCTAGCTCAGTGGGTTAAATAAAGATCAGGTCTTGCCATGAGCTGTGGTGTAGGTCACAGACACGGCTCAGATGTGGCATGGCTGTGGCTGTGGCGTAGGCTGGCAGCTACAGGTCTGATTGGACCCCTAGCCTGGGAACCTCCATATGCTGTGGGTGCCCCCCTTAATAAAAATCATCATCATCATCAGAGACCATCCCTTTAATTATCTTTTCCATGATAGGGAAACATCTAAAATGAACAGTGATCACTTTTTTGGACATTCACAAATGTGCCAACTTAGGCAAACTGCCTTTTCCTCCACAGGGTGTTTTTTTTTTTTTGTCCTTTTTGCCACTTCTTGGGCCACTCCTGTGGCATATGGAGGTTCCCAGGCTAGGGGTCGAATCAGAGCTGTAGCCGCCAGCCTATGCCAGAGCCACAGCAACTCGGGATCCCAGCCGCATCTGCGACCTACACCACAGCTCACGGCAACGCCGGATCCTTAACCCACTGAGCAAGGGCAGGGATCGAACCCACAACCTCATGGTTCCTAGTCGGATTCATTAACCACTGTGCCACGACGGGAACTCCCACAGGGTCTCTCTTGATTCTCTGCTTCCCTTCCGCCAACCCTCTATTCCACATGTATGACATCGATAAACTGCCAATAGGAAAACCCCTGCTTCTCTGCCAACCCATAAGTAAGTCCAATACAGTCTTTCCATCAAAATATTTGGAAACTCTGACCACTTCTCACTATTTCCAATACTGCCACCATCCTCTCTAGCCCAGACTACTGCATTCTTCAAAGCTCTCCAGAAAAACAGAACCAACAGGATACATATATAGAAAAAGAGATTTATGAGAAGGAATTGGCCCACATGATTGCGGAGGCCGAGAAGACCCATGATCTGCCCATCTACACACTAGGCACTCAGGAGAGCTGACCGGTGTAGTTCCAGTCCATGGACAGAGGCCTGAGAACCAGGAGGGCCAACAGGATGGAGTAACTGCCAGTTCAAAAGCCAGCAGGCTTGAAACCCAAGAAGAGCCGATGTTTCAACTCAAGTCCCTCTGAAGGCAGGGAAAGATCAAGGTCCTAGCGCATGCACTCAGGCAAGAGTAGCTTCCTGTTAGTCACAGGAGGATTGGGCTTTTAGTTGTAGGCGGGCCTTCGACTGATTAGGTGAGGCCCACCCACATTCGGGAGGACAATCTGCTTTACTCCGTCTACCAATTCAAATCTCAATCTCATCCAAAAAGATACACCCACAATGATGTAATAATGTATGGCCAAATATCTCGACATCCTATGGTCCAGTCAGGTTGACACACAAAATTAATCATCACAATTACGAGAATTGTTCTTTACCTGGCTTTTCTTCTTAATTTCCTTCAGCCTATTCTTCACCCACCAACCTGTGATCTTTTTAAAGTTGCATGGAGACATAACTCACATACTATACCATTCACCCTAAGTGTACAATTCAATGGGTTTTAGTGTATCAACAAATAAGTGCATCTTTATCACAGCCAGCCAAAGATGGTTAACAACAAATTAAAGAAGCCTCAGTGGCTTTTCACCCTGCTTAGGGTAAAATGCAGTCTACTCACCAAAGCCCACAAAGCCTTATACAACCTTGCTGGTCTACCTCTTCATCTCACTCAGTTCCAGACCAGCTGGAATGGTCCAGCTTGATTGATCCTGCCTTGATCCCCCTTCCTCATTTCCCAGAAAACTCCCTCCCATCCCCACGTCTTTCCACCCCCTCACTTTATTCAGCTCCCTAATCAAATGTCAGCCGCTGAAATAAGATGCCCCTGAGCATCTTCTCTGAAATACTCCTCACACATGCGCTCAATCATTCGCTACCCATTCACCTTATTTTTTTGCAATGTAATTATGGTAATTGACAAGGTATTACCGAGTCTTCATGGTAATTACTGGCACCTAACAGGTTATTATTGACTTATTAACCATGCTCCATTAGGGAGCAACTCTCTCTGCCTTATTTGTGCCTGTGTCCCAAGTTGCTAGAACAGTAGCTGACACAGGTTGGGTGTTCAGTCAGCAATTTTAGGCAAGGAGAGATAGTTGTGGGCCTAAACCCTTCAGTGACCAAGGCCCTGATCCCAGTCCTACACCTGGGTTCTATTTCTCATTAACCTCATTTGCTCTTCCCTTTCCAATTTCTACATTAAAAAGATGCCTAAAGCGAGCTGTTCCAAGTGTTTTTGTACCTGCATAAAACTGTCATGTATGACATAATCTTACTCTGAATCAATTTTTTTTTTTAACTCTACCAGCTAATTATAGTATGGCTTTAGGAATTCTAATTCATGGATGTTTTGAAAAAAAGTTGCCCTCCAGGCTGACAGTTGGCCTATAAATGTTCTTCTTAGATTTAAAAACAAGTAAGTTTTGGAACTCCAGGGAAGTGTTCTAAACTTGTGCCAACGCCATGACTAGGAGATTATGGCTAGAAATAAAACAGGAATTTCCAGATTTACAGCACTGCCTTATTATGAGGGCACTGGAAGCAACTTCAATGTTGACACCAAGTTTCTAAGTTTCTACTCATGGAGATACTTATCTTTAACTGGGAATTGGGGAGAGGAAGGGCGGCAAGGAGGAAATCTCCTAAAAATACTTTATGTTGTTAATATTTTTCTTTTTTTCATATTTTCATGAGGCAATTCCCTAAAAATTCATTCAGTCTATTTCCTCAGATTTGGTGATTGGATAACCCCCAAAACATTTCAAAATACAGATGGTGATCCTCAGAAATTCCCATAAAATATACATTAGAAAAAAGTTATTTAAATTAAAATCCAATCACGGACAATGCCATTTTCAATGCATAAAGTGATCTTAATCTTGGTTAATAATTTATTTTTTTCTTTTCTCTCTTTTTTTTTTTAGGGCTGCACCTAAGGCATATGGAAGTTTTCAGGCCAGGGGTCAAATCAGAGCTACAGCTGGTGGCCTACATCACAGCCACAGCCACAGGGAATCCGAGTACATCTGCAACCTACACCACAGTTCATGGCAGCGCCAGATCCTTAACCCACTGAGCAAGGCCAGGGATCGAACCGCATCCTCATGGTTCCTAGTCGGGTTAGTTAACCATTGAGCCACAAAGGGAACTCCCAATTAGTAACTAAATTTTATGCTCCAATTTCTTCCACTAGTGTGAATAATACATTAAAAATGGCAACACTGGAGTTCCTGCTATGGCAGAGTGGGTTACGAATCCTACTGCTCAGGTGGCTGCAGATGGCTGCAGAGGTGCAGGTTCAATCCCTATCTGGGCACATTAGGTTAAAGGATCCAGTACGGCCGCACACAGCTGTGGTATAGGTCACAGCTGTGGCTTGGATTCAAGCCCTGGACCAGAAACTTGCATATGACATAGGTGCAGCTGTGTTAAAAAAAAAAAAAAAAAAAATGGCAACACTATGGTATGCTCCTATGTCTTTATTAAGAAGTAAGAAAAAGTACTCCATGTTTTTGTTAGTTTTTTTTTTTTTTTCAGAGAAAATAACGGATTGGCAAAATAGTAAAATAAGAATAGTTTAAATTTTTGTGCCTGAGGTATAATTACACAGCTTGTAGCAGTGGCTCACACTTCCTTTGAAATAAAAACATTTCTTTAATGTAGTCTTAATCTTGAGAGCATAACTGAGAAGTTTTAATCAAGTTTATTGATATAATTTAACCTCAACTGTCTCTGTTAGGAAATGAAAGAAAAGAAAAAAATCTTTAACTCAATGAAACCCCAAGGCCTGATCCAACCTCTACGAAATGGTTCCAATAGAGTAATAGGTGAGCAATAGCAAGCTATAGAAATATCTATCTATCCTTCATTATTTATCAAGTATGAGGACATCAAGAATATGAAAACTAAGCATTGAGGCAAGAGGAGGGTAATGGGAGGAGACCTCAGTGTTGACCCCCATTCCTTGAAAGGTGGGGACAGCGGCAGCCAGAATCAGTGCAGTATGAAGGCTGCTCTTATTGGCTAAATCATCAAAATGGCCAGGATGAGTGAATCACAAAGAATTTGCTTGGCAGAAAATCTCCTTCAACACACCTACCAAATCAGCAATAAAATTCCAGACCAGAAAACAGACTCTATTGATCCTCCCACGAAAGGGTTACCTTAAAGGAGCTCTCCAATTCCATCTTCCCCCTCTTCCCATGCTGTCGCCAGTTATCTGTGCTTCGCCTATGTCAGCATCCAAATATGTCTATAAATCGATCTTGCTTATTATCAGTGGGAATGATATTCTCTGCGAGACACACATTGGGGTGACCCAGCACAGAGCAACTCTCAGTCAAGGCATGTGTTGATATTGGCTCCTCATCCAATATTGTTTATATTGGCTACTCATCCAACAGTCTAATAGTCCCTGAGTATTTTCTCTTCAACCATACCAAATTTATGGCTGCCTCCTACCCAGAAAAGGGCCATCTTTGAATGTAGTAATTACATTTGCTCTTGTTATATTACTTCAACGTGGATGAGAAAGGAAAGGCAACAGAAGTAGGCTTTTTTCCCCTGAAAACATTCTGTCCTGAGGTCTCATGTATTGTTTTTATTTGTAGAGAGCTCACAAACCTCCCCTCTTCTAATCCCTTTGTTCCCCTAACCCTGGGGTTTATTTTACTATAGTTTTTGTTTTGTTTTGTTTTTGGTCTTCTTGCCTTTTCTAGCACCGCACCCGCGGCATATGGGAGGTTCCCAGGCTAGGGGTCGAATCAGAGCTGTAACCACCAGCTTATGCCAGGGCCACAGCAACGCAGGATCCGAGCCGCGTCTGCGACCTACACCACAGCTCACGGCAACGCCAGATCCTTAACCCACTGAGCAAGGCCAGGGATCGAACCCGCAACCTCATGGTTCCTAGTTGGATTCATTACCCACTGCACCACGACGGGAACTCCACTAAAGATTTTTTTTTAATGGTATAAAGAAAGTCACTGCTTGAGATTGGTTTTTAGAAAAGTACATGATACAACCTGAATGAGAATATTTAAATTTTATAGCTGATTTCTCTAGGGAGTTTTCTATTACAATTAGAAGGAACAACTTTTTCAGCAGTGACCTTGGCATAGACTAGGCTGCACTCCTGTGTTGACATCCAAGTGTATAGGTGAGTGAGGATGAACCAGAAATAATTTTACATAGGTTATGAGAACATGGACCTCAATATCCTTCTGAAAAACAGCAGTAAAAACGGACCCATAGCTTTATTTCTTGAAATAACCATTATGAAGGCAGGGAACAATGACACATCTAACAGCTTTGGCTAGCCAGCATCTTTGCCCATTTCCTGCCTTCGGCAGCATTCCTAAATGAGAAAACAACCTTCCCAGCCTCTACAGTCACACCTTACACATTCTATTCTTGAAGAAATCTGAAAGAAGAACCCTTTAGAGAAAAGATGTTCAAATTCAGCCCATATTTTAAGCCAGTGTGGATAGGCTGAAGATTTCTCTACTGAGCTCACTGAAAGACACAAACATTCACACAAACGAATAACTCAAACTAAATTTTCTGAACTATCATTGCTTTCCAAAGGCAAATTGCCACTGAAATGGCAAAGCATGAGAAGATCAATCACATCTTTCGTCACTGAGCAAACGAGCCCATGGAAAAGGGTAGTGTTTACTTTCTTGATTCTTCAACTCAGTGTTCTTGGCCAGGTATGATTTAACCCCGTGGGGTCACTGGCAATGTCAGGGGACATTTTTAGTCGGCCCAAGTGGGGGATGGAGGGCATGGTGCTACTGGCAACTGGTGAGTAGATGCCAGGGAAGCTGCTTAACACTCTACAATGCACAGAACAGACTCTCACAAGAAAAAACAAGCCAGCACAAAATGTCAATTGTCAATAGTGCCAAGGTTGAGAAACCCTACTTTAGAAAATACAAATAAATCATTAGGCGTCCAAGATGACTATAAGTTTTAGCGTTAATGACTTCCTTAATGTTTTCTACACATATTGTATCTCATGCACGCTAATACATCGGACGGTAAATATTATTCTAGTTCGAGGGCTCTTTTCACCATCAGAATATCTTGCCTGTTTCTCAGGGTTTTGTTTTGAGGTTAAGTTTTTCCACTCCCAAATAAAGGTTGGGGTTTGATCATTTGAACATGCCCACGTTTAAGAGCACCTAATGTTTCAGATGACTCAAACTCTTGGGTTAGAATTTTTTTTTTTTTTTAAGCATGGCTTTGTAAGGAAAAAAGAGAATTTCTGAAAGACAGGGGAAAACGTATTTCTTTATAAAACTCAGTCAAGCGAGGAAAGCCGTATCTCTAGAAGATCTGGAAACATGATTATTAACTTCCTAAGGAAAAAATAATCAGATAAGCATATGAATGTTTCAAGCAAAATATTCAGCATATTTCTAAACCATCTAAATATGTCTCTCTGTGCTGTCACTGCTCAAGAGATATTCCATGTGTTTCACCCAGGGCCATCTGCCACGGGTAAATCCACTGCCTAGGTTTCAAAGCTAAATGCACATGGTAGCAGTAAGCGGACATGAAATGGACAAAAGTCACAGCTGACAGAAAGTAAGACAGAAGTAATGGAAGAGGAGCCTTGGAGCACTATACTCACATAGCCTTTTTTTTTTTTTTGTCTTTTTTGCCATTTCTTGGGCCGCTCCCACAGCATATGGAGGTTCCCAGGCTAGAGGTCGAATCACAGCTATAGCTGCCAGCCTACGCCAGAGCCACAGCAATGGGGGATCCGAGCCACGTCTGCAACCCGCACCACAGCTCACAGCAACGCTGGATCCTTAACCCACTAAGCAAGGCCAGGGATCGAACCGGCAACCTCATGGTTCCTAGTCGAATTCGTTAACCACTGAGCCACGACGGGAACTCCTATACTCACATAGCTTAACAAACCCTTACACAGAAATTGCACACTTATTCCTGTATTTGACTTAATTTGGTCTATCTACCCCACACAAACCTCATTCATGGAAACCACTTGAACCTACTAGACCCCTGAATTGAACAAGCCAAAGAGAATGAATACACCTGACCACAGCCTAATTTAGCCAAGACCACTCCCTCCCTCCAGGAACTCATCTACCAGCTCATCACTGACATATTATATCTGTAGCCTGGAAAGAAAAGGTAATCTGATCCATTCAGGTTCCTCTCTTGGGAAACTCAACTAAGGGACACCAGGTCCTGTTAGAAATGGCACAGAAAAAAAGCAATTATATGGAATGCTGCTGCCATGTTTATGCCTGAGCACAAGATTAATGAGAGTCCTCTGGGAAATCCTTACATTAAAACTCTCTTCATCTCACCTAGCTTGAAAGCCTCTTTGCTCTTTGTTACCAAAAAAAAAAGCATGAACTGCATATAAAACTGGTGAATCTGATGAGGCTTTGAATGTACCAAATGTGAATTCCTGTTTTTGTTTGTTTGTTTTGCTTTTTAGGGTGGCACCCACCACATATGGAAGTTCCCAGGCTAGGGGTCAAATCGGAGTTGCAGCTGCCGGCCACAGCCGCAGCAGCAGCAATGCGGGATCCAAGCCGGGTCAGCAACCTACACCACAGCTCACAGCAACACCGGATCTTTAACCCACTGAGTAAGGCCAGGGATCAAACCCACATCCTCATGGATCCAGGTACGGTTCATTAACTGCTGAGCCACGAAGGGAACCCCTGAATTCCTGGTTTTAATACTGTACCAGAGTTAGGCAAGACGTTACCATGGGGGAAACAACGAAAGGCACAGAGGACTTCCCTGTACTTTTTTTTTTTTTTTTTGCAACCTCCTCTTGAATTTACATTTCAAAATAAAAAGTTTTTTAAAAAGCAAGGGCTAACTAAAGCATTTACCTATCTGCACGGGTTCCCTACGACTGCCATAACAAAGTACCATAAACTGAATGGCTTCAAATAAGAGAGATCTATCGGTTCACAGTTCTGGAGACAAGAAATCTAAAATCAAAGTGCTCACCAAGCCATACTCCCATGAAACCCTAAAGGAATGCTCCCTTATCTCTCTAGCTTCCGGTGGCTTGCTGGCAACCTTTGGTCTTCCCTGGCCTGTAGATGTATCACTTCAAAGCTCAGCTGTTACGCGGCTTTCTTCCTGTGTATATCTGCCTTCGCATGCCCATCTTCATGTAAGGATGCCAGTCATATCAGATTAGGGTGCCTACCCTAACTCGATTATGACCTCCCTTCCCATACTCTGAGTGACAACCCTATTCCCAAATAAGGTCACATTCTGAGGGACTGCAGTTTAGGACCTCAATATGCAGGCACACCTTAGAGACACTGCAGGTGACTATCACAATAAAGCAAGTCATATGAATTTTTTTTGTTTGTTTCCCAGTGCATATAAAAGCTATGTTTAGCAAAGAAACTCATGGACTTGGAGAACTGACTTGTGGTTGCCAAGGGGGAGGGAGAGGGAGGGGGATGGACTGGGAGTCTGGGTTAATAGATGCAAAACTAGGCGTCCCCGTCGTGGCGCAGAGGAAACGAACCCAACTAGGAACCGTGAGGTTGTGGGTTCGATCTCTGGCCTCACTCAGTGGGTTGGGAATCCAGTGTCACCATAAGCTGTGGTGTAGGTCCCAGACGCAGCTCGGATCCTGCATTGCTGTGGCTGTGGCGTAGGCCGGTGGCTGTAGCTCTGATTCAGCCCCTGGCCTGTGAACCTCCATATGCCAGGAGTGCACCCGCCCACCCGCCCCCACCCCCCCACCCCCGCAAAAAAAAGATGCAACACTACTGCCTTTGGAATGGATAAGCAATGAGGTCCTGATGTATAGCACTTGGAACTATATCTAGTCACTTATGATGGAACATAATGGAAGATAATGTGAGAAAAAGAATGTATATATGTGTGTGTGACCGGGTCACTACGCTGTACAGTAGAAATTAACAGAACATTGTAAACCAACTAAAATGAAGAAAATAAAAATCCTTTAAAAATTTTAAGTTATGCTTACAATATCCTGTTGTCTATTAAATGTCCAACAGCATTATGTCTAATAAAACAAAATACATGCTTTAATTAACAAATGCTATATTGCCAAAACATACTAACCCTCATCTGAGCCTTCAGAGAGTCATAGGGTAACATCAGAGATCACTGATTACGGATCACCAGAATATAACAATAATGAAAAAGTGTGAAATTCTACAAGAATTACCCAAATATGACTGAGATGTGGGTGAACAAGTACTGTTTTTTTAAAAAAAAAAATGGAGCTGATAACATTTGTTCAAAGTAGGGTTACCATAAACCTTCAATTTGCTTTAAAAAAAAAAAAAAAAAAGCAGTATCTGCAAAGTGCAGTAAAGCCAAACACAATAAAATGTGATGTGTATATTGTATTTTGTGGGGGACACAATTCAACCTATAACACTATCCTATCAAAGACCTAATTTTCTAGAGCCTATTATTTCTCAGAATGGAAACCTTGTTCATTTTGGAGTTCCTGCTGTGCACAGTGGAAACAAATCTCACTAGTATCCATGAGGATTTGGGTTCAATTCCTAGCCCTGCTCAGTGGGTCGGGGATTCAGCCTTGCTGTGAGCTGTGGTGTAGGTCGCAGGCACAGCTCAGATCCCGAGTTGCTGCAGCTATGGTGTAGGCTGGCAGCTGTAGTAGCTCTGATTCAGCCCCTAGCCTGGGAACTTCCCTATGCTGCAGGTGTGGCCCTAAAAGGCAAAAAAAAAAAAAAAAAAAAGAAAGAAAGAAAAGAAATCTTGTTCATTTCATTCATTCAAAAGAACTGGCGACCTCCTGTATGTACCAGTCACTACGTTCAACTCTGTGAATGAAAAAAATGACTAGTAAGTAGAGTCTGGCTCAAATTTAATATCTCTCTTCTATAAGTATCCACAACTAAGGCTTCTGACACACTGCTTTTGTGAAATTCTTAGAGGTCAACCTTCATGGTCTAACTGCAACTGCTCACGGGTGTGCAACGAAAGTCAGTCTACAGTAATTCTCTGTAGCACATTCACCATCTGGTGCTTTCTTGTTCATTTGTTAATTTATTTGCCCAATCCCCCCCTGCCCCTCCCCCACCAGTAGAAGGTAAGCTTTTTGAGTGTAAAGCCCCTATCTGTCTTTGTCCTCTAATATATCGCTATAAACTCCAAACATTCTTGACCTAGTAGGCACTCAACTATGTGTTAAAAGAATGAATGTGTGGCATTCCCGTCGTGGCTCAGCGGAAACAAATCTGCCTAGGATCCATGAGGACGCAGGTTCGATCCCTGACTTCACTCAGTGGCTTAAGGACCTGGAGTTGCCATGAGCTGTGGTATAGGTCGCAGATGAGGCTCAGATCTGGCATTGCTGTGGCTGTGGTGCAGGCTGGCAGCTATAGCTTGGATTCAGCCCCTAGCCTGGGAACCTCCATATGCCTCAGGTGTGGCCCCAAAAAGCCAAAAAAAAAGATAAATAAAATTAAAAAGACACATGTGTGAAAAAATGTTAAAAAAAAAATGAATATGATACCAAAGGACATTCATAGAACATCCAGACTATGACTATATCATCTGTTCCCGTGCTCCTAACAGCACTACTAGGTAGATGCAGGAATTCTAATTTGCACTTGAAATTGAGGCTTTAAGAAGTTTTGATAGGAGTTCCCGTTGTGGCGCAGTGGTTAACGAATCCGACTAGGAACCATGAGGTTGCGGGTTCGGTCCCTGCCCTTGCTCAGTGGGTTAACGATCCGGCGTTGCCGTGAGCTGTGGTGTAGGTTGCAGACGCGGCTCAGATCCCGCATTGCTGTGGCTCTGGCGTAGGCTGGCAGCTACAGCTCCGATTCGACCCCTAGCCTGGGAACCTCCATATGCCGCGGGAGCGGCCCAAGAAATAGCAACAACAACAACAAAAAGGCAAAAAAAAAAAAAGTTTTGATAGAAAAACTCTCCTGACACACAAGCATGAGAAGGAAGAATCAAATGACACATAAAAACGACGTCAAACTAAATGCACATAGCCCAGTTCTGTGCCTCTGGTCACTTTGGCTCTTACGTCCAAGTGGAAGTCCTCCCTGTCTGTTATTTGGGAAATTATTCTATTTAATAGACCAGGAAGTACATTTCATTTTAGTTTCCAGAGATAAAATCCAAACTAGATGGAATTTTTTTAATGTTTTAATTGGCCACACCTGCAGCATACGCAAGTTCCCGGGCCAGGGATCAAATCCAAATCAGAGCTGCAACCCATACCACAGCTTTGGTAATACCAGACCCTTAACCCACGGCTCCAGGCCAGGGATCGAACCCGTGCCTCAGCAATGACCCAAACCTCTGCAGTCAGGTCCTTAACTCCCTACACCACAGCAGGATAGAATTTCTGATACTTGAAATAGAAACACTTGGAGAGACCTTTGGATTTAAATATAAAATACACTGGTGCTTTCATCTAATCATAGAATCAGAAGACGGAATAAAATCTGGAGTGGCCAACCATAATAAACCGCAACAGCTGAAGCGTCCCAAATATGCAGGGTGCTTGGAGTCAAAGGCTAATTTTATTTAAAAGGCATGTAATTGACCCAAGAAATGACAATTTAAAATCTGAACATTAAACTATCTGAGACTAACTCAAGCCATTTGAAAAGACAGAGTACTTGCAATACAATTTATACACTGAATTTTCACAGTAGTTATTTCATAAAAGTTATTTTCATATACAACATATTTTATTAAATGGAATGTTTCTTCCTAGAAAGACCTCAGAAACCAAACATCTTGCATTTTACTCCTTAAATAATACCTTCTGACTTGCTATATTACTAGAAGTAATTGATGTTTATGTATACACACACACACACACACACACACACACACACACACACACACACATGAAAGTTTTTACCTAACCAAATTTGAAACCAGTAAAAATATATCAGCTGCTTGGTCATAGAAATAGAAGTGATTTGGTAAGAAGGAAGGAATTAATATTTGAGCCCAACTGCTCTGGGAACTTTATATATAGACAGTTGATCCTTGAATAAAACAGGTTCAAACTGCACAGGTCCATTAACACATGGAGTTTTTTCAAGAAATACACTGGAAAAAAATTTTGGAGCTTTGTGAAAAAAACTCACAGATGAACCATGTAGCCTAGAAATATTTTTAAAAATTAAGGAAGAGTGTATATATCTGTCTGACTGGGTCACTTGGCTGTACAGCAGAAATTGACAGAACACTGTCAACCAACTATAAGAAAAAAATTTTTAAAGAAAAAAATTAAGGAAAAGGTATATCATGAATGCACAAAGTATATGTAGATAGTCTCCTTAGGTATAAAGTGAGGGATATTTAATATAAATTAATAATGTATTTGTTTTCTGTTTTATAACTTTGCTTTTAAGGAATTACATTAGAGTACACTAAGCCTCTTTCTCATAATTGGAGAAATGGCACATCAGCCTGTTATCGCAGGTAAGTGGGGGGTTTTTTTTATGTAATAATGTTTCTAATACTGTATTATGAGTGACTGTAATATTGTATGCCATAAAAATTGTATAATGATTCACTCATTAGTGTATCATAGTCTAGGCCATCATGAACTAATCATATTGCTGTTTGTCATCAACCCATGAATTATTATACCTGTACATAAATATGAATTTTTTTTCATATCTTTTCAATTTGATTTCTAGTGTTAGCAATATGTATAACATCTGTAGTGTTTGTATCATAAGACAATATTGACATAAGTACTGACAGACGGATGTATATCTGATAAACAGAGGATGCAAACTTATGGTATCCATACATACAGTATAGTGCTGTAAATGCATTTTTTTCTTCCTTATATTCTTAATATTTCTTTAAGTTATTTTATTGTAAGAATACAGTACATAATACATACGACATACAAAATATGTGTTAATTAACTATTTATGTTATCAATAAGGCTTCTGGTCAACAGTATTAGAGTTAAGTTTTGGGCAAGTCAAAGGTTAGACACAGATTTTTAACTCCTCAGGAGATCAGCACTCCTAACTCTTGCACTGCTTAAGGATCAATCGCATTCTATTTATTTTATTTTTTTATTAAAGTATAGTTAATTTACAATTTCTGTGCCAACTTCTGCTGTATAGCAATAGTGACCCAATCCTATCTACATACATCCCTTTTCTTATGCTACCTTCCAAAATGGTCTAACTCAAGAGATTGGACATAGTGCCCTATGCTATACAGTAGGACCTCACTGCTTATTCCTTCTAAATGCAATAGTTTGCACCTACTAATCCCAAATTCCCAGTCCATCCTATTCCTCCCACCTCCTTCTTGACAACCACAAGTCTGTTCTCCATGTTTGTTTCTGTTTTTTAGATACATTCATTTGCACCATATTTTCGACTCCACATATAAGTGATATTTGTCTTTCTCTTTCTGACTTACTTCACATAGTATGATAATCTCTCGTTGCATCCATATTGCCACAAATGTCATTATTTCATTCTCTTTTCCTTTTTTCTTAAGGCCACACCTGTAGCCTATGGAATTTCCCAGGATAGGGACTGAATCAGAGCCACAGCTGTGGTCTACAGCACAACCACAGCAACACCAGATCCACGCAGTATCTGAAACCTATGCTGCAGCTCGCAACAGTGATGGATCCTTGACCCACTGAGCAAGGCCAGGGATTGAACCTGCATCCTCAAAGACACCATGTCAGGTTCTTAACCTGCTGAGCCACAACAGGAACTTCCTATTTCATTCTTTTTCACGGCTAAGTAGTACTCCATCATGTATATGTACCACATTTCAAAAGAAAATGGCAATTTTCTGATATTTTAAAGAAAAATAAAAGGACAGAAACTGTAAAAACTCCTTCTTGCCTAAACAGATATTTTCTAATAATAAACACTCTGCCACCAGCTTATTCTTGTCAAAACTTTGATGAGATCTTAATTCCAAGTGCAAACTGAGAAATTTTAGTACCTACACCTTTAAGCCACCACACCTTTAACATCTGCAAACACACAGATGACCAAAGAGGGGGTTCATGAATGTATTACATGCAGCCTGACCATGTCAAAGATAACATACACTTTACTTACATTCCAGTTATAAGCTGTATTAAACGTGAGTGTTCTGTTTAAAAAAAAAAAATTCTTTTTGTCTTTTTAGGGCTGTATTTGTGGCATATTAAGTTCCCAGGCTAGTGGTCGAATCAAAGCTGTAGCTGCCAGCCTACCTCACATCCATAGCAAAGCAGGATCCAAACCACATCTTCGATCTACACTGCAACTCATGGCAATGCCGGATCCTTAACCCACTGAGCGAGGTCAGGGATCGAACCTGCATCCTCATGGATCCTAGCTGGGTTCATTAACCAATGAGCCACAATGGGAACTCCTGTAAAATAAATCTTTTAACTGATTCCTATCATCAGCCTTGATTCTTAGGGATTGCTAACATTTTTTAAATGATCCATCATTTGTACCCAACTATAAATTATTTATTTCCAAAGATATAGTCCCACATTATTATTGGTTTCTCAAGGGTCTGGACCCACCAGAGTACCTACATAAGGACAGTGGTGGGATATTTTTCATACACCAAAGTCAGAATTTAAAGCTAAAAGGAATCTAAAGACTCACCCATGGTCATCTTATGGATATTATTGTGGCAAAATGGAAGACAGTGACTTGCTCAGCATCACACAGGGTGTTGGTAGGAGACCAAAAAGGACTAACTGAGCTTAAGTATGTTGCAAATACATCCCAAGATCTGCATGGATAATGCAAAAACATGAAGCACCAGAAACAACTCGTAAACCTTGGGCAGTTTTTAAACTGTGGTCAACCAGCCATGTATGCAGAGCTGAGCTTCAGAAAGAACGTGATCCTAAATAAATGCAATCTGTGGCAGAAATAGGCAAGAAAGGTGATACACGAAGTTCAAGGGCACAAAAAGCAAAACAAACAAAAAATTTAAATCAATAGAATAAAAGCCTCCAGGCAGAAAGGAAACAGAAAGAGGAACTAAAGATATGAGGAGGAAATCACTAAAAATATTTTGCTTGAGCAGAAGATCCCAAACCGAATTCAATGATAATTCCAGATAAGAGAACCTATTTACGCCCAACTTTTCACATTTCATTAATGAAGAAATCTACTTTGGAAGATAATGTATTACTTACCAAACCTGCTATTGGTGTGGACAGTCTATTGATCTTCTTAATGATACCAGGTTTAAGCTTGTTAATCAAACTGAAAGTAAATAAAGAAATAACGTGTGCAGTTACAAAAATGCCAATATCAGTTTAGCATTCTTTTTAACATTCTCAAAAATCATATGTGTCCCTCATCCATCCCCAATATTTTCTTCAGGTCCAAGAGCCCAACAGAAAGCAAACAACCAAGAAAATAAGTCAAAAAAAAAAAGGAAAAAGAAAAGCACTACAAACAGTGGTGAATGGGCCTCTTAGAACATCCAGAAACATTTCTACATTCAAAGCCATGTCCTTAAAAATAGTTCCACAATAATATTTGATTCTGTTTCAACAGTCAGTTTAACAATCTCTTTCATGGACTTCCCGTTGTGACTCAGTGGTAATGAACCTAACTAGTACCCATGAGGATGCGGGTTTGATCCCTGACTTCACTGAATGGGTTAAGGATCTGGCGCTGTGGTGTAAATCACAGACATGGCTCAGATCTGGCATTGCTGTGGCTGTGGCATAGGCTGGCAGCTACAGCTCCGACTCTAGCCCGGGAACTTCTATACACCAGAGGTGTGCCCCCCTCCCAAAAAAAAAGACCCTCTTTCATCACAATTTAGTTATCTTGGACCTAGGAACACTTTTTTCTATTAATCATTTTCACTGATTTTCTCAAACGGATCCATGTTTTAAAAGGTAACCGTATTTTTTGCCAGCTTCCAAGGGTACAGTGGAACTCATCCACGTAATTAACTAGTCCCCATGGGTAACTCACTCAAGTCTGTGATCGACTGCTTTGTCATTACCCCAGAATGACTGGGTAAAAATTAAATGCACCCGAACTCCCCCAAAGGGGCCAGTAGTTACCTCAGAATCTAACACTGAACACATGTATGCTGCTGTTACAGAATCTGCAAAGATATCTGTAAGTCTCAAGACTCGAAAACACTTTTAGAACCCAGCTTTGACACGTGAAACTTAAGAGGACAATTTTTGGTTCTAAATCTAGATTACTGTGAATTCTATTCTTTTTGCTGTGGTGCTGGTTGCTGTGCCCGATAAGAGTACCCATCCAAGCGTAATACTAAACGCTTTTCTATTAATGCTGGCTTGGTGAATTCATCATGAATCACTGCCGGAAGACAATAATCTGAAACTGGTTTTCCTATTCAGGAAGGCTTCCACAAAAACAATTCTTCATTCTCTAGCAGAGCTCCAAATGGAAAGCAAACAGAGGAGGAAGAATCAAACATTCTTAATTTACTGGCCTCTCCTTCACAATGGACAACAGGAAGAAAAAAAAAAAAAAATATATATATATATATATATATATATATATCTGACACTTGTGGAATGTCACTCCTTCAACATTCCAGAGATTTATATATACACTTGAGTATGCTAAAAATAAAAAAGACAAAAGTCTCCATTTAATAACCTTCAGAATGTGGTTCAACGGGATTCAAAACTACAAAACAGTGGCTTATGAAGATTTAGTCTGGGGAACAAAAGCTGTTTTTCTGTTTTCAGAGTTTCTTCACACCAATATCTTCAGACAACTTCACACGGATGAGAGAACCGCCCCTGAACTTCACGTATTTCCCAGAACTGTTACTTCTTGACTCCTCATTTCTTAGTGGTGCATTGAAAAGCACCTACAAAAGAAGGCTTTCTCTTTTCATAGCCACAGTCCTGTTCTTTCATGACTAGCTGAGGAGCCAGAGAAGAACTGAGCAGGTTTATAGGAAATGACAGTTCAGAAATTCCCATTGTGGCGCAGCGGTTAACAAATCCGACTAGGGACCATGAGGTTGCGGTTCGTTACATCACTGGCCTTGCTCAGTGGGTTAAGGATCCGGCGTTGCCATGAGCTGTGGTGTAGGTCGCAGACACAGTTCGGATTCAGCGTTGCTGTGGCTCTGGCATAGGCTGGCAGCTGCAGCTCCGATTCGATCCCTAGCCTGGGAACCTCCATATGCCGCAGGAGCGGCCCAAGAAATAATAAAACAAAACAAACTCTTAAAAAAAAAAAAAGAAATGACAGTTCCAATTTAATTCCAGTGGTTCCCGATTAAAAGTATTTCTTGAATTCTGTTATCGGTGGCCTTCTTGCAGCACACAGTACGAATAACTGAAACATGACTTAACAGAAACCAAGTTCTAGCCTAGTGTAAAGCAAGAAACTCACAGCAGTTGGTAGCATCTTTCCTAAAGGAGTTTGGATCTTAAAATGTCATCTTTCTGTGACATAAAAAGTTGGACACCACTTAGCGCTGGGGCACCATATCAAACGTCAGAGAAGTCTGACATTAGTCGTCCTTGTTAAGGGAACGGTGTCGTAAATTCCTCCTCCACCCATTTGAGTCACTGGTGACTTGAGCCATGTCATTCAATTCACCTGTTTACTTCCCTTACAATTTTTGTATTACAGTGTTAGTAATGTCAAGAGAATTGCTTTTAAATACAGTTTCTGGAATGGCTAATAACAGAGACTACTCTCAATTAAGTCAGCTGAAGGAAGTCAGGGACAGAGGTAAAGGAAACAGCACAGATCAATGCTGCCTCCCAATAATGAGTTAATGGTCTCCTTTCTCATCAGAAAGTGCCAGAGCGATTACTGAGAAGCAACAGACACACAGTGGATCAGTGTCCTCCGCTCCTGAGCCTCCCCATCCATGTACAAACATGGAAACAAGCACAAGGAAAAACGGCACTCTGGGTAACATGCAAAGGACCCTCTAAAAAGCGGTGTCACTAGAGGGAAACACTGTTTCATTTTGGCAATTGTTAAAATGGTGTCATTTCCAAGCACCAGAATATGGACTCACAGTTTTGGCAAAGAGTGAACATCCAATGTGATTATGAATCACGAGTAAATTATTTTCATCCGAAATTAGAGGAAGAACTTTTAGGATATTTCTTCTAGGGAGAAAAATTAAGTTTTATAAAACTTTTACTTTAGTGAAATTTAAGTCTCCTAAAGGAATAGGCGCATAGGCTTAGATCAAATAAAATATAAGTGACACATGTAAAAGATACTACTCTCTTTTACAAATGGAACTTGTTTGCGTAGGAAGCATTCTTACATTTGTACAATTCCTAAAGGCAACACTGACTTCAGGTCACTGGCTCTATTCAAGAACTATCAGGGAGTTCCCGTCATGGCTCCACAGAAATGAATCTGACCAGCATCCATTAGGATGCAGGTTCGATCCCTGGCCTTGCTCAGTGGGTTAAGGATCCAGCGTTGTCATGAGCTATGGTGTAGGTTGCAGACGTGGCTTGGATCTGCCACTGCTGTGGCTGTGGTGTAGGCCAGCAGCTATAGCTCCAATTTGACCCCTAGCCTGGGAACCTCCATATGCCACAGATGCAGCCCTTAAAAGACAAAGAAAAAAAATATATCATATACCATGATAACTGTCCAGACTCCTCTGTGCACAGGGAACTAGAGGCAGCCCAGGGACCACTGTATCTGCCTGCATCCCATGCCCCACCCTTCTAATCCTATATAGGATTTACCCCAACTCCCCGAAGCTTTTCCTCAGGCCATGGTATAAACCTGGCTCTGTGCTCTCCTCGCACATCACATCGGAGGTTGCTCTCTTGGTAAGCTGAAAAGCAGAACAGGAAACACCTACCTAGTCTCTAGCTACCTCCCATGGTAGGGAACTCCCTCAACAAGGCCCGCTGCCCCTCTCCTTCAGCTCATCCTCCAGTTCCCTACTTACTTTTCGCTTTGTCCCCAACATGTATTGTCCCCTCCCTCCAAGGGAGCTGATTTATATAAATGCTAGAAAGCTGCCTCTGTTCAGAAAGCTCATCATGAGTGAATGTGACCTGACCTTAAACATAAGTCAGAGGGGATTCTCCAGGGAAACTGCCCACCAAACTCAATACGACATCTGGCTCAGGTATAGAAGGCTTTAATGAGAACTGGACCGTGATGCTCTCTCTTGGTCTCTGGGAACAAGTTCCAAATGCCAAAGCTCATTTCCCTTTTATCAGAAAGCTCTTCAGCAAAGGGAGAAAACGGAAAGAGATCTTTCGACTTTCTACTCCCGAAGATTTTTCCAAATATACCAGAAAGACTGACATCAAAGAGTAGATCAATGCAGTGAGAGTCAACTTTTTAAGCTACGAAGTATTTGGTTAGTTAGTCACACATATGTATTTCTAATATCTTTTGATTGACTCCATTTTTTTAAATATAGATGCCCACATTAGTCAAACTGTCCCTATCAGTAAATATTTACTTTAAAAAAAATAATAAAGATATGACACCTTTCTTTAAAAATGAAAGGGCAATGCCTTGTTTTATGTCATTTGACACGTAATCATTTGCCTAGGTTTCTTCTAGATGCAGACTCTGCATCTATTAAAGACAGAGCCCTGTGCTGGAATGAGCCACAGAGCAACCAGGCAGTAACAGTGCTAAGTGTAAGGAAGTCTCTCCTTCCAAACACATCTCCCAGCACTTACCGAAGGGCCTGGCATGTCAAATATTTCATAAAATCCACTAACTTTTTTTTTTTTTTCTTTTTAGGGCCACAGCCGCGGCATATGGAGGTTCCCAGGCTAGGGGTCTAATCGGACCTGTAACCGCCGGCCTACACCACAGCCACAGCAACTCGGGATCCAAGCCGTGTCTGCAACCTGCACCACAGCTCACAGCAACGCCAGATCCTTAACCCATGGAGCGAGGCCAGGGATCGAACCCACAACCTCATGGTTCCTAGTCAGGTTCGCTGACTGCTGAGCCACAACGGGAACTCCTCCACTATCTAACTTTGAATGTAGAAATTTTTCTGTAACTAATTCAAAACTTCAATCTTCTCTACAGAAATAAATTTAGAAATTTAGTTTCACTCAAATGCTAGAGATGATTTTGTGCTTCTCCCAAAGAGGACACCTCCCCTCTGTTATTTTTCGTTGCCAGACAAGTTTCACTTTAATGGTCTCTCCTCATGGGCAAATGCTGATCAAGAGGGTAAGCTTCCTATGAGATAGATTAATTTGGACTGGTTCTCTTAAGTAAATTCTTCCCTAAATTTTTAACTATCTCTAGCTACATTATAAGTTGTAATATTTTAAAACTAAAAATCACATGGAATAGTGATCACATGTCCATGGCTATAAAAGCATATGTCATTTAAAACTTCTGGACTGGAAGAACGGACCTGTGGTTGCCAGTGGGGAGGGGGAGGGCGTGGGATGGACTAGGAGTCTGGGGTTAATTGATGCAAACTATTGCTTCTGGAGTGGATAGAACACAGGGAACTATATCTAGTCACTTGTGATGGAACATGATGGAGGATTCATGTGAGAAAAAGAATATGTGTATGTGTGACTGGGTCATTTTGCTGTACAGTAGAAATTGACAGAACACTGTCCATCAACTATAATGGAAAAAATTAAAATCATTAAAAAAAATAAAGCTCCAAAGCATTCAGTACAAATATGACCACTTTAATCTTTTCAAACACTGGTAGTAAAATTAATATAAGCTTCATTTCCAGAATTCCTGTGGTAGTTATTTTGAATATTGCTGAATTAGGGTACACCACCACTATGGTTAACAATACACGCTAAGAAGGGCAAGTACATGGAATAGTAACAAGCCAGTACCAGCGCAACTGACAGTCATCCTTTCATGATGACCAGGACTTTCTTCTTCACCTCACTGTTACGCCTGAAGCATCCTGAACTGGATCGAGCAAAGTCTGAGCAGCCTGACTGCAGATGCCTCTTATTCTAGGCAACCTGAACAATTATAGCACTAATGGATCTTGCTGAGTAATAGGACATTCCCCAGTGCTACATCAAGAGCACAAGGTGTCTAGCAAACGGACTCTGGGTTCCTGTCCTGGTTCTCCTCTTCACTACTAAGTCACATCGCCAAATTCTGTCCCCATCCCTTTATGTGAATGAGAGGATTCTCATAACCCAATTTGGGTCTTTCCAACTTTTGCTACTGTAAAACTGTTTGGATACATGTCTATAGGTATATCTCTGTCCGTGTTCCTTACTGTTTCTTAAAATCTATTTCTAGAAATAAAATCATCAGCGTCAAGCTCTTGGGACCTGTCTGAAAAGGAATTTGATGATATGGATCAATCTACTTTTGCACCAGCAGACAGCATTCCTGTGCCCTACGACAGCGACACTGTTTCCCTCTGCATGTCAGCCACTCACTGCACGATTCCCCCACCCCTGTGCTGCTGCTGCCTTGATAAGCACCACTCTTAAGGGATGTAAAAATTTTACCAGGGTCTTATTATGTATCACATTTTAGACACGGAAATTGGTTTTTAATATTTTCTCCTAGGAAGAGGCTTCATGCACATCTCTTCCTAAATCAGTAGTCTTTTCTTAGATGCCAAAAAAAACCCACAATTATTGGGAAAGTCTTTCACTTTTTTTGATAAATTTGCTTCCATAGCTTGGCTATTGTAAGAAATGCTACAGTGAACATGGGAGTACATACATCTTTTTGAATTAGTGCTTTTGTTTTCTCGGAGAAAAAAAAAAAAAACAGAAGTGGAATTCCTAGATTATACTGTAGTCCTATTCTTAATTTTCTGAAGAATTGCCATACTGTGTTCCACAGCAGCTGTACCAATGTACATTCCCACCGCCTGTGCACAAGCGTCCCATTTTCTTTCTTTTTTTTTTTGTCTTTTGTCTTTTGTCTTTTTTGTTGTTGCTGTTGTTGTTGTTGTTGCTATTTCTTGGGCCGCTCCCGTGGCATATGGAGGTTCCCAGGCTAGGGGTTGAATCGGAGCTGTAGCCACCGGCCTACGCCAGAGCCACAGCAACGCAGGATCCGAGCTGCGTCTGCAACCTACACCACAGCTCACGGCAACGCCGGATCCTTAACCCACTGAGCAAGGGTAGGGACCGAACCCGCAACCTCATGGTTCCTAGTTGGATTCGTTAACCACTGCGCCACGACGGGAACTCCCCATTTTCTTTATATTCTCACGAGTACTTGTTACTTAAGGTCTTCTTGATGATCGCCATTCTGACAGGTGTGAGGTGGTAGCTCACCTGGGTTCTGATTTGCGTTGTCCTGACATTGAGTGATGTGGAACATCTTTTCATCGGTCTGTTGGTCATCTGCTATGTTGTCTTTGGAAAAATGTCGCTTAGGTCCTCTGTCTATTTTTTAATCGGGTGGCTTGTTTTTATGATGTTGAGTCGTGGTATATGGTGAGTTTGTAAATTAAGTCTTAGCCAATTATTTACCCTAAAACTATTCATCGAGTGACTCATCTCTTCTCCATTCTCTCATAGCTCCTTCATGCATAAGAATGTATTTTGGACCTTGCAATTACATTCATATGTACACTTATAAAGCAATCCACATTTTAAATTGCTGTGCTTTTTCAAGTTTGTCATTTGTTCTAACATTGGAAGAGGCTCAGGAATTTTTCCTTTTAGAACCTTTCCTTACCTGTTTATCTTCCATATGAATGTTAATATTCTATTTATTCTAAGAAAACTCTCACTAGATTTAACATGGTTATTGACTTAAAGTTATAAATTAATTGACATCTATTACCCTCTATGGAAATAGAGTTTACCATGCCTTTTTTTTTTTTTTTTTGGTCTTTTCAGAGCCACACCCACAGCATATGCATGTTCCCAGGCTAGGGGTCGAATAGGAGCTACGGCTGCTGGCATACACCACAGTCACAGCAACGCAGGGTCCAAGCCATGTCTGCAAACTACACCACAGCTCTCGGCAACGCCAGATCCTTAACTCACTGAGTGAGGCCAGGGATCAAACCTGCATCCCCATGGATACTAGCTGGGTTCATCACTGCTGATCCACAAAGGAAACTCCCCCATTTCTTAAATTATATTGTTTACCATTACATTTTTAACATACAAAATAAAAATACCACACACTCCTCTAAAGCAAAGAGTAGACAGTGTTCTAAGCTTTGTCACTATTGCTTTTTTCCCTTAGAGCTCACATGACTTTCTACAGTTGTTGGTCAGAATCTATAAAAATCTATAAAAATTCTAATGACTAAGTCTCTCAAATAAGGCAATTACTCTACTTTTAATTGCTGTTGATACCATTATATATTTGGTCTTTTTTTTATCTTTTTTTTTTTGTCCCTTTAGGGCTGCACCCACTAGAGATGGAGGTTCCCAGGCTAGGGGTCCAATTGGAGCTGTAGCTGCCAGCCTACGCCACAGCAACGCCAGATCAGATCCGTGTCTGCGACCTATACCACAGCTCACAGGTAACGCCAGATCCTTAACCCACTGAGTGAGGCCAGGGATCAAACCAAAACCTCATGGTTCCTAGTCGGGTTCATTTCTGCTGCGCCACGATAGGAACTCCCATATTTGGTCTTTTGCAATATGCATTTCCTTTTTAATGCTTCTCATTGCACAAACCATAATTTCTCTACATTCACCATTTCCTGACATACCAAAATATTGTTTTCATGTAACTACCTAAGAGCCTTCATTATTACATTAAAAGTCTACTTCAGGAGTTCCTGTCGTGGCTCAGTGGAAAAGAATCTCGCTAGCATCCATGAGGACACAGGTTCAATCCCCGGCTTCGCTCAGTAGGTTAAGGATGTGGCACTACAGTGGGAGCCATGGTGTAGGTCACAGATGCAGCTCCGATCCCCAGTTACTGTGGCTGTGGTGTCCACCGGCGGCTGCAGCTCTGATTCAACCCCTGGCCTAGGAACCTCCATATGCTCCAGGTGTGGCCTTAAAAAGACCAAAATAATAAAATGTTTCAATAATAACCTCTTTCTGATCAATTTTAATATGGACTATTTATATCACCTTCATTGGCACACAAGCACCCTCATTTATTTTTAGTAGATCATCATTCTCATTTATTTCTTAGAGAACCTATCACCGAAATATTGTGTGCCCGCCTCTTAAGTCATTTATATTTAGGATGAAAAAGCACTGTAGATGGTACCTGTAGGTTTATGAAACAAGACTGAAGCTTTCTACTTTCAAGTGTGAGGCACGATATTACAAATATCTGCAGAATTTGCAATGAGCATATACAACATGACCATCACTACAGAAGTGAAATTTTTAAACGGATGTTTGCCAAGCTGACCTTCACCTTGCTAATTTTTTTTTAAAAAAAGTGATATTTTGCTATATGTGGATATAAAATTAGAGGAAAAAATTGACTGTGAAGCTTAAAAAGAGAGCATACAGTTAGCAACCATAAAACACTGCCATGAAGAAAAAGCAGTTTAAGAAATTTTAATTATCTTGATGTTCCCTTCCTGCTTCAGTGGTTAATGAACCAATTAGCATCCATGAGAATGCAGGTTTGATCCCTGGCCTCGCTCAGTGGGTTAAGGATCCAGCGTTGCCCTGAGCTGTGGTGTAGACTGCAGACTCGGCTCGGATCCCATGTTGCTGTGGCTGTGGTGTAGGCCGGTGGCTACAGCTCCGATTTGACCTCTAGCCTGGGAACCTCCATGTGCGGTGAGTGCGGCCCTGAAAAGACAAAAAAAAAAAAATTGTCTTTATAAACTTAAACACTTGCAATCATTATTCACTTGCTACTGGGTTATCAAATAATATGTTTGAAGTTTATGTTAGTTTAAATGAAGAACACTGGAGTTCCCGTCATGGCGCAGTGGTTAACGAATCCGACTAGGAACCATGAGGTTGCAGGTTCAATCCCTGGCCTTGCTCAGTGGGTTAAAGATCTGGTGTTGCCATGAGCTGTGGTGTGGGTTGCAGATGCAGCTCAGATCCCGAGTAGCTGTGGCTCTGGCCTAGGCCAGTAGCTACAGCTCCGATTAGACCTCTAGCCTGGGAACCTCCATATGCCACAGGAGTAGCTCAAGAAATAAATAAATAAATAAATAAATAAATAAATAAATAAATAAATAAAAAGGAATAAATGAAGAACACTAATTATTATCACAAATTTCAAACGGCTATAATATGAACAGGGTTGATAGGGAGTGCTGGCAAGCTGGAGAGTTATATGAATGTCTTCCTCAAGAGACTGCAAACCAGAAAGAGCCCGAAGAAAAAGCCTTCACTATTAGAGAAGGGCCTCTGGGCTTTACATGGTGCCCCGGCTAGAAGTCCCAAGAACCCAGTGACGTCACTGTCCCCTATTGTGTGAGAATCCCCAGCTCTAACAAAGGACAGAGCCCTCTTGCATAAATGAGAAGTGGTGAGGTTCTCTATTCTGTCCCATGTCTTAAAACAATCACTGAATATCCCACTGTAAATTAACAAGAGGTTTTTTTTTGTTTGTTTGTTTTGGCCGCCCCAGGGCAGAGGGAGTTTCCAGGGCAGAGATCAGATCCAAGCTACACTTGCAATGACCTATGTTGCAGCTGCAGTAACACCAGATCCTTTAACCCACTGTGCCAGCCAGGCCAGGAATTGAACCTGCGTCCCAATGCTGCAGAGATGCCACCGATGCTGTTGCACCATGGCAGGAACTCCAACAGGAGTGGTGGTTTTTTAATAATTTTTTTCTTCTTTTGAATGCATCTTTAACAAAATATTGACATAAAGATATAAATAGAAACCGAATTTCTCAAACCAATAGGTGAACATTTATTTGCTACACTCTTTCTAAGCTGCAAGCCATGGAAAGGAAGGCCTGGTGACAGGGTGATAAGAGTTTCCTCAATAACATCAGCCATGAGTTCAAAATGACATAAGCTTCAGATGCATGGCTGACTAGAGGCAGACCAAAGACTCGGCATTACTCCAGGGATGAGAAGTAGAGACTGACTAATCAGAGACACAGCCAATAAGATTACCTTCAAATACATCTTCTTACCTCATAAGGGTAATAAAGAATGTTTTCACTTGCATATTTCCAAGATTGCTAACTTAAGATGAGTATCTGTGAAATTACTAACTCATATCACTAGCTAGATATGTCCCAACTAAATATGTTTAGAGAAATAATTTTGTAGAACCACAGAGCAAGAGAGGACTGTGGATATGTATATGGTGGCAAATTTCTAATTTTTTTAAAATAGTAAGGCAATACTCATGAAAACTAACAAATACTGAAGAGAGCCAGAGGAATGAATATATTAGTAAAATTCACAGAAAATTATAATGAGGAGCTGAAATCACCTTACAGACTTCTGTCAATTCTTTTACTAATTAGAAAACCCCGCAGATTTAAAAACAAAAAGACAATCTATGGAATCCTAGAAAATAGTTTCGAACAATGTAACTGACAAGGTTTAATTTCCAAAATATACAAACAACTCATACAACAGCAAAAAAATCAACAACCCAATTGAAAAATGGGCAGAAGACCTGAATATACATTTCCCCAAAGAAGACATACAGATGGCCAAGAGGCACATGAAAAAATGTTCAACATCACTAATTATCAGAGAAATGCAAATAAAAACTACCACTTCACACCCGTCAGAATGGCAACCATAACTTAGTCTACACTGGGAGTTCCCATCATGGCTTAGTGGTTAACGAATCCGATTAGGAACCATGAGGTTGCAGGCTCGATCCCTGGCCTTGCTCAGTGGGTTGAGGATCCAGCGTTGCCATGAGCTGTGGTGTAGGTCACAGACACCACTCGGATCTGGCGTTACTGTGGCTGTGGCATAGGCTGGCAGCTACAGCTCTGATTCAACCCCTAGCCTGGGAACCTCCATATGCCATGAGTGCAGCCCTAAAAAAGAGAAAAAGACAAAAATAAAAAATAAAAAAGTCTACAAACAACAAATGCTGGAGAGGGTGTGGAGAAAGGGAACCCTCCTACCCTATTGGTGGGAATGTAAATACAACCACTATGGAAAACAGCATGGAGGTACCTCAGAAAACCAAATATAGAACTAACATATGACCCAGCAATCCTATTCCTGGGCATCTATCGAGACAAAATTCTCCTTGAAAAAGGTACATGCACCCCTATGTTAACTGCAGCACTATTCACAATAACCAAGACAGGCAAACAACCTAAATGTCCATTGACAGGTGAGTAGATTAAGATGTGGTATATATACACACAATGAAATACTACTCAGCCATAAAAAAGAACAAAATAATGCCATTTGTAGCAGCATGGATGGAACTAGAGACTCATACTGAATGAAGTCAGTCGGAAAGATAGAGACAAATGCCATATAACATCACTTATATCTGGGATCTAATATACAGCACAAACGAACCTATTTACAGAAAAGAAACAAACTCACGGACATGGGGAACAGACTTGTGGTTGCCAAGGGAGAGAGGCAGGGAACGGGATGGACTGGGAGTTTGGAGTTAGTAGATGCAAACTATTGCATTTGAAGAAAAAGCAATGAGATCCTGCTGTATAGCACAGGGAACTGTATCTAATCACTTGTGATGGAACATGATGGAAGATAATGTGAGAAAAAGAATGTGTATATATATGTATAACTGGGTCACTCTGCTGGAGAGCAGAAATTGACGGAACACTGTCAGTCAACTATAATAAAAAAAAATTTTTTTTAAAAAAGCAAAACCTGCAGCTCCTGTTGTGGCACCGCAGAAACAATCCGACTAGGAACCATGAGGTTGCAGGTTCCATCTCTGGCCTCGCTCAGTGGGTTAAGGATCTGGCGCTGCCTTGAGCTGCGTCCAGCAGCTATAGCTCCAATTCAACCCCTAGCCTGGGAACCTCCGTGTGCTATGGGTGCAGCCCTAAAAAGAAAAAAAAAATAGGCAAAACCCCCAGATTAGATTTTGTTCATTTCACTGCTTAATAAAGTTAAGACAGATTACATGTCTAAGGTATACAGTAAAATAATTGTAACAATAGACTTTAACCAGGGGTGTATGCTTTAGCCTTCAATTCATTGGATCGCACACTCACTCAAACTAAATGATATGGAAATGATTTACAGAGGATACTAACTTCAACAGTCAATCAGATTAAAAGGCAATAAATGCATGTAACTACTCTCATTACTCAGGTGTGTATCTTGTCTGAAACCTCAGTGCAGATTTTATACCCAATTTAAATTACCCAAAATGTCAGTACACTGCCAGCTGGGAAAAGCTAAAATGACCCCTTTCCTCCAACTCTTGACTTTGATATTCCAAAATGCTGGTTCAAAAAGGATAAACTACTACTAATGCATAGAAGACTGCTGAAATTACTACATGAAATAATAACAAAATTCTTTATGGTGACAATGAACTAGGATGTCTAGAGGTTTTTAAAAGACAACAAACCAACCCTATTTCACAAGAATTGGTAATTTTTCTGTAAGAGAACAAAACAGAAGTTAGCTTTTTCCTATAAGAAAATGAATTGAGATTTTTTTTAAATCCTAATCATATTTCAGCTAAAACTTGAGATCTCAGAAGGATAAAATATTCTCAAAGACAGACAGCTTACTCTCTTTACATTTAATTTAAAAATCAGGACTCGGGGGTTCCCGTCGTGGCTCAGTGGTAAATGAATCTGACTAGTATCCATGAGGACGCAGGTTCAATCCCTGGCCTCACTCAGTGGGTTAAGGATCCGGCGTTGCTGTGAGCTGTGGTGTAGGTGGCAGACGCGGCTCGGATCCTGCATTGCCATGGCTGTGGTGAAGGCTGGCTGCTACAACTCCAGTTTGACCATAGCCTGGGAACCTCCAATATGCAGTGGGCGCAGCCCTAAAAGAAAAGCAAAAAATTAAAAAAAAAATTTACATAAATAAAAGTCAGGGCTTATAAAAAACAATAAATGAAAGTCCAGGCTTCTGAACAGCAGATTTTGCTTTCCTCTTAGACACTGTAACTATTCAAGCAGATGTGATTAAACAATGATATTTAATCATTCTGTAGACTAATCAGCTAGCTTTTCTTCAGTTATAAATTTATACAGGATAGAATTACCTGGACTTTTTTTGTTCCCAACACTGCATCTACTAGATTAAAATGCCTTCATTAACCAGCAGCTACGAACAATGTGATTCACCACTAAGAGAAAGATTTTTTTAATACAAACATCATGCAGTACTTGGGAAATCCCATCATAAACTGCAATTGTTGATTACCAGCTTAATATTTACTTATACTACTTTGGGAAACATTCATTTAAAGAATACTGGGTACTATATAGATTGATCAGACTTGCCTGATAATGCACAAAACCCCAAACTGGTGGCATTTCAATTAGGTAACAATCTAAGAATGAGCTTTTGGAAGTTGTGAAATTAAATTACTTTTTTCAAAAAGCCAACATATCTCTAAACGTGCATCCAAATGCTTCCTGTGATCACCAGAGTAGAACTTACATATTTAATCTAACAGTACTGCTTGTGATCAAAACAATTTTCTTTCTTTCTTTCTTTCTTTCTTTCTTTATTTTGGTCTTTTGTCTTTTTACGGCTGCACCCACAGCATCTGGAGGTTCCCAGGCTACGGGTCAAATTGGAGCTGCAGCTACAGGGCTGTACCACAGCCACTGCCACAGCCATGCCACATCTATGACCTATACCACACCTCAACACCGGATCCTTAACCCACTGAGTGAGGCCAGGGATCAAGCCCACATCCTCGTGGATACTAGTCGGATCTGTTAACCACTGAGCCACGACAGGAACTCCAATTTTCTATCAACTTTGACTATCCTCACTGGTAGCAATATGCTCATCCTTTCAGGTTGGATACAGTTTTTGGAAATCACTTCAAGTCATGCAAAGCCCAGGCTGCTTCATAAACCGCATTTTAAATAAAACACCAAGGGTCACTACCAAGTGTGTTTAATGACCTGGTTATGGAGGCAAATCCCCCCAAAAGGGGGAATCCCTAACCATGCTTTAAGTAGTAGTTCATCACTGGAACTATGTAACTACAAAGTGGCTTCTTTGAAAAGATTGCCTATTAGCATTGTACGTTCTCGTATGTCTAACAACACCCTGTCCCACAGTCCTGCTTCCTACATAAACACACCCAACTCCTACCCTGACTTATGGGGCTGACAACTGACATCAAAGTTATTTTGCAGCAAACCTCTAAATAGTCTATATTTATAGCTAAGGTCGTTTTCAGATCCCATGTGTTTAACACTTTTTTTCTTTTCTTTTTTTTTTGCAGCCACACCTGCGGCACATGGAAGTTCCCAGGCCAGGGGTCAAATCAGAGCCACAGCTGCTGGCCTACGCCACAGCCATACCAATACTGGATCTGAGTCACATCTGTGACCTTACACCACAGCCTGAGACAATGCCACATCCTTAACCCACTGAGCGAGGCCCGGGATCGAGCCCTCATCCTCATGGATACTATGTCGGGTTCTTAACTTGATGAGCCACAACAGAAACTCCATCTTCTGTATACCTTAGAATGTACAAAATTATACAGTTTATGAACCATGGTAGAGTAATTTCCTACCCGTGACCAACTCAACTGACCACACGGCCTACTAAGATTAGTTTAAACACCATCTGGCAACAACCACTCCAAATGTGGCATCAGAAAAAGACAAGAAACATTCCTTAAACTTTACTTGTGGCCCTTATTTATATGCCTGTCCTACCACATAACAGACAGAATCACATGAAACTAACATTTCTTCAGGTCATAGATGGCTGAATATCAATACTTCATATGGTTCAACATAGTAACACTGCTCTAAGACAAAGAAGTCTGAACGCCTCCCAAGAGAGCTAATGAAATAGACTATTAGCTTCATGGCCATCTTCCAGCAACAACTTCTATTTATACAATGTTTCATAGCTTACAGAAACTTTTAATATATGTATTACGGAACTTTGCAACTTTGTGAATTAGGCAGATTGGAAAACCTGTCTGATCCCCACTTTACAGATGAGAAAAGAAGGCTCAGATGTTAAGTCATTTGCTCAAATGTCCAAAAGTAATGGAGCAAGGATCAGACGTGGGCCCTCTGACTCTTGATCTTTGCTGCAAACACCCTTCCTTTCAAAGGATAACCAAAATCATCTAACCATGAGCACATACGCTCCCTGTGCCTGCCTGTGGGCAGATTCCTTAAATACTTACGTGATAAGTGTCTAGATTAGAATACTTAAATGCTTTCCCGAGTGTGGGTACATACTTAAGTACATTCTTAAAATGCATTTGCTCACGTATGCCAGCGGCACCCTCACCCGGGACTTCATCCTTCCATTCCTCAGCCTGTCTGCCCCTCACCCCAAAAGTCACCACCCGGCTAACTGTACTCTGCAGCCCCTGAGGAGCAAAACATACACTAAACATACACTGTGGACCTCACACCATCCGTCATGACCTCAGCCGATCTGACTTACGCTAACCCAAGGCTGGGGTGTGATTCCCAACAACATATTAGTTGAATAAACAGCTGGCCCATGACTCAAACTGATGGTAGTAATGTAAGGACGCCACTTAAATCTTAAAAGAAAAATGGGCTACAGCCAAATTTTGTCCTACAATCGTGACTACTTATTGATGAAGGGGAAAAAGGTTTATACTAACTTCTAAACCAGGTAATTCCACACAGGAGAATATTCACAGCAAGTGACAGCGGATGCAGTGTGGTAAGGCATCCTCGTCCGCCCACCCCTACTGGCCCATCAAGCAATAATGGAGTCTTTCCTGTTTACTAATTTAAAATAATACATACTCCACCAGTGCTATCTTTAGATATAGACATTGATAACCTTTTCCTCCTGTCAGGTCCTGTAGGGGTGTCAGTTTGCAGGGATCAAATCTCACTTGTTACCAAGAAAACCTGTCTGTGATTATGGTGGCCATGGAGAGGGGCATGAAGACACCTCATAACAGTTTACACACACACACACACACACACACACACACACACACACAAACACCCCTTTGCTTTTAAATTATTTTTAAATGTTTTAAATACTTACTCACACAACAGAACACCATTCTCTAGAGAGGCTCGAAAATCCTTTGTTTCAAAATTCTTCTCTGTTACTGCCTGAAAGACAGAATTGGGTATTAATTTTCTCCTAATCAAGGATAATACACAAGTCAAATTCAGTATTAGATTAATTAATAGGCATCTAATGCCGTACATGAAGAATGTGCATAGGTCACCAAAGTTGCTTCATATAAGGAATCTTAGGTGCAGTTCTATGTTATGAAGAGAGAAGTTTACCATTTTAGCGTGAATAAACAGAAACAAACAAACGCGATGAGTGTTTTCTACAATGTAACCATTTTACGGCTGATAAAAGTTATAAGCTTAATTTACAGCATATTTTCTATATTAAAAAAACTTATGGGCAATCTACTCTACTAAGAGTAAATAAAACCAGATTAAGACATAAACTTGAAATACCAACTATATACACACATCATTAATTTCAATTCCATCCTTAAATTCCTCAGGTTTCATTACAGAACTAAACAGCAGAGGCCATGACTCTTCTTGAATGTATTCATGAAACGGCTGTGATTTGTGTAAGAGCTTTCCTGAAACATCCTAGGGAGAAAACCATTCAATCCTGACATAGAGACAAAAGACAGAGACAGAAGATCGGACATACTTGAAAGAGACAATTCCCCACATAAGGTTCTTACATACAAACAGGCCACCTACGATTACCACGACCGGTGTTCTTCGTGAAACTGCTGGGAAAAAATCTACCAATTCTGCCTTTCTCTGCCTTTCAGGGGTAGAGTGATTGGAAGGAAAGGCAATTCCATGGGAAAAGAGTAGCAGAGAAACTGGAGGCCATGATAGGGAAAAGCTGTGCCAAGAACTTCCTTGGGAGTTTCCATGGTGGCTTAGCGGCAACAGACCCAACTAGTATCTATGAGGACTCAGGTTTGATCCCTGGCCTCAGTCAGTGGGTTAAGGATCCGGCATTGTCATGAGCTATAGTGCAGGTCACAGATGCCACTCGGATCTGGCATTGCTGTGGCTGTGTCTGTGGCCAGCAGCTGCAGCTCCGATTCAACCCCTAGCCTAGGAACTTCTACATGCTGCAGGTGCAGCCATAAAGAGACAAAAAAAAGAAAAAAAAGAACTTCCTGGGAAGGGGTCCAAGCCAAATATGTGAGCAGATGCAGAGAGACAGCGGCCACCCTAGAGATGGACCCAGCACCTGCAAGCAGGGTCCTTGTTTCACCTGCCACTTAGGGAGAAATCTGATCTCAGAAACCTGATTGAGAAGCCATGCATCTTAAATCCTAGGTAAGCTGCAGAGCTCCTGCTGTCTCTACTCACTGCTGTGAACTTTACAGTCCACCTAGGGTCCCTGTGTACCTTCTTTACCTTTTCTACAATGCCCAGCAGTGCCATAGCTACATATAAGAACAGGTAACTGACAAAACACTGTGGTTTTAGAACTAAAGGTAAGCTTCTCATAAGCTGGTCCTATAAATATGGGCAAGAGCCTGGGCTGGGAGGGGACACACTCAAATGCAGGAAGAAGTAGCAGCTCCTTCCCTACATAGGGCATTAATCTATAGAAGGGCGGACAGCTGCATGACCCAAACATCTCTGCTGAGTGTCTCTGTTACATGCACCTGCCGGATACTGGGTGGGGAATCTTAAAAAGATGTGAGTAGCTCACAACCACATAAGTAAACCACAAAGTTTAAAGGTGCAAGAAAACATATCCACATGGGATAGCACATTCCTTCAGGCATAACCTTGACTGGCTCATGGATTACCCCAGGTAAGCTTGAATTTTTCCCAAATAGATCCCAAAGTCAAGGTGCGCACTCATCTCAGCTGGTGAAAACAAAGAACATCTCATTTCTCTGGGAACGCCAACCCAAGCTAAAGCCATGAGGGAGGGAGGGGAACCCAGGAACATCCAAAAAAAAAAGTCCAAGTCCATTCTCTCGAGTCATAGGAAAGCCCCTCAGAGGACTCATTATTCCCAACTGAAACAGTCTAGAGATTACGCTCCTGCATCAAGGTGGAGCAGATGCAGACACACGGAGAGCAGTGAAGTGATGTCAGCAGCACTCGATGGGCCAGGCAAGAGGTCAGTGTAGCAAGTGACGAAATGGAAAGAGAAAGGGCTCAAGGCAGACTGAAGCACATTCAAATGCTGCTTTCATTATCTAAATAGCTGCATGATCTTAAGCAAGTTCAATAACCTTCGTGAACCGCAATCGGCCCATCTGAAACAGGGTAACTATCGTGTACTTATCCTTGCAACGGCCAAGATGCTGTGCAATCAAGTACCTGAGGGTGGCTCACAGGCATATATGCTTAACCTCATTACATGCATTGACCTTTCAGAGACACCCTGGCAGCACACTGCCATCATTACACACCACGCAGACAAAGCTTAGATTCAGAATATTAATTAATAAAGTAGAAACAGTAGAATATAGAGAGAGATTCAGGAAGCCCAACTATCCAGAATGGTTCATTTTTTCCCAAAGGACTACAGAAAGGCAAAATCATAGCATGTAGCGGATTTCAGACAACCTCTCTCCATATGTCAAAAGATGAATGTACATACACACTTAGCAAAACCTAAATAATGGTGACCTAAGACCAGAATCCATCCACACTGTGTTTACAAAGACAGAATGTAAAAATTAAACAGATTCTTAAATAATACCCTATTTTTTAAGGACATGGGATTCTGGCATGCTCTGCACACTACTTAAGATAATAAAAAATGACACCACCATTCCAGAAGGATGTATGTCTGAAGTTTTAAACACACATACCAGGGAGTTTCCATTGTGGCGCAGCAGAAACAAATCTGACTAGTATCCATGAGGATGTGTGTTCCACCCCTGGCCTTACTCAGCGGGTCGGGGATTCAGGGTTGCCCTGAGCTGTGGTGTAGGTCACAGATGGGGCTCAGATCCCATGTTGCTGTGGCTGTGGCCTAGGCCGGCAGGTGTAGCCCCAATTCAACCCCTAGCCTGGGAACTTCCATATGCCAAGGATGTGGCCCTAGAAAGGAAAAAAAAGAAAGGAAGGAAGGAAGAAAAAGAGAGTTCCCATAGTGGCTCAGCCGTAAGGAATCCAACTAGTACTCATGAGGATGTAGGTTGATCCCTGGCCTTGCTCAATGGGTTAGGGATCCGGCATTGCTGTGAGCTGTGGTGTAGGTCACAGATGCGGCTCAGATCCCATGTTGCTGTGGCTGTAGTGTAGGTGTGGTGTGGTGCAGCTCCAATTCGACCCCTAGCCTGGGAACTTTCATGCATGGCAGATGCAGCCTAAAAATAAATAAATAAAAGAAAAAGAAAAAAAACGCATACTCTTGGGCACACTACATGCAGATCCTGGAGTTTATACTAAGGCCACAGGACAATACACAGAGATATCAGTAGAAGAACCACTTCACAGCATTATGTATAATAGCAACAACTATCAGTATCTTGAATGCCCAACAAGAAAATGGATAAACTGTGATGTAACCATAAAACAGAAAAGTACACGAAATTTGGGAGTTCCCTGGTGGTGCCGTAGGTTAAGGATCTGGCATCTTCTCCACAGCGTTTCTGGTCTCTGCTGTAGCACAGGTTGAATCCATGGCCCAGGAATTTCCATACACCATGGGCACGGCCAAAACAAAAGTCTCTCCAAGAGTTTTATTTTTTTGTTTGTTTGTTTGTTTTGTCTTTTTGCTATTTCTTGGGCCACTCCCGCGGCATATGAAGGTTCCCAGGCTAGGGGTCGAATCGGAGCTGTAGCCACTGGCCTACGCCAGAGCCACAGCAACGCGGGATCCGAGCCGCGTCTGCGACCTACACCACAGCTCACGGCAACGCCGGATCGTTAACCCGCTGAGCAAGGGCAGGGATCGAACCCACAACCTCATGGTTCCTAGTCGTATTCGTTAACCACTGCGCCACGACGGGAACTCCCTCTCCAAGAGTTTTAAGCTAAAAAGAAAGCATACATTCATACCACAGCTTTTCCGTCTATAGCAGCAGCCTGGGCCACAGGTTTTAAGAAACACACAGCATGGCATCTATCACAGCCAGGTGGGGCTCAGGGGCCCGTGAGTCTATGGCCCATTTCCCACCTATAACCTTGGACAGGGGGCTTATCCTCTTCCTTTTCACACAGGTTCACTGGGGACAGAGAATTAATAAGGGTAAGGAATATGAAGCTCTGAGCACTTGCCTGATTCAGGAGGGACATTCCCAAACATTAGCTAGTACAATTCACTTTTTTGTTTCTCTTTTCTTTTTAGAGACGCACTTGCAGCATACAGAAGTTCCCTAGCCACAGCCAAGCCAGATCCAAGCCGCATCTGGAATTTACACCACAGCTTGTGGCAACACCAGATCCCTAACCCATGGAGTGAGGCCAGGGATCAAATCCACATCCTCACGGATACTAGTCAGGTTCTCAACCTGATGAGCCACAATGGGAACTCCCCAATTCACTATTACTACCCATCTGTAAAATGAAGATTAAAAGTTTCATCCTAGCAAAGAAAGAGAAAGTCCATGTTAGCAGAAGTAATGGCCTTTACTTAAAAGGAAGAAACTGAGTTACCATGTTACAAACCTCCATTAGACTACCTCCTCTATCTTGGAAATTACAAAACAAAAATTATGAAGATCTGAAAAGGACCTCAAAACCCAGGGAAGGCAACTTGTTCCAAAAAACGAAATCATACTTCAAAATGTGAACCCATCCACATCTGAAGCATTCAATACTCTACAAAAACCTCCAGAATTTGTGAAAGAACGTTTGTCTAGTAGTAGGTCTAGTCTAACAATTACTCATTGCATTTTTCCATCGTTTTGAACCACACTCATTAGCAAGCTATTTGAGGTGTGATACACTTTACGTAACGAGGTTGTGATTCACAGGAACTAAATGGGGAGACCACGTGTTTCCCAGTGAGTTATCAAAAGTCAACACAACCAGGAGTAATCGCCATGTCGTCAAATAGCCACACCTTGCCTTCTCTCAAAACTTGTTTTCTTCCCTCTTCCTTGTCCCTTTCCACATCTAATGAAGTAAAATAAAATCATTACCACCTGAAATAACTTAAGCCCTACGTCAGATTATACTGGGGGTTTAATCCTGGACCCAACTCACTCTACACACTTCTAGTAAGACACTGCTCAGTTCCCTGATTTTCTTTTTGGAGATTTTATTTTTTTAACTCAATGAATTGTATTATATGTATAATTGTACAACTGTCATCACAACCCAGTTTTACAGCACTTCCATCCCAAACCCCCAGCCCATCCCCCCCCACCCCAACCTGTCTCCTTTGGTAAATCACGAGCTCTTCAAAGTCTGTGAGTCAATTTCTGTTCTATAACTAAGATCATTGTATCCTTTTTTAAGATTCCACATATAAGTGATAGCATATGATGTTGTTATCTCACTCTCTGACTTCACTTAGCATGATAATTTCCAGGTCCACCCATGTTGCTGCAAATGCCACTATTTCATTCCTTTTTGTGGCTGAGTAATAGTCCATTGTGTATATATACATCATCTTTATCCACTCCTCTGTCCATGGGCATTTAGGTTGCCTCCATTCCTTGGCTATTGTATAAAGTGCTGCAAAGTCCCCTGATTTTTCAAAGGGAAAGGAGTATTTGCCATATCTAGTTCACGACACATAAAGGATGTGTGAAAACATTTGACTCCTCAAAAAAAAAAAAAAAAAAAAACCTACACATTATCATCAAGGCCAGTGCTTCCAGCTGTTGTGTCCCCATGTGCGGAGCAGCCATCCTGTTGAAGAGCAGCTAAGAGACTGGCCAAGTGTGGGGCTCTCAGGCAACATACTTCCTGGGAAGGTATTAGAATCACTCTCCCTGAGCATGTTCAAGGTGGAGCAGCGAGCCAGAAACGCTCTGCACAAACACGGCTGCCAAACCTGTCTTACCACCTGAAGCCTCCAAAGAAAGCCCTTGATAGGAAGTTTTTAAAGGGCATGTGTTGTGGAAGAAAATACCTACCAGCCTAACACACCCGCAGTAAGTGACAAGTTCACAGATTCCCCCCCCCCCAAAAAAAAAAAGCCATTGCTTTTGCTGTGAAATGTATTAATTTAATAAACCGATGGGAATTATCTTCACACATGTTACTGTTTTGCTTGCAGTTTTGTTTTCATCCTCTCGCTGGATGAGATTTCCTGCCAATATATGCAACAAATTTCTCTAAAACTTCACCTCTCGGTTCCAATTCTGACCACATAATCCACATGACTTAAATCCCAAACATTCTGGGAGCTTCTCAAAAAACTCTTCATATCAGACTGAGTATCAGCAAAACACTAATGCAAGCAGGCATCCACCTCATTTAAATTTCTCAAATCCCTTTGAGCAGCCATTTCAAAGAAACCCCAAAGCACGGTCTAACATATTTTTGTGTGAATCTCAATGCAAAAATGCAGTGTTCATTTGAGCTTGTTTAAAAGAGGGGAAAGGGAGTTCACATCATGGCTCAGTGGTTAACGAACCCAACTAGTATCCATGAGGATGCAGGTTCAATCCCTGGCCTCACTCAGTGGGTTAAGGATCTGGCGTTGCCATGAGCTGTGGTGTGCGTGGCAGACACGGCTCGAATCCTGTGTTGCTGTGGCTGTGGTGCGGGCCGGCAGCTACAGCTCCAATTCAACCCTTAGCCTGGGAACCTCCATGTGCCACAGGTGCGGCCCAAAAAAATATAAATAAATAAATAAATAAAGGAGGGGAAGGGATCTTTGCTGACAGAAACTAGGCGATGAGCTTCAATCGGGCTCATAGCTGATTCCAAATTAAGTTGCTTACCAATTGAGTGATGAGCTACTATCCCAGAATATTTAAGATACACAGTACGATCATCACCATGCCAATAACTTCAACGTAAGTCATGCCAAAAAGAAAATAATAACACAAGGTACACTGAACATCAGAAACCACTATGGAACATAGGAACCACATAATGAAACAATTCTTTAAATAACAGGTCTGCCTTAATTTTTCCATTCAGGAACATAACCTAGTGTCCACCTTCCTATGAGAGAGCCGTTGCAGGGTGTGGTTTCCACAGAGAGAAGCCCCACGCTGTCACACATCAAGAAGCTACCATGTTTTCAGTCAGCCTCTAAAAAGCTGTCAAAGGAGTTCCCTTGTGGCTCAGTGGGTTAAGGACCTGGTCTTGTCACTGCTCCATAGTCAATTTTTTTAATTACTTAATGAATTTTACTACATTTATAGGTGTACAACAATCATCACAACACCATCAAATGGTTACTGCAGTGGTGCAGGCTCAATCCCTGGCCAGGGAACTTTCAGATGCTATGGCCAAGAAAATAAATAAAAAAATAAATAAGCAAGTAAGCTGCCAAAGAATTTAAAAGACCCTTCTCTCTTCCATTAAACTTCATTTTTGAAGCAATCATTATACAATCCCCATGACGCCACAAAACAGGTCCAATTTTTATAATGAATTCCATGAAATGTACACATTATCTACGATTCAATCATTTTGACAGATCCCACTGGTCACACATGCTAAAATCCTAGAAATGCAACGATTTTGATACCCAGTCAAGACAATTAGGTAAAAACTAAATATAATTTACATAGAAGAAAATGTCGCCCTCCTAGCTCTTTCCAGATCAAAATTATTGAAAAGGTAATTCACAGTTTTAGAGAAGCCAGCTATCCTGATAAAAACTGGGGGTCAGAGAAGCTGAATGGGGGCCTGAGACACCTTTGCACAATGAGGGTTAAGTCTTCTAATTCCCCCAGGCTTCGGTCTCCTCAGCCATCAAAGAGGCCCCAGGATTATGACAACCAACACTCACGGTTTCCTTCGGGCACCATCTCCCTGCATCTCCACAGCATCCCTATGCGGTAGATGCTCTTACTCCATTCTGACGCGAGGAAACTGAGTTACAACACAGCCGCTTGCGTTAAGACTGAGGTCAGTCCCTACCTAACAGGCAGGGAACATCCAATGAGAAAGTCAATGAAAACACTGCGTGACCTTTACGACGTAATTCAGAACCTCCCCGCTCCATCCCAGCCTACTCTGCCTACTCTCCAGGGCAGGACTGCCTTACCCAACTTCTCATTGGCTGAGATACAGCATACACATACTCATCTTTTATGTTAAATCTAATTACTCTTCCTATGAATATCAGCACCACAAACATTTTAAGCAAGGAAGAACAAGACCAGAAAAATAAAACAAAATAAAAAGGCAAAACCGATGGCTAAATTTCATGGGTATGGGAGGAGTGGGGATTTGTTGTGTCTCCGAGGAAGAGCCTGCCTCTAATCCCCAAATCACCGACCCTAGTTTTGTCAACAGCCCAAGAACAAACACATACGGGGGAGTCCACGGAAACATGTCACTCCAGAGATGCAGCTCGTCAAGAGGGAATATTCTCAGATGAAAACCTCAGGGTGGAGAGCTTTTCATACTGATTTGTTATGTCGATTTCTTCCAGACTAAGGAATATATTAGAATTCAACTTTCCTTTTCAATTATCTTTCCTTGGTTACCAAAGGGGAAAGGGGCGGGGAGAGATACATTAGGAGGTTTGTATGAATAAACATACACTACTATACATAAAACAGCCAACAAAGACCTTCTGTATAGCATAAGAAACTCAGCTTAAGATTCTGTAATAGGAGTTCCCGTTGTGGCGCAGTGGTTAACAAATCTGATTAGGAACCATGAGGTTGCGGGTTCGATCTCTGGCCTCGCTCAGTGGGTTGAGGATCTGGCACTGCCATGAGCTGTGGTGTAGGTCGCAGATTTGGCTCAGATCTGGCATTACTGTGGCTCTGGCATAGGCCAGCAGCTACAGCTCCAATCAGACCCCTACCCTGGGAACCTCCATATGCCACAGGTGCAGCCCTGAAAAGACAAAAAAATAAAAAAATTTTTAAAATTAAATAAAATAAAAAAGATTCTGCAATAACCTATATGGGTAAAGAATGTGAATAAGAATGGATGTAAATACACGTATAACTGAAATTACTGTACACATGAAACTAACACAACCTTGTATATCAACTATACTCCAATAAAAAATATTTTTTTAAATAATGAATAAAATAAATTATCTTTATTACTCTTAACTAAGATACTAAGAAAGTATTAAGTTACTCATTCATTTAAGAAATCATGTGGGAGTTCCTGTAGTGGCTCAGCGGAAAAAAATCTGACTAGTATCCATGACGACGCAGGTTCGATCCTCAGCCTCACTAAGTGAGTTAAGGATCCAGCATTGCCGTGAGCTGTGGTATAGCTCACAAACATGGCTAGGATCCCGAGCTGCTGTGGTGTAGGCCAGCAGCTACAGCTCCAATTTGACCCCTAGTCTGGGAACCCCCATTTGCCGAGGTATTTCCCTAAAAAGACAAATAAATAAATAATTTAAAATTTTTTAATTTAAAAAAATAAAAAAATCATGTAATGACAACTGCTATGTGCGTACCTGACACGATGCCGGCACTAGGAATGTAAAAGTAAGATGAAGCAATTCTTGGAAATTCCACTTAAAAAGTCCAACCCTGTTTTGAAATTTGTGGTCAAAATGGCATTTTGAGCCTAGGCATCTCTCTAAAATGCGGCTCACCCTTTGAATTTCAGCATGTTCTTGTTTAACTTGTATATTCAGCAAAATAACACTGCCTCAAGCAGTGTAATTTCCAAGTCACCAGCCCCTCTTAAGATCTGGCTTTGGACTATATAATATCCCCAGCGTATACCAGGACAATTTTTGCCAATGCTAACATCATCTGATAGCAAAACCAAAGCCAACTCACAGTCTTCCAAGAGTGGTATCAGAATTGCACAGATCACTGAATTCTGAATGGAATCCAACATCTCATAGTGGTCAAAAATCTAAACATTTTCTGCCCTGCTGCCCACGACAAGCCCTGGGTCTCAGTGGCGAGTGCAAATTACTCCTCCCACCTCATCTCCTAGGAAGGGCCCCGTGGCTTCACACAGCCAGGAAGGAGAGACAGATAGAAAAGCACACAGCTCCTGGATAATTAAAAGCCAACTGTCTTCATAAACACTCCAAATTCTCACTCCATCATCATTAGGCCAAATGCCAGGTACACTTAGATGCGGGGGGCGGGGGGGGGGGGGGCAGTGGCTGCAAAAAAAAAAAATGAGTTTCAACATGATTTCTGGTCCAGGAGAAGCAGCCACATCCTGATACCATTACCAACTCTTAGCTTACAGTCTCCAGTTATTTTTGCTAAACCACAACCACTAATAAGCCACCAATGGAAAACAACTGGAAAGAACTAAATAAAACCAAGGGAAGAAAGGAAGATTTGCTCCAGGGCTGACAATTTTATGTGCCAGGTTTCATCCAGATACAAGATCTAAGACAACCTGAGCCCCATTAGCAGCTAGTTAAATTCACCAAAAACATCACACACAAAAATGCTCTCAGGTTTACAGCTATCCTTTGTTCTGCTAACAATCACAAAAATGACTTCGAAAGAATAAAGTATAAATACATTTTGTCCATAAATACTGGTTCACACTCCAAATTTGTGCTGTTGCAAACAATAAGGAAAATACTGCAAGGGGAAAAAAGTCCACCCAACACCTAGTCTAGTGCATACCTTTTTTTCTCCTAGATCAAGGAGCTTTTAAATAAACAAAACACAAGGCGCATGTAGCTGTGAATATCCATTATCAGGATATTTCAAATAGAGTTCAAATGCTTAATATAATCATGGGTTCTCAAGAGTCAGGAGACATCATTGTTTGGTGCAGAAATGTCTCCCACACACATTAGCAAGTCTCAACAATTACCTGCTTATCTCCCAGTGAATTACCATGAGAGTCATCACTGTGGGAAGCATTCATTTTGGGAAACTGTGTGTCTGTATCTCAGGTGAGAGTCACCACTTATTTTATAGGAACTTCAAATTGATAGTTTCACCCCTGGGACTTAGGGTATGCTTTACTCCCCAGTGTAAGTTCAGTATTAAGGGATGGAGTTGAAGCGACCCGTGATACTGGACTGCCTAAATGATTCTTGATGGATCCCTGCTGCAAGCTGACAATGTCATCCTTCTGGTACCCATTCATTCGTCAGCCTTCCTTCCACTTGACAACACATTTCTAGGAAACAAAGAGATAGTTACAGGAGTTCCCGCTGTGGCTCAGTGGTTAACGAATCCGACTAGGAACCATGAGGTTGCGGGTTCAGTCCCTGGCCTCGCTCAGTGGATTAAGGATCCGGTGTTGCCATGAGCTGTGGTGTGGGTCGCAGACATGCCTTGGATCCCGTGTTGCTGTGGCTCTGGCGTAGGCCGGTGGCTACAGCTTCGATTTGACCCCTAGCCTGGGAACCTCCATATGCCGCGGAAGCAGCCCAAGAAATGGCAAAAAAAGAAAAAAGAAAAAAAAACCAATGAGATAGTTACAGTTTATTCTAGGTATGTACCCAAGAGAAATAAAAACACATAGACATGAGTTCCCATTGTAGCTGAGCGGAAACAAATCTGACTAGTATCCATGAAGATGCAGGTTCAATCCCTGCCTTGCTCAGTGGGTTAAGGATCCGGCGTTGCAGTGAGCTGTGGTGTAGGTTGCAACTCAGCTTGGTTCTGGTGCTGCTGTGGCTGCGGTGAAGGCCAACGGCTACAGCTTCAATTCGACCCCTAGCCTGGGAATCTCCATGTACTTCGAGCGCAGCCCTAAAAAGCCAAAAAAAAAAAAAAAGATGACTTTTAAAAAGACCTTCAATACCATCTTATAATCTATATACAAAAGAAGTTCAATATAAATTAAGCTACTGGAGTTCCCTTGGTGGCGTAATGGTTAACCAATCCGACTAGGAACCATGATGTTGTGGGTTCGGTCCCTGGCCTCACTCAGTGGGTTAAGGATCCGGCGTTGCCATAAGCTGTGGTGTAGGTTGCAGATGTGGCTTGGATCCAACGTTACTGTGGCTCTGGTGTAGGGTGGCGGCTACAGCTCCGATTAGACCCCTAGGCTGGGAACCTCCATATGCCACGGGTGTGGCCCTAGAAAAGACAAAAAAATAAATGAATATGAATAAATAAATTAAGCTACTAACGTAATCTGCACGATCTCCCTAAATCCCTATCTCCCCTAAAGGTTACATATAATTTCATAGGCCTAAGTCTAAATTTGCGAAGTGAAATTTTTAGCCCACTACCTCACTTACAGAAATGTTCTAATTATGATACTTCCTTTTATGTATTTGCATCTATCTTTCTATTTTTAAATGTGTCATCTTTGCATTATAGCTAAACAATTCCATGACCCTAAGTTTTCTTAAGTGTACTTATGGCCTTTTTAAAATAAACTTTACTCACATGGTTTCAAAACAGAAAACGCATGTAAGGTGTGACAAAGAGAGCCATAGAAAACAGCTTATATACAGAGCCTCCACCTTAGCCTCTGCTGTCAATTAATTATCATCCCCACAACAGAAGGATTAAGAAATCGGTTTTCCTCCAACAACTTGTAAGAACAAAGTTTCTCCTAGGGCCTTAATAGATCAACAAAGTTCCAGATTATCTCAAAAGTAGATATTGCTGGAGTTCCCTTTATGGATCAGTGGTAATATGGGATATGGATTTGATCCCTGGCCTCGCTCAGTGGGTCAAGGATCCAGCGTTGCCATGAGCAGTGGTGTAGGTTGCAGACACACAGACACAGCTCGGATTCCGAGTTGCTGCAACTATGGCCAAGGCCAGCAGCTGTAGCTCTGATTAGACCCCTAGCCTGGGAACCTCTGTATGCTGCGGGTACGGCCCTAAAAAAGACAAAAAAAAAGTAGATATTGCTGAGGGCTTCATAACATGTCTAATCTTAGTTTAAAATATCCTTGGCTGGGTAATAATTTTACCTCTTCTTATTGGAATGATTTTTTTCAAGACTATAAAATTTGAAGCATTAATAATTTTTTTTTTTCTTTTTGTCTTTTTAGGGCCTCATATGGAAGTTCCCAGGCTAGGGGTCAAATTAGACCTGCAGCTGCCAGACTGCACCACAGCCGAAGCAACTGGGGATCTGAGCTGTGTCTGCAACCTACCCCACAGCTCACAGCAACGCTGGATCCTTAACCCACTGAGCAAGGCCAGGGCTTGAAACTGAGTCCTCATGGATTATCAGCTTCTCTTTTAAAAAGAAAGCGTCTGGCAGTGCTGGGCATGCATTCCCTCAGAGCCACGACTGGCTGCCCAGAGTTAAGGACAGGCGGCCCCGGAGAGAACACACTCTCCAGATGGCGACAGACCCTTCACTCGCATGTGCCACCCCCACCCTTCCCAGCTCCAGGTCACCACCGGGTTGGCCCCACAGGCATGTCACTTTGAAGCTACAAGAGATTTTTTTCACTCTATCCCCAAGGCCCTGTATGACTCCTGCCCCGTAGGAAGGACTCTCACTCGTTGACTCAGAATTCAGCACATTGTAGAATCACTTGTGGTGCTTGTGATACACGACAGCTCCCAGGCCCTTCTCTAAGTGATCCTGATTCAAACAGGACGCCTGGAAGTCCAACTTTCCCAGAAGTGCCCATACAGAGTCTGGCCAAGAACTGATAACTATTTATCAGAATGGTTTCTGATAAAGAGTGCTTTAGGTATCTTTAGGTATCTAGAGCTCTCATGAGTCTTGATTTCCTTCTAAGAAAAAAATTTGGACTAAATCATCACTAGAGCCGACAACTCTATATGCTTCCTTTGGTTCTTTATTGGAAATCAAAGGAAACCATGCAGGAAATCAGTTACTGTTCTCTGCTACCACCTGCTGGCAAGTTCCTGGTACTGCAGAAGTATAAACTGCAGCGGGAGATCACTGTCCTGTATTTTTATTTTTTTATTTGTCTTTCTAGGGCTGCACCCGCGGCATATGGAGGTTCCCAGGCTAGGGGTCAAATTGGAGCTGTAGTCACCAGCCTATACCACAGCCACAGCAACACCAGATCCGAGCTGTATCTGCGACCTACACCGAGCGAGGCCAGGGATCGAACCCTCAAACTCATAGCTCCTGGTCAGATTTGTTTCCGCTGCACCATGACGGAAACTCCTGTCCTCTATTTTTAATGGCTAGATCCAAGAACAATTTTTTTAAAATCCACAAAATAGCTTAAAAACACAACATCAAGCTACATTTGGTGAAAACAAAAAGATAAATATCTTACGATTTTATTTGTCAATTATACCTCAATACAGCTGAAGAAAAATTTTTTAAGTAACAGAACACCATTAATTTGTCTCCTTTATTAATTCTCTAAGAGCTTGATGTGTTTTCAAATTTGATTTGGGAACATACAATAGATTTTGAGACTTGCTGCAGAAAAATTTCCACATTAAAGTACACCATCTGTTTAACTGTATACTTGGGACCCACTACATGGAACAACTTTCCACCATAATAAATGGCCCCAAAATGGAATGACCTGCATTTTTGCAGAAAGTAAACTCCTGATGTAGAAAATGTACGGAGACCAAAATATGAGTGAGACTTTCTAAGATTCCTCTCAATACTGTGGATGATTTCTCTCTCCTCCATTAGAGCACCAGGGAGCTCACGGATTCGGATTCTGTGAGGCTCAGGTTATACATGGATCCTGCCTGCCAAGCCTAGAACTCCACTTCAAAAGGGAAATAATATGGGCAGACCACCAAGCATAACAAACTGAAGGCTTGCCTGAAGTTCTGGCAAAACCAGATGCCTGGATGTTTAGGCAAAACCGAGAAGGATCCACAGCAGAGGGCAGCTGGGTGGGACAGAAAGTGCCAAAGGGAGGAGGGTTTGGGTGCATCTAGAAAAAGTCTCCAGGGTGATGATTTCACCCTCCTCGAAACTGTGAAGCTTGACCCGCCAACCACTCCCTCCAAATTCTTCAGGTCGCCTGCTCCCTGCTCCTGCTGCACCTTCCAAACTGCTCATTCAAGGACCACCCCAAGCAGGAAGCCTGAGGCTGACGACCTGGTCCTTCCCCTGAGGCGCCCCTGCAGCCAGGCAAGCGTTTCCTCTTGAGTGACCTTACATGACCACAAAGTGCGCCCGGAAAACAGACCTCACCCTCTCACCCAAGACTGAATGGCCGCGCCTCGATTCTCCAGGAAAATCATGATACCAGCACTCGCCCTGCCACCCAGACCCAACATGAGCCTGAGCCTTCCGGTCCCTCCACATCCACGCCGTGCTCCCCACCCTGGTTCTCAGCTTCTCCTCTGGCAGATGCAACATCTCAACCACCTCCTCAGTGCCCTGCCTTCGCCCCTCCTCATCCACTCTGTACTCCGAGGGCTGCCTACCCGTCTTCAAAAATCAAAAAGGGCTTTGTCACTCACACTCACACACACACACACACACACAAGCTGCTTAAAATCTTCCAAAGGCCCATTTGGCCTAGAGACTACGGCCTTCCTACCCACCTTCATGTCTTTCACCCCTGGATTCTCACACATGAATCCTTGATTCCATATAAACGCCAGAACTCTGTGGCCTCCAGTACCTTCATCCCTCCACCTTACTCAGAGTTTACCTCCGCACTGTCTTCCCCAAACACCACTGCCCCCAAAAGCTTCCTTCACCCTCTGCATCTTCTGTGAGGCCCCACTGCTGAGCTAGAAATTTTGTAGTTACCCCTCCGGCGGTATGTCACCATCATGACGTGCTCTGCTCTTTTGTCCTAGACTGAGACATCGTGGAGGTCAGAAAGCCCCATCAAAGCCTCCTCCTGCCCTCTGCCACTGGGTTTCCTGCACAGCAAATATGTGTAAGAAAAGAAATGCCTGAAGTCACTCCTCCTAAGGGCGAAAAGGTGAAAAGACAAGAGAAAGGGAGGGATACAGAGATGGTTTAATTCAGATTTGGAGACTAAAAGAACACAGCTCAGGGAAAAGATTTGGGACCTCCCTAAAAACAACTACATGGAGTTCCCGTTGTGGCTCAGTGGTTAACGAACCCAACTAGCATCCATGAGGACGCAGGTTCAATCCCTGGCCTTGCTCAGTGGGTTAAGGATCCGGTGTTGCCGTGAGCTGTGGTGTAGGTCGCAGACGAGGCTCAGATCTGGTGTTGCTGTGGCTGTGGTGTAGGCCGGTAGCTACAGCTCCAATTCGACCCCTTGCCTGGGAACCTCCATATGCTGCGGGTGCGGCCCTAAAATGACAAAAAGGCAAAAACAAAAAACAAAAACAAAAACAAAAACCTGCAACATAGGCATGATGAGACAGAGAAAGATGAACAGCCACAGATAGCAGCCACACAAAGTGGGAAGAGATGGGAGACAAACCAGCCTCCCTGCCTCTCAGGCCACGGTCCAAAAACAAGAGTCCCGCATCATACAGGGGGCACCTATGCGGGGGAAAAAACACCTGAGAGCTTCTGGAAGCCGGTGAGAGCCCTGACTGAGGTCTTGAGGGCAGAAGGTGAAGCTGAACACCAGTATTAGCTGATTATTTTCCTCCCCAGACAGAGAGGAGTGAAAGCCATCCTACATCCTGGAAGAGAGAATGAAGTCAGAAGATGGAAAAGCTGCAGGAGAAGGAAAACAGATTCGGTCCTGGCAGGGGAGGGGGCCAGGAGTGTCACATGAAATAATTATCACCCCAGCCTCACGCAGAGCCAGATGGCAGCCACGGACAATGGAGACCCACGCAGGCAATATGAAATTTTGATGAATTCCTTAATGACCAGACCATGAAAGCCCATATTCCAGAAAGAGGCTAATAATAGAATAAATGTCAGTATGGAACAAAAAGGACACACCATCGCCTGTGTTATTTACTCATCTATGTGTGGACGTTTTTCACAGGGTGGTTGTTTAATGAGTACTCTCACTGATGAGAATGATCACAGTGGATGTTGCAAATACTGGGGGGGGTTTTTTAAACCCTAAGCTGGAGTTCCCGTGGTGGCGCAGTGGTTAACGAATCCGACTAGGAACCATGAGGTTGCGGGTTCGGTCCCTGGCCTTGCTCAGTGGGTTAAGGATCCGGCGTTGCCGTGAACTGTGGTGTAGGTTGCAGACGCAGCTCAGATCCCACATTGCTGTGACTCTGGTGTAGGCCGGTGGCTACAGCTCCAATTGGACCCCCAGCCTGGGAACCTCCATATGCCACGGGAGCAGCCCTAGAAAAGGCAAAAAGACAAAAAAAAAAAAAAAAAAACCCTAAACTGCTGCTCCTGGTCACTGTGTGAACTGTATTATCACAAAAAGAGGGGTCAGACAGCTCCCCACGTACTTGACTTGCCCCGCAATGACAGCAGCAGTCATGGCTCAGGGAGTCCCACACACTTCCATGCCACTTCCGGGCACCTCGAGGGAGAAATCAAGCAAAGTTGGAGCTTCTCTAATAACATACTCACAGCCCTCAAAAGGAGCAGACTAATTTACACAAGCGTGTGCAGAGTACCTCACAAACTCTGGCTTGTCTAAGCAAAGCAGGATGCTTCTGAATAGCATCCAAAGTCTGACGTCCACATAAGACTGAAGGTCACTGGTCTTACCTGCTTCCTAGAAAAGCTTTGATGAAATGAGTTAAAGCTCCTAGAGAGGTTACCCTCTGGAAAGACGTTGCCAGAAGAAGACAGCCATTTGATAACTGGTATGCAGTGAAGCTCCAGGTTCAAAGAGCTAAAACTTGACTGGGTAACTCAGAAGGAACATTAGGAGCCGGACGCGTGGGGGGCAAGAGCCTAAGGTAACAAAAAAAGAATGGAAAGAACTGCAGCCCTCCTGCAGGTCATAGGTAAATAACCCCTTCATTAAGACACTGAGTGGACTAATGATCCTGAGACGAGGCGAGTTCGTGCAGGTCACTACCAGACGGACCATCAACCATTGTGTTTTCCCCAGTAGATGTGAGAAGACATCTGAAGACACTGTCAAGAAAGTGGCTTAGAATTACACCAGCAGAGCATGGCAGTAGAGACAGGCAGCTGGTAGGATGGCAGAAAGTAAAGGGGTTTTGACCGAGCAGGTTTAATTGAAGCTGTGAGCTAAGAGGCTGGGATTTAATCAGGCCAAAGTGAAGCCCTCCCAGGAAATAACTAAACCCAAGATTAGGACGTCAAAGAAAAGTAGCTGGAGTAGAAATGGAAGTGGTGGGGTGGGAAGTGAGAGAACTTGCTGGGCGCTCCCAGTCTACACCGTGTTACCAGGACGAGAGCAGGGTTAAGGCCAGAGGAAAGGATGCGTCAGGTGCTCACATCGTCAGTGAAGAGAAAGGAGCAAAGTGAGAGGTCAGAGGTCAGCCAACAAGAGGGAGGAACACAGGACAGTCTGACCCACAGGTGGCAGGCACGGCTATTTCTGAGGGAGCATTTCAGGCTAACTCTCTGGAAGGGGCCACTTCGTCCAGCCCTGAGGCAGGCAGGGTGGGAGACCTAAGGCCACTGGGGCGGGGGGGGGGGGCTGCACGAGAAAAGGAAAACGGGGCTTCTCTTACAGCAAGGAGGTGAAGGGAAGGCTTAGGAAGAGGGCGATGTTGGGGTGTTCACCACAAAAGCGTTCTGAGAGGAGTAGGGCGCGGGGCCAAGACGCCAAGCGCCGGGCGCCATGTTGGAGAGCGCGAGGGCTGACGGGAAGGACGCGGGGCGGGAGCTGGCTGCAGGGGCAACCTCCGCGTGAAATTAAACATTTCTGTAGGACCTTGAACAGGAAGTCGCCTGGGACACTAAATCAGGCCAAGACCATACCAATCCTGCAATTTCTGTCTTATGATAAACCATCCTGCGTTTTGAAACTGCGCTGAACAAACATCCTCTCAACACACGCCCAGGAGATGGATGGGATGAATAATACTTCAAACAGGAAGACACTGGTCTATAAACAGAGAGATAGTCTGATGAGAGTCACGTTACCTGAAGCAAAACTAATTTTTTAAAGCTTTTTAAAAACATTCTTCTCAGTCGCAGTTTGGCTCAGAAAAACCTTCCAGTTTTACTTTAAGGGGACACTCCAAATGAGCTTAACAAAACTCTTCATTTACTAAAATGAACATCTCCAGGTTTTCACTCTAAATTAAATTGTAATTTACAAATACAACATATAGACAATCCCTTACATGGTCTCTGAAAACTTCAGTGAAGCATTAGCAGAAAAGGGAGTTATAACTATGATTCAGCCATTGGAAACTATCATTCATCATTAAACAAAGTGCATTCAAAATAAGTCAACAAAATCCATGTCTATTCTATTCTATCAAAACAACATGGGAGACAAAACAAATTATTAACCTAATTTATTGAAAGCCACGTTTTAAAACCAGGGGTGGGCAAACTAGGGCCTGCCAGGCAAACCAGGGCCCATCACCTGTTTTTATAAATGAAGTTTTATTGGAACACAGACTCCATTTGATTACAATGAGATTTCTCACTATGATGAGCAGAGAGTGTTGAGTAGTCCTCACAGAGAGCCATGGTCCATAAAGGCTAACACAAAAAAGCTTGGCTCCTGGTGACAGTTCCAAAGGGCCTGCCAGGAAGCCCAGCACGTGCACATTGGGCCAGAGAAGACCCCAGCCAGACACATACTTTCCTTAGAAAGGGCAGTTCAGGGCCTTCCTAGCTCTTTGGTGGGAAGGGGTTTCTCTGTCCTACGGAAATAAGGGGTGAAGATGCTCCAATAAACAAAATGGACTATGTTTATAATCACTAAATCCTGGAAGACACCTACAGTTCATGGAAATGCCACAAAGATAGAAATCCTACCTGGGACCTGACCACTGAGGGCTGTGCCCCGGGGGTGGGGGTGGGGGGGTCATTCCTCTCACAACTGGGATTAGACAGATGCTCTGCCCACCCTCCTGCCCCAGAGCCCAGAGACTTCTGGGTATGCAGCAGGCAGGAGGGATTCCTTTCTAGAGCTTTACCCCTAAAGACTTGAACTCTAAGAAAAGATGAGGAAGTGGCCCATCTGCTTCCTCCAAGCCTAAGGATGCCACACTGAACTCTGAAGATGAACCCTGAACTCAGAGAAAGATCAGATAATTAATCAGAAAAACAAAGCTCAAAGTTCTCTTCAGATGGACCCAAACTGAAAACAGAGGCACATGTAAATGCATGTCAGGCGTGCCCTTCTGGAATTTCCTTAAATATGTGGAATTAACTTCAAGAATTGCAGAAAACACATTCCCAACATAACACCCCGACCTCAAAATTGGGAAGGGCAAGGGGCATGGAGAGACATTCTCCAGAAAAAAAGAAAAACAGAAAAAAACTGAAGAATGAAGGGGCCTCTTGTAGGAAACAATCTTCAGATAAAGCCCAGTGGGAGGAACGTATTCAATATTTTGGAGTCAGTGACAGGTTTGAAAAAGAAGAAAAAAAAAGAATAAGTCAGGCTTCTAGGAACATAGATCAGGCTGTGGACAACTGGACTCTGGAGAATGGCTACCAAAGAGCTCCGTGTACAACTGTCTTAGCCGGTGCCAGCCATAACTTTGTAAAAGCTAAAAAGCAGGCTGAAAATTCACAGGCTGTTTGAGAAAAGAATAAACTTGTACGGAAGCTCCCATCATAGCTCAATGGTAGTGAACCAGACTAGAATCTATGAGGATACGGGTTCGATCCCAGGCCTCACTCAGTGGGTTAAGGATCCGACATAGCTGTGAGCTGTGGTGTAGGTCGCAGATGTAGCTCGCATCCCAAATTGCTGTGGCTGTGGTGTTGGCCGGCAGCTGCAGCTCTGGATTGGACTTCTAGCCTGGGAATTTCCATATGACACAGGTACAGCCCTAAAATAAAATAAAAATTAAATTAAAACAAGGGTAAACTTGTATGGAGATGGGAAGCAAAGAGTAGATGCGAACCCGAAACAATATGAGCTGTATGTCACTCGGCCAGTATCTTTACAACCTGTGTGAGCTCCACCTGCTCACTTTATTGAAAAGCTTTCCCTGCTTGCATTAAATGTGTCAGGAAACTGAAAGAAGTAGAAAAAAAATAAGCCTATAATTTGGGAGCTAATTATGGACGCTTTCCAGTCGTTTTCCTGAGGAGGGCATGATTGAAAAGAATGAAATGAAGCTTTCTGTTATTTGTATAAGAAGTTTAAGCAGACTTACGGAGGAAGCGATAGGACTTTAACACTTAGATTTTCCCATAGTGTAAAATCCATCTTAGTTTTCATCCATTTGGCCTAGCAGAGCCAGTGAGCTTCCTACACTTTAGTTCAGTTCAACAGTACTTATTCTGAAACTTTGTTTTTAGATTGCATTTGTGTACAATGGATTAGCCTAAACCCCTCTGCACATATTCCATTAGTCTGTCCTAATTAGATGAGTCTCAATTGACACTGTCTCTATAAAGGACTTTAATTACTTTAATGTTATAGGCATAATAATTAAATCTTTATTGGGAAGGTGGAGTTGATATGCCTAATAAATGCAATTCACTTTTAGGTTCCTTCAAATAAAATATTTCCATAAAAAAAGAAAAATATAAGAAGTGTGACAGAGATATGTACTGAATGCTGTGGACAAACTCTGCCTGGAGAGAAAGAAAAAGATGGAGAGATTTAAAAATGACATTTTAGTGGAGTTATCCAGGTTAGAGAAATGGTAAGTGGCACAGTGAGGGGGGGACCAAATATAAAATCAGTACAAAGCTTTTTTTTTTGGCCTTTTGCCTTTTCTAGGGCCACTCCTGCGGCAAATGGAGGTTTCCAGGCAGAGCTGTAGCCACCGGCCTATGCCACAGCCATGCCAGATCCAGGCCCCAGCAACTCGGGATCCAAGCCGCGCCTGTGGCCTACACCACAGCTCACAGCAACGCCGGATCCTTAACCCACTGAGCGACGTCAGGGATCAAACCCACAACCTCACGGTTCCTAGTTGGATTCGTTAACTACTGAGCCACAAAGGGAATTCCAGTACAAAACTGTCTTCACTCCTGAGGCTGCTCCCCTGTCCCACAGTTCTCATGTTTGTTGAATGAATACTGCCCTCTGGTGGCCCAGAAGTACTATCTTCTATCAGGGCTTTCTACCAAATGACTCAAATTGTATTGTGGTCTAGAACCTTCCCAAGGCCTTTCCTCTCAAAACGTACCCATCCTTTATCTTCCACTCACTTCAGACTTGGACCTCACATGACACTGAATATTTCTGACAAAACACATCCTAGTACAGCCAAGTTTTAGCACTCCCCTACAAACAGGAGTCACTTTATAGAAACATATCCTGGAAAGAAACTGCTAGTATGTCCAGAATGGGAAGAAGGGCCTTCGTGCAGGCAGAACCTGGAGTGTGTCCCTTATTCCACACAGGAAGACCAACTGCACTGGTGTTTCCCCAGACCATTCACCATAAGGATTCATTTTCCCATACGATTTCCACAAACTTCGCCTAAACCCCTCTGCACATATCCATTAGTCTGTCATATTTAAACCCCCTCCCGCCAAGTCAGATTCAACATATTTTATTCCTGACAGGGGTTAAAAAAAAAAAAAAAAAAAAAGGAAGAGGTTCTGGTTTGCCAGAACCTCCTTTCTCAGTGAACTGATAGACCTGGGGAGCTACTCTCGCCCTACTTATATAATTACAGCTAACACAGTTAATTCCTACATCAGGACCCACAAAACGGAGGCCACCCCGGTGGCCCAGTCCATGTTACAAACCTAAACTGAAATCACCCTGCACTTATAGGAAACCCTGCCAAGGACACCAAATATACACCCATCACAATCCTCCAACTCAGCTTGAGTGAGCTCACCTCCCCCTAGAAAACAGGACCCGCCAGGTTTCCCAGGAAATCCCTGGCCTCCTGGTCCATCAAGACATTTTCCATGTTGCTGCCTCGAAGGCTCTGGAAAGTTCAGCTTGGCCCAAATCCCTTGGGATCAGTGCTCCACTCCTCATAAGGCACTGGACTCACTCAACCCATGGATTATCTTCCCCTGGATAAACAACATCAAGCTCATGACTAAATTCTACTATTTTCTGTCATTTGACACGCCCCGCAGATACTTCCTCTATGTCCAGGTTATTGAACGCTTCCCAACTTCTCTCGTTCTTCAGTGTTTGGGCCTGTCAGTCACCACTCAGAGCCTCAGAGAGCTAGGTATTCAAAGGTGAGCCAGAAAGCAGGGCTGGAAAGCATGGCTTTCACATTCACATGTTCTTCATGAGCCCCCCCCCCTTTTTTTTTTTTTGCTTTTTAGGGCCACACGCACAGCATCTCAAGTTTCCCAGTCTAGGGGTTAAATTGGAGCTACAGCTGCCACCCTATGCCACACCCACAGCCATGCCAGATGGAAGCCGCATCTACAACCTATACTACAGCTCATGTCAATGCCGGATCCTTAACCCACTGAGCAAAGGCCAGGGATCGAACCTGAGTCCTCACAGATGCTAGTCAGATTAGTTCCCGCTGAGCCATGAGGGACACTCCACTCATGAGCCCTTTTGGTACAAACCATAAATGGCTGAGCAGGGAGTCAGTTTCCTGAGGACAAATCCATGCAAATACACCACAGGTTCTGCTGCTTCCTCTCCTGGATGGAGCCTTGGGGCCTAGAGGCCAACCGAACAGGCAGATAAGAAGATTTAAAATGCTTTGCCAGGCTTTTACCATTTAGCTGGTCTCGTTCTTTGGCATTCTTTTGGAAGACAATAGTGTGGGATGAGGCTTTTGTTTCCTTCCACTTTCCGCAAACAAGAGTCAACTCTGGCTGGAAGGGGGAAAGCACCCTCAAATCTGTGGCCTGGCAGCCTGGTTCCCAGTGGCCAGTAGGGCTCACAGAAACTCCAGACCCAGGTTACTCCAAGTTCAAGTCTGCCTCTTACAGGATGTTTACAAAGTCTATGCAAAATGAAATGGAGGCAGATTCCATGGAAAATCTAAACCTGAGAATAACTGGAGGCAAAACCTTTTCTCATAATCTAACAAGCTCCGGTAAAATTGGGGGGTAAAGGATTGGAAAATTACAGAAAACATGCTTAAAATTTCCAGTATCTCTGCTATTACACAATAATTTACAAAGAGCTGAAGACAGTTGGAATTTACCAGAATCAATCCAATAAATAAAACAAAATCAGGAGTTCCCGTCGTGGCTGAGTGGTTAACGAATCCGACTAGGAACCATGAGGTTGCAGGTTTGATCCCTGTCCTTGCTCAGTGGGTTAAGGATCCAGCATTGCCGGGAGCTGTGGTGTAGGTTGCAGATGAAGCTCGGATCCCGCGTTGCTGTGGCTGTGGCGTAGGCCGGCGGCTGCAGCTCCAATTGGACCCCTAGCCTGGGAACCTCCATATGCCACGGGAAGCAGCCCAAGAAATGGCAAAAAAGACAAAAAAATAAAATAAATAAAATAAAATAAAATCACAATGCCATAGATGATCAAACCTTGAAGAGGCCTCTAAGATTACCTAACAGGTAACAACCAAAGCTCTTTGTAAACTACAAATCACTATATATAAGATGAAAAAACTAGGGCTCTTCACTGAAAGAGACAAAGTAAAATGGTTAATGGCCAATGGACAGTATGCAGTAACAAGCACAAACTTTGGGTCAGACATCTGCCATCTATTTCAGGCTCTGCCACTCTCTAACTAGGTTATAGACTTGCTAAGCCTCTATCTCTTATGAACTAAACTTTCACCAGAAGGTTGTCCAACTCCCATGCCCTTCCCATAAGACTTTCTGCCTTCAGGAGTTCCTGTTGTGGCACAGCAGAAATGAATCCGACCAGGAACCATGAGGTTACAGGTTCGATCCCTGGCCTCACTCAGTGGGTTAAGGATCCAGCGTTGCCGTGAACTATGGTGTAGGTCCCATAGTTGGCTTGGATCCTCCATTGCTGTGGCTGTGGTGTAGGCTGGCAGCTGCAGCTCTGATTGGACCCTTAGCCTGGGAACCTCCATATGCTGTGGGTACAGCCCTAAAAAGCAAAGAAAAAATTTAGAAAAAAATAAAAAGACTTTCTGCCTTTCATGATAAAAATTTTAAAAAGAAAAGAAAAATGACTGAAATTTCCAAGTGACGAAATGTGGATACACAGAAAATACTCTTTCCCACTACTCCATACTGCCAATCCAGATATACTTGATACTGCTTGTGGGTTTAAAAGTGCTGGAGAAGAGTGCACAGCTGAACAGGAATCTTTTAAGAGAAACAGAAATATATGATTGCATTAGATAAGGATGACAATAATGAGTGCTGGGACATAAATTCTACTCTTTGAAAGATACTGAAAAAAATCACCAAACCACTGGAAGAATTTTTTCAAAACATAATGATAAAGGACTTGTATCTAGAATTACAGGACTCTAAAAAATAAATAATCCAGCTTAAAAGATGGGTAAGCAATCTGAACAAACATTTCATCAAAGAAGATATATGGATGGCAACTAAGCCCACCAAAAGTGCTCAATATCGTTAGTGTAATAAAGAGAAGGACTCAATGTGGGAAATACTTTGTCAATTTCTGATAAAGTTAAACATAAACGTATAGGAAGACCCATGAATCCCATTCCTCGGCATGTATTCAAATGAAATAAATGTTCACAGTGGCTGCATAATTGCCAAAAACTAGCCACAACTCCAATGTCCTTCAAATGGGAATCAGTAAACTGCAGTATTTCCATTCTAGGAATACTACTCAGATATGAAAAGGAATGAAGCTCTGATGCAAACACCACCAATGAGTCTCAAATGCATTATGCTAAGTGAGAAAAGCCAGACTCAGAAGGCTACAAATAGTATAATTCCATCTATATGACATTCTCAAAATGACAAAACCACAAAGACCTATAAGGATAGAAAACAGACCAGTGGTGGCCAGGGACAAGGAGTCAAGGGGGAAGGATCAGCTACGAAAGGTACATAAGGAGATGTGGAGGGTGATGAAACTGCTGTATTTTGATTGAGGTGGCAGTCACACAACTGTGTGTTTGTCCAAACTGAATTCACTAAAAAGAGTGAATTTCACTGTAAATTCTACCTCCATTAAAAAAAAAAAAAAAAAAAAAAAAGAGGAGTTCCTGTCATGGCTCAGTGGTTAACAAATCTGACTAGGAACCACAAGGTTTCGAGTTCGATCCCTGGCCTCGCTCATTGGGTTAAGGATCCGGCGTTGCCGTGAGTTGTGGTGTAGGTCACAGACACAGCTTGGATCCCTCATTGCTGTGGCTCTGGCGTAGGCTGGCAGCTGCAGCTCCAATTGGACCCCTAGCCTGGGAACCTCCATATGCCGTGGGAGCGGCCCTAGAAAAAGGCAAAAAAAACACCAACAAAAAACAACAAAAAAGAAGGTAAGAGGCAATGATGTAAAACAGCTATCAGAAATGTTGCATTTGTTCAGAAGGCCTAAATAGATACACAAATGACCAAGAAGCACGTGAAAAGATGCTCAAGATTGCTAACGATTAGACAAATTCAAATCAAAACTACTATGAGGTATCACTTCACACCAGTCAGAATAGCCATTATCAAAAAATCTACAAATAACAGATGCTAGAGAGGGTATGAAGGAAAGAGTAGCTTTCCGCACTGCTGGTGGGAATGCAAATTGTAAATTGGTGCAGCCTCTATGGAAAACAGTATAAAGGTTTCTTAAAAAACGAGAAATAGAGTTGCCATAATATTCTAGTCCTGGGTATATATCCAGAGAAAAATATAACTCAAAAAGATACATGCACCCCAATATTTATTGCAGCATTATTTACAATGGTCAAGACATGGAAGCAACACCTAAAAGTTCATTAACAGGTAAATGGATAAATAAGATGTGGATTACACACACTTACACAATTGGAATATTACTCTGCCATAAGAAGGAATGAAATAATGCCATTTGCAGCAACATGGATGGACCTAGAGATTATCATACCAAACCAGAAAGAGAAAGACAAGATACATGATATCACTCACATGTGGAATCCAAAATACTATACAAATTAACTTAGCTACAAAGCAGAAACAGGCTCACAGACACAGAAAACAAATTCATAGTTACCGAAGGGGAAAGGAGATGGGGGAGGGGTAAGATAGGAGTTTTGCGACTAGCATACACGAACTGCTATATATCTAATAAACAACAGGAGTTCTCGCTGTGGCTCAGCAGGTTTAGAAACCCAACAGAGCATCCATGAGAACGTAGGTTTGACCCCTGGCCTCACTCAGTGGGTTAAGGATCTGGTGTTGCTGCACACTGCAGCATAGGTTGCAGATGCAGCTTGCATCTGATGTTGCCATGGCTGTGGCATAGGCCTGCAGCTGCAGCTCTGATTCAACCCCTAGCCTGGGAACTTCCAGATGCCACAGGTGTGGCTGTAAAAAAATAAATAAACAACAAAATCCTACCTATAGCACAGGGAACTATATTCAATATCCTATGATAAACCATAATGGAAAAGAATATGAAGAAGAAAAGCTTTATAAATACATGTATAACTCAATCACTTTGCTGTAGACCAGAAACTAACACAACATTGTAAATCAACTATTCTTCAATTAAAGAAAGCAATGTTACCATTATCTCAGCTGCTATTAGAAGAGGTTTAAGACCGTGCTTCTTCAATTTGAGGCAGTGGGTCCAGGATGGAGGCTGGAAATCTGCAGCTTTTAAAGATTATTTTGATGCAGATGGTCTAAAAACTACACTTCGAGGTAGTTAGCTAGCATGATCATGGTTAAAACCTGATACAAATACCCTCCCACCATTTCTTCCTATGAAAACGTCTTGCTCCTTTACAGGGCTCAGCAACTCCAGCTGCTTTAGGCAAAACCAAGTTTGTGACAAAGGCAGAAACAGCTGTGAAGAGAGGGAAGCAAGGTTTTATCACGGGAGGGAGTGAGCAGAATAAACATGGTCAGATGCCAGATGCTCTAGAAGGTCTTTTCCAAACTTTCGTCTAAGAGAACTATGGATTTCAGTGTCCTCAACAGTTTTACCAAGTTGGAAAGACAAGAAAGAACTTAAATTCACAGATGCACAGACAGTAACACGATGACAAGGGTTAATTAGAACATCTACACCACCGTGTCTAAGGCAAATTTCAAACAGAAAATAATAATAATAATTCTCCATTTGCTAACACTCATCCTTGCCATCTATGACCTAAAGTAGAACATTTCTTTTGAAAGAAATACTACGCTGTGCTCCCACATGTAAACCTATAAGAGTGGAGTAGAGCTGGTGCATTTCAAAAGGGGCAGGGTGGGGGCAGAAGATTCTGAACATCACTGAAAATCCATATACTCTGTAAATCCCTTCCCCACCCCATCTTCCAAGGGTCATCACGGAGAACTCTGCTCCATGGGAGCCCCATTAGAAAATATTTAAAAAAAAAAAAAAAAGTAGTTCCCGTGGTGGCTCAGCAGTTAATGAACGTGACTAGGATCCATGAGGACGTGGGTTCAATCCCTGGCCTAGACCAGTGAGCTAAGGACCTGGCATATCCACGAGCTGTGGTGTAGGTGGCAGATGTAGCTGGGATCCCGCATTGCTTTGGCTGTGGCCAGCAGCTACAGCTCCGATATGACCCCTAGCCTGGGGATCTCCATATGCCGAGGGTGCGGTACTAAAAAGCAAAAAATTTAAAAATTTTAAAAATTAAATAAATAAATAAAGGTTGCAGGGGTAAATGCAGAGCCTTCTAGCAGGACACACAAGAAATCTAGCTAATTTCCACTCTAAGAATTTCAGCAAACTCAGTAAATTTGGCTGAATTGTGTAATCAACTGAACACTTCCCCACCCCATCTTCTTAGTTATTCTGTGTGTTTGTCTGGTTTCCTCACTAATATGTCCCAAACACCTACAAAAGTCATTGGCCCATGGTGGGTACTTATACTGATTGAATGTATGATATCTAAACTTAAAGTAGCTCACAAACATCAATACAAAATACATGCCCAGGGTAGTCAAAATCTGATTGCAAATACCGGTAAAACTGAATGAAAATGATTAATTCTTGGAGTTCCTGTTGTGGCTCAGTGGTTATTGAATCCAACTGGGAACCACGAGGTTGCGGGTTCGATCCCTGGCCTTGCTCAGTGGGTTGGGGAACCGGTGTTGCCATGAGCTGTGCTGTAGGTCACAGGTGCAGTTCAGATCCCTCGTTGCTGTGTCTCTGGCGTAGGCTGGCAGCTACAGCACCGATTAGACCCCTAGCCTGGGAACCTCCAAATACCGCAGGAGCAGCCCTAGAAAAGGCAAAGAGACAAAACAAAAAAGAAAAAAAAGAAAAAAAAAATGGTTGATTCTCCCAGAAAATAACTGCAATTTCAAAAAACCATTAGGCAAATGAATCTTTAATTAATCAAAAGTATTACAGTAGATTTTTGTAGAGAGGACCCACCCACCAGCAGCCATGCCATCAATCCAAATAGGCCAGGTCTTGATTATAGTTTAATGTATATATGATTAGCTATGTCACTGCTGAATTAAATGAAAAACCACTGGGGCGGGATGGGGGTTGATATTGGGCTCCCTCTGTACAATAAACAAGACCTTAAAGGCCATTTCTGAAACAGAAATATAAATTGCTCTAACCTTGGGCACAAAAATAAAAGCTGAACTACCAGGATTTGATTCAAAAGTAAAATTTCATAGATTTCATATTAAAAGCCTCAATTATAGACTTGAAGTCCAACTTACCATTTTAAACATTTAATAGGCAAAAGGCCCTTTTAAAAGGCCTTTGGGGAAATCATCAAAGAATTGCCACCTTATTACAAAAAAAGAATCACCCCCTGAATAGCTGTTTTTGTCTTAAAAACAATGGAGTGGGAGGGGTTGTCCTCGGCTTAGGTGCCTCACACCCTTCTTAATGGCTAAAAGCTTTGCTAATGCAATGTCTCCATCTTTGTGAGCTAGTGAAACAAGGTTTAAATTTCACATTCAACTGGTAGCTGCTGTGGAATGCATTAAATAAGGAATGTTTTATCCAGAGCAGAACAAACCTAATCTTCAGGTGCAGAATGATACAAAGAGAGGGACATTCACTGAATTCAAAAGAGAATCAACACCTCACAAATTCTTGCTCCCCGCCCCGGTGTTACCTTACCAGCTACGCGGCCTCCAAGATTCATTCCCTCCACTGCAGTCAAAGACACGGAGAAGGTATTCACAGCAATGTAAAGCAGCCGGCTTCCAGGGCTTGGCTTCTCTGGATAATTTAGACCCCGTAGGGCAAGCTCTGAAGAATCTGGTTCTGATAACTCTAATTTCATTAGCAATCACAGCAATCAATGAGTAGCGATGGTCACTGTGCCATCAAGTCAGTCAAATATTCAAAGGAAGTCACATACTTAAAATTAAGATACTGTACTCAACAACATAATTTTATTCATCCATTCCATTAACATTTATTTGATGGTCTACCCTGCGCTAGGTAGGATGCTAAGGATACCTATAACAAGAATGTGATCCATAATGGCGAAGTGTGTGTGTGTGTGTGTGTGTGTGTGTGTGTGTGTGTGTGTGTGTGTGTGTTCTTTTAGGGCTGTACCCTCAGCATAGGGAGGTTCCCAGGCTAGGGGCTGAAGCAGCGCTGCAGCCGCTGGCCTACACCACAGCTCACGGCAATGCCGGATCCTTAACCCACTGATCAAGGCCAGGGATTGAACCTTCATCCTCATGAATAGTCGTCAGATTCGTTTCTGCTGAGCCACGATGGGAACTCCTGGCAAAGAATATTTTTAAAAAAGAATCTGTGTGTGTGTGTGTGTGTATAACTGAATCACTTTGCTGTACAGCACAAATTAACACACAGTGTAACTCAACTATACATCAATAAAATTAAAAAAAAAACAAGATGTGAGCGTATCTAACAGTGCCTACATCTTTAATGCTAACTTGATTTTGTACCTGCAATCTATGAATCTTCTAACGTGCTGTTTTAGGGAAAACTTTCTAAATTTCCCCATGCATTTTAATTATTATTTTATTTCCTCCAAGAAGCACTGTTGTAAATGACATTCCAGTGTGTGTGTGTGTGTGTGTGTTTTATAGGGAGGATAAATTTACCAGTGGGGAGGGCAGTTTATAAAATGTTCTTCAATTTTCCATGTTATAAGCATCGTGTCTCACGGACCCTCTTCCTCGACTAAGTGAATAACTCATTCTTTGTTTAGAGAATAGCATTCCAGCAATGAATGGCTGGGTAACATTTAACTACAGAGCTCGCTCTCAGAAAGCTCACCCACCACCTCCGGAGCCTGCCTCCAGCAACAAAGATGTCTCTGGATTTGTTTCATTTCAGACACCCATCAACACCACCGTGGAGAGAATGGATTCTAAAAGAGTACGTGTAAATTTATTTTTGGAACTTAAAAAATGCTAAGATTAGGAGGGGGGGGAAGGGTATATCAACCAGAAAAAAAAAAAAATCAAGCCCAATTTCCTTAACAAGTGTATTTAAATATTGTTTCATGAAAATATTTGTTTTACAATCATGGGACATAACTTAAACCTGGTTTACAAAAGACTTTAACTGAAAGGAAATACAGGGTACAAATATGCTTAAACATTCTTCTGTTATAACCTAACGTGAAGATAAAATTAAAAATAGCGGAGATCAGGAGTTGAAATCGCCTCTGAATCAGACAGTCACCACAACTATTTGCTGTTACTGGCAGATTCAGTCCAGTAATTTCAATAAATTATTACTTGTACTTCCTTTATAATTCAATCTCTATTTTTTTTTAAGATTGGATACTATTTTATTCATTAATCAGGACAGTGTCTGTGAGCTAAAACCAAAAGGATTAGTTCCCTTGAGTAGGTTTTCTCTGCCTTTCAAAAATTAGGCTCGGCATTCCCATTGTGGATCAGCAGTTAATGACCCCAACTAGTATCCATGAGGACCTGGGTTCGAGCCCTGGCCTCGCTTAGAGGGTTAAGGATCAGGCGTTGCCATGAGCTGTGGTGTAGGTTGCAGATGTGGCTCGGATCTGGCGTTGCTGTGGCTACAGCTCCGATTGGACCCCTAGCCTGGGGACCTCCATATGCCAAGGGAGCAGCCCTAAAAAGACCAAAAAAATGAGGCTAAAGCCTAACCGACCTATTTGGTTTGAGAGGCCTTCATATTTCAGTCAAGTTTGGCTCACACCCCAACTCTCATGTGCAGTTTGGGGAAGGCTAACATATTAGGAATAAAACAGAATCAGTCCTGCTTAGCTGCCTTCTTCCATTGCATCTCACCCTCCACTTTGAGTTTGCCAACTTACACACGCACAGAAGCACTATGACCTCTGCTGCCAGAGATTGGGAATTTTTTTCCCCAAGTGTTTTATTTCAGTTACATTTTCCTGTCAAGTTCACAGTATCCATTGCAATGTTCCTCAAAGTACAGACCACAATAGTTCCCCTGATGGCCCACAAACGCCGGACAGCTGCCCTTAGACCCTCATCCAGGCAGGAGAGGGAAAGGATAAAACCAAAGGGTTATGCTATCAGTCTGCCCTCTGTGCCACCAAGGCAAAAGCCCTCCCAGACGCTCCTCCCCACAGTCGTCTGTGACACATGGCCACACGCAGCACACGGGTGCCCGAGAAGACAAATCTTTTCATCTGGATATATATACTAACATTCTCGTAAATGTCAGGGTTCAAAGAGTGATGAAAGAAGAATGGATACCAGATAGACAACTTCTGCCACAAGGAGATCACATTTAAAGAAAAAAAAAAAAAAAAAGAATTCACCTGGGTAGCCATTTGAGAGGAAAAGAAAGTTAGATCCATCACTCACGCCTTAGAGAAAGTTAATTCTGGCGTTGCCATGGCTGTGGTGTAGGCTGGCAGCTGCAGCTCCGATCTGACTCCTGGCCTGGAACTTCCATATGGCACAGATGCAGTCACATAAAGGAAAAAAAAAAATAGGCATAAAAGATGAATCTACAAAATAGCCTAAAGAAACAAGGAGTTATTTTGTACTCTAGGAATGAGAAGGGTCTCTAGAATACAAAACCCAGAAGCAAAAAAGTTGCATAAACTCAACTACATACAAATATAGTTTCATCACAGGAAAACAAACCTAGTCAAAATACCCATACACACAAAGACACTTGCAGGCCAATAACCAATTTCCTTAATAGATAAATAACTCTTCCAAAAAGGTAAGAATGAAACTCATTAACATAAAAGACACAAATTGCCCTTAACCATATTAAGACATGATCAATCTCGTTTATCAAATGAACACAAAATCAAAATTACAAGATACCATCTTCACCTTTCAGATAGACAAAGAATAAAAATAGGGCTACCAGATCCACTCCTACATTGTTGGTGGGAGTATACACTGGAGACCTTCTTAAAAGGAAAACCAATAATTCTGCTTCTGGGAATCATTCTGTAGTTATAACCAGACACATACAAAATGCTGTACCCCCAACGTAACTCACTGAAACACAGCTTCTAATCAGAAAAATCAGAAAACATTTAATTATCTGTCAAAAGGAGACAGGTTAAATAAATTCCAGTTTGTCTATTCAATGAAATACAATGATTACAAATATCAGAATGTGTGACTCTCAAAAAAATTTTAGAGGCCTTTATGTGCCAATAGGACCATCAAGCTATATTGTTAAGTACCAAAATCAAGGAACACAATAATGTGTAAACTATGTTTCCAAGTGTACTTTTAAAAAGGAATCAGAGTGTGAAATGGGCAGATTAGCAAAGCATTCAGGCTTCTCAGCAGCCGTGTGAATATTTCTCCCACTTACCATGTGCAGCTGACCTGCACTTTCCAACCAGGCACTGACAATTCAAGGGGATGCACAGCTTTCACAAGGTGAGGAAGGCAGTGAGCTGCTCTAGAACTGGGACTTCTAAGTTAATTTGACATATTTCACTCCTTGGCTAAGAGTCTGAGAAGGGTAGGCTCTCAAATGTTTTTACTGCAAGTTTACCCAACTATAGATTCTTTTTTTTTTTTTTTAAATTTCATTTTGTCTTTTTTAGGGCCACACCTGCAGCAATATGGAAGTTCCCAGGCTAGGGCTAGAACTGATTCTGTAGCTGCCGGCCTACACCACAGCACATTGCAATGCTGGATCCTTAACCCACTGAGCAGGGCCAGGGATCAAACCCAGATCCTTTGGATACTAGTCATTCATTTCCGCTGAGCCATGATGGGAACTCCTAGACTCATTTCTTATCAAGTTTCTAGGATAAGAATTGGATGTTGGTGGAGAATTAGCTTTCATTTAATCTTTTTTTTGTATGTGTGTGTTTTGTCTTTTTAGGGCCACACCCATGGCATATGGAGGTTCCAATCGGAGCTACAGTTGCTGGCCTATACCACAGCCACAGCAACGCCAGATCCGAGCTCCATCTGTGACCTACACCCACAGCTCATGGCAATGCCAGATCCTCAACTCACCGAGTAAGGCCAGGGATCAAACCCACAACCTCATGGTTCCTAGTTGGGTTCGCTTCCGCTGTGCCACAATGGGAACTCCCTCATTTAATCTTTGATCGAAGATTTTACCATTATCTGATATTAGAAGCACAGTGACACTTGACAGCTTCATTAGGACTGGAAGGAACAAGAAGAATTTGTGTTCAGGCAGCTGACTTGGGTGAGGAGGGAACATTGGGAGGCAGGAAAATATTCCACTTCTCAGTGACAGAAAATTAAAAAAGCAATAGGACTAGGCCAGGAGTTCCCGTTGCTATGGCTGTGGTGTAGGCCAGCGGCTACAGCTCCGACTGCACCTCTAGCCTGGGAACCTCCGTATGCTGCAGGTACAGCCCTAAAAGACAAAAAAAAAAAAAAAAAGAGAGAGAGAAAATTAGGACTGGGCCACAATAGCTATTCTTTCACTCTACTTCCTTTTACTTGAAGGACATCAGGATGGGTTCAGAAAGTTACAAAATCTCATTTCCATACTTGAGCCTACTTTTCTGATTCCCATAGTGGTTCAGCCTATTCACCTGGCTTCTCAGAGACCCAAATGTTTTCAGCCTCGTGTTTTTCCCTTCTAGTCACACATCTCTAGAGAGTTCCCATTGTGACTCAGTGGGTTAAGGACCCAACGTTGTCTCCATGAGGATGCCCATTCCATCCCTGGCCTTACTCAGTGGGTTAAGGATCCGGCATTGCCGTGAACTGTGGTGTTTGTCACAGACACAGCTCAGATCCTGTGTGGCTGTGGCGTGGACTGGCAGCTGCAGCTCCGATTAGACTCCTAGCCTGGGAACCTCCATGTGTCACAGGGGCAGCCCAGGAGAAGAGAGGAGAGCAAAGGAAAAAGAAAAGAAGTCCAAGGGTGGGGGAACGTGGGCAGAGGGTACACAGTCCATGACCACGTACTTACTTCTGGACCCCGTTTTGAAGACCTTTCCCTAAGGGCTTGCAAAGGGGAAACCCTAGACGACAAGCCTAGAGTGCTCAGCAACCTGCGATCCCCCCAGGGACCCAAGAGCCTCCGGAGAGAGCTGTAAGGGAAACCTCGCACCAGAGGTGTTCTCGACACCCTTGGCACTGGGACCGCTGTTTCCACCGGATCGTGGCACTATCCCATATCCTGAAACTGCCGCCGCCGGTGACATCGAGCCTTTACCAGACGCTGGGTATAATAAAAGGTGCTCTAGGGAACGAACAGCCAAACCAAAGACGAAAATGAATCCTCGCCGTCATGGAGCTCCTAACCTCTTTGGGATCAAAAGCGGTGACTGCCTGCATGCCAGCCCACATACGCAGCCTCCAGAGTTTGACAGAGAGCAGTTTTTACAAACTAAAACTCTCAGGACACGAGCACAACAGGGACAGTGTGGCCGGAGGCCAGTGACAGATGAGGACAGGCGGGACACTGCTCTGCCTTTCTTAATCTTACTGCCCTCTATCAGGTGATCTCGCCTCGCTTTATCACCCAGACCTCCTGCAGGAGAATTCTAGACTCCCTGTCCTTACCTCTGCATCTCCATCTCTGATCTGCTTCTCAGTGAACTCCAGTTTGTCTTCCACCTTCACTCTGAAATACCTCTAAGCAACATGCAGATTAAATAAATACCCTTCGGTCACTTCTCTGAACTTTAATTTGATATTGTTTATTTCAGTATTTAACTATCTGTAGGTTACAAACCTTCCTGGATCTGATGAATGCCCTGAGTCCTCTCTCCAGAAAAATCATATACATGCACACACTGCAGAGAGTTCAGAAACCCCCCTGAAACTTAACCTTGGACCAACTGGGTCAAGAGATCCTGGGTTATGAACAGCTGATCACTCACTTGAATTCTGCAACAAATTTTCCTTACAAATTCCAGTTGACTTTTGAACAACAGCAGGGGTCAGGGGTTGCCCTCCATGCAGGTGAAAATCTCTATATCCATGTTTTCACATCCATGGAGTCGACCAATAGCAGATCACACAGTACTGTAGTGCAAGTTTAATGGGGAAAAAAAAAATCCCTGTATAGTGGACCCATGCAATTCAAACCCATATTGTATAAGGGCCCACTGTATTCCAGTTACATTTTGAATCTCCTTCCTGGGTTCCTCTTCCTATTCCTACTTCTTAGACTGTTCTCCTGGGTTATGAATTCAGGTCAATTCTCTCATTCAAAAATTCCTCCCTTTGGAGTTCCCATCATGGCTCAGTGGTTAACAAATCCGACTAGGAACCATGAGGTTGTGGGTTCGATCCCTGGCCTCATTCACTGGGTTAAGGATCTGGCGTTGTCGTGAGTTGTGGTGTCGGTCGCAGAAATGGCTTGGATTCTGAGTTGCTGTGGCTCTGACGTAGGCCAGCGGCTACAGCTTCGATTAAACCCCTAGCCTGGGAACCTCCATATGCCATGGGTGTGGCCCTAGAAAAGACAAAAAGACAAAAAAAAAAATTCCGGAGTTCCCGTCGTGGCGCAGTGGTTAACGAATCCGACTAGGAACCATGAGGTTGCGGGTTCGGTCCCTGCCCTTGCTCAGTGGGTTAACTATCCGGGGTTGTCGTGAGCTGTGGTGTAGGTCGCAGACGCGGCTCGGATCCTGCGTTGCTGTGGCTCTGGCGTAGGCCGGTGGCTACAGCTCCGATTCGACCCCTAGCCTGGGAACCTCCATATGCCGCGGGAGCGGCCCAAAGAAATAGCAAAAAGACAAAAAAAAAAAATTCCTCCCTTCTTCACTCTCACAATCTCCATCATCTCTGGCATGTTTAGAAGTCCTGCATCTGTATCCCCAGTCCAAATCATACCACTAAAACTCACACTTCCATGACCACTTCTTGGTGGATTAACTCTGCTTTCGTGAACCTCATTCCCAACATGACCAGAATCAAAATTCATCCTCCTCCTCTCATCCGCCCCTGCTCCACCACCGCCTCCTATGTAATTAGGCTGTCTTTCTATAATCTCTTTTTCTCAGTTAGGAATACCAGTACAATATCAGAATTCTACTTGTGGGATGGCCAAGTAGCCTCTATCAGACCAACTCTCTCACATCTGAGAACTATAAACCTAGGACTAATATATTTTAAAAAAAAAATGTATGAAGTCTCTGGAGGAGAAATGAAAGCAGGTAATTACAGGAGGTGAGTTGACATGTGAAATATGAAGACAGGCCCCAGGCTGTGCTGTGCAAGTGGCTAACATTCTGGTAGAAAGCCCACAGTCTCACTGGGCTTCAAAACTTAAGAACAGAGTCCAAGACAACCACAGTCAGTAGAAGATGAAAAGGAAATCCCAGGATAAAGAAAACTGGAGAAAGGAAGCATAAAACTCCTCCTCAATCTCTGAAGGTCCCTGAACCCAGATGTGCAGGCAGACTCCAAGCATCCAGCCTAAGGGATAAAGAGATGAACTAAGCTATCACCACTATACAAAAAACAGAATTTGCCGTTTGAGTCCAGCCAAATGAAGTACTTACTTTAAGCAAAAAAAAGAAAAAAGAAAAATACCACTTTTTGGTAAAATATAACAGAATTTTAAGTTTCCACAACTTATTTATAATGTCCAGGATACTGCCCAAATTAGCTGACATAAAAGAACCAAGAAAGCGGATCTCATTTCCCAAAGCAAGAGACTGTGAAGGGACACTTTCAGATGTTCCAATTAGCAAGCAAGTATTTTAGGTACAATACTCAGGTATAGAGAGGAAAAATGCTAGTAATAATGATAGACAATCTTGTCAGAGAAATGTAAATTATAAAGCAGAATGACAATGACAACAAACGAACAAAATGCAAATTCAAGAGATGAAAAATAAAATTTCTGCAATAAAAATTTTACTGGACAGGATTAAGAGTAGAAAGAAGAAGACAAGTAAAGAGTCAGGGAACTTTCTGAAGATATTAAAGATATGCAGAAGAGGGAGTTCCCACCATGGCGCAGTGGTTAACGAATACCAACTAGGAACCACGAGGTTGCGGGTTCGATCCCTGGCCTTGATCAGCAGGTTAAGGATCCAGCATTGCCGTGGGCTGTGGTGTAGGTCTCAGACACAGCTCGGATCCCGAGTTGCTGTGCCTCTGGCGTAGGCCAGTGGCTACAGCTTCAATTCAACCCCTAGCCTGGGAACCTCCATATGCCACAAGAGAGGCCCAAGAAATCTCAAAAAGACAAAATAAATAAATAAATAAATAAAGATATGCAGAAGAGAGATCAATATAAACTATTCAATATGAAAAGCAGAAAGGTAAAAATTGGGGAGAAAAAGTGCATCTTAGGGATCCAAGGGACACTATTAAAATGTCCAACATAATTGCATAACAATTGTAACTAATGTTCCAGGGGGAAAAAAAGAGAGAGAAAGAATGGGGCAGAAAAAAATAAAATATTTGCTAAATTAATGGCCAAAATTTCCTCAAAAATTGGAAAATGCATTTAATGATTTTTAAGAGAAGCAAATACCAAGCAGGATTAAATATAAAGAAAACAATACCTTGGCACATCAGAATCAAACTGCTAAAAACTAAGTATAACCAGAAAATCCTGAAAGCAAGCTAAGTGATACTTTGCTTACAGAAGCACAATGATTTGAATTACAGCTGACTTCTTATCAGAGACAACAGAAGCTAGAAAACAGTGGAACATACCTATAGAGAGCTGTAAGAAAAAAACCTGTCCACTGGGTTTATAACACCACTGGCTGCCAGCATCCACATCAAAAAGCTGGGAGTGACTGGACTTCCTCCTCAGCCCAGGCCCTCCCAGGACCACTGATTCTACCTCCTTTAAAATCTCTCCATTTGCACCACCATTTCTATCATACCAAAAGTAGCTTGAGTCCTCGTGTCTAGCAGTCTCTCTGCCCTAGGCTGGCCCCTATGCACTTGGTGTTTCTATCAGCACCTATGCACTCCAAGAATACTGAACATGTCAGCTACTTGCACAAGTCACTCGTGACTCCCTGTTGCACTCCAGATACAATCCGAACTATTTAGAGGAGCATTCACAGACATTTGGGTCTCAGGACCCCTTTACCCCCTTAAAAATTATTGAAGGCCCCAAAGAACTTGGATTTATGTGGGCTTATCTATCAACATTTACTGTTTTAGAAATTTAAAGTGAGAAATTTTTAAAACACAAGAATCTACAAGCACACATCCTATTAAACATGAGAATAATACCATCATACACAGTGTAGCATCTAGAAAATTCTTAGCATGCTCTTGTAAGAATTACAGTAAAGGGGAAAAAATAAAATCTTAGTATTGTTTTATAAATAGGTTTTTTTTGCTTGTTTTTAATTTATTTTTAGGGCCGTACCTGCAACATATGGGAGTTCCCAAACTAGGGGTCAAATCAGAGCTACAGCTGCCAGCCTAGGGCTCAAACCTGCATCCTCATGGATACTAGTCAGATTTGTTTCCACTGTGCCACAACGGGAACTCCAGGAAGCATTCCCGATTGTGGAAAAACAACTTTCAAAATACCTTGTAACCATGTTGGGTCAGCAGGAAAAAAATTCTAAGATCATAGGTAAGAGATAAGATGGCTTAGCTCTCAAAGAGAAATGAAAAGGCACTCTGGGAGTCCTTGCTGTGGCACAGTGGGTTAAGGATCCGACATTGCCACAGCTGTGCCATAGGCTGTAGCTGTGGCTCAGATTCAATCCCTGGCCCGGGAAATTCCATGTGCTGTGGGTGCAGTCAAAAAAAAGAAAGAAAGAAAGAAAAAAAGGCATTCTGATTGTCTATGTTTTCCACACAAAGTTTACAAAATAAACAACAAGAAATGCTGAAGAAGGAAGAAAATGGGAGTGACTGACCAACAGCAGAGACACAGGTAGAGTCAGCCCTCCACCCACTGCTGTGGAACCAGCCGACCACACAAGGCCACTTTATACAAGGGACTTTGAGCATGTGAAGATTTGGGTATCCAGGGGCACCCTGAGACCAATCTGTATCACACACTTGCTTGTCAAGAAGGGCAGCTACAAACAGCTACATCCCCAGGTGTAAATTAAATGGCCTCCATCTAAGTGTTCTCGTAACAGCTTGGGACTGACTATTCAGGGATTCATATCCACTGCTGAATGGCTATGGCTATAAAGAGAGAATGAAAGGGCCGGTATTCTGCCTGTCCATCTCTGCAGGAAGGCTGGCATGGCCTTAGAAACACAGATCCCAGGATGGCAGCAACACTGCACCATTCTAGGTGATCAAGGATATTGAATGCCTCATCCTAGAACAAAAGGAGCAGAAATGAGAACGCTTTAGGAAGATCTCTAGTTTTTAAGGTTTCTAAATCGTGACGCATATAAAGAATTAAGACATTGAAGAGTTCCCCTTGTGAAGCAGCAGAAACGAATCCGACTAGGAACCATGAGGTTGCAGGTTCGATCCCTGGCCTTGCTGTGAGCTGTGCTGTAGGTCGAGACCTGGCTCAGATCTTGCGTTGCTGTGGCTGTGGTGTAGGCTGGCAGCTATAGCTCTGATTCGATCCCTAGCCTGGGAACCTCCATATGCTGAGGGTGCGTCCCTAAAAAGCTTAAAAAAAAAAAAAAGAGAGAGAGAGAGAAGAAGAAGAAGAATTAAGACACTGAGAAATCTCACTTTCAAAAAATGATTACAGTTTCAAATTTAAACAGTCACAGTAATATCCATCTTCCAAACAGAAGCTGGGTTATTGTCAATTTTTAAGATGCATTTCAGTTTAAGTTGTAAGCTTGGTTTGTAGCAATATAAATAACTAAAAATAATTACCAAATTTAAAAAATTAAGTTTTCTTTGACTCCAACTGAAATGAGAAATATATTAGAATATCCTTACACCAAAAATTATTGGGGAAAAAAATCCTAATACTTCACGATAGTTCATCTAACATCCTCTCATAATTTTTTTCCACAGTTTACTTTTCATAACTCAGAAAATAGAATCTTAAATAGAAAATATACATTGAGTTCAGTAACTACCAAGCCTTGTAGAAGTCTCTACCATATTACCTATATTAGCCTCAAACCCTGAATAGTTACAGAACATATAAAACATAGGACAAGTAGATACAAATTACCCCTGAATTAGAATACAGTTAATTACTCCACTCAGACTACAATTTCATTGATTTACAAAATAAGAACCCAAAAGTAACAATGCCAAGGGGTAGAGGGTCAGAGTGGGACAGACTGGAGTCTGGAGGTAATAGATGTAAACTATTGCATTTGGAGTGGATAAGCAATGAAGTTCTGCTGTACAGCACAGGGAACAATATCCAATCACTTGTGACAAAACATGATAAAATATGAGAAAAAGAATGTGTGTGTATATGTACACAAAGAATGTGTGGAGTTCCCATCATGGCGCAGTGGTTAACGAATCCGACTAGGAACCATGAGGTTGCGGGTTCGATCCCCAGCCTTGCTCAGTGGGTTAAGGATCCGGCGCTGCCCTGAACTGTGGTGTAGGTCGCAGACGCGGCTCGGGTCTGACGTTGCTGTGGCTCTGGCGTAGGCCAGTGGCTACAGCTCCGATTGGACCCCTAGCCTGGGAACCTCCATATGCCACAGGAGCGGCCCAAGAAATGGCAAAAAGACAAAAATAAACAAATAAATAAATAAGAATGTGTGTGTGTATATATATTTATATATATGAATGACTGGGTCACTTTGCTATACAGCAGAAATTGACACAACATTGTAAATCAACTATACTTTAATTAAAAAAAAATTTTTTTTTGTCTCTTGTCTTTTGTCCTTTTAGGGCCACACCCATGGCACATGGAGGTTCCCAGGCTAGAGGTCCAATCAGAGCTGTAGCTGCCAGCCTACACCACAGCCACAGCAACGCCAGATCCGAGCCGTGTCTGTGACGTAAACCACAGTTCACAGCAACACCAGATCCTAACCCACTGTGCGAGGCCAGGCATCAAACCTGCAACCTCAAGGTTCCTAGTTGGATTCATTTCCTCTGTGCCACGATGGGAACTCCCAATTAAAAAAAAAAAAATTAAGGAAAACTGATCTCTTCCCATAAAAAGTTTATAATATATCTAAATGATTACTTCTAAATATACAGAATATATAAATAACAATTACTATACTATGGGGAAAAGGAGACTATTAGAGCATACTTGTTTCTGAACACTTACTGCTTCTAAAATTTACCTCTATCAAAAAAATCTGAAAGTTTTCTGAAAGCTTGAAATTTCTAAAGAAATTACTAAAAAAATCTAATAGAGTATTCCACCTAAGGATAAAAGTATGAAAGAAAATTGTAAACTACTAGAAAGCATTTAGCATAATTCAGAGTAGCCATTTTATTTCCTTAAAAATAAATAATACTAAAAAAAATTTTTATTCCATACACATATCTGACCCTCCTGCCGTTGCTAATTTAAACTAGATAACCGAAAATGCATTTCTACCAACTTTAGAGCCCCAAGGAATGCTCCTGTAAATAAGACTTACCACACTGGCTACAAGAATACGATCTTATACTGAGTTAGCACTATGAATGCAGAATGTATAAAAAATGGGGATGGTAACATCAAGAAAAACATAATCTACGTAACATTTCTAAATGTTTGGATACACATAAAAGTGGAATTAAAGGGCTAGAAAACACTTTGTGTGTGTGTGTGTGTAGTGTGTGTATGGTTTTTAGGGCCGCACCTGCAACATATGGAGGTTCCCAGGCTAGGGATCAAATCAGAGCTACATCTGATGGCCTACAACAGAGCCACAGCAATGTGGGATCCGAGCCATGTCAGTGACCTACACCACACCTCACGACAATGCCTGATCCTTAACCCACTGAGCAAGGCCAGGGATCAAACCCGCAACCTCATGGTTCCTAGTTGGATTCGTTTCCGCTGCACCACGACAGGAACTCCGAAGAAAACATTTTTTCTAGCTCTACAGTGAGCAAGAAACCCAGCTTGAGAAGAGGTCACATTCCTATGTTCTCTTAGCCAACCTGAATAGTAAAATTTAAATCACAGCAACTTTTCAGATTAAAAGGCAGTATTTAAGAATTCGACAGATTTCTTACATTCAGCTTTTTCTATCCCAAAATTCCACTTATCAAATATAAAAACCAAAAATAGGAGTTCCCGTCGTGGCGCAGTGGTTAACGAATCCGACTAGGAACCATGAGGTTGCCGGTTCGGTCCCTGCCCTTGCTCAGTGGGTTAAGGATCCGGCGTTGCTGTGAGCTGTGGTGTAGGTTGCAGACGCGGCTCGGATCCCGCATTGCTGTGCTGTGGCTCTGGCGTAGGCCGGTGGCTACAGCTCCGATTCAACCCCTAGCCTGGGAACCTCCATATGCCCTGGGAGCGGCCCAAGAAATAGCAACAACAACAACAACAACAAAAACAAAAAAAAAATCAGAAGCACCTCTGGAGAGCAGAGAGAAAATATTACAGAAAAAAAAGCACTGAAAAAATAATCTTGGCACAGGGAAGAATAACAAGGGAATTTCTAGAACGAAGACTAGCTTTAAAAATGTTTAGGAAAGGGGAGTGCCTGTTGTGGCTCAGAGGAAATGAACCCAACTAGTATTCATGAGGACGTAGGTTCAATCCCTGGCCTCACTCAGTGGGTCAAAAATCCGCGTTGCCGTGAGCTGTGGTGTAGGTCACAGATGCAGCTTGGATCTCGCATTGCTTCAGCTGTAGCTCCAATTTGATCCCTAGCCTGGGAAATTCCATATGCTGCAGGTGCAGCCCTAAAAAAAGAGAGAAACATTTCCTATGTTTAGGAAATAGTCAACACTAAGGAATATATATTTTCAAAATAGATAAACCACATTTTATTCTATCAGTGTGACTAATTCAACAAGAATTAAGTCATAAACTACTTTTAGATTTTTTTTTTTTTTTTGTCTTTTCCGGAGCCGCTCCCGAGGCATGTGGAGGTTCCCAGGCTAGGGGTCAAATTGGAGCTGTAGCCACCAGCCTACGCCAGAGCCACAGCAACGCAGGATGTGAGCTGTGTCTGCAGTCTACACCACAGCTCATGGCAACATGGGATCCTTAGCCCACTGAGCAAGGCCAGGGATCAAACCCACAACCTCATCGTTCCTAGTCAGATTCATTAACCACTGCACCACAACGGGAACTTCTACTTTTAGATTTTTATACTTACTAAACACAAATGAGGGACATGAATGCTTTTTCTAATTGAAAACACTATTTTTCAGTGATCAGTGTCAACCATGAAACATACATTTTTTTCCCAAAAAAAACTATGAGCAGACACACATACATCAATTGGTGCCTTACAAAGATATTTAGAAATATCTTTCAAGGACCAGAAGTTATCTAAATTAAAATCAACTTTGTCATTGAATTGCACGTGTACCATGCAGAGCTTGCAAAAAGAACATCAAAGTTTCCACTTGGTAAACGTTAAGTTCTAGAAGGAACACATGAAGACAAAGATATTAACGTTTCCCTAATCATTAATACTTGATTTATTTTAAATTGTAAAAATCCTATGCATGTAAATGTTTCTAATTTTATGAGAGGTGACAGCAGTGTTTCCTATCTTAAACACCTAACACAAAGACCAGAAGCGGACCCCAAACTAAAACAAACCAGTGTTCACTGATGCGTCATTAGTACTGATGCTCCCCAAGATTTTGAAACTTAAAAAAAAGGTTTGTATTTAAACATTTGAAAGTCCTATTTTGATCCTTAAAAACAAAAGCAGTAATTAAAATTGTAGTACAATAAATTTTACATCACTTTTTTTTTTCATTACAACCCATTTTGCTGCTGTTGTTTTTACCTTTCTCTCTCTCTCTCTCTCTCTCTCTCTCTCTCTCTCTCTCTCTCTCTCTCTTTTTTTTAGGGCCTCACCTGCGGCATATGGAAGTTCCCAGGCTAGGGGGCAAATTGGAGCTGTAGCCACCGGCCACAGCCACGGCCACGCCAGATCTGAGCCACGTCTGCAACCTTCACCACAGCTCCTGGCAACGCCAGATCCTTAACCCACTGAGCGAGGCCAGGGATCGAACCCGCAACCCCATGGTTGCTAGTCGGATGCATTTCCACTACGCCACGATGGGAACTTCTATCTTTACCTTTCAAGAGAATGCAATGTATTTATCCTGTGTTTCTCAGCCTAACAATGTGTAAATGATTAGCTTAAAGACAATTAAAGGTAAATCTAAACCCATTTTACCTTACAGTTAGCCTTTGACCCCAACCATGCTAAAACTGGTAGGACTCACCCCATCAAAACATTAACCAAGGCAGATTAATAAAAATACCAGCACTTCATTTCGGTAACTTCAGTATTATTATGTACACTGCTTTAAATTCATTTCTCTTAAACTGACAGTTTTCAACATATTAAAGCTACAAATTTTTTTTGTCTTTTTAGGGCCGCACCCGCAGCATATGGAAATTCCCAGGCTAGGGGTCCAATCGGAGCTGCTGGCCTACACCACAGCTCACAGCAATGCTAGAGTGAGACCAGGGATTGAAGCCACATCCTCATGAATACTAGTCAAGTTCATTACAGTGCATGACCAGAGGACTTCCTAAAACTACAAAATGTTACTTCAAAACTCTATTTAAAATTATTTTGGACTAAAGAAGCATGTAATAAGAAAAGGAATAAAAACTACACCTGAACTTTGCGGGGGGAAAGTAGAACTACATATTTTACAAATCTGAATTTAAAATACAGATATCTCAGAGGAAACCCTTAGATATGGAAGTCTTAGCAATAAAAAGATTTATTCCATTTGCTATGATCACGAAAACTATATACACAGTCATGAGGGACATTTCAAAAGCTCATCAGTCATCATCAATATTCTTGTTCCTACATTAACAAGTCATCTTGGTTATCATCAGTATAAAACAAATGGAAAACTTGGTGTGTTGTTCCCTTGAAAGATATTATTTAGCTTAAGGATGCTGCAAGTGCTCCTTTAAACTCGCAGCATTAATCAAAGTCAGAAAATGTCCAAAAGGGGAAAAGAAAATGTTGGTGGGATAATTAAAGGGCATTAATAAGAGGTCGCCTCCCCCATGAACAGAGTCAGGGCTTAGATTTACTCCCCAAGGCCAGCTGGTTTCCTCACAGGAATCTATTTGTCTTCTTCTCTTAGGCACAGACCAGAAAATGCACAACATTCTCTGAGTTAAAATTGAATATTTAAAAACTTTACTACTCCTTTTAATGAACAGCTAGAATAACCCATAGGAAAATACATTCAATTCACAAACCACATTAGGATTAAAGGCAGAGGCCCTCAGCACCACCAGTTGGAAGCTGTGTATAAACTTTTTTTTTTGGGCGGGGGGGGGGGGGAGGGGGGTTGGCCTTTTAGGGCCACGCCGCGGCATATGGAGGTTCCCAGGCTAGGGGTCTAATCGGAGCTGTAGTCGCCGGGCCTACATCACAGCCACAGCAATGCCAGATCCGAGCTGTGTTTTCGACCTACACCCCAGCTCACAGCAGCACCAGATCCTTAACCCAATGAGCGAGGCCAGGGATTGAACCCGCAACCTCAGGGTTCCTAGTCAGATTCATTTCCATTGCGCCACGAAGGGAACGCCGCTGTGTATAAATTCTTAAGTGGGCTTCAGCTTCCTCATCTGTAAAGCAGAACTTCGTGTGCCATTCCAACAGAGATGGGTTCTGGAAGGATCAGATGAGAACGCACAGGAAAGTACCCTGTAAGCCTCAAAGCATCAGTATGAGAGACACTTCCTCCGGGACCTTCCGTCAACATCTTGGCTCACACAGCCCTCGTTCAAGGGTTAATCATTATCTCCTGGGGGTAATTGTTAAAAAACGGTCTAATACTTCAAGAATGTACAGGTAAATGAGAAAGCCAAAAAGCAGCTGAAAATTACAGTCCTTGTGAAATGATCAGTTTCTAAAAATTCCATGAGTACCACAGAGGAGAACTTTGGGGCATTAAGAAATTTACTTTAACGCATGATTAAGGGTGAGTCAAGGTCAGGCTTGAGTAACCATTCGGTCAAACTGCGTAGCTCTTTACTTAACATTACATTGGCAAGTGAAAAAGAATTTGAAAACCCAAAGAAGAAGATTTAAACTGGCAGGTAAACAAGAACCTGAAGTTAAAAGTTCCATGTACAAAACATTTGGAACTGACAATTCCTAGCAGCAGTAAAGCACACACATTTAAAAAGACAGAGGGAGAGATGGTTCAGCTATCACAGTACCCTCTGTAATGATGACAACGTCACGGGATGGGAAGATGCTTTGGAATGTCTCATAAAACACAGGGTTTTATGGGATGTAAGTTATACCTCCACAAAATTGCTACAATATAAATAAAATAAAAACAAAGCATAGAAGGAGACAGGGCACAGCTGCCCTGTGAATGTGACTGCACTGGCACAGGGACATCTTTCATGCCTCCTGTGATCTGCCAGCAAGCGGAGGAAGAGAAACTAGAAGCAGGTGGCAGTGGCTGCAAGTCCGTCTGGTTTCGAGTCACTGTTTATTCCTTTGTGCACTCCCAGTGTCTTAGTTACCTTTTCTGGAATTTGGCCCTTTTCCTTACTTCTGGTGTCCACATCTTCTGCATTCCTTCCTTGTTCCAGCTGAAACAGCTTTCTACTTGCGTCATCTCATCTTCCAAACGCCATGAAGCAGGTTTTACTACCATTTTGCAATAAGAAAATTAAAGTGCAGAGAAGTTCAGCCACTTGCTCCTGGAGTCTCCCTTAGAAGTTTGCAAAACACTTGTAAAATTCATAAATGTAAATTTTATTCTTGGCCATCCAATGTCAGGAAGCTACCTTTTCTACAAATACCATATGACATCACGTATATCTGGAATCTACTATACAGCACACATGAACCTTTCCACAGAAAAGAAACCCATGGACTTGGGAGAACAGGCTTGGGGTTGCCAAGGGGGAGGGAGTGGGACGGACTGGGAGTCTGGGGTTAATAGATGCCTTTGGAATGCATAAGCAATGAGATCCTGCTGTATAGCACTGGGAACTGTATGTAGTCACTTGTGATGGAACATGATGGAGGATAATGTGAGAAAAAGAATGTGTGTATATATATATACATATATATATATGTGTGTGTGTGACTGGGTCTCTTTGCCGTACTATAGAAAATTCACAGAACACTGTAAATCAGCCATAATGGACAAAATAAAACTCATTTTAAAAAGTAAACAAAAAAGAAGCTACCTTTTCTGTCTACAATGAGTGTGTGACAATTTAATTTCATACATCCCATCCTTTGGGGGGCATATACTATACATATATGTGTATAATATATGTATACACACACACACACACACACAGAGTACTAAGGAAAACAGAGAGATGAAAAAAAACAGGGTCTGGCCCTTCAAGTGTTCCCACATTAGGATAGGAGAGGAAGACAAGCAATAATCACTATTTTTTCGGACCATACCCCATGGCATGTGGAAGTTCCCAGGCCAAGGGATCAAAGCTGCACCATAGCAGTGACAACAAGAAATTAGGTGTCTCTTCTTACTACTCAGGAGGGGGACTCAAAATTCCAAAAACTCCAGGGAATGGGTTGCTAAGGGTAGAACCCATGTCAAACTAAGGGACCAACATTTAGGAAACAAAGGTACCCCAGGGCACAGCAGGTAACCAACTCTACAACCTCAGGGAAACCAGGATGCCCCTCCCCACTGGCAAGCAGAGGGCTCTGAACAAAAGCAAACGTTGTAAAGGCAAGACCCCAAGACTAGAGAAGGGTTAAGAGGCATTGGGTCTTCCAGGGCAGTGACTGTAGGTGCCCCAGGAGCTGGCAATTTCAGAAGCTGGAAAAAGCAAGAGCAAATGCCAAGAAACAAGAAGGAAGATTGATATTAAAGAGAAGGGCAGAGACAGTGATGTGGAAATCCCATTCCCTGCACGCATACCAAAAATGGAAGTAAATAAAATCAAAATGGGTTCTTTGAAATGATCAGTAAGATACACGTACGTCTGGATCGTGTTATGGGATTTAAATCTTTTTTCCAAAGGATAAACTACAATAAGCCAAACACAGACTGAAATGGAGCAATACACAAAAATCTAATATAATGTAGGTGGTTGTTATTTTTTATCTCCCCCACCAAAATGGAAGTAACCCCACGAGGCTAGAAACTCATACCTACTTGTTTGTTGCTGTGTCCCATTAATTACATCATCTGGAAGATAGTAAGTGCTCCATCAACATTTTTTTGTGAATATGCCAAATTTTTTTTATAAAAATGTTATAAACTATTAACTACAATTTGAAAAATCTAAAGAGAACGGATAGATTCCTGGGATCTTATGAAATGCCAAAAGAAAACGCAAGAAGAAATGGATTTTTAATCAGTCCCTCCCTTAAATGTGCCCATTTTTAAATGGTCCAAAATAAAAGGACAGGAAAATGTACTAAAGGAAAAAAATACAATGACCATGAAAAATTTAAGACAAACCTGAAGCTCACTAAAGCTTATTTTTAAATGACACAAGAATCAAGGTTGCTTGTGGGTGACAAAAACTTGAGCAATAATTTTGATCCCCAAACAATGATGAGCTCCTATGAACTGGATACTATTTTAACTTTTTTTTTTTTAATACAAAAGTATACCTGCTTACCAATTTTTTTTTTTTTTTTTGGCTTTATAGGGCCACACTCAGCATACACAAGTTCCCAGGCTAGGGGTCAAATCAGGGCTATAACTGCTGGCCTACAGCACAGCTCATGGCAACGCCGGATCCTTAACCCACTGAGCAAGGCCAGGGATCAAAACCCGCATCCTCACGGATCCTAGTCAGGTTCATTACCACTGAGCCACAACAGGAACTCCCATTTACCAATACTACTTGAAATCACTAGACGTCGAGTTTGTTTTTCTCTCGAAAGGTGATAGAACGATATCAAATCTCCCTCATACATTTCTTTGGTATAATAGGCATATCACCCACTCACATTTCCCCATCCTGATAACCCATATTAACCTGACCAGAAGAGCTGCTGGGTGATCAATAGTGAAATGGGTTTATACAAGAAGACTAATGGGTTTATACTAAGGAATCCAGCAAGATTCTAAAGGTGAGCCAGTGTCACTCTTTTTCTTTGACTCTTAGAGAATATTTCCAGATAATGATGATATTAAAAACTGTATTGTATGATTCAGATACATTGTATCACCTCATTTCCTTAATTAACCCTTTTTTGTCTGTTTTTCATTTTAGGGCCATACACATGGCATATGGAAGTTCCCAGGATAGGGGTCAAATCGGAGCTAGAGCTGCTGGCCTACACCACAGCCACAGCAAGGCCAGGTCCAAGTGGTGTCTGCAACCTACACCATAGCTCATGTTAACCCACTGAGCAGGACCAGGGATCAAACCCGCATCCTCTTGGATATTAGTTGGGTTCAGAACCCACTGAGCGCCACAAGGAGAACTTTCCCTTAATTAATCCTTTGAAGTAGGCTACCCCCTCTTCATTCCCCCAGTAGCTCCTTGATCATCAAGCTGCCCTCTGTATGCCTTACTCAATTTGTGATAATGCTATCACAACTCTAACTTTCAAACATACTCCTCTCTGCAGGAAAAGAAACAAGAAAAATCACAGCAAGTATAACTTTTCAAGAAGTAAGCGTAATTATAATTTTTAAAAATTACACTGTGCCAAAAAAAAAAAAAACCATTGGGGGAAAAGGCTAGACTCCAGAACCGGCTTTCTTAACTTCCACGCTGTCAGCATTTGGGGCCAGATAAATCTTTGGTAGGGGGCTGACTTGCGCGTAATAGGGTGGTTAGCTGCATCCCTAACCTCTACCGACCAGAAGTCAGTGGCACCACCTCAGTTGTGACAACTGAAACTGTCACCAGACATTCCCAAATATCACCTGGTGGGCAAAATCACCCCCGGTGGAAAACCAATACTCGGGGACACTAAGATTATCAACTTGGTCCAAAGTGTACAAAAAGCAGTGTAATATTAAACAGGTACCCGGCTCCTCTTTGACTCTTCACTCAAGAAGGGAAGAGAAAAGGGTTACCCTAAAGACTAATCTTCTTCACAGGGCAGTCTTTAGAGAGGCTGCCAATGTGCCAGTCCTGCACTCAGCTTTTTCATAGCCAAGAGAATTAATGTAGCCCTTCCAAGAGCCACACGCTCTACATCCAACTGAAACTTGTTGGCTACAATTTCTCTCCACTGGCTCTAACTATAAACGTTCTATAGTCTACTAACCACAGGCTAAACATGGCATCTCTGAAACCATAGCTATGACAACCGCTTAGTGTACAAAATCTGCCTTTTACTCCAAAGGCATAATTTAAGAGAAAATCTTACAGTCCAGCTTTTGAAATGCAAAAACATCTTTATGCACTCAAAAATGCTGAAGTTAAAAACCTTTTGAACATATTGCAAAGGTGAAGAACCACTCTGAATTGTTGAATAGATGGACACAAACATGATAAATATTAATAGTGCATCTACAAAAAGCCTAACTTTTTTAATATAATGGAGGTGATAGCATATTAAATGCAGCCTTTTTTCCTTCCCTACCTCTAAATCCAAGCCATAGATCTCCCCTGGTTCCACAGTTCCAGGCAAGATATCAGGCTCCCAAAGAGTAAGTAGGAGCTGTTACAAGACTATCGCCCCTTCAGCGGAAAGAAATGGGGAACCAACAGCGGAAGAGTCCCAGGATAAAGCTCTGATCAGAGTGGCCCTGAGGGAGAAGTGACCAACAGACAAACCTGGATGCCTAAGGGAACACCAGCAGTTTCCATGGGCCCCAGGATGAAAGCGGATAGGTGTGTTCCCATCAGACAAGGGCAGAAGAACATGAAGAAAGACACCTAAGAACACAGAAGTTTCCTACTGGTGTCTCAAGAAGGAACAAGTACCCACCAACAGATTCACTACCCACCGCATGGAGAGAAATCACCAAGCCTTCCATTCACAGGGTGGCCCAGAAGCTGGACCTGAACTGCAATGAGGAGACCAGGCAAAATAACTACATGTCTATGGGGGTGTAGCAGCCAAAGGAAGAACAGAGAAGAAAATTCTTCCCAACTCCTAATGAAAAAGAGCTCCTGGAGGACTCAGGTGACAACTTGAGCAAAAACAAGCACTTCAGGAAATTCAAGTCAACATCAAAAATCAATAAGCATCATTTTGTAACCTCAAAAATGTACAATCCATGAACTAAAAAGAATCAGCAGATGAATCGAAGCAATCAGCACTACCAAGATAAGCGGCTTCAAAGAGATATCAACCATGGTGCAAAACCACAAACAGAGATCATGAGAAGGTTTTGGGGGGAGCTATTAGAAACCTAAATACCAACAAAATGAAGTGCATAAAGATTGGAACAATAATTAAACAAAACAAAATTTCACTGAGTGCAATAAAACCTATTATTTTCTGATCAAAATATTACATGAAAAAATATAACAAGCTTCTGGAGAAAAGGAACTAGTGACAACAGACTTCTCACCAACAACACTGGACATGAGCAGACTGTGGAACATCTCTACAAACTTCTGAGGGGCAAAGTCTACAATCTAAAACTCTAGCCAGACAAGCAATCATTCATCAGGTAACAAAGATACTTCCAGATATGCAAAGATTCAGAAAGGTTTTTTTTTTTTTTTTACTGAAAATAAGATCTAAGGAAAATATCTGAAGAATAAGTATATCAAAGCATATATCAGAGATCTTGAGTCAAAAAGAAGGAACAATAGTAGACCAAGATCCTAAGTAATGAGACCAGGATACATAATAATGTTAAATAAGGACCCTTAGGTCAAAATCCTACAAAGAAAATCCTCAGTCCAGACTTAAAGTTGGGCTGCAAGAAAAGAGAGAGGGAGGAATGAATGCGTCTTCTGCTGGTCAGTTTGTTTGCTTGCACCCTCACCTCAGTATTTTCTCGGTTCCCCCTAGATCTAATTACATCCTCTTGCCTGTCCCCCTGCGAACTACATCATCTTGGCTATTTAGCCAATTAGCCTCTGGTAGGACTTGTCCAATGGGATGTGTCAGATGAAGGTGACAAAGAGTAACAGAAGGATCAGGATTTTTTTCTTTCTATTCCCGCTCACTGCCTCACCAGAAACTTCACAACTAAAACTCAAATCTGCCTGCCCTCTTCAATAACCTCAAATTTGTTCTGATTTTTGGCAACAGTATTTCCTTCTCTAACCTTCTCAGTCACTGGGAAGATGCCTTCCCACTACTGCTAGTGCCTTGACAGTTCTTGCTGGTTTCTCTTCCTACACACGTTAAGAGTTTGCCTTCTTCATTTGAATCCTTTGAGTTTCCTACTAGAATCCTGTTACACATTCTAAATTTCTTATTGGAGGAAAGGGTTGAGGAAAGCATAATAATGAAAATGAGAAGTGGGTATTTTTCATATGGAAAAAAACAGAGATCCAGTGTTGTCTTATGATTCCATCACATTCTCCATAGGGAGAGCCACCACAGTTGCAAAGAAAAGGTACAAAATGAATTTTAAGTATTTATTTGCTAACTTTAAGATCACTACACCTTATGTGATTAGCAAGATCTAACTTAAGTTCACATTTGAGTATTATATAAACATCGCTAATATTGCTAATGTCAAGTTGTGAGATATTTATTGACTACTGATGCCAAGATTACAGGTCTACATTCACTAGAATAACCAAAAACTATTTATTGGGCTCTGTCATCAGAGACTTGAGTATACTCCTTCTAACCACAAATACCAGCACCATTACACACTGTTTCCAGTTGTACTGATGGCTTTTGGTCTCTTACTCAGCATTTCTTTCCTCCAGAAGTTACATGTCTAAGTCATTAAGTCTCAGGTCCTGGTCAGTGAGAATTTATAGTACCAGTATGATGGACAAGGTACTAAATTCCAAATTTAGATTCACTAAATTCACTTATTTAGATGCTAGATTCACTAAAAAGTTCCACGCTTTTTCTTTCAAGAAAATTCTACTGAGCCATCATTTAGTGTCCAGACATTGTGCTTTCTCCCAGGTGGCTTGGTAACTCCTCTCACGAAGCTTAGAGCATAGCGCACAGCATCATGACTATAATTAATAGCACTGTATCATATATTTGAAAGTTGCTAAGACAGTAGATCTTCAAAATTCTCCTCACATGAAAAAAAAAAAAACCTGTGGAGTTCCCATCATGGCGCAGTGGTTAACGAATCTGACTAGGAACCATGAGGTTGCAAGTTCGATCCCTGGCCTTGCTCGGTGGGTTAAGGATCCCGCATTGCCATGAGCTGGGGTGTGGGTCACAGATGCAGCTCGGATCCCGAGTTGCTGTGGCTGTGGTGTAGGTTGGAGGCTACAGTTCCGATTAGGCCCCTTGCCTGGGAATCTCCTTATGCCACGGGTGCAGTCCTAAAAGAGACATAAAGACCAAAAGAAAAAAAAAAAAAACCATGTAACTATGGGAGATGATGGATGTTAATGAAACTTATTGTGGTGATGATTTCATAAAATATACATATACCAAAACATTTTGTTGTACACTTTAATACAAAGTTAGGTGTTAATTATATCTTAATAAACCTGAGAAGAAATAAATATTAAATCTTTTTTTTTATTAAAGTAAAACCAATGTTGTCAGTTTCTGCTGTATAACAAAGTGACCCAGTCAAACATATATATACATTCTTTTTCTCATATTATCTTCTATCATGTTCTATCCCAAGAGACTGGTTATAGTGTCCTGAGCTATACAGTAGGACCTCACTGCTGATCCTTTCTCAAAGTAATAGTTGGTGTCTACTAACCCCAAATTCCCAGTCCATCCTGCTCCCTCCCCCTCCTCCCTCAACAACCATAAGTCTGTTTTCCATGTCTTCGAGTCTATTTCTGCTCTGTAGATATGTTCGTTTGTGCCCCATTTTATTTATTTATTTATTTTATTTTATTTTTGTCTTTTGTCTTTTTTTAGGGCCATACCCGTGGCATAAGGAGGTTTTCTGGCCAGGGGTCTAATCGGAGCTGTAGCTTCCGGCCTACACCACAAGTCACACCAGATCCAAGTCACGTCTGCGACCTACACCACAGCTCAAGGCAACGCCAGATCCTCAACCCACTGAGCGAGGCCAAAAATCGAACCCGCAACCTCATGGTTCCTAGTCAGTTTCGTTTCCACTGTGCCACAACGGGAACTCCCTTTTTTTGTGTGTGTGCTCCATTTTAGATTCCACATATAAGTGATATCGTGTCGTATTTGGCTTTCTCTTTCTGACTTAAATCTTCATTAACAAAAAAGGAAGATTATAGCAAAGACAGACAACTAATTATAGCAGGTGAAGTGCCATCCTCAGCAAAAGAAACACTCACAGAACAGGTCTCACTAGAATCAACTGTGATGTCAAGAAAAGGACAGCAGGATGCAAGCAAGCATCTAGGAGACAGCTTGCTCTTCCTCGGGTGGGTTACCCAGGCTCTCTGACCTTCAGGTCTCTTACTTGTAGAATGCAGTTGTTTGAAGTGACTGGAACCTAGGTACTCAACCCATGTCAACTTCCCTTTTTCCCTTAAAGGGCCGAGTGTTTTCAGAGGTTTAAGAAAAGAAACTCTCACAATGGAGTAGTACTCAGCCATTAAAAGGAAAGAAATAACAGCATTTGCAGCAACACGGATGGACCAAGAAATTATTATGCTAAGTGAAGTTGGTCAGACAATGTGACACCAACATCAATGCTGTCACTTGCATGTGGAATCTGAAAAAAGGACACAACGAACTTCTTTGCAGAACAGATACTGACTCACAGCCTTTGAAAAACTTATGGCTTCCAAAGGAGAGAGGCTGGGGGTAGGGGGATGGGCTGGGGGTTTGGGATGGAAAAGCTACAAAATTGGGTTGTGGTGATCATTGCACAACTATACATGTAATAAAATTCATTGAGCAATAATAAAAAAAAAAAGAAACTCTCATTTACTATTACTATCTATTACTTGCTAGGCACTGTCCATTTTCTTCCCCTATATACTCCCTCCAGGTGAATGAAAGAGTGTGCCTAAAAGCCGGGCTGTGAAAGGCGTAGATGGGGCTGTGATTCGGCCTCTGAACTGACTGCTAGAAAGATAATAACCCATTACATATGGCAAAAGCTGCAGCTCATCTGTAGCTTTAGTTTATCTTTCTTATGCTCATTTTCTGCTTGTCCTGCATTAACCATCCCTTTATTTGTGATTTAAATTTTGGCTCATTACAGCATATGGTTTTAAGATTTATCCAAGCCTTCTCAATTCAATTTTACAAGAAGATGGGATTTTTTTTTAATTTAAATGAGATGGCACTTATTTTACTAGCATGAAATTCACCTAAGCAATAATTATAACCTTCACTCAATCCATGTTTTTCTACTCTTATTCTATGATACACACACACACACAAACATTCACACCCTGGACTTATGGTTGAACACAATGAACTGACTGCATAGTCCTCTCCGTTTCTCTCCACTGCCTCCCCAAATCTCACCAAAATGACAACATGGAAAATTAAGGCATTTACCCACAAAGATAGAATCCAGAAAGAGGTAAGTGTAGAAGAAAATTCTGAATAGACATTTGGGCATGGAAAGGAGATGGACAAGTAGTAACAGACCAAACAGAACAGAGAAATTTCAACTTTGGGAAATACAAGGGCTGCAGAACCAAAGCAGACAGGCTGCAAGACTTTTTGCCCCAAGAAAAAGACTCAGAGTCTGCGGGCAACAGGCCCTTCAAGTAGGGAGGGTGGTGAGGGACATGGCTCCATATACGGAAATTGACAGAAAGTCTAGAGTGCAATTGGACAATGACTACTGGAGGTTTAAGAGAAACTTCCCATTTAAAAGAGACCAAAGCCAAAAGGGAAAAAGCGTACTTGGAAGAAACAGACAATGCAAGGAGTAAAGGGCGGGGGGGGGGGGGGGGGGGGGGGGGAGAAGAGGCGCTACAATACCCTCAGAGAGCTAAGACACTAGATTGCAACCATATTAAGGCAAAATGTTACCAGAAAGGAAAAAAATCAGAAAATAAGTGTGGCAGAGACATCCTTGTCAACCCAATACTTGGTCAAAGAACCCCTGCATTGGTGGAAGCAGTGATGTGTCCAGCTAAAAACATTTTCACACTCTTGCAAATAAGGGTGACTGATAAAAAGTTAAGTAGAAATATTTAGGTGGGCTTCCAAGAAGGTACTCCTAGCAAAGAATTCCCGTGAGCCTTCAACTTGATCTCCTTAAGGCATATCATAAGCTTATGCCCCAAAATGACTCAGCCCAATGCAATGTTACCCCAAAATATTTCAGTCGTGCAAGAGATGTTTACAGCATGTTGGCCATTACAAGCACAGAGAGGGTGGCTGTAATTAAACTGAATAATGACACCTTAATTTTAAATGACTTAGTATTAATCAAGGAGCCAAAAACTCATCTGGCATATATTAAACCAAGAAGATTCATTTCCTTACCCAAGAAGGATTACTGTAATTTGCAGTGTGGCTGTCAACCACATTCTTTTAACCGAACTCAGGCCAACTTTCAAAAGTATCAGCTATTTGGCAAGTTGTACCTTTCAGAACTTACAAGCATTTTCCAAGTCTAAAAATGTTTGCAAATTGGCTTAAAAACAAGAAACTGTATAGTATTATCCTTTGAATAAAACACCTAAAAATGTATTTCCTTTCTTCATGGAAACTATAAAAGCTACTCTTTTCAAAAATAGCTCATTAGGTTCATTTTTTAGGAAGACACCATAAAACGTCCTTCTTGGAAAGATCTTAAAATTGTCTCTTCCAACTGAATACAGCAGAAAAGTGAAAATAATAATATGACTCAAAGACACACACACAAAAAACATGAAAAGTAACTTAAAGGATAAAAGAAATGCATAAAGAACAAAGAATAACTGAAATAACAGGACATAGAGTGACTTGAAAAAATAATTTATAAGAAGCTTAGTGCATAGAATAACTGAAATAACAGTAATATATAGAGACTTGAAATAACAAATTTATATGAAATGAAGCTTAAGGCAGTTAATCTGCATACCCTATTGTCTGATCTGAAACTTCAAATATTAGCTGAACAGAAGGCAGCAGTGAGGACAGAACATATGGTAAGTATTTCCAACAGTGCAATAAATACGGAATTCTCTTCCTCCAGCGTAAAAGGTCTCAGGAAAGTTGACTACCCTTAGATTTATATCGTAAGGGAGTTCCCACTGTGATACAGTGGGTTAAGGATCCGACTGCAGCAGCTCGGGTTGCTGCAGAGAAACGGGTTCATCCCCCGCCTGGAACTGTGGGTTAAAAATCCAGCATTGCTGGAGTTCCCGTCGTGGCTCAGTGGTTAACGAATCCAACTAGGAACCATGAGGAGGTGGGTTCGATCCCCGGCCTTGCTCAGTGGGTTAAGGATCCGGCGTTGCCGTGAGCTGTGGTGTAGGTCACAGACACAGCTCGGATCCCGAGTTGCTGTGGCTGTGGCGCAGGCCGGCGGCTACAGCTCCAATTCGACCCCTGGCCTGGGAACCTCCATATGCCACAGAAGTGGCCCAAGAAAATGGCAAAAAGACCAAAAAAAAAAAAAAGATCCAGCATTGCTGCAGCTGTGGCACAGGTCACAACTACAGCTCAGATTCAGTTCCTGGCCCAAGAACTTCCATGTGCCATGGATGTGGCCAACCAAGAAAAAAAAAAAAAAGATTCTTCCTTGTATGTCCACTAATAGGAAAGAATCAACAGCAAAGAAGTGCTAAAATGAACTTGAAGTCCCTAGAAAGAAGATGATACAAGTACCATCAAGAAACAGAATTCGTTACTCATAAGGATTTCATTCTAACGTCAAGTTCTTATAAATGAAAAGATTTTTATCACAGTCTAAGAACAACCTAGAAGGGACTTAATAAAGACCCATATTTGAAAATCAGAGGTTAGAATAAATAGCAAGTTATCTAAGTGCATTGTGGGATTCACACACAGGCACGCATGCTTGCGCGCGCACACACACACACACACACACACACACACACACACACACCTGCAAAAATCAGCCATTCTAGGAAAGACCAAAAAATTCATCAGTCATTTTCTGACTATATGCAGATGCAAGTAGAATAATAACATGGGCACTTACCATTTGGTAAGTACTACACATATTCTATCTTTTTTTTTTCTTTTTTCTCCCTAAATTTTATCACCACCTTGTAATCCTCATTTTAATTTAGGCTTAGCTACATTACATGTCTTGTCTATGGTCACACATTTTACTCTGGGACCTGCCACATACGAGCTATGCCTATGCAGTAGAACCCCAAACACTTGCCACTACACCATGCTAGAACACAGAAAAGAAACAGACGCGACACGCCAAAACTGCACACTTCCATGGCAACAATGTATATCTATATTTAAAAGTTAGAAAAGTTTCCTTTCCTTTATTACCATCTGTTTTCCGATAGGACATGAAGCTTCTTGAAGTCATTAAATCAAAACTATTAAGATATATTTATTCTAAATACTGTCAACAGCATCCTCACCAAATTATTATCAGCTAAAAAGCCTGGGGACAAGAGAGCCATTTCCCCTGCTTAGGAAAGAGGAAATAAATTCACAAGAAGATGAAAATGGCTTTCAGATGATCCTTAGCACATCAGGGCCACAAATTTCTAAGAGAGAAGACTGTCCTCCAACGTCAGTTCTATGTAGAGACCACAATGATGCCTTCAGACCTGTTCATCCTAGCGTGTATTTCCTTCTGTACGAAGGGTTTACACTCTAGCATGTTCAGGCTGCGGGTAGGAGATGGTTTTGTTAACGCAAAGAAAATGCAGATTTCTTGGGTACCTCTTCCCACCTCTTCTCTCCTGGCATGCCGGCCCCCACACTACGACTTTCCAGAAGATTTCATAAAGCTTCATTTGGCTCCCACATGAACCTGCCAAAGCTCTATTTTCAACAAGTGAGAGACTTCTCTTGCCAAATTCAATGGCCTAGTTCCATTTTATTTTTTTAATGGTTTTTATTTTTTCCTTTATAGTTGATTTACAGTGTCCTGTCGATATTCTACTGTACAGCAAAGTGACCCAGTCTCTCTCATACACACACACATTCTTTTTCTCACTTAATCCTCCATCGTGCTCCATCACAAGTGACTAGATATAGTTCCCAGTGCTATACAGCAGGATCTCATTGCTTATCCACTCCAAATGCCATTTTCTTTTCCCTTCATCACTTCTTTTAGTCCTGAATACTGTTGAGAATCCTTTTCTTTTCTATCTTTCATGGAATCCACACTTCCCTTAAGATTCCTAACACACTCCTGGTTTTCTGCCTAGATTTTTTTTTTTTTTTTTTTTAGTGGTGCCCACAGCCTGCAGAAATTCCAAAGCCAGGGATGAAACCCACACCACAGCAGTGACCAGTACCACAGCAGTGATAACATGGGATCCTTAACCACTAGGCATCCAGGGAACTCCAGCTGCCTGGCTTTTTGACCATAACTTCTCTTTCCTCTTCCCAGAAGACGTTTACGCCCAAGGCACAGGCTGTGACCTTCTGTGACATGGACTTTCCCCTCCGCTGTTCCATTCCATCCCATGGGTTCCAACATCACCTGATGTGACAGTTTCCAGAAAAAACAATTAAGGTCTTTATCCACAATTTGGGCTTGAAATTCTCACTACCTTCAAAAAAGCACCCTGCAGGCTAAGCAGACTCCTAGCTTCATTGTCCTGCAAAGAGAACAACCTCAGGGCCCTGGCACATGCCAGCACCGCCCCTACCTAACTCAAATGCCCTGCACATTGCATCCCAACTATTGTCTTTCTGGTCCAGCTCAAGGAGGACCTTCTCTAAGAGTTTCCAAATGCTGTTACCAGCTCCCTGGAGATACGCCGTCCGACATGCTCACACTTATCCCCATGTTCCCCTGGGACGGTCCCTCCTCTGTCGGGGAGGGCCCCCAGGAAGGAAGCCAGTGCTCCCACCCTCCCCTTCCTCAGCCTCCCCCCCCCAGTGCCCCCACCCTCCCCTTCCTCAGCCTCCCCCCCACCCCCGCAACATACACACACAGGCTGTTTCTAAGCCCATCACATCCCAACAGCAGGAAGTTATTCAACCATATCGACTTACATTTCAGTGAGTCTTTACACTACGTTCAAATTAAGCCTAAGCATTTTCTCATACTTTTTAATTGGGAAATGGGGAAAAAATGAGCGAGACGGAGGCAGACATATGAAACAGGAAGAGTGTGTCTGTGCCAAAATAGCAGGTACAACTTAGAAGAGGGAGAGAAACGGGAGAGTGAATGACATGGTCGAGAGCTTGAGCTTTTCTGTTAGAAATATCTCACTTCAAACACAGGTTCTATCGGTAAGAGCAGTGTTAGGAAAAGAAACTTAACTTCTCTGAGCCATTCTCTACTCATCTGCAAAAAAATTATATTTAATGGATAGCAACTAGATTTGTGATGATCACCTTGCAATATAAATAAATGTCAATTTTTTTTTTTGGTCTTTTTGTCTTTTCTAGGGCCACACCCACGGCATATGAAGGTTCCCAGTCTAGGGGTCTAATTGGAGCTATAGCCGCTGGCCTACACCAGAGCCACAGCAATGCGGGATCCAGCTGCATCTGCAACCTCCACCACAGCTCACGGCAACACCAGATCCTTAACCCACTGAGCAAGGCCAGGAATCGAACCCGAAACCTCATTAACCACTGAGCCACAACGGGAAATCCCCAGATGTCAAATTATAATGCTGTCCACCTAAAGGTCACATAATAAAAATTACATAATTCCTAAGACAGTGAACAGGAATAACTGCTTAGAAAACCCATGAAGAGAAAGTCAGTTTGCACTATATAGACAAAAAGTTTCAGCTTCTTCTTTTCCCTCATTTCCGAATGAAGCTCTTATGGAAGCCTGCACACCTCAGTTTTACGTGCCATTTCAGTACAGCACATAAAACTACAGAATGATTCCTGGTATAAAGTGCAGCACTTGGAAAGCATGAAGTAGATGCTGAGGTTTGAGATGGGGCAGAAAGGAGAAGTGTTCTTGGTGTCAAATTTTTAATTATTTCCTTTTGCTTCTATACAAGGTGAAGCTATTTTCTGCTTCTCTGTCTCTAGTTAGTTCTCAGGGACGGTCCATGCTCAAGCTGGCAGACACCTGTCAGGGGGCTCAAAGATCTTTTTCATGATGAATCCTCAGAATTTTGTGATGAGGCGTTGTCCCCAGTGCAGATATTCAGCTAAGGAGGCTCATTTTCAGATTTCCTGGGATGTTTATTACCTTCTGATACTTGCTTACCTTTGGACATCTTTACATGAGCAAAGTCAATCTCTCATGGTCTAAACTTGCTTTTTTAAAACCATGCTTTGAACTTGCTCAAGCCAGAAATGAAGTTGAAGAAGAAAAACAAAACACAACAAAACCCCATAAGAGAACCAACCTGTCTTGCTCAGTGAAACACAGCCAGAAAGTCAGTTATAGCAGTTAGAAAGATATCAAGCATAAAGAATTAAAAGTTGGGAGTTCCCGTAGTGGCGCAGTGGTTAACGAATCCAACTAGGAACCATGAGGTTGCGGGTTTGGTCCCTGCCCTTGCTCAGTGGGTTAACGATCTGGCGTTGCCGTGAGCTGTGGTGTAGGTTGCAGACGTGGCTCGGATCCCGCGTTGCCGTGGCTCTGGCGTAGGCCGGTGGCTGCAGCTCCGATTCGACCCCTAGCCTGGGAACCTCCATATGCCGCAGGAGCGGCCCAAGAAATAACAAAATAAATAAATAAATAAATAAATAAATAAATAAAAATAAAAGTCATTTGTACATTCATCCATTTATTTATCCAACGGATATTTATTGAGTACCTACTAAATACCTGGCACTATTCAAGGCTTGAAAAAAAATCAAGTGTTTTAAACCTGCACATGAAACACTCATATTCTTGGGGGAGTAACAGCCAAACCAAAAACATGTATCCTACAACAGCAAGTGATGACAAGTGCTATGAAGTATAAGGGCATGGATTCACCAGGGCGGTTACTTTACAGAGAGGGAGACAGGGAGGAGGAGCTTCACTTAAGCTGAGAGCTGGATAGGTGAGGGAAATGTAGTCATACAAAGGGACAGCAACACGAATGCCCTAAAATGAAAAGGGTCTTTGTGCATTTGAGGAATCGCAGGAAGCCAGTATGACAGAGCACAGCAAGCGAGATGAAGAGTGGGAGCAGAGATGAGATTGGCAAGCAGGGAATAGATTGTGTGGGGCCTTGTAGGCCATGGGTTAAAAATTCAGATTTTAGGGGTTCCCATCATGGCTCAGCGGTCAGCGAACCTGACTCACATCCATGAGGACTCAGGTTCGATCCCTGGCCTTGCTCAGTGGGTTAAGGATCCTGTGTGCTATGGCTGTGGTGTAGGCCAGCAGCTGTAGTTCTGATTGGAACCCTAGCCTGGGAACTTCCATATGCCACAGGTGCGGCCCTAAAAAGACAAAAAAAAAAAACCATAAAATTTAAAAATTCAGATTTTATTCTCAACGCAATGGTGGCCATCGTGCAGGGAGGAAAGGTGAATGACCATCTCTGGTTCACATTTTTAAAGAGGAACCTGGCTGTTACTTTGGAAGTAGAGAGGTGATGATAGATACAGCAGGAGGTAGTCAGATTCTGGATGTATTTCAAGATATGGCCACTTGGATTTCTGGACAGACTAGATGTGAGTGTGATTTTAAAAAATGAAAAAAACAAGGGTCAACGATGACTTCAAAGTTGGGAACCTGAGCAAGTGGATGAACAGTGGTGTCATTTTCTAAAATGAAAAACCTGGGGGGATCAGGAGGTAGGTGGTAGGAAGAGAGAGGAACTAAGAGTTTCATTCTGAACAAAGTGTGATGTGCCAATGTGACATACAATTGGAAATCTTGAACATGTGTGTGTGTGTATGCGTGTGTATACACATAAATATACAGAGGGGCGTTAAAGACAATGGCAGGGTCGGGTATATAAATATGGAAGTTATCAGCACACAAGAGGTGTACAAAGCTATGGATTTGAAGATACCTGATACCTGCAAGGAAGAGGCTGTGGACAAGCACTGATGATGTGGGGAGATGAATGAACCCTGGGACAGCTCATATTTACTCATCAATACAATTAGGATTCAGCACAGGAGAGTCAGAAATATTACGTAAAATGAGAGGAAAAATTCAGAGGGCAATTGAAGGAAATATTTCAAGAAGGAAAGTATGACCAACTATGCCCGATGCCACTGGGAGATGTACCATATTTTCTGTGAGCAATAAGATAAAATTCCAAATTGACTAGACACCACTGCAGAAGACCAAACACTTGTTTATTTTCTCCTTCCTTGGGTAGAATGAAAGACTTTCAACTCTAATGAAAAAGAATTCCAGAATCAAAGTTTATCATAAGGTTGGTAATGACAGCCCTTCCTTTGAATTTTTTTTTTTTGTCTTTTTTGCCATTTCTTGGGCCGCTCCCACAGCATATGGAGGTTCCCAGGCTAGGGGTCCAATCAGAGCTGTAGCCATCAGCCTACGCCAGAGCCACAGCAACTCGGGATCCGAGCGACCCACACCACAGCCCATGGCAACACCGGATCCTTAACCCACTGAGCAAGGCCGAACCCACAACCGAACCCACAACTGAACCCACAACCTCATGGTTCCTAGTCAGATTCGTTAACCACTGCGCCACGACGGGAACTCCCCTTCCTTTGAACATTATAATGGTGGTACATGAATCAGATCTTTCTTTCCCAGATCCATCTAGTCAAGAAGGCAAAATGCTTTTTTTTCTTTTTTTGCTTTTTTTTTTTTTTTGCTTTTTAGGGCCACGTTCAGGACGTATGGAAGAAAAAAAAAATCTGCCCACGTCCCCAGCCCTAGACGCGCTGTCTAGGACTAGGAACTATCATCTAAATGTACCGAAGCACCAAAGTGAGCATCCTGTGCTGCGCAATCAGAAGCAGTCTCTTGAGAATCCTACCAGGGAGGATTCTACCAACTTTGAAAGGGCTGTTTACAGTGCTGTGTGGCGATTTACCTGTAAAATGTGCTAAAGCCCATCTCCTTAGAGCAAAGTGGCAGAGTGAGTGTGTTAAATGCCTGTCCTCCAAGCCATGCGTCTATGACAGCTATTATCTGTATTAAGAGCTTTGAGAACATCAAACGCGCTTTTAAAGAAACATACCCAACAATTACCTTCAGAAAGAGTAAACACAGGTACACATAATTTATCATTTCCTCGGGCTCGAATACATTTTTGACGGGTAATGGGTTTAAGGAGATCTAGAGACAGCCATTAAATCAGCCAACTTTTTGATTGGACCCAAACATTCGTTTGCTCAACAAACCCTTGAGAACTTCCTGTTGGGGGCTGCAGGACCCAGGAACAACACAGACAATTCAACCTGCAGATGGTAACAGATGAAAGAGTTCACCTACAGTCTATTTTCTCCAAACTAAAAAAGTCGGGTAAATGTATTGATGCTGGGTTTTTTGGGGGGTTTTTTTGCTTTCATATGTGCACCTGCAGCATATGAAAGTTCCCAGGCTATAGCAGTCAAATCAGACCCGTAGCTGCTGGCCTTCACCATAGCTACAGCAACGTGGGATCCCAGGCGTGTCTGCGACCTACACCACAGCTCACGGCAACACCAGATCCTTAACCCACTGAGCAAGGCCAGGGATCGAACCTGAGTCATGGATACTAGTCAGATTCATTACCCATGAGCCACAACAGGAACTCCCTGCTTTGTTTTTCAAACTAGTGAAACTAGTTTTCAAACTTTGTTTTTCAAACAAAAGCAAAAGGAAGCAAAAGGAGCCAATGAGTCTCAAAAGAAATCCCTGACCAGGAGTTCCTGTCATGGCGCAGTGGTTAAGGAATCCGACTAGGAACCATGAGGTTGTGGGTTCGGTGTCTGGCCTTGCTCGGATCGGATCCCAAATTGCTGTGGCTGTGGTATAGGCCAGCAGCAACAGCTCTGATTGGACCCCTAGCCTGGGAACCTCCATATGCCATAGGTGCGGCCCTAGAAAAGGCAAAAAGAAAAAAAAAGAGAAAGAGAGAAATCCCTGAACACTTGAGGCTCTCGTGACATCCAGAGACAGAGAGCACTGCCCAGGACAAGAACGGAATGGCTTGAGTGCATCATGCCCTCCCTGTGGCCCAGCAGGACAGCACTCCTCTCTCAGCCTTGGGGAAGCTTTAAGGGTTTCTGTGCTTTACAAATGGCCAAAGCACCATCAAGGTGCTCTACTTCCTTAAAACAGACAATTGTTCTCTTCTTCATCTCATAACTGTGTTGAGAACTCAACAGCTCTGTCTCCAAACAACTCCAAAGCAAACCAAGACAACTCAGGAGACACTTCCTCAATGGCCCTACCATGCCCGTGACCTTGGTGACTCACCTCACCAGGTCAGGGGCCTTCTGAATCTTCGGTGACCTCTTTTAGAGGAGACAGAACCCTCTCTGTTTCAGCTTCATCCTTCCTCATTGGAGGAAACCCAAGGAGCCACCTGCTAGATAAATGTTTAACATCATTCATGATCTGTGAAAAAGCAGAATGTCCATCTTTTATGCATCTATTTAAAGGGAAAATGCAAATGACAATTTTTGATTCTGGCCAGAATAGGGAGAGGCTGGGGTCTGCAAGCCTGTTCATGGCTACAAATGAGCACAAAGCTTTCAGAGGTAACCCAGTGAGGTGTATCAAGACCCAAAGAATTAGGGAGTTCCCATCCTGGCGCAGCGGAAACAAATCTGACTAGGAACCATGAGACTATGGGTTCGATCCCTGGCCTTGATCAGTGGGTTAAAGATCTGGTGTTACTTAGAGCTGTGGTGTAGGTCGCAGATGCGGCTCGGATCTGGTGTTGCTGTGGCTGGGGCGTAGGCCAGCAGCTGTAGCTCCGATTGGACCCCTAGCCTGGGAACCTCCACATGCCGCAGGTGTGGCCCTAAAAAAGCTTAAAAAAAAACCCAAAGAATTGTTCATCTTCTTTGGCCCAGGGAGGTATTTCTCTAGCTGGTTCAAGGACACTGGATGTCATGAAAGGTACAAGTTCCTGGTATTTTCGCCCACTTTAAGAAAAGGTCCATTTCTAGCGTTCAGTGTACCAGTAAATTGGAAGGATCCAGCATGACTGACACTGCTAGAATCCTCCCAGTTCCTCAGGAAATACCTCACCCTATCTGTTTACGCTTCCTGGAGTCAAGCTATTCTAATAGCATCTCTGCCCTGGTTCCTATTTGTGTGAATCAGTTCCTTCCCAAGAAATCTGTGAACGCCCTCATCTCTCACCACCCCTCCTGTCCTCGGAGACTTTCCTAATTGCTAAATAAAGACGATGTGTTCAAGACATAGTAAAATGTTGCATTAAAAAGAAAAGAAACAAATTGACATCAAGACACTCCTTGGCTGCTCACCACTGCCCTGAGAAATCTTAAGGTGCTAGAATTGGAGTTCCCATCGTGGCACAGTGGTTAACGAATCCGACTAGGAACCATGAGGTTGCGGGTTCAGTCTCTGCCCTTGCTCAGTGGGTTAACGATCCGGCGTTGCCGTGAGCTGTGGTGTAAGTTGCAGACGCGGCTCGGATCCCGCGTTGCTGTGGCTCTGGCGTAGGCCGGTGGCTACAGCTCCGATTCGACCCCTAGCCTGGGAACCTCCATATGCTGCAGGAGAGGCCCAAAGAAATAGCAAAAAGACAAAGAAAAAAAAAAGATGCTAGAATTCACAAGATGGGAGAGAGAAAGACTGATGTGTCCTTCTGGAAGGAAACTTTCTTAAGTGATGAAAAATATTCAATGCCTTAGTTGGGGTGATGGATACATGGGTCTATACATTTGGCAAAAGTATATCCTGCAACTGTACACTTAAAATCTATGCATTTTGGAGTTCCCATTGTGGCTTAGTGGGTCACGGACCCAACATTGTCTCTGGGAGGAGGCAGGTTCAATCCCTCAATGGGTTAAGAATCCGTTGTAGGTCACAGATGTGGCTTGGATCCAGTGTTGCCATCGCTATGCCACAGGCCTCAGCTGCAGCTCTGATTCGACCCTAGACTAGGAACTTCCTTATGCTACCGGCATGGCTGTAAAAAGTTTTTAAAAATCTATGAATTTCATCGTATATAAACATTTCCTAAACAACAACAACAAAAAAAACTAGTCTGAGCAACTCCTGAAAGCTGTGCTGTATGTAACTCCAAGATCTCGTGACAAATTACAAAGCCCAAGAGGCAAACACTCCACTCCTGCCTCCACTCAAAGGCTTCTCCTCTGTGGTCTGAAGGTGTCTCCTAAACGCCACCACTACGCCCTGCAGAATTCCATCACAGCAATTATCTCATGGCGCTGCAGGATCTGTCTGCACGTCTGTTCCTCATGCAGTTTGCTTTGTCTGGAGGCTCTAAAAAGAGACTAGGAATTTGGCAATTGAATCAACAAGCCCAGCAAGTGCCTGGTACAGAACAGACACACCCCTGGCATTTTGGGGATGAGAAAATGACTGAATGTAAGTCCCCATGAGGGATGTAACAGAAGGCAGGAGTAGATGACATCACTCGGGAACAGGGCTGGGGCAGCAGAGGAAATACTGAGTAAACAGGCAGGTACACACTGGGCCCCAGGTCTTCACATCTTGCCCTCGGTCCCAACCAACCGCCAAAGTAACAAGCTCAGCTTTGGACACTGGTACACATTTCCACTGGGAAAAGGAATGAGTCCTGATTCTTAGGTTTTATGGTACCTACAGCCTTAAGATTTTACTTTCAGGGAGTTCCCACTGTGGCTCAGTGGAAATGAACCCGACTGGCATCCATGAAGATTTGGGTTCAATCCCTGGCCCCACTCAGTGGGTTAAGAATCCCGCATTGCCATGAGCTGTGGTGTAGGTCACAGATGTGGCTTGGCTGCGGTGTAGGCTGGCTGCTGCAGCTCCAATTGGACTCCTGGCCTGGGAACTTCCATATGCCGTGGGTGTGGTCATAAAAAAAAAAATTGTACTTTCACTCAATAAGCATTTACCTGGCACTGTCCAAATTCTGGGGCAAAAGATAAGATACTATTCCTGCCTTCAGTTAGCTTCTAGTCTAAGGGGGAAATGGATGCAATTATACCACCGAGTGCAGAAAGGGAAACCCATACAAGCAACGGAGGAGAAGAAGCAATGGGTAGGGTGCAGAAAAGGTCTCACAGAACGTTGACTGCAGATCCCAAGTGCAGAGGAATGAAAAGGAGTAACAGGTATTAAGTAAACAGGGAATAACCAGTATTCCAAGCCCAACAGCCTGGAGGTGAGAAAACAGGACCGGTTGGTGGTGAAACACAAGCAAGGATTAGGGAGCACCAACTGCTCTGCAGTCAACATCTCATTCAGCTGCCCAAGCACCAAAGAAGGTTCAAAGAAGGAAAGGATAGTTCCCTTCGTGGCTCAGCAGTTAACGAATCCGACTAGCATCCATGAGGATGCAGGTTCAACCCCTGGCCTCACTCAGTGGGTTAAGGGTCCAGCATTGCCATGAGCTCTGCTGTAGGTCACAGACACAGCTCAGATCCTGCGTTGCTGTAGCTGTGGTGTGGGTTGGCAGCTACAGCTCCATTGGACCCCTAGCCTGGGAACCTCCACATGCTGCAGGTGTGGCCCTAAGAAGACCAAAAAAAAAAAAGAATAGGAAACAGAGGCTCACAGCATTTAAGTAGCTAAGCCGGGACTTGAACAATGATTTGATTCCAAAACTGTGCTCTTTTTTTCTTTTTGGTTTTATTGAGATTTCCTTGACATAGAGCTTTGTATAAGTTGAAGGCGTACCACCGAATGACTGGACATGTGTGGTAAAATGATGGCCACAGTAATATCCATCTTTTCATATAGTTACCAAAAAAAATTTATTTTTTCCTGTGATGAGAACTTGTTAAAACTACTCTCTTAGCAACTTTCACATATACTGTGCAACAGTGTTAACTACAGGCATCATGATTTGGATGAAGGTGTCAAAGGTACAAACTTCCAGTTATAAGATAAATAAGTCCTGGGGATGTCATATACGAAACTGTGGTCTTAACCTCTATGCTATCTGGCAACTATGCCAACAGTAAGGGAGAAAATGATCAAAAATATAGAGATACAGACAGAGACCAGATGGTAAAGAGCTGTTACAATGATGCTTCACAGCTTAATGTAAATGTGGGCTTTAAAAATCTTCCTGGGAGTTCCCGTTGTGGCTCGCTGGTCAACAAATCCAGCTAGGAACCATGAGGTTTCAGGTTCGATCCCTGGCCTTGCTCCTTGGGTTAAGGATCCGGTGTTGCCGTGAGCTGTGGTGTAGGTCGCAGATGTGGCTCGGATCTGGCATTGCTGTGGCTGGGGTGTAGGCCGGTGGCTACAGCTCCAATTAGACCCCTAGCCTGGGAATCTCCATATGCCACGGGAGTGCCCCTAGAAAAGACAACAATAAAAATAAAAAATAAATAAAAATAAAAATCATTTCCTGACTCCTTAGGAAACAAAATCAGGTTTATATTTTGAAAACCTATTTTTTTTTTTGCTTTTTTTTATAGGGCCGCACCCACGGCATATGGAGGTTCCATGGCTAGGGATCAAATTGGAGCTGGAGCTGCCGGCCTACACCACAGCCACAGGAACACAGGATCCGGCCCATGTCTGTAACCTCCACCACAGCTCACAGCAATGCCAGATCCTTAACCCACGGAGCAAGGCCAGGGATGGAACCTGCGTCCTCATGGATACTAGTCACTGAACCACGAAGGGAACGCCAATATTTTGAAAAACTAATTTTAATTACAACAGCTAGTGTAAGAATTGCTTTCTAATATACAAAATCTTAAATAAAATTTTGCCATCAGTCTTTTCATGTTTAATATCTGTTCATTGAAATTATATATAATTACCAGAAATGCTCCTGGGAATACAGAAACATTTTCGATGCATGTTTACCTTGCTCTACCTACATCTGAAAAGCAACAGTACAAATCTTTGAGACCTTTATTTAATCTACAGACAACACTGATATATATGCGCTGAAGATTCTAGGGCACCCAGCAAACCCTTTCAAATCAGACCTCAGGCTGGAAACCACCAATGAAAGGGACGAGGTTTACAAAGAAACAGGGAAAACATTTAGGGGGATTTTGCAAGTATCAGTGGAGGACCCCCAGAGTGCAATTTTTTAAAAACTTAGCACTAAAGACAAGTGAAAGTGGTGACCAGCACACATCCCCAAAGGATAAAATGAGGCAGGTGGAGAAACAGGCCAGTTGGAAGTAAAGGGGGAAGGGTACCTATTCTGGTGCCAGGCTCGGCCATGAGCTCAAGCTGGCATCCCTTTGGTCCTTCTACGGGGCGACAGTGATATTGAAAACACTGAACACAGAGATAACAGGAAGGTGAGCAGGAAGGTAATGAATTAAGTGAGCCTGTTCTGCCCCAGTCATAAAAATTACTGCTGTGTTTAAACCTCAGCCTAGATGGGAGCAGAAACTCACCGGCTGGAAATGGGTGACCAACCAATGCAAGGGCAACACACCTACTTTCCAGTCTCATTGGTATTTTGTCTGTTTATCACAAGGCTTTTAAATGCCCCCAGATAGACAGTGGCTACTATTAGGCACAGAAAATTAAAAGGTGCTACAGAGAAGGACTAAAATTAGAGGGTCCAGGCTGCATTTTCTACCACTTCATCTCCCACTCTATGACCTTGCTGGAATCAAGCTTCCCCTCTGCCTTTGCCTTCAAACCATTACATTATTTGGCTTTAAACCAGTGTTTAATCATAAACCAGCTCACTACAGTATTAATATTCTAGACCGCATTACCAACCAGATAATAATCCAATATCATTATGTCGAAATTACCTTAAAAGGTCACATTCCTACATACGTTTTGACTTCAAATATGAAACTAACCAAGTGTGTGTGTGTATACACACACTTTTAGATCTCAAAGCAAAATTTGAAATAAACAAAAGAGTCATAAAAGGACAACTGACTGGCAAAACAAGCACTAGCCTTCACTTACCCTTTCTCCTCCTCCTTCCAAAATAAAACAAATCAGACTTTAACTTTGCAGAATAAAGCTGCTCAAAATTGCCGGTGGAAACATGGAAATGGAAAGGACATACTGTTATGGGCTCTGGTCATCTTTCAAAGTTTTATAAGGTTACTGGAGTCTTTTGACCTTGAGCTAGTCAATGCTGCAGCTCAGAATAAAGGTAGATTGTATTAGATATATATAACATATAATACATATATATTAATGCATGTGTTTATGTGTATTATATGTATATACATACATTTTTGAATGTTATAATGATACATGTTTATATATGTGTATTGCATATATATTATATATATGCGAATGAATGACCCACTTATGCCTTAATATATAGAGAGGAAAGCCTGACAGAAATGGAAAAACAAGAAAGACTATTAGTAAGCAGGAGAAATTTTACACTATAATCTTCCTTGCTTTCCAAAACACTTTATAAAATACACTTTGGAATCAATGTTTTATCTTCAAATTAGGGGTTCTCAAAATTAAGAGGTTGTGGCAATGAGACAGTCATTCATTCAGCTTCTTTTGGCAAGAACGGTATTTTAAAATATGTGCTTTGGTTGTACAGGCCAAGCTAAGGAGACAGATAAATTTGGACACTAACTGGAGAAATAAACCTAATAGCGAACACAATGCTTTCACTTCAATGTCCCAAATATACCAAAAGTATATGTGAATATGTAAATCATTCACCTATCTTCAATGAATGTACTGCCTTGCTCCCTGTGGCTCTAGAAAAAAAAAAATCACTTAAATTTCATTTCGGAAGTGTTAACCTATGTAAATGATATGGCCAAGCCTTCAGAAAAATCTGGCTTTCTGCTCATGATGAACAAAACAGTTTACAAAGCTGCCAAATCACTCCCAATAAACACTTTTAGATGGAGTAGAATGGGAGTGAGAAGCTGAGTGCATTTACCATGCACTATGGTATCTTTTTATCATAATACACTTCCCCGAAGTTTATTAGATACAAATTTCTCACAGAAATTTTATCCAATTATAAGCAAGCTACCACAAACAAGGAAAGTTTAGATTTCCAAAAACTGTGTACTATGAAAGAAAAGGATGTGAAATCATCCATATTTACAGATTCCTTGAAGCAAATACAGAACTTGCAGATACAAACTCCACACAGGAGCCATGTTTGACCAAGAAAGCGTTCCCAAATTTCTTCCCTTCTCCCTCTCTCCATCCCCAAATACAGAAGAGCAAGTTTCATTTCTTTTCTAAAATCATGCAGAACACAGACTGCTAATGGAAAATTACCTTTGGAAGCCTTGACTTTTCAAAGTTTATGAATGGGGGAAGTTATTTCTCTTAACTACATTGCTGGAATTTTTCCACTCTCATTTCCATGCAGAATACAGTGTCCATCCTTCTTCCAACCTCCTCACCCCGCCCCTCACACCTTTCTAAGTCACCTTCAAACCAGCTCAAAATTTCAGTACAAAAAGACACCAAAGCTAATTTCTTAGATTCCCCCCAACGCACTATTTAGGGGGCAATGATACTCATTTTCCTTTACTGTGAAAAGCGTAACATTTGAAATTTATTGGGTTTTTTCCAGTACACACATTTATTTAAGGAGAAATGAATTATCTTAAAATATTGTTTTGATATTCTTAAATATGTTGTTCTTCCCATGGACTCATCTTTAATCCTAACTTGAATTTTTAAACACGCTGAATAAACCAGCACTTGGTATCAAGAACCCCTAAGTGACCGCAAAGCTGGTAAAGGCAACACTTTTCTAACAAGCAATGGTTCCTGACTCACATCTGCTCGAAGACGTCTTTCGCTTCATTTAAAAAGTCTTCATTCTCATTCACTAGAATAATGGCTAGAAATCCTGGTGTTAACGTTTTACAGATAAACCTAACACTAAGGAGTTGATGAGGAGTTCCCGTCGTGGCGCAGTGGTTAACGAATCCGACTAGGAACCATGAGGTTGCGGGTTCGATCCCTGCCCTTGATCAGTGGGTTAAGGATCCGGCGTTGCCGTGAGCTGTGGGGTAGGTTGCAACGCGGCTCGGATCCCGCGATGTTGTGGCTACACCTCTGATTAGAAGACCCCTAGCCTGGGAACCTCCATATGCCGCGGGAGCGGCCCGAGAAATGGCAAAAAGACCAAAAAAAAAAAAAAAAAAGGAGTTGATGAAAAAACTTCCCTGTTAAAAAGACCTTTCTGGAGTTCCCGTCGTGGCGCAGTGGTTAACGAATCCGACTAGGAACCATGAGGTTGCGGGTTCGGTCCCTGCCCTTGCTCAGTGGGTTAACGATCCAGCGTTGCCGTGAGCTGTGGGGTAGGTTGCAGACGCGGCTCAGATCCCGCGTTGCTGTGGCTCTGGTGTAGGCTGGCAGCTACAGCTCCGATTGGACCCCTAGCCTGGGAATCTCCATATGCCGCGGGAGCGGCCCAAGAAATAGCAAAAATGACAAAAGAAAAAAAAAAAAAAGACCTTTCTTTTTAACAGGGAAGAGGCAATGGAAGATCTCCTCCCTGGGGCACAGCTGAGAAAGTTACAACACTTGCGTGAGTTGATTTCAGGATATCTTAAGTGTTATCAATGCCGACTTCGGAAAAAGCACGCGCCCTAACTCCGACACCCTAGTCTTCCGAAACTGCCACGGAGAAAGCATCGCTCCAGGTGCGCCACAGGTGTCTAAACTCCTCCATCGGCCCTCCCACACAACACGCTGCCCAAGCAAGTATGCGTCAGGCATCTCCATTTATAGCCACCCCAAGGAAACGCACCCGAGGACGCTGAGCCGTCTCTGCTTTGCAGAGACATCCCCAGCGTCCTGGCGCAGACGCGGTCTGATCCACAAGGATGCGCGGTCCTCAAACTCAGGGAGTCAAGCTCCTGATTTTGCCTTGGTGCAGGAACTCTGGGGAAGCCAGGGAGACTGACGAGGTTGGGGAGGTTGAGGAGGGCAGCGCCAAATTTCTCTAGACTCTAAATGATAGGAGACGCAGTACTTGCCGAGTCCCCCAAACTGCGCGCGCACACCAGCCAGACGCTCCGCGCCCGCGAGGTCCGGAGAGGCTACAGAAAGCAGAGTGGTGGGAACCGGTCCAAGGCCGCCAACTCGTGCGTAAAGAAGTAAAGGCACTCACCTCCACCCATCTCTGGGCCTCGGCGAACGCTAGGGCGCAGTCGATCTCCGCCTCCTCCATCCCCTCCAGAGCTAGGGAAAGAGCAGGAAAGAAAAACCTGGTGGACGCGCGAGAAGGCTGGGATCCCGCGCGTCCGGCCGGCCGCCTGGGCCTCTCTTCGTCGGCAAGAAGCCGGGGCTCTCCTTCCCTTTGTTGCGCTCTGCAGTTCGATAAAGTTTCGAACCCACAAGAATTTGAAGACGTGGCTTTCTCTAAACGCCTGCAAACGCCCCCGGATCCGCGAGAACCAGGGCAGCCCGGCAGAGTTCGGGAGGCGGAGAAGGGCGACCAGAGGCGCACGCTGCACCACCCCGGGGACTGTTTGGACTTCAAAAGTCGCAGCGCGGCCGCCGCCCTCCCGGAATGCCCCGCCCCGGCCCACCCCCGCCGCTCACCCCGGGCCGCCCAGTCGCCGCTTCCGTCCCCCACCCCACCTCCCGCCGCGCCCCGGGGTTCCCGGCCGCAGCCGCCTTTGTGGTCAGACAGTCTGAGCCAGGGGATGGCACCCTCCGCCAAAAGGCCGTGGCCCGAGCCACGCTCTTGCTCCCCTGCTGCCCGCCCGGACCGCGGCCGGCCCCCAGAGAATGCGTCCCCGCGCCCGCATCCTGCCCGCATTCTCCCCCCTTTGCCCGCCTGGCCGCCTTCCCTCTCCCGGGGCCCCGGGAAGCGGCGCCCCCACGGCTCGCGGCCCCTTGGCCGGCCTGACATACCAGGAATAGCTGCAACAATTGCACCTTTCCCGGCCAAGAACCGTCCCCCGCGGGGGAGCGCGGCTCGGCCCGCCGTCCTCACCTGCGACCAGACCCCACGGCGCGCAGCTGCGGCTCGGGTGGAGCCCACCAGCCCGCTCCGCGCGCGCCCGCCCGCCGCCAGGTGCGGCCGCCCCACCCCCAGCTCTCCGCCCCCGGCCGCGGCCCCGCCCTCCTGGTGGCAGGTGAGGGCAGCGGCCTTGGCACGTGCCGCCCATTTCCCCCAGCCCCGGCCGCTCCGCTCCGCCCCCCTTCTAGGTGGGTCAGGTGGAAGGTATCTACCCTTCCAGCCCAGTCCCTCTGGAAAGTGTCCCAGCCGAGGGGAACCTCGCATTCTCCCGCCCTCACCCTGAGCGTCAAACCCGCCACCCTGCGTGGTTTGGAAACACTCTGGGAGGCAGTAAGATGACTGGTTAATCACCATCCTCAGGGGCCCTGCGCTGGGCCGGAGGGTCGGAAGCTCAAAGGCTGGGTTCTTTTCACACACAAATCAGATTTTACGGAAAGAAACCTGTCCATCTGCCCAGGCTCCCCGGAACCTCGCTTGATGCTCCTGAAGCCCTATCCCGGCCACATGTTGATAGCGTCATCGTTAGGGGAAGAAGATAAAGACGGGTTCTTACTCTAGAAAAGGAAGCAATCCCCTTATTTCCTTTATTGATTGTTTACTCTTTGTGGTGAAAAACGACATCGAACATATAGCAGAGAGACTAGTATAATGACAAGCTAAAGCTTAATTTTGTCTTATTCACTTCATCACCTTTTCTGCTGAAAAGATACATATTTCCTACTTAAAGATAGATATTGTGGGAGTTCCTGTAGTGGCACAGCGGAAACGAATCCGACTAGGAACTGTGAGATTGCGGGTTCGATCCCCGGCCTCACTCAGCGGGTTAAGGATCCGGCTTTGCCGTGAACTGTGGTGTAGGTCGCAGAGGTGGCTGGAATCTGGCGTTTCTGTGTGGGCTCTGGCTTAGGCCGGCGGCAACAGCTCTAATTGGACCCCTAGCCTGGTAACCTCCGTATGCTGAGGATGCAGCCCTAAAAAGACAAAATAAATAAATAAATAAATAAGGATCGTCATTGTATTTCACCTCTAAACATAACATACATCTGTTTCATTAAAGAATACTTTCCAACATAACCATATTACAGTTTCCACACCTAACTAAACTTAACCATAATTATTAAAATTAATTTGTGCTGAGTCCAGACTCAGATTCCTCCAATGGATTTCAAAATGGCTTTAACAGCTGACTGACATAGACCAGAAGCCAAACAATAACCACAGAATGCATTTGATTACTTCTTTTTTCAGCCAAGAACGGCCCCTCCTCTCCCCACTCCGCCCCTTTTTTAGAATGCCAGTGTCTTGTTAAGGAAACCAGGCAGCCTTCTAGATTTGTCTTATGGCTACTTTGTGGTATCTTCAACATATTTCTCTCCCCTCAGTATTTCCTGTTACTTAGAAGTTAGATCTAAAGGCTGGATTAAACTCATGTATGCTTCTTAATAAAGATTAAGATCTTTATTTATCTTAATGAAGATTTCACCAGCATCCTTCCAGATGGGGGTGAATTCTAGAGGATGGTGTTTGTTATATTTATTTTCATTCAACCCCTGTTTCATGGGCATTGGCTCTTTAGAAGAGCTCACAATTATTCCTGGTAAAGTGGGAAACCACTGACTGGATCATCTCCTGGCTGCACAATGATTAGGACAAACCCAAAAAGGGAATGGAAAGATAAAAGAGACTAGGAGGAAATTTCTTTCTGGCTATTCAACACTTGTTCTATTAAATATTTAGTGAGCGTCTTAGGTGTGTAATTACAAGTGATCCAAAATTTTTTTAATTTTAGACAATGAATCCTTTGGACTTCCAAACCAGTAGAAGACCAGTCATTCTGCAAGCTTCATGAGAGCTACTGTTACTATGAATACTATACTGTTTAAAGCTACTGCTATGCAACTCAGACTTAAATCTTCGGGGACAGTCCAGGCTTGGGAATCTATGTAACTAAGTTACCAAGTTACCAAATTCTCTGAGCTTCAGTTTCCTCATCTGAAAATGTGGTGATCATAACTACTTCAAAGGGTTCTTGTGAGAATTAGATATGATGGTGTATATAAAATCCCAGGGCAGGAGTTCCTGTTGTGGCACAGCTGAAACGAATCCGACTAGTAACCATGAGGTTGAAGGTTTGATCCCTAGCCTCGCTCAGTGGGTTAAGGATCCGGTGTTGCCATGAGCTGTGATATAGGTCGCAGACGTGGCTCAGATCCTGCGTTGCTGTGGCTGTGTCATGGCTGTGGTATAGCCTGGCAGTTATAGCTCCGATTCGACCCCTAGCCTGGGAACCTCCATGTGCAGTGGGTGAGGCCCTAAAAAGCAAAAAAAAAAAAAAAAAAAAAAAATCCCAGGGCATTGCTTGGCATGGAAGCACTTAATAAATGGTGGTTATTTCCCATTAGTCTCTCTCTAGCAGCAGTGTGTCAAATATATATTTTTTCAATAAATGGGAAATTTATTTATTTGCTCAAATACTCACATGGAAAGAACTGTAGGCTATTGCAAATTCTGCTTCAACTCATCTCAGGCACCAGCCGTTTCTGTCTCTTTAATGCTGTAAATTTGCAAATCAGAAGATCCAAATCCAATTCTTTGCCTCCAATCATCATTCATGAGAATGTTTTATCCTTCCGTAAAGATTTATACAGCTCTGTAGAGAAAGGTAACCTGCCTTCGGAGTTTAAAATGAAATTTACAATGACAAAATATGAGTATTATTTGTTTTCAGGAGAATTTGAGGTACCTTTCAATATTTAACAACATGAAAGAGTACAATTGTCCTATTCTTATATATTAGTTTTGAAATGAACTGTTGGTAGGAGAAAGTGGCACAACCTTTCTGGAAGGTAATTTGGCAATAAATATTAAAAGTTTTTAAAATTCCCATGCTCTGCTGCAGCGGTTCTGCTTCTGGGAATTTATCCTAAGGATACGAGTAAAGACATATGCACAAAGTGAGAATCTGTGGTGGACATAGCAAGGCACTGGCCAAATCTCCATTTAGAAGATTTAGAACTCTCTAGAGTTCCCATCATGGCTTAGTGGTGACAGACCCAAATAGTGTCCATGAGGACTCAGGTTTGATCCCTGGCCTTGCTCAGTGAGTTAAAGGATCTGGCGTTGCCTTGAGTTGTGATGTAGGTTGCAGACGCGGCTGAGATCTGGTGCTACAGTGGCTGTGGCGTAGGTCAGCAGCTACAGCTCCAATTCAGGCCCTAGCCTGCGAACTTCCATATGCTGCATGTGCAGCCCTAAAAAGACCCCAAAAAAAGTCTGTCTCACCTGAGGTGAACAGCCTCACCTGAGGTCCTTCCCCTGGCAGAGCAGCCTTGGTCTGGTGACTGAGTGATATGAGGTTATAAAAACCCAGTCATTTCCACCCAATGGAGGACAACCCTAATAGGCCTTTTTCTGCATGAGGTCTGTTGAAGCTGTCAGCCTGTGTCATGGTTCAACCTCTCCCTTGCCCATTCCTAATCCTTCCCTCTTCACTCCACAGGGGTCAATCTCTAATAAATATGCTTCAAATGGCAATCCTGTCAGCTTCTGGAGAACCCAACCTGTGATGGCATTAAGCATGGTTTGTTACAAATGATGATCTCAAAGCAATCTAAACAATAGCAACAGTGTGGAATAAATTATAATCCTTCTATAGAGTGAGATATCATGCCGTCATTAAAAACGTAAAAGGATATTCAGTGACACAGAGAGATGTTTATAACTATATTAAAGACAAAGTTCCCATCATGGCTCAGTGGAAACAAATCTGACTAGTATCCATGAGGACGCAGGTTCAATCCACGGCCTTGTTCAGTGGGTTAAGGATCCAGCTTTGCCATGAGCTGTGGTGTAGGTCACAGATGAGGCTCAGATCCTGCGTTGCTGTGGCTGTGGCGTAAGCTAGCAGCTACAGCTCCAATTCGATCCTATCCTGGGAATCTCCATATGCTGTAGGTGCAGCCCTAAAAAGATGTACATATGGTTATTTCCCATTAGTCTCTCTCTAGCAGCAATTTTTCCCATTATTCTCTCTCTAGCAGCAAATACATACGGCAATTTGAAAAAAAAATAAGTCTATAAGGAATCCAAATTTGTGATTAAATTTTCATAATTTTCCCACAGAGAACAAACCAGAAAAAAACTCCACAAATTTTAACACTGGCTACTTCAGAAAGGAGATTTCCTACTTCTATTTTACAATTTTTTGGCAAGAGACATGACTTTTATAAATGAAAGCATTTGCATGACACAAAGATATGTCCAAATTTGACTTTCTATCTCATGCCACAAACTTCAACCTCCTCTTACCTTCCCTGATTTCTAAGTGATACCACACGCGAAATTTGGGAGTCATGCTGGTCTTCCTCATCTCCCACTCCACGTCTGCCCCATTCCCAGTCCTGTCCTGCCTCCTCAGTATCACTCCACCTGTCCCCTCTTCCTCATCCCCATGTCCACTTTTGTTCAGGCCCGCATTAGCTCTCAGATAGATTTCAGAAATTGTGTGACTTTTCTAAAATTAAATTTTACCATGCTACCAACTCACAACCTCCCAATTAACTCCTCCTTTAAGAATTCCCAGTTCCTAGCTTAAGGGCCATCTGATGGTTGCCAGCACATTAAATGGCATCCTTCAGGACTATGCTAATGTCCTCTTCTCTAACCGTGTGTCTTGACCCTTGTTTTTTTTGTTGTTTGTTTCTTTGTTTTTTCCTTATGAGAATCATGCTTCTCTCCCTTTCTTTGCCTGGATTTTTCCTACTTATTGTTTCAGGTTCAATTCAGGCCTCTTCCTTCTCAGAATCCTTCAAAAATCTCTGCAGATCATCCTGGGCTATGCTTGGGTACCTATTCTTTATGTAATCATAGCCCCTCCAACCACAAAGTATTACACTGTCTTTTCCTCATAAAACAATGAGCAACTCAGGAATATTTGGCTCAGTGTCTAACACATATCTGGTGTTCAGCAATAACTTATTGACTGGCGTGCACGTAGGTATAAAATATATAAATCTTAATGCACAGAAGTAAAAAAAAATATTGATAGGAGCAGAGTAGAAAATACCAATGATGACTGAAGCTAATACAAGAATTTCTTTACAGTAGGGTTTCTCAACAGATGTGCTACTGATCACCTGGGCTGCATAATTCTTTGTCATAGGGGATCGTCTTATGCCACATATTTAGCCACATCCATGGCCCCCACCCACTAGATGCTAGTAGCAGCCCTGTAGCTGCGACAATCAAAAATGTCTCCAGATATTGCCACGTCCCCTGGGGGCCAAATCACTTCCAGTTGAGAACCACTGCTTTACAGGGAGAGACTGGCTTTGTCAGTTAGTGCTTTGGTAATAGTAAAAGTGTGACTTAGGCCTAAGTTTTTTGAAGCAAGTGGGAGGGATACAGAGGAGAAGAGTTAGGTGAATTAGGGAAAAGGGGTTATTCTGTGTTATGAAAGAGCAAGAGGCAGGAGGGAATTGCGCTGAATGATTTCCGAGGCAAAGATTGTAAGAAAGAAGGGACCTGGTGGCTGGAAAGTTTTGTAAGAAGAGACAAGTACAGTGGAAACTATTATAATAAAAGAACCGAGTTTTATACTGTGGTTGGATATGGTTCTTAAAGATGTCAACACTTATGGCTTCAGATAGCCAACACCCAAGATTGCAGGTATATTTCGCATGATTTTAAAATACCTTTATTAATAGAAAGAATCTTTCCTGGAAGGTAGATGAAAAAATATATTAAATATAAAGAAAAGTTTCTCTGTGTGTAGATATGATCTTTCATAGAGAAAATTCTAAGGATTCCACCAAAAAGCTTATAATTTTTTGTATTATATTCTTATAATACAAGAATTTAGTGAAGTTGTGGATACAAAGTCAAGATACAAAAATAAGTTGTATTTCTACACTAACAACAAACTATCTGAAAATGATAGAAAACAATCCTACTTATAAAACAATAAAACACTTAGAAATAGATTTAACCAAGGAGGGAAAAGACATGTACAATAAAAACTACAAGGGATTGATGAAAAGAAAATTGAAGAAGACACAAATACTAAATGAAAAGATATTCCATGTTCATGGATTAGAAGAATAAATATTGTTAAAACGTCCACATTACCCAAAGCCACATATAGGTTCAATGCGATTCCTATTAAAATTCCAATTGCATTTTTCTCAGAAGTAGAAAAGACTGTTCTAAAATTTGTATGGAGCCACCCTGAAAGCAATCATGAGAAAGAAGAGCAAAGCTGAAAGCATTACACTGCCTGATTTCAAAATTTATTACAAAACTATAGTAATCAAAATAGTATGATATAAGCATTAAAACAGACACACAGACCAAAGGAAGAGAATCAAGAGCCAAAAATAAATTCAATCATAGTCAACTAATATTTGACAAGGAAACCAAGAATAACTCATGGGAAAGGATAATTCCTTCAATAAATGGTATTGGGAAAACTAGATGCTCGCATGCAAAAGAATGAAATTGGACCCCCATTTTACACCATTCACAGAAATTAACAAGAAATAACTTAAGTGAAAACATAAAACTCCTACTAGACATTGGGAAAAGGAAAACAGAGGAAAAGCTCCTTGACATTGGTCTTAGCAATGATTTTTTTGGATGAAACCAAAAGCGAGGGCAACAAAAGTAAAAATAAATGACTTAGACAAAAGCTTCTTCACAGCAAAGTAAACAACCAACAAAATGAAAAAATCTACAGAATGGGAAAAAACATTGGGAAACCACCTATCTGAAAAGAGATTAATATCCAAAATATCTAAGGAATTCATACAACTCAACAGCACACACACACAAATCTGATTTTAAAAATGGGTAGAGTTCCTGAGTAGATATTTTTCCAAAGACATACAAATGGCCAACAAGCACATGAAAAGATGCTCAAGATCATTAATCACCAGGAAAATGCATATCAAAACCACGTTGAGATATCACCCTGCCCCTGTTAGAATAGTTATTATCAAAAAGGCAAGAGAAGTGTTGGTGATGATGTGGGGAAAAGGAAATTCTGTGCACTGGTGGTGGGAAGATAAATTGGTACAGCTACTAAGGAAAGTAGTATGGTGAGCCTCAAAAAAATTAAAAATAGAACTACCATACAATCCAGTAATTTCACTTCTAAATATATTTGAAGGAAATGAAGACGAAAATATTATCTTTTCTTTCTGTCTTTTTTTTTTTTTTTTTTTTTTTTGGTTTTTAGGGCCACACCTGTGGCATATGGAGGTTCCCAAGCTAGGGGTCGAATCAGAGCTACAGCTGCCAGCCGCAGCCACACCACAGCAACTGTGGATCCGAGCCTCTTCGGCAAACTACACCACAGCTCATGGCAATGCCGGATCCCTAACCCACTGAGGGAGGCCTGGGATCCAACCGGCACTCTCATGGATATTAGTCAGGCTCCTTACCACTGAGCCACTAAGGGAACTTCTGAAATCACTATCTTGAAGAGGTATCTGCAACCCTGCGTTCATTGCAGCATTATTCGCAATACCCATGACATGGAAACAACCAAAGTGTCCATCACTGACTAAATGGATAAAGAAAAAAATACCTGGAGTTCCCATCGTGGCTCAGTGGTTAATGAATCCGACTAGGAACCATGAGGTTGTGGGTTAGATCCCTGGCCTTGCTCAGTGGGTTGAGGATCCGGCATTGTCGTGAGTTGTGTTGTAGGTTGCAGACGTGGCTCGGATCCTGCGTTGCTGTGACTACAGCTCTGATTCGACCCCTAGCCTGGGAACCTCCATATGCTGCTGAAGTGGCCCAAGAAATGTCAAAAAAGCCACAAAAAAAAAAAAAAGAAAAAGAAAAAGAAAAAAATACCTATAAATATATACAAATATATGTGATTGTAAAAAGCCAAAGAAAGAAAGAAAGAAAAAGGAGTTCTCGTTGTGGCTCAGTGGTTAAGGAACCCAACTAATGTCCATGAGGACTTGGGTTAGATCACTGGCCTTGCTCAGTGGGTTAAGGATCCCCACTTGCTGTGGCTGTGGTGTAGGCCAGCGGCTGGAGCTCCGATTCAACCCTGAGCCTGGGAACCTCCATATGCTGCAGGTGTGGCCCTAAAAAGACAAAAAAGAAAAAAACTCAACGCATAGAGATAGAGACTAGAATAGTGATTGCCAGGGGCCCGGGGCTGGTGAAAATGGGCAGATGTTGGTCAAAGGGTACAAATATCCAGATTTAAGATGAATGAGTTCTGGGGATCTAATGTGCAGCATGGTAACTATAGTTAACAGTACTTTATTATAACAGTACTTGAAAGTTACTATGAGTTTAAGTGATATAACCACAAAAGAAGAAGACATGATAATTATGTAAGGTGATTATGAAGTGTTTAACTTTATTCTGGTAATCACTTCACGAGTACCTGTCTATCAAATCATCAGGTTGTACACCTTAAACTTACACCATGTAATCTGTCAATTACATCACAATAAAGCTGGAAAAAAAGTTCATGTAAACAGAAATATATATATATATATATATACATATATAATGATAAAGCCCTAATCATCTCCTCTATACTCACAAAAATATTCTTCCATGTTAGTAATTAAAGGATTCTAATGGTGTCACTACTTACATCATGATATTCAGAAAGGTAAGTTCCATTCTACAGCTGGAACTGAAAACCAGCAAGAAAAAAAGAGGAGTTCCCATCAGGGCTCAGTGGTAACGAACCCGACTATTCTCCATGAGGAGGTGAGTTCAATCCCTGGCCCTGCTCGGTGGGCTAAGGATCCAGTGTTGCCGTGAGCTGCAGAATAGGTCACAAACACGGCTCAGATCTGATGTAGCCAGCCTGTGGCTTAGGCTGGCAGCTGCAGGTACAGCTCCGATTCGACCCCTAGCCTGGGAACTTCCATATGCTGCAGGTGCAGCCCTAAATGAAAAAAAAAGAAAGAAAAAGAAGCCACAATGGTACACATAATGATTAAGAAATGAAGGTAAGACAGAAGGATCTAGATATGCAGGAAGCAGAAGCAGGAAAAGTCCTGGGTGAATCCCACATTATATCACACCCCTAAAAGGCAGACAAAGCCAGAGAACGTTTTCAGTACAGCTTTAAGATGATGATGGAGTTCCCGTCGTGGCACAGTGATTAACGAGTCCAACTGGGAACCATGAGGTTGAGGGTTTGATCCCTGGCCTAGCTCAGTGAGTTAAGGATCCAGCGTTGCCCTGAGCTGTGGTGTGGGTCGAAGACGTGGCTTGGATCTGGTGTTGCTGTGGCTCTGGTGTAGGCTGGTGGCTACAGCTTCAATTAGACCCTTGGCCTGGGAACCTCCATATGCCGTGGGAGCAGCTCAAGAAAAAGGCAAAAAGACAAAAAATAAAAAGACGATGATGATGATGATGATGAGTGCTTTGCCCACTGGATGAAGGCAGGACTCCTGTGCCTTCTGAATCTGCGGAAAGGCTAATTGAGGCAGGAGAGACCAGAAGCCTTTGGTTCTTGAGGTCCTCCCCTCTGCGTGCACAGACATCTCATTAAGAGACCAGCAGAGATGGTAACTTTCAAAACATGGGAACCACCCCCTAATTTGAAGAGCAGTGGTTATTTTCTTCCTACTATAAAGACGTTAAAACTTTGGGAGAGGGGGGGTTTATTTTGTTTCTTTTTCTTTTCCTCTCTCTCTCTTTTTTCCAGCATGTGCAAGAGTTTCCTATCATTGGCATCAAATTATTCAACGTAGCATCTAAGACTTCTTTTTTGCTGTTGTTAAGGTCCTGCATTCTAGCCAGATTTGCAAAACCACACTATAATTCTCTAAGTGATAGCAGTAAGATCAAAAGGTCTTACCCTAGAATTAGCTTGAAAATAAACTATTGGGGCTTCTGGGAAAGAAAAAAGGAGAGAAAGTCTGTTTACTAAACGTCTCTTCCTGTAGCCCAGTGAAATGAGTAGAAAGAACTCTGTATTTTCCCTAAAAGGGTATCTTCAGTCATGACAATCAAAGATAAAAATAGTCAAGCCCTATTTTCTCTGAAACATATTTATTTTTCTGCATGTATTTATGCTTTGGTACAGAAGTTCTACCTGCCCTCTCATTAAGATACTTGAAAATTTCAGAGCAACAACCTGACTGTCTTCAACTTGTTCTGTTTAAGGCAGGAAAACATGTAAGCAGAGCATTTACTGTATGATGAACTTAGACGTATAAGAGCTATTTCTGTTTATATTTTGAAACTGGACCCAGAGAAGAAACAGTCATCTCTTATAGGAAACTTAAACATGCAAACTACAATTTTAAAAATAATCCATTCACGCTCCCTCTTCTGTGAATACTGGGTGGATATCAGTCATACATTCACTTCAAAGAGGAACGGATTCCCAAACTAAGAAATACAGACCGGGAGTTCCCGTCGTGGCGCAGTGGTTAACGAATCCGACTAGGAACCATGAGGTTGCAGGTTCGGTCCCTGCCCTTGCTCAGTGGGTTAACGATCCGGCATTGCCGTGAGCTGTGGTGTAGGTTGCAGACGCGGCTCAGATCCCACGTTGCTGTGGCTCTGGCGTAGGCCGGTGGCTGCAGCTCCGATTCAACCCCTAGCCTGGGAACCTCCATATGCCCTGGGAGCGGCCCAAGAAATAGCAACAACAACAACAACAAAAGACAAAAAGACAAAAAAAAAAGAAAAAAGAAAAAAAGAAATACAGACCGGCCTGGAAAACAGGAGACCTAAGGGGTGCGTCTGGGTTTATCCCTAGTTCTCATCTGGGCCTCTTGCTTCACTGGGTAGAATCACAGGGTCTTTAGCAGACCTGACTCTCACCTCCACGCAGGGTGAAGAGACCTTACACAGAGCTATGAAATCAAAGAGATACCCTGCTTATCTTTAGAGTTCCTGCATGGCCAGGAAATCTCAGGCTACACAAAGGGAGTCAGGTGTTCCCTTTAGGGTTGGAAATAACCACAGGAGAGGCCAGCTTTGGACCCAGCTCCGTCAGAAGCTTCTTTGTGAAATGAGGCAAAGGAATTTCCTCAAATGTAAGAATCAGTTAAAATGCTCACCGGGGAGTTCCTATTGTGACTTAGCGGGTTAAGAACCCAACATATAGTGTCCATGAGGATGTGGGTTCGATTCCTGGCCTTGCTCAGTGGGTTAAGGATCCAGCATTGCCACTAGCTGCAGGGGATGGGGTCGCAGATGTGGCTTGGATCCCCTCATTACCTACCATGGCTGTGGTGTAGGCTGGCAGCTGCAGCTCCAATTCAACCCCTAGCCTGGGAACCTCCATATGCTGCAGGTGCGACCCTAAAAAGCAAAAAGAAAGGAAGGAAGGAAGGAAGGAAGGAAGGAAGGAAGGAAGGAAGGAAGGAAGGGAGGGAGGAAGGAAGCTCACCAGGATCCTGAACAAAAGCAGATGGTCTCTGAGGTAAACTGTCAGTCTACCTGGAGTTCTTGAACTAGAAATGGCCCAGCCATGACTCAACCATAAACTCCTATGGACAGAAATATACCAATAAGCCAAATTATTTCAATCCTATGTGACTGAAATTTTTTTTAAAAATGTCCATGAAAGAGTTCCTGTCATGGCTCACTGGTTAACGAATCCAACTAGGAACCATGAGGTTGCAGGTTCGATCCCTGGCCCTGCTCAGTGGATTAAGGATCCAGCGTTGCCGTGAGCCGTGGTGTAGGCCGCAGACGTGGCTTGGATCCTGTGTAGCTGTGGCTGTGATGTAGGCCGGTGGCTGTGATGTAGGCCGGCGGCTGCAGCTCCGACTGGACCCCTAGCCTGGGAACCTCCATATGCCATGGGTGTGCCCTAGAAAAGACAAAAAGACAAAAAAAAAAAAAAAAAGTCCATGAAGCTGAGTTTTCTAGGAACAGGAAGAGAAGCCATCAATCTACCGCTCCAGTGCTGCTGAGACAAGTAACTGGGGCATTGGGGAGGGGGGGCCAGGACAGGAAGCCCTGCCTAAGGCTTTGATATGGATCAAGTCTACACACACACACACACACACACACACACAATTATCCCCACAGATTACACACATCATGTATCTTCTGCTGGATCTTTGAATAATTAATTGTAGTGATCAGGACAATATGGCTAAGTTATTTGAGGAAGCGTTATCATGCGCTCCCTTTTATTTTTGCAGAGATAGACCTCTGGGCATGGTCTAGATAATCTGATGAATATGAGGAGAAAGGGCCTGAAGTTTTTCTGTGTAAAATGTAAAAGGCTGTTTACTACCATCAGGCAAAACTCCTTATAAGATGTATGCATTTCAGAGATGTGTTTCCTTGCCTTCGTATGCACTTAGATTCTCCAGTCCCTGAAAAGAATTATTTGACCTTGGGAGATTTTCTGTGAGTGTGTGTTTTCCTCAAAAGGCACTCAAAGGAGATCAAAAGACATCAAGGGTAGCAAGAAAGGTCATGTTTACTTCCTATGGGCCCAGAATCAACATAAACAGTGTTTGTTATGCCGACACGAGGGTTCATTGCATCCCACCAATTTCACTACAACTCAAACCTTGGAAAATGTACTCCTGTGTGCATTCTTGTGTCTAATGAATCCTAGAGAGAAACCAACTCCTGTAGGTAGTGAGGGAAATATTCTTAAAGAAGGATGGAAATTGGTGCTGTGAAATATTTGTGACAGGTGTTTTCTCCAACAAAAGAAAACAGGGTGGACCTTGATGTAGGGCAGAAAGGCCAGGAAGCTGGATGTACCCACAGAGGGTTTAACTCTTTTGCAGAAATAGTTATGTACAAAGTATAGGTCGACAGGAGTGGTGGACATTGCTATAGTCTAATTCTCATCTGAAGTATGGAGACCTTCACCAAAGCTGGATGCACAGCCATCTGGTAGAGGTGACTTGGAAAGTATGTGAATGTCCAGCACGAGGCCAAGTGCTTCCTGGGAAAGATCAGTATCTGTCAACGTTGAGAGACTGAAAGAGGAATTGAGAATTCAGCCAAAGCATGCAATTGAACCAGAGAACGCTGGAGGGACTTTCACTCTTAAGAATCCTTAGGGAGGAGTTCCCGTTGTGGCGCAGTGGTTAACGAATCCGACTAGGAACCATGAGGTTGCGGGTTCGGTCCCTGGCCTTGCTCAGTGGGTTGACGATCCAACGTTGCTGTGAGCTGTGGTGTAGGTTGCAGACGCGGCTCGGATCCCGCGTTGCTGTGGCTCTGGCATAGGCCGGTGGCTACAGCTCCGATTCGACCCCTAGCCTGGGAACCTCCATATGCCGCGGGAGCGGTCCCAAGAAATAGCAACAACAGCAACAACAACAACAACAACAAAAAAAAGACAAAAAAAAAGAATCCTTAGGGATATTTGGGGAAGCTGGGATGGTCATTCAAGGCACTTTATCTGAAAATGAAAGGAGATGTAACACCCAATGTGCAAAGATTTAGGAACACTCAAGAGACACCTGGGTAGCATCTGCACTTGTGAACTGACTTTATTCTCCTAATAGTGAAATGGGCCAGAAGGATGTTATTTACGCATCACTTTACTTTCCAAAATCTTATTACTAATTATACAACATTCAGATTTTTATTTTCCACAGTCAATAAATTTTTATTTTCCTAAAACACATATAAAAATAGATCTAAGAGTTCCCATCGTGGCTCAGCAATAACGAACCCAACCAGGATCCATGAGGATTTGCGTTCGATCCCTGGCATCCCTCAGTGGGTTAAGGATCTGGCATTGCCATGGCTGTGGTGTAGGCTGTCAGGTGTAGCCATGTGTCTCAGTTTTGCTCCCTGGTCTGGGAACTTCCACATGCCACAGGTGGGGCCAAAAAAATAGGAATAGTCCTTCCAGAATTTCTTTTAATCTCCAAACTTATATCTGCACAAAAATTCATGACTTGGAAAGCTAAAACATAACATGGAGAAAAAATAAAAATTAGCTAATCAGCATATATTTATCAGGCAACAACGAATATTTACTGAGTTGCTAGTTAGCAGAGATAACAAGATACATAAACACTGACCCCCCCCAAAACATCAAACACAAATATGTACCTGATTAAAATGCTCAGAATAGTTTAAATTTAATTCAAATTTTAGGGACACGAGATTATTTTTGCTCTTCTAGTAGCTTGTCAAAATTTCACATCGTTGGCAAAATAACTGCAACATAAAGTTAATCTTTTAAGTTGCATGACAAAATAATGTTTACAGTGACACTTCATGTCAGAAACATTCTTTGCCAAAGAAGTGTTTGGTTCTTTAAGCCCTCATGGCCAGAGAAAATTTATTGGATGCGAAATGAAAAGAGTAGGAGCTATGAAGCTTCAGACCTGCTTTTAATTGGTAGCCTGACATATTGAGCCAACACAGTGGGAGCAAATAAACTCTTCTTGTGCATAACTAAACTTTTCAGAATCAGACGTCAGTAGCCTCCACGTTTACGGCCCTATCTGTTGAGTAGATCTAGTGTCAGGTGAGAATAGTGGTTGTAAATCAGCATGACAGCCACCATAAGCATCCGTTTCTAGTCTGGTCCTTTTGAAAGCATCCCTGGGCTTATAATTCTTAAAGCTCTTAACAGCATGATTAGAGTAGGAACGTGAATTATGAAGGTAGTGTTTACCGACACTTAGAAGATTTAGAAAAAGAAGGAGAAAAGCTTTTCAAAGCAAAGACCAGCAGGATTTGAATAACACGGGGCCCGCAAACCTAAACTAAACCTGGCTTCAGTTGGCTTGGTGGACCTTTCTGCACGCGCTCATCATCTGGTACGTGAACGTACGCTACAAACTACCACCTGCTTCATGCTGAGTTAATCTCTCCCACCATCCAGGCAACTTGTACCAGTGCAAGAGATCAACAATGATCGTAAAATTGAGAACAGATAAATATTTGCAATACTGTGAATACTGACAATAAAAGTTCAGGTCAACTGTGCCTGAGGGAGAGTCTAGAAAACTGACTTAATTTTATCTTTTTTTTTTTTTGTCTTTTTGCCTTTTCTAGGGCCGCTCCCGTGGCATATGGAGGTTCCCAGGCTAGGGGTCCAACAGGAGCTACAGATGCAGGCCTACACCACAGTCACAGCAACGCAGGATCCGAGCCGCGTCTGCAATCTACACTACAGCTCAGGGCAACACCGGATCCTTAACCCACTGAGCAAGGCCAGGGATCGAACCCACAACCTCATGGTTCTTAGTTGAATTCGTTAACCACTGAGCCACGATGGGAACTCCTCACCTAATTTTTTTAAAGAGTTTAAATAAGATGGAATGAATATCACATTTCATTTCCATGCACAAAAGAATGGTGCATATTTCTTCTGTAACTCGGAAATGGTTTAACTTAAAAAAAAAATCCCAAAATAGCTCAAGTCAGCAGGCATGCAATTTTAGCAAAGATGATTGGAATTTTGGCCTTTCCTGTAAGACTACTATATCCAAGCTCATTAGAAAACATTTTTATTTGAATCTTTTACTCCTAGGGGCCAAGAATGCTGTTTTTCTTTTTGATAGCCATGTTTACAGAATATAAATCACCCTGTGCAATGATTTCAACATTTCAAATTTGGTATTACCATTCATCCTTCATTTATAACTATTTGAATAAATTTCAATACAGTGACAAGACAAGGTCAGATATATTCAATATAAGGTTATGGCAGAAATATATTTTAATTTTTATTGCAACTGCTATGAAGAAAATTAGGATATACAATATTTCTGTGTTTGCACTTGGCCTTCCTATGCTGAGAACAGACCTCTGAGCTCTGAAAATTTTGAAGCAACAGCTCAGTCAGTGCCTGTGTGTGGGTATGTGTGGGCTGACTGCCTCTCAGGGTTTGTAGAGTCAGCAGCACAGAAGGTAATCATTCTTTAGCTACTTGTTGATTGTCGCTTTGAAAGCACCAAGGCAGAATGTCTCCATTTGGCTTTCTTCAGGAAACACATGCAGATGGCGAGGAGGTCAGTAGAAGGCTCAGAAATAAATGTTGTGATTAAGATAAAATTAAGGAGTTCTCATCATGACGCAATGGTTAACGAGTCCGACTAGGAACCATGAGATTGTGGGTTCGATCCCCATGAGCTGTGGTATAGGTCACAGATGTGGCTTGGATCCCGCATTGCTGTGGCTCTGGCGTAGGCCGGTGGCTACAGCTCTGATTCAACCCCTACCCTGGGAACCTCCATATGCCGCAGGAGCGGCCCAAGAAATGGCAAAAAGACAAAAAAAATACAAAAATAAATAAAATAAAATAAAAAATAAAAAATTAGGTGAATCTGATGATTCATGAAACAAACTTTGAGATTACATTCAATACAGCTTATTGTACCTGTGGAATGATTGTAATAAGGATAGCTACTACTTTTTTTTGTGGTGGCTTTTATATACTGTATTTGTAATTCTCACCAAAAAACCTGCATGAGAGTACTTTTATGTAAGGTTTTAATAGTTTGCCCAAGACCACTCAGAGTCAGAGCTGAGAATCAAACCATGTCTGACACCAAAGTCTGAAATTTATTAACGAAGCAATGATATTTAGATAATTGTTAGAGAGCCTAATAATTTTTTTGGTTTTTTGTTTTCTTTTTAGGGCCACACCTAAAGCTTATGAAAGTTCCCAGGCTAGGTGTTGAAACAGAGCTGCAGCTGAGGCCTAAGCCACAGCCATGGCAACACCTGATCTGAGTGGCATCTTCAACTTGTGGCAACGCTGGATCCTTAACCCACTGAGGGAGGCCAGGGATCGAACTCATATTCTCATAGACACTATATCAGGTTCTTAACCCGCTGAGCCACCATGGGAACTCCCCTAATAATGCTTTAAAAAAAACAGTAGTAGAACCACTATATTTTATGCTATAACCTTACTATCATGCTATCAATCAAGCACTATGAGAACACTGAAATTCTAAATTACTAAAAATGGAATTTAGAAAGGAAAAGGGGAGCTCCTGTCGTGGCTCAGTGGTTAACAAACCCAACTAATATCCATGAGGATGTGGATTCGAACCCTGGCCCCTTAAATAAGGGGTCTGATTTGACCCCTACCTGGGAACCTCCATATGCCGAGGGTGCAGCCCTAAAAGGACAAAAGCCAAAAAAAAAAAAAAAGAAAGAAAGAAAGAAAAGAAAAGAAAAAAGAAAGGGAAAGGATACTAATTAGATATTAGAGAAAAAAAAAAATCTCATAAAAAGTTGCAACAGCCAGGATCTCCAGTTTCAGGGGGAGAGGTATCTCCTTCTCTAAGGTTCGCCTGTTCAGGTGGGTTCTAGAATCTCCCTCCTCAAAGTGACTTCCCCAGGCCAGCATCTCGGATGCTTGTTAGAAATGCACAATTGCGGAGTTCCTGTCGTGGCGCAGTGGTTAACAAATCCAACTGGGAACCATGAGGTTTCGGGTTTGATCTCTGGCCTTGCTCAGTGGGTTAATGATCCGGCGTTGCCCTGAGCTGTGGTGTAGGTCACATATGCGGCTTGGATCTGGCGTTGCTGTGGCTCTGGTGTAGGCTGGTGGCTACAGCTCCGATTCGACCCCTAGCCTGGGAACCTCCATATGCTTCGGGAGTGGCTCAAGAAAAGGCAAAAAGACAAAAAGAAAAAAAAAACAAAGAAAGAAATGCACAATTGCAAAATCTGTCTTTTATAACAAGATCTAGGATCTCATATGCTCATTAAAGTATGAAACACTCCACTAGATGACACATATCTTGACCCACCCCCACAGGCCTCCAAATCATCCCACTTCTCTCCTAGGTTCTCAATTTCTCTCTGCTGTTTTCATTTTTATTTCCTCACACAGCAACACTCTTCTAAAAGACCTCTCTGATCCTGCCCCCAACTCAGCGATGACCTCATTTGTCCCCTTTTCTCAGCCAGGTGCCTTGAAGGTGGTGGCTGTGCTCCTTGAATCCATATCTCCACCCTCTATTCACATCTCACCCCACCGTGGTATAGTTTAATCACCTACTGAAGGCTGCCTGTATATATATATACATACATATATATATATATACACACACACATATAAATTGATATACATATAAGCTATATATATATAGTTTTAACATAGATTACCAGTAACTCTCTAACCTGCCAGTTTCAGGAAGCACCTTTCATTCCCTATAGATGGGAGATTCCAGCTGTCTTCCATATTAAGAGATTTGGCAAAAATGTAAAACAATGCTACTGTTTGAACTTTTTAAAGAAAGTCATTATTTTAATGAATGTGTTATTTATGTTAATTTGTAATGGTTTATTTTAAATGAGTTAATTACGATTCTGAAAATTTGTTTTAATTTCTAATACTTAGAGATCAACAGATGGAAACTGTAAAAGTTCTCTGGGCTCCTCAATAATTTTTAAGAATGTTCAGGGGCTCCTGAGACAGAAAAGTTTGAGAATAATTGGATCCTTATTTATTTATTTATTTATTTATTTAGCCTTTTAGAGCCATACCTAAAAACCTCCATAACCTATGCATATGGGGTTCCCAGGCAAGGAGTCGAATAGGTGCTGCAGCTGCCGACCTACACCACAGCCACAGCAAAGCAGGATCCAAGCTGCTTTGACAACTACACCACAGCTCATTGCAACGCCAGATCCTTAACCCACTGAGCAAGGCCAGGGATCAAACCCGCAACCTCATGGTTACTACTTGGATTGGTTTCCGCTGCTCTGCAATGGGAAAGTCTGGACCCCATTTTAAAACCATATTAGTTGCTCAACAAATCCTTGATATCAACACATTTATAGACTATAGAATTAATATTGGAGGGATATGAATACATCGGCCTGAGCACTTTTTCTCCTACGTCTTGTTAATTTAGCTAAATGCCTTCCCTAGGCGTTCCACGCACAATAAGGAAAAGATAGATGGTTACTAGCCTTGGAAAACTAAGAATACTTAATACTCCACTGGAATACTTGCAGCAAATGAGATATGTGGGGTTTGAAAATGGGAAAAAATACGGTAAAAACGAAAACAGTAAGGGGAACAGTTGGCTTCAAACATCCTTTCTGTGTTTATTTTGCCCGCAAGTCGTATTTTCTCAAGTTCATAAAATAAAATCAGTACTACAGAACTCTTATCTTGAGTACTTCATATGTAGCTGATTATTAAGCCATACCAGAATATGGCTATGAGAGCAAATCATATCATATAAAAATGAAGAAACACTTAAGGCATGTGCATTTTGTTTATAAAATAAATCAATTCTTCCTAAGAATGCACCTTTTAAAATACTCCCAGACCATGAAGTATCATACTTGGGTCTGAGTGGTAAAATATATATATATATACACCTCATATATATACAATGTAACAATGTAACATTCCCATTAACTGTATACACTATTATCAAATATGTATACAGTGCTAATGGAAGATGGGAGGAATTTCTTCCTTCAAATACTCATTATTCAGGGCAGAATAAAGAAATATAACTTTCTACTACCGTGCCCTGAGGAAAATCCAAATGCAATCTTTTGTCACCTTCTACCATAGGTAGTTAAACTCTCAGCAGGAAATGCAACTTTTTAGCAGACATGTTTTAGGACATTTTAAAATAATACTCTAAATTTACAATCTTTGCATGTGCTTCAAGTCTTTCATGTTTAAAATACAAGTAAAGCCGCAAGCAGTTTGTTTTTAACTTGCCCTCACAGAGTATGTGCAGGACAAAGATCTTATCCTTTAGCTCTGAAAAGATACACTATTGAACATAACTATTATTTAATACCAACCATGTTTACATGTTGGTAAAGGGCACAGTTTTGAATGAACTAAAATGTGTCATTCATAACATCTGGGACTTATTCTTGACCAAGTGTATTTTAATTTTAATTCAATTTACACTCATATTTGTCTCATAGATTAGAAAGCTTTTATTATATATTTCTACACATTTCATTCTAAATAATTCATTTTGCAAAATAGGTTTTAGTATAGATTATGTACATTTAATGTCTCTAAACCAGAGATTCCTAACCATCCTATCAATTAGACAGTAAGTTAATGCTTATAGTCCAAAGACTTTGTTGACAACCTAGCTTCCCAAATAATATCTGGGCATAGACCATAGTAACGTCACACTATAAGTAGGTGGAAGCAACAGATAGGTTCAGAACCACTATCCTAAACAAAGTCAAGAGACAGGCTTAGATGGGAGTTCCTGTTGTGGAACCCCCGACTAGTATCTATGAGGATGCAAATTCAATCCTGAACCCCACTCTGTGGGTTAAGGATCCTGCACTGCCATGAGCCATGGTGTAGGTCACAGATGCATGGGGTCCCTCATCGCTGTGGGTGTGGTGTAGGCTGGCACCTGAAGCTCTGATTCAACCCTAGCCTGGGAATTTCCCTATGCTGCAAGTGTGGCCCTATAAAGCAAAAAAAAAAAAAAGGAGAAAGGCTTAGAATAACTTTATTGAGAAGCAAAACAAATAGGAATTTATACGAAACTAAAGCATGGTAGATTGGTCTCATTTACTGGTTCTGTTAACACCAAGAAGAAAAATATCTTTATGACACTGGATCTTCCACATCACAATAGTTTATGCTCTTAGGGGGTCAAATTTTGAAATAAAAAGAAACAAAGGAAATGACTACATTTATTTTCTGCTATCTGCAAACTCAGTATATTCCACGCTTGGTTTAGGTAGTAATTCTGTAGAGAGCACAGATCACTTTAAAATCCTACCAGAGAATTTTATGAAGATTAAAACATTATTAAACTTTATATGTGCAGCATCTATCTAAACTGGTTCTCAAAACCTTTACAATGATTATACAATTTTCAAAGTGGTTTCACTTTAACTTCAGTCGGGATTTTAGTGATATGCAGAGAATTTAGAACAAAGTTATCCTACTATTCAAGATATGAATGTGTGTACATATATACATAACTTATGTTTTAGTCATAAAGGAATACAGAAAATATTAGGGGTTAAATATTATAGAGTTCATAAATGCTCCTTTGTTTCAATAATTTAAAGCAAATCACTATACCTGATAAAAGGTGATATTTAGTCAGTTCTCAAAAGTCCAAGCAAAAAAAACATTTCAAGTTTCAGTTCTCATTTTAGTCCTATTTCCCTCAAGTGTATATTATGGTCACTAAAAGCAATATACAGAAATGATCTACAACTTGACATACAGATGGCCAACAGGCACATGAAAAAATGCTCAATATCACTAATCAGGGAAACGCAAATCAAAACCACGACACCACCTGATACCTGTCAGAACGCCTCTCATTGAAAAGACCATAAATAACCAATGTTGACAAAGATATGGAGAAAAGATGTTAACAAAGATGGATGTGGAAAATGCGGAATTGTTGGTGGGAATGTGTATTGGTACAGACACTCTGGAAAACAGAATGAAAGTACCTCAAAAAAACTAAAATTAGAACTACCATATGATCTAGCGATTTCACTCCTGGGTGTACAGCTAAAGAAAACAAAAATACTAATTCAAAAGATATTTGCACCCTAATGTTTATAACATTATTTACAATAGCCAAAACATGGATGCAACCTAAGTGTATCTCAGCAGATGAATGGATAAAGATGTGGTGTGTACAAACACACACACACACACACACACACACACGTAGTGAGCTACCACTCAGCCATAAGAAATGAAATTTTGCGGAGTTCCTGTTGTGGCGCAGTGGTTAACGAATCCAACTGGGAGCCATGAGGTTGCGGGTTCGGCCCCTGCCCTTGCTCTGTGGGTTGAGGATCCGGTGTTGCCGTGAGCTGTGGTGTGGGTCGCAGATGTGGCTTGGATCCCGAGTTGCTGTGGCTCTGGCGTAGGCCAGTGGCAACAGCTCCGATTAGACCCCTAGCCTGGGAACCTCCATATGCCTCGGGATCGGCCCAAGAAATGGCAAAAAGACAAAAAAAAAAGAAATGAAATTTTGCCATTTGCAACAGCATGGATGGAACTGGAGGTTAATATGCTTAGTGAAATAAATTGAAGACCAACACTGTGTTGTCACTTGTATGTGGAATCTAAAAAAATAAAACAAAGGAATATAAAAAAAAAAAAACCCAGAAACAGACTCACAGATAGAGAGCACAAATTAATGTTATAAATGGGGAAGGAGAAGAGGTGAGATAGGGGTAGGGGATTAAGAGATACAAACTACTATGTGTAAACTAAATAAGCTACATTTTACAGCCCATGAAATACAGTCAAAAATTTATAGTAACTTTAAATGGAGTATAACCTATAACAATTTTGAGTCACTATGTTGTACATCTAAAAGGAATATTAAATTGAATAGACCTCAATAAAACTTTTTTAAAGTTAGTACTCCACCTAGCAAACTTTTTTTTTTCTTTTTGAGGCCGCACCTGGGGTATATGGAAGTTCCCAGGTTAGGGGTCCAATCGGAGCTGTAGCCGCCGGCCTACACCACAGCCACAGCAATGAGGGGTCTGAGCCACATCTGCAAACTACACCATAGCTCATGGCACCACTGGATCCTTAACCCACTGAGTGAGGCCAGGGATCGAACCTGCATCCTCATGGATCCTAGTCTGGTTCGTTACCACTGAGCCATGACAGGAACTCCCCCACCTAGCAAACATTGAGAAACTATGTAAATTCTTACCATTATGTCATTACAGACCTATTAAAAAATTATACAGGAAAAATCCAGCAAGGTAACAGGCAGAAGACTGCTTAGGAATATTTTAAAAATTTAAGATAATACACAAGATGTAAGTACAAAACGCAGACAACAAAACAGTAGAATACTTGTTTCTTATTATTGGCATGACAAAGAATCATCTTTTTAAAAAAATTTTTTGGCCACACCCACGGAATGATCAACCCCATGTCAACAGTAGAAACCCAAGCCAAAGCAGTGACAATGTAGAATCCTTAACTTGCTGAGCCACCAAGGATCTCCCAAAGCATCATCTGTATACACTATCAATTTATAGAATTGTTTCAGGTTATTTCTTCATCCCTATTGCCAAAATTTCACTGAAATCTTTTTCACCATAGGATGGTGGTAAATTTAAATAGATGGGTCCAAAATGATCTATCTCATTATGGTCTACTTTTTTTTTTTTTAACCCAGTACTTCCCAAACTTAATATGAATCACTCAAGGATCTTGTTGAAAATGCAGGTTCTGATTCAGGTCTAGGATGGGGGTCTGAAATTCTTTTCTATCAGGTTATCCAGGTAATACGGATGTACCTATATTTTGAATAACAAAGATCTAATCTATTCAAAAAGCCTTTTACTTTTCCTAAAATACCACTTAATCTCACGTTCGGCCTCAGGAGTCCACCCTAACTCAGTGAAACATGTATAAACATCTACAATTCTACAAATTCAGTATTATGGGCTTGGAACTTCATTTAGGGCCGCTCCTGCGGCATATGGAGGTTCCCAGTCTAGGGGTCTAATCGGAGCTGCAGTCATCGGCCTACGCCAGAGCCACAGCCAACACGGGATCCGAGCCGCATCTGCGACCTACACCACAGCTCACGGTAACGTGGGATCCTCAACCCCCTGAGCAAGGCCAGGGATCGAACCCGCAACCTCATGGTTCCTAGTCGGATTCGTCAACCACTGAGCCACGACGGGCACTCCTGCCTTTTTTTTTTTTTTTTTTCCTTGAAGTAAAATGTATACATTGTGAAGGAACAATTCAATGAGTTCTGATAAATGTGTATACCTGTGCAAACAATATTCTCCTAAAAAGACAAAGGACATTGCCATCACACCAACCTGTGTTTTGACCTAGTTCTATAAACACTCTCCCACCTGTTCATGCCTTCCACCTATGCTTTAAGACTCAGCTAATGCCCTTTCTTCTTCAAAAAAGCACCCCAATTCACTCATGTATCTCAATCTAAATTACTATGAATTTTAAGATCCTTGTCAGGACCACCTCATGTGGAACTAAAGCGGTGGGCTCCTCACCTCCTCACAAGTCTTTCTACCCCATTCTTATTCCCCTCCCCAACATCTTCTCCACAGAAGAGTCAGTGACATAAAAGTATAAACCAAATCAGGTCACTCGCCTGCTGAAAACCATTCAGGGGCTTATCGTGACACCTGCAATAAACACAAATGCCTTTCCCTATATTCCTGTATCACTGAGGCTCTCTTTCTCTGACTTCATCTCTTGCTGTTTTCCCCGTTACTTTTTGTTTTTATGGCCTCACCTGTGGCATATGGAAGTTCCCAGGCTAGGAGTTAAATTGGAGCTGCTGCTGAGGCCTACACCACAGCCACAGCAACATCGGATCTGAGCTGCATCTGTGACCTATGCTACAGCCTGTGGCACGGCTGGATACTTAACCCACTAAGAGAGGCTAGGGATTGAACCTGTATCCTCATGGACACTATGTTGGGTTCTGCTGAGCCACAACAGGAACACCTTCCCCATTACTTTTTAAAAAAAATTTTATTATAGCTGATTGACAAGGTTCTGTCAATTTCTGCTGTACAGCAAAGTGACCCAATTATACATATATATATACACACACATTCTTTTACTCATATTATCTTCCATCATTTTCTATCACAAGTGATTATTAGATACAGTTCCCTTTGCTCTCCAGCAGGACCTCATTGCTTATCTATGCTGAGAACTATTACATATTCTAAATATAATAGTTGGCATCTACTTGCCCATTGCTTTCAATGCTCCCGTCCTCTGAACCTTTTTTCTGGTACTCCAACACAGTGAGACTTCCCTGCTTGAGCGCCTTTGCATTAATGATTCCCTCTACCTTTCCCCACCACCTTTCTGTGGCTACGTTTTGCTAATCACATCTCACCTTCAAAGTTCTCTCTCAAAGAAGACTTTCCTAACCACAAAAATCTAAAGTATCCACTTGGTCACCCTCTAACACAAATCTGACTTTAATTTTCTGCATAGCAGTTATTATTGGTATGTATCTTATTAATGTGCTTTTTATGCATCTATTTTCACAAGAACATAAGCTCCATGACTATGGAACTTGTCCTTAGGGTTCGCTGCTGAAACTCCAGCAGCTTGAACAGTGTCCAGCTCGTGAAAAGTAGATGCTAAACAAATGTTTGCTAAATAAACACATGATATATGTTCATACTATGCAGATGGAAATTGTGCCGGTGCCCCAACATAAAATCTCCCAAGAAATTCGAAGAGAATAAGAAAGATACTGCTAGTCATGCAACAGGTAAATCCTACACAAGAAACAGAGGGAAGAAAAGAACTTCGGCTTTAATTGGGGGCAAAAATAATGTAAAACGAGGATTAAGTCAAAGCTTAGTTCACATAAAGTTTAATCAGTCAAGTTAATGAAAATATCAAAATTTTTGAGTTAGTGTATGGCAGGAGAAATTTAATTTTGCCGCAAATAATACAGTATTTGGTGTTTCCATTATGGACAAACTATGCTGCAGAAAGAGCAATTGCATTGAATCTCAGTTCATCAGGGTCACGTTCCATAAACTTCTTGCAAACTTCTATGGCATCCTACAGGGAAAAAAAGATACATCACCTTTCAGTTTAAAAACATGCGTACTTAACAAATGATAAATGTTACCATGTTTTCCTAATTCATATTAATTTTATAGTGCAGACCTTTTTCTCAAATGAAAAATAAAGGACACCAGAAGGGTGAATAGCTGGTGGCCTAATTAGCTTAATACAAAACTATAAGATGGGAATTCCTGTCGTGGCGCAGTGGTTAACGAATCTGACTAGGAACCATGAGGTTGCAGGTTTGATCCCTGGCCTCGCTCAGTGGGTTAAGGATCCGGCGTTGCCATGAGCTGTGGTGTAGGTCGCAGACTCAGCTCAGATCCTGTGTTGCTGTGGTTGTGGCATAGGCTGGTAGCTATAGCTCTGATTAGACCCTTAGCCTGGGAATCTCCATATGCTGCAGGAGCGGCCTGAGAAAAGACGAAAAGACAAAAAAAAAAAAACCTGTAAGATGCACCAAGTGTTCTTTCTTAAAATGCTTTTAAGACACTTTTAACCTGGAAATTACATATTTCATTGATTCTAAGCCATACAATGTTCTTTCTTAAAATGCTTTTAAGACACTTTTAACCTGGAAATTACATATTTCATTGATTCTAAGCCATACAATGTGTTCATAAATTTTTATTTTTTTAATTTTTTTTTGTCTTTTTGCCATTTTCTTGGGCCACTTCTGTGGCATATGGAGGTTCCCAGGCTAGGGGTCAAATCGGAGCTGTAGCCACCGGCCTATGTCAGGGCCACAGCAACTTGGGATCCAAGCCATGTCTGCAACCTACACCATAGCTCACAGCAACGCCAGATCCTTAACCCACTGAGCAAGGGCAGGGACCGAACCCGCAACCTCATGGTTCCTAGTCAGATTAGTTAACCACTGAGCCACGGTGGGAACTCCCAAATTTTTAAATCTCTAAAATCAAGATACAAATGATGCTACTTTGGGTTTAATGAAATACAGACTATAATATGCAACTCTTTGAATATACTTGTCTCTTTCAAATTTAACACTTGTTAACACAAAGAATTCTGCAAGCCTCTTTATCTGCTGTAGATTTTTTTTTTTTTTGCTTTTTAGGGCCGCACCTGTAGCATATTCCAGGGCTAGGGTTTGAATCTGAGTTACAGCTGCCTGCATACATTGCAGCTCATGGCAATGTCAGATCCTTAACCCATTGGGTGAGGCTGGTGATCGAACCCATATCCTCATGGATACTAGTCAGGTCCTTAACCCGCTGAGCCACAACAAGAACTCCTATTTGCTATAGATTTTTACACTAGTTCAAATTTTCCTTTCTGGATTTTCTCAAGAGAGCCAAGACAAGGAGATATACAGAGAAATAGTATACCAGTTATCTTTAGAGATATTTCAAAGATAACAAAAACATTAATGACACTGTAGGTGGGCAAACAAGTTTTATTGTTACCTCTAATAAAGTTTCATCACTAGTTTCCCCATGGTTAATTGGAAATGGTTTCCGTCCATCTGTGGAAAATAGACAGGTGAATGGTTAAGTTTCTGTATGAGATAATGTGCTTTCTTTCTTTTTAATAATAAAAACAATAAATACTTATTTCACATGCAAATTTTTCCAATTCACCCAGAATATCCTTTTATCCATGTGTTTTGTTTTATATGGGATCTAGTCAAGAATCACACATTCTATTTAGTTGTCATTTCTCTTTAGTCTCCCTTAATTAAGAATGGCAGCATAATGTACTTTCAACTTCCATTTTCCTCTTCCCACGGTGAGGCATAAGTTAAAAGATAAAATAATATATCCTAAAACAAACATTTTAAGGAGGCTACCTATGAATATTTTTAACACTGAAGTTATTTAGGATCTTGCTTCCATGTTCGAAAGCCTGAATTATCTTCATAAACAGAAATTAACAGAAATAAAACTATTGGCTTTAATTTCTTGAAAAGAATATGCAAAATTAAGAAGTCAGCTTATGACCCTCAGAAATATAACAAATTTCTTTCTTCACTTTAAAAGCTAAATCGGAAGTCTGATTAAGACAGATATGTTTATACCAGTGAAAGGGAGCCACTGCAAGGTTTATATGTTACCACACTATGAGCTGCGTAACAAGGCAGGTATACAAAGAAATAACCTAACTAACCTGGGATTAGTTTACTAACCACCAAAAATGATTATAATCATCATGAATAAACTAGCATTTTTTCAGTACTATGGAAAAAGTGAAAAAGTCCAAAATTATATAAACTCATGCTAATCCAAAGTTAACTGATACTCTACATCCAAGTCTATAATTTCAGATGTTTTATAAGTAGCACTTCAAGTTCAAGTCACAAAACACAATCCGCTCTATAATTTCACTGGCATCGTAAAAATCTTTGAATCAATATGGATACACAGTGATAGACTTGGACTAAAAGGCACTACTTTTAAAGAAAAAATATGAGTGAAAATTAACCAAATAAACCAAAAAGCAAAACAGGACAATATTAAATCTAGAGAGAGAAAAAAGTTAAAAAGTATAGGAGTTCCTGTTGTGGCTCAGTGGTAATGAACCTGACCAGTATCCATGAGGACGCGGGTTTCATACCTGGCCTTGCTCAGTGGGTTAGGGATGTGGGTTAGGGATCCGGTCATACCACATGGTGTAGGCTCAGATCCCGAGTTGCTGTGGCTGTAACGTAGGCTGGCAGTTGTAGCTCTGATTCCACCCCTCGCCTGGAAACTTCCTTATGCATGGGTGTGGCCCTAAAAAGACCAAAAAAAAAAAAAGTATATTAACTAGGGCTTATCTGAGAATAATATTTCTGTAGTCATGGACTCTAAATAACTATAACAACACTGGAGGAACAGGCAAAAAGTATGTGCTCTGTGACTGGGAGGGTGAGACGGCAGGTAAAGAGAGTGACAAAGGAACATTGGCTTCATACCTTCAGTGGAGGAAGCCAAGGAGTAACACTTAGGTAACTTCCACTCCAGCCAGGTTGAAATCATGTACTGGACTAGGCCTTTCCCTGGAAACAACTAAAGGCCTGGACAAAATACCTGAAAGTTGTTTTTAGACACTGGGAAACAGCCCAGAAGTGTTCGGTAAGCCTAACAGCAATACCAGCTCTCTGTCAGGGCAGGAAAGGGAAACCCAAGCGGCCTACAGGCGTCTCAGTCGGGAGGCCGGGGGGATAGAGCAGAATTCAAGGAGGCAGAGGCAGCTGAGATTTGCACAATGCCAGGAAGAAGGCGAGCTGCTGCTCTCTGGGCCGGGTCAGGGGGCCTGCGCCAGGTCGGGGTGGGGAGCACTGGGTCTGGAATGGAGCTTTAGGTTAAGGCGGCCAAGAGCTTGTTTATATACTAGAGGAATGAGTAAATCAGAAAATAAATGAAGGATAATGAAAGCTAGATTTCTTTCTTTTTATTTATTTGTTTATTTTTGTCTTTTTAGGGTCACGCCCACAGCGTATGGATGTCCCCAGGCTAGGGGTCTCATCAGAGCTGCAGCTGCCAGCCTATACCACAGCCACAGCAACACGGGATCCGAGCCAAGACTTTGACCTACACGGCAACGCTGGATCCTTAACCCACTGAGTGAGGCCAGGGAACGAACCCGTGGCCTCATGGAAACCAGTCAGGTTCGTAACCTGCGATGGGATTTCCGTGAGCAGATTTCTCATGTTCAAAAAAGGAGGTCCCAAATATGGAGAACACTAGAATTAACCGTGTAATGTTAGATTTTAGAATTAGAAATGTTGATGTAAGTAAATGCTTTTTAACATATAGACAGATATAACTGTATGTGCATGTATATCGCCGATCACACACATTTGTCTATGTATATAATACATCCGAACATTTCCTAGCTCTGTCCTCTGAAAGCGACTAGAAGTAATGATAGCTCAGTGGCAATGAGCACACCGAGCACTTAGATCTTGGGTCTAATCATCATTTTTGAATAAAAGGAAGCAGGGCTCCCTGGAGAAGTGGCTGAACACAGGGCAGGGGCATGGAAAAGAGAAGATGAGCCAGGAAAGGCTGTTCTGCCAGAACATTAGAAAGTACTCAACAACGACAGGGACAAATCAGAAGGATATATGCCAGGAACTACATGAAGCCCTCCCAACAAGGAAGGGGTGATAAGAGAAAGATGAATAACTCAGTCCCTTTCTCATTGGTTAACCTTACAACTCAGTATGTGGTGACTATTAAAAACTAGTACTATGCTTTATTAAATAGCTGTCCTGTAGAAATCAACCTGCACCATGTCCACATTCATTTAAGCCTTATTTTTTTAAATAAAGGTACTTAGAAATGACTTTTTGGTCTTAAAACCCATATGCGGTTCTCTTAACCACTGTTTTCTATTCACTGTGTCAATACTCCTCTTGCTCAACATTCCTTTTAAATTTATTTAGGAATTTGCATCCGGGTTACCGCCAATTTCCCTTGCAGTGAGTCAGCAACTGCCCGTCTTCATTGGTCTCGTATTTATCCCTGTCCTCTATGACATCTCAAAGATTACAGCTATTCTTTAGAAATCCAAAATCCTTTAAACTTATTTAAAGAGAGTAATCCCTAAGGGGCTCCAACTCTCTATCAGCCATATTGATCACTCTTCCTGCTTAAAGAATACTTGAACCAAACAAGACCTCAGTAGTTTGCCTTTCTTTTCTGATGTTCTTACTTCAAACCAATTTTAAAATTCTTTCGTGTTGATCTTGGCATGCTACAAAAGGGAACCATTCTTCATATGCAGCTTACCCTTGATATATGACTTTTCTTTGACTGCCCTTTTGGCCTCTGAACTCAGAGAGCTTGCCAATCAGTCAAACTGAATTTTTTTGACGGCTCATTCCTTCCCATTGAGATGATCGGAGATTTTTCTTCTAAATATCTTTTAGATGTGATTTTTGTTCTATTAGTAAGTCTCTCATTCTGAAAGTCACCATTACTTTTATAGTCTCTGGTTATAGATTGTACTTATCATTTCTCTGGCATTTCCTGAATCTACTTTCTTGAAGTCAACAAAATGTGTCTAGTAAGTCTCAGCATTCTCTTTACTTTCACTTCTACTAGATATTCTTTTTTATTAATTTTGTTTTGTCTTTTTAGGGCCACACCCAAGGCACATGGAAGTTCCCAGGCTAGGGGTCAAATCAGAGCTATCACCGCTAGCCTATACCACAGCCACAGCAATGCAGGATCTGAGCTTCGTCTGCGACCTACACCACAGCTCACGCCAACACCAGATACTTAGCCTACTGAGAGAGGCCTGGGATCGAACCTGCATCCTCATGGATACTAGTCAGGTTCATTACCGCTGAGTCACAACAAGCACTCCTAGGTATTTTTTTAATTCAAAATTCAGAGCAGAAACTAGCTTCCAGCAATCAGTCAGATATTTGAAATCCCCAACCCCTATTACACCTTATCTCTGTGTAGGTTTTTAAGAGACTGAATTAGCTTCCAAATGGCTTTGCAGGTCTGTTACATACTCCCATAACAATGACTGCATTCTAGTTAGAGTCCTACTCAAATTGCTCTGCTATTACAGACAATCCACAGGATTGTACATTTCTTTCCTTGTCCTCTTTAATAGAGCCACTTCTTTTAACAGAGTGCATGATTCTGTTGCCATATTCCATATATAAAATCCATCAAATTTTATGAACCACACTGATAGAGTCCTTTCAGAACTCTTCTGTCTTTAAATAAAATTAAGGGAAAGAGTTAATATTTAGCAGCCTATGAGAAGAAAGTGAACTAAAAATCATGGTACCGGAGTTCCCGTCATGGCGCAGTGGTTAACGAATCCGACTAGGAACCATGAGGTTGCGGGTTCGGTCCCTGCCCTTGCTCAGTGGGTTAACGATCCGGCGTTGCCGTGAGCTGTGGTGTAGGTTGCAGACGCGGCTCGGATCCCGCGTTGCTGTGGCTCTGGCGCAGGCCGGTGGCTACAGCTCCGATTCGACCCCTAGCCTGGGAACCTCCATATGCCGTGGGAGCGGCCCAAGAAATAGCAACAACAACAACAAAAGACAAAAAAAAAAAAAATCATGGTACCTAGAAGTTGAAAAAGGATTTCACTTTTTTTTTCCTTTTATTTGCCCTTTTTTAATCCAAGGAGGTCTCATGCAGAGGGACAAGAAGAAGTACTATCTACCAATTAGGAAAGACCCATAGCAAGTTTCTTCTGAAAGAATGAATCAGTTAAAATTATGAGTCTCTCCTCCAAAGAGTCCCTGAAGTAGTCCACTCACAGTTAAACTTTTTAAAAGATAAGTTCAGGTATAGGCCAAAATACCAAGTAATTAATCATGGGCACTTTGACACATGCCTTAGGGAATGGTTGCCAGAAAACAGAATCCTGTAAGTTTTTTTTAAAATCAGATGTGATACAAAGCGACAGTACAAAAGCCTAAAAACTAGTGATAATCATTACTGAATACAAAAACTAGTCATTATGAATTTCATACTATGTTTTAAAACTAGTTTCAGGATCAAGAATAAGTCTAAGGTGTTGATGGTAACCAACTCAAAAATTTAGTAAAGACTGCTGAAGTGATTTACACGAGTTTCCTATAATGATTCTTACCTTCCTGATTTGGTAAAATGCAAAGGTAGAATGCAAACATTCTTGAATCCTAAGTTACTTAAACAGTAAAAATATTCTTATTTTTTCTAGTGAAAAATATTAAATGGAAAACTTTCATTTCATTATGCCAACTCGATATTATAAGGTAATCAATTAATTTAAGTAAACACAGTGAACATCAAGAGTCATATTTACCATAAATACATAATTTCCCATTTACTGTTTTTCCCCCCAGGATAAATTAAAATAGTTCTTACCTAATTCATAGAGATGCCCATCTACGTGAACTAATGCAATAAAATGAAGATCTACTTTTTCATCTATATTTGGTGCCTGGAATAGGAGGGGAAAATATATATTTTATATGTTAGTAGTCAAACAAATCAATTAAGACATAGAAACACATAAAAATGATATCAAATGACATAAAGAAATTTATACAAAGAGTGAACATGTTTGATGTGTTCACCCATCAACAAGGAAAACAAGTGGCTCAAAAGCACATGTTTCTGAATCTCAACTGATCTAAAAACCTACAGTTTTGCTTATTTGGAAGACCCGGCACCTAGTTCACAGCTGGTACCCAAAAGACGCATTTTTTTGTTTGTTTGTTTGTTTTTTGTTTTTTGTCTTTTTGCCATTTCTTGGGCCGCTCCCTCGGCATATGGAGGTTCCCAGGCTAGGGGTTGAATCGGAGCTGTAGCCGCCAGCCCACGCCAGAGCCACAGCAATGTGGGATCCAAGCCGAGTCTGCAACCTACACCACAGCTCACGGCAACGCCAGATCATTAACCCACTGAGCAAGGGCAGGGACCGAACCCGCAACCTCATGGTTCCTAGTCGGATTCGTTAACCACTGCGCCACGACGAGAACTCCCCAAAAGACGCATTATAATGCACACTTGCTGAACGAAATGAATGCATGAACTAATCTTTCTAATTTTCCAAATGTGAAATAACAAAGTTTTCAGAAATGTAGTAAGGGCATAAAGAGAGTTGAAGGAACTCTTTTCAAGATAAATTTTAAAACTTCAAGAAAGTGAGTTCTTCCCTTAAGGACCTAAAACTCACTTTCTGAACAAAGCAATATAGTCTTAGACTAAAATAAATATTTTTATTCATACTAGATTCATAAAGTTTAAAAATGAATAGAAGCAGGAAAAGAGCCCCTAAGATTATAGGAGAAAAAGGGAATATGAGGAAATCAAAGTAAAAATTAACTTAGCCTATGACTTTTCTCTTGCTTTCTTACTGAACTATTTGAAATTAAAACTATACCTAGGTTTTTCAGCTTACTAAACTCAATTTGCATGAGCAATATGTGCTACATTTCTTAGTTCAAATAATTTAAGCAAAGTCAACACACGATTACCTGGGATTACCTATAATATATGGTAACGACACAATTAATACTGTCTTAGCTATACAGAAAATCTAAATGGTTTTAAGCGAAATATAATCAGTTAAACGCAAGGACAACTTTTAGAAGCCAAAGTTTTAAAGAGGCATAAGTCAAATTATATCTCACATTATCTAATTCCTGGTAAGTAACATAAGAGTATCTTAACTCTCAAATCTTAATTTTTTTTACCCTCAAGTAATTATATAATTTTAAGTTTTATTTATTTATTATTTATTTATTTTTTGTCTTTTGTCTTTTTAGGGCCTCACCCAGGGCATATGGAAGTTCCCAGGCTTGGGTTCCAACTGGAGCTACAGCCACAGCAATGCCAGATGCGAGCCAAGTCCGAATCCTTAACCCACTGAGAGAGACCATGGATTGAACCTGAGTCCCCATGGTTACTAGTTGGGTTCGTTAACCGCTGAGCCAGCACGGGAACTCCTAATTTTAAGTAGTATGAAAGTACAGAATAAACATAACCATCTTGGGTTTACTGGATGCCTCTAAAACATTTACAGATAGTGACTCATCTAATCTCACATTATTCTTCAGAGAATAATTCCCTCATGTTATGAATGGGAGAAATGCAATGTAAGTCGCTTTGGCAAACTAGCTCTTCCTAAATTCAAATTAGAACTAAAGAATTCCGTTTGGTAGGAATCATGATTTTGTTTTTTGCTGCTGCTCCAATACCAGACTGCTCTCTACTGCAGCCCCATCTTGGGGTAGCCCTGCCAACAGAGTGCCACTAGGTTTACAGGCAGTCTGTTCCATTTTGACAGTTCTGTTAGAATAATCCCTCACCCTGAGGCAAAATAATGTTTCCCAATATCTTCTTCTTAAAAATATAAAATCCCTCTCGAACATGATATTTCTTCAAATACTTCAAGATAGGGATAATGAGTTCCCTTATTTTCCTCGTCAGAGAATCAAAAATTTTAGTGATCACTCAATCCAATATCCTCATTTTATCAATGAGGAGAAGTCAATTTTTGAAGGCTAAATCTAGGCAATTCTACAAACTATAAATTCAATTTCATAACAAAATTACTAGAAAGAATTCTTTATCCAACTAGAAAAGGGGCTTGATTTACTCATTTTAAGACACAATTCTCCAACAGGATATCAAGTACTTTAAAATCTTTTGAGCTATTATATTTTGAAAATTATTACTTATTTTAATGCCATCTCACCTGAAGAATGATACACCTCATAGTTTCTATTTTACATATTTTGTCAGTAAATACAACCGTCCTAGAGATAATAATACAACTGGAATCAGGGACCTGAATATGTACCCGAGCCCTGTGAGCACTGGGCTCTTATCCACTTACAGGTTTAAATAAAATGCATATGACTACTTTATAAACTGTCAAGTGCCATAAAACATTATGTATTATTATAACATTAATATTACATTATCACAAATGTAAGAAATTACTAAATCCAGTGACTCAAAATCCAATGACTCCAGTGAGTCATTATACCTTTTATCCAAAAGAACATACTAAAAATATAAAATGCTAAGGAGGGCACAAAAAGCCTTTGAACTATTTATTACAAAAGATAAGAAATGCTCAAAACTTCTAAATCTTCCACAAAACTTTGCTATCTATTATAAGCCTCTTCCTTTGGTCAGTTTCAATTAATCAAAGTCTGAAATCTATAATTAACAAACTGCTTAAACATTATCCCACTAAAAACAAGAAAAATAAATTAAAAACAAATTCTAGTGTCTTCTGTTTCAAAAAATGACCAATATATAACAAAAGGTAAAACCCAGAAGCTACATATTAGATCATTTTTGCCTAAATTTTTATATATTGCAGTTATTGTACTTTTTTACCATTTCCTAACTTAGACCACAGCATTTTATTACCTCAAAGGAAAAAAAAGTGATGTGACAAATCAATGAGAAAGAAATTAATTACATACTAAACAAAAATTTCAAATTATAGAAAATATAGTTTAAATTTAATGTATAATTGTGGCACTTCATATACATGCCGGGCATTGTTCCAAGTACTTTAGAAGAACTGACCAATTAATTGTCATATAAACTCCACGAGGTAGGGAATACCATTGTACTCTCAAGAAAATTGAGGCACAGAAGCTTTAAGGAACCTGCTCTAGGTCACAAAGCTAGTAAGTGATAGAATGTGATGTCAAACGCAGGCAATGGTATTCAAGAATCCATGTTCTTAACCACTAGGAAAACATTTTCCTTTTTTTTTTTTTTTTGTCTTTTTAGGGACATACCTGCGGTATATGGAGGTTCGGGTCAAATTAGAGCTGTAGCCACCGGCCTAAAACCACAGCCACAGCAACGCAGGATCCAAGCCGTGTCTGTGACCTACACCACAGCTCACGGCAACACCGGATCCTTAACCCACTGAGCAAGGCCAGGGATCGAACCCGCAACCTCATGGTTCCTAGTCGGATTCGTTAACCACCGAGCCACGACAGGAACTCCCCTAGAATATTTTTAAGCACAAAGGAATGTATTTCTATTTAGAATCAACTATGTCCAAGGCAGAATTGACAAAATTAGAGTTTTATTCTGATCACCTAATACACTTACATCTCCTACTGTGCCAGCGTGCGGCATAGAGGGAAGCAATAAACATCAAATGGATAAATAAATAAAAATGATAGATGCATGTTGTGACCCCGGGAGGATAATGAAATAGAGAGATACCAGTTTGTTGATGCCAGTTTGAAAAAAAAGGCTATTCTGAAAACCATAATGATATGTGGTGGAAGCAGATGTTTACGGAAAAGTGCCAAGATGCCACTTCAGAGTTTGAATATAGTTCCAGAAGAGTAAATAAGGGGAAGGAAAGAGGTTTGACACCAACTTTTAATTTTTTCAAGCATTAAAGTATGTGCAATCAGACCTCCTCTGGCTTCAAAAGCCACAATGACTTATTGAAGTGTTGAGTTTCTTATAAATGTACGGCCCACACCAAATCTTTCAGATGTAGCATTTCTAGGTAGGTTCTGCCAAACTACAGTCATTACCAATAATTTTCTAAAGCATCAGAAAGATAAGAGCTGTATTTCAATTATGGGAATTATTAGAATTCCATTACCAATCTCAGCATTTAAGACAATTAGCAATATTGTAAGAACAAAAGTACTTTTTAACAGCTTGCTAATATTACCACCTAAGAAGGAGGAATTATAAAATATGTGGGAAGCCTGTATCATTCAGGAGGAGAAAATCTTCACCTCTGACTTGAGAAAAGATCTTTCGAAACTGAATAGGCAGGGAAGATTGGATCAAGATTAAACCAAGTACCTGAGCCACCTCAGGGAATAAAATAGCTGAGATGAAACACCCTACACCATGAAGGATTAGTTTAAGGACAGAGTAAGTAAAGGAACCCCAGAGCATGACAAGAAGCCAAAGGCATGTTCAGAAACATGAAAACAAACAAATAAATAAAGAGATGGCAAAGAACTCACAGAAGGTCCACAGCACTTGTTGACCTGAGTCAACTACAGGAAATTGGAAAGATGAAGGGTAAGAGGATACATATTCACTTTAACAACTGACAGGAACTTCAAGGCTTTCATGAATGCCGCTCGGCACGCATCAAAAGCCAGGGGCCCTTATGTTGGCAGGATATGGAGTGGAAAGATGGATGTTCACCAAGCCCAGGTGGAAGTCAAGCTGGACTGCCACACATAGAGGTATGCTTGCTGTCTTATTAGGGGGAGAAAAAGCTAATGGCTGATGAACCAAGAGGAAAACACTCTCAAGACTGAAGAAGTTTCAGGAAAAACATGGACTGCCCCTGTCACTGGAAGAAGAGATGCAAGATTGACTACACTTACAACAGAATGGAGACCCAAAGATGGTAGGCGTAAGAAGGGTCGCCAGCGACGAAGACGGAGAGATGGACTGGTAGCCTTGGCAGGGCCTACATGGTTACGTTTGACCCAGGGCAGGGATGCATGGTGACACAATGATGAGGCCTTCGTTCTGCAGTGGCTAGAATGAGGCTGTGATGAGGATGGCGAGGAGGACTACATAATTAAAAAAGAGAACATTTTACTTAGACCACGTTACTGGGCGATCATTTACTCTTAAAAGCAACGTCTGGTCATACTTGGATTTATATGGTCTAGCACTTTTAATCAACCATAATCTAGAAAAGGACCATGAATGAGTATTTAGTTAAAGGCACATAAAGCGGAAATGCATAAAATAACCAAGGTAACAGGCTATATTACATAGCTTCTATTAAGTGCACTTCTAAAATAGTTATACATCCTCACCTGCACAGCACAGGCTCATGGGATTATTTAACAGCCACTAAAGTAGAATCATCATAGAAATTTGCTTTTTAAAAAAAGAACACACACACACACAAAACATGTAACACATATAAAACGCACAAAGAACCCACTATGTGTAAAAGAAAACTGTACGGTGACAGGCACTGCCAAAAAGAATTCCTTAGGAGGAATAAATGGTAAGGGAAAAAAAAAACACTTCAAAATATAGAAGAGTGAAATATATCTCTTAGATGCTAATGCCATGCAAAAACTATCCTCTTACTTAGGCTGACAAGTTAAATGGAAACTATCATGGATTATTAAGCTGTCTTTTAGTTAAAAAAAACAACAACCAAAAAACAGTTAAAATACGTATCACTTATTTTGTGCCTGGCACTCTTACATTCATCCATTTGTTTAATCTCCAAGTAAACTTATGAGATAATTACTGTAATTATTCTCATTTCACAACAAGAAATCGAAACACAAAGAGGCTAAGAATTAAGTAACTTAGCACAGGTCACACTGCCAGGAAGTGGCTGGGCTGGGATTCAAACACAGGAAATCTGGTTCTAGAATCCAATGATCTTAATCGCTATGGTGTACAGCCTAAGTGGCCAATGAGGAGTAATCCTCTTAAAATTAGATGTTTTGAGTTACCCTTTCAAACACTAATGTACCACAAAAGGTGACTCTGAACCAAGAGTTTTCCTTGAAATGCATATGCTAATAATAATTAACTTATTAATAGTAATCCAATGATAATTTTACAGTTGTCACCTCCAATAAATAACACCAGTTCATGAAATTCAATTTAAAGTAGTGTGACAAAATTATCATCACTTATAACCATACTGAGAAGCAATAAGAACAGTGAGATAAGTCCTTGCTTAGAGATAAGGGATTTCACTAACCATGACCTCTTATTCTCTTGAGGAAAATAAAGGGGTTTCCTCTGAATGATTTCGAAGACTCTTTCAACCCTGAAAATTCCATGATCTTACTTAGTATTTTTGAATTATGTAAGAAATAACCAAAAACAAAGCTATCACCATGGTAAGGGTTTTAAAAACATGTTTGTGAACCCTTTAGCTGCTCATAATAAGAATCAATCAATTAGAAATACATAATGAATCCTATACTTGGCTCTGTATGGGAGCAAAGGTGTATATAATAAAGTCTCTGCTCTCACAGACACGGTCTAACAAAAGTCTGTCATATTCCATCTGATTATACTTATTTAAGTTTTACTGAAGCAGAGTTAACTTACAAGGTCGTGATTCAATTTGATTATATTTAAATAAGAGAAAGAGAGGAAGGAAAGAATGGAGGAAGAAGGGGAAATGGATGAAGAGGAGAAAGAAATGGAGAAAAGGCAGGGAGGAAGGGAGAGGTGACTAATGAGTAGTGGAGAAAACAAGAATTTTTTAAGAATCTGGGGAGGGAGAGATTACTAAACCACAAGTAGAACTAAAGGTGTCCACTGAAAGAATGCATAAGATTTGGGCAGGCAAAATGGGAAAGGTATTCCTGACAAAGATTTGACCCAAGAAAAAGGACAAAAACAGGAACGGGGAAGGCAAGTTCAGAGGACCAGACTACCTGGTGTGAAATCTGACTGTACCCCTCCCATCTAAAAAGTTACTCTATTACTTTTCCGTGGGTGCTGGCAGAAGACACGAGACCCCGCCGTAGACAAAGGGCCTTACTCAGAGCACAGCAAGGACCATAAGCATCGCTATGTTCGCGTCAGTTCACCTGAGGGCACCACGGAGGACTCAGGTGGATGGTTGAACACACAATGGGCTGCATCACAGAAGAGGAACACTGAGATTGGGGAAAGTGATGTCTTACAACACGCAGTAAGCACACCTGCTCTGTTTTTGTTTTTGTCTTTTTGACTTTTCTAGAGCCCCACCTGCAGCATATGGAGGTTCCCAGGCTAGGGGTCTAATCAGAGCTGTAGCTGCCAAGCCTATGTCAGAGCCACAGCCACGCGGGATCCGAGCTGTGGTGCAATCTACACCACAAGTCACGGCAACGCCGGATCCTTAACCCACTGAGCAAGGCCAGGGGTCGAACCCACCACCTCATGGTTCCTAGTTGGATTCATTAACCACTGATCCATGACAGGAACTCCACCTGCTCTTTGTTCTGGAGGCAGACATGACCTCATCCCTCACAGTCGCTTACTGTGAGAAAAGTCATGTCCAACTTCCAAGTATGCTAGCCCTCTTCTCCTGCCATGTTTTTTACAACTTAAAAATTTTTCAAATTTACAAAGGGTTACAAACATGAAAATAGTACAGGAAACACTTAGATTTACCTAGGACATTTTAGCCTAATTTGCTTTATCACCTGTATTTACACTATCTTCCATCTCGCCCTTCCTCTCTCTTTACATAGCTTTTTTTCTCTCCCACCCCCGGAACCATCTGAGGGTAAATTATATATATCATGCTCCTTGACCCCTAAATACCTCAATATTTCCTAAGACTAAGAAAATTCTCTTACCTGACAGCAGCTATGGAGATATGGCTCTGTCAGGATATATATAGGTCCAGCATCATGTTGGACTTTTGTCTAACATTCCATCCGTACTTTTTTGTCATTGATCCATTCAAAGTGTGCTTTGCAGCACTTCCCCTTAGGATCTAATCTGGGAGCAGGTTTTGAATTTATCAGTCATGTGTCTTTAGCGTCCTTTAAAACCTGGAGCATTTCCAACAGCTTTTGCCTTTTATGACATTAACACATAGTCCCCTCCCCCCATTATTTAAGAAAGTTTTCTACATAAAAAAATCATGCTATGAGTACAAACACCTGTACTTTGTCCTCTCCAACCTATATGCTCTTTGTTTCTTTTTCTCACCCTACTGCATTGGCTATAGGACCTTTAGAAAAATAATGAATTTCACTGATTTTTCACTTTAATTTCTTCCTTCTGCATGCTTTGGATTTAATTTGCTTTTTTTTCCTCTACCTTAAGGTAAAAACTTAGATCACTGACTTGAAGGCTTTTCTTTCTTTTCTACTGTAAACATTTAGCACTATAGATTTTTCTCTAACCCCTGCCTTTTCTTTTTTACTATAAGCATTTAATGTTGGAGTTCCCACTGTGGCACAGCAGGTTAAGGACCCATCATTGTCTCTGAGGCTGCACGATGTAGTGGGTTATGGATCCGGCATTGCTACAGCTATGGTGTAGATTACAGCTTCGGCTTGGATTTGATCCCTGGCCCAGGAACTTCCAAATGCCACGAGTGTGGCCAAAACAAACAAAAACACTTAATGTTATAGATGTTTCTCTAATCTGTAAATTAGCTGCAATCTGTAAATTTTGATATATTTAAAATATTTTCATTCAATTCAAAATGTTTTCTAGAGAACAAATTTATGGTTACCAAAGGGAAAAAGGGGTGAGGAAGAGATAAAAGTTAAGACTGGCAGATACAAACTACTATGTATAGAGCAGACAAACAACAAAGTCCTACTATAAATATATACTACAGGGAACAATATTCAGTACCCTGTAATAAACCGTAATTGAAAAGAATATGAAGGAGTTCCCACTGAGACACAGTGGGTTAAGAATCCAACTGCAGCAGCTCAGGTTGCTGCAGAAGTGCAGGTTCGATCCCTGGCCTGTCACAGTGGGTTAAAGGACCTATGCTATACAGCTAGCACAGGTCAGGTCACAGCTGTGACTCAGTTCAACCTCTGGCCTGGAAACTTCCATATGGTGTGGATGCGACCACCAAAAAAAAAAAAAAAAAAAAACAACTGAATCATTTTGCTATACATCAGAAACTAACACAACATTGAAAATCAGCTATATTTCAATAAAAAATTTTTAAATGTGTTCTAATTTTCTTTGTGATTTCCTCTTTGATTCATGAGCTATTTAAAAGTGTTATTTAATTTCTAAATATATGGGAATTTTCCAGATACTTTTTACTGTTATGAATTTCTAATTTAATTCCATTATAGTTAGAAAACATTCTTTGTATAATTTAAGTTTTTAAAAAATTTGTTAAGATTTATTTTCAGATCTAAACTATGGTCTACCCATGTGTATTTAATCACCTTTAAGAACAATTTAAAAGAAAACAAGGAGTTCCCGTCGTGGCGCAGTGGTTAACCAATCCGACTAGGAACCATGAGGTTGCGGGTTCGGTTCCTGCCCTTGCTCAGTGGGTTAAGGATCCGGCGTTGCCGTGAGCTGTGGTGTAGGTTGCAGACGCAGCTCGGATCCCACATTGCTGTGGCTCTGGCATAGGCTGGCAGTTACAGCTCTGATTGGACCCCTAGCCTGGGAACCTCCGTATGCCGCGGGAGCGGCCCAAAGAAATAGCAAAAAAGACAAAAGAAAAGAAAAGAAAACAAAATTTATTTTATATTTACCTTCATCTGGTCCATTTCCAGTGCTCTCCAATTCTTTGTATAGATTCATGTTGTAGTACAGGTAAGCTAGTAATGAATTCTCTCAGTTTTTGTTTGTCTAAAAGACTTTATTTCTCCTTTGTTTTTGAAAAATATTGTGCTCCGAGTTCTTTCAGTGCTTTAAAAACGAATCATCATTCCATTGTTCTAACTTGCATGATTTCTGATAAGAGTCTGCTATAATTCTTTTTTTTTTTTTTTTTTTGGTCATTTTAGGGCCGCACCTGTGGCATATGGAGGTTCCCAGGCTAGGGGTTCAATGGGAGCTGCATCTGCAACCTACACCATAGCTCTCGGCAATGCTGGATCCTTTTTTTTTTTTTTTTTTGTCTTTTTAGCTATTTCTTGGGCCACTCCCGCAGCATATGGAGGTTCCCAGGCTAGGGGTCTAATCGGAGCTATAGCCACCGGCCTACGCCAGAGCCACAGCAACGCAGGATCTGAGCCGCGTCTGCAACCTACACCACAGCTCACGGCAACGCCGGATCCTTAACCCACTGAGCAAGGGCAGGGACCAAACCCGCAACCTCATGGTTCCTAGTCGGATTCGTTAACCACTGCGCCACGACGGAAACTCCAATGCCGGATCCTTTAACCCACCAAGCAAGGCTGGGGATGGAACTGTGTCCTCATGGATGCTAGTCAGATTCATTGCCACTGAGCCACAATGGGAACTCCAGAATCTGCTATAATTCTTATCCCTCATCCTCTATATCTAATGTGTCTTTTTCCACTGGCCACAGTGAACATTTTCTATTTATCTTTGGCTTTAAGCAGTTTGAATATTATGTATCTGTGTGTGTGTGTGTGTGTGTGTGTGTGTGTGTGTTTTGGAGGGTAGGAGTCATTTATATTACCTACTGTTCTCTGAGAATCTTGAAGCTGTGGATTAATGTCTAACTAATTTTTGCAACATAGCTGGCCATGTACGTGGTTTTCCTGTTGCATGCCCCCTCTACACCCCCACTACTCTCTTTCCCTTCTGTGATTCTAGTTATACACATTAGATAATTTGAAATTGACCCACAGCACTTGGATGATCTGGGGCTTCTTTGTTTTTTTCCACATGACTTTTTATTTTTGTGATTCACTTTGGGCAAATTTCTAGCAATTTATCTTCATATTTACTGAGTCTTTCCTCGACTTTATTGAGTCTCCTGACAAACCCATTAAATGCATTCTTCACCTCTGGTTCTATGCTTTTCTTTACTAGTTTTCCATTTGATTCTTAGTTTCCAAATCTCTAATTCCCAGCTGTTGGTATATACTGTCTACCTGTTCTACTTGAGCCTTTAACATATTAATCAGTTGTTTAAATTGCATCTGACAGTTCCAACACCTGGATCATATCTGGGTCAGATTCTATTGATTCCTTTGTCTTGTGACATTGGGTTCTTTTTCTGTTTTTTTGTTTTGTTTTGTTTTGGTGTTTGTTTGTTTGCTTTGTCTTTTTGCCTCTTCTAGGGCCGCTCCTGCAGCACATCGAGTTCCCAGGCCAGGGGTCCAATAGGAGCTGTTGCCGCCAGCCTATGCCACAGCCACAGCAACGTGGGATTCAAGCCGCGTCTGCAACCTACACCACAGCCCATGGCAACACCGGATCCTCAACCCACTGAGCAAGGCCAGGGATCAAACCTGCAACCTCATGGTTCCCAGTTGGACTCGTCAACCACTGTGCCACGACGGGAACTCCTTTTTCTTGTTTTGTCTTATGATTTTTGGTTAAGAGCCATACGTCCTGTGAAGGAGCACAGAGACTGAGATAACAGTATTTATGTCTGAAAACGGGCATGCATCCTCTTCTGCCAGGCCTCTGGTGCGTGGAGTTGAGTCGGTCTGTTGGGGTTTTGGTTTTTGCAATGGTTACCCTCTGTAACCTCCCAGCTGAAAATCTGTCTCACATGACCTTGTGCTTAGGGGAGGAGCTGGGTTGCTGGATGCTGTCTTTTACAGTGATGTGTTCTACTCACAGCTTTGGGATTTTTCTCAGAGTCTATGCCTCAGAGAAGGCTTCTCTTCACGGTGCTGGCCCACCCCACACTTTTTGACACTTGTTTGTTGGTGCTTGCTGGTCTAAGGGTGGGAAGACGAAAGCATTCTTTGTTGATCTGGTTCAGTCTTCATCACAGGTAGGTCGTTTGTACCTGGATGTCAAGGACAAGCTTTCTGGGGGATCCTTCCCTCCGCCATTGACGTCTCTCCTAGGAGTTTCCCATCCCTCCCCTGAAGGTGTAGTTTCATCTGTTCCCTTCTCCGGGGACAGTTTTCTATTTCAGCATCGTTAGGTTTTAATCCAGAGGGGAAAAGAATCTGGGCCTTTCCCAAGGTAGAAGCTGCTTCCTTCTCCCAGGCCTGCACCTCAGGCTCTCTTGCCTTGTCCCTAGTCTAGCTAACAAGCACCCAGTGAGGTCTGTAGGGAGTGGGTGTAAGCTCCTCTTTGGGTGCTACTTGTAAGGATTTTACAGTATCATACTTGGCCTTTTGCAATGTGTTGAAATTTTTTGCAATTTTTTCACAAAGGGAAAAATCATATTCTTCATGCTACTTTCACTTTCCATGTACTTTAGGCACCTATCCACCTCATAAGTATATATCTGTTGTAGGCTTCAAGTCCCCTTCAAGGAGATTAAACCCAAAAACTTCTGGCCACGTCTCAGTGTAATGCCTTTTCCCCACCTTGAGCAACTTGGCCTGCTCACTCCCTACAAGGGAAGGAATATCGCCCATTCCTCACTTGCCGCTATATAACCTGATCCCCAGGCAAATAAGGCATCCTGCCCAAGACCAACCAGAAGGTCAAACATGCCCCATACAAGATCAAACAACACTCAGCCCTTATGCACAATATAAGGGGCCAGGGCAGGAGAAATTAGTGGGCCTGGGACGGTAGAAATCTGGTCTGCATTCAGGTCTGCAGCATGGGGATATAAAAACAACTGTAGGAGTTCCCGTTGTGGCGCAGTGGTTAACGAATCCGACTAGGAACCATGAGGTTGCGGGTTCGGTCCCTGCCCTTGCTCAGTGGGTTAACGAATCTGGCGTTGCTGTGAGCTGTGGTGTAGGTTGCAGACGCGGCTCAGATCCTGCGTTGCTGTGGCTCTGGCGTAGGCCCATGGCTACAGCTCCGATTAGACCCCTAGCCTGGGAACTTCCATATGCTGCAGAAGCGGCCCAAAGAAATAGCAAAAAGCCAAAAAAACAAAAACAAAAACAAAAACAACTGTAAAGCAGCAGGGAAGCTCTCTTTAAATCACGGGATGGCCCGGGCACTCTCTCTCTGAAAATGTACTTTCACTTAAATAAATTTGTAACATGCTCACTGGGGCAGGGAACAAGGAAACAATGCAATTCTATCGTTCTGGAACAAATTCTATCATATCTACATTATTTTTCATGACAACCTATTATTCTTTAAATAGATGTACCATAAACACATAATTGCGCCTTTAGCTTGTTTCTGGTTTTCTACACTTATAAACTATGCTGTTAGCAAATGAGTTCACAGGTATCTTTGTATATATCCCTCAATCAACAATAATAATGGCTAACACTGAGTGCTTACTATTGCATACCAGATGTTCTTAAACCACGGATGCTATAGATTCTCGCAATGGTTCTAATAAGGTAGAAATTATGATCATTTCTATTTAAAGATGAAGACAATTTTTTTTTTGATCTATTTAGGACCGTACCCATGGCATATGGAGGTTCCCAGGCCAGTGGTAGAATCAGAGCTGTAGCTGCCAGCCTACACCACACCCACAGCAACACAAGATCCAAGCCACGTCTGTGACCTACACCACAGCTCATGGCAATGCCGGATCTTTAACCCACTGAGCGAGGCCAGGGATTGAACCTGCGTCCTCATGGATGCTAGTCAGATTCATTTCCGCTGAGCCATGACAGGAACTCTGAAGATACAATTTTTGCCCCAACATTATCAGATTACCTGCGGGTAATTTTAGCCCCCTTTCTGCTCACCACGCTTTCCATATATGAAAGGAAGGAATGATAAAAAAGGCTATGTTCAAAAGCACGCCCTCCCGAATGAGTCCCACACATCATGGTTCATGTGTGTATGAATGCGTTTCTATCTGGCAACTGTCCTACAATATCAAATATAGGACAGGACATGACTATATTATGACTGTCTTATTTGTAACTACCTTGTAATGCTCTTAGGAAAAGCTTTTATCCACCATCTTATTGCCAGCATACTAAGTATTGTTTTTCACAAGTAAATGAATACGCTGAAAGGTTAAGCATTAGAACTAATAATTCTAAATTTTTATTCTAGTCATATTTATTTCTACCTCCTAAAGCTATACATTGCATATATATTATGTCCAACTATACAATTTGTAAAGATAATTTAATTCATAATAGACATAACAGTGTACATCATATGTATTTTCAATTCCAATGAAAGTGTATAAGATAGTTTAGGAAAAGACTTTCAAGTAATACCACTTTAAGAGACGAGAGGACTTTGATATGAAGTATGCTATTATGGAATCTTAAAATTCCTAGGCTTTCTCTTAGAATTATAAAGATGAAAGACGTATTCACCAACTTTTAAATTGTCATATTAGCTGTCAATGCAATTGCTTAAGTAACTAAAATAGCCTTGCTTTTAAATATGAAAGCTTACAACTGTGAACTGAATCTTGAGACTAACTATCCTATTTGCTCTCCCTACTAACTGGAAAAGATTTAATATCTACAGCTTATTTTTGAGTCTTGCAGTAAATCTTAATAAAGAGCTCACTTTCTAGAGCATGTGAATAAAGAACTCTCACAAACTCAGTTGTTCAGTTCTGGTAGGGGAATCCAAAAGTGTTAAAATTACATATTTTATTAGAATTATTAGTAACATCAGTGTTTGCCAGAACATTAACACTGAACCTGTGGCCCCTCTGCTTACTGTGTGGTTTTGCAACAGTACAATGTGACTTTACATTCATCACTTCACATGTAATATAAACCCCTCTCATCATTACTGTTTGGAAAAACCCAAAATTGGTTTTTAAGAAACCCTAGGAATTAAATATTTTGCTCATCAGAATGAACACTAAGGAGTTTAATAAATTATTTTTGCATAAAGGAATTAGGTGCAGACATGCATTTTAAGGTTTATTTTTTTTAAGCATTCTGATTCTGACTTAAATCCTTTGAATTAAAAAGACAGAGTGAGCTATGTGGATATAGTTCATAACTATTCTTTAAACTGTTTAATAATAATTGCATAATCAGAAATGCCTTGAAGGCCAAAAAAAAAAAAAATTCAAACCCTTAATAATAAGAGTGTGTCCATCTAAAAGACCACCTTAGTTTTCCTTCAGGTAACATACATGTCTCCGTGTTTATGAAAAATGAAGGAAGTACTCTTTAAAGTATTCAGTAATAACCAAAGAATCAGAAATGTCGTAAAAGCTAAAAAAAGAAATGATACAGACCTTTTAACGAAGCGGGCAGAGGGTCAGTCTGTTAATATTTCTCTATTAAGAAATCAAGTGTGCTTGGTAGTTTATCCTAAGTGCTTAGGTCTAAATTATTCTAAAATGTTAAAATAAAGTAAGTAGATTTTGGCTTACACCCCAAATGTTCTCCCTTTGAAAAGGGTATATCCTGTTATTAAGAAAAATATCATTATAACCATGTAATTTCCTAAATGTAAAGGAATCATTAGCTGGTAGACATTTAAAATAATTACTGTTTTCAAAAATATAGATAACACAATTACCAGAAGACCTTGGTTGGTTTATGGGGAAGAGTTTATGTTTAATACAAGGAAAATTCTACTACTGAATAACAGCTAACTTAGGTATAAGGGCAACAAAGAACAAAGTATTCAGCACAACTCTGACTAGTCATTTATAGCTCACTGAATGTTTGTGTTAAATTATTTGCTGTATCTAACTTTGCCTTTAGGACAAAAACCTTAAAAGTTTCAGAAACTTCACTTTATTTTTGTTTGTTTTAGCAATTTTGATTTATCTATACATTTTTTGCCTTAAGAGGCTGGGCAGTACTTACTAGCTGTGTGGCCTTGGAAAAGTTAGTAACTTCTTAGTCTTCCAGTCTGTAAAATGGGGTAATAGCCATCTTAAGGACTTGGGGAGATAAGGGTAGGACACATACAGAGCTTAGGATAATGCCTACCCAAACGATGCGTTCAGTAAATGGTAACCATCTCTTTTTTTTTTTTGCCTTTTCTAGGTGCCTCCTGTGGCCTATGGAGTTTCCAGGCTAGGGGTCTAATCAGAGCTGTAGCCAATGGCCTACACCATAGCCACAGCAACGCCAGATCCAAGCTGCATCTGCGACCTACACCACAGCTCACGGCAACACCAGATCCTTAGGCCACTGAGCAAGGCCAGGGATCGAACCTGCAACCTCATGGTTCCTAGTTGGATTCGTTAGCCACTGAGCCACGACGGGAACTCCAGTAACCATCTTGATAATAAGAAGACAGACATACTTTTTTAAGACAGACATACTTTTAAAAGCAGTGAGAACTGAGAAGATGAGAATACTTGGAAACGGATAAGCACCTCAATTTCCATTGCATTCACCCATAAATGACACTGAAGAATAGTCAAAACTGATACTGTAACAACCCCAAAATGATTCCCAATGTTTCCAGCAACCCACAGTGGCTCAGTGGTAATGAACCCAACTAGGATCCATGAGGATACTGGTTTAAGTCCTGGCCTTGCTCGGTGGGTTAAGGATCTGGCATTTCTATGAGGTGTTGTATAGGTCACAGACACAGCTTGGATCCTATGTTGCTGTGGCTGTGGTGCAGGCCAGCAGCTGTAGCTCCAATTCAAGCTCTAGCCTGGTGACTTCCATATGCTGAGGGTGCGGCCCTAAAAAGACAAAAAAAAAGAAAGAAAGAAAGAAAGAAAGAAAGAAAGAAATCCTTATTACTATAATGATGTATATCTCTACACATTACATTAAACTCAAGCTTACCATTATTAAGCTGACAAAACTAAGCTCCAGAAATTTTTTTTCTACACTTTGAAAGCAGCTCTAAATAAGATTCTTATTTACTACAAGTGAAAAAAATCTTAAATCTTAATAACCATTTGTTTTAGAAAGCTGTAGTTTAAAACAAAACAAACAGAAAAACCCACCATCCCCAAACACAATCTCAACTCTATATTTATTGCTGAAGACATTTTTAGATGCAAGTTATATATATGCAGCATATGGAAGTTATATATGTGTGTATGTGTATATATATATATGTATTATGTTTATATAGTTATATAGATTTGTTTCCAAAACCCTGATATAGGAGAAAAAGAAGATGCAGAAAGAATAAAAAAGAAAAAAAAGACTATTTGGATTCATTTAGGACAAAATACTTGTTAACCTAAGAAAGAGGGGGGGAGTATAAACAGGACAGGGTGTAACTACATTCTGATCCTTTCAACAACGAATTTAATCCATTTAACCATCATTTATTTTTAGGTGATATTAAAGAACTGACTGCACTTATGGAGAGACAATGTTACTGTTGAAAACAAAGGACCAAAAAAAAGAACTATTTCAATAATATTTCCCCCACTATGACTAATCCTAATGCATACTCCATCCTTCAAACTCAGCTCTCCCATTCAATCTTGCACATGCTCTTTAGTCAGGAAATGTATACGGAAGAAATAACAACAACAGAAGGAGACAGAGGCGAAAGTATAAGGAGTCAGGGTAGACACTCCAGGGCATTTCTCAATTGTTAATGACATAAAATGAAGTTGCCCAAAATGATCTACCCTACATCCTGTTGGAATGGAATAAAGAAAACGGGGCATGAAAAATAAATGGAAAAAAAAAAAGATCAGAAAGTTACAATTTCAGATTTCTTAACAGAACTGGAGTATACAGCTAAAATGCAGGATATTTTTCATCAGCTTCATTTACTGTTCCCGTTTGATTCTCTCAAGATAATCAGAACCTTAAATTGTACATTATATATGAAGTAAGTTTCTTCCTAATCAGATTTATTTCCCTTCTTCAGAGATTTATTCTTTACTTGACTTTGAAAGAAATGGAAATCTCTAAAGGAGGAAAATAAATCTGAGCATCTTAATTCCTTATAATTCTAACATAATCAAAATTAAGTAAAAACTATAATTCCGAGTAGAATGAAGCCATGCAAACTACTCTTATACATCTAATGAAGATGAAATCTGACACAATCCCCCATCCCCTGCCTTGACAGTCTGCACTGATTGGGACAAAAAAGCCAACTAGATAGACACACACACACATTTTATCTTAAATTGTGTGTACATACACACGAACACATACTTGAAGTCAGAACTTACCCATTGCATACCCAATAGTTAAACATTCTCTTATAAGACAACACTTGCCAAAATAGATTACATATTTCACCGTAAATTAATTATAACTGAATTTCATGGCTTTAATTCATAAACTTTTATAAAAGATTTTTGAATGGTCTTAGCAATCAACTATATTATTTCCCTTTATCAAACAAGCCAAAATTTAAAAGTGGAATTCCAACACTGGCAAGGGCTACTTTTGAGGCTATCTCCACTGAAGTACGAGATCCTTGAAGACACAAACTGCATCTTATTTATCTTTGTATATTCAGCTCCTAGCAGTTACCACTTGGTTAATCAAATGAAAGAAAGAATAATTTCCTATTATGCAACAAAAACCTTAAAAATGTTTATCCCTTTGACTCAAGGCGATTCTAGCTAGGCCTTGACCTTAAAGAAGGAACCTAGACTGAATAGATGAAAAAACAAAGATATTCAATGAAGTTATATTTTTAACTTGAAAAACTGAAAACAATCTAAACAGCAAAAGTTACGGAAAATGGAAAGTAAATTAAGGTTCATTCACATGAGAGTATACAAACATAAACAGTTATTTATAAAGAGGTTTGATGAAATAAAAAAAATGCTCATAGTAAAATATTAAGAAAAAATCCCACACAATTGTTTGATCCCAACTGTTTTTAAAAATTAGTTTTAAAAGACTCAAAGTAAATAAACATAGACACTAAAAGCATTTTTTTTTTTGCTATATTTTCCATACTAGAATGTTTATTTAAATACATAAGGAGTTCCCATCATGGCTCAGTGGTTAACAAACCTGACTAGGATCCATGAGGATGTGAGTTCAATTCCTGGCCTCACTCAGTGGGTTAAGTATCCGGCATTGCCATGAACTGTGGTGTAGGCTGCAGATGTGGCCCGGATCTAGCATTGCTGTGGTGGTGGTGTAGGCTGGCACCTACAGCTCCAGTTTGACCCCTAGCCTGGGAACTTCCACATGCCGCAGGTGCAGCCCTAAAAAGCAAAAATAAATAAATAAATAAATAAATAATTGTGCCAGCTCCTATTATTTTTCATTATTACTATAAATTTGCACGGAGGGTCCTGAGCAGCATATTTATTCTTTTTGTAAAAAGTAAAATTAACAACCTATCATCAAGAGATCTCTATTCACATCTAGGCTGGCTTCTAAAAAAATATGGACAAATCACAAACTTTAGAAAGTGCTTTCTGGAATCGGGATTAAGATGGCAGAATAGGACTGGAACTCAACTTCTCTCCTAAAAACAAAATTACAACCAAATGCTTAACAACCCTCAACCAAATGGACTGGAAACTCTCAAAGATATCCTACTCCAAAGGACAAAGAGGAGGCCACATCAAGAGGTAAGAGGGACGATTATGTGATATAAGCAACCCCATACCTACTGGGTGGGAAGCCCACAGACTGGAAAGTAACTGTATCACAGAGACACACCCACAGGAATAAGAGTTCTGAGCCCCAAGTCAAGTCCCCATGTCAAGTCCCCACACCTGAAGATCTGGCACTGGGAGAAAGAGCCCCCAAGAGCAACTGGCATTGAAGGCCAGTAGGGCTTGTGCAGACACCCCATTCTTGAAAAGCGCACACAGACTTTCACGTGCACTGGGTCCCAGGGCAAAGCAGAGGCTCCCTAGGAATCTGGGTCGAACCTGACTGAAGTTCTTGAAGGATCTCCTGGGAAAACAGGGGGTGAATTTTGGCTCATTGTGGGGAAAGGACATTGGAGGCAAAGCCCTTAGGAATATTCATCAGTGTGTGTTTCTCTGGAGGTGGCCATTTTGGGAAAATCTGGCCCAACCAACAGTGCTGAGAAGCCCTGGGGCAAACAATCCAAGTGGGATCACAGCCCCACTCCTCAGTAAACAGGCTGCCTAAAGACACCCCAGGCACACAGCTGCATTTAATCTCACCCAGAAACAAAGCCCCACCCACCAGAGGGACAGGAATCAGCCCCACCTACCAGTGGGCAGGCACCAGTTCCTCCCATCAGGAAGCCTACAGCAAGCCTGGTACCAACTTCAGCCACAAGGGGGGCAGACATCAGAAGTAAGAGAGGCTACAACTCTATTGTCTGCAAAAAGGACACCACACCAAAAACCTATAAAAATGAAAAGGCAAAGAACTAAAACTCAGATAAGGGAACAAGAAAAAAACCCCAGAAAATCAGCTAAGTGATGAGGAGATTTTCAGCCTCCAGGAAAAAGACTTTAGATTGATGATGCTGAAGATGATGCAAGACACTGGAAATAAGCTGGAGGCAAAGATGGATAATTTACAGAAAACACTGAGCAAAGACATACAAGATTTAAAATTTAAGGAGAGATGCAAAATACAACATCTGAAATAAAAAATTCGGGAGTTCCCATCATGGCTCAGTGGTTAACAAATCCAACTAGGAACCATGGGATTGCAGGTTTGATCCCTGGCCTTGCTCAGTGGGTTAAGAATCCAGCGTTGCCATGAGCTGTGGCTCTGGTGTAGGCTGGTGGTTACAGCTCCAATTAGACCTCTAGCCTGGGAACCTCCATATGCCATGGGAGCAGCCCTACAAAAGGCAAAAAGACAAAAAAAATTCATTAGAAGCAATCAACAGCAGAATACAGGAGGCAGAAGAATGAATAATTGTGATGGAGAACAGACTAGTGGAAATCACTGATGCATAACAGAAAAAAGAAAAAAGATTGAAAAGAAATAGAGTCTCAGAGACCTCTGGGACAACATTAAACGCACCAACATCTGCATTACAGGGGTGCCAGAAGGAGAAGAGAGAGAGAAGGGGACAGAAATAATACTCAAAGAGATAATAGCTGAAAACTTCCCTAACATGGGAAAGGAATCACTCATTCGAATCCAGGAAGTGCAATGAGTACCATATAAAATAAACCTGAGGAGGAACACCCTGAGACACATATTAATTAACTGACCAAAATTAAAGACGAAGAGAAAATATTGAAAGCAGCTAGGGAAAAGAAGCAAATAACATACAAGGGAACCCCAATGAGGTTACTGGCAGATTTTTCAGCAGAAACTCTGCAGGCCAGAAGGGAAGGGAATGAAATATTTAATGTGATGAAAGGAAAAAACCTCCAACCAAGATTACTCTACCCAGCAAGGCTCTCATCCAGATTTGAAGGAGAAATCAAAAGCTTTACAGATAAGCAAAAGCTAAGAGAATTCAGCAACACTAAACCAGCTTTACTGCAAATACTATAGGACCTGCTCTAGGCAGAAAAGAAAAGGCCACGACTAGAAACAAAAATACTGCAAATGACAAAAAAAAGTGCTTTTTATTTATTTTATTTATTTATTTTTAAATTTTTAGGGCTGCACCCATGGCATATGGAAGTTCCCAGGCTAGAGGTCCAATTGGAGCTACAGCTGCCGGCCTACACCACAGCCACAGCAACACGGGATGCGAGTTGCATCTGCAACCCACACCTCAGCTCACAGCAATGCTGGATTGCTGACCCATCGAGCAAGGCCAGGGATTGAACCTGTTATCCTCATGGATATCAGTTGGATTAGTTTCTGCTGTGCCACGTAGGGAACACCTAGAAAGTGCTTTTTAGATAAATATCAATGAAGACTAGAGTCTGAAGGCTAATAAAATAGTCTTTTGGATTTTTTTCCTTGCCTTTACATTTGACTTGCAGGTTGCTTCCATTACTGTGTCACTGATACTTGTTCATAATTTTTAGAACACTTAGAATTCAATTTCCTCATATCCCACTGTTGTTCTTTCATCTTCCCAATCTCAAGGGAAACATGAAAACAGTAACTTTCGGTATAGGTTAGTGAAGCCTAAGTGAGGTGGGGCTTCTGCCCAAATTTCTGGATTAGCCAAAGTCTGCTGGACAACCATGGTGGGATAAAGAAAATGACACAAGTAAACAACTACTCTATGGCTGCATGTTGTGGCCAATCTTAAAAGAGTGCACTGTTTTGGTGGCTCATCTTACTGATTTCTCATTTAGTCAACAATCTCTGCACTCCATAAAGCTCCCGCCTACTCAATGACAGACAGTCTCAGTGATGTCAGCTGTTATTACAATGTTCTTCCTGGCTCCTCTTCCTCTACCCACTCCCTGAGCACCTGCATGCCCCAAGGATTTACTGTGGTTCACCACCATTCTCCTTCTGTAGACTTCTCAAGGTTCTAACCACTCCTTGACCAAAAACAAGACCCCAGATATCTCCTTGGAGCTTTAGATTCCATATCCAATTTCTACAGATGACCCATGAACTCACCTTAAATTCAATATGCTGAACACTAAACACACCATCCTGATGGCTCCCTACTATTTATAAAATCCAAGCTGCCTCTTGATTTGGCTTCACTCTATTGCTTCAACTTTATCCTCTACCATTCATATTCATTTTTCTGAATGCCTAGTAAAATAAAATTACCACCTAATATTTATTTATTAAATGGAAGGCACTATTTTAAGCACTTTCTATGATTAACTCATTAATCTTCACAGCAATCCCATAAGACAGATGCTATTATTTTCATTTTATGCCAGGAAAGGATCCTGCCTAAGTTACTAAGCAGCAGAGTCAGTATACACACCTACATCCTGTACTCCTTACTTTTATACTATGTGATTTCCCATAAATTCCCATATATTGCCCAGCATCATCCTGGGAACTCAAGGTAAATGTGACAAAAAAGACCCTTGTCCTCATGGGACTCATATTCTAGTAAACAAGTGGAATAGAAAAACAACCAAAAAATTACTGTAGACTGAAATGACTTTTAAAGTGAGACCTGAAGGATGAGAAGGTGTCAACTATGCAAAGAGGAAGGGTACACCCAGATGAGGACTGGCCCTTAGAGAGCACACAGAGGGTGCTCTGGACTCAACGGTGTTCCCTCAAAGTTCATATGCTGAAGCCCTAGTTCCCAGTGTGACTGTGTTTGCAGACAGGGCTTTTAGGGGAATTAAGATCATAAGGATGAGTCTCTAATGTGATAGAACTGGTGTTCTTATAAGAAGAGGAAGAGACACCAGAGATTTCTCTCCCTTTCTCCCCACGTGCACAAAGCAGCAAGGCCATGTGAGGGCACAGTGAGATGGCACCTGACAGCAAGTCAGGAAAAGAGGCCTCGTCAGAAGCCAACCCTATGGCACCCTGATATTGACTTCTAGCTTCCGGAATGGTGAGAAAACAAATTTCCATCGTGTTAAGTCATCCAGCCTGCGGTATTTTGTTACAGCAGCCCTACCAGACAGACACAAACAGGAAAGACTGAGGTGCTTTGCAGGACCTGACCAAAAACAATGTGCTGGAACACAGAGAGCAATGGAGACAATACTATGTCAGATACTCTTAAGCCCATAGATGGCAGATGAGCCAGAAATAACATGACCACAAAAACTGTCCTTGCTTCAGGAGTTCAGGCTGATTGATACAGAATTTGGAAATGCATGGTGTGGGTTTCCGTTCTCTCAGTGGCTAGGAGTCATTAACATATAGTGACTAGAAAATAAGAATCCACGGTCCACCCTGGAATGCACAAAACAGCCCACACAACAAAGAACTGAGCTCCTTCCAAGGCCTTAATAGTGCCCTATTAAGGAATAATGGCTAATAGCTGTGTTTTATTAACTCCGAGGACTACAGAAAACCAAGATCTAGCCTTTTTTTGGTAGTTCTTACACCACTAAGGATAGTTTTGGGCTAATTCTTATGAATGAATAAATGTGTGCTGTGCTGTGCCTATGTGCCAGGAATGGTGTGGGATGCTCTGGAGTGTGCCTAAAGGGACCAGACACCAAGTCTAGTCTAAGAGCCACAGAAAGGGCCATAAAACACCACATTTCAGTGAATCCAAAGCACCACTGGTTCTAAGATGTATCACTTTACATACTACTGAAGAAAGTAATATATCATCAAGTAAGTTATGACAACAACTGTAAGATACACCCTAATTTCAGAGCTGTTAGAAAATATGAAAAAACATACACCTTAAATTAATAAAAAGGAATATGAAAATAAATAGCTAAAGTGCAAACAATAGGAGTGATATAAAAGAGCCCACAGAAGGGGTGAACTGCTTCACGCAGAAGGTGGTATTTAAGCCAAATCTTGAAGGACAGGTAGAACTAGGATGAGCAGAGGTTGAAAAAAGGATATTTTTAAAAGAGGGAATTGCGAAAGGTAAAGGCACGGCAGCAATAAAGTGAAGGATGGCTAGAGAGAAATCTTTAACGAGAAAACACTGCTCAAGAGCTAGAAAGACAAGGGTTAGGAAAATCTTGGATACAGCAGGGCAAAGAGGATGAAATTTACTGCATAAGCTTGGTGAATGGTTCCCAAACAGTTTTTTTTTTTTACTCCAATACAACTTTGAGACTATAATACACACCAAAAACAGGGCTCAATGTAGCAGTGATTCTCTACTGATTAATAAAGATTAATTTTTGTTACAATTCAGTTTGAAAAAGGCCATCCAGAAAACACTGACTTCTACCTTCCACCTCACCTTTATTTATCTGTTTATTTTTAGCTGTGCCCGCAGCATGTGGAAGCTCCCAGGCCAGGGATGAAACCCATACTACAGCAGCAATCCAGACTGCTGCATTGACAAAGCCAGATCCTTAAACCGCTGCACCACAAGAGAACTCCTCCACCTCCCCTTTAGAATGACTGCTTTCTATGCACTTACAGTACTCTCAGAAAAATCTGACTAGTCAAAGGATTAGTTACAATTCAGGAAAGGTAATCTGACAGAATTGTGTTAAAAAAGAGAGAGAGAGAATTAGAATACTGAAAATCTATATAAGAAGCTAACCTTCAAGGCAAGACGTTAAACAAATTTTTATCGATTAGTGATAGTGGGAAAAAATGTATGGTGTAACTATTATAAGAAACAGGAAATCGAGGGAAGAAAAAGCTTAACTCTGAGATAATAAACTCAAACAAGAACAAGCACATGCTAAAATTGGCCATTCAGGTGATGTCTAACCAGCATCTAAAACAAGAAAAAAGGAAGGTGTTTAGGTCTGGAAAAAGATGTGAACATGATCTAATAGGAGATATTAAAATCCATAATTTGGATAAAGGCCAAAAAAGAGGCATGAGAAGGTACCATAAAGACAAAATTTTTTTAGCTGTTTTTTCTGTTTGTTTGCTTTTTGGTTTGTTTTGTTTTTTGGTTTGGGCCACAGGTGTAAGTTCCCAGGCTAGAGGTTGTATCAGAGCTATAGCTGCTGGCCTACACCACAGCCACAACAACCCCAGATGTGTGCCGCATCTGTAACCTACACTGCAACTCATGGCAAAGCCAAATCCTTAACCCACTAAACACAGGGCCAGGGATCGAACCCACATCCTCATAGTTACTAGTAGGGTTTGTTTCCGCTGAGGCACGACAGGAACTCCAGAGACAACTTGGTAAGCATGTAATAAATGCTTAATATGTTTAAGACGTAAGTGACAATTTTTAAGCATATATTAAAGCGTTTATTAATCTTTAGTACATGGTTTTCACTTTATCGTTGACGCACCTTTACCTTTCGCAACTCCCTCTTTTAAATAATAACTTTCGTATTTTACAATAATCTCATGCTTATCATCATCATCATCACTAACTTTAACCTTACAAATTTACAAACAAAAAAGTAAAGCATAGTGAAGACTGAGAACATAGAGCAATACAAAAAACCAGAGCATCCTGTTCATTTCCAATCTGGTGTTAAAACCACTTAGACGTACCTCTTGGTGTGAGTAAACTTAGTCAAAAAAGGAACAGTTCACACCTCTGAAAGTAGACCTTGAGAGCAACCAAGAAGGTATGATATTTATAACACTGGGAACTCTATCTGCTCACTTATGATGGAGCATGATGGAAGATAATGTGAGAAAAAGAATGTATATATGTATGTGTGACTGGGTCACTTTGCTATGCAGTAGAAAACTGACAGAACACTGTAAACCAGCTATAATGGAACAAAGAAAAATCATTTTTAAAAAAAGAAGGTATGATATGATTATATGGAGAATTTATGTTTAAATTCCTAAATGGTTTTATTATAAACATTCACAGTTACCAGTCAGAGCTATGAAAAGCTGCAGTCATATCACAGTATCAAATTATTTTCTCCAAAAATAAAACTTGTTGAAGATAGTGGGAATATTTAAGTTCAATATTTTTAAATGAGTATTTTTCCAAGCATTTTTAAAGCATAAAGGCAATGTCATCTTTGTACATGGAAAAGTATGGTTTCAAGTCACACATGAGATAAAAATGAAGAAAAAAGCTCTAATTTGCTCGTGTTAATACTTAAACGTGTTGTAAATAGACTACCAAACACCTTTAATTAACTTCCAGTCATCTTTTACTTAAATACCTTTTGACAAACTTCCCCCAAGAGTGGGAGAGTGAGGTTTGGAGGGAAGAAAAAGAAGCCATGGAGGAGTTCCCGTCGTGGCTCAGTGGTTAACAAATCCGACTAGGAACCAAGAGGTTGCGGGTTCGATCCCTGCTCTTGCTCAGCGGGTTAAGGATCCGGCGTTGCCGTGAGCTGTGGTGTAGGTTGCAGACGTGGCTCAGATCCTGTGTTGCTGTGACTCTGGCGTAGGCCGCTGGTTACAGCTCCGATTCGACCCCTAGCCTGGGAACCTCCATATGCCGTGGGAGCGGCCCAAGAAATGGCAAAAAGACCAAAAAAAAAAAGAAGCCATGGAAAAAGGAATGAGGGAAACCAAGAGAATGATAAAAGGGGCAAGAGACAGAGAAGAGACGTGACCTAAGGAACGAGAAGAGAGCTGAGGAACTGACCAGCCAACAGAGAGAAGCTGGTAAAGGTCATAGCATGGCCTGGAACAAATTTCCTGAGTAAAGAGAGTGATGCAGCTTTTGGCTAGACGCTGAGCATGATGAAGACTCTTGAAAACCATTCAGGCCATCTACCTCTACTACAGCACAGGTATTTTCCTCAAAAGACTTGCAAGTCAAAGGAACCTGATGGGAAAGATGCAGGCCGCTTGTCAGCCAAAGCCAACAGCACACAATCTGCAATCTGTCTAAATCAGACAAACCGAGGGCTGTTATCAACAGGCATGTGAGCGGTTGGTCAAAACATGTTCTTAGGAGTTCTCTGGTGGTCTAGCAGTTGAGAATCCAGCCCTGTCACTGCTGTGGCTCAGGTTCAATCCCTGGCCCAGGAACTTCCACATGCCACAGGTGTGGCCAAAAAAAACCCCCAAAAAAACCCAACAACAAAAACAAAAACAACAACAACAGCAGCAAAACCCCCACCTTGTTGGGCTATTTCATGACTACTTTTACATAAGTGCATTCCCTCACAGGGAAAAATAGTCCAAATAATTTTCTAAAACTACATGTCATGTAATAATATTGTGGTTAAATTTACATGTAGCAAGGAAAGTTTTGAAAATGTGAAATACCTCAGTCTGACCTTCATGGGCACTGGTCTCGTGAGTAACGCGAATGGCCTGTAATAAGAATATAAGGTGTTAACAGGAAAAAATGACTATATCCAACTTTTTCAATGAAAACAACACTACATTTTAACATCTAAAGCCTCATTAAGAAACAATGAATTGGACGAAATTTTTGGAACAGTTTCACACTGAATATTTAAGAATGATTTTGGAGGAACCAAGTGGATCGCTCTCTTTTCCAAACCACAAATCTCTGAAGACCTAGGAAACTGAGTATCTGTTTGTAATTGCCAGGGGTAAGTGGGAGCCTTTACCTTATTTAAGTGCACTAAAACTTTATTCACAGAGGCCAGAATAAAGTAAGCATCTCACAGATAGAGACTGAAGAAGCTTAGCTCATCTGTTTCTCCAGGTTACACGCTATTCTGCAGCTCCGGCTGTATTTAAGCTTAATCATGCAGCTTCAGTCAGCACTTTAAGGCGGAGCAAAAAACATGCATTTATCAGAAGCTAGAAATTTTAGATACCTGAACTTTCAAAAAAAAAAAAAAAAAAGAATTCTCTTACAATACCCATTACCAGCAAAGATGAAGAGAACTGGGCAAAGAAGTAAATTACAGGTGAAAGTACAACCTTTATGAATGGCAATTTGGTGATAAGTATCACAGCTTGAAAAACATGCAAACTGATCCAGCAATTTCTCTTCTAGGAGTTTACGTATTTACATATAACTGCACATAATCACATATCATTAAGGATAATTGCAAAGATTTAGCTACAATGATATACCTTGTAATATTTTTTCCCAGTGGTGAAGAAGGAGGGAAAATATTAAATTTCTGACAATAATTTGTTGTTTAAATAAAATACTATACAATGGAAAGCTGGGCAGCCATTAAATGATGATGTCAAATATATACTTACTGGTATATAATACATTTGTGATAAGTTAAGTGAAAAAAGCAAGTTATAAAACAATATTACAGTATGATCAAATTTTTGTTTTTAAAAATTGTGTATACACTTATATACTCTGTATAAAAAATAATGGTGGCTACCTCTCATTGGCGGGATTACTGGTGACTTTTATGGTGTTCATTTTATTTTTATATAAAATTAAGACTTTTATGAGAGCTGCAGATTTTTTAAAGCAACTTAATCAAAATATATTCGAATGCTAAAACATAATCATATCAATGGATTTACTGGGTATAAACTCTGCATAGCACATATTCTAGCCAAATAATGTATACATTATACTGTTTCTAATTTCAAAGAACTTACAATCTACTTAAGAAGCTTTCAAAAGAGAAATATATTTAAATGTAATAAAAGATAAATACCAATTTTAAATAATTCTATGAAATGATACAATCATTTAAAACTAGACTATGTGGCCTGTGACTTTACACATGCAAAAATATTATTACACTGATAAAACAGCTAGAAAATGTTCTAACATCTACCTTTAAACCTTTGGTCTTCTGCCTTGTTCCAAATTCCCAGTGAAAGACACACAGGGTATTGCCAAGCATATATTTATTACAGGGAGGGAATGATAAGGAATGGTCAACCATAAGATATTTTATAACTCTGTAAATCAAACTGCCTTTTTTCTCTTATTCAGCTCTGAATGTAGAAAGGAAGTGGCAATTTATCAACATTTATGGGTATTTCAAATAATGTTACCTGGAAAGTACAGAAGGCCTTTTCAATGGATACAACAGAAGCCATAACTGCTTAAAACTATAGTTTCAAGGCAAACCCCCAAACAGAATCTACAACCCCACAGATCCGTGCCCACACATGAGATCCAGGCAGAAAAAGGTACTAACATCATAGTTTTCCAGGTATCTGGCTCGTTCCTCAGGGCTCATTGATGCAGACTCCTCTAGGAATTTTTTCAAGGTTGATCCAGATTCTGAGAATATTAAAGATGATAAAGTTGAAAAGGCTTGATATCTCAAAGAAACTGATATATGAAAAACCAGAAGTACGCTAACTATTTTTCAGGTAAAATCCTTTCAATGATAAGTTAGGAATATAACAACACCAGGATGAAATGACAGAGCTTAAGTTATTTGTTAAACCTCTGTTTATCAAAAATATAAAAGAATGAGAAGGATTAATACTTCTTCTAATAGTATATACATTTCCATTATAAAAGAAAGCTGGGAAGAAAAACTTTCTTTAATACTTTAAAAGAAGGAACTAGAGCACCATCTACTGCTCAACAGGTTAACAAAACTTAAGGAGACAAAGATAAAGGTAATGACAAGTTATTTACCAAAGTGCATCTTGTTTTTATTGTTGGCAATAGCATGGATTAGTCCAATTGTTCCACAGGCATTGCTGATGGTTTGCTTCATGAAATATACTGACGGTGTAACATCTTGTCCCTGAGATTTTATTTTTTCCTCTTCTTCTGTTCTGAATACTTCATACTATGAAAAAAAAAAAAAAAGCCAATGCTCTACATTTGAAAAGAATACTAAAAAGGACTCAAGGGAGTTCCCTTCATGGCTCAGCACAAATCTAACTAGTATCCGTGAGGACGCAGAATCAATCCCTGGCCTTGCTCATTGGGTTAAGGATCCAGTTTTGCTGTGGTGTAGGCGGGCAACTGTAGCTTGGATCTGAGCTGTAGCCTGGGAACCTCCATATGCCGAGAGTGTGGCCTTAAAAAGACAAAAAAAAAAAAAAAAGAAAAAGAATCATCAATGTATGCTAATGGGTCAAAGTCTAAAAAGTATCTAAACAAAATACCTATGAGTAATTGACAAGCGTACAATTCTTTTTAACTTTACAAAAAAAAAAGGCGTTCCCGTCATGGCGCAGTGGTTAACAAATCTGACTAGGAACCAAGGCCTCGCTCAGTGGGTTAAAGATCCAGCATTGCCGTGAGCTGTGGTGTAGGTCACAGACGTGGCTTGGATCCTGCGTTGCTGTGGCTCTGGTGTAGGCCTGTGGCTACAGCTCTGATTAGACCCTTAGCCTGGGAACCTCCATATGCCAAGGGTGTGGCCCTAGAAAAGACAGGAAAAAAAAAAAAAAAAGATAAAAGAACTCAAATGTAAAGCTGGGTAAGTTCTAAATATCCATCAATGGGGATTTGGTTAACATGCCAGAGCTTAATGGAATACCACAAAGCATGTTAAAAAGAATAAAACAGACTTACATATTCTAAGAAATCTGTCCATGATTATAGAGTGGTTATAGGTTGGTATAAATGTAATTTTTTTTTTGTCTTTTTGTGAAAAATAGAAATTAAAAATTCTCCAGTCATATCTTGTACCAGAGATAAACTCTGTTCAGCTTTTGTATATCCTTTCAGGCTTTTCAATGCATACATAAAGTAAATATTTTAAAAATATAGTAAGAATTACATTTAGGAGTTCTCATTGTGGCGCAGTGGTTAACAAATCCGACTAGAAACGATTTAATCCGATATGATTTAACCATTTATTGTTAAGTCATATTGTATTAACAAAATTCACACTATATTTATAGACATATGACATTCATAACATTCACCATTACCTATAATAACTGGTTACAAAAACAATATGGTACCGTAATGAATGTAAAGTGTGGGCCTACATCTGACTGCCTGAATCCACCACCCAGCTCTGGCATTATTAGCTATGTGACTCTGGCAAGTTATATCATGTCTCTGTGCCTCATTTTCCCAATTGCAAAAAGAATTTTAAAAATAAGGTTTAAAAATGAGGAGGGAAAAGGAGGAGGGTAGAAAGATTATCGTTTTACTGTTTTCCTATAGTTTTCAGATTCCAATAGAGTAGGAAGTCAGCAAACTACAGCCCACAGGCCAAATCTGATCCGCTGCCTCCTTTATTTCTGTATTGTCTATGGCTGTTTTCACACTAAATGGCAAAGCTGTGTAGCTGTAACAGAGACTGTAAGGCCCGCAAAGTTGAAAATATTTATTAGCTGATCTTTGGAATAAAAGAAACAAATGATGCCTACTGAAAACCCATAATTAAGGAACTACTTCTAACAACAAAAGTATGTATGCCTTAAAAAAACAATCTTTGTGAAGATGCTTTTAAATCAAATTCTTAAATAACATTTTTACTATAAATTCTGAACCATTAATTCACCCATATAAGTTCAACTGATTAAAAACACAAAGGCTCAGGAGTTCCCATCGTGGCTCGGTGGTTTACAAATCTGACTAGGAACATGAGGTGGCAGGTTCGATCCCTGGCCTTGCTAAGTGGGTTAAGGATCCAGCATTGCCGTGAGCTTTGGGTAGTTTGCAGATGTAGCTCAGATCCCACGTTGCTGTGGCTCTGGCGTAGGCCAGTGGCTACAGCTCCAATTAGACCCTAGCCTGGGAACCTCCATATGCTGCGGGAGTGGCCCTAGAAAAGGCAAAAAGACAAAAAAATTTTTTAAATAAAAAAAAAAAATAAAAACACAAAGGCTCAATATAGTAGGGTCTTATGCCGAAATGTTTATATGGTCCTACAGTTTAGTTTGTTATTGTTGTTTAAGATCAATGTTTCCTGCCAAATAGCACCCAGGAGGATAAGGGTTCGATCAGTGGGTTAAGGATCTGGCGTTGCTGTGAGCTGTGGTATAGGTTGTATATATTCCCAGGCCAGCAGTTGTAGCTCCGGGAATTTCCATCGGCGTAAAAACCAAAAAAAATAAAAATAAAAATAAAAATAAAAAAGATCGGAGTTCCCGTTGTGGCATAGCGGAAACGAATCTGGCTAGGAACCATGAGGTTGCGGGTTAGATCCCTGGCAAGTGGGTTAAGGATCCCGAGCTGCCGTGAGCTGTGGTGTAGGTCACAGACGAGGCTCGGATCTGGCATTGCTGTGGCTCTGGTGTAGGCTGGTGGCTACAGCTCAGATTAGACCCCTAGCCTGGGAACCTCCATAAGCCACAGGTGCGGCCCTAAAAAGTACAAAAGACAGGGAGTTCCCGTCGTGGCGCAGTGGTTAACGAATCCGACTAGGAACCATGAGGTTGCGGGTTCGGTCCCTGCCCTTGCTCAGTGGGTTAACGATCCGGCGTTGCCGTGAGCTGTGGTGTAGGTTGCAGACGCGGCTCGGATCCCGCGTTGCTGTGGCTCTGGCGTAGGCCGGCGGCTACAGCTCCGATTGGACCCCTAGCCTGGAAACCTCCATATGCCACACGGGAGTGGCCCTAGAAATAGCAAAAAGACAAAAAAAAAAGTACGAAAGACAAAATCAATAAATAAATAATAAAAAAGATCAATGTTCCCTGGTGACAAAGGAAACTGTGATTTGATAACTTCTCCAGATTTCCCGTTTAGGAAAACAACCCTAAAATGATACAGGAAATGCATCAATTTCTTAAAATGATAGAGGAAAAGAGGAAAAGTAATTATGGCAGACCATAGTGAAAAAATACAGTTAAGAGACAATAAAAGTATCAGAGAAATAAACTTATAGCCTCTCCACCTATGATTCATTAGCTGGTAAGGACTACGACAAAGTACATTTAAATACTGCAGCGGACTTTATTTAAAGAATAATGAGGTATCCATGACAGTTCTTTTGCTGTTAGTGTGCTGAAACCATTCACAACTACATAACCAGTTTCTAAATTAGAACTTAGAAAACTGAAACACTTTATATCTTCTAAAACATTCAGCAGGTATCTTTTGAGAGTGACTTTATTATGTCACTTATGAGCGGAAACAGGGATCCATCAAATTGCAAGGGATATCAAAAAGAGGTGGATACCACTATATTCTCTACTTACTTAAGTAAGTGTAAGTACTTACTCATTTTTCTCACATCTTCCCAAACATTTACTTCATTTTTTACAATGCTGAGCTCATCTTATTATTTCTAAGTTTAAAAAGAAAAATCAGAAGGATATTGACTCAAAGCTGTTTTAAAATGACCTTAAAAGTTCTGGCTCCATAATACATATATCTACATGACATCATTCTAGAAGAAAGGCCTGGAATATGGAGATTTGAATTTAGATACAGAGATCCAAGAATAGCTATTTAGAATCCCCAATGCATCCAAAATCTGCCAATTAAACTGTATTTAAGCTTAATGATTCCCACCCAAGTCAAGTTTATTCTGAAAATAATGTAAACCATGTCGTTAGTTACAACTATCTCCTTAAGACAAAGATTTGTTTATATTTTGTATAGAAAACATTTACATTTTTTATATACTGAAAACCTGAATATTCTTTATTCATATGTCAGACACATTCTAAGCCAGGTTTAAGATGATCCTAGTACTTAACATTTCTAAAGTATATACATCAAAATGTGATTAAATGTCACATTGAAACCGCTGAGGCAAACTAACCACATTTCATAAAAAGAGAAAACTAACCCGAGTTGAAAAGACTGACTCAAGGCTTCACTGTCAACCTATAGGTCAAAATCTAAATATACCTCTTGAATAAAACAGATTTTTTAGGTGTCCCCATTGCCTAGATTTCCTCATTTTATGCAAGAAGGGAGTCATTTGTCCTTAAAGAAGAGCATGGTTTTAATTCAACATTGAAAGAGAAGTCTGTACTCACCAGAAACTACATCTTACTTAACAATTACCTTTTCTGTAATAGGGAAGAGAAGCAACACTGCACACACTGGTCTTGGTACCATGCTAAGGAGTTCAGGATCCATTCCATATACATCAACAAATTGCCAGTTAGGATGCAGACCTAGTTGTTTGAGAAACTGGTAAAAGGGGGGAAAAATCAGTACAGTATACTGTTAACAAAGAAATAATCGATGTGTATGTACTATGTACCTGATACATAAAAGGGAATGGAAGGTACAAATATTACTGAGGTTCCCTTAGACAGAAGTAAAGCAGGTTTTCCATAAATAGCAATTTTATTTAGACCAGTTAACATTTAAAATTAACAAACCCAGGAGTTCCTGTCATGGCACAGGAAAATGAATCCGACTAGGAACCATGAGATTGTGGGTTTGATCCCTGGCCTCGCTCAGTGGGTTAAGGATACGGCATTGTTGTGAGCTCTGATGTAGGTCAGACATGGCTCAGATTCCACATTGCTGTGGCTGTGGCATAGTCCGGCAGCAACAACTCCAATTAGACCCCTAGCCTGGGAACCTTCATATGCCACAGGTGTGGCCCTAAAAAAGACAAAAATAAAATAGTAAAATTTACAAACCTTTTTCTTCAAAATCTATTTCTTTTAGATTGAATATAATAAGCCAGGACTTCACCAAACATACACAAGGTGGTTTGGTTGATATGTTAAATTCATTTCCAACATTTCACTTCTAAGCAAATACATCTAAGTTCCAGTATGTAAAGAATTATTTTAGGAGTTCCCGTATTGGCTCAGTGGTTAACGAATCCGATTAGGAACCATGACGTTGCGGATTCGATTCTGGCCTTGCTCAGTGGGTTAAAGATCCGGCATTGCCGTGAGCTGTGGTGTAGGTTGCAGATGTGGCTCGGACCCCGTGTTGCTGTGGCTCTGGTGTAGGCCAGCAGCCTCGGCTCCGATTGGACCCCTAGCCTGGTAACCTCCATATGCCACAGGAGCAGCCCTAGAAAAGACTGAAAAAAAAAAAAAAAGAATTATTTTAGTAGTAAATCAACATTAGGTTTATCTTAATTATCAAAAATGATGCCTGACAGAGAACAGACTTGTGGTTGTCAAGGGGGGAGGGGAGCAGGGGAGGGATGGAGTGGGAGTCAGGGTTAGCAGATGCAAACTATTACATTTAGAATGGATAACATAAAGGTCCTGCCGTATAGCACTGGGAACTATATTTAATGTCCTGTGATTAAACCACAATGAAAAAGAATATAAATAAAAAGAATGTGTGTGTATAGATATATAATATATATCTGCATGTATGACTGAATCACTTTGCTATACATCAGAAATTAACACAATACTGTAAACCCACTATACTGCAAATAAAAAGATCTCTTAAAAATGACGCCTGATAGTTTAAAGATGGATAGTAGACAGTTATATTGATGAGCAAAAAAAGGCCAAAAGAGTCCACGTGACTTGTGTGAACACCAGAAAATGCCTGATATAAAAAGTAACCTACTGGCTTCCTGACTTCCAATACACAATGAAACCTACTCGATTTCATTGTCTTTTATATTTAGCAAAACAACTGTAACAAAAGAATAGTGGTTTTTTGAAACTCTTAAGAACTCAAAGGAAAACAAAATATCAGTGGTTTTTTGAAACTCATGAACTCAAACGAAAATAATCTATTGCAGATAGCAAAAGAAAAAAGAACTATGAAAATGTCAATTTCATAGTAAACTTAATAAATGACTTTAATGAATAAAGCTGATGATTTTAAAAAGGACACCATTAAAACTAAATTTTACCTGTTAGAAAAAAAGGAGCAGAGGAAATAAAAAGTCATATTACAAATGCATCATTAACCATAAAACTCCTAGAAGAGAAAAAATATTCTCTGACATCAACCATACAAATGTTTTCTTCTGTTAGTCTCCTAAGGCAATAGAAATAAAAACAAAAATAAATGAATGGGACCTAATCGAACTTACAAGCTTTTGCACAATAAAGGAAACCATAAAAAAAAATAACAAAAAGACAGCTTATGAAATTGGGAGAAAATAGTTGAAAATGATGCAACCAACAAGGGCTTATCTCCAAAATATACAAACAACTCAACAGCAAAAAAAAAAAAAAAAAATCAAAAATGGGCAGAAGACCTAAATAGACATTTCTCCTAAGAAGACACACAGATGGCCAGTAGGCACATGAAAACATGCTCAACAGCACTAATTATTAGAGAAATGCAAATTAAAACTACAATGAGTTACCACCACACACTGGTCAGAATGGCAGTTAATTAATAAGTCTACAGTAACAAATGCTAGAAAGGGTGTAGAGAAAAGATAACCCTTCTTCACTGCTGGGAATGTAAAATGGTACAACCACTATGAAAAACAGTATAGAGGCTCCTCAGAAAACTAAATATAGAACTACCAGGAGTTCTTGTTGTGGTGCAGTGGAAACGAATCCGACTAGGAACCATGAGGTTGCAGGTTCAATCCCTGGGCTCGCTCAGTGGGTTAAGGATCCGGCGTTGCAGTGAGCTGTGGTGTAGGTCACAGACGTGGCTCAGATCTGGCGTTGCAGTGGCATAGGCTCGCAGCTGTAGCTCTGATTAGACGCCTAGCCTGGGAACCTCCATGTGCCACAGGGTATGGCCCTAAAAAAAAAAAAAAAAGACAAAACAAAACACAGAGTTCCCACTGTGGTTCAGTGGTTAACGAATCCGACTAGGAACCATGAGGTTTCGGGTTCGGTCCCTGACCTTGCTCAGTGGGTTAAGGATCCAGCGTTGCCGTGAGCTGTGGGGTAGGTTGCAGATGCGGCTTGGATCCCAAGTTGCTGTGGCTCTGGTGTAGGCCGGCGGCTACAGCTCCGATTCAACCCCTAACCTGGGAACCTTCATATGCCACGGGAGCGGCCCAAGAAATGGTAAAAAAACAGAAAAAAAAAAAAAACAAAAAAAAGAACTACCATATGATCCAGCAATTCCACCCCTGGGCATATATCTGGACAAAACTACAATTCAAAGATATGTGCACCCCATGTTCACTGCAGCACCATTCACAATAGCCAAGACATGGAAACAACTTAAATGTCCTTCAACAGATGAATGGGTTATGACAATGTGGTATGTATATACAATGGAATACCACTCAGCCATCAAGGAGAATGAAATCATGTCATTTGAAGCAACATGGATGCAACTAGAGATTCTCATACTAAGTGAAGCAAGTCAGAACGAGAAAGACAAATGCCATATGACATCACTTATATGTCGAATCTAAAACATGGCACAAATGAATCTACCTACAAAACAGAAACAGACTCAGACATAGAGAACAAACTTGTGGTTGCCAACAGGGAGGGAGGAGGGAGTAAAATGGACTGGGAGCTTGGGGTGAGCAGATGCAATTACATTTAGAATGGATAAGCAATAGGTCCTACTGTTCAGCACACGTAACTATATCCAGTCTCATGGGATAGACCACGATGGAATATACTATACAAAGAGAAATGTACATATATGTATGACTATGTCACTCTGCTGTACAGCAGAAATAGGCACAACGTTGTAAATCAACTGTACTTTAATTTTTTTAAAAAGGTGAAAAAAATGCATCACTCTGCCTTACCTCAAGAACACATTGCAGTATCTACTGGTCTAAACATTATCTGAGATTCAAAAACAAAGAGATGCCTTGGGCATTTCTTCCTGAAGAACAATCACATGCACTTAGATCAGCAAATGAGCTCTTGCAAAACCCATAGAAACCATGCTGTATTACATAAACAGTGTTATTCATCTCCCAGTCAGTTGTGTAAAACAAGACCTTCCTGATTAAAGGGCTACTTTCCACTTCTCTCCATTTCTTTACCTGTGGAAGAAACTCTACTTAATAATAACATGGCTGGTCAAAAACAAGGTCCTAGATATATTTAATAAGAAATATAACTGAATTTTAAAACTTTTCTTGGCAGAATGTGCTCAACATCTATTAGGTTCATCGAGTCACATGCTCTCTAACAGTCCAGGGCCACAGAAATCAATGGACTCCTCTACCTAATACCTTTTCTTCAGCTGATTCCTATTCATGATTCCAGACTTTAATAAAGTCCAACGAAGTATTACAAACTACTTCCTTCGCCCTTTTCCACTTTCTCTGAAATTCTTAGTCTGTGCCCTCCTCAATATTTAATTCTACCTAGAAACCAAGAGGCCTAAAACTGACTGCAAACCCAAGGAAAGGAACTGTGTCTTATTAATCTTTTTAACCCCATTGCCTAGCAGTGTGGCTAACCAAACCAGAGACCATTCAAGTTATATTTGTTGAACTTGCAACAAATTTGCTGCATTTGTTAAAGACGGTGTTTCTTCTATTGTAATAGATGATCTGGCCATCTGTATGTCTACAAGTCTCTGCTATGTTTATTCAATAGATATCTGTTCTTATTTGTGCGAAGTTAAAGAGGCAGTAAAGATTCATTTGGCTTCTAATCTAAAATGGGGCATTTATTTTATCAATTCCAAATATTTCCTACACAGAACTGAAAGCCCTAAAAGGCATACTATCAGGCCAAAGTACGATAAACCCTGATAAAAGGATTTAAATTTACTTCATTTTATAAGCTTCCAAAAGCCATACTGCTATGATGTTATAAAACAAGATGTACACATAACAGAGTAATTTTCACATCTGCGCTGCAAACTGAAAATAACAGTTCAACGTTTTAGTGAAAAAACAGTCTGGACAAAATTGGTAAATTATCTTGAAGCTGTAAACTTATTCCACGTCAACCAAAGCTAAAGAGTATAAAAATTAGCAAGCTCCAAAGGCAGCAACTATTAGCGGTGATTAGCATCAAACCAAGGACACAATCAATGATTAAATAACAGATTAAGTAAAATATAAAAATGATTAAAATTTAACTGAAATCATACTTTTCCCTGACTTTTTACTCACATTGCCAATCAACTAAGATTGGTAAAAAGAAGTTCAATTCAATTAATATCTATTAAGTACAGCAACGCAACCTGATGCAGCCTCTGACGCCTGATCAGTAAGAGTCAGATGCACAAAGGAAGTGATCATATGAATAGAAAGAATAAGAAAGCAGCTATTAGTAGTAACTACATCTGGGAAGTGGAGAAAAGGTGAAGAAAAGGGTCTTCAACTTTGATCTCTCACTTTTTTTTAAAATTACGAAGCTATCTTACTTTTATAAATTAAAAGCAAAGGAAACTACCTGTATGCGTGATGATCATAATAAAATAGAAAGATTAAAAAGAAATTCTCTAAAACATTAACAGCAGTTGGCTTGGATCATGGGAACTCAACTTTTTACTTTCCAGTATTTTAAAAAAAGTGTTATTTTTGGACTGTTATGGTTCAGTGGTAACAAACCCAACCAGCATCCATCAGGATGTGGGTTCGATCCCTGGCCTTCCTCAGTGGCTTAAGGATACGGCATTGCCACAAGCTGCAGTATAGGTCACAGGCATGGCTTGGATCCTGTGTTGCTGTGGCTGTGGTGTAGGCTGGCAGGTGCAGCTCCAATTCGACCCCTAACCTGGGAACTTCCATATGCTGCAAGTGTGGCCCTAAAAAAGCAAAAAAAAAAAAAAAAAGAAAGAAAGGTGTTATTTTTATAATAGTTAGATGTAGTTGCTGAGATACAAATCTACAGAATTGATATTCACATATTTTGTTTAAATTTACAAAACAGGGAGAAAACAAAACAACAATTTCAAAATTATTCCAAAAAAACTCTCCAGACTACTCACAAAGTATTCTATACACTATACGGATTTGCAAAGCCATCTCTACACAATGATGAGCATCCTATTTGCATCAAGCATGATGAAGGGATTCATAATCTCTAATATCAGTCTTCTGGCCTTTTTTTTAAGCATTTATTTTTTTATTATTTTATGATTTTTATTTTTTCCATTATAGTTGATAGTCTTCTGGCTTTTTTTGAACACTGGGTCATAAAATAATAAAAAAAAACTTCTAACTTAACTCACTGAATTTTCATAATGCCACTAAAGTCTGGCCTGCTGAGAAAAATAATTAGTAAATTAGAACATATGCCCATTAAAGATCCCCGCTTAACTAATCCTTTTTATTCAATGGTCCAAAGATAAAATTTCCACCAAATACAAAATATTTTAAGTTATTTGAAAAAAAAAAAGATGGAGTTCCCATCGTGGTGCAGTGGAAACAAATCCGACTAGGAACCATGAAGTTGCAGGTTCAATCCCCGGCCTCACTCAGTGGCGTTAAGGATCCAGCGTTGCCGCGAGCTGTGGTGTAGGTTGCAGACGCAGCTCAGGCTCTGCATTGTTGTGGCTGTGGTGCAGGCTGGCAGGTGTAGTTCTGATTTGCCCCTGGCCTGGGAACTTCCACATGCTGGGGGTGTGGCCCTAAAAAGCAAAAAAAAATTATTCGTAAATGCTTTTAAAGAGTATCATGTATCAGAAACTATGCTAGGAGCTTTAACACACTTCACCTTTACTGCAGCTGGCAAGGGAGGTTTTATCACATCCTCTCACCAGTGAGGAAACTGAGCGTGGAAGGTTCTGTGACTTTTCAAGGTCAGGTCGCTAGAGCCCACATGCAAAGCTCAGGCTGCTCTGGGACCTGTTTACTTGCCTCCCGCTGCTTGAGGTATCGTTTTGTACCTTGCTCACTAACTTGAGCCACAGAGTTCTCAAAATATCAGCGACCATCTCTTTCCATCGGGTTTCTGCACACAAACTGGACTTCTATCTCAAAAACGGTTAGCCTCTCTCTCTTGTTTTTAATGAATTCCTCCTCATTCTTTAGGTGACAGTCGGTTAACAAAAAAAATCTAACATCTGATTAATTTTAAAAATGGAAAAATAAAATCTACCTTCCTTTCAAATTTGTTCTAAAGCCACTTGCTCTGGTCTTTAATAGCCTCCTCAGGACAGCAAGTCTCTGCCTTGTTACTACTTTACTAATGATTTGGGTTATTACAGCAATCATAATTACCTAGTAATTGTCTGATATTATACTAGTAGTAATAACTGCTAGATGCAGAACTAGGAGAATAACTGACAGTTAAATGAGAAAACAATGGCTCCTAAAGTAGGGAAACTAGTAAAATGAATTTTATTTATTTACTTTCTTTTTAGGGCCGAACCCAAGGCATATGGAGGTTCCCAGGCTAGGGGTCAAATCGGAGCTGCAGCTCCCGGCCTACACCACAGTCACAGCAATGCTGGATCCGAGCCAGTCTGTGAGCTACACCACAGCTCATGGCAACACCGGATCCTTAACCCACCAAGCCTGGTGCTGGGGAATCAAACCCACATCTTCACTGACACAATGCTGGGTTCTTAACCCAGTGAACCGCAATGGGAACTCTCCAAAATCAATTTTAATAGATATTTAGCAAACAAACAAAAATGAAAGTATGTAAGTATAGAATGGCAAAATACTGAAAACACTTGACGTAGCTACCAAGAAAAAGAGTTTACTTAACAATATGGACTGACTACACAATTGTCAACATGAGTGATGCCATGCCGATCTGCTTTAAAAGCTGTGTTACTCAGGATAATGTAGTAATGCACTATTTCAACATAGATTATTCAGAGTGGAATATGATATCAGCTCTGGGAGGCCTATTTTATGAAGGATGATGGCAAACAGAAGCTGGCTCAAAGAAAGGTGACCAGGAGTAATAAGGTTTTGGAAGACATCACCGCTGGAGAATCTGGGCAAGTTCCGAGAAGACTTAAATTGTTGTAATCCTTTTCCATAGATATTTTTAGTGATATCATGAAAGAGCAATTAGATTTACTCTGTGTGGTTTCAATGGGAAGATACAGACAACTGAAGGAAGTTCCAGAAAAGCAGATTTTGTTTCCATAAAAAGAAATATAAATATAATTACTCTATATTATTACATATTTTTCTAATTATAATTAAAAAATCCTAAACCACTTTATGAAATAGAAGACTTCTCACTGAAATATTCAAGCAAAAGATTCATGACCACATTAAAGATAATTTTAAGAAAGATTTTCTGGAGCATGATGCAGCTATATAAAATTTATTCAGGAGTTCTCTGGTGGCGCACTAGGTTAAGGGTCCAGCATTTTCACTAAGGTGGCGTGGGTTCACTGCATGGCCTGGGAACTTCTGTGTGCCACAGGTGCAGCCAAAAAAAAAAAAAAAATTCCTTCTTCTACTCAATAACTATTTGTTGGGAGCCCCCATGAAGCAGGCACCATTCTCAGTACTTCAGACATGTCCTAGCTCTCAGAGAGCTTACATTCTAGTGGTAGGAAACACCCAATAAACAAGTCAACACATAAACAAGATAATTTCACAAGATGGTTCAGTATTATAGAGAAAATAAGACAAGACATGATGTCAGTGTGGATTCAGGATGGGTGATTGGGGGAGGAAGGGACAGCAGTTTCGTAATCATGGAAAGACTCACTGAGGAGGTAACTTTAAGTTAAGCATGAGTGACAAGAAAAAACCAGCCATGAAACAACCCAGATCAGAATGACTCAAGCAAAGGATGGGCTGGTGCAAAGATTGCAGCCCAGCATATGTGCAAGAGAGATACACAGTACCTCCCCATTAGGCCACAGTAAGCCGCCTGAATTGTATGTTAAGAACAAGCAGCGGACCATCATTTTGTGTTTGAAGAGTTTTAAGCAAGAAACCCAAGATGTGCTTTGCATTTTTATAAAACTGCCTTGGACGTATTTTGAGAATAGATTTTAGGGAGGTAAAGAAAGAAGCAGAAAAACTAGTTAGAAATCTATTGCAGCTGCCCAAACTAAGGATGATGGTGGCGTGGGATGCAGAGGTAGAAATGAAGAGAGAGGCCAGATTTGGGACAGATTCTGAAAGAAGGGTCTACCAGAGTCGCAGATCTACTGGATCTGAGAGATTAGGGAAAGAGAGGAACATCAAAAACAGCTAACTTCACACAGTTAGTGCTTTGTTCTACATACTGTTCTGCCTATTTTACATGTAATAATTTATTTAATCCTTATGATAATTTTACAAGATTAGGAGAGGTTATGAGAAACTAAGAAATGGAGGTACAATGAGGTTAGGTACCTGCCCAAGGTTTCAGAGCAGAGATTCAAACCCAAGAAATGAAATCAGTATAAGGATGGCCTCTCCAAATCAGCATATTTTTGAAGAGGAATCAATGACGCCAACTTGGGCACTGGATACATGGTGGTACCCTTAAAAGACTGGGGAAGTGGATTTGGAGGAGATGAGAGGATGTAAATCCAGATTTCTTTTTCAGCCAAGTTAAATTTGAGGTATCTAAAAAACAGCCAAAAGGAGATATCAAAGAGGTAGCTGAATATATGAGTTTCCAATTTCGTAGAGAAGTCAGGACTTGAAGAAACACAGAATCATATATGCGACAACTGACAGTGTTAATGCTATACAACAGAAAACATCAGTAGGGAGAGAACATACATAGAAAAGATTAGCAGTCTAGGGCAAAACTCTGAGGAATTCCTTAAAAATTGGAAGAAATTGGCAAAACTCCAGTCAGAGAGATAGGAGGAAAATCAGAACCATCGCAGAAGCCCAGAAATGATAATGTTTTCAGAGGGATGGAGTGGACTACTCTACCAAATGCTGCCAAGAGGTCAAGAAATATGGGACAGAAAAGTGAATGCTGGATCTGCCAAAGTGGTGATTAAACTTGACAAAAGTAGTTATTATGAAATGGTAAGGACAGAAGCAAACTAGATAGGACTGAATACAGAAAAAAAAAAAAAAAAAAAACCTGCAGATAAGAAAGCAACAAGAGGAGTTCCTATTGAAGTGCAGTGGAAACCAATCCAACTAAGATCCATGAGGATGTGGGTTTGATTCCTGGCCTCGATCACTTGGTTAGGGATCGGGCATTGCTGTGAGCTGTAGTGTAGGTTGCAGACGCAGATTGGATCCCATGTTGCTGTGGCTGTGGTGTAGACCAGCTGCTATAGCTTCGATTCAACCCCTAGCCTGGGAACCTCCATATGTCGCAGGTATAGCCTTAAAAAGCAAAAAAACAAAAAACAAAACAAAACAAAAAAACAGGAAGAAAAGAAGGGAGGGAGGAAGGGAGGATGAATGGAAGGAAGGAAGAAAGGGAGGGAGGGAGGGAGAGAGGAGCAAGAGCATCTACGGACAATTCTTTGTGGAAAGTTGACAAAGCAGGGAAACAGAGAGGAGATAGGAACCAGAGGAGAGGACAGGCTGAGGTGGGTGTTTTTCCCAAGCTGAGAAACACAAACTGACAGATGTTTCTCTATAGCAAGAGTCCAGCGGATGACTTCTAATTCTTTTCCCAACACTTGAGCAGCTAAGCTAAATTCAACAGTTATGGTAAAGTAAATTTCTTTTCCTTTGGACATTATACGTTATGCCAGAAAATATTGTGCCTCTTCAATAAAATCTAATTAGGAATATTCTTAGGGAATTTCCATATCAAAAACCAGTGGTCCTACAACACTACAATATTTAAAATTATATAATGTGGCTGTGCAATACTCATATCACAAACCATTATCAAGATGAAAATCTAGTATGGTCATATAAAGAAATGCTATGATTGCTCATATCGAAAAATGCTCTTTTGAAAAAAAGGTTATAGGGAGTTCCCGTTGTGGCTCAGTGGTAACGAAGCTGACTAGTATCCATGACAATGCAGGTTCAGTCCCTGGCCTCACTCAGGGGATAAAGGATCTGGCATTGCTGCAAGCTGTGGTGTAGGTCACAGGCGTGACTCAGTTCTGGCAATGCTGTGGCTGTGGCCTAGGCCAGCACAGGCAGCTCTGATTCGACCCCTAGTCTGGGACCCTCCATATGCCACAGGTACAGCACTAAAAAAAAAGTTATAATTCCTAATATTTAATTATCTGTAACTTTCCATCAGCTTCAAGCTCCTATTACCCCCCTTATACACATTTATAAGTAAATTTAAGTAGAGCTTAAATTTAAGTAGAGCTTAAATTTTTTGGATAATGTTTTTCTATCATTTAACTGATTTTATTCAAAGTCAGTCCTATGTACAGTAAGACAAAATATCCTTAGAAGGGACTGACAACATGTTAACCAACAAAAGAAATCACTATTTACCACATTCACTCAGACATATGCTTACTAGTTTTATCATCTAACCATTAATAATGATCTCCATATACTAGACATGTGTTAGTCATTCTTATACAAACTAGGCATCATTAGAACATTAAACAGTGTTTGCTCATACTGAGTACAGTAATAACACATGTAATTACCAAATGGTAACAGAAATCAAGATAAGTTAAAGGCCTACGATTCCATTAAATTGAGGAAATAAGAAAAGGTAGAGGGAGTTCCCAGCACGGCTCAGTGGTAACAAACCTGACTTGTATCCATGAGGATGTGGGCTCAATCCCTGGCCTCGCTCAGTGGGTTAAGGATCTGGCGTTGCCCTGTGGTGTGGGTCACAGACACGGGTTGGATCCCACATTGCTGCGGCTGTGGTATAGGCTGGCAGCCAAAGCTCCGATTAGACCCTAGCCTGGGAACTTCACATGCCGCACGTGCAGCCCTAAAAAGACAAAAAAAGAGAAGGTAGAGATTCAGACTGTTGTTAAGATTAATCTGTAGCTGAATTTATTAATTTTCCAAATTCTAAGTGAGTTAATTAAATTTCTCTTCTCAGTTCTGTCACCAACAAAAAGAAAATAAAGAAGCAAGTGTAGGGAGTTCCCTTTGTGGGTCAGCAGTTAACAAACCGGAATCCATGAGGACACAGGTTTGATCCCTGGCCTTGATCAGCCCGTTAAGGATCCGGCATTGCCGTGAGCTGTGCTGTAGGTCACAGAGGAGGCTCAGACCCGGTGTTGCTGTGGCTGTAGTGTAGGCCGGCAGCTGTAGTCCTGATTACACCCCTAGCCTGGGAACTTCCATATGCTGCAGGTGTGGCCCTAAAAAGCAAAAAAAAAAGGAATTATGTGTAAAAACTTTGGTTAAACTAATCTCTTCTTAGATAAATGTCCTTTTAGTAAAGCACATTACTTCTTTAATAAATAAATTAAAAAAAAAAAACTTAGCCACACCAAAGCTTGCCGGAAATAGAGCACAATCGTATACTAATAATATCTTTTCTGTTTCTGACACCTCAGAATGGCCTCCTGTCACCGTTCAATTTAGTAGGTTTTCCCTGATGGTCTTCATCATTGCACCATTAATTTTCTCCACTACACTTAAAGCAAATGCTAACTATGTGTTCACTTACATGTTTATTGCCTACTTTCCCACTGGATTGAAAAGCGGAAAAACCTAAATTTTTTCATCACCAAATATAACCAGCTTCTACTCAGATATGTGGTACTCCAAAAGGTGCCCCCCAAATATTATTTAGTTCATACGAATAAGTGAACGCGTTTTATAGTCTAGCAACATTTCTTAGGAACAAAGTCCAAGAGCAGCTGAATCACAGAATGTAAGTTTCCAATTATATAAGCTTACACCTTATTAAAATAAATAACAGGAGTTCCCGTCGTGGCGCAGTGGTTAACGAATCCGAATAGGAACCATGAGGTTGCGGGTTCGGTCCCTGCCCTTGCTCAGTGGGTTAACGATCCGGCGTTGCCACGAGCTGTGGTGTAGGTTGCAGACGCGGCTCGGATCCCGCGTTGCTGTGGCTCTGGCATAGGCCGGTGGCTACAGCTCCAATTCAACCCCTAGCCTGGGAACCTCCACATGCCGCGGGAGCGGCCCAAGAAATAGCAACAACAACAACAACAACAACAACAACAAAAAAGACAAAAGACAAATAAATAAATAACAGTATGATCTAAAAAACAGTTGTGTTTTTTAGCCTGTTGATACAGTAAATTACACGGACTGACCTTTGAACAATGCACCAGCTTTGCAATACCAGGATAAACTGCTCTTAGTCATGATGTACTATCCTTTTTAGATATTGCTGCATTCTCTTTGCAAGTATTTTGTTGAGGATTTTTACATCTATGTTCAAAAGGGATATTAGTCTGCAGTCTTTCTTATTATGGCTTGTCTGGCAATGCTGGCCATAATATGACTTAGGATGCGCTCTCTTCTTCTATGTTTATGGTTGACATCACTTTTTCTTTAAATGACCATCTCAAGAGATGTAGAAAAGTCACTGAAGAAAATTCAACACTGATTTGTGATTAAAAATTCTCAGCAAACTTGGAAAAGAAGGGAACGTCTTTAACCTGATTTAAAAAAAAATCTACCAAAACTCTACAACTAACATATCTAATGATGAAAGATCATATGCTTTCCTTCTAAGTTCTGGAACAAGACAAGGATGTCCTCTTTCTATCCCGCTCAATTCTGTATTAAGGTCCCAGTGCAATAAGAACATACAGGCTGAAAGGGGAGAAGTAAAATAGTCTATTCACAGAGAACATGATTGTCTACATAAAAAATCCCAAAGCATCTACCAAAAAAAGCCACTAGAATAAGCGAATTTAGCTCAGCAACAGGATACAAAGTTAACGTGTAAAAATAAGTTATACTTCTATATATAGAAATGGACAGCTAGAAATTGAAATTTTAAAACATTGTCATTTACACTAGCACCAAAAATCACTATACTTAGGTATAAACAAGCCAAAAAATGTACAAGATCAACATTTTAAACACGACCAGCATTGAAAGAAATCAAAGGCCCAAGTAAATGATGAGATGTACTACCTTTATGGATTGCAAGAATCAATACTTTTAAAATGTTAATTTTCCCCAAAATATATCTATAGACCCAGGTCAACACTCACCATCAATATTACAGCAGAATCTCTGGTATAAGCTGACAAGCTGATTTTAAAATTTATATGAGGAGTTCCCAACATGGCACAGCGGAAACGAATCCGACTAGGAACCATGAAGTTGCAGGTTCGATCCCTGGCCTCGCTCAGTGGATTAAGGATCTGGTGTTGCCGTGAGCTGTGGTGTAGGTCGCATAAGCAGCTCAGATGGTGGTTGCTATGGCTGTGGCATAGGCTGGCAGCTACAGCTCTGATTAGACCCCTAGCCTGGGAACCTCCATATGCCACAGGTGTGGCCCTACAAAAAGACCAAAAAAATAGATAAAATTTATATGAAAAAGCAAAAAACTAAAATAGCCTAAACATCTTTGAAAGGGAATGATGTTTGAGGATTATTACTATTTAAAATCAAGACTTGGAGTTCCCGTCGTGGCTCAGTGATTAACGAATCCGAATAGGAACCATGAGGTTTCGGGTTCAATCCCTGGCCTTGCTCAGTGGGTTAAGGATTCGGCATTGCCCTGAGCTGTGGTGTAGGTTGCAGATGCAGCTTGGATCCTGTGTTGCTGTGGCTCTGGCGCATAGGCCAGCGGCTACAGCTCTGATTAGACCCCTAGCCTGGGAACCTCCATGTGCCATGGGAGTGGCCCTAGAAAAGGCAAAAAGACCCAAAAAAAAGAAAAAAAAATCAAGACTTAGTATAAAACTACAGTAATCAAAACAGACACATAGATCAGTGGAACAGAACAGAATTCAGATGTATGGTAAATTGATTTTTCACTGAAGGTATAAAAAAATTTGAGGATTAGGTCTAAGAGAAATACGCTTCTTTCCTATGGCACTAAATCATAATTGCAAATACTGACTTCTTCGGTCTGAAGTTTTTCTTTACAAGGTGTAAAAAATGTTTTAGGAAAAACATGAACAGCAAACATCAAAGGGAGTAAAAAAAAAAGAAAGAAAATTAATGATAGGAAATGACATTTTAATAATAACATAGAAGACATATGCTAGGTTCCAAGCTTTGTACCTATCTAGATTACTAAAAAGACAAGAGGGGAATAATCATTTCAAAAGCATATAATAAACCTGAATGAAAAAAAAGGGTTTGCCGACATTAAGATAAAGCATTTCTACCTTCTTTCTTTACATATGGAATTTTCTACAAGTTTTTAAAACCAAAACCAATGAGGTACACGATGAATAATTATTCCTTTGTGATGAGAAGGAAGATGGGGGGAGGGGTAGTATATCCCATGATAAATGAAGAGAGCAGTAAAAAGTATACCAGCTGTTGAGAACGAAAAACAGGATAAAACAAATACCTCTGCACAAATAAAAAGTTTATACCTAGTAGCACTTATAGCCCTTTTAGCCGAGTGTCTGGGAGATGGTCCCTCTTCCTGCCCCATCCTGAATCTCCAATACCCAAAGGAATTTAAAGGGCTGCAGGTGACAAAGGATGACATAGGTAGGAACTGAGCTTGCCTATGGTATAAAAACTAGATTCCAATTTTAAGAGACAGGAAGAGAAAAGGGGCGTGGCGGGGAAGAGAAGTGACTTGATGGGACAAGAGAAGATGATTTCATGGTGCACATTACAAGGACTGGGTGGGCGAGTTTACAAAGCTTGGAGTCAGGTGCTGTAGGCAAATTAGTCACCTAGAAGGTAAAGGGGTGGGACAACTATGCATATGGCACTACCAGGAGGCAAAACGAGGAGGAATAGGAATAGAGGGTGAACGTCTCTCAAACCTCTGACCCCCAAATCCCAGTAAATATGATGACCGGGGAATGGGACCAGAGGAGGGGCTGAGCAGCTGGGAGCATCCCCAGGACCCAGGTGGGAGGAAGGCGGCCTTAAAAAGGCACGCCCGCTGGAGACAGAGCAAGAGGGGCCTTCACAGAGTTAAATCTCAGACTCCTGAGGAGGGCAGGGGTGTACGCAGCCAGGGAGGGCTCCCAGGTCCCGAGCGACAAGACACCTCACTCACCTGGTTGGTGACCTGAAAACGAAACAGAGAACATGATTTAGCGACAAATTGCCCGGGACTGGCTGCGGCAACCCAGTCTCCTCCGCTCCTGCCCAAGGCCTCAGGCCGAGATCTTAGCCTGCTCACCTCGGGATTGGCCTCCAGCGGCAGCCAGCGCTGACCCTCCATGGCCGCTCCGCCCGGCCCCTCTCCTGCTCTGACAGCCGTGGCCGCGGCTTCCGCCCCCGCGCGCCCTGACCTGGAACCGTCCAACCCTGCGCCTCCTGGGAGGGGGGTCGAGAGACGAAAAAAAGTTTAACAACACTCTAGCTCCTTTCTCGTTCCCTGCAGAACCACAAGTCTAGTTTTCGACTTGAAGGTAAGATAAGATCGGAGAGGAATAGAATAGGATCCAACTTCCTATTGCAGAATGGAAAAGACTCTGAATCCACTCCCCGCTCCTCTCATGCTTGGACTCTTCCGAGCTAAACAGAGCGCTCCCGTGCCACGCATGCGCCAAGCGTGGGTCTGGGACCGCGTGCTGGCCGGCGCCCTCCCTTCCCTGCAGCGACAGCCCGAGGCGCTAGAGGGCGCGCCGCTGAGTCCTAGACATCGAGGGAGGGACCAGGGCGCTGCCTATTCCCAAGCCCCAAAGCCAGAGGACCCCGGAGGCATGTTCAGAATCTCTTTTGCCCGGGTGCAGAAATGATGTGTTGGCCTTGTCTGCTGTTGCAGAGTGGAGGACATTTCTGTATACCTACACAGTTACGTTTGACAAAAAAAGTACCTGTTATGAATCAGACGCTGTTCTCAGTGTTGGGTACACAAAGCTGAGCTCAGTAGAAGTAAGACGAGGTGGACAAAAGAACGGAGAATCGCGATAAAGTGATACGAGGTTTATAGTGGTAATAGTGGTAACATGAGGTGTGGTGAAACAGCGCAGAGCAGCTAAAGGGGGAAGGGAATGTCCAGAAGGCTTCCTGGAGGAGGTGGACAGCTGGCGGGAGTCCTCGAAAGAGAAGACTTAGCCCATAGAGAGGCTCTGAAGAAGGGAAAGTGTGCCTTGCGGCGGCAGAGCCTGGAAGACTGAAGGGCAGTGCTTAGAGATGATGCTGGAGAGATAAGCAGGGACAAATCCGTCAAAACATCTGGGCTTCATCGTGAGAACAGTGGGGAACCGCTGAAGGATTTTCATCTCCTCCTCCAGACTGGAATTCCACGAAGTCTGCAGCAAGGTCTTTTTTTATTTCTTCCCCCAGCTTAACCCAGTGCCTGATATGTCATAATGCTCAGTAAATATTTGAAGACTGAATGGAATAATCAGATATGCAGAAGCACCATTTGTCAATAATCTGGAAATTTTGTGAGAGTGAAATGATGAGAAATTTAAGGCAGTAGCCCTGGAGATTATTAAAGAAATCCTGTTTGCTGGAGTTCCAGGCTCAGTGGTAATGAACCTGACTAGTATCCATGAGGATGTTGGTTTGATCCCTGGCCTCACTTAGTGGGTTAAGGATCTGGCATTGCTGTGAGCTGCAGTGTAGGTCGAAGACCTGGCTTGGATTTCTCATTGCTGTGGCTGTGGCGTAGGCCGGGAGCTGCAGCTCTGATTCCTAGTTTGGGAATTTCAATATGTGAGGGTGCCGCCCAAAAAAAGGACAAAAAAAAAAAAAAAAAAAAGCCCTGTTTAAAAAGGGTGTCCCTCTGCTCGGTTATCAATGATGACTCCGGAGATTTGACCTGGGATTGAGTGCATCTTACTGCTCTGCTGCAAAGAGAGAGAATGAGGGGAGGGAAGGAGACAAAGATAATTATACTGAGTTTCCCTTTCTTGGGGGAACTTCCAACTCTCCCACTCATATTCTTCTGCCCACTGTTCAACTTCCAAGGGATTTCCTATCCTCTTTCTCCTTATCTACCTGATAGATTGTTGCTATACCCACCCAACTGTGAGTTGGTCCAGCTCATCATATCATTGGCAGCCATTGTTGTATAATCACTTGAGTTTCACAGCGGGGCTCTTAGTGATGTGCCAGGGGCTGTTTTTCAAACGAATTGCTATCAGAGGAATGGCGTTGCTCCAGAACCCTGAGGTCCTGCACTGTGACTCTCCTGTTGGGGCTTGCCTAGGACTCCACATGGCATGGAGCTCTCTAGCACCATTGGATCTGCTGAGACCCAGGGCCAGACAGAAGGCGCTTGTATTCCAGCATGGACTTGCTGCAGAGGATTCTCTCACTCAAGGAGACCCCCTGAGACCCGTAGCCACCCACATCACCCAATAAATGTGTTGTAGCTGTATTCCCAAATGTGGCTGCCTCCAAAAGCCAAGAGACCCGCCAAGTGCTCTGCCTCTTACCTATTAGTAGAAATTGCAGGGTGCGGTAGGTTATCCTTCTCCTTAGAGAGGTTATCCCATTATGCTGCAGATCTTTGGACCCATAAAAACTATGAATGGAGTAGGCCTCTGATGTTTGTAGGGTTTAACTTCCAGTCTCTGGGATGCATGTACCCACCATGGTATGAGGCCAGTACTTCTTAAACTTGAATATGCATAAAATACCTGGGGAATCTGAAATGTAGATTTTGATTCAATAAGTCAAGGAAGGAGGCCAAGATTCTACATTATTGGCCCCCATGGTTTTTTTGGGGGGTGGGGTTTTTTAATTTTTAATTGAAATATATTTGATTTACAGTGCTGTGCTAGTTTCTGGTGTCCAGCAAAGTGAGATATATATATATGTTTATATATATATATATATTTTAAATCTTTATATCATTTGCCATATAAAATTGAAGTTTTTTTCCATTAAGGTTCAAAGCAGGATCAATCCTCATTATTTATGGATTCTGCGTTTACCTACTTGTAAGTAATGTTTATTTGTAACCCCCAAATCAGTGTTCCTGTGCTTTCATTTTTATTTATTTATTTATTTATTTATTTATTGGTCTTTTTTTTTTTTTTTTTTTGCCATTTCTTGGGCCGCTTCCGCGGCATATGGAGGTTCCCAGGCTAGGGGTCGAATCAGAGCTGTAGCTGCCAGCCTACGCCAGAGCCACAGCAACGCGGGATCCGAGCCGCGTCTGCAACCTACACCACAGCTCATGGCAACGCCGGATCCTTAACCCACTAGGGCAGGGATCGAACCCGCAACCTCATGGTTCCTAGTTGGATTCGTTAACCACTGCGCCACAAGGGGAACTCCTCCTGTGCTTTCAAAGTCATTCACAGACACGCACAGAGTGGCAACAAATTTGAGTTCCCAGCTGAGGTCTAGCAAGGCCATGTCAGCCTTCTTGTTTCAGGTATTACCCTGGAAAAAAAAAGAGTTCTTTCTGCAGTCTATTTAGTGCCACTTTTTTTTTTTTCATTTTTGTGCTTTTTACTGGTGATTTCACTATATAAAATGACCCCAGGCCTTGTGCTCATGTGCTGCTTGGTGTTCCTAAGCCCAGGAAGGCTGTCATGTGCCTTATAGAGAAAATAAGGTAAGTTACATTAGGTAAGTTCATTCAAGCATCAGCTGTGGTGCTGTTAGCCCTGGGAACAGTGTCAATGAATCAACAATATATATTAAATGTGGTGACTTTAAACAAAAATACACATAAAAAATGCATTGATCTGTTGAGGAAGATGTAACCAGAGGCTCATGGGAATCTAACCTAGTCCCCCTAGGAGCAGTGGTTCAGTACTTAGTCATTCAGTGTTCATGGTAACTTTATGATGAGAATTAATTGTATATTTCCCCACTCCTTGATGTTGAGTTCAGCCACATGATTTGTTTTGGTCCATAACATGGGGTAGAAATAATGCTGTGCCAGCTCCAAGACCAGACCTGAATAAGTTTGAGCCCATCCTCCACTGGCCATCCAATTGCTAACCCCTAAGACACATGAGCTAAATAAATGTTTCCTTGTAGTATGACATTAGGAATTGGGGTAGGGGAAGCTTTTTTACACAGCAACACCCAATTGCTATATCTGCTCAAAAATGTTCATAATCAAATTCAAATCACAGCTGCCCCCAATTCTAATAACCAAATAAAAATGGGTAGTTGTACTGCCAAAAAAATGTTATTTCCTACATGACAAAACTCGGTTTCATTTTTTTCAGCACCTTTTGAAAGTTCAGCAGCTTCTATTCATTCAAACAAGTCAGGAAATTTTTGACAAATTGATATTTTTTTTCTTTTTTTTTGGATGGCCACACCTGAAGCATATGGAAGTTCCCGGGCTGCTGGACTAGGGTTTGAATTTGAACTTCAGCTGCAGGCCTACACCACAGCCATGGCAACACGAGATTCAAGCCACATCTTCAGCTTACTCTGCAGCGTGGGGCAATATCGGATCCTTAATCTGCTCAGTGAGGCCAAGGATCAAACCATGCTCTTGGACACCATGTTTGGGTTCTTAATCCACTGGGCCACAATGGGAATTCCAGATGTTTGATGTCTTAACAAAAGTACTTGAGCCTCAAAAACTGCTCTGCCATTTTTATAAACTTCTTTCTTATATTTTGAGGGATCTGGCAATTTCCCCAAACTTGAAGTGAAATAAGAAACCCTTCTGTTTTACCTACTCAATTCTCTCCACCTGTTTAGGGATTGTAATTTGGTTGATTTGTAAGAAAACAGGGAATTATGGTCATTTTTCCAGTAGCTCATATTTGCTTTACTGATATGTTTACAACCTGCTGTTCTCTTTCCATGCCTAGTTCCATTCCTGCTAATTTTTTATTTATTTATTTGCCACATGGCCTGTGGAAGTTCCCAGGCCAGGGATTGAATCCTTAATCTTCGAGGCCACCAGGGAACTCTCCTTGGAACCTTTTGTAATGCTAAATCACAGCATGGTCCCCCTTTTAAAGACATTTCAAATGACATTTAAAGATAGTACAGATACAGCCTACAGTACTCATAACTCAGTCGAAGTGCTGAACAGCTATGACCGAGTTCATACACACACCTGCAAAAACAACAGAGTCACACTTGCTGGCACTCTAAGGAGCCATCTGATGCAATGTGCAGTGCAATATCTGAGGAGTTAAATGAGAAAAAGTACACATCTAACAACTGATGAAATTCGGTATTTGTACAACACCTGACTTAATCAAGTGAGGTTGTCATCACAGACATAACCAGCCCAGGAAATCTTCTAGGACAAAGCACAGCCTGGCTCTCCCTAAGGCTGTGGGGGGAGGGGGGTCAATTTCTTGACACACCTGTAATTCATTCATGTGACATGTGACACGACCATCATCATTCTCTGTCTTATTTATCTTGATAGGAATATGTCCAGCTGTCTTCATGCTGTCTAAGTCCCCTGTCATCTGCTTTCAGCCTGCATGGCATTGCCAAACAACCATCCTAAAACATAACCTTTTTTGCAATACTTAAGAATATATCAAAACCTAATGTAATTTGGCCTGTCTGTGGTACGGATGAAAAATTGTACCCACCTGATCAGAAATCGTGACTACCATAATATTGCTATGTTCCTATAAGCCTGCACTTAACCTATTTAGGTCTCTCTCTCTTTTTTTCTTTTTAGGGCCACACCCATGGCATATGGAAGTTCCCAGGCCAGGGGTGGAATCGGAACCATAGCCACTGGCCTACACCACAGCCACAGCAACGCCAGATCCAAGCCGTATCTGTGACCCACAGCACAGCTCACAGCAATGCTGGATCCTTAACCCACTGAGCAAGGCCAGGGATCAAACCTGTGTCCTCATGGATGCTGGTCAGATTCGTTTCCACTGAGCCACGACAGAAACTCCAGGTGTCATTTTTAAAATGAGACTCTCTCTAAGTTCCCCGTAAGCCTAAGGTTAAAAACTATGTCTTGCAGTTTTCAGGCAAATGTGTGACTTGGCCAAGTGAAATGAAAGAAGAATGTGAGACAGTGACAAATTGTAATATGTAAAACCTATCTAAATGCATTGTCATTGTGTCTCTGATATAGCTTGTTTTATTTTGTTTTACCTTAAATATGTGAGTGGTAACTTGATAATGAGAATTAACTGTATATTTCCCCACTCCTTGACATTGAGTTCAGCCATGTGTTTTTCGGTTTTGTTTTATTTTGTTGGCCACCCCGTGGGCATATGGAGCTCCTGGGCCAAGGATCAGATCGGAGCAGCAGTGGTGACCTATGCCAAAGCTGCAGCAACGCCAGATCCTTTGACACACTGTGCCTGGGCCGGGAATCAAACTGGAGTCCTGGCACTGCAGAGACATGTGACTGGTTTTGATCAATAAAATGGAGCAGAAATAATGGTATGCCCCAAATCTAAGCAACTGTATACTCTGCTTAAGGTCTAAAACCTCTATGATGCTCAGATTAGTGATCATGCTTTTTCCTAGTTCTGCTCCTGCTGCCCACTGATCACCACCACCCCTCACCAACACCACCACAACACACACAAACACACCCATGTTCTTAAATCACCCATATTCTCTTTATTTTTTTATTTTTTGCTTTTTAGGGCTGCACCCACGGCATATGGAGGTTCCCAGGCTAGGAGTCCAACCGGAGCTACAGCTGCCGGCCTACACCACAGCCACAGCAACATAGGATCCTAGTGGCATGTGTGACCTACACCACAGTTCACAGAATGCCAGCTCCTTAACCCACTGAGCGAAGTCAGGGATCGAACCCGCAACCTTATGGTTCCTAGTTGGATTCGTTTCCACTGCGCCACGACAGAAACTCCTAATCACCCATATTCTTGAATAGCCTGGATTACATAGGCAGCTGGAAAAGGATTTCAGCAGCTGCGCTGGGAGATCTGCATCCCGCTGGAGCTCTGGGAAATGAGATTGCAGCCTGAAAATTAAAACCAGAGTTGGAAGTTTTTACCGATTAGGTAGTGATACGGCTTAACATCCCTGAACTCCATTGTCTCAACTTTAGCATGGAGGCAATTTGTGATCTAGATAACTTACAGGCTTCTTCTGAGGCTGGAATATCATGACAATGATAACAAGAGCTAGTATTTATTGAGTACTTACCATGTCTAGGAACTTTGCTATGTGCTTTACATATGTGATCCCATTGAACTTTTAGTAAAGTTTTGTGAGACAAATAAATAGTAATCACTTTTTTTTTTTAGCTTTTCAGTGCCACACCTGTGTCATATGGAAGTTCCCAGGCTAGCAGTCAAATCAAAGCTGTAGCATCCGGCCATAGCCATAGCCATGGCAACGAGGGATCCAAGCCACATCTATGACTTATGCCACAGCTCATGGCAATGCTGGATCCTCGACCCACTCACTGCCCAAGGCCAGGAATCGAACCTGCATCCTCATGGATGCTAGTCAGATTCACTTCTGCTGCACCACAGTAGGAACTCCCAATAGTTTCTTTTTTACAGATAGCTAGCTTTCTTGAAGTCACACAGCCAAGAGGTAAAAGAGGGATTTACATATTTATTTTTTGGCCACACTCACACAGCATGTGGAAGTTCCCAGACTAAGAATAGAACCTGAGCCACCGCTGCTACCTGCACCGCTGCAATGACAATGATGGATCCTTAACCCACTGCTCCATAAAGGAACTCCAAAAGAGGGGTTTACCTATTATATTTTTATTTATTTATTTATTTTTGCTTTTTAGGGCTGCACGCGTGGCATATGGAACTTCCCAGGCTAGGGGTCAAATTGGAGCTACAGGTGCCAATCTACACCACAGCCACAGTAACACAGGATCTAAGGTGAGTTTGAGGCCTATACCTCAAACTCAAGGCAACGCTGGATCCCCAACCCACTGAGCGAGCCCAGGGATCAAACCTGTGTCCTCATGGATGCTAGTTGGTTTTGTTTCAACAGCACCACAGTGGGAACTCCCAAAAGAGGGATTTAGAATCAGGCCTATATTGTGACTATAAAGCTCCGAGCATTTCATGTTACCCTCCACCGTCCTAGCTGCCTGTTGCTGCTGGAAAAGTTACCACACACTTACTGGCTTAAAACAGCACAAATTTATTACTATCTGTCTGAAAGTCAGAAGTCTGAAATGTGTCTCACCGGGCCAAAATCAAGCTGTTGGTAGGACTGTGTTTCTTTTGGAAGCTCTATGGAAAAATCCTTTTTTTTCCTTTTCCAGCTTCTGGAAGACCTCGGCATTCCTTGGCTCTCCCCTTTCCATCTTCAAAGCCAGCAACGGTCAACTGAGTCTTTCTCATATCCCTTTCTTCCTAATTTGTTGACCACCATCTTCCATATTTAGGATCCTATGATAACACTGGCCATCTCCGGGTAATCCAGCAACATTTCCTTAGGTCCACTGATGAGCAAACTTAACTCTTAATTCTCCCCTTGCCATGTAATAGAATATTCACAAATTCTGGGAATTTGGGGGTTGACTGGGGACCATTTTTCTGCCTATTACATCCATTGATAATATAGTACAGTATACTACAGTATTGCGTATGTGTTTAAGTGATATATATATATATATATATATATATATATATATATTTGGCCTTGCTTTTGGCCTGTGGAAGTTCCAGGGCCAAGGATTGAACCCATGCCACAGCAGTAACCAGACCTATAGCAGTGACAACACTGGATCCTTAACCCATTGAGCCACCAGGGAACTTCAAGGGACATCTTTGCTTTTGTTTCCCCAGCATCTTTTCATGCAAATTTTTTTTCACCTCTCTCACTTAACACCTTTGGCTGTTAGTGACTTTGCCAATGACACAGAGGGCTGTTACCACAGTGTCCTATTTTTCCATCAGACTTCCATAGGAAGGAAATAATTTGATTCACTTGGGGAGTATGTTTCCAAGCTACCTAATATTTTAACCAGATCCAGTAATCTTGAGTCAATGGCTACTTTTTGGCATAGATTCTGAGTGCTACGTTCCAAGCACAGTTCTAGGGACTTTACACACATTAACTATTGTAATTCTCCATCAATCCTATAAAAGTGTTTGTGGTGAACAGAATAGTAAAAGATGCCCCTGGGAATTCCCGTTGTGGCACAGGAGAAACGAATCTGACTAGTACCCATGAAGACGGGGGTTCAATCCCTGGCCTCACTAAGTGGGTGAGGGATCTGGCGTTGCCGTGAGCTGTGGTGTAGATCGAAGCTGCAAGCTCAGTTCTGGCATTGCTGTGGCTGTGGTGTAGGCAGGCAGCTGCAGCTCCGATTTGACCCCTAGCCTGGGAACTTTCATATGCCGTGGGTGCGGCCCTAAGAAAAAAAAAAAAGATGCCCATCCCTCAAAATTATTATCCCCCTTATTCGATCAAACAGTAATGTAGGTACTGCTCTGCGTATGTAATTTAGGTTTCATCCTGGATTACCTGGGTATGCCCCATCTAAACAGGGAATCTTCTCAAACTTGAGTGGTGAAAGAAAACAGAGGAGAGCTTATGCAGAAGGAGAGGCAGAGCAATTCAAAGTGTGGAGGACATGACCTGGCATTAATGGCTTTGAGGATGTTGGATGGGGGCCACAAGTCAAGGAATGCAGATTATGTCCAGAAACTGAGAACCTCCATCCAAAAGCCAGCAAGGAAATGTGAACTGTATAGAATTGAGTCAGCTAGCAACTTGAAAGCAGATTCTCCTCCTGATGGGGAAACAATGGGGCCCTGACATTTTACCAGCATAGTTCTAGATTGAAGATTGAGGCATTGTAACTAAATTTAACAAGTGGTTTTTGATTTGAATCTGGTCGTGGGTAGGGCAGGGAACATTTTTGAAGAATATTATTAAGGAGTTCCCGTCGTGGCACAGCGGAAATGAATCCGACTAGGAACCATGAGGTTGTGGGTTCGGTCTCTGGCCTCGCTCAGTGGGTTAAGGACCTGGCGTTGCCGTGAGCTGTGGTGTAGGTTGCAGACGTGGCTCGGATCCTGTGTTCCTGTGGCTGTGGTGTAGGCCCTAGCCTGTGAATCTCCATATGCTGCGGGTGCGGCCCTCAAAAAAGAATATTGTTACGAGGAAATTTGAATTTGGCCCATGTGTTAAATAATAGCATTTTATCAATATTAATTTTTCTGAGTGTGATGGTTGTATTGAGATTATGCAGCAGAATGCCCTTGTTCTCAGAAGATACATGCTCAAGTACTTAGGGATGATGTGTCATCATTATTGTGCATGCAGCTAGAGTTAAAGTAAATGTGTAAAAATTTCGGTGCATCTAGATGCAGGGTATACGGGTGTTCACATACTCTTTTTTGCAACTTTTCTGAAAAAAAATTAAGTTTTTCAAAAGAAAAAGCTGAGGGAAAATCGCTTTGGATACTCTATAGAATGATTTTGAGATGAGTAGGAGGAAAGTGGGAAGACCGAATGGGTTCTGCTGCAGTCAGGTTGAGGGCTGGCGCGGCCGCGAAGAAGCACACCCACCCTACCAGTGAAGTGAATCCGAGTGATGCAAGCTAATCATGAAACTATAGGTCCACAGGAATCTCCCCTGCAGGACAAACTTCCAAAGGGAAGACGAAGTGGTGGTCCCGCAGCTTTCAAATTTGGCGAGCAGTACCTACTAAGCACGAGTCTGCGCAGCCAGAAATTGGCGCTTGCGCAAAGGGCGCTGTGGGAGGGGGTCAGGAAGAGTCCAAATTGATGAGATTAGTGGGGGTGGCGGAATCCTAAAGATAATCAGTCCTTCTCTTTGAAAGGCATCCGCCAAATTTTGGACCTTTTCTCCTTACAGAGTTTTCTTTTTTACTGACAAGATCCAGAATATCGATGTCTAATTGAGACTAAGGATGAATTACACACGGATCTTTTTTTTCTCTTCCCCTACGTCTGCTGTGTGCGCCGGCCCTCAAGGGGCGGGAAGAGGAAGCGGAAGTGTCGGTGAACCCGGAGTGCCCACCGGAGGGTGGAAGAAGCCCTCAACCCAGTCATGGAGGGGTCTAGTGAGCCGCAGCTGGACGCTAAGGCCAAGGTAAGACCTGGCCTCGAAGGAGCCAGGGCAGCGGGGCTCCGGAGCAAGAAAAGTAGTTCTATAAATTGTGTTTTCTGCTTCCATTTCAGGTCACCAACCAGGTGAGTGAGTGGCCACCCCGACCAGTCCTTAGTCGGCCTGGGCTGGGCAAGCGGAGGGCGGCTGCGCCTGGCTCTCCGGCCGCATCTGGCAGGTGCGGGACGATGCCACCGTGAGCCATCGTAGTTCTCCCCCTGTCCAAGGCCTGTGTCTGCGAGCGCGTGACTTTCATCCTGCCATCCAGCCTTGCTCTTGTAAATAGCCACTGCCATTGTAAATGATCTCCTTCTCTCACTCCAGCCTGAAGAGTACAGACCAAATATTGTTCTTCCTTGTTTAAGCACCGTTGATTCAACACTAGATTTAGAGTATTTTAGAACGTAATATATAGAGAGAAGTTAGTAAAATGTACGAAGATAGCACTGCAAACCTTTGCTTAGTTCTATTTTTTTTTTTAGTTTTTTATTTTACTTTATTACCTTTTAGGGCCCCACGTGCGACATATGGGGTCCAATCCCAGCAGCAGCTGTGACCCACACCACAGCTTGGGGCCGAGCGCAATACTTAACCCACTGAGCGAGACCAGGGATCAAACCCCAATCCTCATGGATACTAGTCACATTCTTTACCGCTGAGCCGCAATGGGAACTCCTTTTTTAGTTTTTAAAAAGGAGTTTGTTGAAGGTGGAGAGTTTATCTCTTTTACTTTTCAGTGTCTGTATTTTTTATGCTTGGAATAAGAATTTGAATTTTTAAGTATATCTTCGGACTATTTCTTTGTTCCAAGTGTTCTTGTCCTTTTTCAGCTAATAAATTCCTTTTAGCCAAGTAACTTGTAACACTTCCCAGAAGAAGAGTACTAAAACAGTATTTTAAAGACAGGAGTTACCCAGGACACAACAATATAAGAAAGGGCTGAGATAAATAATGAGAACACAGGGGCTGAGAGATGTTCATTAACTGACATCTGTCAGTTTGACATCTGTCTTTAGTTGATCTTGATATTGTTTTTGAGGATTTCTGGGAGATAGGAGGAACTCAAGATAGTAATCAACCCTCTGTCTGGCTTTGCTCAGAGTTATTGCTCAATAGCTCTGATTCAATCTCTCAAGTCATCTGTTTACTTGCATTAAGTCATATGTTTATTTGAATAAGATATCCTGGAACTGCATTATACTAGATTATAGGGTTTTAAAAAATGAAATCTTGGGAGTTCCCTTATGGCTCAGCAGGTTAAGGATCTGATGTAGGGTTTTAAAAGATGAATCTTGGGAGTTTCCTGGTGGCTGCAGGTGCTCCCTTGGGAGCAGGTTAAGGATCTGATTGTAGGGTTTTAAAAAAATGAATCTTGGGAGTTCCCTGGTGGCTTAGCAGGTTAAGGATCTGATGTCATCACTGCTGTGTCTTGATTTGATTCCTGCCGGGAAATTCTGCATGCCTCAGGTGCGCCACAGCCTGGGGGTCCAATTTAGGAGTTCCTGTCGTGGCACAGCAGAAACGAATCTGACTAGGAACCATGAGGTTGTGGGTTCAATCCCTGGCCTCGCTCAGTGGGTTAAGGATCTGGTGTTGCCGTGAGCTGTGGTGTAGGTCACAGATGCGGCTCGGATCCTGAATTGCTGTGGCTGTGGTGTAGGCTGGCAGCTGTAGCTCCGATTCGACCCCTAGCCTGGGAACCTCCATATGCCGTGGGTGCGGCCCTAAAAAACAAAAAATATATAAAAAATACAAAAAATAACGCAATTTATTTGTATAGTGATGGAGGTTAGGAGTTCAGAATTAGTCTTGTGGGACTAATATCAGGGTATTGGAAGAGCTGTGTTTCTTTTGAAGGTGTTAGAGGAGAGTCTGCTTCCTTGTCTCTTTTGGCTTCTGGAGGTTGCCTGCATTCCTGTACTTTCATCTTCAAAGTACATCATTCCAGCCTCTACTTCTGTCATCACCTTTCCTTCTGCTACCTATCATCATACAGTCTTCGCTGATTCTGACCCTCCTGCTGGCCCAAGTAGATAATCCAGAAAAACCTCCCCACATCAAAGTCCTTAATGCAGTCAAATCTACAAAATATTTTGTCATGTCAGATAACGTATACACAGACTTCTGGGAATTGGGATGAGGACCTCTTTGAGGACTGTTATTTGGCCAGTACATATCCTTTCTATGGAGTCATTCACCTGTACTATGATTGTTTATATAGAAAAAGCCAAGATGGGAGTTCCCATCGTGGCTCAGCGGTTAACGAACCCGACTAACATCCATGAGGATGTGGGTTCGATCCCTGACCTCGCTTAGTGGGTTAAAGATTCAGCATTGCCGGGAAATGTGGTGTAGGTCACAGACACAACTCAGATCCCACGTTGCTACAGCTCTGATTTGACCCCTAGCCTGGGAAACTCCATATGCCGCAAGTGCAGCCCTAAAAAGACAAAAAGGCAAAAAATAAACAAAATAAAAAAATAAAATTTGAAAAAAAAAAAAACCAAGATAACTTACATTTACATTAGTAGAATTAATTATGAGTTTAGCAAGGTGATTCCATGTTTTTTTATAATTCAAACACAGGAAGTTGAAAAATGGTTTGTTTTTTTTTGTTGTTGTTGTCTTTTTGCCATTTATAGGGCCGCTCCCACAGCATATGGAGATTCCCAGGCTGGGGGTCCAATTGGAGTTATAGCCACCGGCCTACGCCAGAGCCACAGCAACACGGGATCCGAGCCGCGTCTGCAACCTACACCACAGCTCACGGCAACGCCGGATCGTTAACCCACTGAGCAAGGCCAGGGATCGAACCCGCAACCTTATGGTTCCTAGTTGGATTCGTTAACCGCTGCACCACAACGGGAACTCCTGAAAAATGTTTTTTAAAAAGATGTCATTTACAATGTTAGTGAGTTGTAAAGTACCTTACAATAGGACTAACAAAAGATGTTCAAACTTTTATGAAGAAAATTATCAAAAAGTGAGAGACTTCTGGTTTCTGGTCCAGTGTGTAAGGAGTTTGGAGGTCATCACTCTGCCTTAAAGTGAGCAAAAAGCTGAACAAACTGAAAAACCAGCAACTCTTTCTTGGATCTTTCAGGGAAGTGAGGTCATTGGGCCAACTGCTATCCCCCAACTGGAGAGACAGGTGAATACAGAGAAACACAACTTCTCCAGAACAGAAACCCATTATGAAAACCAGTTCTGGGGTAGGAAAAGCTAACTGTGATTGATGAATTACTGCAAGCTCAGCGTGAACAAATCTGAGTTAAAATGTCAGGGGACCCCCCCCCCCAAGTCATTAGGGGGAATCTCATACTCTTAGTAGTTTTATATCTAGGAGCTCCTAAATTGAACATTTTTATTCTTAATTTCTGATGTTTTTTTTAAATATTATACTGCTAGACAAAATGATTGTATGTATTCAGTGGTGTTATGGGGGAGGGAGTCTTGACCTAGCTGTTAAGTCTTTTGTGTTTTAATATGTGCCTTTTTTTTTTGTCTTTTTTAGGGCCACACCCTTGGCATATGGAGGTTTCCAGGACAGAGGTCGAATCAGAACTGTAGCTGCTGGCCTACGCTACAGCCACAGCAATGCCAAATCTGAGCCGAGTCTGCGACCTACACCATAGCTCACGGCAACGCCGGATCCCTAACCCACTGAGCAAGGCCAGGGGTCAAACCTGAGTCCTCATGAATGCTAGTTGGGTTCATTAACCACTGAGCCACAGCAGGAACTCCTGTAGTATGTGCATTTTAAATATACCAGGTATAGCTAATTTTTAGGGCTGATACTAGTTTGCATTTCTTGAGGTATAATACATTCTCTTTCTTGAAATATTTCTCACCAGTAGGAGAACCAGCAAGGTTAATTGGGACTAGTCCTCCAGCAAGAGTTCACACCCCTCTTACAATCGACCAGCGTAACTGTTTTCTCTGTCTTTAAAAATATTCTCGGAGTTCCCGTCGTGGCGCAGTGGTTAACGAATCCGACTAGGAACCATGAGGTTGTGGGTTCGGTCCCTGCCCTTGCTCAGTGGGTCAAGGTTCCGGCGTTGCCGTGAGCTGTGGTGTAGGTCACAGACGTGGCTCGGATCCTGCGTTGCTGTGGCTCTGGCGTAGGCTGGCAGCTACAGCTCCGATTCGACCCCTAGCCTGGGAACCTCCATATGCCGTTGGAGCGGCCCAAGAAATGGCAAAAAGACAAAAAATAAAATAAAATAAAAAAATAAAAATAAAAATATTCTCAAAATTTACCTCTCCTTGCCTTTTTGTTTTCCTTCTTAATTCCCTATTTAGCCATCTGAAGGATGGCTAAGTTAGACTAGGTCTTTTCCCTGCTGGAAGCCTTTTAAAGAGCCCTATCATGCTAGGAAAAAAGTCTTAACTATTTTCCTTGGCTTAAAAGGCCTTCAAAACTGGTCACGTCTTACCACTCTTCCTAGTTCATGCCACTTCAGCCACGAGGGCTGTGGGCCTCATTCTCTGCACACGCTGAGCAAGCTTCTCCCTCTGTCCAGGATACTCTTCTCCAGTTATCCATGTGGCTTTTTCCTTCACTTTACTTGGCGTCTTTCTACTCAAAACCATCTCAAGAGTTCCCCTTGTGGCTCAGTGGGTTATGGACCCAGTGTTGTCTCTATGGGGATTTGGGTTCGATCCCTGGCCTCACTCAGTGGGTTAAGGATCCACTGCTGTTAGCTGTGGTGTAGGTTGCAGTTGTGGCTCGGATCTGGTGTTGCTATGGCTGTGGCGTAAGTCAAGCTGCAGCTCCAGTTCTACTCCTGGCCCAGGAACTTCCATATGCAGATGTGGCCATAAAAAAGAAAACAAAAAACGAAAAAACTACCTCCTCAAAGAGGTCTTTCCGGGCTCTAAATAGCCTTCCTGGTTACTCTATCCCCTTTACCTGCATTTTAAAAATACTTAAAAAAAAAAAAAAAAGAAAAGGAAGTAGAAGTATTTTTTATAACACTTAAAACCACATTATATATGTATTTGCTTACTATCTGTCTTGCTAGAGTGTAAGTTCCTGAAGCAGGAAATTTGTTTTCTTTTTTAAAGTTTTTCTATTAAAGTATAGTTGATTTATGATGTTTTGACAATTTGTCTTTTTTTTTTTTGAGTAGGTGAAGTAGAAAGACAAATACCATATGATATTACTTACATCTAGAATCTAATATACGGCACAAATGAACCTCTCCACAGAAAAAATCATGAACTTGGAGAACAGACTTGTGGTTGCCAACGGGGAGGGAGAGGGAGCGGGATGGACTGGGAATCTGGAGTTAATACATGCAGACTATTGCCTATTTAACCATCTGGAGAAGACTTTTGCAGTCTAAGACTAGTTCTTAAGCAATGAGAGCTTGCTATATAGCACTGTGAACTATGTCTAGTCACTTATGATGGAGCATGATAATGTGAGAAAAAAGAATGTATATATGTATGTGCGACTGAGTCACTTTGCTGTACAGTAGAAAATTGACAGAACACTGTCAACTAGCTATAATGGAAAATAAATCATTATAAAAAAATTAAATAAAGTGCTTAGAACATAGAGACAGAGTAACTAGTCTAGTCACGTGGATAGAAGGTAGCAGAGCTGAGATTCAAACTCATGCCTGTCTGTCTTCAGAGGATGAGCTTGTTAAATTTAACAAACCATTGTGCTGCCTTGTCTAGCCCCAGAATGTCAAAGGTTATTCATTACTTCACATTGTGATACTTGTAAACATTGTTTTGTAGTAATTCACAGTCCTCTTTGATTATAACTGCTTATCACAGAGGAATGATTGTTCCTATTGTTGCCACATTTTATGGCTTTCCTTCTTGCCAATTTTATGGTATAGATCAAAAGAAAGATGCTTTATTGACAGGCACTGTTTAGTGCCATTTTTCCTCTTCTGTACGTGAGACATAGTGACTAAGTACCATTTATGTAATAGTTCATAGATATAGGACTGCTTTTGTTCTTCTGTGTGTTGGGTGCTTCAGTCACCTAAGGAGGTATGACCTTCCCTCAGGGAGTTTGCAGTCTAGAGGATGTGGGGGAGGGAGGCAAATGCAGAGGGCTGCTTATTCAAGGCAGAATGTTCTAACTCCTGAGGCATCAGAAGTGATGTGAACGTTCATAGAAAAGTAGAGTAAACCAGGAACAGGGCAGGTAGAATTTGAGAGGAGGTTTGAATGTTACATCGATGTTGGAGAGCAATATTCCAAGAGGAATGAGCAGCACGAGCAAAGGTGTAAAAACTAAAAGACAGTTTAAAGGGATGGGTCCAGCCTGAGCACAAGTGGGAAAGCTCTTTGGGACTCTGTTGTGCGATGCCTTCAGTGCTAAGGGAAGGGTTGGTAACTAGTTCCTCAGGCAGTAGACATGACCGGTTTTTGACCTGTGATATTAGATTTGGTCAATTTATATGTAGTGTTTAGAGTCTAGCCTCTGGATTGGAGCTGAAAAAGGCCATAGGCAAGAAACTGATTAGGAGGCTGCTGTAAAATTGAAGGCAAGGTTTTTTAAGGTTTTGAGTAGGTTAGTGACAGGGAGATTGAGAAGAAATGAGTAAGTGTCAGTGGCATTGGCTGAAATAAAATCTTGAGCACCTAGCAGTTCATGTATGTTTTGAGTAAGGGAGAAAGAAATCCAAGCTGACAGAATTTTCAGACCCGAGTCACTTGGAACATGGGGGTCATTAGTAGACCTGAACTTTGGATAAAAAACGTTTTGGGGGAAAATTGATACTTGTTTCATGCTGCAGGGCAGTTGTCCTGTGTACTTTCTAGTAATGAATGTGTTTAGTGGGAAAGGCTTTCTTTTCTGTATTATTTTTACTGGAGACCTTAACACTAACCAAATAAGAATTTTTAAATCGGTTTTTAGGGCCACACTTGCGGCATATGGAAGTTCCCAGGCTAGGGGTCATATCGGAGCTGTAGCTGCCGGCCTTGGCCACAGCCACAGTCACAGCAACACCAGATCCGAGCCGTGTCTGCAACCTACACACAGTTTACGGCAATGCTAGATCTTTCACCCACTGACTGAGGCCAGGGATCGAGCACACATCCTCATGGATATGAGTCGGATTTGTTTCTGCCACACAGCTGGAACTCCCTGAAAAATTTTTATTATTTGTATTTGCTAAAATTTCAGTGATCTAATATGGTTCAGCTTATACAGTTTTGAGAATTCATTTTTGATAAATCATATGCCATAGTAAGTTTATTAACAAAGCTGTTTTCGGCTCGTTGTGTTTGCTCTGCTTTAGTTATCTGTTGCCTTGTAACAACGTACCCCAAACTTAGTGATTTAAAGCAATTGTTTAATTATCTCTTATGAGTCTCTGGGTTAACTGGGCTTAGCTGGGTGATGGTTTCTGCTCCTTGTCACGTCAGCTGGGGGCTTGAGACATTGAGGAGCCTTGTTGGGCTGGAAGTGAAGAGGGCTCACTCACATGCTAGTGATGCCCTGGGCCACGTGAGCTGGTGATTGGAGCACCTTGGTTCTCCTTGACACAGCCGCTCCCATGATGGTGTCTGGGTTCCAAGAGGGAGTGTCCAAGAGCCAGCATCTCATGAAGAAGGAAGCACATGCTTCCACTTCTCTTAAGGAAGGCCTGGAATCAAAGATTCTAGAATACCTCTTCTGCCATAGTCTACTGGTCAAATAACAGGGACAGTTCAGATTCTTGCTCTACTGCTTTTTTTTTTTTTTCTTTTTTAAGGGACGCAGGCATATGGAAGTTCCCAGGCTAGGGGTCGAATCAAAGCTGCAGCTACCAGCCCACACCACAGCCACAGCAAAGCGGGATCTGGGCCTCATCTGTAACCTACACCACAGCTCATGGCAACACTGGATTCTTAACCTGCTGAGCCACAACAGGAACTCTCATGACCTACTTCTTGATGTGAGAAGGGAGGCGTCCATACAGAAAGAGGTGGAAGTACTTGTTGGAGGCTATCTTTGGAGACAGGTTACCACATACTCCAGAACGTATTAGCTCAACAAATACTTATTTGAACATTGACTTACTAGAACATCAGATAATGTTCTAATAGATTTAGGAGTAACTAAAATCCTCTGCTGTCTTAGAATTTGCATTTCCTTGGCGACACAGGTAATGAATAAGTAAATCTGATAATTTTAGAAACTGATAAGTAAAGTTCTCCTTGTGGTTCAGTGGAAACGAACCCGACTAGGATCCATGAGGACACGGGTTTGATCCCTGGCCTCGATCAGTGGGTTAAGGATCCCTGGCCTCGATCAGTGGGTTGCTGTGAGCTGTGGTGTAGGTTGCAGACACAGCTCGGATCTGGTGCTGCTGTGGCTGTGTTGTAGGCCAGCAGATGTAGTTCTCTTTCTACCCGTAGCCTGGGAACTTCCATATGCCACAGGTGTGGCTCTAAAAAGCAAAAACAAACAAAAAACCTGATAAATGCAGTAAAGAAAATCAAGGCATGAATGAAGTTGCCGTTAAACAAGATGAAGGCTAATGACTTAGCAAACTTTGTCCACGTATGCTAGAGCTAATATGAATTCTCAAGTAAAAATTTGCTAATAACTCATGCCATGATAAGTTTCTGCATATATAAAGTACTTAGCATAGAGTATAGCACAGCACTGTCCAATAGAACTTTATACAATGTTGGAACGTTCTGGGTTGGCACTACCCAGTATGGTAGCCCCAGCCACATGTGGGGTTCTTTATATGTGGCCAGTGCAATTGAGGAACTGAATCTTTTATTTATTAAATTAAATCATTTACTTTTTGGCCATGCCCATGGCATATGGAAGTTCCTCGGCCAGGGACCAAACCCACGCCACAGCAGTAATCAGAGCCACAGCAGTGTCAATGCCAGGTCCTTAACCTGCTAAGCCACCAGGGAACTCTGAATTTTAAATTGATTTAAATAGTCACAACTGGCTAGTGGCTACTGTATTGGACAGTTCAGCTCTTGCATGTAGAAGATGCTAAACCTTGCCCCTTCTTAGACCTGTCTACTTTTCTTCACCTAGTAGAACTCAGTTTAATTCTAAATGGTAATTGTGTTGCAAGCTAGGTGTAATGAAAAAGTCAAGGAATATAGAATCAGACAAATTTGGGTTTGAAGACCAGCTCTATTAGTTTTGTATCCTGGGATGAATTGTTTAATCAGTCTTTTCCTTGTAATGCTTTTGAGAGAGGTTGATGTATACAGATCACTTGACATTCTTTCCATTTGAAAACTTTAAAAAAGGAGAGAACTTAAAAATGGATATTTTGTGACTCACTATAAAATTTACATACAAAGGCTAGAAATGGGAACACAGGAATGTGAACAAAGGTTTTAGGTTAGTGGTGTTGCGCATGGTTATTTTTAAAATTTTCTCTTATGTTTTGAAAAATAAAAGTTAAATTTAAACTGAAATGGTCTTTAAAATTTTTTTCTTTCTTTTTTTTTTTTTCCTTTTCCAGCTACCCTGCGGTGTATAGAGCTCCTGGGCCAGGGATCAAATCTGAGCCATAGTCTTGACCTAAGCCACAGCGGCAGCAATGCTGAATCTTTTTTTTTTTTTCTTTTTGCTTTTTCTAGGGCCACTCCCTCGGTACATGGAGGTTCCCAGGCTAGGCATCTAATTGGAGCTGTAGCCGCCGGCCTACGCCACAGCAACACAGGATCCAAGCCACGTCTGTGACCTACACCACAGCTCACGGCAACGCCGGATCCTTAACCCACTGAGCAAGGCCAGGGATCGAACCTGCAACCTTATGGTTCCTAGTTAAACACTGTGCCATGACAGGAACTCCAACAATGCTGAATCTTTAATCCACTGTGCTGGCCAGGGGTAGAATCTGTCCCAGGGCTCCCAAGACGCCGTCAGTCCCGTTGCAACGCAGCAGGAACTCCAGAATTTATTTCTTTATAGACATTTTTTTTGTCTTTTGTCTTTTTTGTTGTTGTTGTTGTTGCTATTTCTTGGGCCGCTCCCTTGGCATATGGAGGTTCCCAGGCTAGGGGTCTAATCGGAGCCATAGCTGCCAGCCTATGCCAGAGCCACAGCAACACCAGATCCGAGCCATGTCTGCAACCTACCCCACAGCTCACGGCAACGCCGGATCGTTAACCCACTGAGCAAGGGCAGGGACCGAACCCGCAACCTCATGGTTCCTAGTCGGATTCGTTAACCACTGCGCCACGACGGGAACTCCTTTTTTTTTTTTTTTTTTTTTTAATTTTGGTCTTTTAAGGGCCACACCTATGGCATATGGAGATTCCCAGGCTAGGGGTCAAATCAGAGCCACAGCTGCTGGCCTACACTACAGCCACAGCAATGCAGGATCCGAGTCACATCTGCGACCTACACCACAGCTCAGGGCCTTAACCCACTGAGCGAGGCCGGGGATTGAATGGCATCCTTATGGATCCTAGTCAGATTCATTTCTGCTGAGCCACAACAGAAAATCCCTTTACAGACAGTTTTTATAGTGATTTTTTTTTTTATGTTACTACTCACTTCAGCTATCATATCAACTAATTTTTAGTGTGGTAGACTGAGCTAATTTTTTGTTGAATAGCTTTTATTTTTATTTGTTTATTTATTTTTGCTTTTTAGGGCCTCACACATGGCATATGGAAGATCCCAGGCTAGGGGTTGGAATCTGAGCTCCCCAGCCCACTGAGCAAGGCCAGGGATTGTAACCACATCCTTATGGATACTAGTTGGATTCATTTACACTGTGCCACAACTGGAACTGCTCAGCTAATTTCTTTGTTTACCTTTTTAATCTATATTTGCCTTCTGAGTATTTTTCTTATGTTCCTTTTACTTCAGGATGTTTTCTCTTTCCTTTTTTTTTTTTAACTACTAGCTTTTTTTTTCTGTACATTTTCCTTTTAAAATCATTTTCTTTATTCTCCAAGAATTTTGAGGCCACATTACTTTATCCTTAATATTCTCCATAGTGATGTGTGCCATATTCTAATTTTTTTTCTTTTTAAATTTAAAATGTCCTATGCAGTTCATTCCTATTTAAGGCTCAGCAACCTTTATTAGAAGATTTGCTTTTAATTTGCATTTAAATGTTCAGTTTAGAATTTGGGAGATTCTTATCTCATAAACCTAATTCCAGTTCTCTTTACCCGTGAATACTAACTTTGCACAGTAAATGGCAGGTCTCCTATTTCTCCACCTGTCAGTTTCACCATCTTAATGGTCAATGAATTCCAACATTGTGTTCCTTAATTACTTTTCTGCTTGAAATGTTCTAAATAACTCAGAGCTTTATTTCAGACTTTTAGAGTCAAATAAGCAATATTTTACTCTACCGTTTTACTGTACCCAGTAAAAATGGAACTTGCTGCATCAAGAGTTGTACAGGCTGGATACACTTAAAAGGTTTCTGAATATCACTGTTGAGCTGATATAAAACTAGTCTAATCCTGAACTCCTTTAAATTCTTTTCTTGGATTTTTAACTTATTGAGCATTCCTCTTTAGATATTCCTTATCACTTTTTTTTCCTTTTTATTTATTTATTTATTTTTATTTATTTATTTATTTTTGCTATTTCTTGGGCCGCTCCTGCGGCATATGGAGGTTCCCAGGCTAGGGGTCGAATCGGAGCTGTAGCCACCGGCCTACGCCAGAGCCACAGCAACGTTGGATCCGAGCCGCGTCTGCAACCTACACCACAGCTCACGGCAACGCCGGATCCTTAACCCACTGAGCAAGGGCAGGGATCGAACCCGCAACCTCATGGTTCCCAGTCGGATTCGTTAACCACTGCGCCACGACGGGAACTCCTTTTTTTCCTTTTTATGACTGAAGCATAGGGAAGTCCCAGGATAGGGGTTGAATCAGAGCTCTAGCTGCAAGCTTACACCACAGCTGCAGCAACACCAGATCAGAGCTCCATTTGTGACCTGCTTTGCAGCTTGTGGCAACACTGGATCCTTAACCCTCTGAGCGAGGCCAGGGATTGAACTCACATCCTCACAGAGACATCGGGTCCTTAACCTGCTGAGCCACGACAGGAACTTCATGTTCAAGGGTCACCTGTGAATAAGAGTATTTTGAAAACCTCTGAACACTTGTACAGTTTGCAAAAGGTATTGGCCTCTTGCTGTCTTGTCAGCTTTACTTTCCATGCTTCCTTATACCTTTCACTTTAAGAAAGAGAGATGCTCCATGCCTTAGCTAGATATTTTCATCTCCAGTTGGTTTAGCTTAATATTACACATTTTTTCTTTGCTAGGTGTGTATTTATGGAATATGTAAATAAAACACATTTTTTTTCTCTCAATTTCACTTCTTTTATTCTTCAAAATTGAGTTCTATCCTTTCTAAAGCTTTTCCCTTGGTCACATAGCCTGCAATAAACTTTTCCTTTCAACTAGAAATGTGCTCACTGACATATCCTCCCCTCCCCCCCCATGTGCAAAATAACATACATATCCAAACACACATAACATATGGACTGTTTACGGGACAACTTTACTTTTCTAGTTTTATTGAAATATAACTGAAATAGATCTCTGCATAACGACTTCACATACACATACTGCAAAATGATTACCGCGATACATTTTGTTAACTTCCATCTCCTCAAATGGTTGTTTTTTAAAAATGAGTAATTTGAAAGTGATCATCAGGAGTTTCCATCATGGCTCAGCAGAAACGAATCCGACGAGGACCCATGAGGACGTGGGGTGTGATCCCTGGCTACACTTAGTGGACCAAGGATCCCGAGTTGCCATGAACTTTGGTATAGGTTGTGGCTGTGGTGTAGGCCCCGCAACTGCAGCTCCCATTCAACACCTAGCCTGGGAACTTAAACATGCCGCGGTGTGGCCCCAAATAAGACAAAAAAAGAAGTTAACATCTGTGTAGCCACGACGGAAACTCAAGAAATGGAACATTGTTAGTACCCTACAAGCCCACCACGTGCCCCTCCCCAATGAAACCTCTCCATTTCCTCCTCCTTAGAGATAATGATTATCCTTTTGTGATAATCCTATTTTTGCTTCTTTTTTATAGTTTTGCTATCTGTGTATGCATCCCTAAATAATATTACATTTCCTGTTTCTTAGGTTTAAGTGAATGGAATCACGTAACTTTTTGACTCGTTTCTTTTTTTTCCTTATGGTTGATTTACGGTGTTTCGTCAGTTTCTACTGTACAGCAAAGTGACCCAGTCACACATATCTATACATTCTTTTTCTCACATTATCCTCCATCATGTTCCATCTCAAGTAACTAGATATGGTTCCCTGGGCTCTGCAGCAGGATCTCATTGCTTATCCATTCCAAAGGCAATAGTTTGCATCTATTAACCCCAGATTCCCAGTCCATCCCACTCCCTCCCCTTCCCCTCCCCCTTGGCAACCACAAGTCTGTACTCCATGTCCATGAATTTGTTTCTTTTCTGTAAATAGTTTCAGTTGTGTGGACTTGTTTCTTTCAAGAGTTTTTGGTGTGTGTGTTAAGTGTAGCTGAAGTTCGTTTTCATTTCTGTGCAGCATTTCATTTATCTATTTTATTCCTAATGGACATCTGAATATGCTGCTATGAATATAGCTACTAGGAACATTCTCATGTGTATCCTGTGTATATGCACATGTTTTTCTAGGTTATTATCCCTAGTAATTGAATCACTGAATCACAGGATATGCATAACTTCAGTTTTACTAAGGAAAGCTAATTTTCCCGAAAAGCTGTCCCAATTTAGACTTCCATCAACAGCCCTGTGACGCATCCTTGCTTGCCTATTTTGGAACTGTCAGACTTAAAATTTTGCCATTTTGGTAGGTGTATCCTGGTATCTCACTGTGGTTTAAATTTGCATTTCCCTTTTTTCTTTCGGTTATTAGCTGTTTGTAGTTCTTTTGCTGTTTCCCTATCCTTTCTCTATGTTTGTATAGGAAACTTTGATTTCAAATATGTCTATACAATCTTTTTATTAATTATTAAAGATGCTAACTTTTTTTTTTTTTGGCTATGCCTGTGACATGCTAAAGATGTTAACTTTTTAGTAGCACCAACCTGGCCTTCATGCTGTAGCTGATTGATCCAAAGCTAGTCTGAAGACAGGAGGAAGTTTTAGTCTTTTCATTGATCCCACCTTTTATAAAAATATTTTTTATTAATCAGTAAAGCTGTTTGCCCAATAAGCATTAATTTAGTAGCAGAAGATATCAGTCAGTATACAGGTATTTTTGATGAGTGCCTCCTTGTGCTACATATTTGCCTAAGCTTTGTGGAGAAGACACAAAATTCCTCCATTAATTGTCTTATGCTTTAAAGTCAGTATTCAGAGCTGCATTTATCTAATCCTGTCTTAATGCCTTGCAACACTGAACAGTCATTGAAAAGAATTAGCTAGAAAGTATTGAGGCAGCCAGTAATCTTTTTTTATTTTTTATTATTAAAGTATAGTTGATTTGTAGTGTTTCTTCAAGTTCTGTTGTACAGCAAAGTGACCCAATCACACAGAGTTCCCTGTGCTGTACAGAGGATCCCATTGCCCATCTATTCCAGATTTAATAGTTTGCATCCAAAAAACCCCAAAATGCCCATCCATCCTGCTCCCTCCCCATTCCCCCCTGGGAGCCCCAAGTCTGCGTTCCTGGGCCATGATCTGTTTCTCTTTTTTTAGATAGCATCATCTGTTTCATATTTTAGGTTCCACACAAAAGTGATATCATATGGTATTTGTCTTTTTTTCCTGGCTTACTTCACTTAGTATGAGAATCTCTAGTTCCATCCATGTTGCTGCTAATGGCATTACTTTGTCTTTTTTATGGCTGAATAATAGTTCATTGTATATATGTTCCACATCTTCTTAATCCATTCATCTGTCCCTGGATATTTAGGTTGTTTCCAAGTCTTGGCTCTTGTGAATTTAGCTGCAGTGAACATAGGGGTGCGTGTTTCTTTTTTCAAGGAAGGTTTTGTCCAATAAGCATGTAATCTTTAGCGTCAGACAGACTTTGCTTTCATTTATGAGTTCAGAAATGTGTGACCTGGTACATGTTATCTAAGCACTCTGAAATTCAGTTTTGTCATCTACAAAATGGAAATAATAGCCTGTAACGTTATGATGAGTCAGTGTGGCATTTAATACATGTAAACTGCATAGCACATCCCCTGGCAGGTATCCATCATCAGCAGTGATGAAATCTAAAACCACCTATCCCCAGTATTTATGCTTGCCTGAGGTTTCAGGTCTGGGACTGCGGTGAGGCAAGAAACTGGGAGGGTTCCCATGTGTGCCTCAATCAAACATGAAGATATTATGTAACTCCTCTTCCATTTTAGGACTTCCAGGCTGTGTCCTGGGGGAAGTCATATATGGAACAGGAATATGGGTTAAGAGATGGTCTGAAATGTTTGGAGTCCCCTTAAGTACAGGAGCAAAATACAAGGAAAGCCAGTCTTGCCGTCTTAACCTCCATTGCATAGCCACCGGAGATTTTTGTCTCTGTTTCTTCCCATTCGTAATTATGAGAGTGTTGTTTTCCAACTCTGTCAGTATCCCCTATGGCCTCTCTCCATGTTCATTTGATTATCATCCCCCAGCAATATTAAAACGAAAGATTTTCTTTTACGACTGGCAATGACATTAAAAGTTGATGTGAGAGCAGAAGCATTGAATATCTTCGTTCGGGGCAACATTAGAACTGCTGTTTTGTACTGTTTTCATTACAGCTGATAGATTTTCAGTGGAAGCTGGGCATGGCCGTGAGCTCGGACAGCTGCAGATCACTTAAGTATCCTTACGTTGCTGTGATGCTCAAAGTGGCGGATCATTCGGGCCAAGTGAAGAACAAGTCCTTTGAAATGACCATTCCGCAGTTTCAGGTTTGTGATTTCACTCATTCAGTTTTAGTTCATTATTCTATAGTTGCTGCTTAGAAAAGATAACACAATCTTTAAGAGAAAATTTTAACGGTCATTTGCAATTGTTTTGATGTGCTTTACTTTCATTAATATGTGCAAAAGATCTAGATTTGTTTCCTTTGGGAATTTGATAAATTACTCTCAATGTAATATGCTGAATTTGTATGCTGAGTTATTTCCTCGCTTTCTCCATACTCATCTATGAATATATTTAGGAAATTGGCATCTTTTCTAGCAGGAATATTTACTTTGCATTTAAACTGTTTTATTCTTCTTAGGCTCAATATTCAAGAATGATTAAGCTAAATGGATCTTACTTTTGGACAGAATTGACCCTAACTTTTCTGACTAATAGTGTTTACAAAATGGAGATCGAACTGCAGTGCTTGATGGCTAATTTTATCTGCTAGAGATTTATATAACTCAATAGTTTATATTTAGAATCATGCTGTGTATGTTATTATTTTACCTCTTTTCTGTAAGCAAAGAGTTAAAAAATGGCAAATTTGAAATCAGCTATTCTTTTAAAAGTATGTAGGGGGATGCTTTGTCATTGCTAATTTAATTGGCCTCAGAGTATTGTTTTTGTTTATTTGTTTTGATCCCTTTGGTGAGAGAAGAGATACAAATTCTTTCTTAAAGCAGCTGCTACTCTAAGAAAAGCAATCATAGTGAGTGAAGTGGAAATATAATGAGAAATCTTTATAAAGCTAACAAAAAATATATTGGCCTCTCATATACTACTCCTGGATGCTTTTGATCTCTTTTACAAACTACATTTCCCCCTCAGCTATACTGAGGTATAACTGACAAATAAAAGTTGTATGTATTCGCAGTTCCTACTGTGGCGCAGTGAGTTAAGAATCTGATTGCAGCAGCTCCGGTTGCTGTGGCGGTGCCAGTTCAGGAGGTCCCTTCGTGGTGCAGTGGAAACAAATCCAACTAGGAACCATAAGGTTGCAGGTTCGATCCCTGGACTCGCTCAGTGGGTTAAGGATCAGGCGTTGCCATGAGCAGTGGTGTGGGTTGCAGACAAGACTCGGATCTGGCATTGCTGTGGCTGTGGTGTGGGCCAGCAGCTGTAGCTCCGATTAGACCCCTAGCCTGGGAACCTCCCTATACCTTGAGTGTGGCCCTAAAAAGCAAAAAAAAAAAAAAAAAAAAGCTGGATTTCCTTCTATTTAAAGGATGAATAGTATTCTACTATGTATATATACATACCACATTTTCTGTATCCTTTCCTTCGTCAGCAGACACTCGGGTTGTTTCCATACCTTGGCGATTATGAGTAACGCTGCATTGACCATGGGAGTGCAGATGTCTTGAGACAGAAATTTTATTTCCTCTTTTTGACAATATGGATGAACTTGGAGGACATGATGCGAAGTAAAATAAGCCAGACACAGAAAGACAAATACAGCCTGATCTCACTTATATGTGGAATCTATAAAAGTGGAATTCATGGTAACATAACGTAGATAGTGTTTATGAGGGCTGGAGGGTAAGGAAAATGAGAAGATGCTGGTCAAGAGGTACACACTTTCAGTTACAGGATGATAAAGTTCTGGAGACCTGGAGTTCCTGTCTTGGCTCAGTGGTTGGCGAACCTGACTAGCATCCATGAGGTTGCGGGTTTGATCCCTGGCCTCGCTCATTGGGTTGAGGATCCATCGTTGCCGTGAGCTGTGGTGTAGGTTGCAGACGAGGCTTGGATCCCGAGTTGCTGTGGCTATGGTGTAAGGCCAGAGGCTACAGCTCCGATTGGACTCCTAGCCTGGGAACCTCCATGTGCTGAGCGTGAGGCCCTAAAAGACAAAAAAGACCAAAAAAAAAAAAATAGTTCTGGAGACCTCATGTACATTATGACTATAGGCAATACTGAGGTACTATACACTTGTATTTTGAGGTAACAGTAGATTCACAGGCAGTTCTAAGATATAATAGAGAGATCCCAAGTACTCTTTTCCTTGGTTTCCCAGAATAGTAACACCTTGTGAAACTATGACTGGGAGACAGACATTTCTGCCACCACACGGATCCCTCGTGCTCCCGCATTCCGCTCTGTGATAGCCGCACCCACCGCCCTCCCTCCACCACCTCCTCATTAGCCCCTGGCCGCCACTAACTAACCTGTTCTCTATTTCAGCAATTTTGTCATTTCGAGAAGAACGTTATATAAGTAATCATCAGGATGTAACCTCTGGGGACTGGTTTTTTTTTTTTTTTTTTTTTGCTTTTTAGGGCTGCACCTGCAGCATGTGGAAGTCTCCAGGCTAGGGGTCAAATCAGAGCTATAGCTGCCAGCCTACACCAGCCTATCCCCAGCAATGTGGGATCCAAGCTGAGTCTGTGACCTACACTCCAGCTTATGGCAACATCAGATCCTTAACCCACTGAGCGAGGCCAGGGATCAAACCTGCATCCTCATGGATACTAGTCAGACTCCTTTCCAATGAGCCACAATGGGAACTCCCTGGGGACTGTTTTTTTTTTTTTTTTTTTTTTCACTCAGCATCATTCTCTAGAGATTCCTTTAGGTTGTTGCAGGTGTCAATAGTTCATTCCTTTTATTGCTTAATAGTAATTCCACAGTGTGGATAGACATCGCCTGCCTAACTCTTCACTCAGCGAAGGACATCTGGGTTGTTTCTAGTTTGGGGCTATTACGAATAAAGCTGTTATAAATATACATATATTTTTTTCTGTGCACACATAAATTCATGTCATTAGAGATAAATGCTCAAGAATGTAAATGATAGGTCCTATGGTAGTTGCAAAATGCTTTTTTTTTTTTTTCCCCAGAAACTGCCAAGCAGTTTTTCAGAGTGGCTGTGCTATTTCACATTCCCACTGGCAATGTCAGAATAATCCCGTTTTTCCACACTCTTGAAGCATTTGGTCTTGTCACTTTTAAAATAAATCTAGCTATTCTGATAGGTATGCAGTGATACCTCATGGTTTGAATTTGTAGTTCCCTAATGGCTAATGATGTTAAACAACTTTTCTTGTGCTTATATGCCTTCTGTATATATTTTATATAAAAAGCTGACTCAAGATGGATCATGGACCTAAATGTAAAATGCACAATGATATTTTGGAAAAGAAACAAAAGAAATGAGGATCAAGGCCTAGGCAAAGAATTCTTTGACTGGACACCAAAAGCTCAGTCTATAAAAGGAAAAATTGGAGTTCCCGTCGTGGCGCAGTGGTTAACAAATCCGACTAGGAACCATGAGGTTGCGGGTTCGGTCCCTGCCCTTGCTCAGTGGGTTAACGATCCGGCGTTGCCGTGAGCTGTGGTGTAGGTTGCAGACGCGGCTCGGATCCCGTGTTGCTGTGGCTCTGGCGTAGGCCGGTGGCTACAGCTCCGATTCGACCCCTAGCCTGGGAACCTCCATATGCCGAGGGAGCAGCCCAAGAAATAGCAACAACAACAACAACAACAATAACAACAACAACAAAAGACAAAAAAAAAAGGAAAAATTGAAAATTGGATTTTATCAAAATTAAAAACTTCTACTCTGTAGAAGACCTTGGTAAGAGGATGAAAAGATAAGCTACAGAGTAGGAGAAAATATTTGCCAATGACATCTCTAACAAAGGACTAGTATCTAAAATGTATAAAGAGGAGTTCCCGTCGTGGCGCAGTGGTTAACGAATCCGACTAGGAACCATGAGGTTGCTGGTTCGATCCCTGCCCTTGCTCAGTGGGTTAACGATGTGGTGTTGCTGTGAGCTGTGGTGTAGGTTGCTGTGGCTCTGGCATAGGCTGGTGGCTGCAGCTCCGATTCGACCCCTAGCCTGGGAACCTCCATATGCCACGGGAGCGGCCCAAGAAATGCCAAAAAGACAAAAAAAAAATGGTAAAATGTATAAAGATGTCTCAAAACCTTATAGTAAAAACATAGTTCCAAGAAAACAACAACAACAAAAGCAAAAGAAGACCCCTGGCCTGGGACCTTCATATGCCACAAGTGCAGCCCTAAAAAAAAAAAAAATATATATATATATGTATTTAAAATTCAGTTAGGGGAGTTCCCGTCATGGCCCAGTGGTTAATGAATCCGGCTAGGAACCATGAGGTTGCAGGTTCGAGCCCTGGCCTTGCACAGTGGGTTAAGGATCTGGCGTTGCCGTGAACTGTGGTGTAGGTCGCAGACATGGCTCTGATCCCGAGTTGCTGTGGCTGTGGTGTAGGCCAGTGGCTACAGCTCTGATCAGACCCCTAGCCTGGGAACCTCCATGTGCCGGGGGAGTGGCTCTAGAAAAGACAAAAACAAACAAACAAATAAAATGAAATTCAGTTAGGACATGGGCAAAAGGCATGAATAAATATTTCACCAAAAAATATATATAGATGACATAAAAATGCAGGAAAAGTTGTTTATCATTTCTTTCTTTTAGAACAGATATATCTGCTTTAGAACAAAAAAGGCAGTCAACATTTTAATGCTAAGTGGTATCTTGGAAGAATTAGGACTTGGTCGAAAGGAAATAAAGGTAGCATACGGTGATGTATGAGTAGCTTTCAACTGAATATAGGGACAAAATCCACTTCAAAAAGGAATATAGGGAGTTTCCGTTGTGGCTCAGCAGTAATGAACCCAACTAGTATCCATGAGGATGTGGGTTCAGTCCCTGGCCTTGCTCAGTGGGTTAAGGATCTGGCGTGGCTGTGAGCTGTGTAGGTTGCAGGCGTGGCTCGGATCCTGCGTTGCAGTGACTGTGGCGTAGGCTGGCAGCTGCAGTTCCGATTTGACCCCTAGCTTGGGAACCTTCATATGCCTCAGGTGTGGTCCTAAAAAAAAGCAAAAATAAACCCAAAAAACAAAAAAAGGAATACGGTTTCAGTCCTTTCGTAATTCATAATCCCACTCTAATTCTTATTTTTCTTGCAGCATTTGCGCTTCCCGATTCCACTTCTAAATCACAAATGAGGCTACTTTTTTAAAGGTAGTTTTTATGTGGTTAAAGCTAACCAGGCAAACAGAGCCTGTTAGTCACATTACAGGACTGAAAGCCAAGGAACATTCTTTGAGCTTTTAATTTATATCTTTCTAGTACCTGAAGTTATGATCATCAGTATCTATTTTTAAGGAAATAATAACTTTCTCTTTCACCTCATAACATATTTACATAAACATTAAAACAAAAGACAGATACTCTTTTAAGTAGCAATGTAGAGAATTAAATCCAGATGAGAAGGAAAAACAAGGATGTAAATAAATCATGAGGTGGTATCAAATTCGCCTCCTACTTCTTGGCAGATAGAGGAGAAGAAAGGAAAACAGAATTTGCTTGATCCCTCTTTTATCTGAGGTTTCAAAAAGCGTGACTTCTGTAGGAGAACCACCATGGTAGCTTAGTTTTTAAATAAAACAGAAATAAAGCTTCTATCATATAAGTGATTGTTGGTGTTGGGTCTCTCTTACTGTAATTGACAGGACAGCCCCTATCACCCTGAAATGCCATCTTTCACTAAATTAAAAGTGGTTCAAAGTCTAGGAACCATTCTATCATTTTTAAAAATCTTCGTTGTGCTGGGTATTTAATAAATCTTTCTGGTGTGATCTCAGAGAACTTTGTTGGGTGCTTTTAAAACATTTAGTCCTGAGCCAGTTATCCAACTCTATAGTAGTATTTTTGCTTGCACCAAATTGCACCTGTTTTTTTCTTATGTAACCTTCCAATAATGATAGCTGAGGGTATAACATTAAAATTCAAACTTGGAGTTCCCGTCGTGGCGCAGTGGTTAACGAACCCGACTAGGAACCATGAGGTTGTGGGTTCGGTCCCTGCCCTTGCTCAGTGGGTTAAGGATCCGGCGTTGCCGTGAGCTGTGGTGTAGGTTGCAGACGCGGCTCAGATCCAGCGTTGCTGTGGCTCTGGCGTAGGCTGGTGGCTACAGCTCTGATTCAACCCCTAGCCTGGGAACCTCCATATGCCGTGAGAGCGGCCCAAGAAAATGGCAAAAAGACAAAAAAAAAAAAATTCAAACTTAATATGTTATAGAGCCTCTGTTGGTCAGCTGTAATTAAAAGAGTGATATAAATAGCCTCTAAAAAGGCAAAATTAATGTTATTTTTTCCCCTTTCTCTCCAGAATTTCTACAGACAGTTCAAGGAAATTGCTGCAATTATGGAAACTGTGTGAAAGCTAATTACTTGGTTGATGAATTGCTACCATTCTAAAATCATGGACTTCACTTTCTGCAACCACACTGCCTAAGGATCAAATGATATTTATTGAATGAAAGTTGCACTTTTGGTTTTCCATTTTTTTAAATAATCAAAATCAGACAAACAGGAATTACAAAGTTGTGATTGATGCCCAACTTTGTGAATGTACCAAGAGCCACTGAAACCGAACACTTTAAAGGGTGAACTTTGTGGTATGTGAATTATATTTTTAAATCAAACAGTGGAATGATATTAAAAGCAACACAAATTTATGTATTAGGCCAATAGTTTTAAAAATTACAGGTAATGTTACCCTTTATAAATAAAACCTTATATAGAGTCCTTTATATATAGTCTTATAAAGTATCTATAAATGACAAAAGTAGTGTTTGATTAGGGTAACATTACTTTACAAACTCAGTTTTATAACATTCACTTGTCACAAACGCAATCAGTGAGAAGAGTGAGGCTGCTTCTTCTCAAACATTTGGGCCAGGTTTGGATTGATCATTGTTTTCCTTACGTTAGCCAAGCATTCAGATGTTTCTGTTATTAATATTTGTAGAAATTTCAAATATGTGCACAGATTTACAAAAATAGGTTTTATTCTGAGTTCACATATACCTAAATTAATCTGGTAGCACAGGTTATTATGTTAGATGATCTCTGTTGGATTTATATTTTTAAATCTGTTGTTAAAATATTTTATAAAGCTACAGCAGTCAACACTGTATATCATTGCTTAGGAATAAACAGGTCCCTGGAGTCAACTAGGTGGCCTAGAAATAGATCAAGACATTTAGGGCAAGGATGGTATTTCAGTTGGATGAGAAAACAGGATTTATTTAATATGTGCTACTAACACTCACAACATATGCAAAAGTAAGTTCCAGATGTACTACTGACCTAAATAAAAAAGATAAAAATGAGAAGTTTTACAGGATATTTATGTTAACTCAGGCTTAGGAAGATAGCAACTCCCCATCTATAATAGCAAATATAAATATAATGGAAATAAAAAAATTAAAAAGTTATATGTAGGGAAAAATAGACCATGAACAAAAACAAAAGACAAATGCTAGGTTGATGTTTAAGTTAGTTCTCGGTTTGGAAAACAAATTGCTTTAACTGTTTTAAATAGGAAGAGCTTTTATACAAGAAATGAGATGCTTACTCAACTGTGGGACTGAGGGAACAAGTCAGGAGAAATCATTGCTGGCTCTTGAAAATCCAGTAAAGCAGGAATTTCAGGGAAAGCTCCCACTAATCTCCGCACACTCTCTACAGGCCATTTCTGCCATCAGTCAGCATGTCATGATGAAATAAAAAACCCTTCCTCATTTTGGTGAGATTGCCTCTCACTGGTGAAAGTTAAACCAGGACCCTTTTAATACAGGTATCTGGACAATTGAGCTTCTAGTCTTTTAGCACCTATGGAGGAGAGATTTAGAAAAGCAAGAATGGTGTTGACAGAGTTCCCACTGTGACACAATGGGTTAAGGATCCCACGTTGCCGTAGCTGTGGTGTAGGTTGCAGCTGTGGCTCGGATTTGATCCCTGGCCCGGGAACTTCCATATGCTGTGGCTGTGGCTGAAAAAGAAAAAAAAAGAATAGCGCTGAGTATTTCTGTTCTGCTGACAGAAATAAGGGTTATTTTGTTCTTTTTGCAGGAGGATACATGTACATGCCATGTAGAAATTTCACAATCGGAAATTTCAGTCTAGAAATAGATCCTTTGGAATAAAGCCACCAATATGTAAAAATATTTGCAAAACTGGCTAACCGTTCATCCACTTCCTGTTGGGGCACACAGGAAGACCGCATTTCCTAGCCTCCCTTGCAGTTAGGTTGGGAGCTTGTGATTGGGTTGTAGCCAGTGAAATCTGTGCAGAAGTGCCCCAAGCCACATCCAGTCTTTGTCATAAATCTTTCCTTGTCTTCCAAGCTCTCTCCCATGTTGGCTGCTGGAAATGAAGGAATCTGAGGTAGTGAAACCATAAGATGAATCCCTGAATTATGATTGGAGGCCAGCTCCTCGTGCTAGCAGCCTGATTTTGCACCAGGCAGTGATGTGAGCTAGAAACAAACTTACTGTGGTAAGCTGGTAAGATTTTTGGAGTGTTTAAACTTGAGCCACACAAGATATTTATATGAAGATTTTTATTGTACCATTTCCAGTGGCAAAAAAGCAAAATAAAGGAAAGTGAATAGCAGTCAATAAAGAAATGGTGAATAATGCCATATCTGTTATATCATACACCTGCCATTATCAATATGTATTGACAACAGGTATTATCCATATTGCTTTATAAGACTAAAAATGCATTCGTATATATTTGAATTCCATATATAGTGGAAAATTAAGAAGTAATGTCCACTAAGTTATAAGCATTGGTGAAGAGGATCAGTTAAAATTTTATGAAGTCCGTTGTGCATTATAAAAAATATGTATCATGGTTTTAAAAAATACTTGATTAAAATATTTGCTTTTAAGTATGCTTTTGAAAATTCCTTAAAATATTTGTTTTTAAGTATGGTTTTGAAGATTTCTTATAGTTCTTCTTATGGGGTGACGTTTTCTTATTTTCTCAAATGTGTAGTATTTAGAAGCAGGATTTTTTGTGAACCCTGCCCCCAAATGAGAATAGACACACCGAAAACGCATCAGACGTCGGTGTCGCTGTGCTATAGACATGGTGACACCCCCCCCCCCCATACCCCCAGCTGGGTATACCATTTTGCCTGGCATTACTGCAAGAGACTTTATTTCTACTTCCTCTTCTGACCCTCTGTATTGGGAAGAGAGTTCTCTTCACATCCTGTCAGCATTTCCGCAGGTCTCCTGTGTGAATCCACTCTCTGGGTCCTCTGCTCGGCAACACAGTGCTGTGGGAAGCGCAGGTCCACTGCTGGTTGCTGTCCCCTCCACCCACCACCCCGCTCCCGCCCCCCGCCCTCCCACCGCCCCGGGTACTCAGATCCCATGAAGAGTGAGCACACTGGTCCTGCATGCTTCCCAACTGCCCACAGGCATATCCATTACCCACCCTCTGCCCAGTAGCACATTAAACCTTCTGGGATTATGAGAAAATGAAGTTCCCTTTCCAGCCCTCCCTCCATTCCGTGGGGTACCGACGTCATTGCCCCTCCCCACCCCATATTAGAGGCGGAACCTGCCCGCCCAATCTGAGTCCAAACCACACACTTGCCTTCCCAGACTGCACTCAGGATCTCTCCATCTCCCACCCACCCAAGTGTAACACCCACTACTCCCCCCGCTTCTCCCACCTACCCCCTCCCTCATTTGTAGTATGTAAGGTTATATGCAAAGAGGCCCAAAGTAAGCCCCTGGCTCAAACACTGGGTGGTGGATTTGATGAGAATGAATTTATTTATTTATTTATTTGTCTTTTTAGGGCCATACCCATTGCATATGGAGGTTCCCAGGCTAAGGGTCCAATTGGAGCTGCAGCCACCAGCCTACACCACAGCCACAGCAGCACTAGATCCGAGCCAGGTCTGCGACCTACATCACAGCTCATGGCGAGACCAGGGATCAAACCTCATGGTTCCTAGTCGGATTCGTTTCCGCTGTGCCAAGAACTCCTGATGAGAATAAATTTAAATTGCATGTTTATCTTTTGAATTTAAAAGGCAAGCTGTTTTCCTAAGTTTTGTACTATTCTCTTTGAGAATATTTATTTTGCTTCTTAGGAATTTAATGAGTTTCACTGGGCTGACCTGGGAATTAACCACTGTTTATAGCATTTCTGTGGGAAAATGTGTTTCAAGTATCAAACACTTGACCTAAATGTAAACTTTTGGAAAATATCATTCTCAAGTTGGATAATATGTTAATGAACATTTAGTTTCCAAAAACAAATCCTTTGCCCCCAGCTCATCAAGCAAAACCCAGATATTTTCATACATTCTGCTCTTCAGACAGGTTAACATACATGTCAGATTTATGTGGAAAGAAGGCAAAATAGTCTCATTAATTAAATTTTTGGGCTTTTTAGGGTTGTACCCGCAGCATATGGAGATTCCCAGGCTAGGGGTTGAATCAGAGCTACAGCTGCCAGCCTACACCACAGCCACAGCAACACAGGAACCGAGCTGCATCTGCGATTTACACCACAGATCACAGCAAAGCTGGATCCTTAACCCACTGAGTGAGGCCAGGGATTGAACCCGTGTCTTCATGGATGCTAGTAAGGTTTGTTACTGCTGAGCCATGATGGGAATCCCTGTACTTTAGATTTTTAAAAGTACACTAAGTTTCAGATGTATAGAAAAATTGAAAAGATAACAGAAAGTTTTCATGTACCCCACACCATTTCCCTGATTAACAAACATCTATAAGATATTACATTTGGTAGATGGTACCTGTGTTATTATTACTATTTTTGTGTGTGTGTCTTTTTAGGGCTGTACCCTTGGCATGTGGAGGTTCCCAGGCTAGGGGTGGAATTGGAGCTGTAGCCACTGGCCTACACCACAGCCACAGCAACTCGGGATCCGAGCCGAGTCTGGGACCTATACCACAGCTCATGGCAGCACCTGATCCTTAATCCACTAAGCAAGTCCAGGAATCGAACCTGTGTCCTCATAGGTACTAGTCAGATTCATTTCCACTGAGCCACGATGGGAACTCCATTACCTTTGTTATAACTGATGAACCAATATTGACACACTAGGTTTCCTTGGTTTATCCCTAATATCTCTTTCTGTTCCAGGATCACATCTAGGACATGATATTACATTTAGTCATCATGGCTCCTTAAATTTCTCTTGTCTGTAACAGTTCCTCAGACTTTCCTTGTTTTTGTTGGCCTTGGCAGTTTTGAGAAGTACTCAAACTGGTCAGGTGTATTGTAGGAGGTGCCTCAGTTGGGATCTGATGTCTTTTTGGACTGGAGTTAAGGGCATCACAGATAGAAGGTGCATTTTCTTCACATCGTGTATCAAAGGTACTTACTTGCAGCATGATTGATGACTATTGATATTGATAGCCTGGCTGAAGCAGCGTGTGTCACATTTCTCCACTGTAAAGTTACACTTTCACCCCCTTCTTTCCATACTTCACTCTTTGGAAGGCAGTTACTACTTGCCATCCATACTTAAGGAGTGCAGAGTTTTGCTCTCCTTCTTTTATGATGAAGTAGCTACTTTTTTTTTTTTTTTTTGCTTTTTATGGAAGTTCCCAGGCTAGGGGTTGAATTGGAGCTGCAGCTGCAGGCCTGTGCCACAGCCACAGCGATACCAGATCTGAGCCACATCTGAGACCTGCATCACAGCTCACAGCAGTGCTGGATCCTTAACCCACCGAGCAAAGCCAAGGATTGAACCTGTATCCTCATGGATACTAGTCAGGTTTGTTACCGCTGAGCCACAATGGGAACTCCCCAACTCTATTATGCCTACTGTACAGCTTCTTTAAGTTCGGGGTGGTTGTGCCAACTCCTACCTTCACATACACATTCCACCAGAAGGAATGTTTTAAGGGAATGACCTAGAAGTTGCCCTCATCACTTCTGTTCACTTCCCATTGGCCATACTCAATAGTATGGCCGCAATTGCCTGCAAGGAAAGCTGGGGCCTATACTCTAGCTTAGAGACCCTCCGCCTAAATAAAAGCCCCATAACTGTAAGAAAGAAAGAACAGATATTGAGGGACAGATAGTTTCTGCTCTAAGTGTTAAGACAAAGGTATGTACAGAGTATTGTGTGGGTATAGAAGCATCAGGTGCCCAGGTAAAAGCTCTATTGCTATGCTAAATTGGTTGCTAAAGATTTTCTGGAGGCTCTAGAAACCCTAGGAATGGAAAAAAAAAAAAAAAACTGAAAAAAGAAGAAATACACTAATAAGATTCCTTTAGGAATTCCCACTGTGGCTCAGTGAGTTAAGGATCTGGCATTTTCTCCATGGTGGCACAGATTCGATCCCCGCCTGGTGCTGTGGATTAAGGATCCAGCATTGCTGCACACAGCTGCAGCTTGGATTTGATCCCTGGGCCAGGAACTTCCATATGCTGTGGGTGTGGCTATTAAAAAAAAAAAAAAAGAAGGGATTCCTTTGACCATCAGGGATAATTATGTTTAGACAGTGTTATACACGGTCAAATGTGAATGTAAAATCCATTACTGAAAACCCAAAATAAATTATTTGGCATTACCGTCTTTTCTTCTCTCACTTTCTGTCTTGTCATTCCAAAGTGATGTGATAAATATATTCAAATGTGGAGATTTTGGCACTTTCATAGAGAATTGGCATTTTCAGGCAAATCAAGATATAATTTTAAGGAAAACAAGAAGTTAGATAATACCCATGGGAACTTATGTTTTGCTGAAAGGAGTATGTGTAGGTCCATTCCCTTTGGAAAATGATTTTGCTTACTTTGTAAAGTTGAATTGTGTATGTCCTTTGATGCAGCCGTTCTAGTGCTTACACATTTATCTTCATAAACTGTTCATGACAGCAAAAAACTAACAATCCATGGAATTCCCGTCGTGGTGCAGTGGTTAACAAATCCGACTAGGAGCCATGAGGTTGTAGGTTCGATCCCTGGCCCTCCTCAGTGGGTTAAGGATCCGGTGTTGCTGTGAGCTGTGGTGTAGGTCACAGACGTGGCTCAGATCCAGCAATGCTGTGGCTCTGGTGTAGGCCGGCGGCTACAGCTCCAATTCGACCCCTAGCCGGGCAACCTCCATATGCCGCAGGAGCGGCCCAAGAAATGGCAAAAAGACAAAAAACAAAAAAAACCCAAAACAAAACAAAAAAAAAACTAACCCAAATAACTGAACAGAAGTGAGAAATGAATACAGGTATGTTTTCACAATGGAATATTGTACTGAGAGAAAATTAATGAGCTAAAAGTATACATGACATCATAAATTGGTCTTAGTACCAATGTTGAATATATAGGTATCTGTGTGTAAAAACATCAAAGTAAATAAAAAATGGGAGTGAAAAGCAAAATCAAGGTGAGTGGTTACCTCTAGGCTACAAGGAAGGGAGAAGTTAGAGGCAGGATAGAAGGGGAACCCATAGCGGATGTAAATTTCTGGGAATGTTGAATTCTTCAGGTTGGGAAATAAATCCGTGGGGTTTCGCATGTCATTAAATAAATACATGAAGTTAATTAAAAAAGAGAGAGCTAGGATTTCCCGTTGTGGCGCAGTGGAAATGAATCCGACTAGGAACCATGAGGTTGTGGGTTCAATCCCTGGCCTCTCTCAGTGGGTTAAGGATCTTGCATTCCCGTGAGCTGTGGTGTAGGTTGCAGATGTGGTTCGGATCCCGAGTTGCTGTGGCTGTGGTGCAGACCGGCAGCTATAGCTCTGATTAGACCCCTAGTGTGGGAACCTCCATATGCTGCAGGTCTGGCCCTAAAAATACCAAAAAATAAAATAAAATAAAAATAAAAATAAATAAAAGAGAGCCAGGTTTAGACCAATAATGAAAGTGTGCCACAAGCCAAGGGCTAGAATTAAATGATTAATCCGGGATTCAAGCCTGTGCTTCTGAAGTAATGACAAGCAAGCAGACAAGCAGTAAAGCTACGATACATGGCATTTTACTAGATGATGTAGGTGAATCTGTTACTGGCCTGGTTCTTGACCATCCTTAATAAAAATTGACGAGAGGCCAGACAAGAAATTCAGGCAAGGCTTTATTGGGGCCCCTGCTGCAGCAGGGGTTGGTGGGGAGCAACAGAAACCCAACAACTTTCTTGCTTGCTAGAGGTAGGGGTGGGGCAAGCTGATTATAAAGGGGGCAGAATAGGGGTGGGTCCAGGAGTTGAAGGAGGGGGTGACTTAGGGTAGTCTGCCCCCCTCTTTGGGGGTGTGCTTTTGCTCTCCACTCTTTAGAAGTGGCAGTTGGGGTTCCCATAATTTGCCCCAAAGGCACAGGTACGCAGTTATTTTTTAACCCCCTATAGTTTGTTTGTATTTTGTTGCTCCAAGAGATGTTTGGCCAGGTGCAAGCATTGCAGCCACTGCAGGAAGGGTCCCAGGTCCCAAGTCCCTGCCTGTCTCAGGTCTACTAGTCCAACATTTCAAGAAACTCAGTCCAATGATCTTGCCTCCAGAGGAATGATAAATGCTGACCAAATTTGGCAAAGATAGGTATATAAAATATTTATTAACTTACACTGAAAATGTAATGGCTAAGTAGGCTGCAATAGTTTGGTTTGGTAAGACTTTTATTCTTTACATTCAGTTGATTTACAATGTTCTGTCAATTTTTGCTATACAACAAAGTGCCCAGTCTCTCTCTCTCACACACACACACACACATATATATATATGCATTCTTTTTCTCACATTATCTTCCATCATGTTCCATCACAAGTGATTAGATACAGTTCCCTGTGCTATACAGCAGGATCTCATTGCTTATCTGCTCGAAATGCAATAGTTTGCATCTACTAACCCCAAACGCCCAGTCCATCCCACTCCCTCCCCCTCCCACCTCCTCCCCCTTGGCAACCACAAGTCTGTTCTCCATGTCCATGAGTTTGTTTCTTTTCTGTAGAAAGGTTCATGTGTGCCATTTATTAGATTCCAGATACAAGTGATATCATATGGTATTTGTCTAGTCTCTTTCTGACATAACTTCACTTAGTATGAGAGTCTCTAACTCCATCCATGTTGCTGCAAATGGCATTATTTTGTTCTTTTTTATGGCTAAGTAGTAGTCCATTGTGTCTATATACCACATCTTCTTAATGCATTCATCTGTGGACAGACACTTAGGTTGTTTCCATGCCTTGGCTATTGTGAAGAGTGCTGCAATGAACATGCAGGTGCATGTATCTTTTTCAAGGAAAGGTTTGTCTGGATATACGCCCAAGAGTGGGATTGCTGGATCATATGGTAGTTCTATATTTAGTTTTCTGAGGTACCTCCATACTGTTTCCCATAGTGGTTGGACCAATTTACATTTAGGCTGTAATAGTTATATCATTTGTTCATTCAACAAATATTTATTGAACATCTCTGAGGTATCAGACACTTTGCTAATCACTTGAGATATAGTGGTGAACAGACAGTTTTCACAGGGCTTATAATCTACTGGGTGAGTCAGATATTTAATAACTAATAATAAAAACCAGCAGGTCAGCCTATTATGCATTGTGGTAGAGTGGAGGATTTGTTATCCATATTGCAGACTGAACAAATTGAGTTAGTTACATGCTCTTGGGCAGGAGGCCTTCCTGGCAGGATTTCATCATTTCTGTGGACCAGTAACAACTGCCACCCATTCCTCTCTTTCCAATAAGTAAGAAAGAAAGTAGGTAAATAAGATGGCATTCTTGCCTGTGTTATTCTGTCTCTGCATCATCAGTGTGTGTTGAGTATGTAGGGAGTGGGCAGATTGGTTGGCTTTTTGTTCCTACATGGATCTGTATTTGGATATGATGGAGACAACTGTGCATCAAATGGAGATCCTGTACTTCAATAATTTTTTTTTTTTTTTGTCTGTACCCATGGCATGTGTAAGTTCCCAGACCAGGAATCGAACCGGCACTGCAGCTGCGACTTGCACCACAGCTGTGGCAATGCTGGATCCTTAATCCTCTGTTCCACAGGGAAAACTTCCAATGTATTTTTTTAATTCATTGATTTTCTGTTTTATTTGTCCTTATATGGGCAGTAAGCGACAGAATTTACTGTTTCACAATTAAAATTGCTGGTCCTTTTAAAATTGGAGACTAACATAATCTCTGAAATGAAACAAAATACCACTTTTAATTGATAATATAAATTCTTTAAGAATCTCCCAAATATAAAAATATTGTTGTGCTTCTATCTTGTGGTCATTTTTGATACAAGAAATAAACTGGAGTTCCCATTATGGCTCAGTGGTTAATGAATCCAACTAGGAACCATGAGGTTGTGGGTTCGGTCCCTGACCTTGCTCAGTGGGTTAAAGATCCGGTGTTGCCATGAGCTGTGGTGTAGGTTGAAGATGTGGCTCAGATCCCAAGTTGCTGTGGCTGTGGTGTAGGCTGGCAGCTACAGCTCTGATTCGACCCCTAACCTGGCAACCTCCATATGCCTCTGGAGCGGCCCTAGTAAAGGCAAAAAGACAAAAAAAAAAAAAAAGATTCAAGAAATAAACTTTAGTAGTATTACAGTGCTTTCAACTACAGGTTGATTTTTACAATATAAATTAATTAAAAATTTATTTTGAACTAAATGCATAATGAAAAAGAGATGTTTTTAAAAGTCTGAAATACTGGAAGTGGGTAATAAACATTTCAAGACAAACTTTTTTCCAATGAAATTTTCAACTGAGTGATGGTCTTATTGTCTCATCCCAAGTTAAGCACTTAACAGGTAAGAGATATGAGCAGTTTTATACACTGCTATTCATTTATTCAAAGAGATATCTGAACCTGCATGTTCATGGCATAGTTCAAACATTACATGCTCAAAACGAACGTGTAATGTTTTCTATATCTGGGAGTAAGAGTGCCTGTGGATATCTGAAGGCCAGAGGGGCAGCCCCAGGCAGGATTGGCCAGCTATTTCCTCAGCCATAAAACAGGGATAACAACTCCCAGGGTTGCTGTGAAAATTGAACACCATATGAAAACATAGTAAACACTGAAGACATGAACAGTCCTTGAGACATGCAAATGAGAAGGACGTTCAATGAACTTGAAATCAGAGAAAGGGGAATTATGCCAGTCCAGTGCACCCACCTTCATGGGTAAAATGTATCTGTCCAGGAGGCCCAAGTACATCTGAGAGCTGGTCAGTCTAGTGCCTAGTGATATATTGACTAATTTTCATTTTCCAATGTTAAGTGCTTGTTCTTTCTTTGACTATTCTTTCTTTGGACATGTTACATATTCACTCATTTTCTTCCTTCCTATATGGTTTATCTGAAAATTTTTGAAATGTCTGGCAATAATATGTAAATAAGAGAGTTAGAAAAGCCCTGTGGAAGATAGGACACATTAAAATATGAGTTTGAAAATAGTATGGCTGAGCTCAATGCATAGAAACATATGTATAGGACATTATCCTGAACAGTGGTTTAGGTTGGGTTGCAATAGACTATTAGTTTCCTAAAGTTAAAGAAATAAAACATGGGAGTTCCTGCTGTGGTATAATGGGTTAAGTACCTGACTGCAGTGGCTTGGGTTGTCTTGGAGGTATAAGTTCTATCCCTGGCCTTCCGTTTAAGGATCTGGCATTGTTGTAGCTGCACATAGGTTGCAGCTATGGCTCAGATTCAGTAGTTGGCCCGTGAACTTCCATATGCTGTGGGTGCAGCTATTGGTGAGGGGGGAGGCAAAGAAAACAAACAACCCCCCCCCCAACCCTCAACCACACCTGAGAATCGTGGTAGGATAAAAGGAAAAAATACAATTCAAGATAAGCCTGGAGTTCCCATCATGGCTCAGCGGAAACAAATCTGACTAGCATCCCTGAGGACACAAGTTCAATTCCTGGCCTGGCTCAGTGGGTTAAGGATCTGGCGTTTCTGTAAGTTGTGGTGTAAGGCCCCGGTTGCGGCTCAGATCTGGAGTTGCTGTACCTGTGGCATAGGCTCTGATTCAGCCCCTAGCCTGGGAATCTCCATATGCCTCACGTGTGGCCCTAAAAAGACAAAATAAATAAATAAATAAATAAATAAGGCTAATTTAGTTAAAAGAGATCTGAATTTTGCCCTCGGGTCCTGCCTGATAGAGAGTACACGGTACAGTGGGTCAGACGTGATCTTGGGCAACATCCTGACAACTAGAAGAGAATGCCTTATAAATGGTGGATAATGTTGACTGGACCACTATAACCAAAGTCATAACAAGTTATAATTACCATCAGTTGTTATAGATTTCTTGATTTACAATGCTTAGGAAATCCTTAAATTTTCATTAGTAATGCATTCAGAAGCTTTTTCTTATGTTGGGTTGCAAATAACTAATCCTTGCGTTAGATAATTCTTTCTTTCATTCCTTCTGCTTTTTAGGGCCGAACTTGCCGCATATTGAAGTTCCCTGGCGAGGGGTCGAATCAGAGCTGCAGCTGCTGGCCTACACCACAGCCATAGCAGGATCTGAGCTGCATCTGCAACCTACACCATAGCTCATGGCAACGCCGGATCCTTCACCTGATAAGCGAAGCCGGGAATGGAACCTCCATCATCAGGGATACTAGTCAAGGTCATTACCTCTGAGCCACAATGGGAACTTCCTTAACTGATTCTGTAAAAAGTAGATTAGGGGATTGTGTCGAGGGTCAGCAAGACCACCCTCAGTTTTGGCAGTTCATTAGGAGCACTCACAGGACTCCTCGTGGCTCTAGTTTATTACAGCGAAAGGATAGATACAAAGCATAACTGGCAAAGAAAAAAGGCACATGAGGCTAACACTTGGGTAAACATTTGCAGGCTTCCAAGACTCCTCTCCCAGTAGAGTCACACAGGATGTGCTTAATCCCTCAACCAACAAGTTGTGACAAATGGTGTGAAATGTTGCCAACCCAGAAAGCTCATTAGGACTCAACCTTGAGATTTTTTTATTTGGAGCTTATCATATAGGCACCTCTGCCTGGTCTTTCAAATTTCAGAAGGAATGCAGGAGGTTGCATAATTATTTTGTTTGTACAGTTTAGACACAGTGAGCCACCTGTATCAGTCAATGGTGGGAACCCTCCTGGAATCCAGGTTCCCAGTTGCCAACCTTGTCAGCTGGCCTTTTCAAGTACAAGCAGCTATGTTAACTCTTTTCTGCACAGGAATAATTAAACTCGTCTAAAAACTCAAGAGGTAGCTTGCTGAATAGCTTCTTATATATTGCCTAAAGTATCTACTCACTTTTGTGCTAATTCATTAGCATCAATTCTCATGAAATTGAGAATGATGCTAGTATAAATTTAGCCTATACATTCTACTATACTGATCAAGAATTTCAGAATTTAAGTATTAAAGATTTTCAAACTTGAATAAGAAACTTATGTGCCAGAGTTCCTGTCATGGCTCTTCAGTAATGAACCTGACCAGTATCCATGAGGATGTGGGTTCCATCCCTGCCCTGCTCAGGGGGTTAAGGATCCAGCGTTGCTGTGATCTGTGGTGTAGGTTCACGGCTCGGATCCCATGTAGCTGCTGTGGCATAGGCTGGCAGCTGCAGCTCTGATTTGACCCCTAGCCTGGGAACTTCCATATGCCACAGGTGTGGCCCTAAAAAAAAAAAAAAAAAAAAAAAAAAGAAAGAAAGAAAAAGAAAAAAAGGAACTTGTGTGCCATCACTTAAATGGAATTTTACTATTTCATGTGTCATTCTCTAATGAGTGGCTGATTTTTACCAGTCCTCTGTTTGATTAGGGGAACATTCCAGCTATTGATTTAACCACTATTTCATAGCACACACAAATACTGAGGGTAATGGATTACATAGCTGATTAACTTGATCCTAATGGATGCTCTTTAAATTCCAAATACCTTAGGAGCAAGTTGCTATTAATATTTGGCTAGTTACTATTTCAGCATATGAAGAACATTTGTCAGAAAAGTGCACATCATTGCATTTCACATTTCTATGCCAAGGGAAAAGGCAAAGGAATATTTAAGATGTGCTATTAAAGAACTGTTATTATCCAGGAGTTCCTGTCGTGGTGCAGCGGAAATGAATCCGACTAGGAACCATGAGGTTGCGAGTTCGATCCCTGGCCTTGCTCAGTGGGTTAAGGATCTGGCATTGCGGTGAGCTGTGGTGTAGGCCTCAGATGCGGCTCAGATCCCGCATTGCTGTGGCTGTGGCTTAAGCTGGCAGCTACAGCTCCACTAGACCCCTAGTCTGAGAACCTCCATATGCCACGGGTGCAGCCCTAAAAAGACAAAAGACAAAAAAAAAAAACAAAACCAAAAAACAAAAAAAACTGTTATATCCAGAACATAACTGTGAGATTTCAGATTCTAAGCCATGATGACTCAGGCAACAGGTTTGTAGAATTCAGACAGAAATTAATATTCTGGACCAAAGGAGTTTCCAAAGAAATGGCAGGGCAAATGGGAAATCCTAGAGAAGCAGACTGCTTACTGTATCCTTCCAAAACATGCAAACCCATTCACACTATAGAAGCAGCAGCTTAGCTTGGAGGATGGGGAAAGAGGGTATTTTTTTATTTCCTACTAAAAATGCCACCCCGTGGATGAGTATGAAAAAGCCCTCGTTTTCTAGTATTGTCATCTAACCATTCATCTTCCATACCTTTGGGGTCTATGCTGTAGCAAGCATATATATACCAAGAGCCTGAGGTGAATGAAATTGACCCTTCCCTTGAAGAGATAAGCCTTTTTGGTAGTGGTTTTCAAACTATAGGGTGAGTACAAATTTATTTAGATAGTGGTCGGGGGCAGGAGAGTGTAGGTGAAAGCTTAGCCAGCCATTTATTAATAATTGCTGGAGTTAGGTAATGGGTATATTTGGATTTGTTACACATTGTCTTTTTTATTTGTGTGAAAATTTCCATATAAATTATTTTTTATATTCTGATAAATTTACCATGTCTTATTTAAAAAAAAAAAAAATCAAAAGACACCAGCACTTTTAGTTTACAAATATATTTGAGCTTACTCCAAGATGGGAGACTAAGATATATCATACGGCAATTTTTACCATACAGTTGGCCTAAATCATCCACATTACTGTAATTAAAGTATATTTTGAGGAGTTCCCGTTGTAGCTCGGCGGGTTAAGAACCCAAGTAGTATCCATGAAGATGTGGGTTCGATCCCTGGCCTCGCTCTGGCACTGCCACAAGCTGGGTGTAGGTCGTAGATGTGGTTCGTTTCCCACATGGCTGTAGCTGCAGCATAGGCTGGCAGCTGCAGTTCCAATTCTACCCCAACCCTGGGAATTTCCATGTTCCACAGATGTGGCCCTAAAAAGAAAAAAAAGTATACTTTGAGCCATATACTGTGCTTTTTATATTTTGATGACTGATACATGGATTGGTAAGTGGCTTGGTTACATAATAGGCCAGTAAAAGATGCTTGTTTCACTCTGACAATTTTCCAAAAGTAGTGTTACATGTAAATCATATGAAAAAACTAATTTGACTAAAATATTTAAAACATTTGAAAAGCAATTGACAATAGACAGAGAGATATGTTAAGATGAACAGAATAAATAATCTGGACATTAAAAAAAAAAATCCCCTCCTAAGTCACGGTGTACAGCTGGAGACAGGAATTATGCGCTAGTATATGTGAAATATGAATAAAGCTATAAAATAATAAAAATCAAATGATAATCTTTTAAAATGCCTTATTATCATTGTATGCTAGTTTTTAAAACTTTAAACAATAAAAATAAATATTAAATGAATGAATGAATAGATGAATAAATAAATAGGTAGTTTTCTTTGGGAGTTCCCATCATGGCGCAGTGGAAACAAGTCCAACTGGTCTGTAAGGATTCAGGTTCGATCCCTGGACTCGCTTAGTGGGTCAGGGATCTGGCGTTGCTGTGAGCTGCTGTGTAGGCCAGCACTTACAGCTCCGATCAGATCCCTTGCCTGGGAACCTTTTTTTTTTTTTTTTTTTTGTCTTTTTGCTATTTCTTGGGCCGCTCCCGCGGCATATGGAGGTTCCCAGGCTAGGGGTCTAATCGGCTACGCCAGAGCCACAGCAACGCGGGATCCGAGCCGCGTCTGCAACCTACACCACAGCTCTCGGCAACGCCGGATCCTTTAACCCACTGAGCAGGGGCAGGGACCGAACCCGCAACCTCATGGTTCCTAGTCGGATTCGTTAACCACTGTGCCACGACGGGAACTCCCATTTTTTTGTTTTTAATTTGAGAATCTTTTTAAAAATTGAAAACCCCCAAAATAGTGCATGTACATTCTCTAGTGCCAGTAATAGGCTAGAGCTGAATAGTAACTACCCCCTTAAATGGAGTTTGAATTCAATACATGAACAAGTACACGCATGCGTTTCTGTACAGCTTGAATGTTCACAACCGTTTGAGTCTGGTCTTTATACTGAAATGTCAGTTTACACAGGTACAAAACCCTCAGGTCACATTTTCTTGCCTTGAGTGTGTTACATGTGTTACTCCATTATCTTCAGTCTTAAAGGGTTGCTGTAGAAAGATCTGATGACAGTTTGGTATCATTTCTCTCTCCTTTTTTTCTTTTTAGGCCTCCGTGTAGCATATGGAATTTCCTGGCCAGAGATCAGATCTGAGCCGCAGTTGCAACATAAGCAGAAGCTACAGCAATGCCGGATCCTCAACCCACTATGCTGGGCCAGGGATTGAACCTGTGTTCCAGTGCTCCAGAGATGCTGCCAATCCCGCCAGGCCACAGAGGGAACTCCTGATATTATTTCTATTATCAATGATTTGTGTTTGTGTTTTGGTCTAGATACAAAGTGAGTACTTAAAGTTTTTCTTTAAAATTCATTAGTTTTACTAAAATAAGTCTTGATGTTTGTTATTTCATGTCAATTTTTCCAGGTACATAGATAGTATGTTTTTCAATATGTATGTTCAAGTACCCCCCCCACACACACACACACATATTTAACTTCAGGAAAATTTTCTTGGATTATAGGGTTTTTTTTGTTTTTTTGTTTTTTATCTTTTATTTATTTCTACTGTACAGCATGGTGACCCAGTTACACATACATGTATATATTCTTTTTTCTCACATTATCATGCTCTATCATAAGTGATTAGACATAGTTCTCAGTGCCACACAGTAGGATCTCTCATTCCAAAAGCAATAGTTTGCATCTATTAACCCCAAGCTCCTAATTCATTCCACTCCTTCCACCTCCCCCTTGGCAACCACAAGTCTATTCTCCAAGTCCATGATTTTCTTTTCTGTGGAAAGGTTCATTTGTGCCATATATTAGATTCCAGATATAAGTGATATCATATGGTATTTTTCTTTCTCTTTCTGACTTACTTCACTCAGGATGAGAGTCTCTAGTTCCATCCATGTTGCTGCAAAAGGCATTATCTTGTTCTTTTTTATGGCTGAATAGTATTCCACTGTGTATATAAACCACATCTTCCTAATCCAATCATCTGTCAGTGGACATTTGGGTTGATTCCATGTCTTGGCTATTGTGAATAGTGCTGCAATGAACATGTGGGTGCATGTGTCTTTTTCAAGGAAAGATTTGTCCAGATATATGCCCAAGAGTGGGATTGCTGGGTCATATGGTAGTTTTATGTATAGTTTTCTGAGGTACCTCCATACTGTTCTCCATAGTTGTTGTACCAGCTTGCATTCCCACCAAGAATGCAGGAGAGTTCCCTTTCCTCCACACCATTCCAGCATTTGTTATTTGTGGACTTATTAATGATGGCCATTCTGACTGGTGTGAGGTGGTATCTCATGGTAGTTTTGATTTGCATTTCCCTAATAATCAGTGATGTTGAGCATTGTTTCAAGTGCTTGTTGGCCATGGATTATAGTTTTTAATATTTATTCTGTTCCATTGTTTTCATTCTGTCCCTTGGGTATTTCTAGGATACTTCTGTAGGAACTTCTCTGTCTTCTCTGCCTGTCATTTTGTCTTAAATCCTTTTCACCTCTTTCTTCATTTCTTTTGGAATTTTAACATTTTTTTTCTTTTAATCATCTATTTCTGTCAAGACATTATTTATTGTTTTTAATTTGTTCTTTTGTTTCTTCTCATTTATGTTTCCTTAAAATTTTTGAAAATTATTTCCTAAGTTCACTCATTTTTTTCTCCATGTAAACTTTTTTTTTTGTCTTTTTGTCTTTTCTAGGGCTGCACCCACAGCATATGGAGGTTCCCAGGCTAGGGGTCCAGTATGAGCTGTGGCTGCCAGCCTACGCCAGAGCCACAGCAATGTGGAATCTCAGCCGTATCTGTGACCTACACCACAGTTCACAGCAATGCTGGATCCTTAACCCACTTATCGAGGCCAGGGATCAAATCTGTGTCCTCATGGATGCTAGTTGGGTTTGTTATCTGATGAACCATGATGGGAACTTCTCCATGTAAATTTTTGTGCTGCTAAAATAAAGCACATTTATATATGAGGAAAACTCCCAGGCCCAAATAGGGGACACTAAAGTTACCAATGCTACAATAAATGTTTGCCACACGCATTTTAAGTCAAATGAGTGGAGACCTAAAGATACTTTGAACTCTTTAAGCTAGAAAGAGAGCTGAAGACTGGGTGGTTCCCTCTACCTCATGCTTAAAACCACTGAAGACTGGATAACTTCTAGAATTAGAGGCAAGTTTCTGTTTGTTCTAGTGAACCTTTCTCCCCATCTTAATGATTAGAACAAAGGCAAGAGTTACAAGAAGAGACACTCCACTGATAAATATAGGTCAGTATCAGAACCTCAAAGGGGAGGTAACATAGAAAATCCTGTCTTTTCAAATAGCAAATGCTTTCATTTTATAGTTGTACAGCAGTAGAGTAAACGCCATCTCTCAAATCTTAATCCAAAATCATTCTTTTGGTATCCATACTAAACAAGGCCCCCTGTACTCTGTACCTTTCCTGAACTGTGAGATCCAGCTGACTCTTTGCGGGTGTTGGAAACCTTTATTTTGTGATCTTCATTGTGGATTTCAACACCATTAGCTATTTATTTAGACAGGTAGACCTCCTGACCAATTTAGACATCAGCATCCATGGGGGTAGCAATTTCATTTATTTTATTGTTATTATTTTTCCCCCACCCCCTAAACTGTCTCCTCCGGAGACCAGAAGTTTTTCAATGTCTGTGAGTCAGCATCAGTTCTGCAAAGTTCAGCCTGTCCTTTTTTCAGATTCCACATGTCAGTGAAAGCATTGGATGTTGGTGTCTCATTGTATGGCTGACTTCACTTAGCGTGATAACTTCTAGGTCCATCCATGTTGCTAAAAATGCCAGTATTTCATTCCTTTTAATGGCTGAGTAATAATCCATTGTGTATATGTACCATATCTTCTTGATCCACTCCTCTGTCGATGGACATTTAGGTCATTTTCATGTCTTGGCTATTGTAAATAGTGCTGCAATGAACACTGGAGTACATGCGTCTTTGCGAGTCATGGTTTTCTCCGGATAGATGCCCAGGAGTGGGATTGCTGGATCAAATGGTAGTTCTATTTTGAGTTTTGTGAGGAATCTCCACACTGTTTTCCACAGTGGTTGCACCAATTTACAATCCCACCAACAGTATCCTAGGGTTCCTTTTTCTCCACACCCTCTGCAGTACTCACTGTTTGTCGACTTTTGGATGATGGCCATTCTGGCTGGTGTAAAGTGGTACCTCATCGTGGTTTTGATTTGCATTTCTCTAATCATGAGTGATGTTGGACATCTTTCCATGTGATTTTTGGCCATCTGTATGTCTTCTCTGGAGAACTGTCTGTTTAGATCTTCTGTCCCTTTTTGGATGGGGTTGTTTGTTTTTTTTTGGTATGGAGCTGCAGAAGGTGTTTGTAAATTCTGGAGATGAATCCCTTGCCAGTGGATTCACTTGCAAAGATTTTCTCCCATTCTGTGGGTTGTCTTTTCATGTTGTTTAGGGTTTCCTTTGCTGTGCAGAAACTTTGAAGTTTGATTAGGTCCCACTTGTTTATTTTTGTTTTTACTGTCATTCCTCTAAGAGGTGGATCTGAGGAGATGTTGCTGTCGTTTATGTCAGAGAGTGTTTGGCCTGTGTTTTCCTCTGAGAGTTTGATAGTGCCTGGTTGTTATATCTAGGTCTTTAATCCATTTGGAGTTTATTTTTGTGTATGGTGTTAGGGAGTGTTCTAATTTCATTCTTTTCCATGTGGCTGTCCAGTTTTCCCAGCACCACTTATTGAACAAGCTGTCTTTTCTTATTATTTTTAATTTTTTGTCTGCCGCTTGGCATATGGAGTTTCCCGGCCGGGGATCAGATCCAAGCCGCAGTTGCAACCTAAGCTGCCGCTGCTGCAATGCCGGATCCTTTAATCCACTGTGCCAGCTGGGGATCAAACTCCTTCTTCAGTTTTTATAAGATGTCAAACAAGAAAGATTTTCTAGCTTCCCTGTTCCAGGACATCTTCTTCCGTTGTTTTTGCAAAGTAACAAAGGAAAAAAAATAGCTTCTTTCAGCAGTTTGCCTCTCACTGCCTTTTTTATTACTGGGAGAGCAATGGATCAGTTAACAAGAGAGAATGACTTTAAAACAGGGAATATCATAATTGGTAGCTGAGAGAAGAATGGAATTTTAATCAAAGGTCCATAGTGAGTTTAATGATCCAAAACAGATGAAAAATTCTCCTCTAGAGTTATAGCCATAACCATAAAAAAATACTGCCTAAAAAACTTTTGTCATGTACATCAGAGCAAAGTGATGAGAAAATTGAGTAACTGTATAATCCAGAGGTGGTCCCATTGGTTCTTGGAGTATTTAACTTCTCAGCCATCATTTTTTTGTTTCTTCCACTCCATCCCTCCACATTTGCTTAAAATAAATTTTCTAGGCCACCTTTTTTAGTGGTTTCTCTTAAAGAATCTCACTACCAGATAAGTTTTCTATGTACTACATATGTCACTCAAGAATCTGCGTTGCAGAGTTCCCGTTTGGTGCATTGGAAACAAATCTGACGAGTAACCATGAGGTTTCGGGTTTGATCCCTGGCCTTGCTCAGTGGGTTGAGGATCTGGCATTGCCATGAGTTGTGGTGTAGGTCGCAGATGCGTCTCAGATCCTGTGTTGCTGTGGCTGTGGTGTAGGCCGGCAGCTGAAGCTCCGATTAGAGCCCCAGCCTGGGAACCTACATGTGCCGTGAGTGTGGCCCTACAAAGCAAAAAAAAAAAAAATTGTATTGCATTCTCTGAAGTTTCGTTGAGAACTGACTTAAAATTCCCTAGAGTTTGTCAAAAATACTTTATATACACATTTCTTATTGGCATATACTTTCTTTATTCTTTTGTCTGATTTTTGTGTGGAAGGGTAATGCTTATCCTTATACAGATTTGGGAGTTCCCCCTGTGACAAAACTGCCTGTCTTATGACTATTTTCCTTTTTGGAGGCGTGTTAGGTTTCCTGTGTTATATCCTAACAGAATTTCCTTTTTGAGGCCATGGGCTAAGGTCATATCGACAGACTTTGAGCAGGATCTCCTCTCAAAGGACACTTAGGAGAGTACAGAGACCTAAGCCCTTAGGATTTAAGCAGGTGAGAGCAGGGGCTTAGGGGCAGAGATGACTCAAGCTCTGTGCAAAGGGACCGAGTAGACAATGAAGTAGGCTTACCCACTCCCCCTCCCCACTTCTTCTGCCTTATGCTCAGTTTGCTCCTTTGCAGGCTGGTGGATGCTTTGATGATGAGGTCAGTATCTGTGTAGGCAGGTCTCAGAACTGTCATGAATGATAAAAAATGTCCTCCATGGAACCATGGGACATTGTCCAGGCTAGGAGTCAGAATTGTCCAAGGTCATGGACTCCCAGGGAGCTATGAGTGTGTGTCAAATCTGGTGGAACAGCGCCAGGAAAACAAAGGAGAGAACAAATATTGAAGATTGTGGCCAAGAGTTTCAAGTGAGGGAGGAACAGGAAAAGGTGCCAGGTGGTGCCGAGTTTATCTGATTCAGCCCTGAGGCCCAGTACGTGGCGTGTACGCTGGACACACACCTACAAACCACCACATGTTCTGCAGGGGCTGCCAGCTACTTAAAGGGGCTTCTCTCTGAAGCATCCTTCCAGAACACAAGAGACTATTTCCTAAACCTTTTTCATTTTTCTCAGTCCTTCCAATCGACTATTCCTCCTTTATTCTTCTCTGTGAACTCATCTTTCCTTTCACAGATAAAATAGAAATCATCTGATGGAAAATTCTCAAATGCTTGACTCTACCTACATCTCCCAAATGACCTGCTTCCACACTTGCTTCCTCCTTTTTTTGCCTTTTTGATGGAAGAGATAGTGTGCCACCTGTCTGCAGACAATTCCTTCACTTCGTTTCAGGATTAAATATCCCTTTCTTATAAAGGAGTTCATTAATTTCACAAATACTAATTGAGCATCTACTTTGTAACAGATGCCAGATTCCATTTGTTGATTAACCTTCCATTTGTAGACTCAACTTCTCTCACTCTATTGGTTTTTTCCCCAATAGGGTTTAACAGTGCTCAATACTCTCCGACAGTTAAAAACTACTAAACTGAGCCAAACTGCAAAACATCCCCCCAGGCCATCCCCCCTACTCCCTTCTTTAGCTACTCGTCTTTATTGTTCCCTTCACAGCCAAGCCTCTCTAAAAAGATGTCTATACTTTGCATTTTAATGTCTTCCTCTCTCACTTATTCTACAACCCATGGCATTCTAGCTTCTGCTCTTACTAAAAGCGCTTTCACGCTCCTTTTGGCAGCACATATACTAAAACTGGAACAATACAGAGAAGATTAGCATGGCCCCTATGCAAGGATGACATGCAAATTCTTGAAGCGTTCCATATTTTTCTGGGACTTTGGGGTTAGTAGATGCAAACTATTGCATTTGGAGTGAATAAGCAGTGAGGTCCTGCTGAATAGCACGGGGAACTATATCCAATCGCTTGTGATGGAACATGATGGAGGATGATGTGAGAAAAAGAATGGCTGTATAAGTATGACTGGGTCACTTTGCTGTACAGCAGAAATTAACAAAACATTGTAAATCAACTATAATAGAAAAAATGTAAATCTTAAAATAAAAGTGCTTTCTCTCTGGTCCCTGATAACATGCATGTGGCTAAATGGAATGGAACATTTTTAGTCCTCACCTTATTTGATCTGTCAGTATTTTATTTTAATTAATTAATAATTGTCTTTTTGCCTTTTCTAGGGCCACTCCCACGGCATATGGAGCTTCCCAGGTTGGGGTTGAATCAGAGCTGCAGCCACCAGCCTATGCCAGAGCCACAGCAACACCAGATCCGAGCCATGTCTGCAACCTACACCACAGCTCACAGCAACACCAGATCCTTAACCTACCGAGCAAGGCCAGGGATCGAACCCACAACCTCCTGGTTCCTAGGCGAATTCGTTAACCACTGCACCACGATGGGAACTCCCTGTACTCAGCATTTTATTTATTTATTTTTTTGTCTTTTTTTTTTTGGCATTTCTTGGGCCGCTCCCGCGGCATATGGAGGTTCCCAGGCTAGGGGTCGAATCGGAGCTGCAGCTGCCAGCCTACGCCAGAGCCACAGCAATCTAGGATCCGAGCCAAGTCTGCAGCCTACACCACAGCTCACAGCAACACCGGATCGTTAACACACTGAGCAAGGGCAGGAATCGAACCTTCAACCTCATGGTTCCTAGTCGGTTTCGGTAACCACTGCGCCACGATGGGAACTCCTGTACTCAGCATTTTAAAATGAGGGCCACTTCTTTTTTCACTGGGTTTCCATAACATCACATTCCTCCTGTGTCTCTGGTTTGTCTTTCGCGGTCTTTTCGCTGGCTGCATTTTGACCTCTATTTCCCTTAAATGTTGATGTTCCTCAGGGTTTCCTAGGCGTCTTTCCTTCTTGTTGTCAGCCCTCCATAGTTATGGCCACAGCTCTTGAGACTGAAATTCTCATCCATGTCATGTAAGAAAAATGCTTTGACACTGTGTTTAGACGTGAAGTTGTTGGAATCACAAAGACTGTCTTGTTTGAATAGACCTATAAGGAGAAAGCCTAAATCAAAATGTGCTCATGAATCCTGATGAGCAATCTCTTTCATGCCAACTAAATACCAGAGGAGTGACACAACAGTTATTGGGTTTATAGTTAGTATCTTAGTCATCACAATGCTGGGTATATGTTATAACATAGATTCTGTAGGATCTTTTTTTTTTTTTTTTTTCTTTTTAGAGCCGCACCTGCAGCATATGGAAGGAAGTTCCTAGGCTAGGGGTGGAATCCGAGCTGCAGCTGCTGGCCTACACCACAGCCACAGCCACAGCCACAGCCACGTGGGATCCGAGCTGTGTCTGTGACCTACACCACAGCACTGGCTCCTTAACCCACGGAGCGAGGCTAGGGATCAAACCTGCATCCTCATGGATACTAGTCGGATTTGTTAGCACAGAGCCACAATGGGAACTCCCCTTAGGCCATGTCCTGATTTGAGAATCTTTTGCTTGGGAAGCTGGAAATAGTTTATATTTCAGACTGGCAAATTTCTGCCCTTCTATAATCTCTCTAAATTCTGCTAATAAATGGGTCAGTTGTTTTCTGCACCAATCTCTTTCTGGAAGCTCCTTATATTTAAGCTGGTATAAACACTCCCGATTTTCTTTGTGGAAATCTCTACTCAAATCCAAAAGTCCATCTAGTTAGTGCATGGACTATTTTTCAAGTTACTGCAGGTGATACTTTTACCATTTCATAACATGGGCCACTATTTTTTAAGATTTTATGGCAGTTTCCTCACCATTTTCTAGTCTCCTGAAATCATTTTCTTGCTATTTTTCCTGCCCCCACTAACAGTTTCCTTTCCATCTGCCATATCGTCCTGGAATCAATGTCACAATTTTAGAGTTTTGTTATGGCACTATTCCAATTCTATATACTGTATAAAAGTTTAGTTAGCTTTTCCATTGTCTGTATTCCTCATGTGAGGATGGCAAGTATGTATCCAGTGCCCGGACCGTAATAGGATTTCAATACATATTACTTAGTAAGTAAATAAAGTAGTTTTAATTGCTAAAGACCCTTTATTTTATTTCATTTTATTTTTGTCTTTTTTAGGGACACACCTGTGGCATATGGAAGTTCCCAGGCTAGGGGTCGAATTGGAGCTACAGCTGCCTGCCTACACCAGAGCCACAGCAACATGGGATCTGAGCTACATTTTCAACCTACACACACCTCGCAGCAATGCCGGATCCTTAACCCACTGAGCAAGGCCAGGGATGGAACTTGCGACCTCCTAGATGCTAGTCAGATTTGTTTTCGCTGAGCCACAACGGGAACTCCGCTAAAGACCCTTTAAAGGCATCATTGTTAAGTTGTACCAGCCCTCAGTTACCCCAGTAACTATTACCACTAGTTCAGCTAATTTCTTCTTAATTATTTTTTTAGTATAGTATCTGAGTAAAACCTATAGAAATATGAGTAGCGGCCTTTGTTTGAACCCAAATTCTTCCACCTTCAAACTATGACCCTAAAAAGATTCTTAATGCTTATATGGTTCACTTTTCTCATTTGTAAAATGAGTATAGTGATAGTACTTATACGATTTTGTGAGGCTCCTTGGTGCAGAGTGAGTATTCAACAAATGGTGGCTATTATTATGAATTCATTTTTAGATCCATGGAAAATAAACTTATGACAGGGGCTGTTTCCAGAGAGAAAACGGGTATCTCGGAAAAGGAGTGGAAGGGAGACTTACATTTTGCTGCATTTGTCTTTTTGTAACTTTCGATTTCTCTACCATCTACAGATATATTACCTATTCAATTATTGGTTTTAAAAATGTGACATGTAGGAGTTCCCGTCGTGGCGCAGTGGTTAGCGAATCCGACTAGGAACCATGAGGTTGCGGGTTTGGTTCCTTCCCTTGCTCAGTGGGTTAACGATCCGGCGTTGCTGTGAGCTGTGGTGTAGGTTGCAGACGCGGCTCGGATCCCACGTTGCTGTGGCTCTGGTGTAGGCCGGTGGCTCCAGCTCCGATTCAACCCCTAGCCTGGGAACCTCCACATGCCGTGGGAGCGGCCCAAAGAAATAGGAAAAAGACAAAAAATAAAAAAATAAATAAAAAATAAATAAATAAATAAATAAAAATGTGACATGTATACTCGCTTTAATCTCTATAATATTAGTGGCTTGGTGATGTGTTTAAAAATCAGTAAGGAAAATGTGAAAGAATTCATTCATGACACACTTAAAAGAGATCTGTTTATTTTTAATTTTTAAATTACAGTTGATTTATAATGTTCTATCAATTTCTGCTGTATAACAAAGTGACCCAGTTATACACACACACACATATATACATTCTTTTTCTCATATTATCTTCTATTGTAAGTGATTGGATATAGTTCCCTGTGTTACATAGCAGGAACTCATTGCTTATCCACTCTAAATGCAATAATTTGCATCTACTGACCTCAAATTCCCAGTCTATCCCACACCCCCTTGGCAACCACAAGCTTATTCTCCAAGTCCATGAGTTTCTTTTCTGTGGAAAGGCTCATTTGTGCTGTATATTAGATTCCAGATTTAAATGATAGCATATGATGTTCTTTCTCTTTCTGATTTTCTTCACTTATTTTGAGAATTTCTCGTTTCATCCATGTTGCTGCAAATGGCATTATTTTGCTTTTTTATGGCTGAGTAGTATTCCATGTGTATATGTACCATATCTTCTTAATCCAATCATCTGTCAGTAGACATCTTGGTTGTTTCCATGTCTTGGCTATTGTGAATAGTGCTGCAATGAACATAGAGGCACATGTATCTTTTTGAATGAATTGTCCAGATATATGCTCAGGAGTGGGATTGCTGGATCTTATGGTAGTTCTATATTTAGTTTTCTGAGGAACCTCAGTACTGTTTTTAGGGCCCATTATAAACAGTAATTAAACAGGAAGCATTTTTACAGGGGGACACTTTTACTGCAGTGTCAATATGGCTTTCATTTGCAAAGATTTTCATTAGTTTGAAGAGAAAATAGTCAATAATATTAATGTAAATCCACATATTTCTAAAGAGCATAAATGTGAAATTTCACACAATGATAAAGGAATGTATAGTGTGGGAAGTATTTAATCTTTCCACACTAATATGCTCATTCAAATATATAGTATTTCATAACTTGTTCTTGACTTCATATGCTTGGCTGATGTGGAGCTGTCTGGCCTGAAAACATGCATGAAATAAATGTTCATTTTTAACCCTACATTTCTTTTCACCACTCAAATAGGTTTTATTACAACACAGTTTTTCAGATCACTCGAGGCACTTCTGAATTATGCAGTAAGATAAAAATGGGTTTTGTAAAATTATCCCAGCCTTATGGCAGAAGGAAAAACTGTTCCCTCTGCAGTAATTTTTAACTTCTGAAACTCTCTGATTCTGTCCTTTCAGAGCTCTAAACTCATTCATTCACCAGACTTTTATTCATCACTTTCTGTGTGCCAGACAATGTGCCTTTGATTAGCAATCTGTTGCTGTGTCTTCCATTCATCTTCTACAACATTATTCTTCCTACCCACTTGTTTTGTGCCTCAATTTCCTAATTTAAAATATGGCACTTTTGTAATTCTTGTTATCCATTTATTTGTCAAAAGCATTGAGATGTATAGCACCAATGTTTGGTGTATGGGCTGAAATAAATGAATAATTATCTCAATTTTTGTGAAGATACCCTAAACAATGTCCAAAGAGGAAGTGTGGTTAATTTCTTTGACTATTCCACGAGTGTTTGAAAAAAATCTGGACTTCCTGTTGGTGCGCACTGGGTTAATGATCTGGTGTGTTGCCATAGTTGTGGAGTGGGTCATATTCCATACTTCCACATGCCCTGGGTATATGCTGTGGGTGCAGCAAAAAAAAAAAAAAAAAGAAAGAAAAAAGGAAAAAAATATCATCTATATTCTCTCTTTTTGTTATACATAAAAAACATAAACTGGGAGAAATATAGAAAATGGGAATGTGGGGTTAGGAAATGCACACTGTTGCCTTTGGAATGGATAAGTAATGGCATTAGCAATGCTGTTCCTGCTGTATAGCACTAGGAACTATGTCTAGTCTCTTGTGATGGAGCATGATGGAGGATAATGAGAGAAACAGGATGTATGCATGTTATGCGTAACTGGGTCACTTTGCTGTTTGTAGAAAATTGACAGAACATCATAAATCAACTATAATGGAAAAAATAAAAATCATTAAAAAAAAAAGAAAATGTATGTTGAACAAAATGTTACTATTCCTAATATGAGATGAATCCATAATTTGACCCTAGTTAAAAAAATAGGCAATATGGGAGTTTCCGTCGTGGCGCAGTGGTTAACGAATCCGACTAGGAACCATGAGGTTGCAGGTTCAATCCCTGGCCTTGCTCAGTGGGTTAAGGATCTGGCATTGCCATGAGCTGTGGTGTAGGTTGCAGACGTGGCTCGGATCCCGCGTTGCTGTGGCTCTGGTGTAGGCCTGTGGCTACAGCTCTGATTCAACCTCTAGCCTGGGAACCTCCATGTGCTGCAGGAGCGGCCCAAGAAATGGCAAAAAAAGACAAAAAAGAAAAAAAAAAAGAAAAAACAGGCAATAAATACGAGCACCAAATTCTTCAAAAAGAAGTATAGATAATCAATAGATATGAAAAGATTCTTATTTGGTATTCCTTTCTATTGCTTTCCCATTCTTTACTTTCCTGATTTCTAGACTTAATCTTTTTTTTTTTTTTGTCTTTTTGCTATTTCTTGGGCTGCTCCCACGGCATATGGAGGTTCCCAGGCTAGGGGTCAAATCGGAGCTGTAGCTGCCGGCCTACCCAGACTCAGGATCTGAGCCGCGTCTGTGACCTACACCACAGCTCACGGCAACGCCGGATTGTTAACCCACTGAGTAAGGGCAGGGACCGAACCCGAAACCTCATGGTTCCTAGTCGGATTCGTTAACCACTGCGCCACGACGGGAACTCCTAGACTTAATCTTTATAACTTACTTCTTTATTATTCCTTTGGGTTTTTCCATGACATTTTTTTTTCTACTTTTAAGTTGAATTCTTAATTGATTTATTTTCATTCATTCTTTCTTTTCTATTTTGATAAGTGTAGTTTAATCAGTACATTTATCTATATTACACAAGTTTTGACAGATAATTCATTTTTAAACTTAATTCCACATATTCAAAAGTTTCTCTTATAATTTTCTTTTTAACCAGGACTATTCAATATCGGGTCTCTTACTTTACAGATGTATGGATTTTTACCTTCTTTCACAGGTGCTCTGTGATAATTTTGGATTCCTTATTCATTTATTCATTTCATATACTTTAAAAATCATGTTATTGAAATTTATAAATCTGGTTATATTTAGTTTATTTAATGTTATAGTATCTGAGAATGATTTGTTAAAATCACCATTTATTTTTACTGTCATTCTTTTAGTTGCTGTTTTTTGTATTTCAGAGCAATTTATTTAGTGTGTATGTGTTTTATTTATCTTTGTTTATTTATTTATTTATTTATTTATTATTTTTTGTCTTTTCCAGGGCCGCACCCGTGGCATATGGAGGCTCCCAGGCTAGGGGTCTAATCAGAGTTGTAACTGCCGGCCGTGTCACAGACACAGCAATGCCAGATCCTAGCTCATCTGCAACCTACAGCACAGCTCAGCACAACACCGGATCCTTAACCCACTGAGCGAGGACAGGGATCGAACCCAAAACCTCATGCTTCCTAGTTGGATTAATTTCTGCTGTGCCATGAGGGGAACTCCCCAAGATAGCAAATTTTTGTTCGGTCACAAACACTTGTGCTCTGTTTACTATCTAGTCAGAACTCCATCACAATTTTGGAGAGGCATTCTATTATTTTCCAGTATTTTATAATTAGCTGGTGGATGTAATTCGTATGACTGCCTGAAATTAGCTAATTAAATAATTTGGTATATCACCTCTATGATATTAAAATCCCCTCTTAATCTTTAGTTTCTTAAATTCTCATTTGCCATTCATTCAATTGCACTAATTCATTCACTCCATATTTATTAAGACCCTTTAAGTGTCAGCTACTGTGTTTTCTGCTGGAGGAAAATACAGCATAAAATAAATCATTCTCTCAAGATGCTCTCTTTGTTTTTGTTTTTTTCCCACTTTTTTTTTGTCTTTTTGTCTTTTTGCCATTCTTGGGCCGCTCCTGCGGCATATGGAGGTTCCCAGGCTAGGGGTCTAATTGGAGGCTACGCCAGAGCCAGAGCAACACAGGATCCGAGCAACACAGGATCCGAGCCACGTCTGCGACCTACACCACATCTCACAGCAACGCCAGATCCTTAACCCACTGAGCAAGGGCAGGGATCGAACCCGCAACCTCATGGTTCCTAGTCGGATTCGATAACCACTGCGCCACGATGGGAACTCCTCTTTGTTTTGTTTTTGCTTTTCTAGGGTCACTTCTGTGGCATATGGCAGTTCCCAGGCTAGGGGTTGAATTGGAGCTGCAGCTGCCAGACCATGCCACAGCCACAGCAATGTGGGATCTGAACCACATCTGCGACCTACACCACAGCTCATGGCAATGCCGATACTTCACCCACTGACCAAGGCCAGGGATCGAATCAGCTTCCTCATGGTTACTAGTCGGGTTCATCACCACTGAGCCACAATGGGAACTCCATGATTCTCTCTTTGTGGTGGAGAACACAGGCAGATCACCCAAGAGCCATAAATGTAATAAGCTATAATAATGAAATGTATTTTTAAAAGAAAGATCCAAGATGAGGGGGCCATTAACTCTGACTGGGGAAGTAAAAAATAACTTTACAGAAGATATGACTCTTGACTTGGGTCTTAAACAACAGATGAGTGTTTCAGTAGTGAAGGATGGGGGAGTTTCAAGTTGCGGGTGGTAGGAAGCAAGAGCAATCAGGGAGAGGAAGAAGCCAACGAAGCCCCATAAAGACCTGAACATGTAATGATTGCATCTGGAAATGGAAATGCTGTCTGGGTGAGGGAGTAGGGGTGCCAGCAGAGGCAAATATAAGACTAGAAAAATTTGTGCTTTGAGCTCTAGGAAATGTCTTCGTTTAGAGATTTTGAAGCAGAGAAGAACAGTAAATGTTAGGGAAGGGCATAGAATGGAAGAGAGAGAAAAGACAGAGAGAGAGAGAGACACACAGAGAGAAACATGAGAAAGAGAACAAAAAGAAAGAGCACACTTGTGCTTGGAAGCAAGGAAACAAGTGAAGACATTGCCAGGAACTTCTGTGGTCTTATAGCACCACTCTAGCTCAGGTCCTTATATTTCTCATCTAGCATAATTTGTAAACTAGGATTTGACTGAATGTAGTAACTTCCAGTGAATGCTGATAGCATTATAATATTGGGATTGTCTAAAAAGAAGCACTTTAAAAATGTGTTCACTGTCAGATACAATAGGTTGAGGTGCCTACAAGACTATTCAGGAGATAGTTCTTGCAGATCGTGAGACATGCTTTTCATGAGCATATATTCTTTTGTCCTTTTGGGGGCAGCAGTGGGGTTGAAAGTGGAAGGGTTGGGGGTCAGAGGTTGATTTATTGCCCCACCATTGAGTGAGCATGATAGAACTGCATATTCTGTGAAACAGCTGCCAAACATTTAAAATTGTATCTTGTCCTCTTTTTTTTCTCCAAATTTGAGTGATCAAACTATAACTGAACACTTTTTTTATGTGCATGCAATTCTCTAAGGTTCTGCAGGTGAAGACGTGGTTCTACCTTGCACAAAGGTGTGGTGGTGCGAGTAACCTAAATGAGAAAATCTAATGAATTAATAATAACGTCTTTATCTTGGAGCTTAAATTCTTTTTTTTTAATATTACGCAATGAATTCATTACATTTATAGTTGTACAATGATCACCAAAATCCAATTTTATAGGATTTCCATCCCACAACCCCAGCACATCCCCCCACCCCCCAAACTGTCTCCTTTGGAAACATATGTTTTTCAAAGTTTGTGAGTCAGTATCTGTTCTGCAAAGAAGTTCATTCTGTCCATTTTTCAGATTCCACATGTCAGTGAAAGCATTGGATGTTGGTGTCTCATTGTATGGCTGACTTCACTTAGCATGATAATTTCTAGGTCCATCCATGTTGCTAAAAATGCCAGTATTTCATTCCTTTTAATGGCTGAGTAATATTCCATTGTGTATATGTACCATATCTTCTTGATCCACTCCTCTGTCGATGGACATTTAGGTCGTTTTCATGTCTTGGCTATTGCAAATAGTGCTGCAATGAACATTGGAGTACATGTGTCTTTGTGAGTCATGGTTTTCTCTGGGTGGGTGCCCAGGAGTGGGATTGCTGGATCAAATGGTAGTTCTATTTTGAGTTTTGTGAGGAATCTCCACACTGTTTTCCACAGTGGTTGCACCAATTTACAATCCCACCAACAGTGTCCTAGGGTTCCTTTTTCTCCACACCCTCTGCAGTACTCACTGTTTGTCGACTTTTGGATGATGGCCATTCTGGCTGGTGTAAAGTGGTACCTCATCGTGGTTTTGATTTGCATTTCTCTAATCATGAGTGATGTTGAACATCTTTCCGTGTGATTTTTGGCCATCTGTATGTCTTCTCTGGAGAACTGTCTGTTTAGATCTTCTGCCCCTTTTTGGATGGGGTTGTTTGTTTTTTTTGGTATGGAGCTGCAGAAGGTGTTTGTAAATTCTGGAGATGAATCCCTTGCCAGTGGATTCACTTGCAAAGATTTTCTCCCATTCTGTGGGTTGTCTTTTCATGTTGTTTAGGGTTTCCTTTGCTGTGCAGAAACTTTGAAGTTTGATTAGGTCCCACTTGTTTATTTTTGTTTTTACTGTCATTCCTCTAAGAGGTGGATCTGAGGAGATGTTGCTGTCGTTTATGTCAGAGAGTGTTTGGCCTGTGTTTTCCTCTGAGAGTTTGATAGTGTCTGGTTGTTATATCTAGGTCTTTAATCCATTTGGAGTTTATTTTTGTGTATGGTGTTAGGGAGTGTTCTAATTTCATTCTTTTCCATGTGGCTGTCCAGTTTTCCCAGTACCACGTATTGAACAGGCTGTCTTTTCTCCATTGTATATTCTTGCTTCCTTTGTCATAGATTCATTAGCTGCAGGTGCGTGGGTTTAATTCTGGGCTTTCTGTCCTGTTCCACTGATCTATATTTCTGTCTTTGTGCCAGTACCATAGAGTTTTGATGACTGTAGATCTGTAGTATAGTCTGAAGTCAGGGAGCCTGATTCCTCCAGCTCTTGGAGCTTAAATTGTGTTCATAAGAGAGCCACTAGGGTGCGCTCAGAAATTTGAAATAGAAATAATGGCAAGTGATCATAATGGCCTTGTAAAGGAAAAAACAAAAAAAAGGGTCACAAGGCTTTATAGTAAGAATAACATTAAACTCAAAATAAATAAATAAAGGGGGAGGCTTTCATTTTTCCTATATGTACCTTGGAGAAAATGGGGAACTTTCAGTGTCTTTCCCACTTACTTGGTTTACCACTTACCTAACTCTGAATTTTCATTCAGTAAGGGTAAAAAGAATGAAAGTCCAATTTGCTAAAAAGAAAAAAAAAATACTTCTCTGCTTTAAAATTAGAATGATTAACTTATCCCTAGAATGTTTTCTGAGTTCCTTGGAAATATATATTACTACCTATGAAAGGGTGGGAAATCTCTACACTAGTTTTGGGCTGGGTAGATAAAATGAATAAAATATAATTTTTTCCCCACATTTTAAGAAGCTGGCTGCACTAAGAGCTAGGACGATTCATGTCTGTCACAGCATGTTATATTTTAAAGTGAAACTGGAGTTAAAAATACTTTATTGTGATCGTGTTCGCTGCTCTGCAGTTTTCCTGCAAGGCGGTTTCCTCTCAGAGCAGTTGTGAAGCAAAAGGCATAAGGGGAAATCTAAAAAAAAATTATTCGGGAACACTACTGACAAGGAAAGTTTGACTCTAGCAGTAACTGGTGATGGACTGTCCCCCAGGGCAGGGGGGTGGGTTTGGGGGGTGGGGGGAGGGAGATGCGGTTCTGAAGATGAGGCAGGAAAGAAAGATGCGCCTCTTCGACCTGGAAGAGGTAGAGGCACGGGAGGGAGGGGCAGTGCTGGAGTCCCAGGAAGATCTGAAGCAGTTGCTGCTTCCAGTCCTGGACAGGCTGCGGGAGGGTATCGTGGCTCTCGCCCCACAGCACGTGAGAGCGTTATCAGAGGACCAGGAGCGAGTTACGGAAGGTGGACAAGACGCTCATCCAAATGAAAACGCAGTGGAGACCTCAGAGGAGAAGGCCTTGAATCACCTTTAGCATCCCAGGGAGGAGGCTGATGAAAGAGTGCCGGCCTTGCGCCGGAAGACGGAGGAGAAGGCCAAGGAGACCGCGAAGCTGGGAGCGGTGTTGGCAGAGCTGGTTTGGCAGATAGAGAAAAGCAAATCATCCCTAAGGGTTCACAGCTGATAGACCCTGGTCAGCTAGTAAGGATGGGCTGACACCTGGAGAAATCGAAACAGCTTGTCCTTTTCTCTATCCTGTTTGTGTACGTTTTTACCACCATGTAACAGTCTCTCTGAGGATAAGTGTTTGGTGACCTTGATATAAGTGTAGATTGTGCAGTGCATTTGGTTCTTGAAAAATAATTTTTGCTGGAAAAATACTCTCATAAGGGATAGGGGACTTTAAAGTTGTTTCAGGGCTCGTGTTTATTTTTGTTACTTTGTCCTGTTTTGGAAATGGTGGGTCTTGTACTTTGCTGTTACCCATGTGACCTGATTGTTTTCTGGGACCTTGGCAGACCCATGAGAAGACTTGGGGTCAGAATCTTCCAACTTGAGAGGTGCAGGGGAAGGCACTACTTGCATGTAGCTCCTGAACAATGAAGGAATGAAATTGTAGTTGGAGATGGAAGATTGCTGGGCCTGTATTTTGAAACTTGAATATCTCAGTGATACATAGGAAGAAAGCTATATTTTGTGACATGTTGTCTTTGTGAGTATTGTAAAACCTGTCAGGTGAGTTTAGTTAGACAACCTACCTGATCCTAAGCGCCAAAAAAGTTTGAATAGGAAATGATGGAGCACGCTTTACTATTGTAATATCCTCACACATTACAGAGGTTTAAGAGTATGTCATCAAAGAGACAATCTACCAAGAGCCTTGAGAGGCTGGAGGAAGGAAAAGGCCCACCAAGTCCCTTCCAGTTCACCAGGTAGTAGACCTGACCAGTATTTGAGGTCAAAATCATACGTGGGCGTTCCCCTCCTGGCTCAGCAGAAACGAAATCTGACTAGTATCTGACGTGAATGCAGGTTGGATCCCTGGCTTTGCTCTGTGGATCAAGGATCCAGCGTTGCCTGAGCTGTGGTGTAGGTCGCAGACCTGGCTCTGATCTGGCGTTGGCTGTGACGTAGGTCAGTGGCTATCCCCCTGATCCAACTCCTAGCCTGGGAACCTCCATATGCCGAGGGTGCAGCCCTAAAAAGACCAAAAAAAAAAAAAAAATCAACCGTGTAACAAGTGTTCATTTGCCTTGAAACACAAAGACCTAAAAAGCCTTTTCTGAAAAAATATTTTTTTTTCGGATGACCAAAGCCCCTGCAAGTGCTAATAAAAAAAAAATCATAGATTTCTTTTGCAGTGGAAAAAAATTCATCATGATTTCGTGATTTATTTTTTTAGATTATTAAGATATAAGACTCAAAAATTATTGTGTAGGTTTTAAAAAGAATTGAAACCAAGCAAGTATGATTTTTTAAAAAAGTCCCGTTGCCCCATTGCGAGTGCCCCCCCTCCTCCAGGGGGCAGCAGAGATGCCCAGAAGAAGCTGGAGATCTCGGCGACTCTAGAAAAACCGAGTTGGTCCGGGCAGTGCCGGTGCCAGGCGCAAGACTGCTGCCCGAGGGGCGGATTGGAGGGGCGGTCTGGGGCCTGGGCAGAGAAAGAGGCGTAGAGGTGAATTCACAGATAAGCTTTTATGGACACGCTCTCTGCCCGCCGGACGGGAGGCGGGGTGGCAGCCGGATTAAAGCAGCAGCCTGGAAGGAAGGAAGGAGCGAGGGAGGGACGGGAACAGTTGGAGGAGGAGCAGCGAGCTGGGCTGCGGCGACTGGAGGAGGCGCGGCCCCCGCGAGGCCACGTTTTGTTTTTGTTATTTTCCAGCGAAAGAGTTCTCACAGGCCCTCGCTGAGTACCGATCCCGCCGAAGCCCCGCGGCCCCGACCTTCCAGGTGACAGTCGGTCACCCCGGTGGGAGTCAGCTCCGCCCCAAGTCATCCCCTCCCGCCCACAGCCCATTCCCCGCCCAGCCAGCCTCCCAGTGCCCGCCCGGGGCGAGCACGGCGGCCGCAGCGGCTCTGCAGCGCTGGAGCGGACGGCGACCTGCGGCGGCGCGGGGCCCTCGGCGTGGTCTTCCGACCCAGAGGAGTCGCGGACGAGGAAGGGGAGGTCCGGCCCTCGGCGCAAGCCGGAGAAAGGAGGATGACGATTTAACCCGCCCTCTCCTGCCAGTCCTGTTGCCTGGCGCTCCTCGGGTGCCCGCCGCCGGAGCCTGGGAGCCGCGCCCGGGGTAGTGCCGCATGGGGCAGGGCCGCTGAAGCGCGGAGTTCGGGGTCTCGCCAAGGCGGGCGCAGGGGCCCGACGCTGCAATTGGCACAGTTTCGGCGCGCTTCAACGCGAGAGCTGGGCGGGCGGCACGCCTATCCGACCGTCTCGGTGCCCTCGGGAGGTGCGAGTTATGGAGCCCCCCAGCTGCATTCAGGATGAGCCGTTCCCGCACCCTCTGGAGCCCGAGCCGGGCGCTCCTGCACAGCTGGGCCCCGGGAAACCGGGCGACAAGCGGTTCCGGCTGTGGTACGTGGGGGGGTCGTGCTTGGACCGCAGGACCACGCTGCCCATGCTGCCCTGGCTAATGGCCGAGATCCGCCGGCGCAGTCAGAAGCCCGAGGCGGGCGGCTGCGGGGCGCCGGCGCCCCGCGAGGTGCTCCTGGTGCTCAGCGCGCCTTTCTTGCGCTGCGTCCCCGCGCCGGGCGCCGGGGCCGTGGGGGCCTCCGGCCCCGCGACCGCTCAGCCCAACCCGGCCGTGTTCATCTTCGAGCACAAGGCGCAGCACATCTCGCGTTTCATCCACAATAGCCACGACCTCACCTACTTTGCCTACCTGATCAAGGCGCAGCCCGACGACCCCGAGTCGCAGATGGCCTGCCACGTTTTCCGGGCCACAGACCCCAATCAGGCAAGCAGAGGCTGGGAGGCGCGGGGGAGGGTCCAACGCACAGGGAAGAGGTGTGGCAGAGCTGCAGGCGGTGGGACCGCAAGTTAAGGACTGTCTCTTGTCCAGCTCCTGGCGCGCGCCCTCCACGTGGCGCGCCTGAGCGCAGGCTCGTCCCGCTCCTGGGACCCGAAGTCCGGGAGTCTGCTTTTGAGGGCGAAAGGGGCGGCGGGGCAGAAAACCCGCAGGAACAGAGGAGAGGGAGGGAGGCAGAGAGTGGCCTCAGGACGGTGGAGGAGCTGGTGCGCCCTAGGAGGATGGGCGCGTCCCGGAAGGATTTCGGTGCCTAGGGTGTGACTGGAGATGCCCAGCCTTGGCTGAGCGTTTGCGTGTAGGCATGAGCGTGTTTAAGAGGGAGCGCGGGAGAAGGCCGGGCTCCTCTAGGCCTTCACACTCTTTGTCGGTCTTGGTCGAGTCCTGTATCTTAGCCCGTTTGGACGGGTGCGTCCGAGTCACATTAGCACCTGCAGTCTCAGATCTGGGAAGCTGATTTGGAGCCGGGCTTAGGGAGAAGACACTAGATGCTGTCATATTGTCCGCCGAATACGAATGCGCGATTACATGTTGAGTGGCAAGAAGCCTTTTGGGGGCAGTTTTTTACACACTGATTGGAGAGTCGGTACCTACTCGAGTGAAATAAAAATCATTGTCGTAGAGAGGTGAAAATCTCTTCTGGTGTCATTTCTTCAGGGTTTACAAAATCGAGGTGCCTGTTACTAAACAGTGCGTGTTTACTTCCTTAAAACAAAAACAAAAACGGACGCGGCCCTTTATCTTTTTGAGAGAGGAATCTTAATCTTTATCATAGTGATTGTCTGGGACAACAGCCCCCCCCCCCCATTAAAAAATGTGTAAGTGGTTTTTACCATATCAAAAGCCCCCCAAAGGCTGTCATTTATAATAGTTATTTAATGGTTGGGCCAAGTACGTTAGATTCTTTGGGAAAATAGTGTTGTCGAAATATAAAGTCTCAGTTGGACTATGTGGTGGTTTCTTTAGTAGCTGGGCAATTAATAGGTGAGAAAAATGTCTTATAAATAAGGTTTTAGTTTTTAAAAATTAATATAATTAGTATCTGTAATTGAAATACTTTGTGTTGGTCCAGTAGTTTTTCACAAAAGGGCTGTAGCAGAGTTGAAGGAAATAAAAGGTCATTGTGGCAGATTTCATCAGTTACTTTGTAAACTAGTTTCATGTTCTGACACTCAGAACTCCCAATGTGAAGAGAGTAGTTTTAAGTGACCGCTGCTATTTTACGGTAAAATGTCATATTACAGATTATCTCGGGATCCTAAACATGATTAAAATGGATTTCATTTTATGCTTATTTGTTCAAAATTTATTTTTAGCTTTTACCTATGTTGAAATCAGATGCAGCATGTTCTTTATAAGTTACCACCATGGAAATTGTATTAAATTTTGAGGTTTTATCAGTAAGGTGGAAGGAGTTGCATTTTCTCAGGACTTTAAGGACTATTTCATGATTCTTGGTGGTGATTGCATGACACACCATTGCTAATGTCACTGATGACCAAAGTTTGTTTATGGTTTATGGCACCTTAACTTCTCAATGTGGCTATTGGATCTTTCCCGGACTCATAGGAAGGTCATTTAAAACATCCTATTTTATTTACCTTCATTTCGTATTTAGATGTTAGAGGCTGAATGTGCTGTTACCTTACAAATAATAACCTGCTTAGGCTTATTTCCCCCTTTTGGTCTTGTAGGAGCAGTGAAAGCCATAAGGCTTTTTGATAAAAGAAAAAAAAGAAACCTTTTCCCGTTTATGGCCATTTCCCAGTTGGGCCTTTGATCTAAAGCTATAGATCTCGATTTGCTTCAAACCTAGGGAGTCCCTGGCAGAGGGCTGTTAATTTGAAAGGCTAGATGTTGTCCGCCTAAGGATTATCTCCAGCCATAAATCAAGGGTTACAAACTCAGAGGGCTGGGAAGAGGGTTGAGTGAGGATGGGAGGACTAGTCAGGGGTGTCCTTTCTCAAAGGGCTGCTCAGCTCCAGCTGGAAGTCACATTAACAGAATATAAGCCCAAATGTTCCTGTTGCTTTTGACTTCTCAAGAGAAAATGGAAATCTGGATTTTTATGTATGAGTCCACATTGTAAAGTATCAGCACGTATTTTAAACATTTAAGAATCCTTTCTGGGCTAAACAAAACACATCTGACGGTTGGCTTCAGAGATCTAAGGGTTGTCACTTTTGATCTTGAGTATAAATATTTGTTGAGTGGACCGGTGCCGTCAGATAGGGTGTACTCTTTGTCACATTTCCTTTTGAAATAGTGGAGAGAGGATGATTGGGGGGGGGGGGGGTAGAATTTATAAGTAAAACTCCCAGAAGTGAGGATTCTGCAGTTGAACTTGTTAGAGGGATGGGCTCATGACATTGTTACTATCCAGCAGTGGGCTTCATATAGAGTAGACCCTCTGAATACTTCTGAGCACCTTTGAAATAAGAAGAAAGAAGCCCTTCTGTTTGCTTTGCTGCTGAGTTCTCTGTTTAAGGTGGAGAATTATTTAGTTGGAGTTTAATATTATTATGAAGAGTCTCCTAAGTGTTTTCTACAGTCAGTGAACAAAGCATGGAAGGTAGCCTGGAGCAGAAGGCCCGCGAACATCCTTGAGTAAATTTGCCTCTGCTTTGTCTCTCTTGCCTGTTTCTTTCCTGAAATAGGCCTCTCTGTAGGATGACCATATAATGTATTGTTTAAGTTAGGACAATTTTTATTGAAAAAGGGAGCACCATTAAAATTATACAAGCATGGAGTTCTCGTTGTGGCTCAGTGGTTAATCTGACTAGGAACCATGAGGTTGCGGGTTCGATCCCTGGCCTCGCTCAGTGGGTTAAGGATCCGGCGTTGCCATGAGCTGTGGTGTAGGTTGCAAACGCGGCTGGGATCCCGTGTTGCCGTGGCTGTGGCGTAGGCCGGTGGCTACAGCTGCAATTAGACCCCTAGCCTGGGAATCTCCATATGCCGAGAATGCGGCCCTAGAAAATACAAAAAAAGACAAACAAACAAACAAAATTATACACGCATACCAAGTATAACTTGGGACCATTTAGGGCCAGCTGGGATCTAGGTGATCATAGCTGAATGACCAAGTTTGTGTTCCTGCCCAGCCACCAAGATGGAGGATTTATGGTTTCTATATATAATATGATAATCTTTTGCAGAATATCTACTCACTCATCTTTGAGGGAGAGGATGTGGCTGTATATGTGACCTCAGGGATGGGAGCTCTGTGCAGTAGCTTGGGTCTGTTGTGGGGAGTTGCCATAGTGATGTGCCCTCTGGTTCCACACCTTCCTGGTGGTTCAGAGTCAGCCTAAGGATGGTAACCCACGTCCACCTAGAGCAGCGCCCTGCCGGAATGATCTGATGCAGAGCTCTTTCTCCCAGATGCAAAGAGAGGTGAGGGTATGGAGAGAACGAACCAGTTCCAGATCAAGTCTACGCCGATACAGGTTGCTTCCCATTTATTCAAACCTGTGTAGTCTTGTACAGGAGGAGTGTCAGGCTTCAAGCATATCAGCCAAACTCGGTTATTTGAACTAGTAAAAGTGCTTAACTCTACGTATTCTAAAAAAAAATCACAGTGGCCAAAGTGAGTTGTAGATTTAAAGTGAATTAGGGGAGCCAAGACTACCTGATTCTCTACCTAAAATCTTGGGAAGCTTGCTAATATTCTTCAAATACTAATCTTTATTTGCTTTCAGAAAGAGGGTATGTAACACATAGCGTTATCTCCATTTCCCCATTAGAAAGCAGCAGTTGTTTCATGTTATGCATATTTTACCAGATTGTAAAAGGAAACATTAATGTTTAGAAATATTGTTAGAGATTAAAGGTGTTAATTATGATTTGTATGAGACTTTTTTTTTTTTTTGGTCTTTTTGCCTTTTCTAGGGCTGCTCCCACAGCATACGGAGGTTCCCAGGCCAGGGGTCTAATTGGAGCTGTAGCCGCTGGCCTACGCCAGAGCTACAGCAATGCAGGATCTGAGCCGCGTCTGCAACCTACACCACAGCTCACGGCAACACCGGATCCTTAACCCACTGAGCAGGGCCAGGGATCGAACCCGCAACCTCATGGTTCCTAGTCAGATTTGTTAACCACTGTGCCACGACGGGAACTCCGATTTGTATGAGACTCTTAACACCACGAAAATTATATATATATATTTGTGTGTGTGTGTGTATAAATAATTGGAGGGGGGCATGCCTGACGCACGTAGAAGTTCCCAGGCCAGGGATCCCGCATGTACCACCGCAGTGACCGTGCTGGATCCTTAACCACTAGGCCACCAGGAAAGTCCAAAATTGTATTTTATAATTATAGAATGAGTCGTCATTTAAAAGGCAAAAACAATTTTGCTAAATTTTCATGGATGTTATTTATGTATTTCTTGAAGCTTGCAAGAATGTGCTTTCAAAGAGATGTTACAAATTGCGTTCCTAAAATTAAAAAATGTCATTGACACCAGTTTTTTTCAGCACTACGTTCTCGAAGACTGGTTTTCCTGTTCCCCTTAAAATATTTAGTATTTTCTGAGCCTTTTTTCAGGTAACCAATTTTCGACTTAATTTTTGCCAATATATTTCAGAAAAGCCATTTTCCAGTTCTTCCTCACAGTTCAGGGTCAGTGGCTTTGGGAATATTCTAGTAAGGAAGGCAGAGAAATAGAAATCTGGAAGGTTTCACATTTCTCCGCTTTCCAAGTCCTTTGTGCTCTTCTGGACAGGTAGATCCCTCTCTGCTCAGGTTTGCTGTAATAATTTTTGGGTTGTTTTCTCCCTTTCTGATCTGAGGTGGAATTAACTGGCCTGGGCTCAGTGGTAGAATTTTACCTAAAATATCTGGGAAAGAGTTCCCATTGTGGTTCAGTGGATTAGGGACCCAACTAATATCCATGAGGATTTGGGTTCGATCCCTGGCCTCACTCTGTGGGTAAAAGATCCAGTGTTGCCATGAGCTGTGTGGCGTAGGTCGCAGATGTGGCTTGAATCCCATGTTGCTGGGCCAGCAGATGCAGCTCCTATTTGACGCCTAGCCTGGGAACTTCCATAAGTTGCAGGTGCAGGCCTAAAATTTTTAAATACATACATACATACATACATACATACAATATCTGGGGGAAAGGCAAAAATGAGCCAGAGCCTCCCACTGGTGAAGGTTGTTGTAATGAAGGTGAGAATGTTAGTATCAGGGCTTAAGGCAGAGGTTCTCAGACTCGCGTGTGTGTTAGAATCACCTGGTGAGACTGCTGGACCCCCCCCCCCCCCACCCTCAGTTGCTGATGCTGTCAAGTTCCTGGCAATGCTCAGACTACTGGCCTGGGGACCACAGTTTGAGAGCCACTGCCCTCTGTGTTTTTGTTCATCTGGTTCGGGTATATGACCACTGCTGGTCCCTTGGTTATTATTATTATTATTATTATTTGCTTTTTAGGGTCACACCTGCGGCTTATGGAGGTTCCCAGACTAGGGGTCGAATTGGAGCTACAGCTGCCGGCCTACACCACAGCCACAGCCATGCAAGATCTGAGCTGCGTCTGAGACCTACACCACAGCTCACGGCAACGCCGGATCCTTAACCCACTGAGCGAGCAGGGCCAGGAATCGAACCCGCAACCTCATGGTTCTTAGTCAGATTTGTTAACCACTGAGCCCTGATGGGAACTTCCCCTTGGTTATTTTTGCAGTCATTCTCAGGCCCTGAGTTAATGTGAAGAAGAAGACTATCTGACTTACAGAGGATTTTTAAAGAAACTTTTCATTTTCTAGCTTAATAGCTTTGCATGTCTTTTCTAGATAAACATTATTCTGCCAGATGTGGTAAGATTAGCCATATGTTGTGTGAAAACTTTACCTTTGAAGCCAAAGTTTGAAGTTCTGCAGAAGGAATAAACAAGTTTTTTAGGAATATAGTCTAACGTTAAATTATGTTTTTGCAAAAATTGAAGCTTTATTTATTTGCAGCCAGAGAAATAACAGCATTCAGCATGTTTGATATACTGGCTATTATGAAAATCAGGCAGAAAAAATAGAGTTGACAGTTTGGCGAATAAGATTGTGGCCACTCTGAATAATTATGGCAAGCATTTCTCTCTTTCTTCTTTCCTTCCTTCCTTCCTTCCTTCCATCTTTCTCTTTCCAAATCTCAGGGCCTCTAGGAATCAGAGCTGTAGCCAATGGCCTGCGCCACAGCCACAGAAACACCAGGTCTGAGCCATGTTTGTGACCTACATTGCAGCTTACAGCAGTGCCAGTTCCTTCATGCACTGAACGGGGCTAGGAGTTGAACCTGCATCCTCATGGATACTAGTCAGGCTCATTACCGCTGAGCCACAGTGGGAACTCCTCAGGGGCCTTTGTTTTGTTAAAATCATCTGGGTGGTGATTTTAGACTCACATTTCTTTTGGGCTATGTTTCCAGGTTGTTACTTACATATGTCCCCTTGTAAAATAAAGGACAGATCAATTATAATTTAATTTAGTAGTATATGCAGAATAATTGACCACGAAAAGGATTTTGCTAGAGATATGGTCTACATAAAATATTAATACAAATGTAATAACTCATTGGGAAGCATCAGCTAAGCACCCATTGACTTGTTAAATTAAGCACAGTGTATACACCACAGTATGTCTCTCTGAGTAGCTTTTTTTTTTTTTTTGTCTTTTGTCTCTCTTTTTGTTGTTGTTGTTGTTGTTGTTGCTATTTCTTGGGCCGCTCCCGCGGCATATGGAGGTTCCCAGGCTAGGGGTCGAATTGGAGCTGTAGCCACCGGCCTACGCCAGAACCACAGCAACGCGGGATCCGAGCCGCGTCTGCAACCTACACCACAGCTCACGGCAGATCGTTAACCCACTGAGCAAGGGCAGGGACCAAACCCGCAACCTCATGGTTCCTAGTTGGATTCGTTAACCACTGCGCCACAACGGGAACTCCTCTGAGTAACTTTTTAATGCATTTCCTTAAAAGCTAACATTTATTGAGCTCTTGCTGGGTGATGGTGTGGCCCTTAGTGCTTTTCCTAGGCTGTCACATTTTATCTTCACAGTAATTTTGTAAAGTCTGTACCAGTCTTCCTCCCATTTTTCAGATGAGGATATGACATATAGAAAGGCTAAATTATTTCCCCAAAAACACTAGGCTTGTAATGGTAGAAACAGATTCCAGTCTGGGCAGGCAGTTCTCTCATCTGCTACTCTGGAATGCAGTTGTTGAAAAATTAGTTTTTAGTTGTTAGTGTCACAAAGTTTCATGCTGTTACCTTTTCCTCACTTTTTAAACAACATAGTCATTTTGTTTTGTTTTCCAGTTTTATTGAGGTATATTTAACCAGTAAAAATTGTATGTATTGGAGTTCCCGTTGTGGCTCAGTGGTAATGAATCTGACTAGTATCCATGAGGATTCGGGTTTGATTCCTGGCCTCGCTCAGTGGGTCAGAGATCCGGCGTTGCCACGAGCTGTGGTGTAGGTCGCAGACGCAACTCGTATCTGGCGTTGCTGTGGCATAGACTGGCAGCTGTAGCTCGGATTCGCCCCCTAGCCTGGGAACATCCATATGCTGTGGATGCGGTCCTAAAAAGCAAAAAAAAAAAAAAATATATATATATATATATGTATATTTAAAAGCATAGTGTGATATTTTGATGTCAGAATTACCACCAAGCCAATTACCATATACTTTATCTCACATGGTTATCGTTTTGTGTATGCGTGTGTGGTGCGAACACTTAAGATCTACTCTTTTAGAAAATTTCAAATATACATTATAGTGTTATTAACTATATTGTAATGTATATATAATGCTCTCTGTACGTTAGATCTTCAGAACTTTCTCGTCCTGCGTAACTAAAAGTTGGTCCCCTTTCACTATATCTCGTGTTTCCCATCCTCTAGCTCCTGGCAACCACTGTTCTATAATCTGCATTTATGTCTGACTTTTTAGATTCTGTATATAAGTGAGATAATGCAGTAGTTGTCCACTTTCCCTCCACTTGAATGTTAAAAATCTCCACAGTTAAAGGTGCCTATTAAATTTGTAAAGTAATAATGAAGTGCTGAATGCATGCTTGGATACACTGTTACCAGTGTGTATTTTTGTTTTAATGGAAAATGAAAAGTCCCTATGATTTGTTAAGCTGGTGAAACTGAACTCTGGTGTTATCTTTTATGTAGTGTCCTTAGGAATGGCAGGGAAGTAAACGATGAGAGCCTGTTTGCAACCTTTATAACTACTTTAGAACAAAAAATATTTAGGATATGTATTTAAGAAAAGGTACAATCATGCATTTGAATATATTTTATTGAATCATAAAGGATATAAATATTCAAAAGTATGATAAAGTATAAACTGTATTATGCACATATAATTACATAGTATAAAGTGTAAAATTATGAAATATAAAAATAATGCATCATACTATCATTATAAAACATATACAATAAAGTGAGAAATATTTGCACCAGGTTGTGCTATCTTAATTACCTTGATTTACAGTGAAAAGAATATGTACATTTTAAGGTTAGATAAAGCCCGGTGACCTGATGGGCTGAGGTACCATTTTTGCAGGAGTTCAAGTAGAGAAAAATGGCTCAGAAAAAAAGCAGGAGTTCCCTGGTGGTCCAGTGGGTTAAGGACCCAGCATTGTCACTGTTGTGGCATGTGTTGGATCACTGGCTTGGGAACTTCCACATGCTGCAGGTGCAGCCAAAAAGAAAAAAATAAGTACTCGTGGGGTCCACAGTAACATCAGCCATAGCCATGAATTTTGGAAAACAACACCTTTTCATCACATTGAATATGGGTTGTTAGTGTAACTGTTACTGGTTTTACACTTGTGTTTGTGGGTACTTTGTTAATTGGTTTTGGTTTTAGTTGTTTAAAAGCTAGAGCTATAAGCATGTAAAATTTACGTCTAGATTTTTGTGAACATAATAAAATAAAGTGACAGTAACATAATTATGTTAACATCTTAATTTACCTTAAAAAGGATTCTGAACAACCGCAAGTTTGGAAAACTCTGGGCTTAAGCTTTTAGATATATTTAATATGGCCCTAGTCATCTGTGATAATATGACAGAAAGGGAAAAAAATAAGAGATTAAGTCAGAAAGAGAAAGACACATATCATATATCACTTAAATGTAGAATCTAATAAAAATTATACAAAAGAATTTATTTATAAAACAAACAAACTCAACAGATTGTAAAACCAATCTTATGGTTACCATGGGTGAAATTGTTGGGAGAAAAGAATTGGGGGGGGGTGGGAACCTATACACACTGCTGTGTAAAACAGATAATTAATGAGGACCTACTGTGTAGCAGAGGAAAATCTACTCAGTAGTTTGTAATAACCCACATGGGAAAAAAGAATGGACATATTTATATGTATGACTGATTCACTTGCTGTTTACCTGAAACTAATACAACATTTTAAGTCAATTATACTCCAATTAAATGAAATTTAAAAAATTATTATCATCCCCCCCAAATCTGTTGGTTTCATTTCAGATAATCTGAATGCAGGTTTTTGCAGCCCCATGTAAAAAATATGGGAGTTATTCTTTTTCAAGGTACTGATCCCTTTCAAGTTTCATTTCTTGTAAGAGGTTGGGTTGGAAAGAGGACCTCCGGGTAATGGGATCTTCCTGGTTAAATATAGAAGCCTAAATTTGCTGCTTCAGTTCTTTTATTTTGTGGATGCCCTTAACTAGTTGGATAGTTTTCACTTTGGAACTGTTGTGAACTTTTACATGAATTTCTAAGATTCTCAAAGTTAGAGCCATGGAATTTTCCACTATCCATATTATATAACTCGTGAGTAGTTTATTATCAATTTCAGATTCCAAGTCAAACAGTGCTTCTGGATGAGCCAATCGAGTTGTCTTTTGTGTCTCACAATTGTATCTTCATATACATTTTCAGTGATAAGTTATACAATGTGGAGAAATACATTTATGGCTTAGGTTTTTGCAAACCAATAAGCAAATCTGTTTTCAGGCCCGAGACCATTCGCAGCTTTTTTAGTTTAGCTCTGGTCCTGGTTTCAGGCATCGAATTCTCATTGGCTAGGCAGCCTGAGAGATTTTCCCGAGTTTATCTGAAATTGAATGGATGGCCTTTCTGCTTGATTCTTGGATTTCCAGTGACATGTTCTTTATACCTGTTGGGATGCACCATTACTCTGTGTTGGCTCTATTAGTCCCTGTTGCTCACTTTGAAGACCACCCCGTGTCTACTGCCAGACCCCCTAAATATAGTGCACTGTCTGCTTGATTGAGTTTGTTTCCATTTTTGGAAACTGGTCTTCCCTCTTCTGAGGCATTATCTGGTGTCTGGTCCTTGCCCCTTCCTATTGGTTCCCTCCAGAGCTGTTAACATTGTGTACTGATTTTGCTTTTGTTTTCATAAGGAATCTTGCTAAGGCCGATTGACATGAACATAGCCTAGTGGAAGAAGTGCTGGTCTTGGACACAGCCCCTCTGTATTCATCCGTAATTATTACTATTATTGTTTGTCAAAATTTGTTGTCTTTTTAGAGCCACAACTGCAGCATATGGAGGTTCCCAGGCTAGGGGTCCAATTGGAGTTGGAGCCTCCAGCCTACGCCACAACCACAGCAACGCAGGATCCAACTGTGTCTGCGACCTACACCACAGCTCACCGCAACGCCGGGTCCTTAACCCACTGAGCGAGGCCAGGGATCGAACCCACATCCTCATGGATACTGGTGGAGTTCGTTAACCACTGAGCCACGAAGGGAACTCCTCATCCATAATTATTTTATCAAATTTGAGGACGGTTCAGTAGGCTGGATCTAGGAAACTGGATTTCTGTAGTTTCTAATAGTATTATTAAAGCACTTTGAAAGCGGGTGGTATTATATTTTATTTCTTCGCGGCCTTTTACAGTTTAACTTCCCTCACTGATCCTACATTCAAATGATTGAATTATTCTGTTAAAATTAATAGCTGCTATTAGATAAATTTGCTTCTATGTTCATGTAAATAAAGTGTACGAATGATAACAATAGACTACTAACCAATAGCTAATATATCATTAGGGATCTGGAAGTTAATTGGTATTAAACATTTCTTTTTAGTGCAAATTAGGTCGAGGATATATATTTGAAATTATATTCATTTTAATAACTGGAGTGTGAACATGACTAAATCTATCTTAGTATATGAAAAAGTATAGACATTCTTTAAAGAGTGTATAAAAACAATCTTTAATTTCTCAACTATTCTTACCTAAGCCCACCTTATAGTTTAACTGGGTTTGTTATCTCATTTGCATAATTCACCACAATTATCCAGCATTTGATTTGATTTTTAGAAATTATACTCTAAACTTCTGGGAGCCAAGTTAAAAAGTAATAGATATGGATTAATAATGATAACAGCTCTAAGAAGTAGTTATTTATATCCTTGATCAGGGGCTCTTAAACTTCAGCTTGCATCACCTGGAGGTTTTTTTTGTTTTCTTTGAATTTTGATTTTTAGGGCTGAATCCCACAGCATATGGAGGTTCCTAGGCTAGGGGTTGAATCAGAGCTGCAGCCGCTGGCCTGCACCACAGCCACAGCAATGAAGGATCCGAGCCGTGTCTGTGACCTACACCACAGCTCACGCAACACCAGATCCTTAACCCACTGAACAAGGCCAGGGATCAAAGCTGTGTCCTCAGGGATGCTAGTCAGATTCATTTCCGCTGAGCCATGATAGGAACTCTGCATTTACACATTTAAAATGAATGTTTTAAGCTCTTTCTCTGGGTACTGTCACCACCTCTAGAATGTAAGCTGTGAAGGGAGAGTGATCTTGGCTGTTCATGGTTGCCTGGGGAACTATTTCTATAGTAGGGGTTCTTTCCAACAAATTGAAATTAAGTGGAATAAGAATTTGTCCCTCCCCTCAAGGAATTTAAATCCACTGGTGAGAGTTTACAGTCTGCTGGCGATGATACGCATATGTTCTCCTACGTGTTACCTTCTGTTGTTAACGGTGACAAGTGTTGATTGTGTTGGTTGCACAATATTTTGTTGTTACGAATGTTTATACTTCTAGAGACATCATCCTGCTTGCAGTATTAAGTGAGGATTATAAGGCAGACATTTGTAAAATAAGTAAATTACGTAGCTTCTGAAAAAAATTTCATAGCCTAATTTGTGATGGACTCCCCCCCTTCATCAAAACACAGGAAGTTAGTGAAGCTGCCAACATGAGCACAGACGTGTCCAATAGCCTTTTCTTCGAATAATGTGAATCAAGCATTCAGGCATCTGGAAGATGATTAACGAGAGTGGCGTTGTGAATACATCCTTGCAAGAATCGAGTATTTTTTTTGGTTCAGTGCAGCGGTCATTTAGGCTTCTCCGTGGAAACATGTTCTCCTTTGGAAGACTCTTTAGCTACAAATGACTCTGAATGGTTTCTGTGTTTTTACTTCCAAATCTAAAATGGACTACGTTCTTAGGCACTGATTTTTCAACCTTATTCTGTAAAGGGGCAGGGAAGTGCCTAAGAGATGTCTCAAAAATTATTTTTTAATTAAAAAGAAAAACGAATGAATGGAGAGAAGTCCCGCCAGGGTGAGACCAGGGATGGGAAAGAAAAAAAGCTACAGCCATTGTCCACGGTGAACTGTTGACCAGTAATAAGTTGTAAGGTTTATATTCTGAATTTCTTTGGTTAAACAGCATACCCTTGTGACAGAGTATTTTTTTTTTTTTACTTCCCTTGTATTCTTTTAATCTGATGTTTATGATAAGAGTAGTTGATAGGTTGGTTATGATTTTCAGAAGCCACTGGGGCATGTACTAAGCTACACTAAGGTACTGAGGTAGTATTCATTCTTGGCAATGTTCCCATGTGTTAGGGTTGGACTTTATCATTTTTTTTTTCATTTTATTTTAGTTTTTTTAGGGCTGCACCCGAGGCATATGGAGGTTCCCAGGTTAGGGGTTGAATCGGAGCTCCAGCTGCTGATCTCCACCACAGCCACACCAGATCTGAGCCACGTCTTGGACCTACACCACAGCTCATGGCAACACTGGACCTTTAAGCCGTTGATTGGGGTCAGGGATCGAATCCACATCCTCACGGATACAACTCAAGTTCGTTACCCCTGAGCCACAACTGGAACTCCTGGGGTTGGCTTTTAAGGGAAATAAACATCACAAGGAAAGGTGACCTTATTTTTCCAGGAAAAATTATAAAGTGCCACAGTCATTTGCCTTCATAAATGCAGACCCCCTGTCCCTTCTCTTCCTCAAAATGAGCATTTTCTCCTCATTCCCCCATTGTCTTCAGGCATAATCTGTCTACCTCTGAGCATCGCCACATTTTTTTCAATGTTTGATCCCTTGCGTGGGATAGGAGACCCTTTTGCTCCATTGATGGAGCAGTGTGGGTTTTCTCAATGAGGTGCTCTGTCTTGTCATTTCCACTTTTTTTTTCTCAAATGATTGAAATGGTCTTTGAGGAGTTCTCTTGTGGCGCAGTGGGTTAAGGATCTGGTGTTGGAGTTCCCGTCGTGGCGCAGTGGTTAACGAATCCGACTAGGAATCATGAGGTTGTGGGTTCGGTCCCTGCCCTTGCTCAGTGGGTTAATGATCTGGCGTTGCCGTTGAGCTGTGGTGTAGGTTGCAGATGCAGCTTGGATCCCGCGTTGCTGTGGCTCTGGCGTAGGCCAGTGGCTACAGCTCCGATTCAACCCCTAGCCTGGGAACCTCCATATGCCGCAGGAGCGGCCCAAAGAAAAAAAAAAAAAAAAAAAGGATCTGGTGTTGTCACTTCAGTGGCTTGGGTTGTTGCCGTGGTGTGGGTTCAATCCCTGGTTGGAACGTCCACATGCCGTGGGCATATAATAAAAGAATAAATAGGGGTTCCCATTGTGGTTCAGCAAGTTAAGAACTGGACACAATGTCAATGAAGATTTGGGTTCAATCCCTGGCCTTGCTCAGTGGGTTAAGGATTCAGCACTGCCGCAAGCTGCAGCATAGGCTGCAGATGTGGCTCAGATCTAGCATTGCTGTGGCTGTGTTCCTACCTTGGGAACTTCCATATGTTGCAGGTGCGGTCCTAAAAAGAAAATATGTATATATAATAAATAAAACACTTTAAAAATTTAAAAAATGATCTTTGAAATCATCTTTTGAAAATGATCTTTGAAAACTTGATTTCCATTTGTAAACGTGGTTTGAAGACCTAGATGTTGCTGATGGTGCATTTTCTGAACCAGCACATAGAGCTGTTTTTTCAGGTAAAAGGCCAACATATAAATAGTTTAAGAGCAGGTTTGCCTGTTTACTAAGGTTGTTTTCTTTTGCTCCCAGAGTGGAAGATAAGCTCACAAGTCACTTCTGCAGAAGGACACACTGTAATGTACATTCTAAGTATCAAAGTTGCTGTTTGTTAGTCTTGGATCTGAATTATTACCCCATTCACATTATTCACATTTACTTAGGACCCAGGCAGGTTAATAGCTTTTGTGTGTATGTGATTGTACCAATTGGTAGTTGCTCTGGAGACATTGTTTGCTGTGATTAGGCTCTGATTTTTCTTCTGAGAGCAGAATTAATTCTGGACATTGTCAGTGGGAACCAACATATGCCTGCCCTGTCATTTTTTCTTAGCTGCTGACATTTTCCAGATGATTTATTTTTAAAAGTTAAGCTGCCAGCATGAAAGAGATTTACAGCAAATACTCTGCAGATACTTAGATCTCTGTAAATCAAGAGGAGACTTTGATTAGGATGTGGGTTCGATGCCTTGCCTTGCTCCATGAGTTACGGATCTGGTGTTGCTGTGAGCTGTGGTGTAAGTTTCAGATGTGGCTTGGATCCCGAGTTGCTGTGGCTGTGGTGTAGGCTGGCAGCTGCAGCTCCAGTTAGACCCCCTAGCCTGGGAACTTCCACATGCCCTAAAAAGACAAAAAACAAAACAAAAAAAACAAAAAAACCAAAAAAACCCCCAAACAACAAAAAGTTCACATTTCCTCAGTACCTGATGCTTATATATTTCAGTTTGGGCTTCTTAACTTTTAGTATCTACTGTAGGTAAGCTAAATGCAGGAAAATCCCATTCTTTGCTTATATTCTTTGTTTTGAACATGTTTCCATATGATCTGTCTCTAAAGAAGTGACTGTCTCCTGTTGGAGGTTTTTTTTCCCCCTGAACCTGCGGCATACAGAAATCCCTGGGTCAGGAATTGAATCCCAGCCACAGCTTTGACCTGTGCCACAGCTGTGGCAATACTGGATCCTTAACCTGCTGCACCACAGTGTGAACTCCCTCCTGTTGGAGTTTTCATTTGCTGGTCAGTGACTTTGCCAAGAAGAAAAGACTGTTGACTCTGCAGGTGTGACCACGCGGAGCAGAGATGACAGACCTTCACCTAGAGAAGCCAGATTGGACACAGAGACACAAAGCCTTGGACCCCACTCTTCCATAATTAATCACATAACTTCAAGACTCTGTTCCTCTGAATCATGGTTTTACAAGCTGTTCCTTTACTCATTACCTCATTCAGTTCATTCATTCATTCTTGGAACCATCTATTCATCAATTCAGTTTTCAGGTGAATTGAATTCTTCCTATGTGCCTTGCACTCCCTTGGACACTGATATTTTTGTGGTTTTTTTTTTTTTGGTGTGTGTCTTTTTAGGGCTGCACCCGAGGCACATGGAGGTTCCCAGGCTAGGTGCTGAATCAGGGCGGTAGCCGCCAGACTACACCACAGCCACAGCAATGTGGGGTCCGAGCTACATCTTCAACCTACATTGCAGCTCATGGCAATGCCAGATCCTTAACCCACTGAGCAAGGCCAGGGATGGAACCCACGTCCTCATGGATACTAGTCGGGTTCATTAAGTGCTGAGCCACAACGGGAACTCCTGACCCTGGTATTTTTAAAACAAACATATTCCCTGCTTCATGTATTTCAGAGTTGTCTGTGGGAGAGAGACAAAGCTGAGTAAGAGGGATAGCATATTGTAGTCACTGAGTGCCTGGGCTCTGGCATCCGATCCCTGGTGCTCAGAGCTTTACCACTGTGGGTTCCATGCCCTCAGGAAGTTCCTGCTTCTCTCTCTCTGTACCTTAGTCTCCTCATCTGTAATATGGGGATGTAGCCTTGTTGTGACAATTGGGTGAGTCCATTTATATAAACCATTTAGAATAGTGCCATCTAAAAGTACTCCATAAAAAGGAGTTCCCCTGGTGGCTCAGTGGTTACAGAATCTGACTAGGAACCATGAGGTTGCAGGTTCGATCCCCGGCCTTGCTCAGTGGGTTAAGGATCTGGTGTTGCTGTGAGCTGTGGTGTAGGTCGCAAACTCGGCTCGGATCCCACGTTGCCATGACTCTGGTGTAGCCTGGTGGTTACAGCTCCGATTCGACCCCTAGCCTGGGAACCTCCATATGCTGCTGGAGCAGCCCAATAAAAATGACAAAAGACAAAAAAATAAAAAATAAAAATAAAAGTACTCCATAAATGTCCACAGGTATTGGAGTTCCTGTTGTGGCTCAGGAGTAACGAACCCGACTAGTATCCATGAGGACTTGGGTTTGATCCCTGGCCTCACTTGGTGGGTTGAGGATCTGGTGCTGCTGTGAGCTGTGGTATAGGTCGTAGATGCTGCTCAGATCCCACGTGGCTGTGGCTGTGGTGTAGCCTGGCAGCTGCAGCTCCAGTTAGAACCCTAACCTGGGAACTTCAATATGCCACAGGTGCAGCCCTAAAAAGCCAAAAAAAAAAAAAAAAAAAAAGTCCACAGGTATCAAATTTCAAAGTGATGGGAGCTATGAAGGAAAAGAACGTGGTGCTATGAGGAAATAGGAAGAAGCTTACTCTAGATTGGGTTGCGTAAATAGATTCTCCAGCTCTCTTTTTCTAATAAAATCTTAAAATTTTCTTCAGTTATCTCTCCCTCTGCCCATCAGCCTATATGCAATAGAAGGCTGACCCCATCCCGTGCTCTAAGGTTGGGGATGTCATTCATTTGTCCAAGAATCTGGGCGCAAGCCAGTTTAGAAGTTTGTGCCTGGAGATCCAGTGGTCCCAGGGAGTGTATTCATTTGTACCAGTACGAGATGAGAGAAATTTGCTTGGGGCTCCCGAGGAAGTTTTCTCCTTGGATGTTGTCTACAGATGACAAGACTGGAACTGTTAGAGTTCTGTCACAACCAGAGTGATGATGAAACAGAGGAGGGCGCTCTGGGGAAGACTGGGGAAGAGGACACCTGAACACAGATTGGAACAAGCCTGATGACCACCTGCTGCGGACTTTTTCAGTTTATGTGGCTTGAGGTGAATTTTCTGCTACTTGTGGTCAGAAGGAAGAAGTGGGTCAAGGAAGGCTTGGCTTATTGTGGAGATGACAATTAAGGATGATTCCCAAGTTTGCTTTTTTTTTTTTTTCTTAACGAATGGGTTTGTTATCATTTACAGAGACGATGAAGGCTGGTTGGGGGGGGATAAATAGGTTATAGGGCAAAATTTTCATCTATAAAATGAGAGGACTCGATATTAGCAGTCATTTATACACCTTTCTTTTTCTGACCAAAGATTCCTAAGAGAGATGACATAATCATTAGTAATGATTTAGGATTGGCAACCATTTTCACCCAAATTGGGGCTAATCCAAGCAGAATCTCAGCAGGGGGTAGGGAAGGTGCTGTTGAGGCAGGAGATAGATGGGCTTCAGGATAGACAACTGCAGCTAACCTTGAATTTACACATCTCAGGCAGGAGATAGGTGGCCTCTGGGATAGACAATTGCAACTAGTCTTTTATTTACACTTCCTGAGGCAGGAGATAGGTCGGCTCCAGGGTAAACATTTACAACCGGCCGTGTATCTGTACCTCAAGATAGAAACAGCAACAGACACAAGGCAAATAATGGGTACTTGTCTTCTGTGAGTTTGTTAAGCAATGGTGATGACAGGATCAAAAGAGGGGCTGAACCCTGCTTGGACAGAAGAACAGAGAGGTCGCGTACTGCCCATCCTCAGGACCCCAACTATACATGCGCAGAGAGACCTCTTTGGGTCAGACAGAGACCCCAACTACACATGTGCAGAGAGACCCCTTTGGGTCAGACAGAGAGGCAGTGCCAGGCTGTAATAAGTCTGGGTAACCTTCCCGCCATGCTCTGCTTTGGAATCCATCTTGGCCAAAAGATGTGCACACAGATCAGGGGAGGGTCCTGGGTCTGGTCAGGTGTGAAAAATAAAACAAGATAACTGACTAAAGGAAGACAAAGGCCCAGAAGAACTGTCCTATATAAGTAATCTAAATCACCTCTCAGAGTTCCTGTCGTGGCTCAGTGGTTAATGAATCCAACTAGGAACCATGAGGTTTTGGGTTCGATCCTTGGCCTTGCTCAGTGGGTTAAGGATCCGCTGTTGCCCTGAGCTGTGGTGTGGGTCACAGATGCAGCTTGGATCCTGAGTTGCTGTGGCTGTGGCGTAGGTGGGTGGCTACAGCTCCGATTCGTCCCCTAGCCTGGGAACCTCCGTAGGCTGTGGGTGGGACCCTACAAAAGACAAGAGAAAAAAAAAAAAAATCACCTCTCTGGCACCGCCACCCTCGCTTCTCCTTTAGATGTGTATTGCTGCTTTACTTCTGCCTTAGATAAAGAAGACTAGTAACTGTATTTCTGTGCTCTCCCATATGTTGTACTGTGTTTCTAACAATAAACTTCATACCTACTTTTACAGTCTTTGCCTCCTTGAAACATTCTTGCTTTCAACAGGGGGCAAGAATCAGGGCAGTTCTGCTTCTAGCCTCTAGCTGGTCTAGTGGCTAGGATTTCTAGATTTCATCCAGGCTGCCCAGGTTCAATTCCTAAGCAGAGAATCAAGATCTCCTTCAAGCCATCACCCACTGCTGTCTCTCCAGAATCAATATGAGGGTGTTTTTCAACCTAGTTGCACATATGAACCTTGTGGGGAGTTTAAGAAAAGTATGTAGTCCACTAGATTCTTGGGCCCTTTTCCAGACACCTTGCGTCAGAGTCCTGGAAATACGTTTAAAAAGTAGAAACTGGGAGTTTCCGTCCTGGCTCAGCGGTTAGTGAACCCGACTAGCATCCATGGGGATGCAGGTTCAATCCCTGGCCTTGCTCGGTGGGTTAAGGGTCCGGCGTTGTCATGAGCTGTGGTGTAGGTCGCAGATGTGGCTCGGATCCTATGTGGCTGTGGCTGTGGCCGGTGGCTTCAGCTCTGATTCAACCCCTAGCCTGGGAACTTCCATAGGCCGTGGGTGCGATCCTAAAAAGACAAAAAACCAAAACAAAAAAACAAAACTGGGAGGTGGGACATAGCCAGCGTGGTGTTTATATGCAGCTGGATTTGGGGACCCCCTGAATTAGGGGATGCAAAGCCCCTTCCTGTACAGGGTTGGTTTTTAAAAAATTGAATTATAGTTGATTTACAGTGTTATATTGATTACTGATGTATAGCAAAGTGATTCAAAATATATATTCTTCAGATTTTTTTCCATTATAAGGTTATTACAAGGTATTGATACTGTTCTCTGTGCTATACAGTAGGATCTTGTTTAATCTGTTTTATGTATTGTAGAGTGTATCTGTTAACCCCAAGCTCCTAATTTATCTCTTTTGCTCCTCTTTCCCCTTTGGTAACCATAAGCTTGTTTTCTATGTCTGTGAGTCTGTTTCTGTTTTGTAAATAAGTTCATTTGTGTCATTTTTTTATTGTCAGCAATTAGAAAACCGAAATGATGCCATTTGCTTCAACTTAGATGGACCTAGAGGTTATTATACTAAGTGAAATAAGTTATACAGAGAAAGGCAAAGATCATGACAACAGTTGTATTTGGGATCTTAAACAAAACAAAGCAAAACCTGTACAGAGGTTTTTGATTGCAATTCCAGGAGCCAATTTTTTTTTTGTCTTTTTGCCTTTTTCTAGGGCCGCTCCCGAGGCATATAGAGGTTCCCAGGCTAGGGGTCCAGTCGGAGCTGTAGCCACCGGCCTACGCCAGAGCCACAGTAACACGGGATCCGAGCCGCGTCTGCAACCTACACCACAGCTCACAGCAACGCCGGGATCGTTAACCCACTGAGCAAGGGCAGGGACCGAACCCGCAACCTCATGGTTCCTAGTCGGATTCGTTAACCACTGCGCCACGATGGGAACTCCTCCAGGAGCCAATTTTTAACTTAGGCACAGAAAACAGCATGAACCATAGAAGTGGCCACAGAATAATCTTGTTAAAATGCCTCAGTGGCCTTTAGGACACCACTGTTTTCTTGAGTCTCTCTGGTCAAATTGTCATGATATGTTTTCTTTCTATGGTGAGAGTCAAAACACTGTCTTACTGCCAGCATGTTGGCAGTATTGTGAGTATATTAACAGTTGCCAAATGTTTAGGTGTATGACTGACAGATGTAAGAACATCTGTTACTTGAACAGCAGGAACAGTGTCTATCCCTGTGCATATCAGTAGCTGGGCCGTTCCACGAGAAGTCAGGTGGCAGATCAGCCTCCAGTTATAGGTTATGGTCTATAGTCGTTGTATGGACATTATCACTCATGCTCTGCTGAAGCTAGAAGGTAGCGATGATGTTTGTTGTCGGATAGTAAGAAGGGGGCTTGGAGAAGAAATAGATCAAGGACACACTGAAGCGTAATTAGGAGCCGCGTCATAGGTAGCGGGGAAGTGAGATGTCTGGGATGAGGGGGGAGCTGAGGAACATGCTGGCTCCAGGGCTGAGACTGGGCCTCCAAATCAAAAGATGCTCTCCAGGAAGCATTTGCCCTAATTAATATAATTAAGGCTTTATTTATGGTCCTTTGGGGCTGCATTGGCAGCCGGGCACTTTGCCCAAGGTGCTAATGATTCTCTCAGCTTTGGAAATGATGCTCCAGGCATTTTAGGGGACATTCAGCTCAGTTTTGCTGTATCTTTTTTTGTTTTTTGTTTTTTTCCCAGCATTTGTCCTCATGGGTTTATGAGTGGTGGAAGGAGAACGTTTAGTCCTGGAAAGAAGCAACATTTTACCTCCTAAGAGAGAGGTTTCTGCTTTAACTTCCCCAGGAAGAAAGCAAGATGTAAATATAACACTCTTCTCTTTGCTTATTTATTTCTGAGGTGACATACACTTTGGTAGTTGTATTAGGCATACTGTTACGCTTTAGATCATCATCAGACACGGTTGTGTTTGCTCTCTGGTTCAATTTGCTATCCCTAACTGATATGGTATAATTAATGCTAAAATTCAATGGCTTTTATAGCCATTGGAGAAAAACAAAACCAATAACGGTGTGAGTGTAGGGTGATTTTTGGTTACATGTTAGGCAGTGGAAGCCATGAAAATCTTGCTGTTAGCAGAGTGTTTTAATTTCCTTATCACACCATTGCTATCAGCTCCAGCATGGCCATTAGCAAGTACTGATTGACAGCTAACCAAGTGTAAAGTTAGTTAGCCACTGGGAATAAGAGGTTTGAGTGTTTTCTGCAGAAGCAGGTAAAAAACTGGGATAGTAACATAAGCTTGTGTTAATAGGTGGGAAAGCTCTTCAGAGAATATGCATTTGTTGGGCCTCCGTATCCACTCACGTGAGCTTCCATTCATGTAAGCTTCGAGGTTGGTCTCTGGAAATGCAGAAATTTCAGAGCCTGGTGCCTGGTTCTAGAGTTTGGAGAAAAATGGCAGAAAATTAAGACTTAAGGTTTTTATGCATTTTTATTCTTTAATAAAATGAGACTCTTAATTTGAGACTTTCTTTTTCTTTTGGGGGCCGAACCTGTGGCATATGGAAGTTCCTGGGCTAGGGGTTGCGTTGGAGCTGCAGTTGCAGGCCTGCATCGCAACCACCGTGGTGCCAGATCTGAGCCACATCTGTGACCTATACCACAGCTTTCGGCAATACTGGATCCTTAACCCACTAGGCAAGGCCAGGCCTTGAACCTGCATCCTCATGGATACTAGTTGGCTTCTTAACCTGCTGAGCCACAATGGGAACTCCTGTCTGGGACTTTTTAAAGTCGATACTTCTATCTAGATGTAGCAGTGAAGAATTTAGTGATTAGGAAATTTTGGTGACAGTGATTTTTCTGTCATTTTAAAATTTCTACAAAGAATGTGGCATTTATGAGTTTAATCAAGTTAAAAATTGCTTTAAATGGCTTCCTGGTGATTTTCAAGTTGCCCAGAAGTGTAATCCTGCCACTGTGAAAGAACATCTTGGTAGAGCTACAGCTTTTTTATCACCTAGTACTTTTTGGAAACTGTAGTATTAAAGAAATTTATAGTTTCATTATATATGGGAATGGGAGCTCAAGAGCATATGGTTATTAAAATCCACAGATGGTCCTTCACTGGGGGTCCTTTCTGGAATGTGGTGAGAAACAACAAAACATAGATAGTCTAGTCTTTAAACCTTTTTTCTTTTAAATTATCACTTGCATTTCTTTTAGGCCATATGTATTATAGATTCTAAGTGATATAAAAAAGGTTAAAAAAAAGTAGTGGAAATTGCTTTGCTGCTTGCTTTTGTGGTACAGACACTCACCGGTGCCCAGACATATAGCAGAATTTTAGATGCGCTCTTTTGTAAGCTAGTGGCTTAAGGAGTCATGATGGTATTGAAGATAATGGTCAAAAATCATGCTGACTGGAGTTCCTATTGTGGCTTAGCGGTAATGAGCCTGACTAGGATCCAATGAGGATGCGGGTTCGATCCCTGGCCTTGCTCACTGGGTTAAGGATCCGGTGTTGCCCAGAGCTGTGGTGTAGGTTCACAGACATAGCTTGGATCCTGCATTGCTGTGGCTGTGGTGTAGGCTGGCAGCTGTAGGTGCAATTCAGCCCCTAGCCTGGGAACATCTGTATGCTGAACCTGTGGCCCTAAAAAGCAAAATAAAAAAAAAAAATAAAAAATCATGCTGACGACTCATGGAAACACGTGAATGGATGCAGCTTAATCTTGCATAATGCTAGTGTCCAGTCTGTAAGGCTCTGTAGTCATCCATGGGATAAATTTGGTTCAACCATTTACTTTAGCCCTTGTTTCTCTTCTTCTTCTTCTTTTTTTTTTTTCTTTTTTATTCTTTTTTGTGTTTTGTCTCTTTAGGGCTGCACCTGCGGCAAATGGAGGTTCCCAGGCTAGGGGTCGAATTGGAGTTATAGCTGCAGGATCCAAGCTGTGTCTGCGACCTACACCACAGCTCACGGCAACTCCAGATCCTTAACCCACTGAGCAAGGCCAGGGATCAAACCCGCATGGTTATGGATACTAGTCAGGTTCATTCACCAGAGCCATGACGGGAACTCCATGTTTCTCTTCTTTTTTAGGCCTAACCGGGTTACTCTGAGATCGCCCAGACTCCTTAATGTGGCTTCAGTTCTTCCCCTTCCCCCTGCCCCTACCCTGTACTCCAGCTCTACCTTCCAGCCAATGGAAACGTCTCACTAGGCCTCAGGCCCATGTGGCCCTTTCACATCTTTATGTTCATACACTCGTCTTTTTGGTGGGAATGTCTACCATCCTCATAGGGTGGTCTCCTGATCATTACAGATGCTGCACGAGTCATTTCTTCTGTAAAATCTTCACTGTCAGTCCCCAGCCTCCAGGTGAAGGTTGCTTCTCCCTCTGCGGCTCCCTTACTGCTTTATGACAGAACTTGTCTCAGAGGCTTCGTGTTCACTTGTAAGTCTTGCTCGACTGCTGGTTTGTACACCCATTGAAGGTGGAGACAGTGCCATTTTTTTTTATCTCCAGCATCTGGTACGATGACTCATATGTATTTGGCATGCATTATATGCTTTGTTGAAATGATTTCAACAAAATGTATCTTTTTGTCGTCGTTTTTGAGTGTTTCCTCTCAGAGTAGGACTGTGCTGTGAGTCCAGGTGTGTAAGAAGTGTGACCACTGACCTGGGCCTTAGAGGTTTATATTGCAGCTGGAAGAGAAAAGACACATAGGAAAAATGTTAAATAATTAAAGACAACGAATGGTATTCTCACTGTTTTAAGAAAAAGAACACAGAGAAAGCATATAGAAAAAAAAAAAAATCCGTGTCATAGCACAGAGACCACATGAAAATGGGAGAACCAGCAATTTACTTCATCTGAGGCTCTTCCCCTGTCCTGTTAAGTAGGACTAATATTTGTACCTATCTCAGAGCATTGTAAAAAGGAAGCGAGGTAATTCATGTAAAGCATTTAGCCTAAGGCCTGTAACAGAGGAAGCTTTCACATGATAGCGATCCATTGTTATTATCGTTATTCTAGTTGTTATGAGTACCTCTTGGTGGCCAGGCATAAAAATATACCTTTGGGAGTTCCCGTCGTGGCTCAGTGGTTACCGAATCTGACTAGGAACCATGAGGTTGCAGGTTTGATCCCTGCCCTTGCTCAGTGGGTTAAGGATCCAGCGTTGCCTCGAGCTGTGGTGTAGGTTGCAGACGTGGCTCGGATCCCGAGTTGCTGTGGCTCTGGTGTAGGCTGGTGGCTACAGCTCCAATTCAACCCCTAGCCTGGGAACCTCCATATGCCGCGGGAGCAGCCCTAGAAACAAACAAACAAACAAACAAACCTTTATGAGGGAACCATACAAAGCAAAGCCAGACAATCTATCAGAAACCCAGCTGGAGAAATAAAGGCAAGGTAATCGGGCAATAAGAGATCAGATGAAAGTGTGTGGGAATGAACAGGTTATGTGGTCAGTGTCTGGAGAATTTTGAGGCCAGTCCCTACCCAGGGTGGCCCGCTCCCTCTGAGGGCATCAGTAAAACTTGCTGTACACTGGGAAAAAAAAAAAAAAAAAAAGCAGTTGAGACCTGAACACCAAGAACTAGTGAAAGGAAGATGACCTTGAAGCTAAGGCAGTGCTTGCCCCAGGCTGGTTTAAAAAAAAAAAAAAAAAAGATCTACTTCCTGTTGGGACTGGAGCCCATCACTGAGCATGACCAGCCTGAGGGCCTGCTGGTGGAGCAGGTGTCCAGTATGAGTGAGCTGGTTGGGAGCGGGAGCAGGACTTGTGGAAAGTAGGGAGTTGCCGGAGGGGCAGATGGTGACGAGAGATAGGGCTGTGATGGGAGTTAAGTAGGGAGATTGTTGGAGTTCCTGTTGTGGTGCACTGGTTAACAAATCCGACTAGGAACCATGAGGTTGCGGGTTTGATCCCTGACCTTGCTGGGTGGGTTAAGGATCTGGTGTTGCTGTGAGCTGTGGTGTAGGTCGCAAACGCGGCTCGGATCCCACGTTGCTGTGGCTCTGGTGTAGCCTGGTGGTTACAGCTCCGATTCGACCCCTAGCCTGGGAACCTCCATGTGCTGCGGGAGCAGCCCAAGAAATGGCAAAAAGACAAAAAAAAAAAAAAGTAGGGAGATTGCTGAGGTAAAAGAAGGGCTGAAAGGTTTATGGGAACCAGGATCCCAGTTAAAAGTTATGTAGGGCTTTCTCTTTCTACCACCCTGGGTTTGAAAGGCAAGGTCGCACAATCCAGAGATGGCATCTGACTCCTAGGCCCCCACGGAAGCTCATGGCCACTTGTTTGGCTTGTCTTTGTCAAAAATATTAGACAGCTCCGATGCCCAGTGTTTCAACTTTAGTGGATATTTTATTTCATTTCATTTTTAAGCATGAGATAAAAAAAGAAAGGCTTTTTTTATGCATGTGGAAATTTTGAGGACTTTGTCATGCAATATAGACAAAACATTTTCTCCCGAAGATGCATAAATTAAATATAGCCCTCTTAGAGTACTGTTCTTTGACTTGCATGTTTATAAAAATCACCCAAGGTGCTCATTAGACAATTTAGATTTCTAGGTTCACCTGAAATCAGCTATTTCTAGAGGAAACATCTTGAAATTCATATTTATAAGAATCCTTGGTATTTCTTATGATCAGACAACTTGGATAAATATTGCTTGTGTCAAACAAAAGACTTGTAAATTCTCCTATCCTTGTAGGTCAAGGATTCTAGTTTTCATTTCTGAATCATGGTCTGATTGGACTCTGATTTAGACTTTGAGAAGTCATGAGAGAGGTTTACTGTATTCTCCTAGTTAGGCCATTAAACCCAGGGATTCGCAACCGGGGAAGGGAGTGAATTTTATCCCCCGGGGGGCATTTGGCAATGTCTGGTGACAATTTTGATTGTCATCCTGGAGCTGTGAGTGCTACAGGCACTTACTCTACAGTGAACAGGACCTCCTCGGACAAACAAAGAGGTACCTGGTCCAAAATATCAATACTGTCAAGGTCAAGAAACTCTCATTAACACCTAAGTTTTGTCTCGTTATATTAATTAATAATCGGTTAATTAATTTGTCTAAATCAAGGTGTTTTATATATATATATATATAATTATATATGTATCTTGTAATCATCCATATTAAGATGTAGTACATTTCTGCATGAAAAAAACAAACATATATATGTATAAAATACATATATATATAAAATACATATATGTATGTAAAAATACATACATACATACATATATATAAAAACTTGTCAAATAAAAGTAAAACCAACTCTTTACTAATGTTTTGAGGCAGGTCCAGGTCGGGCTTTGCAGATGGGGGTGTTAATGGGAGTGGAGCCTCCTATTTTTTCAAGTCACACTTTAAAGATCCCTTTAAAATGGAGTTTCAGAATGTGAACAACGCTCGTGCATTGGTCTGAGTGCTAAGTCATCCTAAAGTTTTACAATTCTCCCCATTTTCCTGTATGGCTGTTTCCTCTATATTTGATCTGACAACAGTGTTTTAGTGTCTTAGTGACGTGCTTCAGTCCTGTAAGCCCCTTCGTATTTCATTTGGAACTCCTATTTTATCAGTTTACATTCTATTTAATTACCTGAAGACGATTACAATGGCTGTGTCGTGACCACAAACAGAACTGGGGACAAACGCAGACGATTCAGCAGGGGGCCCGATCAGCTTTTGTGTATGGAAGGTGGGGCTGCTCACAACCTGCAGGCTGTGGGGCTGTGGGCACACGAACATCCAGGTTTTGCAGAGGCAGTGGGAGCAAGGGTTCATTCGTCCACTCATTTATGGGGAGATGGATCAAGAAAGCTTCCTCAGGGAGTTCTCTGATGGCTTGGCTGGTTGAGGCTCCTGTGTTCTCACTGCTGTGACCCTGGTTGCTACTGTGTGGTGTAGGTTTGATCCCTGGCCTGGGAACTTCCCCATATGCCTGTGTGGCAAACAAGAAAAAGAAAAACAAGCAAACAAAAGCAAACAGAGCAATGGAAAAAAAAAAAAAAGAACAAACCACACAACAACAACAGCAACAACAACAAACAAACCAAGAGAAATCCTGCAATAAACGTTGCAACTCTCATTTCAAAAAAAAAAAAAAGCTTCAGTGTTCAGTGAGCCACGTAGTTCGAAAGACAGGATGAGAAGGAGAGAAAACCAGCTATTTTGTCCTTTTTGGTTAGTTACATAAAACAACCTTTACTTTCTCTAACTTCTCTCAATTAGGCAGTGAAAACGTAAGTTTGGATTTTTCTCCAATTCGTTCTTCCTGAAAAGAATCAGAAGTAGATTGAAAAAAAATAGCATATATTTAATTAGGAAAAACACTGAGGTGTCACGTTTGCTTTTTTCCTAGAGAGTATTTCATTTTCAAATTGGAAGTGGTAGTTTGGGAGAGGAATCTGACAATTACAAAAAAAATTACATTTAAGTAAGTATTCAATGTAATTATGTGAAGTACTTTACACATCGTTTTTCGAGAGCATAATCTATCTTTTAGATCAAATCATTGTAAACCCTGGGAAAAAAGGACTGGGACACTGCAGGCTCTTGTCAGGTCTTGCTTGCCTGTATCTGGAGTCAGCGTTGTCCTAACATGCCAGATTCCATCCCGTAAATTCTGTTGAAAAGCTGGCTGCCAATTTGAATCTGCCTATTAGCAGCTTCTTTATGTTTTTCTGTAGATGCTGAATAAATATGGTAAGATAAAATCTGTTTAATTTTGGAACTGATAATATTTTTCACTTGAAATCTTTGAGTCAAAAGTTGGAAGCAGTTTTTGCATGCAGCTTTAAATCCACATGAACAATATTTTTAATGTAGTTTAGAAGTCTTATATTTAAAAAAACTGGAAAGAACCCTATTAAATAATATGAGTACAGAGTTTACGCTACGGTTTGGAATGATAGATTATCTACTTTAAAAAAAAATTACAATTGAAATTTATTTTACAGTGCACTGTTAGAAACAGTTGTGTTTCACAGAATATTCCTTTTGGTTTTGTTTTTGCACTGTTTATTGCTGGCAGTTCTCCATACCAGAATCCACACATGATTTTTTTCTTGTTTAACATTATTAAATAATATCTTTTAAAATAGAAAATGTTGGAGTTCCCCCGTGTCCCAGTGGGTTAAGGTTCCTGGGTTGTCATGGCAGTGGCTTTGAAACTGACAGCACTAATGGCCTGAACCTAGCCAGAACACAGATTGGGATTTGAATCCAATGTGCTGGGACTCGAACCCAGCCTACACCCAGATTGGGACTTGAACACATGTGCCGGAACTCAGACCCAGCCTAGGCGCAGATTGGGACTTACACCCATGGTTTTGAATTAGAATCACTCACCCTGAGTCTGGACTCACTGAAGTTCAGGTTCGTCATGTCTCAGCGCAGAAGGAATTCATTGAGAGACAAAGTGATAGGTAATGGATTTATTAGGATAGGATGCTTGTAAGAGATGCAAGCGGGCAGACAAGGAAGCTCAGCCTCAGGATCTGGTGCGCTACAGTTTTGTCCTCCAAGGGGAGTGGGAGCTGGAAAAGCCTGCCTCTTCCTTTCTGGGAGTAGTAGCTCCTCCTTGGTGTCCAGTAAGGTGTGAATTCAAATCAGCAGAAGGGTGGTCTTCAAACTCCTGCCTTTGGTCTGAATCTGAATGCAGGCCTCCTCCCAGCGACCTGAGGCACTTCTCAAGGCTCCACTAATGAAGCAAGCCTGCCTTGTGCTGATGGTTTTCTGGAGCAATTTATTTATTTACGGTGATCTCCCAGTGTCCCCTAAATTTCCCTCATTATCTGCGGACCTTTATTGGGACTTCTAAAACTACCTGTGCCCACTCCATCCCTATCAGCTTGGATTGTTGCTGTGGTGTGAGTTCGATCCCTGGCCTGGGAACTTCCATATGCTGAAAGTGCAGCAACTCCCCACCCTGTGCTCTGGACCCCCCCGCCGACAAAAAAGAAAGTGTTTTATTCTCCCCAGTGGAAGATTATACATTACTATACTTATAATTAATATCGTTTTAAGAAAATTGAATAACGGTTTAGGTCAGTCTCAGTGGAACATCATTTATTTGGCAGTAAGGGGAATATGAATTGGTGAAAAAAAATTCCAAATTAATTTCTTTCTTTCTCTCTTTCTTCCTTCCTTCCTTCCTTTCTTTCTTTTTCTTTTTTTTTAGGGCCACACCTGCAGCAGATGGAGGTTCCCAGACTAGGGGTTGAATTGGAGCTGTAGGAACTGGCCTACACCACAGCCACAGCAATGCCAGATCCAAGCCATGTCTGCAACCTACACAACAGCTCACGGCAACGCCAGATCCTTAACTCACTGAGTGAGGCCAGGGATTGAACCTGCATCCCCATGGATACTGTCAGATTCTTTTCCACTGAGTCACGACGGGAACTCCGAAAAATCCAAATTTGAGTTTTAATGTGTACTTTAATTATTATCATTAGTTTTTTTGAACTCGATTGCAGCATGTGGAAGTTCCTGGGCCAGGAACTCGTGCCACAGCCCACTTCATAGCTGTGGCAGTGCTGGCTCCTTAACCTGCTGTGCCACGGGGAACTTAACGAATTATTGTGTTGAAAATATAGGCTGTAGTATATGAAATGTATTGCTTGTTAGAGATCCTTAGGGAATCAAGATTTGAATAGTCAAGAAAATTTTGTTAACCAGCTTACTCCAAGTATGCATCTCAATACTTAAGGATTCTTGGTGGAAGCAAAAAAATATTCTACCTAAAAATCTCATTTATACTGTTCACAAAGCAATATAATATCAGATTTAATTAATCAAAAGTCATTTACTGTGGCTAATTTATGCCAGGTACATTGGAGATACGAAGAATAAAACTTGTGCAAGCCGATAAGAGTTTTAATGCATTTGAAAATAATTTTCCTGAAATTTTGTTTCTTTTTTTTTGTAGAGAAAACTGCAATTTACTCATGCCAATATTTTTATGATTGTTGTTTTATGGGTTCCTTAAACCTGGATTTATTGAACCTCTGCTTTACATCAGAATAGCCACAGTTGGAGTTCTTGCTGTGGTGCAGTGGGTTAAGGATCAGGTGTTGTCTCTGTGGCAGCACAGCTTCGAACCCTGGCCTGGTGCAGTAGGTTAAGGATCCAACATTGCCATAAGTTGTGGTGTAGGTCACAGCTGTGGTGGCTTGGATTTGATCCCTGGCCCTGGTATGGCCAAAAAAAAAAAAAGAGCAGTCACAGTTGTCATTCATTTCTTGCACCAAATTGCCTTCTTTCCTCTTGAGATGTACTCTGTTTAGTGTAATAGCAGTAACCCCTTTGGTATTTATTTGTTAACAGATACACATGTTCCGTGATTTTTTTTCTCTAGGAAATTACAAATGGAAAGGATGAAATTGGTAACTTTACCTTCTTCTGTGTGTTCAGAACTCTGACTTAACCTCCTGGAACATCAGTATGTGACAATCCACAAAAGAGTATTGCTAACTAGGAAAGCGCACCCAAACTTCAGCGTCTAGTTTTCCTTGAGTCTTCATTACATAGTGATTGAATCACTGGGCCTGTAATTGAAGCCAGTCTGCAGCCCCTTCCCCTCTCAGGTTGACCTCACAAAGCCCTACCTGCTGATTACGTGGTTGGTCCTTCTGGTGCGTCTTCTTGTAGCATAAACTATCTAAGAGCTTTACGGTTCAAGCATAAATTATCAAGTATAGTCTCAGGGGTCCACTGTGCATAACAAGGATGCTCCTGTCACTTGGGAAGGGTTTCGAAGGCAGCCAAATTCTTATTGCAGACACTTCTAGTCCCCCTGACAGTATAGTATGTCTTGTTTTCTTTGGTTATGCAAAACTGAACTATATGTCATTCCTTTAACGTATTTTTAGAACTTTGCTGTGCCACGAGTGATGTGGCCTTGAGTGAATCACTTAAGTTGTTTGAGCCTCAGTTTTCTTGTCTGTATAATGGAGCTGATAGAGCCTACCTATTAGAGAAAAAGCAAAGTGCCTTCTAGAGTGTCTGCAAATAAAAGGTGCTCTATCAAATAGTAACCATTATTATGTGCACATATGCACTGTAATCAAGTAGATAATTTTATCAGCAGATAATTTTTCCTAATTACGTATATAAACTATTTACTGCTATAAACATGTAACTGGACTGTCTTTGCCCAACTTGTTTCCTATTTGTAACATACATATATATATATGAAATCTGTTAATGTATTTACATGTTATGCGAAACTATTTACTATTTATTTACATGTTATGCGAAACTATTTACTATTTACGTAATTTTTCCTACTTACGTATATAAACTATTTACTGCTATAAACATGTAACTGGACTGTCTTTGCCCAACTTGTTTCCTATTTGTAACATACATATATATATATGAAATCTGTTAATGTATTTACATGTTATGCGAAATATTAAAATATGTTAATACTTATATAAAATGTTATTTATATTATAATTTATTTATGTTTCTAACACATAAAATATGTTTGTAATAAATATGAATATATATTAAATAGAAGTATAATCAATTTATATTTAATGTGTAAGGTTTATATTACATATGTGTAATATAAATTAAAAGGAGTATTTAGCCCAGAAACTGATACAAATATTTTGACATTTGGCCATTTCTTGTTAAGCAAATCAATGCTTTAAACTATTTTACTTCTAAAAGCTTTATATTTTTATTTTATTTTTTTTACAAGGAAGCCAAGTCTTTATTACAGGAGAGCAAGTAGCTCCCAGGGCTACTGGACAAAAAGCTTTATATTTTTAGATGATATCAGTAAATGGATTCTTAAATATAGAATGTAATTTTAAATAAGTAAATCTCTTTTGTACCACATTTTAACCAGTTGTGTGTAGCTTTCCTCCTGACTGCTTTTTATTATATCAGCTACTTGAGATTTGACTGAATTTTTATTTTTTAGTTGCTTACATTATTATGCATCTGTTCGTATTTATCTTTTCTTCCCAGATAAACTCATTATTTCTTACATGTGTTTTTAAATCAATTTATAATGTCTGGAGTTACTCAATATATGTTACTCTCTGCCCAGAAATGGGAAATTGATTAACTTTTGTACTTCCTTCATAGAAGATAAAGATGACATTTGGAGTTTATGTCCAAAGTACCCTGATTAATATGTGAAAGCTCCACATGTTCAGAAACTATGAACATATGATGTGAGCATATCTTTAAAAAACTATGGAGTTCCCCTGTGGCTCAGCTGTTAATGAACCCGACTAGTATCCATGAGGATGCCAGTTCTATCCCTGGCCTGGCTCAGTGCATTAAGGATCCGGCATTGCTGTGGCTGTGGTGTAGCCCGCCTGCTACAGCTCAGCTTGGACCCCTAGCTTGGGAACCTCCATATGCCTCGGGTGTGGCCCTAAAGAGACAAAAAGACACCCCCCCCAAAAAAAACCCTCAGCTATCAGCATTCCTTTCTAAAATGTGTCACATTGGCTGACAAAGCTGAATTAAAACACCAATTAAAAGTGAGGAACTATCATTTGAAACCTTTATTAACGGTGGCAGTAAAAACAATAAAAATGAGCAAGTGGTTTATAGACGCATCATCTTTGTTTCAGTTTTCTAAGAACCTGCCAATTTTTTCTTTCTTTTTTTTTTGTCTTTTTGCCACATCTGCAACCTATATCACAGCTCATGGCAACACTGGATCCTTAACCCTCTGAGCAAGGCCAGGGATCGAACCCGCAACCTCGTGGTTCCTAGTCAGATTCGTTAACCACTGCGCCATGATGGGAACTCCAAGAACCTGTCAATTTTTATGATTAAATATTAACCCACATCCCATTGTTAACTAGTCCATAAAAGTTGCCACAAATTGCCTAAAGCAGTTTTCACCGGAGACACTGGTGGTGATGAAACAACTTGTATCTTTAAACCCTTCCATCCCTCTCATGTGTGTGACATGGAGGAAGGAAGTCATTATCCGGATCACAGGCCCTATCTCCTGTGATAACATTTTAGTTGGAGTTATCTAGAAATGGCCCATGAACGTCTTTCTCCTGCTCCTCAAAGTGTCCGTTTGCAGCTTTCTGTGCAGCCTGTGGTTGTGAGCTGAGGAGGAACCCCAGGGAGGTGTTTGGACGTCCTCCACCCTTTGCTGTCTTCAACCAGAGCAGCTGCTTTCATTTGATTGATATATTGGGATTCTACAACAAAAAAAATATCCTTTGAAAAAAAAAGAATTCTCTTGAGTGCAGAAACCACGCTGGTTCAGAAACTGCTGGCCTGAGAGACTGTTTAAGGATTTTCCACATAAACTGAGCAGTTAAAAATTATACCAGAACATAGCAGAGTAGAAGGAAGGGAGAAGCAATGGAGATGGCAGAGGCTCAGATGAGTTTTTTCTCCATACCCTGCTGGGAAAAGGGGAAGAATGTAAGACGATTATTTGGCTGCTAAACTGTATGCTGCTTGCTGGAATGATGCTGTCCTCTTTTTATTGAGGTAAAATTTACAGAAAATAAAAGGAACTATTTAAAATAGAATGTGTGGGAGTTCCTGTTGTGGCACAGTGGAAAAGCATCTGACTAGTATCCATGAGGATGCAGGTTTGATCCCTCAGTGGGTGAGCTGGGAGCTGTGGTGTAGGTTGCAGACCAGGCTCGAATCTGGCATTGCGGTGGCTGTGGTGTAGGCCGTGGGTGTGGCCCTAAAAAGTAAAAAAAAAAAAAAAAAAAGTGTTTTGAATGAATGAATGACCTGGGATACAGGCCTCTTGTATCAAGTCAGGTGCAATGTTAAGTCAGGTGCAATGTTACATTGAAGTCTGTGAAAATTTGTTTCTTTATTTTTTTCCAGCTTTATTGAGGTATAATTGACGAATAAAATCGTGCATTTTTAAAGTGCACAATTTGATAATTTAATGTACATACACATTGTGGAATGATTACCTCAATCAAGTAAATTAACACATTCATAACCTTAAAGAGTTACTTTGTGTGTGTATGTCTATTCAGAGTCTCTGCCATTTTAAAATTGAATAATTTGTTTTTTGCTGTTGAGTTGTGTGAGGTTTTGGTATACTTTAGGTATTACCCCCCATATCAGGTACAGGGTTTGCAGATATTTTCTCTCATTCTATAGGTTGTACTTTCATTTTGATCGTTTCCTTTCCTTTTATCTTTTTTTTTTTTTTTTTTTTTTTTTTTAGGGCTGCACTCGCAGCATATGGAGGTTCCCAGGCTAAGGGTCCAATCAGAGCTGTAGCCACCAGCCTACGCCAGAGCCAGAGCAACACAGGATCCGAGCCGTGTCTGCAACCTACACCACAGCTCACGGCAACACTGGATCCTTAACCCACTGAGCGAGGCCAGGGATTGGGATTGAACCTGCAACCTCATGGTTCCTAGTCGGGTTTGTTAACCACTGCGCCACAACGGAAACTCCATTTTTTTGTCTTTTTTTTTTTTTTTTATCCTTTCCTTTTAGCTTGATGTAGTTCCACTTGTTTGGTTTTGCTTTTAAATTTGTTTTTTTGCTTATGATTTTGTATCATATCAAAAAAATTGCTGTCAAGACTCATGTCAAGGAGTTTTCCCCTATGTTCTCTTCTAGGAGTTTTATGGTTTCAGGTTTTATATTTAATAACTCTTAGGTTTATTTTAAGCTAATTTATCTGAATGGCAGGAGATAGAAGTCCAGTTTCATTCTTTTGCAAGTGGCTATCCAGTGTCCCAATACTGTTTATTGAAGAGACTATCCTTTCTCCATTGTGTGTTTTTTGGTGCTTTTGTTAGGAATTAATTGATCATACAGAGTTCCCGTCGTGGCTCAGCGGAAAAGAATCTGATTAGCAATCATGAGGTTGCAGGTTTGATCCCTGGCCTTGCTCAGTGGATTAAGGATATGGTGTTGCTGTGAGCTGTGGTGTAGGTTGCAGATGTGGCTCAGATCTTGCGTTGCTGTGGCTGTCGTGTAGGCTGGCAGGTACAGGTCCAATTCGACCCCTGGGAACCTCCATGTGCCGTGAGTGTGGCCCTAAAAAAAAATTAATTGATCATATATATGCCTGGGTTTATTTCTGGGCTCTGTCCTGTTCCATTGGTTTATGTGTCTGTGTTTATTCTGGTATCATACTGTTTTGATTAATATTGCTTTGTAATATAGTTTGAAATTGGGAAGCATGCTACATCTAGTTTTGTTCTTGTTTCTCAAGATTGCATTGGCTATTCAGAGTCTTTGTAGTTCCCTAAAATTTTTAGGAATTTTAAAAACATTTTTGTGAAAAATGCCATTGGAAACTTGATAGGGATTGTACTGAATCTGTAGATTGCTTTGGATAGTATGTAGATTAAATAATACTAATTCTCCCAACCCAAGAACATGTAATATCTTTCCATTTATTTATACCTTCTTCAGTTTCTTTCATTAGTGTCTCATAGATTTGTACAGGTTGTTTTGTATAGGGCCCTATTGTACAGGTCTTTTACCTCTTGGGTTGAATTTATTCCTAAATATTTTTTTGATGCAATTATAAATGAAATATCTTTATTTTTTAATTTTTTTTTTTGTCTTTTTAGGGTTGCACCCACAGCATATGGAAGTTCCCAGGCTAGGGATCGAATCGGAGATGTAGCCACCAGCTTATACCACAGCCACAGCAACATCAGATCCAAGCCAAGTCTTCAGCCTACACCACAGCTCATGGCAACGCAGAATCTTTAACCCACTGAGTCAGGCCAAAGATTGAACCTGTGTCTTCATGATTACTAGTCAGTTTCGTTTCCATTGAGCCATGTTGGGACTCCTGAAGTTTCTTTCTCAATTTCTCTTTCAGATAGTTTGTTGTTGGTGTGTATAGATACAACTGATTTTGTTTCCTGCATCTTCACTGAATTCATTTACTAGTTTGATTTCTCAGCTTTAAAAAATCAGTTTACACTTTATATTGAACATATTAATTATTTTATTTATGATTCTTGGCTGAATAGATGAAGTGCTAAAATATCAACCACAAATGTGAAATGAGCAGGCTTTTTACAGAAGAAACAAAGTACTTGGATAATAAGAAAATAAGGTAATATAAACAAGTGTTTTCTCCAGTGGATCTAAAACACTTCCCTAGGGCATGATTAGTAACTAATAAACTTTATCAAACTGCCCCCCCCCACGCCTTTAAAGACAAACTAAACCAGTCTTTGAAAATATAACAGGTTATGTGAACTTTTGTACAGTTGCTATAGTTATGACCCCTAAAATGTGAAAATGACATTCTTATCACACCTCGTGAAATTCCTATATTTAATAAGGATTCTGCATGTGCATGTGCACACTTGAACTAGATATATATGTATTCTATGTTATAATTAGACACCAGTTTATTGATACTATGTAGTACTGACACATGTAATATTAACATATATATTTATGTCATGAATAATTTGTAGTTTTAACATTACGCATTCGGAGTTCCCATTGTGGCTCAGTGGTAGTGAACTCGACTAGTATCCTTGAGGACTCTGGTTTGATCCCTGGCCCCACTCAGTGGGTTAAGGATCTGGCGTTGCCATGAATTGCAGTTGTAGGTCACAGATGTGGCTCAGATCTGGTGTTGCTGTGGCTGTGGTGTAGGCTGTGGCAATTGTAGCTCTGATTTGACCCCTAGCCTGGGAACTTCCATATGCCATGGGTGTGGCCTTAAACAAGACAAAATAAAACAAAAAACAAAAAACCCCAAAAATTACACAATCCTTTGGGACTAAATGGCTGGTGTTGTAATGGTGCCCTGGCACTGTGATGGTTCCAAGTAAAACTCCACTACACAGTTGAATGTTACATTAGTTAAGTGTCAGTGCAAAGAACAGATACCATCGGGAGCTTGGGGTTATCAAATACAACTTAGAATAGATTTACAAGGAGATCCTGCTGAGTAGCATTGAGAACTATGTGTAGATACTCATGTTGTAACAGAACAAAGGGTGGGGAAATAAAATGTATGCATGTAAGGATAACTTGATCCCCTTGCTGTACAGTGGGAAAAAAAAAAAAAAAGAACAGATACCACTCTGGTTTTTCCAATCAGAATTATAAGTAAAGAAGAGGTGTACTACAGGAAATTACAAAATGGTAGAAAGAGCTAGAAGAGTAGAAATCAGGATCTGGCACCAGATGTTTGCATTTGTTGTCTTACTGCGCTGTGAGCAAGAGTTCTGGAAAATTCTGGGTGGGAAGGAAAGGAAGGAACATGCACCTCCATGTCCTGAGAGGGAAGGATCCCTGGGAGCACAACAGATAGTGTGAAAAGAAGTGTGTGTGTGTGTGTGTGTGTGTGTGTGTGTGTATACATTTTGGAGCAAGTTATGTAAGTCTTCACCCTTAAGGAACTGATTGCTTGGGGCATGAATTGAAGAACAATGACATAGAAATAGAATTTTCTTTTTACGGCAGCACCCATTGCATATGGAAGTTCGCAGGCTAGGGGTGGAATCCAAGCCACAGCTGCAACCTGCATCACAGCTGTGGCAACACCAGATCCTTAACCCACTGTACCGGGCTTGGGTTGGAACTCTTGCTGCTGCAGAGACAATGTCAGATCTTTAACCCACTGTGTGACAGCGGGAACTCCAGAAATAGAATTTTTAATCTAGAAGATTTAGAAATAAATCTACCCCAGTCCCATCTCTTCACAGATATGAAACAACAATCATTGAAATGACTGTTTGAAATAACTCAAGGTTACATAATACAGGCCTGGGCTGAGAACAATTTGAGTATCAAAAATTCAAAGACCAACCAACTGGTCCTGATATTATAAAGGATTATTTATTTTGACAACAGTTAATATCAATGCAGTCAGTGTATTGTAGCGTGTTCTGCAAAAATAGCAAGGAAATCTGATTGTAGCAATACAACAAAATAAGGGTTATTTCTGATTGTTTAAAACTATGGGGCTATTCAGATTACATAAGTATAGCCCCAGTGCTACTAAGTTGGGCGCCCTCTAGTGTTCTGGGTTGTCCTAAAATAAAGACGCTAGTCTTCAATTTAAGTGTATTTCACTAATTCTAAGATAACCATGTTCTCCCCACTTGAATATCTCTGCAGTCTGGATGTGTCTTATAATCTGTGGTATCTTAGATTTGATTATGGACAATAATTATATGAAGGAGAGGCTGACCGAAGTGGTTCTGAAAGCAACTGGGACTAGAATTACCTGAAACAAGTTTTGAAAAATGAAAGTTCCTAGGCTTTGAGTCAGGTTTATTGAATTAGCAGTCATTGATCTAGATTATAAATATGATAGGAAGATGGCAGCAATATTTGACAACTTTTTGTCTGTTCACACAGACAAAAAGTTCTGGGAGGTAGTAGTACATTCCATTTAGGCTTGAAAAATTTTTATTTCATCATTCAGCATGCCTTGTATGTAAATTGTAAGTTTACCAATCCAGAGTTTTTTCTTTGATTTTGTACCAACCATAAATCACAGATGCAATGGGAGTTCCTGTTGTGGCTCAGCCAGTTAAGAACCCAACATAGTGTCCATGAGGATGCAAGTTCCATCTCTGGCCTCACTCAGTGGGTTAAGGATCTGGCGTTGCTGCCAACTGTGGTGTAGGCTGCAGATGCGGCTCAGACCTGGTATTGCTGTGGTGTGGTTGTGGTGTAGGCCGGCAGCTGCAGCTCTGATTTGACCCCTAGCCCTGGAACTTGCATGTGCTATAGGCGTGACTGTAAAAAGAAAGGAAACAAAAAACCCTGCCAAATTAGATGAAATGAGTATTAGCACTACTGGATATTATGCTGGGTGAGTGGCTACTGTGTGGCTGCTGGTTTTAGTGCTTATGTTCGTAGAGGGTTATACAGTTTAGAAAGTGCTTGGCATATATCTCACTGGGTCCTTACGATGGTTTCTGAGAAAAACACAATAGACATTATTATGCCTTTTGATACAAATGAGGAAATGACGCGTTCAGGGTCCACGGCTAGTTCATATTCAAATCTCCATAAGAAGTCCATTGGACCCTGTGGACAAGGAGGAGTTCTTTTCTGCACATTCACAAATGTTAATTATTCAGTAACAACTTGAGCATTTTCTAGAACAGTGCTGTGCATTGTTGTATGTGCTGTATGGGACACAGAGACAAACAACATATATCTGTAGATTCTTTCAAATTCTGTGAAGATGTAAAATTGAGAAATATTCTCAATATTTTCAACCATTTTTGTGTCATTATGTTCTTTGATGTCTGTGTCATACCATTAGGAAATTCTAGTTTTAATAGAGTACGAAAAAAAAGCATGGACTTTGGGGTTCACACATTCTTGATGCCAGCACTTAGCTCCTCCATTGGTGAAGTATCTGTGACCTTGGGCAAGTGACTTTTATTTATTTATTTATTTGGTCTTTTTGCCATTTCTTGGGCCGCTCCCTCGGCATATGGAGGTTCCCAGGCTAGGGGTTGAATCGCAGCTGTAGCCACCGGCCTACGCCAGAGCCACAGCAACGCGGGATCCGAGCCGCGTCTGCAACCTACACCACAGCTCACGGCAATGCCGGATCCTTAACCCACTGAGCAAGGGCAGGGACCGAACCCGCAACCTCATGGTTCCTAGTCGGATTCATTAACCACTGCGCCACGACGGGAACTCCCGTTTGCCATATTTTAGATTCCACATATAAGTGATACCATATGCCTTTTGTCTTTCTCTAACTTCACTTAGCATGAGACTCATTGCATCCATGTGTTGCAAATGGCATTTTCTGTCCTTTTTTTATGGCTGAGTAGTATTCCATTGTGTACATGTGCCACATCTTCTTAATCCATTCACCTGTCAATAGCCATTTCAGGTGTTTCTATGTCTTGGCTATTGTGAATAGTGCTTCGGAGTGAATGTATCTTTTTGAATGAAAGTGTTGTCTGGATATATGCTCAGGAGTGGGATTGCTGGATCATATAGTAGTTCTATATTTAGTTTTCTGAGGAACCTCCATACTGTTTTTCATAGTGGTTGTACCAATTTATATTCCCACCAACAGTGAAAGAGGGTTCCCTTTTCTCCATACCCTTTGTTATTTGTTGAGCAAGTGACTTATTTCGTGGGTTGTTTGGAAAATAGAGGAGATTGTATCTATTCACAGAGATTTTGTGAGGAGTAAATGAGATCATGTACATAAAGGACCTAGCAAAATTTCTGGTTCTTAGGAAGCAATCAGTAAATGATTGTCATTAATACAATTCCCTTCCAGTTTTGGAATATAAAGTAAAACCCTTGTAAGTCATAATTAATTTATATTATAAATTAATATATTAATGCAATACTAATAAAACTTAAAATTAGGTTTATAAGCAAACATACAGACTGAAGTGATAAATGATCAACCCCAGAGCCAGAGGCATTTGATTTTATTTATTCTTTTGGCTTTGAGTTGTAAGTCTTTAGGAGGCTTATAGAAAAGCTGGGAAATACACCATGGTTTTTTTTGTTTTTTTTTTGGTTTTTTTTTTTACACACCCAAGATTCCATGTTTCATCAAGGTGTTCAAGAAACTAAAGACATGAAACATGAACAAAACTTGACTTCTTATTTGCAATGTGAAATTATTCAACTTTTGGTGCCCTTTTTTGTATTCTTTTGCGCTTGATGATTCTCTCCTCTAAATTGACGATCACAGTATTTTATTTTTAACTGAGGAACACCATTTTATTTTTACCACCGCATTCTTCCACCTTTCCCCCAGCAACTCAATATTATTTGAGTTCCTTGAGTACTTAGAATGACTAACATCAGTGGTTTCTTTGCCTTTGTTCTCTGTTACTCTTAACAGCTACTGATTTTTTCAGGTGTTTGTTTTTTTCCTAGTTTTTCTGTTTATAAAACACATTAAACAAACTTCAGAAGTTACCCTCTTGTCATGCCTCTATGTTCTTGTAATTCCCGCCGCCTGGATTCCAGAGGGGTCTCAAGTGCTTGGTGAGGCAGGTGAAGACACGTCATACCTTCAGCCTTATCTTTCCGGGTCTCTGTCATTGCAATTAAACTCCACAACTGTCATGGCTGTGCTTCTGAGTAGGGACAGGTCTCCCTGGCGAATACAAAAGGGTGCTTTCAGGTATGGGTAGAAGAATGCATATCTCTTTTTTTGGTTGTTTTGTTTTTTGCTTTTTAGGGCTGCACCCGAGGCATATGGAGGTTCCCAAGCTAGGGATCAAATCAGAGCTGTAGCCGCTGCCTTACACCACAGCCTCAGCAACGCCAGATCTGAGCTGCATCTGTGACCTACACCACAGCTCACGGCAGTGACGGATCTGGAGCCACTGAGCGAGGCCAGGGATCGAACCCGCATCCCTCTATGCTAGTCTGATTCATTCCTGTTGCGCCACAACAGGAGCTCCACCAAGGCTTACTGTCTCTGTTGGTGAGAGACAGAGCCTCGCTGCTTGTTCTGATGTACATTCTTCCTTTTCACTTCCTTGGGAATCGCTGATGTAGAAAAAGGGAAGAGGGGAGTTCCTGTCGTGGCTCAGTGGTTAACCAACCTGGCTAGCATTCATGAGGCGGCCGGTTCGATCCCTGGCCTTGCCTAGTGGGTTAAGGATCCTGCATTGCCATGAGCTGTGGTGTAGGTCCCAGATGCGGCTCGGATCCCGAGTTGCTGGGGCTGTGGTGTAGGCTGGTGGCTGCAGCTCTGATTGTAGCCCTTGCCTGGAACCTCCATATGCTGCGGGTGCTGCCCTAAAAAAAAAAAAAAAAAAAGGAAAAGGGAAGAGGAACCAGTCCTTCTCTTGCTGCTTCAGCTGTGACTTCAGCTTTGGAAGGGTGGCTGGAAAGCTGTGTCTGCTTGGTGCTCCATTGTCCTCTGATAGGAAAACCCAGCTCCTCTGTACTCTGGACACATTATAATGAGAGCTTGTCCAGCCATTTACTTGATCTTGCCCACCCTTGGCAGGGTGCTTTGAGTTAAATACAATTATGTTTTTGTTTTATGCAATGCTGTCTTTAGTACTTTCAGATGAGTCTAACCGAAACACTGAGACGCTTTATAAATTCACATGGAAAGTGCAAACCTCATCTTGTTTAAAACCAGACATCTGGCAAATCGAACTGCCTTTGTGTCTGTAATTCTAATTGTTATGTTCTTTTAGTTGGCTTTAGAAACGCTATGACAAATCTAGCCTTTTAGTTTCTTGATAGTTAAACTCAACAGGGAACAGGGCAGGTCCACAGTTATTTTTCAGTGACACACCCTGGCCACTGTCTTCCCTTCTCCATCTGCCCACATCCAACTAGGGGCCTCTCAGCTGAAGCAAAGTAGTTATTTACAAAAGCCCAGAGGAGCTCCGTAAAGCAACCTTCATAAAATAAGCAGAGCAATAGTACCATAGCAGGAGTTCCTATCATGGCTCAGCAGAAACAAAATCTGACTAGTATCCATGAGGACGCAGGTTCGATCCCTGGCTTTGCTCAGTGGGTTAAGGATCTGGCGTTGCTGTGAGCTGTGGTGTAGGTCGCAGATGCAGCTTGGATCTGGCGTGGCTGTGGCTGTGGCATAGGCTGGTGGCTATGACCCCTAGCCTGAGAACCTCCATATGCCTTGGGTGCCGCCGTAAAAGGACAAAAAGAAAAAAAAAAGTTGTATGGAAGCAGTCTCTCTGCAGTGTGCTGTTTTTAGCAGAGACCAGGACCCAGAAAATAGTTCTCAGCTCTGATGGGATAGGAAGGATAGGAAATCTGCATTGTTTTCCTGTCACCTTTTGCTATCTCCCCCCCGCCCCAAATCAGTCATACTCTAATTTAAATGTTAGTTTTACATTACATTCCAGGACCAAATATAAATGATTTTATGCTTGTCTTCTATTTTGGGGTCTTCTAGCATTGCCCTGTCTTATTACTGAGGATTATGAAGACCTTCTTAATAATAACATGACAACCACAGTGACTAATGTGTATCCAACTTAATTATGTGCTAGATGCTCTATGGAACATTTTATTTACTTCTAAGATGATTCTGTGGATGAGTTTTATTAGTAGCCCTTTTCACAGAAGAGAAAACGGAGAGTTTAAGGGTTAAATGTGACATGGTTTTCACGTGGCAAAAACTAGTACCACTTCCTCCTGACATTTTTGACATGAGGTTGCTTATTATATAATTGAGGAAGTACCCAAAACGTGTTCATCTAGTATATATTGTGATGTTTATAAATTGTCCAAGTTTCTTCTGAAGTCACTATTTGAGTAGCCCTAAAATAGAAATTACAACTAATAAATAATTAGCTCAGCTCTCTTTGAACATTGATTGACCTTAAATATTGAGTATAGTTAAACCGCACCATTAAATACAAGATGTATAAGCATCTCATTTGTCTTCTTATGGGTGGAACAGACCCCAAAACTGTAACACAGGTCAAATTGTCGTGGCTGCTGTCATGTAGGGGGGAAACTACAGTGAGAACAGAGACTGTGATGATTGATTTTTTTTTTTACTGGCAGGATTGGGAAAGGCTGTAGAGTTGTCATTCTGTCTCTGGCTTTAACTGATCTTGTTAAAACTTGCAAATTAAATTGGTTCAAATTGTCATGACTACATACTTTTCCAGCAAAGTCAGTAGTGAACTCTGTCTGTGCATGTGGTACATAAATCTTCCTGGGTTATGGCAAAGAAGAAATTATATATTTTTAATTTCTCCTTAGAGGGATTAAAAATATAAAGCTTTTAAGGTGCCTGTGTTTGTGGGAGCTATTTGATTTTTTCGGCAAGAATGCAGGTACTTCCACTTTTATTTTTTGAGATTGATTAGATTGCCCCCAACTTTTTTTTTTTTTTGGCTGTGGCATGCAGTGGCTTGATGTGTGATTTCACTTCTCAGACCAGGGTTGAACTTGGGTCGAAGTGGGCAAAAAGCATCAAATCCTAACCGCTAGGCCACCAGGGAACTCCCTAGATTGCATTTTTGAAAAGTGTGCACATAACTGTTTCTTCATATTACTTTGTGGTTTCTTGTGGTTTGCATTTAGTGCCTTCTCTTGAAAATACAGTTTCTAGATGAGAACCCAAGGTACAGATAGCTGCTCCCATTGTGTCTGTTTTGTACACTGCTGTAAAATCAAAGCTATAGTTTGTTGTATCTCAAAGGCACTCGTCCTGTTCTATTTTCTTTTTTTATCACCTAGGAAAGTGTCTAGGTGATAGAAGGTATGATCGTTTGATCCCTGAGTGTTTGTGAATTCATTATTATTATTATTTTTCTTTTTAGGGCCACACCCTTGGCATATGGAGGTTCCCAGGCTAGGGGTCCAATCTGAGGTGTAGCTGCCAGCCTACACCACAGCCACAGCAACGCCGGATCCGAGCCTTGTCTGCAACCGACACCACAGCTCACTGCAACGCCGGATCCTAACCAATGAGTGAGGCCAGGGATCGAACCCCCAACCTAATGGTTCCTAGTCAGATTTGTTTCCGCTGCACCATGAGGGGAACTCCATGAATTCATATTAAAATGTATTGATATAAGCATAGGTTCAGGCTTCACTGTATATTTCTTGTTTTCAGTCCAGGCTTCCCATCCTTCACAACACATGCAGTGGGTTTTTGTTTCTGTTTTTGTTTTCTTCTAAAATTTGTGCCAGTCATTCCACTGCTTAAAACCCCCATCTGGTTTCTCATTCCTTGAAAGATGAAGTACAGTTTTATGCGTGGCCGACTGCTCACTTCACCCCTCGCCCTGGCTCAGCTCAGCCTCAGACGTCTCAAGGGCCCACTTCCCCCTTGAAGATTTAGCCATTTCATTTGTGTCCCCTCCCCCCTCCATAGAAATGCCCTTCTCTTGTCCCCAGTTAAAGCGCTTATCACCTTATGGTAAAGGTTTGTTCACTTGTACGGCTCTTTGGAACTACTTGAAGGTGAGAATTTCCGCCTTGATATATCATTCATCTTTTAAGTACCAGCGTTTGACACAGAGTAGGTCAAAATAAGCCTGTCTAAAGATTGTGTGCTGTCCTCAGACTCCCCCATAAATTTTAATTTAAATTTTTTTTTTTTTAGGGCTGCACTTGCGGCATATGGAGGTTCCCAGGCTAGGGATTGAATCGGAGCTGTCGTTGCCAGCCTACACCATGTCACAGCAACGCCAGATCCAAGCCTCTTCTGCAACCTACACCACAGCTCACGGCAATGCCGGATCCTTAACCCACTGAGCAAAGCCAGGGATCGAACCTGCGTCCTTATGGATACTAGTCAGATTCATTACCACTGAGCCACGACGGAACCTCCCCATGTAAATTTAAAATCAGACATTGATTTTAACATTTAGTATGTTATTTTCTAAGTAGTTTTGACTCTTTTGGATACTCAAGCTTATTTTCATAGTGGCACAGTATAAACTGTTGATCAATAAAAATGACCGTATTAGTTTCCCATTGCTGCTGTTACAAATTACCACAAGCTCAGGGGCTTAAAACAACGCACATTTTTACCTTACAGTTCTGGAAGTCAGAAGTCTGAAATAGGTAGGAGAAACTAAAGTGTTGGCAGGACTGCTGTCCTTCTGGAGGCAGAAGAATCTGGAGGGGGATCTGTTCCTTGCCTTTTCCGGCTTCTAGAGGCGGCCTGCGTTCCTTGGCTTGTGGCTTCCTGCCAGCAATTGCATCACTCCGACATCTGTTTCCACCCTTCTATCTCCTTTTCTGACTCCCTTGCCTCTCTCCTTTCTTTTTAAGGAGCCTTGTGATTACACTGGCCTCATGGGCTCATCCAGGATAATCTCCCTATCTCAAAATCCTGGACTTAAGCACATCTGCAAAGTCCCTTTTGCTTTGTAAGGTTTTGGGGATTAGAGCATGGGCATCTCTGAGAGGAGGCATTATTCTGCCTACCACACTGATTAAACTCTTCGACCAGCGACCAGCGTACTTGTTTTCCTCAACAGCCAACAAAGCAGAAATAGAAATTGGCAGAAGAGGAGATTAAGGGATGGGTTCTAAGCAGCCACATGTGAAGTATTTATCTATTTATACCAAGATTTAGGCATAGCAGGGGTTTCTAATTTCTGTCGAATGCTCTCTGTACTAAACAACCTTATTATTTTGTATAATTAATGTATTGTCTTTGAGCAGTGTTATAAAGAACCCAAGGTTCAAAGATCAAACATATTAGGCTTACAGAATTACACGTAGCACATAGGCTCATGACAGTTCATAGTGTTAAATCTGAACCATTCAAAGTATTAACTGTTCAACTGTTAAAAGTATTAAATCTGAACGGTTAAAAATCTGAATGGTTAAAAAATTTTTTATCACAATACTTGGACTTGAATTAAAAAAATCAGCTTAAGATACTGTACAAGACTAAAATTTATGTATAAAGTTTAGCATACAGATATTTAGATATGGCAATTTTCACTTAAAAAGGTTCCATCAAGAAATTGGAGTTACCTCTTGGGTGAGGAACAAGCCAATTTTTTTTTTTAAGAGATTTTTCTCTATGGGAAACATATTTATAGAACTTTCAAAGAGAAGCATTAATAGTTGTGTTGCTTGAACTTATTATCTTCAGCTTCAGCAGCGAAGCTCTTTGCTCTCAAAATACATGGTGCACAAAATGCTATAGAGTATTAAACATTTGGTAGTAAAAAATGTAGCTCTCCGCTTAAATTACCTCAAACCAGAAATATTTTTTTTTTGTCTTTTGTCTTTTGTTGTTACCTCTCGGGCCACTCCCGCGGCATATGGAGGTTCCCAGGCTAGGGGTTGAATCGCAGCTGTAGCCACCGGCCTACACCAGAGCCACAGCAACACGGGATCCGAGCCGCGTCTGCAACCTACACCACAGCTCACGGCAACGCCGGATCGTTAACCCGCTGAGCAAGGGCAGGGACTGAACCCGCAACCTCATGGTTCCTAGTCGGATTCGTTAACCACTGCGCCACGACGGGAACTCCTCAAACCAGAAATATTTTTATCTCATATCATATGCCCTTTTTACTATCCATGCACATAGCTGTGGGAAACTATTTCTACATTTTCTAAAATATGAGTCTAAGGGAATTGGATTACCCATTGTTTATCTGTAGTGGATTAAGTTGACATTGAACTGCTAGAAGCAATAAGTGCAGAAACACGCCATGTTTTTGGATGAAAGTCTTAACATTGTAAAAGTTTTCTTCAATGTTTCATTGTAACTTGAATTTTCAGTGTTATATGGCCTTCTGTGTTTATGCTATTTTAAAAATATGTTTAGGGCTTCACCCAAGGCATAGGGAAGTTCTCAAGCTAGGGGTTGAATTGGAGCTGCATCTGTGGCCCTACGCCACAGCCACAGCCACAGCAACGCGGGATCCAAGCTGAGTCAATGACCTACACCGAAACTCATGGCAACACTGGATCCTTAGCCCACTGAGTGAGGCCAAGGATCGAACCCACATCCTCATGGATGCTAATTGGCTTCGTAACTGCTGAGCAGCCAGGGAACTCTATCATGCCTTTTAAACTCGACCATTGTTGTAGAATTTGGCTGCAAGTTTGATGGCCATGCTTCCTGAAACAACAGGTGCCTTGGACATGGATTGGATTTGTCCCATTTTGAACATTTAGATGGAGTGTTTTCATTTTTTCATCGTTAGGCAGTTGCAAGTGACTAGGTTTTCTTAAGGTGGCTATTTCAGGAGCAGCTACTATTCAAAAGCATGTTTCTAGAGAGAACCGAACATAAGCATTACTCAGGTAAGTTGGGATGTACTTTTTTTTTTTTAGCGTGGTCAACTTAATAGAGATGTTTATTTGCTTTATTTTTTCTCAGTTGTTAAGTTTCTGGGAGTTCCCAGGACATTTTTTTTTTTTTAGGATTTTTTTTTTGGGGGGTGGGCACTCCTGAGGCATGTGGAAGTTCCTCGGCCAGGGACTGAGCCCATGCCACCGCAGTGACCTGAGCCGCTGCAGTGACAACGCTGGATCCTTCACACGCTGTGCCACAGTTTCCCTAGGAAATTTTAACTTGTGGAATATGTACAACTTCATGAGGAAAGCCTGATGGTGAAAATTCAGAAGGTGGAAGTTGTCTTTCAAAAGAGCAGTTTATCATCATTTTAATTATTGGCTGAAACAGAGTAACAAAGTTTATGATATTAGTAGATTGGGGTGTGTTGGGAAAGTCTGCAGGTTTTCTTTTTGACATGCTATTTTGGCATTTTTGAGTATCTTCTAGGCTGACGACGTTTTTCTCAAGTTGCAATAATTGTATATATTTTTCTCTAAAATTGTTTAGAACAGATTTTTGGTGTTCTTTTGTGGTGAAGCCGGTTAAGGATCTGGTGTTGTCACTGCAGTGGCTTGGGTCACTGCTATGGGTTTGATCCCTAGCCTGGGAACTTCCATATGCCGTAGGTGTGGCAAAAAAAAAAAAAAAGGATTTTAAAAAACAGATTTATAAATGATTTGTAGCACAAGTGGGGAGTGTGAGTTAGCTCTCTACCAGATAGAGTTTAGATACTTTCAAACAGTTCACAGGGAACAGCAACAACTTCTCACTGAGAAGGTCAGGACACCTAACAGCCAGCTCAGATTTAGAGAGGAATTACCTGCTGCTGGTGAGTTAGCTCTTCGCTGAGTGTCTGTTATCACCTGGAGACATGAGCTACTTTTTATTTTTTATATTATTATTTTTTTGTCTTGTTAGGGCTGCACTTGCAGCATATGGAGGTTGCCAGGCTAGGGGCTGAATCAGAGCTGTAACTGCTGGCCTACCACAGCCACAGAAACACCAGATCCAAGCCGCATCTGTGACTTAACACCACAGCCTGTGGCAACGCTGGATCCTTAATTCCTGAATGAGGCCAGGGTTTGAATCTGCATCCTCATGGATGCAATGTCAGGTTCTTAACCTGCTGAGCACAACAGGAACTCCTACCTTGCCATTTTTACAGAGCATCACTTACTCTTTGAAGAGACCACTTACTGTGTAGGATGTTTCTCAGTTTGTGTTAGACCATAATTTCTCATGATTAGATTCAATTTATGCATTTTTGGAAGGAATACCTTGGACGTGTGTCCTTCATCACATCCAGAGGCACAAGAGATGTTGATTTGTCCCATAGCTGGTGATGCTAATTTTGATCACTTGGTTGAGATAATGCCAGCCAGGTTTCTGCAGGGTAAAGTTAAAGAGAATTGTCTACTTGTCAATTAATCATAGGTATTTTCAGACTTTTACCCATTAGCATCCATTGATGATTCTTTTTTTTTTTTTTTTTTGCTTTTGAGGGCCACACCTGCAGCATATAGAGGTTCCCAGGCTAGGGGTCGAATTGGAGCTGTGTTTGCTGGCCTACACCACAGCCACAGCAGCGTGGGATCTGAGCCGCGTCTGGGACCTACACTACAGCTCACTGCAGTGCCGGATCCTTAACCCAGTGAGGGAGGCCAGGGATAGAACCTGAGTCCTGATAGCAGTCAGATTTGTTTCTGCTGAGCCGCAATGGGAACTCTTCTAGTGATTCTTACCTGAATCCATTATTACTATGATGGTTGTGAAATGGTAAATTTTTTTTTGTCTTTTTTGTTGTTGTTGTTATTGTTGTTGTTGTTGTTGCTATTTACTGGGCCGCTCCCGTGGCATATGAAGGTTCCCAGGCTAGGGGTTGAATCGGAGCTGTAGCCACCGGCCTACGCCAGAGCCACAGCAACGTGGGATCCGAGCCGCATCTGCAACCTACACCACAGCTCGAGGCAACGCTGGATCCTTAACCCACTGAGCAAGGGCAGGGACCGAACCCACAACCTCATGGTTCCTAGTCGGATTTGTTAACCACTGCGCCATGACGGGAACTCCTGAAATGGTAATTTTTTTATTCCACCATTCTATCTTGAGGAATTAGTTGGTATTCTATATAAAGTAGAGCTATCGTCTTTCTTTTTTCCTCCCTCCTTCCTTCCTCACTCCCTCCCTCCAATGAGGACGCAGGTTCAATCCCTGGCCTTGCTCAGTGGGTTAAAGATATGGCATTGCCGTGAGCTGTGGTGTAGGTCCCAGACGTGGCTCCAATCCCGCCTTGCTGAAGCTGTGGTGTAGACTGGCAACTGCAGCTCTGATTGGACTCCTAGTCTGGGAACTTCATATGCTGCAGGCATGGCCCAAAAAAGCAAAAACAAAAACAAAAACACACACAAAAGTCAAATATTTTACAATCTTATATATGAAAATTTTTTTTAGTTATCTGTTTGAAGCCTTTCAATTTGCCATTGAGTTCTTTTACCCTGTTGTTTGAGTCAGTGTATATTAGATGAGTATTATGTGTGATATGCTGTATGATTCAATTACATTAGGAAAGATCCGTCTCCTGTAGTAATTTATTTAGTGGACTAAAGAATTTTCATTGCCTTTATCTTACACTCATACACCTCAATGTTTGTAAAAGGGGAAAAAATCTTACATTGTCTTTTTTTTTTTTTGTCTTTTTGCCTTTGCTTGGGCCACTCCTGAAGCATATGGAGGTTCCCAGGCTAGGGGTCGAATCGGAGCTGTAGCTGCCGGCCAGCGCCAGAGCCAGAGCCACAGCAACGTGGGATCCGAGCCACTAAGCAAGGCCAGGGATCAAACCCGCAACCTCATGGTTCCTAGTCGGATTCGTTAACCCCTGAGCCACGACGAGAACTCCGCATTACCATTTTTTAATAAGGGAAAGTAGATTGTTTTTATTTTATGAGTTATGCTGTGTCCTCATGCTGTGGTGCAAATATTAGGACAGAAGTGGGAACAGATTGTGCAAAGAACTAAAAGTTCTCTTAAAAATCTCCACTTTTACATGTACTTAAAAGTAGTAGAGAGTAGGGCAGTATGGTGCATGTCAGAGAATGTTCTGGGCAAGTGGCAGGAGTAGCTTCCTGTCTTCCCCATTGTGTGTGAGAGAAGAGGCTGAGGAAAGCCACCGACACCGGAGATGGATGCAGCGAATGCTGGCAAAGTGTGGGCCACTGTGTGTGACCGGGAAGCGACTCGCCCAGAGACGGTACTCAAACCTTGGAATGGCATGGAATGCAAGTGAGATTTGAGGCAAAAAGTGTCCGTGTTGTGTTGTGTGTTTTTCAGCACTTGTGCTGATCCTTGCAAGAGGCAGTATGCAAGGAATATATACACCACAGTAAGACAGGCACGATTTTTTCTGCTTCCTCCACTGCTTACTGTGTGTCCTTTACAGGCTTAGTCTTCAGTCTCAGTTTACTCATCCGTAAATGGAAGATGATAATACCAAACATAGGATGTGGCTATAAGGATATAGAAAGCATATCAGACTCAAAAACATCAGTGATCAGAGTTCCCGTCGTGGCTCAGTGGTTAACGAGCCTGACTAGCAACTATGAGGATGCGGTTCGATCCCTGGCCTTGCTCAGTGGGTTAAGGATCCAGTGTTGCTGTGAGCTGTGGTGTAGGTCACAAATGTGGCTTGGATCCCGCGTTGCTGTGGCGTAGGCTGGCAGCTGTAGCTCTGATTCAACCTGTAGCCTGGGAACCTTCATATGGTGAAAGCGTGGCCCTAAAAAAAAATGTATAAATATATATATATATATTAGTGACCCTTTTCTGCTTCTGTACTTGAAATAAGTAATTTATGGTTTAATGACAACTTTTGAATTGCTTTCTCTGTGCCGTTTTTATGTTTATCTAAAAGTGGCTGTAGGAGTTCTCGCTGTGATGCAGTGGGTTAAGGATCCAGAGTTGCTGCACCTGTGGCGTAGGTCGCAGCTGTGGCTTGGATTTGATCCCTGGCCTGGGAACTCCCTTATGCCACATGTACAGCCTATCGCCTGTCCTCCAAAACTGGCTATAAATGCCCACACCCTCCCCAGCCAAATTTCAGCTTCCCACGCAGGGCTAGCAGAGTAGTGGTCACTCTGTCCTCTTTATTATCCTTAGTGCTCTTCTCTGCCTCACCCGTGACATTGTTGACATTCTTACTTTGTCATGGGTTTTATTGTTTTGTCTGTTCAGGGCCACATCGGCTGCAGGAAACTGATGTTTCAGAACCTGTGGTTTGAGCGAAGCTTGTAGTCATTGTCCCTCTCAGGCCCTGGGCCCGAGAACCTCCCCTGGGCAGGTGGCACACTCACACCTGTGTAAGCCACTAAGCACTTTGGCTTTCTCTAGGGATGCACAAGATCAGGAAGCCCTCTTCTTGGATGTTCCACACTTAATCCTGTCCCCTTAATGAGACAGGGCTGCAAGGGGCCCCTCTAGCCAAGAGGGAGGGCAGCCAAGGCAGCTAAGAGATGGAGGGCCCCTGGTTTCCGCTGTCAGTGAGGCCAATCCACACTGGCCTTTTCTGGTTAAACACAGAACCTGAGTGCTCTTTCTTTACTTACGCCAGTTTGAGTTGGGTTTCTGCCACTTTTCACCAGAGAATATGGGATTTTCCTGGAATCCTTCTCTCTCACACTCCAGCGGACTACATTTCACTCATGTAATAATAGGCTCTCTTCTAGCAAATATAATTCCTCTATAAAGCTCATTCTTACCGTAGACCGAACTGATTTGCCCTTCTCTTCTCATAGGTCCCCTCAATACTGCTTTCTTAGTAGTTAACACGTTATTTTGAAATTGCTGTGCGCACAAGTCTATGTTTTCTACTATATTCTGTTCCTGGAGTATAATAGTCTGAACCCTTAGTACCAAGGCAGATTCAGGCTCATGGTAGATACTCCATAATTTGTTTAGTTATTTGTGTAATTCACTGAATGACAAGGGAGGGATTTGCCTACTGCTAACAACATGCAAATAGTTCCTTAATAAAGATCTTTGGTAACAAGAATGCAGCATCAGATTTCTTTTGTTTTTATCATTGCCGTTATTGCCTAGCCCTGATCATTAAAGTAATGATGATCATTTAGAACATTTAGAGGATGTACCAAACACCTTCCTATAATGCTGCCACCCATATGCTTGGTAGACACATGACGTCTGTTTCCCCAGAGTACTCAAGACTGAAGATTGCATAGAAACAAAGCCAACACTCAGATTGCTCATATTAATTTGTGCATATTATTACTAGCTTCTGCAAATCAACTAGAAAATTCCATCCGTTATAATTTTTAGGCCATCTTTTATAATTGATTGTTTAGAAGTATTTAGGGAGTTCCCGCTATGGCTCAGCAGGTTAAGGACCCGATGTTGTCTCTGTTAGGGTGTGGGTTTGCCCTGGCCCTGCTCAGTGGGTTAAGGACCTGGTGTTGCTGTAAGCTTTGAAGTGGGTCACAGATGTGGCTGGAATCCTGTGTTGCTGTGGCTGTGGCCTAACCCTCAGCAGCAGCTCTGATTCGAACCCTAGCCTGGGAACTTCCATTTGCTGCAGGTGTGGCTGTAAAAAAACAAAACAAACAAACCAAAAAACCAGAACAGGAAAGCTGCTCGAAAGCCCATTACAACCTCATTTTCCTTTTAGTCTCTCTGGGACACCCCAGGAATTAGCTTAGCTTGAGATTTCCTCAGATGTTCATTTGCTCCAGGAGCTGAGTTTGAGTTCAGCTTATTATTATTATTATTATTTTTTTTCATCTTTTTTTGTCTTTTCAGGCCTACACTCACAGCATATGGAGGTTCCCAGGCTAGGAGTTGAATCAGAGCTGTGGCCACCAGCCTACACCACAGCCACAGTAACGTGGGATCCCAACCACATCTGTGACCTACACTACAGCTCATCGCAACACTGGATCCTTAACCCACTGAGCAAGGCCAGGGATCGAACCCGCGTGCTCATGGTTGCTAGTCGGGTTCGTTAACCACTGAGCCACTCCGGGGACTCCTGAGTTCAGCTTATTTTAAACTATGAGGCATTGGTTCACCTTGCTTTTGAATGAGAATTAGCAAGGATTTTGTCAGTTACAGCGGTGGCATTGAGGGGAGCAGTGTGGGAGGGCAGATTTGAGCCAACACACCCAGGGATGGAGCCGCTCTGGCCTTGTAAAAGGGAGGTGTGGGTGGAGAGAGGGGGAGGTGCTCAGCCAGAGGGGCCCTCGTTGCCCAGAAAAAGGCCTTCAGGGGGAGCACGTGTTCATATCCACCCAGATCAAATGGAAAATAAAGGAATGGAAGATTCAAAACAGAAACGGCCATCTGTGTGTATCATAAACATTTGGTAAATTGTGATTTCTCCATCTGTCCCCTGAGGAGCTGGGTACTAAACTGGTGTAACAACAACACTTAACAAGAAAAACGCTTGTGATGACCTCTTTCTCAGTTATGCCATTTTTCCAATTCTGCTTCCTAGACTCAGGTGGTGACTCTTTAATTATGTCTGGAAAGAAGATGGGGCAACATGAAAGAAAAGAGAGTTTGGAGTGTGTGCTTAGGGTAAGGTGAGGGAGGAACGTCGACTCTTGAAAAACGGTTTATTTAATTTAAAATTTGTAAAATGAGGAGTTCCCGTTGTGGCTCAGTGGAAATGAATCTGATTAGTATCCATGAGGACGCAGGTTTGATCCCTGGCCTCACTTAGTGGGTTAAGGATCTGGCATTGCCATGAGCTGTGGTGTAGGTCACAGACAAGGCTCAGATCCTGAGTTGCTGTGGTTGTGGTGTGGGCTGGCAGCTGTAGCTCCTATTCGATCCCTAGCCTGGGAACTTCCGTATACTTTGAGTGCTGCCCTAAAAAGCAAAAAAAAAAAAAAAAAAAAAAAAAACCAAAAAACAAAAAAAACTCCCCAAAACCCCCACAAAATCCCATTTATTTAATTGTGAAGCAATGACACAATGCAAATTTAAACTCCATTTTTCAGAATAGAGAGTGTTCAGCCTTTAAAGACAGGTATGTTTCATAGTGAGAAAGGAATGTTTTCCAACTTAAAGTGTAATTTTGTCATCTCTTTATCAGATTATAGGGTGAATTTTGTAATTTCCCGTTGCAGAGTAAGTCTGTGATGAGTTATAGCTGCAGATACTGTGAGAATGTTTTGTGTAAACTTTGGGATTCTCCACTGTCACATGCATTTATCATAATTTTCTTTTATCATGTTCACCAGAGGGCTCCCTACATATGATAATGAATAAATGGTCCTGCCAATCTTGGAGAGTTAGAATGAAATACTTTTCACCAATATTGCCCATTTTATATGAACTAAATTAGATCTCCTCCTTTTCTCTATGGGTATTTTTGGGAATACTTTATTGTATAGATTATAAAATTAATCTAAAAATCTTCATTCTATAAAAGTTCTTCAGGACTACGCTATGTTCTGAAGTCCTGTAGTTTCCAGAGTTTCTCTTTGCATTTCACAGTTGTTTTAGTCCTTTTGGGGCTGCTCTAACAAAAATACTATAGACTGAGTGGCTTATAAATAGCAGAAATCTTCTTCTTGCAGTCGGGGGGCTGGTAAGTCCAAGGTCAAGGTGGTGATGGGTTCATTGTCTGCTGTTTCTTGGTTCATAGGTGGCTGTCTTCTTACTATAACCTCCATGGCAGAAGGGGCAAGGTTCTTTCTGGGGTCTCCAGGGGCACTAATCTCATTCATGACGGCCCTACCCTCATGACCCAATCACCTCCCAGATACCATCACACTGTGGGAGTGGGTTTCAACATATGAATTTGGAGGAGGCACCAATATTTGGTCTATAGCAAGTATCTTAACGTTTTCCCCTCATTTTTTCTGGTTTTCCCCAGATGTTTTCTTTTTTCTTTTGCTTTTTAGGGACAGTTATCCATAAATAGATTTTAAATGTATTTGGGGATCATTTAAATTGGTACCTTTGGAGTTCCTCTCATGGCTCAGCAGTTAACAAACCTGATTAGTATCCATGAGGACTCGGGTTCCATCCCTGGCCTTGCTCAGTGGGTTGGGGATCTGGTGTTGCCATGAGCTGTGGTTTCGTTCAATGAGGCGGCTTGGATCCCGTGTTGCTGTGGCTGTGGTGTAGGCTGGCAGCTGCAGCTCCTATTCGACCCTTAGCCTGGAAGTCTATATGCCACAAGTGGGGCCCTAAAAAGGGAAAAAAAAAAAAAAAAAAAAGGACAAAAGAAAATTGATACCTTTAATTTTATTTTGTCAGAAATTTTCTTTTGAAGAAAAATTGTATAGACTTTCTCATCTGACAGAAGTATAAATGTCCGGGCCTGGACGTCCTGTCAGAAAAGCACCACAGTTATCAAACTCCGAAGCCTTAGATGTCTAAGGTCAGACCAGAAGATCCTGAAAGCACTGGGTCAACCCTGGATCCTCTGTTTTATAAACACACCCTAGAAGTTTTTCCACAATAGGACCTTGGCTTTATTAATTGAGCTGTGGAACTGGACTCTTCCTTGTGATTAGATGAAAATAAGATTTACCTTCAGTGATCGAGATTATAGAGGCAAAGTTTGCTTTATCTTGTCTGGACTGTTGATTTCCATATTGACTTACTTTATAGAGTAGGGTAAGACATTTATAAACATTTAACTTTGCTGTGTTATCTGAAAGAAAAAAATCGTTAAGCATAAGGATGTCATAGATATGAAATATTAATGACAACTTAAAACACCCAATAAAGGGAGTTCCTGTTGTGGCGCGGCAGAAACAAATCCAAGTAATATCCATGAGAATGTGGGTTCAATTCCTGGCCTCGCTCAGTGGGTCGGGGATCTGGCATTGCCTTGAGCTGTGGTGTAGGTTGCTGACTCGGCTTGGATCCTGAATGGATGTGGCTGTGGTTTAGGCCGGCAGCTACGGCTCCGATTCGACCCCTAGCCTGGGAACTTCCATATGCCGTGGGAGTGGCCCTAAAAAGTAAAATGAAAACACAAACAAAAACACACACCCAGTATGAAATGTTAAAAGGTCATGGTTTTTGATCATGATACTTCATCGACTTCATGGATGCTTACTGTGGGATGTGGTATTCTTGAATCTATTTGCTCTTCTCTCGTGCCATTTTCTTTAGGGGTGGGCGCGGGATAGAAATTCAGTACTTATCCAGTCATCTGTACAATTGGAGTATTTCTGTTGACAGTCTGCCTCAATCTGCTTCAACTGTAGAAGAAAATGAAAGTGGCAGCTAATCTATTTGGATATGATTTTAAAAGCACCTTCATATAAATAGTAGTTGGGTAAGTAGTCACGACAGATATCTTTATCTTAATTTTACTGATGTGAAAGTAGCGTTTGTCTGAGACTTAAGTATCATCCTGAAGATCACACAGCAGCTTTAGTGACAGGGTGGAAATTCGAACAGTGGATTCTTGCTTGGCTTGATTTTTTTCTTTCAAGAAATGATGTTCCCTCTACAATGGAGACTATTAATTTCATTTTGTTTATTTATTTATTTATTTATTTTGTCTTTTGTACTTTTTACAATCGGAGCTATAGCCACCGGCCTACGCTACAGCCACAGCATCGCGGGATCCGAGCCGCGTCTGCGACCTACACCACAGCTCTCGGCAACGCCGGATCCTTAACCCACTGAGCAAGGCCAGGGATCAAAGCCGAAACCACATAGTTCCTAGTCGGATTCGTTAACCACTGAGCCACGACGGGAACTGTGAGACTATTAGTCTTATAGAACGATATTGACCTTCATAGTATATTGCACTTGTGGGACTCTTTAAATAATCAATTTTCATAAACATTGATATCTTGATTTATTGACATTTGATTAAAAGGGTGGTCTAATCCTGTTTATGTTGAAGTTTTGGAAGGCAGTGTTGATGGCATCATCAGTCTTGAGGTTTGTAGTGAAAGCGTGTTCCCTTTGTCATGTAGTACCTCCCTCCCCTCTCAATCTGGCTTTTAAGATTGTTACCTGACGAAAGAAGTGGCCAGGAGATAGTGGTCAAAAATTGCTGAGGCAGGATGGTGGAGTTCTGGTGTGGTGTTTGTAATTGCCCTGTGGCTTTATTTGATTATTATTTTTATTTATTTATTTATTTAGGGCTGCACCTGAGGCATATGGAGGTTCCCAGTCTAGGAGTCGAGTCGGAGCTGTAGCTGCCAGCCTACACCGCAGCCACAGCAATGTGGGATCTGAGCCTCATCTGCTACCTACACCACAGCTCACGGCAATGCCAGATCCTTGACCCACTGAGCAAGGCCAGGGATTGAATCTGCAACCTCATGGTTCCTAGTCGGATTGGTCAACCACTGAGCCACGACAGGAACTCCTAAGAGTTGCAATTTTTTTTATCACCAAACAGATAATTTAAATGAGAGTGATGATTAAGAATATTTAATTGTCAAAATTTAATTGTCCCCAAACTTTTCAGTTTGCTTTATGTTTGCATCATTACAGCTTTTGATATATCTGTTGGCTTTACTTTTTAGTAAGATAAAAAATGGGATTGGAAAATGAGCGTTGTCATTAAACAGAATAAGAAATATTAGAGTTTATGTTTTGTGTACAGTTTTTGGAGAAACTGGCTTAAATTCTCAGGCACAGCAAAATGGAACCAATTCATCATTGGTCATAAGGTGAAAAAAACAAAATTAGACATTTATAGCGAGTAGCAAGAGGGAGCCTGCCAAAGGAGAGCTGGCATTTGAAGAGGATGGGTCTTTTTTTAGCAGTCTGGAACACAGGTATCCCTAATTAACTAAACATACTTTATCCACACCTAAGACCTAAATAGATTTGTACAGTCAGGGGTGTTTGTATGTAAAAAAAATTTTTTTAATTGAAGTACAGTTGATACACAACATTATATGTGTTATAGGTGTATAACATAGGATTCAGTATTTTTAAAGGTCGTACTCCATTTATAGCTGTTATAAAATATTGGCTGTATTTTCTGTGTTGTACTATATAGCCTTGTAACTTATTTTATGCATAATAGCCTGTACCTCTTAATTCCTTACCCCTTTATTACCCCTTCTCGATTCCTTCTCCCTACTGGTAGCCAGTAGTTTTCTATATCTATGAACCTGTTTCTTTTATGTTATATTCACTAGTTTGTTTTAACTTTTATTTTTACATTTTTTTATTTTTTGCTTTTTTTTTTTAGGGCTGCACCCACGGCACATGGAGGTTCTCAGGCTAGGGGTCGAATCGGAGCTACAGCTGCCAGCCTATGCCACTGCCACAGCAATGCCAGATCTGAGCTGCATCTTCGACCTACACCACAGCTCTAGGCATGCTGGATCCTTAACCCACTGAGCGAGGTCAGGGATCAAACCCGCAACCTCATGGTTCCCAGTCAGATTTGTTTCTGCTGCGCCACAACAGGAACTCCTGTTTTATTTTTTAGATTCCACATGTAAATGATGTCATACAGTATCTGTCTTTCTCTGTCTTATTTCACTGAGCATAATACCTTCCAAGTTATCTATGTTGTTGCAAATGGCAAAATGCCATTCTTTTTTATAGCTGAGTGGTATTCCATTATATACACACACACATATGATATGCCACGTCTTTATCCGTTCATCTGTTGTTAGATACTTAATTTGCTACCATATCTTGGTGATTGTAAATAATGCTGCTGTGGACATTGGGGTGCATGTATCTTTTCAAAATAGTGTTTTCATTTTTTTTTTTTTTAGATATGTACAGAGGAGTGGAGTTGCTGGGTCAAATGTAGTTCTATTTTTGGTTTTTCACCATGGTTGCACCAATTTACATTCCCACAAGCAGTGTGTGAGGATTCCCTTGTCTGCACAGCCTCACCAGCATTATTTGTGTTCTTTCTGTGTACTGGTAAATGATGAACCTGTGAAGGAATGTGAAGATGCATGCATATCTGCTCTTTTGCACCCATGACCTTTGATGGACATGACTATCAATATGAGTGAATGTCATGACTCTTTGCATCATTTTCTTCTATGTTTATGCATTTATACCTGCATACATGTTTCTATGCATCCACACACATGCAAAGGCACAAAATGCTAAGTTTGAGCAAATTGTCATTGTGATATTCCTTGACACTCATAAACTATGAATAGGGTCCTGATGTCTATTACAGGCTTCACTCTTTTTCTAGCAGGTAACTATTTTGATATCAAAGCATTACGTGGGAGTTCTCTTGTGGTGCAGTGGGTTAAGCACCCTGTGCTGTCACTGCAGTGGCTTGGGTTACTGCCGTGGCATGGGTTCGATCCCTGGCCCAGGAATTTCCTCATGCTGTGGGCATGGCAAAAATAAAAATAAAAATATTAAAAATTAAAAAAAAAAAACATAGCACGATGGTTTTACTTTCTCATCGATGCCTAAGAGTGAAAAACCGAACAAAAAAAAACTTCTTACAGAGTTCCCGTTGTGGCTCAGAGGCTAATGAACCCAACTAATATCCATGAGGAGGTAGGTTCGACCCCTTGCCTTACTCTGGGTTAAGGATCCAGTGTTGCCGTGAGCTGTGGTGTAGGCCAGCAGCTACAGCTCCGATTTGACCCCTAGCCTGGGAACCTCCATATGCCACAGGTGTGGCCCTAAAAAGACGCAAACAAACAAAACAAAACACAACAGCCTTTTCACAAAGCTGGGACTGTCAGCATGGGTGACTCTGTGTAATTATAGTCTAGACGTGTGGTATGAGCGGTGTTGTGATGGGTGATTCAGCAGTGGCAGTTTCCACAGTTAATTTATTCTTATCTCCAGGATGCATGGATTTTTAGGCTGTGGGGCTCCCATTATCATTATGTCTCTGAAAGGTAGCAACTAAGGATCAAAGCTGTAGTGGTTGGAAATAGGGGAGCCATAAGAGATGTGTGGTGAAGAGGGTTTTAGCGACAACTCGCTTTCTTCTTTTATCTCTCCCTCATCTGCCCTGTGGCAAGCTTTGTTCTAAGAAGGCAAAGACTTTTGTAATAGTGCCTCAGAGGCTGTGTGAGTCCATTGCAGAATGGACAAAAAAATCCAGGGAACTGTGTCTCCAGAATTACTTTGGAAGAAAATTGTTTCCCATTTGTCTGTTATATTTGTGTTTCTGTTGTGTTCAGTCCCTGATTCTACACATACAGTGATTTAACTTCTTCTTTTTTATATATATAGTGAGTTTAATTTTTTTTTCATTATAGTTGGTTTACAGCGTCCTGTAAATTTTCCTCTGTACAGCATGGCGACCCAGTTACACGTACATATATAGATTCTTTTTTCTCACATTATCATGCTTCATCAGAAGTGACTAGACATGGTTCTCAGTGCTACATGGCAGGATCTCATTGCTTATCCATTAAAAATATGGGATGCTTCATGAATTTGCATGTCATCCTTGCCTGGGGACCATTGCTAATCTTCTCTGTATCGTTCCAATTTTAGTATATGTGCTGCCGAAGCGAGCACGTGATTTAGCTTCTAAGGGTATTATTTTTCTTCATCAGAGTTAAATGAGACTGTTACACATTCATTCCTGATTTTTTTGTTTTTCTAGAAAAAATCTAGTATAGATTCAGGTCAGCCAGCATCATACCAGTTTTCCAATACTTATATAAATTATTAAAAATAGTAAGGATAGAGGAGTTCCTGTCGTGGCTCAGTGGTTAGTGAATCCGACTAGGAACCATGAGGTTGCGGGTTCGATCCCTGGCCTTGCTCAGTGGGTTAAGGATCCGATGTTGCCGTGAACTGTGGCGTAGGTTGCAGATGCGGTTCGGATCCCACGTTGCTGTGGCTGTGGTGTAGGCCGGTGGCTACAGCTCCGATTTGACGTCCATATGCCGCAGAAGCGGCCCTAGAAATGGCAAAAAAGACAAAAAAAAAAAAGTAAGGATAGAGCAGAAATGCGCTGGAGGGGTATGCAAAGCATATGGTGGTTTCCTAGGTGAATGTTGACATTTTTTCCTTAGAAGTCTGATTTGGTGAATTTTCTTTTTTCTTTTTTTTCCTTTTTTTAGGGCCACACCCATGGCATATGGAGCTTCCCAGGCTAGGGGTCACATTGGAGTGGTAGCTGCCAGCCTACACCACAGCCATAGCAATACCAGATCTGTGTCTGTGACCTACACCACCAGTCACAGCAACCCTGGATCCTTAACCCACTGAACCTGCATCCTCATGGATCCTACTCAGATTTCGTTTCCCCTGAGCCACGACGGGAACTCCTGAAATCTGATTTGGTAGTTCACATCAGAATGGTGGTGTAGAATGGTAGAAAACAGATATATGTTTGAGATCTGTCTCTAGATGAAAAACCTATTTTTTAATTGTTTACTTTTTTGGCTGTGTCCACAATACATGAAAATGCCCGGGCCAGGGACGGAACCCACACCGAAGCAGCAGTCAAGCTATAGTGACAACACTGGGTCCTTAACCCACTGCACCGCAAGGCAACTCCTAGATGAAGCATTTATACTCTAATGTGAGAACTTCACTTGCCTTATTCCTTGCCCCCCCCCCACCAAACTGTAATAAACAAACCCCATGGCTCAGAGGCACTCCATTAGTAGGGAGCCTGCATTTTAACATCCCCTGTGAGTTTTTATACCTAGAGAGAACACCAGGTATTAAAAACTAGGTTTTATCTTATTTAATACCAATACTAATGCTTCGTGACTTCATTTTTATGGTTCATGCTCTTGTGGTCTATTCCTTATTTCAGCTCCTCTTCTTACGACTACACTGTAGGGGAGGGTTTCCCAAGGTGCATGAGGAATGGATTCATAGTTTACAAAATTAATTATTAGGAGAAAAATAATCTAGCATTTTCTCTTTGCTCTCTAAGCATCATAGCATAGAGAACATGTAAAGCCTTTTCACTTAAAGAGCGAATAAAGCACTGGTGCAAATTCTGTCGTGGTGCAAAGAGGAGTGAGAGCAGTGGTCCTAAGCCCTTAGGTGATCTCGATGTTTGTGAACAACTGAAGAGAGAGAATGTCGGACCAAGGGGAAGGGGCCAGTGAGGTCTAAATGTAGAAGACAGCGTCAAGCTTCAAGATGGGGTGATACTGAAGGGCTGCTGTGTGGAAGTTCTGTTTTAATAATGTTGCCAGACACGAGCCTCACAGTCAGTGCTTTGCAGATGTGCGCTCTTTCTACTTCCATTGAGAGATGTTTGATTTGGGGATGTTTTCCCCTTCACATAGTTTTTGCACATCCAACGCCTTTTGTGGTTATTACCAGACATTGGGTTGAGCAAGACTGCTTTCCAAGCCTGTGTAGATGTTTGCCCCATCAAGTAAGAAGTTGAGCCAGTGGCTGAGTAGTTCCTGGAATCTCCTACCAGTATTGCTAGGAAATGAGTTTAAATTTGGAGTGAAGGCGACGAGTTATTTTATTTATGTGCATTTATCTTAACATATCTAGGATCATATGGCTGGCAGTAACCAATACCAAACGTTTAAGCTCCTAAGTCACTAGGTTGTAAACACACGTCCTGTGCAATGGCTTAGTAATAGGAATCAATTCACTGTATTAGTTTTGAAAAAATGATCTGCCTGAAGCATTATCTAAAATGATTCAAAAATAGCTGTTACCAAAAAATCAATATAAATCAAAGATTTAAAATTCATGAAGTGACTATTTTCTTGGATCTCTTCTTCATTCACAATTTAAGAAATTAATTTATATCGAGAGAGAATAAAAGTTGTGGTATAAAAATAGACCAAAGACCTCCCCAAAAGGAATTAGGCCTTAAAATGGGGACTAAACAGAAGTAGCTGTGGATTCATAAAACGTGCAAGTTTTTGTTTACGGCGTCATCAGGGTTTTCCCTGATGAGGTGTCTAAAATCCATAGAGTAAACAGTCCCTGGAATTTCTTTTCTTTTTCGGGCTGCACCTGCTGCATACGGAAGTTCTCAGGCTAGGGGTCGAATTGGATCTACAGCTGCTGGCCTGTGCCACAGTCACAGCAACACAGGATCTGAGACACGTCTGTGACCTACACCACAGCACATGGCAACAACAGATCCTTAACCCACTGAGCGAGGCTAGGGGTCAGACCTGCATCCTCACGGATACTTGTCGGATTTGTTTCTGCTGCACCACCACGGGGACTCCTTTAGTGTCTGGAGTTGATTGATGTCTTCACCTGCCTGGTTATTCAGTCTCTTCCTTTCCTTTTACAGCTTTGCTTACCTTTTTATTTATTTATTTTTTCAATTTGAAAAGAAAACCCTCTCTCTTTCATAAATTGTAACTTCTGTGGCAAGTTATTAGCCCTAACAAACTGCCTCTTGTTAAAAAAAAGAAAAAAACAGCGCTTCTCTGTATTTTTACTGCTCTATTAACCAGGGGGAAAATATGCATGTTATTATGCCACTTAATTTTGGAAATCAATTGTATGGAAATTTCCTGAGGTATTTCCCTAAAACTTGCCAATTAGCTTTAAAAAGAAAAGAAGTACTTAAATATAGAGATATCTATATAAGTGAGACGTTAATGTAGATGTATTACAATAAAAATGTAGAAAATGTTCTGTTGATTCAGGGCAGATGCCAGTTCTTTTTTAGTTCTAGTTTGTGATTATTACTTTGGGCTCATGTTTTTAGTTTCCAATTTAGGGTGTTGTTGCTTTTCGAACCCCCCCCCCGCCCCCCAATTACCTCTGGTTTTATGCCATTATAATACATTTTCTCTGTCAACTGGGTCATTTAGCCTAACTAGTAGGGAATGTAACTCTAAAATTGGTCTGCTTATTTGAAGTATAATTTGAGTAAAAACTGTAAGTAACTTAAAGGAAAACTGTAAACAGATGGTGGCTAGACATGCAAACGAATGCAAAATTAAAGCAAAAATTCATTTTAAAATCCACAAATAGCTGATGCTTGATTGAACTCTGTTTTGCTTGTATGGACAAATTATCAAATTAACGATCTCCTATTCTGTGACATTTAGAAATGCATTGAAGATCTCCCTCTCTTTATTAGAAAAAAAGTATTTTTTGTGACTGTTTTATTGAAAGACACATTACATTGTTGTTGCCCTTAACATAAATGCCCAGAAAGGTCCTTGTCACAGTCTTTCTGGCACATTTATAAAAGGTAATTTAATAAATGTGTAACAGAAGTACCATTTTTTTAAAAGACAGATTTAAATATTGGGAAGGATTGAATTTTTGAAAGAATTTTCTGTGATAATGAAAAATTCATAGTGGAAATTTTCAGTATTTTCACACGAACTTCTGATTTTCTTCTTATCCACAATTAATTAACTTCCCATTTGAAATGATTGATGAACCCTTGCTTGACAAAAAGGTAATTTGCTCATCAAAGGATATTTTAAGACGGAGGTAAATGAAATAGTAGTTGCGGTTGGTTGTTAATGGATTCTTATCTTGGTTATGAGAAAGGACACTAATATCATCATACAGCTGTCCCAGCAGCAGTGGCTTTCTGAATTCAGGACTGAATTAATATTATTATTTTTTTTCTTAACAGTGTTTTTCAGATAGCATCCCAGAGACCTCTGTGAGATCAGGGGACGGATGGACTCATCTTTGCTCAGTAGTTCAAATGTACATCAGCAGTATTAACCCCCTAAAATTAGGTCCATGTGGAGTTCCCTTGTGGCATGGTAGGTTAAGGATCTGGTGTGGTTGCAGCAGCTCAGGTTGCTGCTGTGGCTCATGTTCAATCCCTGGCCCGGGAACTTACACATGCCGCAGTGTGGCCAAAATAAAATAAAGTCCATGTGTATTACAACAGGTGGCCTTATAAACAGTCCTTAGTTCACTAAATGTGCATTTTAGTGCACAGTCTTTGTACCTCAGGTACCTTTAGTGGGGGTGAGGGAAGAAAATGTCTTTGTAGGACATTTGATGAAATGGAGGAACGAAGACCATAAATGATTGATTTATCCCAATGTCAGTGATGAAGCAAAGTCCCAATAGTTAACTTTAGAACAAATATGTATCTTTTATAGATTTAGAATACAGTTCTCTTTTGCTAAAAAAGTTGTCGCTTTCAAAGTCCCTCCTTGTTCTTTTAAAATTTTTTGCTTGTTTTTTAATATTAAAGGAAATGAGGCACATTTTTAAAAGCCCCAAATTGTTTTACTGAAAACAAGATTTATTAGAGAAGTTATCTTTGTCTAGTCTGTCATATGCTTGTTCATACCATGTTTTTCTTCCAAGACTCACACAACCAAGGGAATAGCTCTCAGTGCTCCTTTGAAGTGTAATTGTTCCTAGAAAAAAATAATTATTCTGCAGTCCTTGTTATAGAACATTTTGTAACAGGAAAGCTTGTATAAATATACTCCAAAGAGCTATTTAGTAACAGGGTTTCCAATTCAACAAGCAACACCTGAGGACTCCATAGCAGACCCTCTGGTTGCAAGGGTGACCAGGACCCAACTCTTAGTCACAAGCACTTTTTCGAACTCTGTTGGAGGTGATCCCGCAGTTAGGAAGAGGGGAAGCGGGGTCAGAGACACCAAAACCAACCAGAGTGGTGAGTCCAAGGACGAAATCGGAGCTGACCAAAAAAAGGGTCGGAAAAGGCTTTGTGAAGCAAGTGATTTGTTTTATTGTCTCGGGTCCGAAATGCAGTTTGTGCCATCGCGAGATGTGCAGAATGCTTGTGCCCTGCTGGTGTCCCGCAGCTGTTCCTCTGGCTCATCTCTTTCCTGAAAGAAACTTGGAAAGCCAGTGTGGCAGGGCTGCCAAGATTTTCTTGGTGCTTCATTTTGCATATGTGGATAGGGTTTCTGTTGATAAGTAAATATGCAAATTTTGAATGAAGGGAGATACTTTTATTTGTTGATTGTCAGAATGTCTAAGCTCTTCATAATAACCGCGTGTGCCACTGTGCTTCAGTCGTTCCTGCTTTAAATAACTGCTTTGCATTTTGAATTCACTCAAGTTCCGTGTTCTAAAGGCCCAGTTCCACTCTCATATGTGCTCTCTTTCTTCCTGAGAAGTTGTTACTCCTTCTTCCTGAACAGTTTCCTGCTTTTATGTTTTCTTCTTTCCTTCCTTGTCCCCATGGCATCTGCGTACTTTATACTCTATCAGGCATAAATCGTTACCTTGTTGCTGGGTGGGACGCAAAAGGATCTCACCAGCCACAACTGTGTGGGGTTATTTGTCAGCCTTTGTTAGTTCTGATTGTGCCCCAGGAAACCTTAATAGCAATCTGGTTAGGATTCCTGCTTCCCTGCTTGAAAATGGAGGCATCTGCCTTTCCCATTGTTTTAAGCACTTGTAAATTTCTTACTTACTTGCCTCCCCAGATCCCTGTGGATACTCAGGTAGTTTCAGACTTTAGAAGGAAAATGTAGATTTTGTTGATTATGTATTGAAGCGGCACTCTAAAAAATTCAAACCTTTTAAAATCCAAAACTGAAAAGAATGCATATGTGTGTGTGTATTTATATATGTGTATTTATACACACACACAGACATATATATATATATATACACACACATATATATATATATGCTTAACTGGATCACTTTGCTGTACAGCAGAAATGGACAGAACTTGTAAATCAACTACAATCAAAAATTTTTTTAAAAAATCCCAAACTGGAATTCCCTTGGGGAGTAGCAGATTAATGATGCGGCATTGTCACTCTACTGACTGGGGTCGCTGTAGCAGTGCCGGTTGGATCCCTGGCCTGGGAACTTCCGCATGCCATGGACTGTGCCAAAAAAAGCAACAACAAAATGCCAAACTTCTGCAAACTCTAGACTTAGCATTTACATACCATATATTTGACCCCATTCACCGCTCCCTGAATTTGCCAGGGCCATGTCGTCGGAAGGCCACCTGCAGCCGGTGAGGAGTGGCAGCCCTCATTCACTGGAACTTCTCTGGGGTCAAGTGTCTTTTAAATAAGAGAAGTCCCCTTTCCATTTTGTTTTTGGTTCTTCTGTCCGGCACTCCTCCCCTACTCCTTCCTTAGGAATTTTCCAGATCCAGGTTCTTTGGCCTTCTCTGGCCTGTCCTCTTTCTGCTAAAATGTGTTACTGGGCATTCTTCAAATATATCTTCTCCTCTTCTCTTTGTGTTTGTTATTGCAGTTTTTCTTTCCACTTCTGCACACTGAGATCCGGCTCTTCCTTTAAAATCTGGCAAAAATGCCTCTTCCTGCTTGAGGTCTTTTGATCCTTCCAGAAAATATCATCTCTGCTAGTGTCATAGTGGTCTTTTCATGCTTATCCTGTTTGATATTCTGTGGTTATTTGTATGTATCTTATTACCCCTGAGGAGAGCCACTATATCATATAATTTATTTTTACATTCTCTATAGCATGTGGTCTGGTACCGTGCACGTGGTAAGTACTTAGTAAAGATTTTTGGATTCAGTGAACTTTTTTTTTTTTTCTTTTTAGGGCCGCATCCGTGGCATGTGGAAGTTCCCAGGCTAGGGGTTGAATCGGAGCTGTAGCTGCTGGCCTACACCACAGCCACAGCCAGATCCAAGCCATGTCTGTGACCTACATCACAGCTCATGGCAAAACGCCAGATCCTTAACCCACTGAGCGAGGCCAGGGATCGAACCCACATCCTCGTGGATGCTAGTTGGATTTGCTTCCACTGTGCCACAATGGGAACTCCTGGATTCAGTGGAAATTTTTGAGTCCCAAATGTTACACCACTCCTAAAGGTGGTGATGACTGGGAAACCATAGTTACTGTTTATGAAGCTGGCTTCTGTCTCAGTCTTTAGCAGACTGTTAATTGTTATAAACCCTTTTATTACTATGTGGTTCTCATTCATTTCCTATTGCAGTGTAAGAAACACACCTATTAGAGTACTTGGAAAAATATTTTTCCTCATTTAATATTACTTTTAATGGCTTTTCCCATAAAACTTATGGGTATGCTTAATCTGAACTTAGATATCTGCCTTCTTTAAATCTATTTTTTTTCTTAAAGCTGGTAATAGACTACTAACACTAAAAAGTTGGTAAAATCTGAGCTCTTAGCTAGATTCATGCATTTTTAGGTAGTAATCCAAGGAATCGGGTGTAAAAATGTTGCAAAATCTTCAGCAGTTTTTTTTTTTTTTTTTCCTTCTCCAGCACTGGACTGGGAAGAGAGCAGAACTGTAAAGAGGCCAGATGATTTCTTATAAACACCTCTTAGATTGCAACAGAACTGGACTAGCAAAAGAAGCTCCGGCCAAGCTTTCTTAAGCAATTACCTGAGGGAATTGTACAATTAGTTGCTTAGTAAAGGGGTTCCTTAGGTAAAGGTCATATTCAGACTTGAATTACTGTAAAAGTGCCTTGAATTATGTACAGTTATAATATCCATTTGTGCTTGTGAGAGGGGTGAGGGTGGAAGGGGGGGGGGAGGGAGGAAGGAGGAGACAGAGAGGGAGAGAAAGAGAGCCTGATATGTGTGCCCTGGAGCTTGGGGAACAGAGGGGGTTGTGTATCAGTGATGCCAGAGAAATCTAAAGGGGAAGAAGCTGGCTGACGCAGCCAACAGTAAAGAGTAGAGGATGGTGGGTGAGAAGTGACCGTTTGTGTTTTCCCACTGAGAGTGGGCCAGAGGTATTCTGTGGAATTGTCAGTGACCATTCAGAGAAGGTCCATTGACGCTTGTGAAGGCTGGAGCAGAGAGCCCACCTGTGAGTGGAGCAGTCACCTCTGGGCATCTGAATGGCAAACCAATGCAGGTGTTGGTAGGGACATTAGGACTTTCTCTGCCAGATTACCTCCCTAAAGGGGGTCAGAAGAAACCACTCATCAGCCAGTAGGGGGTGCTAGGGAGATCTGCTGGTCAACTGAAGAGAGACTCTGTAGGCTTGAGCTGGGGAAGGTGACTCCCTCCTTTTTTTTTTTTTTTTTTTTTTTGCTTTTTAGGGCTGCACCAGAGGCATATGGAGGTTCCCAGGCTAAGGGTCCAATTGCAGCTACAGCTGCTGGCCTACACCACAGCTCACAGCAATGCTGGATCCTTAACCTGCTGAGGGAGGCCAGGGATTGAACCCGCAACCTCATGGTTCCTAGTCTGATTCGTTTCCACTGTGCCACATGGGAACTCCTGACTCCCTACTTTTGAATGAAGTCCAGAATTTGGTTTTTCTGTGAACTGGGTATTTAATTACTGAGATGAGACTATTTTAGGGATTTTTTTTTTTTAATCCGACAACACCTGCCACACAACTGTGAGACTTCTCTTAGATTTAAATCGAGAGGAAGATTTCACCTGGCAGAAGAGGTTTGTAGGGGTGCTTGGGAAGGGGAAAAACGTTGCTTTATGCCATTTGTGTATTGCATCTTCAGTGTCCTGGGTCTTATTTCTTCTCTCCTAGCTCTAAAGCTCCTGGAGTGTGAGACCTTGGAAGTTAGAGGGAGATGGTGTCTTAGTCCTTGGGTTGTAGTCATTCTTGTAAATCTTACAGACACATATGTACTGAATGCAGATTTGTTTATGAGATTAAGCAAAATGGGACCTTGAATTAAAAAGCAAAAGAGACAACAACAACAACAACAAAAAAGACAAAAAAGACAAAAAAAAAGGAGTTCCTGTCGTGGCGCAGTGGTTAACGAATCCGACTAGGAACCATGAGGTTTCGGGTTCGATCCCTGGCCTTGCTCAGTGGGTTAACGATCCGGCGTTGCCGTGAGCTGTGGTGTAGGTTGCAGACGTGGCTCGGATCCCGCGTTGCTGTGGCTCTGGCGTAGGCTGGTGGCTCCAGCTCCGATTCGACCCCTAGCCTGGGAACCTCCGTATGCCGCAGAGTGGCCCAAGAAATAGCAACAACAACAACAACAACAACAAAAAAGGCAAAAAAAAGCAGAAGACAACAGTGATTACTTTTTTAAAAGAAACTTTAAATTTTAGAATAGTTTTAAATTTACAGAAAAGTGACAGAGGTAGTACAGAGTTCCCACTTATCCCATGCCCAGCTCTCCCCACTGTTCACATGTTACTTTAGGATGGTGTACTTGTCACTACAAAGGAAGCAGTGCTTGCTTTTTATCTGTGCAAATTCTACTTATTACAATAGGAAAAATAAAGGAAAACATACTGTAGTATTTATTTCACAAAGTAGCGGTTTAGATTTGTGGATCAAGGTTTTATACTGAGTATTTGTCAAACTTCTCCATGAGTTTGCTTTCTGCAATTAATGTGCCACTTAATTTCAGTTATAAATCAAAGTGTATTACAAAATCCCTACTGAGTCATATCACAAAGTCCCTTGACCCTTGACAAGGCTTTTCTGTAAAATGGTTGAGGAGGAACTTGACATTTAAGTGAGCTGTTTGTTTTGTTTTCTTTCTTTCTTTCTTTTTTTTTTTTTGTCTTTTTGCCTTTTCTAGGGCTGCACTCATGGCGTATGGAGGTTCCCAGTCTAGGGGTCGAATCGGAGCTGCAGCCACCGGCCTACGCCAGAGCCACAGCAACGCAGGATCCGAGCCGCGTCTGCAACCTACACCACAGCTCACGGCAACGCCGGATCCTTAAACCCACTGAACAAGGCCAGGGATCGAACTGAAAACCTCGTGGTTCCTAGTTGGATTCGTTAACCATTGAGCCATGACAACTCCTTTTTTTTTTTTTTTTTTTAAGCTGTCGTTTTCTTTATTCTGTGATGGAGGGCTTCATGTTGTTGCCAGAAATAACACACATTAAAAGTTAAGATTATTTTCGGTTCATATGCTTTTGTACCAAAGTGTAAACTATCAGGAGGTGATCAAATGAAACTTTTTCACCCAAGATGTTTTCTTCCTTCTATAGTCCAGCCATTATGCCTTGATCCAAGCAAATTGTGTGGTCTTCCTCACAAAATAATCAGAAAGAAAAAGTCAGTTAATGTAAGAAAGATATTGAAAAGCCAAAGTCTAAAATAAATTTACGAGTTTCCATGTGGCTCAGCGGTGATGACTAGTATCCAAGAGCATGTGAGTTTGATCACTGGCCTCGCTTAGTGGGTTAAGGATCTGGCGTTGCTGTGGCTGTGGTGTAGGCTGGCAGCTGCAGCTCCAATTTGACCCCTAGCCTGGCAATTTCCATGTGTTGTATCTATGGCCCTAAAATAAATAAATTAATTAAATTCAGGCCACAGCGTCAATTTTGTATTAATAATGTGATGCTTGCTTCACTGTCAGAACCGCATTTGGTGGTCTGTTATTTGAGTTTATGTGTTCATAAGCACAGTTTAAAGCATAAAGATAAACAAAGCTGAGGCTAGAAGTATTCACAAATGGTATCCTATGTAAACATGGCTGGATTAACTTTTTTTGGGGCGGCAGATAAATTCATGACGTGTAATGGAAATTTCATCAATGCAGTGTTTTTTCTAGTGCTGCCCGTTCTCAGCAGTGTTGTGGTCACTGGGACTCTTTTTACATCACACCTTCTGTCAGTGCTGTGAATGTCCGTGATTGGCTGTCTTATGTCACGCCAGACTCAGTGTGTCTGAAACCAATTCATCCCTTAAAGTCATCATTGTTTCTCCTGCCATCCCCCTTTAATTCATGGTAGTAATTCAGTGACTGCTTCTCAAGCCTCGTACTTTACCTTATATTTTCTTTCTTTCCACCCTTGCATTCCTTCTTCACATTTGGACTTAGAATTTTTTTTTTTTTTTTTTGGTCTTTTTAGGGCCATGCCAGCAGCATATGGAGGTTCTCAGGCTAGGACTCCAATCGGAGCTGTAGTTGAGGGCCAATGCCACAGCCATGCCAGATCTGAGCCATGCCTGTAACCTAGAATTTGGCCAGGGATTGAACCCACATCTTTGTGGAAACTGGTCAGATTTGTTACCATTGAGCCACAATGGGAACTCCTGGATGGTTTTTGTATGCACTTCTTCCTTTCCATTTCCAAAGCCTTGGATCTGGAATCACCTCATATCTAGATTTTTTGTTGTTGTTGTTGTTGTCTTTTTAGGGCTGCACCTATGGCATATGGAGGTTCCCAGGCTAGGGGTCAAATCAGAGCTGTAGCTGCTGGCCTATGCCACAGCCACAGCCACACCAGATCCGAGCCATGTCTGTAACCTACACCACAGCTCATGGCAACGCCGGATCCTTAACCCACTGAGCAAGGCCAGGGACCGAACCCAAGACCTCATGGTTCCTATTCGGATTCGTTTCCACTGTGCCATGACGGGAACTCCATGCATTAGAATTTGAATTGTTGTCATATTTACCATATGCTTGCCTTTTAGGCTTAGGAAAGCAAAAAGACAGTTATTTGTTTTTATTTATTTTTTTCTTTTGTTTTTTTAGGGCCGCACCCGCGGCATATGAAGTTCCCAGGTTAGGGGTCGAATTGGAGCTAAAGCTGCCAGCCTACACCACAGCCACAGCAACGTGGGATCTGAGCTGTGTCCGTGACCTACACCACAGCTCAAGGCAACACTAGATCTTTAACCCACTGAGCGAGGCCAGGGATCGAACTTGCATTCTCATGAACATTAGTCCGGTTTGTTAACTGCTGAGCCATGACAGGAGCTCCTAAGAAAAAGATTTAAGTCACCTGTGAAAATATGTGGCATGAGGTTAGGGTACTTTTGGCTTCTTTATCTCTGTGACCTGATGTAGCCTTTGCCACTTGGATTCATGGTCTGTGTGAAGTGTCTGACATTTGAGATTGGTTAAGATATTTTAAGTCTATGCTTAGAATGTAGCTTGTGAATTTCCCCTTTCAGTATTTCTAGGGTAGTTAATTTCACTATTCATTTCCAGGTGATAGTTCTGAAAAAAAAAATTGGTGTTTAATTAGATCCAAATATAGAGCTGCACAAAGTGTAGTGACTTTCCTTGAGATATGCCATGACCCATCTTCCTAAGCAAATATAGCACGTGTGGAGTTTATTTATAGTTTTGACCTCTAGTCTTCATTGGCTCCCAGTTTATTTGGGGCATAATTCACTAGGGTTATGGGTTGCGATTGTTAAAGTAAATTGAGGAGAAGGTGACAGAAGAAGCCACACGGTCCTATCCTGTGTATAACGCTGCAGTGTGTCCACACCTGGATTGCTGTGCACAGTATGATAGGTGGGGTTTAGGAGGACAGACTGAAAACAGGAACTGTGAGTGCGAAAGGGGAAAATAATATAGAAAAGCTTTGAAAACATATTGGAGCTACCGTTTTTTGAGTAATAATCATGAGCATGTGTTGTGTTAAGAGCTTCCTGCATATACATATTTTTTTTGGCCATACTCATGGAATGCAGAAGATTCAGGCCAGAGATTGAATCTGCACCACAGGTGTAACCACAGCCATAGCAACAGTGCTGGATCCTTAACCCCCTGAGCCATAGGGAACTCCTGTATTAGCATATTTAAAGCTCAGAACAGTATTATGAGAGGGCTGTTATTTCTCTTGTACAAAATAGGCAACTGAATTTTAGATCTGTGGCAAATCAGGATAAACAAACATGAATTTGGTGAAAAAATTTTAAAATCCTGGAGCTGAGTAAATTCTTTATCAATTGTGTGGAGTAGATCAGAACATTTAAAAGTTTTGTGTTCAGGAGTTCCCGTCGTGGCGCAGTGGTTAACGAATCCGACTAGGAACCATGAGGTTGCGGGTTCGGTCCCTGCCCTTGCTCAGTGGGTTAACGATCCGGCGTTGCCGTGAGCTGTGGTGTAGGTTGCAGACGCGGCTCGGATCCCGCGTTGCTGTGGCTCTGGCGTAGGCCGGTGGCTACAGCTCCGATTCGACCCCTAGCCTGGGAACCTCCATATGCCGAGGGAGCCGCCCAAGAAATAGCAACAACAAAAGACAAAAAAAAAAAAAAAAAGTTTTGTGTTCAGGAGTTCCTCTAGTGGTTCAGTGGAAACAAATATGACTAGTATCCATGAGGATGTAGGTTTGATCCCTGGCCTTGCTCAGTAGGTTAAGGATCTGGTGTTGAGCTGTGGTGTTGCTGTAGTGTGGGTTACAGATGCGGCTCAGATCTGGCATTGCTATGGCTGTGGTGTAGGCCGGCAGCTACAGCTCTGATTCAACTCCTAGCCTGGGAACTCCATGTGCCGTGGGTATGGCCCTAAAAAGACAAAAAAAAACAAAACAAAACAAATCAAGACTTTGCTGATATAATTTAAAAGAAGTAACTTGATTGTCTGTTTCAAGATTAAGCATATAAAAAAAGTTTTGTGTTCAGCTTCATTTCTCCTAGAGATGATGGAGCAGGATAAAGATAAATTGACAATAATATCTTAATAGCCTAGGATTAGAAGGAAATTTTATGGCTATCTAGAAGAAAAGGGTTGTAAAATCCATTAACTGAAGTTAAACAAGTATCTAAAGAGAAACTGGGATTACAGAGAACATTCATGAAGGTCTGTAGACAACAGAGTATTAATTTATTATTGTATTTATAGCTTTGTTCCTTCAAGTTGTATTTAGGATTTTGTTTATTTTACTATGAAACTTCATCAAGGATCAATCTGAATCAAACTGTCTCCTTCAAACTGGAGTGAACTAAACTAATTTGTAAAAATTCAAGAAGAGCCCAAATAGTTAAAATTATCTATCAACCAGGAGTTCCCATTGTGGCTCAGCAGGTTAAGAAATTGACATAGTCTCCAAGAGTATGCAGGTTTGATGCTTGGCCTTGCTTGTTGGGTTAAGGATCCAGAGTTGCCACAAGCTGCAGTATAGGTCATAGATGTGACTTGGATCCTGCATTGCCATGGATGTGACACAGGCCTCAGCTGCAGCTCCTATTTGACCCCTCTCTGGGGAACTTCAATATGCCACTAGTGTGGCCCTAAAAAGAAAAAAAAAATTATCTATCAACCAGAGTATTTTGAAGGGAAAAAAAGTCTAAAGGGTATTTTTGTATAAGTCCACACTAGAAAAGAATCAAATGTTTGCTAAGACTACTGAAATGGAATAACAAGACAATTCTAAACCCAGTCATTATTTTCTTAGTCTTAAACTGGGGCAGTTGGCAAACTTCCTGGACAGAAGTGAAAATACACTTTTAAAAATAAATAGAAAAATTAAAATTAGAGGAGTTCCCTTTGTGGCTTAGTGGTTAACAAACCTGACTAGGATCCATGAGGATGTGAGTTTGATCCCTGGCCTCACTCAGTGGGTTAGGGATCCAGCGTTGCTGTGAACTGTGGTATAGGTTGTAGACATGGCTCGGATCCAGCCTTGCCGTGGCTGTGGTGTAGGCTGGCAGCTGTAGCTCCTCGCCTGGGAACCTCCATATGCCATGGGTGCGGCCCTGAAATGTGTTAAAAAAAAAAGCAAAATTAAAATTAGAAAAAATTTAACATGTTAATTATTTAAAAAAAAGTATAAATTGAGCAAAGACAAAAAAGGTTGCTCATAGTAACATTCTATATGTACACTCCTAGCCTTAAAAAATAGATATATCTGTATAATTATGTGCACACATATTTATATATTTAAAGTATAACTTTTTTTGGGGTTTGTTTTTGGCTGTGCCCTGGCATGCAGAAGCTCCCAGGCCAGGGATTGAACCCATGCCACAAAGTGACCTAAGCTGCTGCAGTGACAATGTTGGATCCTTAACCTGCTGTGCCATACTCCCCTGAAGTGTAACTTTTATTGGGTTCTTCTGAGGGTCAGACTGATAACTGATCAGTAGCTCTTTCTGAAGAGCTGATATTTTAAAACATTTGAATGTAAGAGAGAGAGAGAAAGTGTATGTGTCTAGACTTTGCTCTGTGTGAAATGATAAAGACCTGAAATTTCCATTTGGCAATAAACAAGCTGAGTACAATATTAAGAAAGCAATTTCATTTATAAAAGCATGAAAAAATAAAATACTTAGGAATAAATTTAATAGAAGTGAAAGACTTGTACACTAAAATCTACAATATGTCATTGAAAAACAATAAAAAGGTCTAATAAATGGCAAGCCATCAGTGTTCATGAATTAGAAGAATTAATATGGTTAAAATGGCATCCTCAGGTTGACGTACATATTCACTGCAATCCCTGGTGGAGTCCCAGCTGGCTTTGTTTGCAGAAATAGACAAGCTGATCTTAAAATTCAAGAGGCCTAGGATGTTCAAAACATTAAAAGAAAATACAAAGTTGGTACTCACGCTTACCGACCTCAAAATTTACTACAGAGCTATAGTAATCAAGACAGTTCAGTATTCACCCAGAGAATAAGACACATGGAGCTATGGAACAGAATTCTGAGTCAAGAAATAAACCGTTATATTTATTGTGAATTAATTTTGGCTAGAGGGCCAAGGCGATTCAATGGGAAAATAATTATCTTTCCAACAAATGGTGCTGGGACAACTGTATATCTATAAGCAAAAAGATGAATTTTCAGCCTATTTCACATGCTATTCAAAATTTGAAGTGGATTATAGATCTAAATATAAGAGTTAAAAACTATAAAACTCAGAAGAAAATATGGGAGCAAATCTTCATGACCTTGGGTTGGTTGATGGTTTTTGGATATGGCCTCTGAAATATAAAGGTCAGAAAAGAAGACGTAATCAAAATTAAAAACTTGTGTGCTTTATCTTCAAGAAAATGAAAGGACAACACACGGACTGAGAGAAAAATATTTGCAATTCATACATCTAAAGGGACTTGTAACCAGAATATATGAAGAATTATTATGACAAAGACATGAAATTATTACATTAAAGACATATAACATAGGCAGAACACTCTTTTGCATAAATCATAACAATATGTTTTTGGATCTGCCTCAAAAATAAATGGGAACTAGTTAAAATCTTTTGCAGAGGAAAGGAAACCATAAACAAAACAAAATGGCTACAGGATGGGAGAAAATATTTTGAAATGATGTAACTGACAATGGATTTAATCTCCAAAATATGCAGACAGTTCATATAGCTCAATATCAAGAAAACAACCTAACCAAAAAATGGGCAGAAGATCCAAAAAGACACTTCTCCATAGAAGACATATGGGCATGTGAAAAGGCACATGAAAAGATGCTCAACAAGTCTAAGTATTAGAGAGATGCAAATCAAAACTGCAATGAGGTATCACCTCATATTAGAATGGTCATCATCAAAAAGTCTACAAATAAATGCTGGAGAGGGTGTAGAGGAAAGGAACCTTCCCATAATTTTTGTGAGAATGTAAATTGGTACAGCTACTATGGAGAACAGTATGGAGATTCCTTAAAAAACTAAAAATAGAGCTACCATATATGATCCTTTAGTCCCATTCCTGGGCACATATCCAGAGAAAACTGTAATTTGAAAAGATACATTCACTACAGGGTTCATAGCAGCACTATTTGCAATAATGAAGACATGGAAGCAATTGGTGTGCATCGACGGATAAGTGGATAAAGAAGATGTGCTATATAAAAACAATGGAATGTTACACATAAAAAAGAATGAAATAATGACATTTGCAGCAACACGGCTGGACCTAGAGATTATTATACCAAGTGAAGTAAGTCATTCAGAGAAACATCACATGTTAGAGTTTATATGTGGAATCTAAACAAAGGATACAAATGAACTTATTTACAAAACAGAAATAGACTAACAGATGTAGGAAACAAATTTATCCTTTCCATAGGGAAGAAGGGGAGAAGGATAAATTAGGAGATTGGGATTAAAATATACACACTATTGTATATAAAGTAGATAACCAAGAAATACCTACTGTGTAGCACGGGGGGCTATAGGCAATATCTTATAAAAACCTATAATAGAAGTGAATGCAAAAAACATATATATATATATATATATATATATATGTATAACTGAATCACTTTACACTTGAACTAACACAGCGTTACAAATCAACTGTACCTCAATAAAAAAATAAATTAAAAATAACGACAGATCGCCCAATTAAAAAATAGGCGAAGTATTTGAAAGACATTTTCCCCAAAGAGATATGTAAATGTCCAAATGCTCAACATCATTTCCCATTATAGAAATGCAAATCAATTGCTGCCTTGGCTCGGGTTCGATCCCTGGCCCAAGAACTTTCCCGTTGTGGCAGCACAGTGGTTAATGAATCCGACTAGGAACCATGAGGTTGCGGGTTCAATCTCTGGCCTTGCTCAGTGGGTTAAGGAACTGGCATTGCCGTGAGCTGTGGTGTAGGTTGCAGACTTGGCTCGGATCCCTTGTTGCTGTGGCTGTGGTGTAGGCCAGTGGAATCTCCATATGCCTCGGGAGCTGTCCTAGAAAAGGCAAAAAGACAAAAACAAAAACAAAAAAAAAAAGAGAAATGCCAATCAAAACCATGAGTTACTACTTGACACCTACCAGAGCAGTAATGATAATGTGAAAAAAAGAATGTATATATATAAAAAACTGGGTCACTGTGCTGTACAGTAGAAATTGACAGAACACTGTAATTCAACTACAGTAAAACAAAAAAAGACAATAACAAGTGTTAGAAAAGCGATAGAGTCATTGGAAACCTCATACACTGTTAGCAGGAATGTAACATAGTGCAGCAACTATGGAAAACAGACAGGAGTACCTCCAAAGGTTAAGCATAGAGTTGCCATATAACTCATCAGTTCCATGCCTAGGTATGTACCTAAGAGAAATGAAAACATACTGTATACAAAACTTATACAGGAATGTTCATAGCAGCCAAAAAGTGTTACAACCCAAATGTTCATTACATGATGAATGGATAAAAAAAGTGTTATATCCACAGAATGAAATATTATTTGGCAACAAAAAGGAATGACGTTTATGAATTACTACTACGTGCTACAACCTAGGTGAATCTCAAAAAGTGCCAAGTGAAAGAAGCCAGTTATTCCAGACCATATTGTATAACAGCATTTATATAAAGTATTTAAAATAGCTGAAACCATACATACAGAAACTCTAAATAGTGGTTCCCAGGACTGGAGTAGAGAAAGGAAGGTCGAAGGAATGGAGGTGTGACTGGCAATAGGCACAGGGTTTCTTTTGGGGGTGTTGAAAATGTTCTAAAATTGGGTAATGGTAATGGTTGCACAACTTTGTAAATATACTAAGAAAGAGCAAACAGTATGCTTTAAAAAGGTGCTAACTTGTGGTATGTGAATTATATCTTCATAAAACTTTAAAAAATGCAGTAGCTTATTATTATTTTTTTTTTATTGGCCACACCTGTGGCATTGGAAGTTCCCTGCCCAGGGATCAGATCCAAGCCACAGCTGAGACCTGTGCCACAACTGTGGCAATGCTGGATCCTTAACCCGCTGCGCCACAGCAGGAACTCTGAGTAGCTTATGTTTTGAGCTTTCCTGGCTTCTTCCCCTCTTCCTCTTTTATCTGGACCTATTTTTTCCTTTTCCTGTTCTGCTCAAGTTTGATTCCACATCCAGCAGTTTCTTGTCTGCATGGAGTGAGTCCTTGGGGAGCAGATTTCGGGGAGAGCAGTCCTCTCACTGATCTCTTTTTGGAGTTGACAGAAACCTTCTGGTTTCAGCTACTGTCCTCCCATTGGCCCGCCAGGCTTTACAGTGTGTACTGGTTGGTGACTCTGGCTTGTAGGTTCCTTCGTCACCCCATTGCTTCCTTTTCCTTCTTTCCTGAGAGAGGTGGGGACAGAGCACATCCTCTTGCTGCATGTGATTTGTATCAATGATTTGTATTTTGGGATTTGAGAAGATACTTTCTCATCTAGTTTTGTTGTGGATGTTGTCCTTTTTTTTTTTTTTTTTTGTATTTTTAGGGCTTTACTGGTGGCATGTGGAGGTTCCCAGGCTACAGGTCAAATCAGAGCTGCAGCCAGCCGGCCTACACTGGAGCCACAGCAACACCAGATCTGAGCTGTGTCTGCGACCTACACCACCGTTCATGGCAACGCTGGATCCTTAACCCACTGAGTGAGGCCAGGGATCGAACCTGCATCCTCATGGATGCTAGTCAGGTTTGTTAACCACTGAGCCGTGATGGAAACTCCTATCCATGGGTTTTGATATCAGTTGTTCTGTTTTTATGTGGAGACTTGAGAAAATGCAAAAATTACACTTCAATTGCTGAGACCATCTTTCTAGCATCCAAAAAGTGTAACCTTTCAGACAGTTTGAGGAAGAGATTTGGAAAGAATCTGGCAAAAACAGAGGATATCCTCCCAGGGATTTAAATATCCCAGAGGGAAGAGCCTGTGGTTCATGAACTTTCTAAATCCAGCACCTAGCACAGGTCCTGGCACTGGTTAACAACCAGATAAATATTTCCTTGAATAATAATAGGAGTGCAGAGGGATGAATGATGCTTGAAGGAGAGTGAGCTGTAATTTATAGCTGGTATCCTCGTACCAGTGTTGACCTACGGGGCCTTGGGTGGGTGGTTTCCTTTCCTTACACACACTGATCAGAAACACATCTGAAGCTTTGGTCAGCTTTTCAGCTACATGACCTGCCTCTGTTTAAGAACTTGTGAAGTGGTGCAAAACTATCATGTTAAATTTTCAGTATTCCTAGTGTATTAATGATCTAGGTTACTCAAATTCTAGATGTGTTTGAATGAACATGCCAGACCCTTCATTGTCCCATAGGTTCTGTGTCCCAGAAGTCTTAGATTCCCTTATGTCCCTCAGCCTTGTTTTTATTTTATTTTAATGTTCTATTTTTTTTTTTTTTTTTTTTTTTTTTTTTGCTTTTTAGGGCTGTACTCGCGGCATATGGAGGTTCCCAGGCTAGGGATCTAATCAGAACTACAGCTGCCGGCCTACACTATAGCCACAGCAACACGAGATTTTTAACCCACTGAGCGAGGCCAGGGATCAAACCCGCAACCTCATGGTTCTTGGTTGGATTCGTTTCTGCAGCACCACGAGGGGAACTCCTTGCTCAGCCTTTCACACCCCTCAACTGCCCTCACTTTGCTTGTGGGTAAATAATCCCCATGTATGAGATACTATCTTGTTTTGCAGGATAACACACTTTCCAGTGTGATGGCGGGGGCGGGAGGGGGGGGGATGCCTGATCTCCCCTGAGCTCTGTTTCTCTAATAAGTCTTTTCTGCTTATTTTACCCTCATAGGAACCATGAAAAAATTTAGTAAATAGAAGTATGTATCTTGTAAAGATGAATTCCCTGAAAGCCTGTTACTCTTCTGGGTGGCCTTGGACCAGTCACTGTCCTGTGCCAGCTCCTTCCTGACCCTCTCATCCTCATCACCGCTTACTTTCCAGTGTTTCATTTTCTTGGTACTCTGTGTTTCGCTACAGTTAGTGTGATAAAACTCTTCTGAGATAGAAATGAAGGATAAAAGCAAAAAACCTGCTGTCTGTTCAAGGTAGCCTATGCTGTGTGTGTGTTTTAACCAAGGCTGGCAAGGCTTGAACTCAAAGAGGCTGAGCTGGGGAGGAACTTGAATACTTTTGCCATTTTCCACACTGAGGTGATGTTCAGTGATCTTGGAAATCATAAGACATGTAAGAAATAAAATCATAGGAACACAGTGTTCACTCTCTAAATGGCTGTGATGATTCGTGTTGCATTTCTGGGTTGGTCCCTTGGATGGATTTCTTAACTGATTCACCTGAGATATGTGTATCAAATCACATAAAAAAAAAAGTGAAGGACCGGGAGTTCCTGTTGTGGCTCAGTGGTAATGAACTGGCGTCCATGAGGACGAGGGCTTGATCCCTGGCCTTGCTCAGTGGGTTAAGGATCCGGCGTTGCTGTGAGCTGCGGTGTAGGTTGCAGACATGGCTCAGATCTGGCATTGCTGTGGCTGTGGTGTAGGCTGGTGGCTATAGCTTCAGTTTGACCCCTAGCCTGGGAACTTCTATAGGCTGTGGCCCTAAAAAAAATTTAAAAGACAAAAAAAGCAAAAGGGGAAGGACCATGTGGGCGTATTGCCCTCCCAGGTTGAATGCTTTTAGACGCTGCAGCTGTTTGAAAGGCTCGAGTGAATTAATTTAGTTGAGAATCCTGTCTCTCTGATGTTGGTAAATGTCATGAACATCCTTCTTAAAATAATGATAGTTGGGGAGAGAGAAATGTGCAGGGACTCCAGACAGCTACATTTAATTTCCATTTGAAAAAGGACCAAAACACACAAAAATGGCATTTGTGTTCTGAAAAGTTAAGAATTATTATCTCTCTTTGTCATGTTTGAAATTTATTGAGACTTCCTTCTTTCAGTTTACTTTTGGGAACTGTGCCTCATTTTGTATGTAGAGGTTAGTTTAACTCTGTAAATGAATGGATTTTTGGCTTCAAGCTTCTCCATATTTTAAAACCCTTTTTTTTAAAATTTAATTTTTGAAATTACTCAATGAATTTATTACATTTGTAAACACTTTTAAGTCACGATAAAAGATGTTTATGGTGAAATTTGTATAATTTGTAATTATAAGAAGTTAAAAAAAAAAAAAGAAACACCCAAAGCGATTTCCCTTTTAATTCTTGTTTGCTTCAGGAAGTTACAAACCGATTCGCAACTTTCTAGACTTCAAGAATGCATATGTGTGATTGACTGGAGGTGTATATATTGTAGGTTTTTGTAAAAAATTATGTCCTACCATTTATACTCTTCTGCAACTTGATTCTTTTTTTAACCTCACGATCTTTTCTCTACGAAGATGAGAATTTAATGAGCTTAATTCTGTCTTTTCATGTCCAAAAGGATATTGCATGTTGGCCTCCATGTCAGAAAGATGTCAGAAAGAGTGACAACCCTCCCCAAAGAGTTTGCCTCCTCTGTCTCTGACCTAAATAGATGCACCAGTACCTAGAAGTCATTCGGCAGCTGTCATATCAGTCCCACAGCTGCTGGTGACATGGAGGGGAGGCAACAGCCGGTAGACAAGTGTAGCCACCCCATGTTTGAGCATGGGGGGAGGGATGACAGGTGACACATTTCTGCTATTGTTCCATTTTTAACTCCATGGTTTCCCTTTAGGCGTTTCCTTTTATAGTCAAAATGCTTTTAGTGAAACATTAAAAAAAAATGACTTAGGTAAGTGAGAGAAGGAAAAAAATTACCCAGAGACCCTTATCACTCAAGTTAATTATTTTAACATTTTGCTGTATTTTTTTTTAAATGTGTTGATGGAAATAGCACTTTACTTCTGTGATCTTTCTCATCCAAACGCATCCGTTCAGTCTAACCATGACAGACACATCAGAAAAGTCCCCATTAAGGAAACTGCCTCATGAGTGCACTTCAGATGATCAAGGTCATGAACCACTAGGAAAGTCTGAGAGGCTGTCACAGCCAAGGGAGCTTAAGGAGGCATGAAGACTAATTGTACTGTGGTCTCCTGGACGAGACCCTGGCACAGAAAAGGACTTTTGGGGAAAGCTAAGGACCTCTGAATAAAACATGAGTTTTAGTTAATAGTAATATATCATTATAGGTTCCTTAATTGTGATAAACATACCATTGGAAAGGAAGATGGTAACAACAGGGGACACTAAGTTTGAATTATATGGAAACTCTTTATACTACCTTGATGTCTTTTCTGTAAATCGAAAACTATATTTATATGATATCACATATCTGGAATCTAATATGTGGCCCAAATGAACCTTGCCACAGAAGAGAAATTCATGGACTTTAGAGAATAGACTTGTGGTTGCCAAGGGGGAGTGGGAGGGAGTGGGATGGACTGGGAACCTGGGGTTAATAGAAGCAAACTGTTGCATTTGGAGTGGATAAGCAATGAGATCCTACTGTATAGCACTGGGAATTATGATGGAGCATGATGGGAGATAATGTGAGAAAACAAATGTGTGTGTGTGTGACTGGGGCACCATGCTGTGCAGTAGAAAATTGACAGAACACTAAACCAGCTATAATAGAAAAAATAAAAATCATTTAAAAATAAAATAAATAAAATAAAGAATAAAAGTATTCTAAAATAAAACAAAAACATTTTATGTTGTGGTAGTAACATGCATACAGTTTTGTATTCTGCTTTTTCTTATGTCATCTTTTAAAAAATTAATGATTGTTTATTATTTCTCAGAATGAATATGCTATAATTCATTGAACATTTCTTTCATATGGGATATATGTTATGTAAATTGTTTCTAATAGTAATCTGATGAACAGCTTTCTTGTTTATCTGTACCCCTGTTTTTAAAGGATCTTTTAAAAAATTTTGGAAATAATTTATTTTTTAAGAAGAATTTAATAATTTTCAGAAATATTTCTATATTTAACTTGGGGTGGGTGGTGGACAAATTCCTTAAAGTGGAGTTAAAAAGTTAAATAGTTGTATGAAGGTATTAAGTATTTTGCCCAATTGTTTTACTGAAAGCCTATTCTAATTTACCATCAATGCTTTGTTTTATTGGATCTTTTCCAGCTCTGTGTATGATCTTTTATTTTATAATCTTTCTCAAAACTAGCATCTTCTTGACTTAATTTGTATTTCTTTATTTTTCATTTTAAACATCTCTCCTTGTCTTTGTTTTACTCATTCTCTTAAGGATTATCTGTTTATGATTTTAGAATGGGCAGAAGACAGCAACAGACATTTTTCCAGAGAAGATGTACAGATGGCCAACAGACACATGAAAAGATGCTCAACATTCCTAAGAATTATCAGAGAAATGCAAATCAAAACCCCAATGAGATATCACCTCACATCTGTCAGAATGGCCATCATCAAAAAGTTCACAAGTAACAAATGTTGTCATGGTTGTGGAGAAAAGGGAACCATTGTACAGTGTTTGTGGGAATGTAAATCAGTGAAGCTGTTATGGAAAACAATATGGAGGTTTTGCAAAAACAAACCTGAAAATAGAACTACCATATGATATAGCAATTCCATTATCAAGTACATATCTGAAGAAAACAAAAACACTAATTCAGAAAAAAACATGCACCCTAGTGTTTATAGTAGAATTGTTTACAATAGCCAAGATATGGAGGTCACCTAAGTGTCCATCAACAGATGAATGGACGAAGAAGATATCATGTCTGTACACAATGGAATATTACTCAGTCATAAAAAGGAATGAAACTCTGCCATTTGCAGCAACATGGATGGATGTAGAGGATATTATACTTAAAGAGGTCAGAAAGAGAAAGACAAATATTTCATGATAACACTTATATGTGGAATCTAAAAAATAAAGCAAAGGAATGAATATAACAAAATAGAAACAGACTCATAGGTTTAGAGAACAAACTAGTGGTTATCAGTGGGGAGAGAGAAGTGGGGGAGAGGCAGATGGGGTAGGGGATAAAGAGGCACAAAATACTACCTAGAAAATAAATAAGCTACTAGGATATATTGTACAACACAGGGAAATATAACCATTATTTTTTTTCTTTTTACTGCCTCACCTGCAGCATTGAAGTTCCTAGGCTAGGGATCAAATTGGAGCTGCAGCTGCAGGCCTACACCATAGCCACAGCAACACTGGATCCAAGCTGCCCCTGTGGCCTATGATGCAGCTTGTGGCAATGCTAGATCCTTAACCCACTGAGCAAAGCCAGTGGTCAAACCCGTATGGTCATAGACACTATGTTGGGTTCTTTTTTTTTTTTTTTCTTTGCCTTTTTCTAAGTCTGCTCCTGTGGCACATGGAGGTTCCCAGGCTAGGGGTCCAATCGGAGCTATAGCCGCCAGCCTACACCAGAGCCACAGCAACTTGGAATCTGAGCCGCATCTGCGACCTACACCACAGCTCACTTCAACTCCGGATCCTTAACTCACTGAGCAAGGCCAAGGATGGAACCTGCGACCTCATGGTTCCTAGTTGGATTCGTTAACCACTGAGCCATGACGGGAACTCCCTATGTTGGGTTCTTAACCCTCTGAGCCACAATGGAAACTCTGCCATTATTTTATAATAACTTTTTGTTTTTAGGGCCGCATATGTGGTATGTGGAAGTTCCCAGCCTAGGAGTGGAATCAGAGCTGCAGCTGCCAGCCTGCACCACAGCCACAGCAATGCAGGATCCAAGCTGCATCTGCAACCTATGTCACAGCTCACAGCAATGCTGGATCCTTAACTCACTGAGAGAGGCCAGGGATGGAACGCACATCTTCATGGATACTAGTTTTATTTCTAAGCCCGCTGAACCATGATGGGAACTCCATAATAACTTTAAGTGGAGTGTAGTCTATAAAAATATTGAATCACAATGTTGTACCCCTGAAACTAATATAGTAGTAAATCAACTATATGTCAGTACAAAAAGAATTACTTGTTCACATCCTCTGTCTCACTTGAATCTGTGTTTTGCTTGTCAATTTGTTCAGTCTCTTTAAGTAGGAAACACAAAATCTTTAATAGTGAACACAAAAATAGATGAAATACTGGGCTTCATAAGTACTCTTTTTTTTTTTTTTTCCCTTTTTGGCTACTCATGGCACATGGAGTTCCTGGGCAAGGGATCAGATCCAAGCTGCAGTTATGACATATGCCATGACTGCGACAACACCAGATCCTTAACCTACTGTGCTGAGCCAGGGAGCAATCCTGCGTCCCGGCACTGCAGAGATGCCACCGATTGCACTGTGCTACAGCTGGAACTCCCCTAAGTACTCTTTTGTGTTGATGCTATAATGTACTTAGAAGAGGGAAAAGTATGTTTTTATGATAAAATCTAGTGTAATTGAAATTTGTATCATGAGATACTTAATAGTAAGTAATCAAATCATGATGTCAACCTAAAACTGATGTAGTGTTATATATCAATCATATCTCAATAAAACTAGAGGAAAAGCAAATAATAGTAAGTAGCAAAGAATTTTCTTTGTATATGCGTTAATTATTTTGGAGCAAAATGTGAATTTTGAAAATGTTGGTGTATTAAACAATGTTATTTACACTTGTCTTTATTCACTAAGGTATCAAAATCAGTTAAATTTTTTGACCAAATGGTCATATCCAAAAACCTTCAAAATATTTCAGAATGTATTTTAAGCAATATTGAGATGATCATAAAAGCATTTTGTTTAGTGATGATGAAAAACCAATTGTTAGAAAATGGTTTTATTACCACCTATGAAATTAGAACCAGTAATTTTTTTTGTACTGTCTCCCCACCAAAAGAACCCACACACTTTTCCCTGAAAAATAGTGAGGACATGAAGCTGAGGGTGTGGAGGAAGAGAAGTTAAAAATGTGTTGACCTTGGATCTGTGATACCTGGCCAGCTACAGGGGTATGTCATCGCCCATGGGTGAAAGGCAGTTCAGTCTCCTGGTTTGGTTTATTTTGGACCTGGATGCCTGGAGCTGTCCTTCAGAGAGGGGCCCTGGAGCATAGGGGCTGCATGTTCTTTCCTCATGACTGCAAATGCCAGACATTCTGTGAAACCAGACTATGGACCTCATTCACCTGGGGCCTGATGACTGGCGTGCTTGACAGGTTCCTCTGATTTGGGTTGGAGACAAGTTCAGACCCCCTGTGTGTGTGTAACTTTACCTCTCTGTGAGTTCTCTTTTCCTCTTTTGTGGTTAGGCAGTATATATTTAGGGCCATACTTGCGGCATATGGAGGTTCCCAGGCTAGGGGTTGAATCGGAACTGTAGCCATAGCAACATGGGATCCCAGCCGAGTCTGTGACTTACACCACAGCTCACACAATACCGGATCCTTAACCCGCTGAGCAAGGCCTGGGATCGAACCTGCATCCTCATGAATGCTAGTCAGATTTGTTTCTGCAGAGCCATGATGGAAACTCTGGCAGTATATATTTTTAGGCATAGAAACTTCCTGAATTTCTCACACTTTTACATACCTTATAAATTTTACCCTTTATTCTGTGCCCACTTAAAATTCATATATGAAATAATTTATTAGGAATTTTTCATCATAAATCATAATACTTTTTGCTGTGTGTGTGTGTTTACTAAGGCGTGGAAGACCACGTGGACAGTGGTTTGTAAAGTAAAAATTTTAGGTACCAAAGAAGATAGATATACGGAGTCAGGTAGGCAAATGACTTTTTTTTTTTTTGTCTTTCTAGGGCCGAACCCTCGACATATAGAGGTTCCCAGGCAAGGGGTCAATTCGCAGCTACAGCTGCTGGCCTACACCACAGCCACAGCAATGCAGGATCCGAGCCGCATCTGCGACCTACACCACAGGTCACAGCAACGCTGGATCCTTAACCCAGTGAGTGAGGCTGGGGATCAAATCTCCGTCCTCATGGATACAAGTCACATTCATTTCTGCTGAGCCACAGTGGGAACTCTACAGATGACCTTTATAAATGGTGAATGTGGTTAGAAAGTTCACCTTTGGAGTTCTCGTCGTGGCACAGTGGTTAACGAATCTGACTAGGAACCATGAGGTTGCAGGTTCGATCCCTGGCCTTGCTCAGTGGGTTAAGGATCTGGCGTTGCCGTGAGCTGTGGTGTAGGTTGCAGATGCGGCTCGGATCCCGTGTTGCTGCAGCTGTGGTGTAGGCCGGTGGCTGCAGCTCCGATTGGACCCCTAGCCTGGGAACCTCCATATGCCGCGGGAGCTGCCCTAGAAAAGGCAAAAAGACCAAAAAAAAAAAAAAAAAGAGAGAGAGAGAGAGAAAGTTCACCTTTAAATATTTTATTCTTTTCTTTGAAGTTATTACCTGGGAATGGAAGTCTTTACTATAGCACAGTCATTGTTAGGTGACTGGCTTTTTCTTACATTGAGTGAGTGGTGATACGTTCTGTGGAACGTTCTATTCAGTCTTTCTGAATTTTACAATCAAAGCTTAAGGGCAGAGGAAAGTGAAGCTATACATCTGGGAAGAATGGAGGTGACATCTCTGCAGTCTGCCACAAGCCCTAAGTTACTCTGAAGCCTTGTTGTGTATTAAGAATGAAAGCAGGAGGTCCTGTCGTGGCGCAGTGGTTAACGAATCTGACTAGGAACCATGAGGTTGCGGGTTTGATCCCTAGCCTTGCTCAGTGGGTTGGGAACTCGGCGTTGCTGTGAGCTGTGATGTAGGTTGCAGACTTGGATCCTGTGTTGCTGTGGCTGTGGTGTAGGCCGGTGGCTACAGCTCCGATTAGACCCCTAGCCTGGGAGTCTGTGGGAGTGGCCCTAGAAAAGGCAAAAAGATGAGAAAAAAAAAAAGGAATAAAGCAGATTTTAGTCTACTCTTTAATACATCTTGTTTATTTGAATATAAAAATATTTTACATTTGTTACTAGTAAAATTATTTGACCCCTTCCCTCCAATCTGTAAATGAGAATGATTCTGCTAGAATGCCTGCCATGTATATATCCTTGACTTTGGGACACCCTTGCCTGCCTGTTAGACATCTTACAGAATACACATCGCTTCATTTAAATAGCTTTCTAATCAATGGAGGAAGAACAAGTCAGGATCTGCATGTTTCAGGAGGTGCCAGTAAGAATTTTCATTGGAACTGTCCATTTGAGCCAAAGTCCACAGGTTTTCTTGGTTTGAATAATTGCCTCGTTGCTTAATGTTCCCTTTTCATTAATTTGTTTGCTAATTTGACCAATAGTTCAGTCTCCTGGACCGCAGAAGTGTCCATCTTCATGGAGCTTACAGTGTAGTTTTTCTGATCATTTCCAGTTTGTTAGAAACATTCTTTTTTTTTTGGTCTTTTTTTTTTTGCTATTTCCTGGGCCGATCCCGCAGCATATGGAGGTTCCCAGGCTAGGGGTCGAATCGGAGCGCAGCTGCCAGCCTACACCAGAGCCAGAGCAACGCAGGATCCGAGCCGCGTCTGCAACCTACACCACAGCTCACGGCAACGCCAGATCCTTAACCCACTGAGCAAGGGCAGGGACCGAACCCACAACCTCATGGTTCCTAGTCAGATTCGTTAACCACTGCGCCACGACGGGAACTCCTAGAAACATTCTAAAGCTAGTTTGAACTTGTCGCCTTTATTTTCCAGGAGCTAAAAGAAAAATGTAAAAAATCCAAATCAAAAATATCTTCTTTACTCTGGAAAATAAATGCGCTGTATTCTGTGGGTGAGAAAACAGACAGATCCGCAAATGGTGTTGTTTATTGCTAAGAAGGGACTTTCTCACTGCCAGAGAATTGTGGTTGTAAACTTTATACGTAACTCTTGATAGAGAAGAGTATGCCCTGAAGGTGACGTCCTGGGTTCTTTCTGATTATTCTTTATTTTCAGCTATTGACAAACTGCCTCATGCCAAGATCCTGTCATATGATGTACTGATGGAAAATATTTAGAGGTGGTTTTTGCCTGTGAAGTACCTGACTCATAAAGAATCATGCACACAAATCCCCCATTCTGCTCGCTCCACTGTCATGGGAGCCACCATCAGAAGGAAGCTTTGGGGTTTGTGAAGATAACAAGACTGGAGAGAAAGGAAAGGGGGATTAAGCACAGATGAGGGAAGCTGATCCTGGAGACAAGCTCTCAGGCTGGCACGAGGGTAGAGCTTGGGACCAGGGAGAAAGATGGATGTGTAACTTCCCCTTTAAAACCCATTTTCTTTCTTTTCTAATTTCTAAAAAGCATTTTGGGAATTTCAGCTTATTGGAGATGGATGAGAGCTCAAGAATCATTTAGTTCTGCCCTCACCCTGTTGTTTATGTAAAGGAAACTGGAGTCTGTTTCAAGTGATTGCCCACGTTCCCATGGTTAGTTAGTGGCAGCATACAGGCACCTGGATTCCAGAACCGACTCTTGGATTTGTCAGACATATTATTTTTCCGGAGCGCTCGTGGCCTGTAGGAGATGATGGCACGTGGAGCTGAAGGGTTGTTTGAAGGCAAATCGGGGAAGGCTTTGTATACCATGCTAAGGGGTTTCCTGTGAGTTCTGGAGATCAAGTGATGATTTTAAGCAGGGGCGTGAGTTTGGATTTGCATCTGGGAAGGAAACTTTGACTGTAATTTGGAAAAGGATTGGTGTCTGGGGTGGTGGGGAGTGGTGGAGGGGTATAAGGAAGTTGCTGGAGTAGTTCATTCAAAAAAGTGCTGACATAGAGTATGAACAGTGAGAGTGAAGAGATGGAAGACTTGTTAGAGGAATATTAAGGAGGTAGAGAGAGAAAGCAATGATGTCCTGTATTTTGCTGGGAGATGGGGGTCAAGGGAGAGGGGGAAATTAGGCGTTTTGACGTTTCCGAGGTGCATAACAAATCACCTTAAAAATTATTGGCTTAAGCCAATAGCTGTTGTTTAGTTGTCACTATTCTGCAGTTTGGGCAGGGCTTGATAAGGACAGTTCTCTCTACTCCATATGGTGTCTGATAGAGTTGGAATTTTTAGGATGGCTTCTTCCCTGTCTGGTGTCTCAGTTGAGATTGCTGTGTCTTCTAGGGGCTGGCCAGATATTTCTTTGTTGTCTCTCCTTATAACCACTTTTAGATTTCCCATAGCACTGGAGTCTCATGGTAGTCTGATATTTTATATGGTGACTGGCTTTTCCAGCAGCTATAACAATACAAAATAGAAGCTGAGTACAAAAATAGAAGCTGAAGGCCTTTTTCTTCTTCTTCTTCTTTTTTTTTTTTTTAATTTATGGCCACACTCGCCAGGGAATCCCAGGCCAGGGATTGAATCCAAGCCACAGCTGTGACCTGTGCTGCAGCTGTGGCAATGCTGGATCCTTTAACCCAGTGCTCCGGGCTGAGGAATCAAACCTCTGCCTCCACAGTGATCCAAGCCACTAAGTCGGATTCTTAACCCACTGTGCCACAGCAGGAACTCCCTGAAGCCCTTCTTAATGCATGGGTGCAGAAATCTCATAACATTATTTCTGCTGTGTTTTATTGGTCAGAGCGATCACAAGACCAGATGAGATTTAAGACATGGAAAATAACCCCCATCAAATAATTTATGGATATATGCATAAATCTACCTGATCTGCCCTCTGGGCACAAATTTTGTTCTTTAACAAGAAAAATACACTCACCTATTCTTAACATACCTATTCCTAACTCACCTATTCTATCACAGGATCAGACTCATACTCGAATATCAGAATCTTCCTCATTAAATCATATCTAAATGCAAACGAAGTGTGTTGGGTGTGATTTCTCAGATGCAGAGATCTGTAAACTAAAAGGACAAGTTATCTGGTCTTCTTTTCCAATAGCAAATGGGAAAATCAGGCTAAGAAAAGTACAGTAGATACTCTGTTCAAAGTGGATGTGTGGGTGTGAGGTTATGGAGCTAGATAACAGGCACTGGTCCATAGCATTTCTGAAATCTAGCCAGTTGCCCCTGTTCTAGGGGCAGAGAACATTAGGGCCCAGTTCTCACTGGGAATGACTTTCTGTAGTTCCTGGCTCCACCCTCTGTGCCATCCCTTCTCTCCAATGAGAAATGCCTGTGTTTGCACACAATAGCTTTTTTAGTCTGCTTCCTGCCCACATAGGTTTGGGGGCCCAGAGACCTCTTTTCATTTTAGAATGTCTCATTTCATTTTGGTCCAACCTGTTATAGCTCCCTAAATTTTAAGGACTTCCTGTATATCAAATTTTAGTCTCCTCTGTTGGATAAAAGTCACACCCAGAGATATTTGTGAGATGACTTGGCCCTTCTCTCTAGGCTAGGTGTCAGGTTGCTATGGGAGAACACTTTAAGTGTCCTGGAACAAGCCCTCTGTCTAGCTAAGAGAGTCTAGGAGGCAGGGCCTTAGATCTTTGAGGTTTTAAAAAAGTCTTATTTTCTTGATATTTTTACTGGCAGAGCCCTATTTTGGTCTTTGCCCAGAGGCTATGAGACTATTTATTTTTACTCAGAGGGTCTTTTGCTGAAAAAGACTGCTGATGAGAAGCAGTTTTACTGTAGGACCCGTAAAGTCCTAAATCCTTTAGATGTCCTCTAATTTCTGCTTTGAAAACTGAATAGTTTCTTCTTGGCTTATCTTGCATCTCTTATGCTTTATCACCTGCAGATAAATAAGGCCAGTTGCACATTTACCTTTATGCCTAGAATCCCCATAACCTGGTTCACAAATTCATTAGATACTCTTTCTAGTGTTCACGTTACTGTGAATAACAACTTTATTTCTGGTTTTTCCAATACACAGCTCCTTTGGTCTGGCAACTTCCTTACTACTCCTGCTCCCACCGTCTCCTCAAGGTCTCCACACAATGCCCGCTCCCAAAGCCAATGCCACATATTTTAGGTGTTTGTTGTGGCACCACCTCATTTTGAGATAATGACTTTGTATTGTTTATTGCATCACAAACCAACCCCAAACTTAGTGGCTTCAAATGACAACAGCTTTTACTTACTTACCATTCCACAGTTTGGTTCTCCATGGTCAGAACAGTTTATTTCTTTTCTACATGGTATCTTGTAGGACTGCAGTTTCCATAGTGGCTTCTTCACTGTTGTGTCCAAAGCCTCAGTTGCTTGGTTAAAACATCTGGAGCCTGGCTCAGCATCTCTTTTCTTCCCTGCGGCTTCTTTACGTGGCTGGCTTGAGCTTCCTCACAGCATGGCGGCCTCATGGCCGTCCGACTTCTTAGATAGCTGCTGGCTTCTGTTCAGAGTAAGAAAGCAGAGGTGGCCAGGCCTTCTTATATTGAGGCTTGGCAGTCTCAGCATGTTATGCACTTGCATTCTGTTGGTCAAAGGGCAAGCCCTGATTCAGGGTGAGGCAAATTGCCCTCACTGGTCAGTGGGAGAATGAAAAAGAATCTGAGGCTCTATCAGATCCACTACGCTGGGATAATTCTTAGGTTTTTCTGGTTTACATAACTTTCATAGATCATGATATTCTTCACTTGGACAGAATTTTGTGGAAAGGTCATCTTTAGGTATGGAGACATTTCAAAGAAAAGAGGTCCAGAACAAACCAAAAACAGAAAGAAGACAAAGAAACTGGGCTTGCCAAAGATGCATACTAATTGCCTCTGCCTCTCCTTGCCCTCTTCTTGCACTATAAATTCTCTTAACTGTTTGCAGGTCTTCTACCCACTTTCACAGTTTCTGCTTCCATCAGCAATAAATAACACCTCAAGATTTTTGTGTCATTTCTGCCACCTTTGTGTGTGCATGTGTGTTTTAATCTCTTTTCTTCCACTTCCACTTTCTAGTTTCTGGTGTCTGTACTTTTAAAGATATTGCTAAAATTGATATCATTACAGCATGTGGTGCCCACAATTAATTTCATGATTTCTTTTCAGGTTGATTTAAAATTTTGGTCATGAGTAACAGGTCATGCTATTGTAACTCTGTAAACATTCACCAAAGGAAAAAAAAAATACTCACCAAAGAGTTAATGTGCCATAATTACACGTCTTTGGTTGTACGGCTTTAATTTTTTTCCTGGGTTTCTACCAGTATTTTCATGCCTTCTCTGCTTTAGTCATATTCATAAATTCTTCTAACATCTCAAGCATACTAACCCACCTGGAAGCTCTTTCTTTCCTAGATCCTCCTTGGCCGGAGCCCCCTGTTATCCTGGTCAGTGGGATTGATGGCACCGATGCCGGAGGCACAGCCCTCAGGGTGGAGTCACTCTTTCCTTCATCCCGTGACTTATTCTTATTTTTCTCTGGTTTTGTTCAAGCCTTTTTTTTCAGCCGCCCCTGTGGCATATGGAAGTTCCCAGGCCAGGGATTGAATCTGAGTTGCATCTCTTGCCTCCATCACAGCTGCAGCAACACTGGCTCCCTTAACCCACTGTGCCAGGCTAGGGATAGAGCACAAGTTGCTGCGGAGACAACACTGAATCCTTAACCCTCTGCACCGGTAGGAACTCCTTGTTCAAGCATATTTAAAAAATAGTTTCTCCCAAAGACTTGTATGGGGCAAGCTTCTGAATCTTTTCTCATCTGAAAATATGCCTCTTCTATGACCAGAATATTTTTGCAATATTGTAGGAGAAGAAATGGTTAAGTACTCAGAAACAATGTCTCCTCATTATGCTGTACCTAAGTGTAAGTTTATTTGTTTTTTCCCCCCAAATCTACATTATGATCATTTGTCCATTTTATCATTGTTTAATTTTCTTCCTTTTTGAATTGTAGAAATTGCAAAACAGACATTAGGTTTGGGGTTTATTTGTTGCTAATGAATTCCATGAGGAGACAAACTTGTAAATTTTTCCCTGCGTGGAAATTATTATCTTGAAACAAACTTCTTTTAGGAAAAAAAAAAAGCAAAAATGTTTAAAGTATTTAAGAATCTCTTTTAGCCTTTATTTAAGAATCTCTTTGCTTTTTTCCCTGGTGAGATAAGGTCCCTTTGTTCAAAACTTGTTTCAGGACAGTTTGTCTCTGTGGCTGAACTTGAGCTTTATCTTTTTAAAAATGCAGTCAACAAGATCTGAGAAGGTTTCAGGCCTCTGAGCAGTGGTGCGGCTCTTAGGTCAGTTCTGTTATCCCTCCTTTGAAAACAGCTGTTGAGATGGTAAAAGGTTGAGATATAAACTCCATTAATAGCATTCATGCCTGGAGGAAGAATGTGCTTTATTGTTTTCGTATAATGAATGGAACTGTCTTTGAGTCTGTACTGAATTTTTTCTACACCTGTGGAGGTGTGAGAGTTGAAGCTTGTGATTTATAATGAAGGAAACTGGATTAAGCATTTACCCTTTACCCAAGTTATCAGCCTGTGAAATAACCCCGTGGAAAACATTGCTTGAATACAGGAACTACATTAATAGCGGGTCATGAGACAAAGCAGGTGCTCTGTTGGAAAGTCCAGAGCCAGTGGGATTGCAGAAAAAAAAAAAAAATCTGATCCTGTATATAAATGAAGAAGCTTAAGCAGGCCAAGCAGTTAAAATGGAAGGAACCCCCAAATTAAGTGGTTCTGGAGTCATGATAAAATGGAGGAGGACCCTATGGTCCTTCCCCCTCATGGCCTCTGCCTGCCTCTTGTCTGTAGAAAACGTGGTTTTTTTGTCTTTTTGTCTTTTTAGGGATGCACCTGCAGCATACGGAGGTTCCCAGGCTAGGGGTCAAATTGGAGCTACAGCTGCTGACCTACACCACAGCCACAGTAATGCCAGATCTGTGCCTCGTTTGCGGCCTACACCACAGCTCATGGCAGTGCCAGATCCTCACTCAACCCACTGAGCGAGGCCAGGGATCAAACCTTCAACCTCATGGTTCCTAGTCGGATTTGTCTCTGCTGCGCCACGACGGGAACTCCGTAGAAAAACTTGAGTCAAGACAAATACCATATGATGTCACTTATAACTGAAATCTAATATACAGCACAAATGAACCTTTCCACAGAAAAGAAAATCATGGACTTGGAGAATAGACTTGTGGCTGCCCTGGGGGGAGAGGGAAGAAGTGGGAGGGATCGGGAGCTTGGGGTTATTGGATACAACTTGGAATGGATTTACAAGGAGATCCTGCTGAGTAGCATTGAGAAGAACTATGTCTTGGTACTTATATTGCAACAGAACAAAGGGTGGGGGAAAAAATGTATACATGTAAGAGGAACTTGGTCCCCGTGCTGTACAGTGGAAAAAAATTAAATAATAAAACAAGAAAAAAACAAAAAAGAAATGGTTTAATCCAAGAAGCGAGAAAATGCAGAAGCAAAGGAAATCAGTCAAAGACCAGTAATTATAGTTTAGTCATTAAGCCATGTCAAGGCTCTTTAGTCCTTCGTCAAAGGCTGTAGATAATATTCTGAGCCATATTCTTTGAGCTGTTTCAGAGATACTGAAACCGCCACTGGGTGGAAGAAATTAACTACATGATGACAAGATTGTAGCCATGACATAAGCTGCCACAGTTCCGAGAAGTGGCCTCATAGACATTGGAACAAATTGACCCTGGAACTGAAGATTAACTGTACTGAAAACAATCAAGATGACATTGGTCGGACCACTGCATGACCAAGTTCAAGATGACTGTCAGAGGTGACTGTGCTGTTTCTGCCAGTAGCCCCCTCTTTCTGCCTATACACCCCTGACACTCCCCCTTAAAAAGCTCTTACCCACTGATTATCAATGGGGGAGTTGGCCTTCGGCCACGAGTCTGCTCACCCCTTCCTTCCTCCGGCTGGCCCTAGGTTGTCAGCCTTTGAAATAAAGCAGTTTCCTTTCCACCAGTCTAGCCTCTCGAGTACAGGCTTTTGAGCCGTGAGCAGCCAGACCCACTTTCAGTAAGGATACATACATACCAAGGTGTCGTTTTTTTTCTCTAGTGGATTGTGAACATCATAAACTGTAGGTTTGCTCTTTCTAGTAACCCGTCAAGTAATACAAGGACTTTTTATATAAATAGCCTTTGATAGCATACAGGTAACTTATTATGCTGTTGGAGGAATGCGTGTCATGTTAGGACTTGTGAGCTTCATTACTCGCTTAAAAAAAGGTGTGTGAAAGAAGAGTTGCTGCTGTGGCTCAGCGGAAACGAATCCGATGAGCATCCATAAGGACGCGGGTTCGATTCCTGCCCTTGCTCAGTGGGTTAAGGATCTGGCATTGCAGTGATCTGTGGTGTAGGTTGCAGACGTGGCTCAGATCTGACATTGCTGTGTAGGCTGGAGGCTACAGCTCTGATTGGACCCCTAGCCTGGGAACCTCCATTTGCTGTGGATGTGGCCCTAAAAAGCAAAAAAAAAAAAAAAAAAAAAAAAAAAAAAAAAATTAAAAAAAAAGTGTGTGAAAGAGGTCTTCTAGTGTAGTCAGCGTGTGACGCATCATTCCTATCCAGATATTCCACCGAGTTAAGAGCTGAAGCCTCCTCAGTGAGGAGTCACTGGGGAGAGGTCGCAGGAGATGACAGCCTAGCCTTACCCACTGGCCAGGTGGACACAAAGCAGGACACATATTTGCCAGGTTCCCAGTCCTGGGGATTTTAGAAGGAATTCTACTTTTTCCTTGAACTTTCTTCCCAGGACTACTTTAATACTTCAAAGGAATAGCAATATTTTTTCAGAAAATTTATTAAAATTTGATAAATTTATTTTTTTAAGTCAAGCACATGCTAAAATCTCTGTAGTTAGTGCCTCTTCTCTGTAGAGTTGTTTGGGACCTCTATGCTGAATGCAGTCATTTTCTTCCGCCTAAGATAATTATCTTTGTAAATTTATTCTTTAGAATTGAGGTAACATTGGTTTACAACTGGATACCGTCTTTTTAAAAAAATTAATTAATTAACGAATTTTCGGGGGGATGAGAATCAGAGTGGTGGTGGGCCCTCACAGTTTTTTGAGTGGAGGGGACATGAGATAGTTTTGTTTGTTTGTTTGTTTTTGCTTTTTAGGGCCGCATCCACGGCATATGCAAGTTCCCAGGGCGGAGCTACAGGTGCCAGCTACACCACAGCCACAGCAACTGGGGATTGAGCCGAGTCTGCGACCTACGCCACAGCTCATGGCAACGCCAGATCCGTAACTCACTGAGTGAGGCCAGGCATTGAACCTGCCTCTTCATGGATCCTCGTGGGGTTTGTTAACTGCTGAGCCACGGAGGGAACTCCTAGTTTTTTAAAAATGTACTTTATTTTTAATTTAAAAAAATTATAGTTGATTTCTAATGTAGTGTCCATTTCTGCTGTATAGCAAAGTGACCCAGTCGTACATATGTGTACATTCCTTTTCTTATATTATCTTCCATTGAGTTCTGTTCCAAGAGATTGGATTCAGTTCCCTGTGCTATAGAGTAGGACCTCATCACTTATCCATTCTAAATGTAATAGTTGGCATCTACTAAGCCCAAACTCCCCATCCATCCCAGTCCTTCCCCTTCTCCCTTGGCAACCCAGGCCTGTTGTCTGTGTCTGTGAGTCTGATTTTTGTAGATAGGTTCATTTGTGCCATATTTTAGATTCTACATATCAGTGATATCATTTGGTATTTGTCTTTTTCTTTCTGACTTACTTCACTTAGTATGAAAATCCGTAGTTGCATGATTATGTCCTAAACATGTGTATTCTTTCATTTAATCCTTACAGTCATCATTTGAAGTACGTCTTATTAGACCTTTTTATACAAGAAAAAAGATTACCGTTTTAGAGAAGTTACTAATACATTCATATAAGGCCACACAGCTAGTAAACTGGAGAACTGGTATTGGAGCCTGTTTGAACAGTTTTGGAAGACATTAAATTCTGATTAATAACCTATGTCTGTTGAAGTGCAGTACAGATGTTTTATGGTTATTGTATTATTTGTATTTCCTTCTATTTCTCGAGAGCTTGTTCTTATTTTAAATGCCTTTTCAGAAGTGAATCTTGCTAATATTTTCTACATTTTAAAGTTTTTTTCTTAATATAAAAAAATAACTTGTATGTCTGTAATTGAATATGGTGGAGATAACTTAGGGTAATGTTTTAGTACTTTATAACTGTGGGCATGGTGGAATTCTCTATTAACCATGGTTCTCAAAACAATTGTAGAACTCTGGGTTTCCTGAGATGCTTTCCGTGGGTCAGCAAAATGATTTTCATCATACTATTAAGATGTAATGTGTTCTTTTCACTAGGTTGATATTTGTACTGTTGGTCTACAAGCAATAATAGGTAAAACTGCTGATGCCTTAGCACAAATCAGTGTAGTGGCCCCACACTTTACAAGTGGTCACTGTATTTGTCACCACCAAAGAGTCACAGTTAAAAAAAAGGCTGGATCCATTTAAGAATATCCTTGAAGGATAAACAGAAATTATTCAATTTATTGTCCCCCTGAGAACACATCTTTTTAATGTATGTGACACAATGAGGACTACATACTCAACTATGTTGTTTGTCTGAAGGAAAAGCCTTTGTGCAGTTGTACAGGTTGTGTGTTACGCAGAAGGGTGGCCTCTCAATATGTTTGTATCCTTATCCCAAGAACCTGTGAATATATTACCTTACATGCCAAAGTAACTTTGCAAACGTGTTGAAGGTTAAAGATCTTGAGATGGAGAGTTTATCCTGGATTATACAAGGGGGTCCAGTGTAATCACATGAGTCCCTGAAAAGGACAGAGGAAGGTAGAAGAGGAGCTTGAAGAAATGTGCCATGAGAAGGACTGGACCCCTCTCGTGGGCTTTGTAGATGGAGGAAGGGGCCACAAGGCAAGGAATGTGATGCTGGGAAGAGCCCTCAGCTGACAACCAGAAAGGAAACAGTTCTCAGGAGGTCCTTGGTGGCCTAGTAAGTTAAGGACCCCTACACTGTCACTGCTGTGGCTTGGGTCACTGCTATGGCGTAGGTTTGATCCTTGGTCCAGGAACTTCTGCATGGTGCAGGCATGACCAAACAAAGAAACAAACAGACAAAGACGAAAACAAAACAAAAAAACCCAAAGCAGGAGTTCCTGTCGTGGCGCAGGGGTTAACGAATCCGACTAGGAACCATGAGGTTGCGGCTTTGATCCCTGGCCTTGCTCAGTGGGTTAAGGATCCGGCGTTGCCCTGAGCTGTGGTGTAGGTTGCAGACGCGGCTCGGATCCCGAGTTGCTGTGGCTCTGGCGTAGGCCGGTGGCTACAGCTCCGATTCAACCCCTAGCCTCGGAACCTGCACATGCTGCGGGAGCGGCCCAAGAAATAGCAAAAAGAAAAAAAAAAAAAAACAAACAAAACCAAAGCAAACAAACGAAAAAAGCCAGTCCTCAGTCCTTAATCATAAGGAACTGGATTCTCTCCTAGAAACCTCGCAAAGGAACATCATCAGGTGGCGCCATGATTTTGGTCTGGTGAGGCTCGTACTGGACTTCGGACCTGTCCAACTATAGGGCAATGAATGAAGTTTGTGATCGTTTTGTAGGGCAATACCAGAAAGCTGGTACAAGATGTGAGTGGAAATTGCCACTTTTTCTGTGGAATACCATTTTTACTTGAACGAATAACTGACAACAAAAGATGGTTAGTCAGTCTTGGGTGTTTTTGGCAGACAGTGTCTCAAAGATGGACGAAGTGTCTTAGCACCTCAAGGAACACAAACAACAGTATTGAGAGTTTTGGAAAAACTTGTATTTATCATGAGGAGCTTGTCAAAACTAAAGACTTCTGATGAGACTCATGGTACTGTTAACAAAAATGACATTTTGATATTATTTAACAAAATGTTGTCAATATCAACATTTGAATAACTCAGTGAACTAATAGTTTCCAAAAGACTAATGTTTGAGTTATAAAGGTGTGAATTAATAAAAGATCCATTTGAAGAACAAGACAAAGAAAGGGATTTTTATGAAACAGTACGGAAAGTTCAGTGATACAGCTTTAGATTTTTTTTTTTTTGTCTTTTTGCTATTTCTTTGGGCCGCTCCCGTGGCATATGGAGGTTCCCAGGCTAGGGGTCGAATCGGAGCTGGAGCCACCGGCCTACGCCAGAGCCACAGCAACTCAGGATCCGAGCCATGTCTGCAACCTACACCACAGCTCACGGCAATGCCGGATGGTTAACCCACTGAGCAAGGGCAGGGAATCGAACCCGCAACCTCATGGTTCCTACTCGGATTCGTTAACCACTGCGCCACGACGGGAACTCCAGCTTTAGATTTTGTGTTGCAGTAAATCTTTTTGTTTGTTTGGTTTTGTCTTTTAAGGGCCGCACTTGCTGCATATAGAAGTTCCCAGGCTAGGGGCTGATTCAGAGCTGTAGGGAGCTGTAGCTGCCCAGCTACAGCACAACCACAGCAATGTGGGATCCCAGTTGAGTCTGTGGCATACACCACAGCTCATGGCAACGCTGGATTCTTAACCCACTGAGCGAGGCCAGGGATCGAACCTGAGTCCTCATGGATCTGAGTCGGGTTTGTTACCACTGAGCAATGACAGGAACTCCTGCATTGCAGTAAATCTTTAAGAAACTAGAGACTATACACAGTTATCTGAGAAGGCTCTTAAAATCCTTCCTTTTCCTTGAACATATGTTGGTGTGAGGCTGGACTTGGTATACTTAAACCAAAGCAACGTGTTGCAGCATATTGAATATGGAAGCAGATAAAAGAATCCAGCTGCTTCTATTAAGTCAGATATTAAAAAGGTTTGCAAAAATGTAAAACAAATATCTATCTTCTCACAAAATTTTTGTTTTGAAAAATTAATTTATTTTAAATGAACGTACATGACAAAAGTTAATATGCAATTTGTTATTGTAAATGAATTAATTACTACTAAATATTTAAAATTTTCTCAACTGTAATTTCTAAAATAGCGATTATTAATTGGTATAGCCACGCACATAAAAGCTCTTTGAATCTCTCAACGATTTTAAAGAATGAGAATTGCTGTCCTAGAAGGCACTTTATTTTTTATTTTTTTGTCTTTTGTTTTTTTAGGGCTGTACCTGCAGCATATGGAGGTTCCTAGGCTAAGGGTCCAGTCAGAGCTCCAGGTTATGCCACAGCCTCAGCAACTCAGGATCCTAGCCTCATCTGCGACCTACACCACAGCCCACCAAAACACCAAATCCTTAACCCACTGAGAGAGGCCAGGGATTGAACCCTCATCCTCATAGATACTAGTCGGGTTTGTTAACCCCTGAGCCATGACAGGAACTTCTAGAAAGCCCCTTAAAAACGATGATAAAGATCTGTAGTTATTGGGATGGAAAAGTGCTTAAGCTATATTTTCAAGCACAAAGGGGCTCACAAGACTTTGCGTTTAGAATGATTTTACTTATTCTAAACTTTATGCCTTAATTTTATGTGCAAAAGAAAGATCTGGAGAGTGTTCACGAAAATATCAGTCGTCATCTACGTTAGAGCATTTTCTCATTTGTACTTATCTTTATTATTTTATGATATTACAATGAGCATCATTTTAAAAAACAGCAAAAAACAGCAAAGCTACATAAACCCACATTTTATTATTTTACGGCAGGTGTCGTTTTTATAGAAACCTATGAAACCATATAAAAAGTGCACAATGTGTTCATAAGAACTGTTCTTCTAGCATATTCTTTAGACATGCTAAATAGTAGTGGTGGTTTGTAGTCTAGATTTATTGTCGCAAACTTTCATGTAGTTGTTTGAATGTGTAAGATGGTGTTATTGGTACCTTGACCCAGTGGGTACTGACATCAGGCATCTGATAATGCAGCTATGCGTGAGCAACTTTATAATCTCTGTTTTCTGCCTAGCGTTGGTGGATAAGCCTTGTTAAGAGAAAATTAGACTGTTGATATTTGTAAAAACACAGTGGATTGTTTTAAGATCATAGCTGGCCATGGCAGCTTTGTGGGATACACAGTTAATCATAAGCAGACATTGTCGCAGAAACCCAGTGTTTGATATCAATTTACTGTTATCATCAAAACATCTTTGATCTTTATTCTTGTCTCGGGATTGGATATTGTCGTCTCCACTTTCTTGATTCAGTGAATGTGGTTTAGAGTAGTGTGGGTTCTGTAAAGCTGCAAATCTAGCACCGTGTCTTATCAGTAAAATGAGGATAATAACAGAATTACCCCAAAGGGTGGTTATGAGGATTAAAGGAGAGAAAATATATATGGCATTTAGAACAGCGCCAGGCATAAAACAAGTACTGGATAAATGTTAGCTGTTATTTTCTAGAGTGTGAACAAAACAGGGAGTTCCCATCGTGGCTCAGTGGTTAATGAACCTGACTAGCATTGGTGAGGATGCAGGTTCAATCCCTGCCCCTTGCTCAGTGGGTTAAGGATCCGGTGTTGTCGTGAGCTGTGGTGTGGGTTGCAGACACAGCTTGGATCCCGAATTGCTGTGGCTATGGTGTAGGCTGGCAGCTGTGGCTCTGATTCCACCCCTAGCCTGGGAACCTCCATATGCTCAGGGTGTGGCTCTAAAAAGACAAAAGAAAAAAAACGTGCACAAAACAAGTCCACAGCAAATAGTACTTACAAGAGCAAACTTTCCCCAATATTCATTTGCAAGTTGCTCCTGTATTTACATTAGCGATGGTTGTGCAAAGGCTCTTAGCTTTCTTTTTAAAGCAGGTGCCTGCTTTTCAGGTGGCATTTATAATTTGATTAGGACTGTTTCCCCAAATGAAAACACTCTGGGTGCGGGCAAGAACCTGTCCAGCATTCTGATCTAGGAAGGCGAGCACAACCATCATTTTCTCTTTGATTATTTGTTTGCTCATTCATTTGTTCACTTATTTTGCAGACATACACTGAGTGTGAGCCATCTGTGCTAGGTTTTGTGCTAGGGACACAGACGAAGGCATGAGACACATCGGTGGGGCAGATACCGTTGGGAAACTAAAAATGTTAAGGGCCCTTCAGGGGAAGCTCTAAGTGCTGTGGGTGATTTGAGGCGGGTGTTAAGGCCGAGGAGCTCCTGGGTCAGGCACTGATCAAACAGAGGTCTTGGGGGCAGTTTTCCTAAGGGGAGGGGAATGTAGGCACAGGGCCTCCCGGGCTGCAGAGCAGTGTGGCTTTGTTCTCCACTTGTTCCCATTCTCTGAGGACATCTTATCTCTGCTGATATGCCCTCGAGGCAGTTTGCAGGGAAGATTTATGAGTGATGCTTTTATGTTCGTCACCTACTGTTCACTAGGCTAAAAGAGAGCAGACGTGTTTATCCAGTATGTGTAGGTCATCACAATTTTTAGGGATATTTAAGTTCCCCGGTGGTCTAGTGGTTAGGATTCTGGGCTTTTACCACTGCTGCCAGGTTTAATCCTAGGTCTGGGAACTAGACCACATCAAGCTGTTGCATGCCTCGGGGGTAGGGGGAGAAAGGTCAGTATTATGTGCATTTCATCTCAATAAAGAACATTCTTTTTAAAAGAAAGGCAAAGAGGTTTCTGAATGATTTTTCTTTGGGTTCTTTTCATCAGTCCTTAAGCTGAGGGTTTTTTCAAAATATAATTTAGGAGTTCCCATTGTGGCTGAGCAGGTTAAGAACCTGACATAGTGTCTGTGAGGACCTGGGTTCAATCGCTGGCCTTGCTCAGTGAGTTAAAGATCCGGCGTTGCGGTGGCTGTGTCGTAGGCCAGCAGCTGTGGCTCCGATTTGACCCCTAGCCTGGGAACTTTCATAAAGAAAGTATAATTTAATGCTTATTTTTGTTATTTCACAAATATGGAACGAATAACCTCTCTCAATTTTTTTTTTCCCCTGAATCAGCCCACAAAACTCGTAGGTGAACCATAGGAAAACCATCTAAATGGTGTTTATTTAAGGAAATATTTTACTGTAATTGAATTTTCAAAAACATGGGCTCAAATTCTTATATTTTGCAATAGCATGTCTTTGTGTGTGTGTGTTTGTGTGTGTGTGTGTGTCTTTTCAGGGCTGCACTTGAGGCACATGGAGGTTCCCAGTCTAGGGGTCCAATCGGAGCTACAGTTGCTGGCCACAGCCACTCGGGATCCCAGCTGAGTCTTTGACCTACCCCACAGCTCACAGCAAAGCTGGATCCTTAACCCACTGAGCGAGGCCAGGATCGAACCCACAACCTCATGGTTCCTAGTCGGATTCGTTTCTGCTGAGCCACAATGGGAACTCCGAAATAGCATGTCTTTTTACTGGTTTTTTTTCTTTTCTTTTCTTTTTTTTTTTTTAGTCTTTCTGCTATTTCCTGGGCCGCTCCTGTGGCATATGGAGGTTCCTAGGCTAGGGGTTGAATCGGAGCTGCAGCCACTGGCCTATGCCACAGCCACAGCAACTCAGGATCCGAGCCATGTCTGCAACCTACACCACAGGTCACGGCAACGCCAGATCCCCAACCCTCTGAGCAATGCCAGGGATCAAACCCGCAACCTCATGGTTCCTAGTCGGATTCGTTAACCACTGCGCCACGATGGGAACTCCCTGTTTTTTTTTTTTTTTTTTTTCCCTGTATCTTTTCATGTTGCCAAATTGAAGTAGAAATTTCGAGAAATTGGAGAGTTCCTGCCAGTGCTGCAGTGTATCCAGAAAGGAGTGTGTTAGCCCGTTGGAGATAAGTTTAGAAATGGGTTGGGAGCTGGAGGGCAGGAGATGAGAAAGAATAGTTCAGGGAAGCTGACAGGGGTGTGTCCAGGAAATAGATAATGAGATAAGAGAGAATATAAGCAAGGAACTTTAGGATCTTGTAGGAGACACAAGCAAAAAGGCAAATTACATACAAGTCAGACTGTAAGTACCATGAGGTTAAGAACAAACTGTGTTTTAGCAGTTCATTCAGTATTTATTGAGTGCCTACTGTATGCCATGGGGAGACGGAGATCATTTCTATGTAAAGAATTCAGGATGGGTTTTTGATAGTTTGGAACCTTTAACTTGCCCTTGAAGGGTATATAGAGAATTGAATTCTAAAGCAGTGCTGTCTAATTGAAATATGATATGGGCTACATATGTCATTTAAAAAGTTCTAGTGACCGCATTAAAAGAAGGAAAAAGGGGATTAAAAAGTACAAACTTCTAGGTTGTTGGAGTTCCCGATGTGGCTTAGTGGTTAACAAATCTGACTAGGAACCATGAGGTTTCGGGTTTGATCCCTGGCCTTGCTCAGAGGGTTAAGGATCCAGTGTTGCCGTGAACTGTGGTGTAGGTCGCAGACGTGGCTTGGATCCCGAGTTGCTGTGGCTCTGGTATAGGCCGGTGGCTACAGCTCCAATTCGACCCCTAGCCTGGGAACCTCCATATGCTGTGGGTGCAGCCCAAAAAAAGACCAAAAAATCCCCCAAACTTCTAGCTATAAAATAAATGTCATGTGGATGTAATGTATAACATGGGCACCGCATTATTAAATGCTAATATTAATAATGCTAATATTTCAATAATAATATTATTGAAAGTTGCTAAAAGAGTAAATCTTAAAAAAATTTTCATCACAAGAGAAAAATAGGAGTTCCTGTCGTGGCTCAGCGGTAACAAATCTGATAGTTTCCCTGAGGACACAGGTTTGATCCCTGGCCTCGCTCAGTGGGTTGAAGTTCCAGCATTGTCGTGAGTTTCCATGTAGGTTGCAGATGCGGCTTGGATCTTGTGTGGCTGTGGTTGTGGCCTAGGCCGGTGGCTGCAGCTCTGATTCGACCCCTAGCCTGGGAACCTCCATATGCCGTGGGTGCAGTCCTAAAAAGACAAAAAAATAAAAAACAGGAGAAAAATATTTTGTAATTTATATATGCTGATGGATGTTAACTAGATTTATTGATCATTTCGCAATATTTGCAAATATAGAATATAATGTGGTACACCTGAAACTAATATGTCATATGTTAATATATCTAAAAAATTAATGCTTTCTTGCTCATAATATTTCTTCAAGGAAAATTTGCTGTCAAATAATTTTTTAGAAAAGATGTAAAAAGAAACAGGTGAATTAATTTTAATGCTATATTTTGATTAACCTAGTATATCCAAAATATTGTAATTGCGACATGTAATCAAAATAAAAAGTATTAATGAGCTCTATTACATTTTTGTACTAAGTCCTTGAAGTTTGCTGTGTATTGTATACATACAACACATCTCAATTCAGGAGCTGACTAATCTTTCTCTATCAATTTGAAGATTTCTCATATCTGATGATTTGTCGTATTCTAGTTTGGTATTTACTTACTGTATCATTTGAGACAAGTGTTTAATCTCTTGTGTGTCATCTGTAAAATGAGAATGATATTAATGTCTTGTAGGGTTGTTGTTCTTACTGTTCATTTTCCTGTGAACTACAGCAATGTCTGCCTACTGTCAGGAAATCTTTTAGAAACACATAGGGATCCTCGCATGACTTTTGGGCTCTCAAATTGCAGTATCTCCATATATTTACTTGAGAAGAATTACAGCAATGAGTCTTTCCAGGAAAAAAATTCATGAACAGCTTTTTAATTATTCCAACTTTTGTAATGTCCTTTGGTAGAATTTTTTTTTTTTTTTTTGCTTTTCACATGAACTCTGGCAGTTTTCAGAGAGGGTAAAGATTTGGGGATGCCAAAAGCCTTAACAGTCATTTGAACAATGAGGAAGCAGCTGGGGGGATGGTGGAGTTCCTTTCCATGAAGTGCCAGGGGTTTCAAGTCAGATTTTTTTTTCAGGGCCATGTCCAAGGCATATGAAAGTTCCCAGGCTAGGGGTTGAATGGGAGCCACAGCTGCCAGCCTACACCGCAGCCACAGCAACTCGGGGTGCGAGCCGCATCTGCGACCTACACCACAGCTCATGGCAACACCGGACCCTTAACTCACTAAGCGAGGCCAGGGATAGAACCTGCATCCTTATAGATACAAGTCAGATTTGTTTCCACTGAGCCACGATGGGAACTCCCAAGTCAGATTTTTGTTGGGGCAAAATTGAAGCAAAACTGTGGGGCACTTCCTCAGACCCGCATGTATCTTATTAAGAACACAGAGAAAATTCAAATAATTAGAGGACTCCCATAGCTGGATAGAGGCAGCATACACTCTCCCTTCTAAGATGTTTAAAATCAGGAATCCTGGGGCTAGAGGTGAAAATCAGGTTCAGTCATTCCGACAGTTAAGTAAATAATTAAATGATAGTTACAGTCCATTCACCCCCAGTCGGGATCTTAAGGAAAGACTAGTGTTTGTGGGAAGGTGATGATGACGACTCAGAGGTGTTTTATATGTCAGATGGTTGATGTGATTTTTGTGGTATCTTCACGTGTCAGTCGAAAACAGTTTCTAATCATTGATACAGATTTAATATGCATTTAAAGAATTTTTAGGAATTGTGACCAACTTTTAGTAAAATCAAATGTAAAAAATACACTGATGTGTGTTTATGATACGAGTTGGGTTATGTGGGAAACAGTGCTAAGATTGAACAACAGATAAGGAGTAAAATCATTTTGATGGATTTTTCACTAACCAAGTCGAAGACATAACCATAGTATTAATGTGTCTCTAACATTTTAAATAATTGTGACTGATGGCTTTGAGATGTTTAAAATATGAAAACACCATATCACAAGATTTTTATATTTCGAAAGGGGAACTTAAGGCATTAAATGCTTTCTATCAATTAGAAGTATATTTTGGGAGTTCCCGTTGTGGCGCAGCAGTAACGAATCCCGACTAGCATCCATGAGGATGCTTCGGGTTCAATCCCTGGCCTCACTCAGTGGGTTAAGCATCCAGCGTTGCTGTGACCTGTGGTGTAGGTCGCAGACATGGCTTGGATCTGGTTTTGCTGTGGCTGTGGTGTAGTCCTATAGCTGTAGCTCCGATTCAACCCCTAGCCTGGAAACTCCATATGCCGAAGGTGCAGCAATAAAAGCAAAAAAAAAAAGGGGTATTTTGCATGTTGTTAATATATATTTGCATGCTACCTTATGTATTCGTTGCTGCAAGTTCCCAAGTAAATTCTCTTAGGCCTGGTTGAGTTGATAATATATGTCGTTAATATAAGAGAATATCATTAAAATAGTGGGGGTTTTTTGGCTAAAAAGTACCCGTGGCATAGGAAAGTTCCCAGGCCAGGGGTCTAATTCGAACCGCAGCTGCTGGCCTATACCAGAGACACAGCAACACCAGATCTGAGCCGCGTCTGTGGCCTACACCACAGCTCACCGCAATGCCGGATCTTTTACCCCACTGAGCGAGGCCAGGGATTGAACCTGCATCCTCATGGTTGCTAGCTGGGTTTGTTACCACTGCGCCACAACGGGAACTCTTCTCAGGGTCCTTTTGAATGTCCATTAAAGAGAACCCTGAGACAGTTTTGTTCTGGAAACAAGCATGATGTTACTAAAGAATCAGAAAATACTTTGTGTGTCAGATGTCTCCTTCCATAGTTTTGGAGAACAGGGTCTACAAAAGTAAGCGGACGGCCCCGTCACAGTTATTCTTGTGGGGCTCCAGTGCTCATAAACAGCGCATTTCCTGCAGACAACACGGGGCCTCCCTGACCTTTAACTGCGTCACTCTGTGTGAATTTGAAGGTACTTTATCATGCAGAGGTTTTGATATTTTTTTTAGCAGCTGGCCAGCAACAGTGACCCCTGTGTTACATTGAACGTATGCTGCTCATGCTTTAAATCAGACAAACATTTATATTGCACCTAGTAGTAGTAAACTGTTTATGAAGACAGAAATGTAAGTAAAACATACCCCAAATAATTAAAGTCAAAAACTATAGACAACCACAGTTACGTTTCAGCGGCTCAGCAAATTCTTAGAATAAGAACAATGCTAGATTAAAACATGATGTTCCTTGTGCTTGGCCTATGGGAATGAAGTGAATCTATTTATCTGTCTTTCTTCTTTTTCTGTCTTTTCTTTTCCTCCTTTCCTTCCTTCCTCCCTCCCTCCCTCCCTCCTTCCTTCCTTCCTTCCTTCCTTCCTTCCTTCCTTCCTTCCTTCTCTCTCTCTTTCTTTCTTCTTTTTTTTTTTGCTGTTTCAGGCCACACTCATGGCATATGGAGGTTCCCAGGCCAGGGGTGGAATCAGCTACAGCTGCTGGCCTGTGCCACAGCCACAGCAACATTAGATCCGAGTCACATCTGCGACCTACACCACTGCTCATGGCAACACCAGATCCTTAACCCCTGAGCAAGGCCAGGGATTGAACCTGCAACATCATGTTTCCTAGTCAGTTTTGTTTCTACTGTGCCACAACGGGAACTCCCATGGAATCTATATTTCTCAAGATGAAACATTATTAAGAATTTAATTTGGGAGTTCCCTGGTGGCCTATCGGGTTGTCACTGATGTGGGTCCAGTTGCTGCTGTGGTACGGGTTCCATCCCTGGCCTGGAATTTCTGCATACTGCGGGCACGCCCCCCCCCCCAAAAAAAGAGAATTTAATTTAAATTAATCGTATTTGTTAGTTAATCTCGTTTGAGACTGCATCAGACTAATACGAGTGGGGGCATATGACAGATTAAAATAAGTTTTAGGTGGTTATTTGTGAGTGGCTGCTCCATTGCTATCGCTAAATAACTGTATAGTTTACTTAAAGACCACCTGCTAACATGATTCTATTTGGGAAAAATATAAATTTCAGTTATGAGTGTGGGTATAGCTTCCCTGCACTGCCATCAGAAGTGATTTGTTGTCTTTTTAAGTAAAAAGTTGTAGTTCTGTGACTGTCTTTGAGGGTTGGCCAGAAGGTTTTCTGCTTCTTCAGTTTGGGGAAAGTTTTGGAAACATCTAGTCCAGTCTTATCTTTATTAAGTACGTATTTCTGCAGTTTTGACATGAGCTCCCTCTTTTTAGAACCATTATGTGATTATTTAAATATTCTGACATACTTAGCCTCCACTTTTCTTTTTTGAAGTGGTCTGACAGATGCCCTTTTTCTGATGAGTCATTGATAATTGTGACAAGAATGCAAATTGTTCCTGATTTCTGTTCTCCCTTCTTCTTTAGTAATAGAATTTTAAACTATGTGTATGGCCATCCAGAGTCAGGACTACATTTCTTAGCTTCTCTTGCTGCTAGAAATTCCTCTCGTTCTGGCCAGTGGGGGGGTACATAGATTTTTTTTGAAGAGGTAACTTCCTGAGAAACCTTCTATAAGAAGGAAAATGTCTATTGTGTGTGTGTGTGTGTGTGTGTGTGTGTATACTTCTTGCTCCCTCTCTCTCTTATTCACTCTTTCATCACATTCTGCTGCCTAGAATACTGTTGCCACTATTTTGGACAGTGGGATCGAGGCCCCCAAGGCATAACAGGAAGATTGAAGGAACCCAAGTCTTTGTTATTTAATGACACAATGTCAACACACAACAGACCTGCACTGCCAACTGGACTTTTATGTGAGAGAGAAATAAACTTCTGTTTTGTGTAATCAGTTGCTATTTTGGGTTTCAGTCATAACAGACGGACCCAATCCCAATGATTGGGTTTGACAGGTTATAGGTAATATTAACAAATTTTATCATCTGTATTAATATATATTCTTATAGACTCGTTTACTAGTCTGGACTCTTTGAGGCAAGGGTGAAAAACCCTCACCCTGCACCCTCAGGAGAGGACCCTGGGTGGCCCCCAGAGTTGGAGGAGACCGAGAGCTCATTAGTCACATCTCCAAGGATGGCTCCAACCAGAGACCCCAGGACTCTTTCTCTCCAAATCTTGGTTTTATTTTATTTTTATTTTTTATTTTGTCTTTTTAGGGCTGCACCTGCGGCATATGGAGGTTCCCAGGCTGGGGTCTAATCGGAGCTGTAGCCGCCAGACCACGCCAGAGCCACAGCAACTCAGGATCCGAGTTGCATCTGTGACCTACACCACAGCTCATGCCAACGCCGGATCCTTAACCCACTGAGCGAGGCCAGGGATCGAACCTGCAACTTCGGGGTTCCTAGTTGGATTCATTAACCACAGAGCCACGTCGGGAACTCCAAGGTGGGTGCTATTTTGATAAAACAGTGCCTGTTTCAAGCGGATAAGTTTGTCATAAATGATTTGTGATAAGAAGCAACTTATTCCTTGAAAGTCGTTCACATATGAAAAAATATGAGGGCTGCCAGTTTGCTTTGAATTTGCTTTCTGACTTGGAAGTTGTGAATTTTTGCAAGACATAGCTCCGATAGATTCCATGGAAAATTTTAATGAAAATCCATTTTGACCACCTTATCACACTCTACAGGCTAACTATTCATTGCTACTGGACAGATTTCCTTAATTTCTTTTATCTTCAGTCAAGTTGATTATACTGTCAGCCTTGAAGCATTGCCGTAATTATTAATCCTTTTAACATAGTTATGAGGAAGCATTTGGGGCATTAGAAAATTAGGCTCTTCCATCATGAAACATACCTCAGTGTCACACATTCTATTTAAAATTCTGGAGTGAGACTTTCCTTCAAGGAATTGAAATTGGGCAGTTAAATGTTTAAGATACATGAAATTGGACAAGTGAAAATACTTTGGTGGGGAGAGAGCTTTGGGTTGCCCAAGTTTACTTGAGATCGTAACAATTTTATGAAAGATGCATTAATTGAAAGGTAATGGTGTCATGTGATTTCTGTTGAAGGAGAGAGGAGGTCTCTGTCCACAGATCATGTCCCAGGGTGGAGAGAGCTAGGTTTGTGCTGAGCAAAGGCTAGTCATGACACAGTGCACTCATCCGGGTGGCTTTCAAGCGATCTGGTGACATTTCGGAGGCCTCAAAGGTAAAGTTTGGTTGCTCTGGGGGTCCTGTATTTACGCATTTGGTTTTAAGTCCCATGCCTGCCCGGGGCATAAGCAGAATGTGTTCTTGGAGTTCCCGCTGTGGCTCAGTGAGTTAAGAACCTGACATCGTGTCTGTGAGGATGCAGGTTTGATCCCTGGCCTCACTCAGTGGGTTAAGGATCTAGCATTGCCACAAGATCTGGCGTTGCTCTGGGCAGGACGTCGGACGGCAGCTACAGCTCCAATTCAACTCCTAGCCTGGGAACTTTCATATGCCACAGGTGAGCCTGTAAAAAGAAAAAAGAAGAAAAAAGAGAGAGAGAGAGAATGTGTTCTTTCCCCAGAACTCTGAAAGGCTCAAGCTTCTCATTCTTTTCTGTAATCAAAGATGACAGCGAAATGGGGTTGTTCGGATCACCTCGATCATTGTACACTTCCCGTGGTCTCTTTTAGCCAGATCACACAAAGAAGAGAAGAGGAGGGGATGTCTTTTATATAGAGGAACAAAGAAGAATGTCTTTCAACAGCCAGTATCTGCTGTGAAGAAAGGTCTTTTCTGATCAGAAACTTTCCTAGGTATGGAGTTCCCGTTGTGGCTCAGTGGTTAACAAATGCGACTCGCATCCATGAGGGTGTGGGTTCAATCCCTGGCCCCGCTCAGTGGGTTAAGGATCTGGCGTTGCTGTGAGCTATGGTGTAGGTCGCAGACGCAGCTCGGATCCCGAGTTGCTGTGGCTCTGGCGTAGGCCGGTGGCTACGGCTCCGATTCGACCCCTAGCCTGGGAATCTCCATATGCCTCGGAAGCAGCCCAAGAAATAGCAAAAAAAGACAAAAAAAAAAAGAAAAGAAACTTCTAGGTAATATTCACCATACTCCCAAATGGAAAGAAGGAATGAGCACCGAGGGGCAAGTGTTGACGCAGAATTTCATTGTGTTGGTTTTTCACGTCGTTGGGGGCAACACTGCATTATGACTCACGTTGTTTTCAGGAGTTTACCTCCCTGAACCCTGGGGAGGGGGGGTTGGAGATGGAGCAGTCAGTGTGTAGGGACAGGCTTTTCCTTCACCTGCGGAAAGAGCAAGTCATGTCAGAGAGCGGGCATCTGGTTACCTATGATTGCCCTTCCTTCCAGAAGAATTTTGGAGAGAGGCATATGTATGTTTTCCATGTGATCCTTGGGTAGCAGGTGGTTAGGACTTTAATTTGAAAAATGGAGACATTCTCCCCTTTAGGGGTTAATTATAGTGTTACAAGTAACCGATGATAAAAGTTCAAGAATGTCCTATTCTGGAATTCCTGTTGTGGCTCAGCGGTAACGAACCTGACTGATAGCCATGGGGATGCATGCGGGTTCGATCCCTGGCCTCACTCAGTGGGTTAAGGATCCGGTGTTGCCGGGAGCTATGGTATAGGTCACAGATGCGACTCAGATCCTGTGTTGTTGTAGCTGTGGTATAGGCTGGCAGCTGTAGCTCTAATTCGACCCCTAGCCTGGGAACTGCCATGTGGCGCAGGTGCAGCCCTAAAAAGACACACACACACACACACACACACACACACACACACACACACACACACACGTCCTATTCTCTTCATTTGCAAGATGCTCACTCACTGCTATTGTGGTGATATAAATATCTGAAGTAATACGGAACCAAAATAGGTTTCTGAGAAACCCGTGGCATTTGTTGCTTTTTGATAACATTATAGCTTTATCGCCTGATCTCAGCTCGAGCTTGTCACATCCAGGTCCCTCTGGGCTTAGCCTCCTGTCCCTTTCCTCTTTTCCCGAGGCCTGTTCCATTTCACAACCAAGCATTGCTCAAAAAGTTCTCAAGAGTTCAGACATTCCATAAAACTACTCATCAAACGTCCAGTTTTAGCATTTTGCCTACATGACTCTAGTTCCGACTGTCATGATAAAGGATTACGTCCTGCTTGAAAATACCTAACAGGTTACATGTTATTAAGGCTGATATTGATATACTCTTGTTTTTTCAGTCTATTTTATTAACCTACTTAATTGCCAAATTTGTCTAATCAGTTAAAATTCCAGTTAATTTACTTGCCAGTGATTAATGCTGTAAGGCTAACATGGAAGCAGTGGTAATGCCGTTTTATAAACAGTGGCATTTCTTTAGTATAAAAAAACCTTGGATTTTTAGTTTGGGGGGGTGGGAGGATGCACTGGGGTTGTGGGATGGAAATCCTATAAAATTGGATTGTGATGATCATTGTACAACTATAAATGTAACAAATTCATTGAGTAATAAAAAATAAAATAAAATAAAAATGCAAAAAAACCACCTTTATTTTTGGCTTTTTGCTTTGGTAAACTAGTTCATGTGGGAAAGCGCCCTCTAGCGTTTGTTAGAGTAAGTACAAGTGGTATTGAACTGCATACTTTTTAAAAAAAGATGTTATTTCTTTAGGGCATTTTAAGGCCCACAAATAAAATAGAGCAGAAGGTACAGAGATCTTCCATCCACCCCCTGCCTCCCCACATACCAGCATCACTCTCCAAAAGTGTCCATTTGTTTCCAAAGGATGACCCTACGCTGATAACGTCTTAATCACCCAAAGTTCCTAGTTTACCTTAGGGTTCACTCTTGGTGTTGGGCATTTGGGATTTGGTTACGTTTATAACGACATATATCCATCATTATAATATCATACAGAGTATTTTCACTGTCCTAAAATTCTCTGTGCTTTTGCCTCCCTCCTCCCCCCATCCCTGCCACCACTGACCTTTTTATTGTCTCCGTAGTTTTGCCTTTTTCGGAATGGCATACAATTGGAGTCATACAACATGTAGCCTTTTCAGATTGGCTTCTTTCACTGAATAATACGCATTTAAGTTTCCTCCATCTTTTCATGGCTTGAGAGCTTGTTTCTTCTTTAGCACTGCTTAGTATTCCGTTGCCTGGAGGTCTGACAGCGTATTCCTTTACCTGCTCAAGGACGTCTTGGTTGCTTCTAAGTTTTGGTAGTCGTGAATGCAGCTGCTTAAGATGTCCATGTGCCAGTTGTTAAGTGGGTGTAAGTTTTCAGCTGCTTTGGATAAATACCATGGAGCAAGATTTCTGGATCATGTAGTAAGAGTATGTTTAGTTTTGTAAAAACAACAACAAAAACGAGTGTGTTTTGTAAGAAATCACCCGTTTTCCAAAGTGACTGAACCATTTTGCATTCCCACCAGGAATGTATGAGAGTTCCTATTGCTCCACATCCTTGTCACCATTTGGTGCTGTCGATGTTCCAGATTTTGGCCACTAATCAGATTTTGGTACACAGTGGAATCTCATTTCATTTGCATTTCCCTGATGACAGATGTGGAGCTTCTTTTCATAATGCTTGCTTGACATCTGAGTATCTTCTTCTGGGAGGTGTCTTAAAGTCTTTGGCCCATGTTTTAATCATACGGATTTTTTATTGTTGAGTTTAAGAGTCCTTTGTATATTTTGGATAACAAGGCTTTATCAGATGTGTCTTTGGCAAACGTCTTCTCCCAGTCTGTGGTCTGTCATCTAATTCTCTTGAGATTGTCTTTTGTAGAGTAGAAGTTTTGAACTTGAATGAAGTCCAGATTATCAGTTATTTCTTTCATCGATCATGTCTTTGGTGTTGTATCTAAACAAGCATCACCATCCCCAGCGTCATCTGGGTTTTCTAGATTTGGGGTGAATTCTTTTTAAGGGTTGTTAAGTCTATGTCTAGATTTTTTTTTTTTAAATTTTACATGCAGAGGTCCAGTTGTTCCAGAACCATTTGTTGTAAAGACAAATCTTTGCTGCATTGTATTATCTTTATCCCTTTGTCAAAGATCAGTTGACATTATTTATGTGGGTCTGTGTCTTGACTGTCTGTTCTGTTTAATTAATCTATTTATCTGTTCTTTCACCAGTACCACATTGTGTTGATTTATGTAGCTTTGAAATAAGTCTTGAAGTCGGGTAGCATCTATCCTCCAACTTTGTTCTTTTCCTTCAGTACTATGTTGGCTGTTCTGGATTGCTTGCCTCTCCATATAAACTTAGAATGTTTGTCAACATCTGTAAAAGAACTTAGTGGGCTTTGATTGAAACTGCACTGAATTTATAGAGCAAGTTGGCATCCAGACAAATACAAAGTCTTTCTACTCATGAACATGGAATATATCTTCACTTATTTAGTTTGTCTTGATCATGTACCTCAGGGTTTTATAGTTTTCCTCATATAGATCTTGTACATATTTTAGATTTATACATAAGCTTTTACCTTTTTGGGGTACTAGCGTAAATGGTGTTGGGTTTTTAATTTCAAAACCCACTTGTTCATTGCTAGCATATAGGAAAGCAATTGACTTTTGTATATTAACCTTGTGTCATGCAACCTTGCTATAATCACTTATTACTTCCAGGAGTTTTCTTTTTTTGTCAGTTATTTCAGATTTTCTACAGACAGTTGTGTCAACTCAGAACAAAGGCAGTTTTATTTCTTCCTTTCCAGTCTACACGCCTTCCCCGCCCCCTTTTCTTGCCTTATTGCATTAGCAAGGATTTCTGTATGATGTTGAAAAAGAATGATGAGAGAAAACATCCTTGTCCTCTGCTTGAGTTTCTCACAATTAAGTATGATGTAGATTTTTTTCTAGATGGTTGAAGAAATTCCCCTTTATTCCTGGTTTACTGAGAGTTTTTTTTTTTTTTTTAAATCATGAATGAATGTTGGATTTTTATCAAACGCTTTTCTTGCACCTATTTATAGTTTGATGTGAATTTTCTTTTTTAGTTTTTGCTATGATAGATAACATTGACTTTTGAATGTTGAACTGGCTTTACATATCTGGGTTATTAAATCCCACTTGATTTTGGTGCATAGTTTTTGGATTCAGAATGCTGATATTTTCTTAGGATTTTTGCATTTTTGTTCATGAGAATATTGGTCTGTAGTTTTCTTTTCTTATATTGTCTTTGTCTGGTTTTGACTTTAGGGTAATGCTGGCCTCATAGAATGAATCAGGAAGTATTCCCTGCTTCTATCTTCTGAGAGAGATTGCAGAGAATTTGTATCATTTCTTTCTTAAATGTTTGACAGATTTCAGTATATCCATCTGGGCCTGGTGTTTTCTGTTTTACATGATTATTAACTATTGATTCAAGTTCTCTAATAGTTGTAGGCCTAAACATATCACCTCCTTATTCTTGTATGAGTTTTAGCAGATTGTATCATCCAGGGAATTGGTCCATTTCATCCAGGATATTAAATTTCTGGTCACAGACTGGTTCATAGTATTCCTTTATTATCCTTTTAGTTTCCATGGGATCTTAGTGATGTCCTATCTTTCATTTCTGATATTAGTAATTTATGTTTTTTCTCTGTTTTTTCTTAGTTCTCCTGGCTAGGATCTTACTGGTTTTGAATTGTATCTTTAAAAAAATGTGAGCAAATAATTGGATTGATTTGATGAATAGAAAGCATTACTTTGAATAAACAGGTAATAGTTTGATCTCTCATCAAAAGTGCTATGGTGCATTTTGAAGCTGTGGGTCTCTTAATGCCAGCGTAAGTGAATAACAACTTTCAGGAGTATTTTTTAGATGTCCCTATCCTGTGTTTTTACTGTTACAAAGTGAAAGTCTTTTCCTGACTACATGTTTATAAGAAGTTTTATTTTTTTTCCTTGATGACTTTGCTTACTTCATCTTTTTTGGTTATATCTGTGTATATATACATATCCAAAAAAAGAAATGTAGAATTAGACCCAAGTACTCTATAATCAAACTATGTTATTCTTATTTTGGTAAGGTACAGAGTAAATTTTTTTTCCCTACTACGTGTGAGCTTTTCCCAAAATTTATTTCTTATGTCACTGTCACCTATATAGGTTAGTTTTCGATTTCATGCTAGGCAGAAAAAGCAGTTTACCTATGCTGTTTCAGTTCAGGGTGCAAAACCTGTCTTCTAATTACTGGTTGACTCCTGAGTGTCACCTAAGATACTTGGGTTCTCAAGTGAAACCTTAGATTAAACAGCGTATTTCCCTCTGAAAAGATTGTAAGAGTCACATTTTCACATCATCAGAGCACAAAAAGGGGAGCCTGAGGGTTCTAAAGATAACTTCACCTCATAATAAATTAAATATTTACTGGTCAATACTCGATTTGATATTCTTCCCCGCTCTCCCCTCAGCTGATTATCATGCTTTCTGTTTTACTGAGAAATTAAAGCAGTCAGAGAAGAACTTCTCCAAACGCCTACCACCATGTCTTCTTGCATATGCACCTTTTTTTTTTTGTCTTTTTAGGGCCGAATCTGAGGCATATGGAAGTTCCTGGGCTAGGGGTCAAATTGGGGTGGCAGCTGCCGGCCTACACCACAGCCGCAGCAATGCCAGATTCAAGCTGCACCGCAGCTAGCAGCAACGCCAGATCCTTAACCCACTGAGCCAGGCCAGGGTTCGAACCTTCATTGTCACGGACACCGGTCGGTCTCTGAACCCTCTGAGCCACAGCAGGAACTCCAGCATATGCACCTTTTGAGATACACTATCCATGCCTTGGGTCAGTTCAGATTCTTCCATTAGGCCCTAGATTCTGTCCCTTCCTTTCTACTTGAAGGCATTGCTAGCAATTCTGCTCTTTTTCTCTGTCATCAATTTCTGAATCACCACAGGAAATTCTCTCCTGGAAGCTGTCATTTTCCCATCTATGAGAGAACCCTCCCTGGACTGGACCGTACCTCCAGCTACAGCCCTAAAAGGTTGTCTGTACTTAACGTTTTGGATTTTGTTCCTGATGTCTTTTGCACCTACTCTAGGAAGGCTTTTTGCTCCAAGCTCTCCCCAAACGTTCTTTGTCAAAGTCACCCATGATCTCATAGTGCTTCTTCCTTCTTTCTTGGAAGCCTTTCCTCCTTGGCTTCTGGATACCATTCTTTTCTGGTTTTACCCCCTGGCTCTTGCTGTATTTCCTTGGCTCATATCTCTCCATCTCTCAGACTGGAGGCATTGTGAACTTCAGGGCTTGGTTCCTGGAGATATTTCTCTTTCTGCTTAGCTTGCTGTTTCTCTCTTTCTCTCTCTCTCCCTCTTGCTCTGTCCTTCTGTGTCGTCTGTATTCACTTTTGGGGATGAACTTGTCTAATCTTATGGTGTTAAATGATATGTATATGCTAATACCTTCCCATTTTTTTCCCCCCTTCTCAGCTCTGTCCTCTCCTCTGTGCTCTAGACACATCCCTCACCTGCCTGCTGACATCATCCCCTGGATGTCTGTAAGCTTCTTAAAATTAACTGTCTAAAACTCAGCTCCTACTGTCTTAAGCCACCGCCATCCTTCACCCTGTTTCATGACAGCTCCATTTTTCTCTCTCCTCTAGCTAAAACCCATAAAGTTCACCCGTGCTTCCTCTCCTTCTTTTACCGTCCATGTTAAATCCATTAACAAATCATGTTGACTTTGCCTTTAAAATCATACCCAGGAGTTCCCGTCGTGGCACAGTGGTTAACGAATCCGACTAGGAACCATGAGGTTGCGGGTTCAGTCCCTGCCCTTTCTCCGTGGATTAACGATCCGGTACTTTTCTAATATGCCATGCTGTGGACTGAGCCATTTTTAAAAAGTGATTTTCAGTTCCTGTTGTGGTGCAGCAGAAACAAATCCGACTAGGATCCATGAGGATGCAGGTTTGATCCCTGGCCTCGCTCAGTGGGTTAAGGACCCGGCGTTGCAGTGAGCTGTGGTGTAGCTTGCAGACACGGCTGGGATCCAGCATTGCTCTGGCTGTGGCTGTGGTGCAGATCTGCGGCTATAGCTCTGATGCAGCCCCTAGCCTGGAAATTTCCACATGCCTTGGGTACGGCCCTAAAAAGCAAAATAAAAAAAAATAATAAAAATAAATAAAAAAGTGATTTTGCTTTTGAAAGGGCATTTGAAACGGTCTGTCCTTTGCCTCTCCTTTGCCATCCATCTTCTCACCAACTCCGTCTTCTGTCTTATATCCTTGTAGCGCTAAGCTCAGCCCCTGCGGAAGAGCTTCCATTTTCTTAATCAAAATCACATGAGCCCCTGGATGCCTCCTGTGAGTTACCCTGGTCTATTTTATAACTGGTCACTTTTTAAATTTTTGAATGATTGTAAAGGCACAAGTTAAAACTTCGGGAGAAAGAATTCAAAGATAACGAGCAGGGAGAGCAGTGAGACAGAACAGGAGCGTTGAACTTGGAAGGAAGGTTAAGGAGTTTCTCTCTCTGATGCTTAAGCTCAGAGGCACCAGGAAAGGGGCGGTTAGAGACGTGCGGAGCCAAGAAAGAGTTTGGAGCAAAAGAATTGAGAATATCTAAGAACCACAGCCTAGTCTGAGAGAGGAAACTGTCTTGGCTGAAGCCCAAGACTCAAACCCAGGCAGCTTGTATGACTGCAGTTTAAGTCCTAGAGATAGTCTTGCTTTGCTTGGCTCCACAGTGTCGCGTTCCTTGTAATCTCGTTGTTTCTTCTTTCTTGGTTTAACTTGTGATGTAAACCGTTTGTTTCCACATCTGTAAAACAAGATAGTGGGAACCAGTGGTTCCATTAAGAGTGTCTTTCATTTTAAAATTCTGTGCTCTTAAAACCAGTTGATTTTGACTTGATCTCCCTAGCTCCCCACCTTTTCTTTTTTCTTTTTCTTTTTTTTTTTTTACTGTGCAAAATTTACCTTAAAAGGATAATTTATACACTTGACCAGATACAAAGAGTCACTGAAGTACTTTCGGGTAAGCGTCAAAATGGTTTAAAAATCAGTTTATTGCTTAATGAGATTGACGGACAGCCTCATCTTAAAAATGAACACCCAGAGTGAGTTTACTTCCAGAGTAACTCGGGCTGGAACATCTTTGTGGGTTCTTAGAAATGGTGAGTGTTTCCTTAATATAAGTAAACTATCTCATGGCACTTATATATCTTCCAATGACTTTCCATTGGTTGAAGATAAGATTTTGAAAGCCCAACAAATTCTAACATTAGGAGTTCCCTTCGTGGTGCAGCGGAAATGGATCTGACTAGTATCCATGAGGATGTGGGTTCGATTCCTGGCCTTGCTCAGTGGGTTAAGGATCCGACATTGCTGTGAGCTCTGGTGTGGGTTGCAGATGAGGCTCAGATCCGACGTTGCTGTGGCTGTGGTGTAGGCCAGCAGCTGTAGCTCCGATTGGACCCCTAGCCTGGGAACTTCCATATGGCAAGAGTGTGGCCTTAAAAAACAAAAAGAGAAAGAAATTATAACATTAAATGACCAAACTAGTCTTTTCTCCAAATGCTGAGCTGATTTTACTCCTTTCTTTTTTCTTTTTTTTTTTTTTGTCTTTTGTTGTTGTTGCTATTTCTTGGGCGGCTCCCTCGGCATATGGAGGTTCCCAGGCTAGGGGTCCAGTCAGAGCTGTAGCCACCGGCCTACGCCAGAGCCACAGCAACGCGGGATCCGAGCCGCGTCTGCAACCTACACCACAGCTCACGGCAACGCCGAATCGTTAACCCACTGAGCAAGGGCAGGGACCGAACCCGCAACCTCATGGTTCCTAGTCGGATTCGTTAACCACTGCGCCACGACGGGAACTCCCTGATTTTACTCCTTTCTTAAGTGAAACAAAATTAGAAAGGAAATCTACCTATCCCCTAGTAATGTGTATTACTTCCAAAGCAAATATGTACCTTTTCTTCACTGTTTCTCTTTGAGACTAGTTTAAATTGTTAGTTCTTCTCAGTTGGCAGATTTTTTTTTTTTCAGTTTACTTGAAGTGTTTCCTAGTATCTTTCCTGAACTTTTTTTTTTACCCTTTCCCCCCTCTTTTTTTTTTGTGCTTATTAAAGTTTTGCTGAGTCTACTCTGATTATTATTAAATGATTAATAATGAATCAGCAGCTAATAAGCTCATGTTGGTTGTGAAAGAACGTACCCAGTTATTTTTTTGCTTTAAATATGTCTATGAAGCTTATCCTTGAGTTCCTATTTGTATCCATTTTTAAATATCTGCTGAAGTTCATCTGTTTATCAGTGAAACTCTATGAGGAAAGAAGATGTTGTATTATAGATTAAATTTCTCCTGCCTTCACAATTCATGCACGTTGGAGGCTTATGATTATTTAAACAGCCTAAGAAAGACATGCATGGTACACAAAGTTAAAATGCTTCTTTTTTAAGAAAGCTAGTGTCTGTTCTTTAGTCCTGAACAATCAGTGTGTTTCCTGATTGCAGAGTCAGGAAATACTTTACTTTTGAAGCAATAACGGTTATTCCTGGGAAGTTTTATAATTGGCTGCAGAGTGATAACGCGGACTTGAACAAATACTGTGAAATTACTGCTGGCTTATCTAGAAAGAAGAACTTCTTAGGTGCGACAGAGAGCTAATACTAAGGATTAATTACATCTGTTTGGCATATTCATGCTCTTGGAGAACGACTCCAATTTTCAGCTGGCTTCCTGACCAAAGGTATCTTTCTTTTGTGCTTTTCAATATCCAGATTCTTCTCCTGTGTTTGTGTAGGCCTTTTAACATCACTGGGTGGTAGTTGTAGAATTTATTTTCTTTTGAAGTCAGGTGACGTGTAATTTTTACAATATCATTAGATTTCTTGGAGTGTGATTACCGGTTGTGATAATGAATTAATGAGAAACAAAAACCTAAAATCTGGGGATCTAATGGCAGTTTTTCTTTTCTTTAGAGTGAGGAGTTGCTTTAACGTCTGAATTTGGATACTTGAATCTAAATTCTTTTAGCGAGATCACTGAAGGTGTAAGGACAAAGTACTAGCTAAAGGTGGCATTGTACTTTTTCTAAATATCATGAGGCATTTGAAAAAAGCCCCATTCATCTTATTGTTTGTTGACTTGGTTATTGTGTTAATGGAAACGAATAATGTCGATGACTGACAATATTTCTGGCTTAATAATAGAGATGATTCTCTATCTCCATTTAATATCCATTATCTTGCTCTTGTATTGACATCGATGCAAAAATAAACCCGTAGAAATTTCAGTGAGAGCTTAAGTGAGATTTAAGTGAAAGCTTATTGGTCATCTATCCAGCCCCACTCTACTAGCGAGGAAACTCTAGGGTGGATGCAGAATGACACAAATACCTGGCTGATCTGGGGACAGAGTATAAACCTCAATCCCGAGGTAGAGGGATTATTAATTCCCTTTTCATTATTGTTATTTTGTGTTAAAATTAGGTGCTGCCGTGTAATAAAACCTTTGCCTTGAATTGATGTTGAATCCTCATCAGCCTCTGTGAGATGTAGGCAGATCCTCAGCATTGGCGTTATTCATAGCCAGAGCACAAATAACTAGAATACACACCTAGAATGTGTGGCTGGAGGTGTCTCATAGCACCTGGAGACATTCTTGCCACACACATTCACTTCCTAGTTGAGGGGAGCACTGGACAGAGTGGAAAGCCACAGGTCTCCATTTTGGGGAGTACCAGCTCTCTCTTGTATAATCAACAGAAATTTACTAAATCTGTCTCAGTCCTGGAGAACTTTCATCAGGTTTCTAGGTAGCCGTTTACTATTTGCATACTTCTGTTTGCTGACAGCTGCCACTCAGTTTCTTCTGAACAGAGAATTCTTTCCCAGTGGTCACATGGGAGAAACTCTCAATTTACTGAAGCACTTACTAAAGACACAGAATCACCCCAGCTGAGTCTTTCTTGTAAGAACTAGTGTAATGTATGAACGTAGTGTAATGGTTGAGAGGAAAAGAGACATTGAGAGATGCAGTAACACAAGGAGTCAGACTCATTTCCTACTGGCACAGTGGGTTAAGGATCTGGTGTTGCCACAACTGTGACATAGGTTGCAGCTGTGGCTCAGATTCCATCCCTGGCCTAGGAACTTCCATATGACTCAGGTGCTACAGAAAAAGAAAAAAAGAAAAAAAAAATGTCCGTTAACACTGTCCTATAGCAGCAGAATACTGTTTTCTCAAAGCGCCTTGTGTTTGTGCAAGTACTAGAGATTGTGTGTTTTTCCTGTGCTGCTTCTGATTGAGTCCCTTAAATATATGTCTCAACAGAACGTTTTCATGGTTCTCTGATAACTCATTTCCCCGTCATGGATATTTTACTGTCCTTGCTTTATCAGTGTGTCTCTTCTGGTATGAGCTCTGAGTTTGGAGGCAGGGGCTGTATAATATTCACTTCTATGTGTGTCTGCTACTTAAAAGCAAAAGCAGAGCCGAATGTTGTTAGCTCAGTTTCACAGTTAAGTCTCTTTGCAGCCCAGGTCATTGGAAGGTGTGTTTATTCATGACCCGAGAGAAGATATTACAGGCACAGAATCTGTGTTTTATGGTGCAGTTAACAATTAAAATTACTGGAAGATTAAATTACCTATCAGTTTAGTCAAGATGATAAGCTTTACTTATATAAACTGGGTCATTCACAGAGTTATATGTAACTGAGCTTTTTTATTTTTTATTTTATTTTATTTTATTTTATTTTATTTTTTTGCTTTTTAGGGCTGCAACCACGGCATATGGAGGTTCCCAGGCTAGGAACTACAGCTGCCGACCTTCGCCACAGCCACAGCAACTCGGGATCTGAGCTGCATCTGCCACCTACACCACAGCTCATGGCAACGCCAGATCCTTAACCCACTGAGCAAGGCCGGGGATCGAACCCGAAACCTCTCAGTTCCAAGTTGGATTCATTTCTGCTGTGCCACAACAGGAACTCCTAATTGAGCTTTTTACCTGTGGTCAGAAGAAAGTGTCCACTGAGACTATGGAAATTCAGCCACTAATCAATTCTTCACATAACAGCTCTCCGTGTAACAACAGAGAAAACGTACAAACTTATACTAGAGAGGAATTGATACAAAGACGGTCAGATTGACTTTAATTTACAGTCTCAGCGATAGAATATAACTCTAATATTCCTTAAAATGTATGTGACAAGATCACAATTCTGCAAGTTCAGAAAAAAATCCTACAGATAATATCTCTTATTTGGCACAGCATAGAGACACTGTGGAAATTTAGGTGTACTTGGGTTGGAAAATCAAGACCCAAAGTATTTAGTGAAATATAATTAGTGAGGAAGGAGGGAGCCATCTATTTTAGAGCTTTGCCTATCCTTCTAGAATCATTGTACTTTTCGCAGGGTTCAATGTCTAGGTCACTGTCCACGGCTTTGGCCCTTGTCAGATACAAAAGCAAAAAGAAAATGACAGAGGGCTAAGATTGCTGATCATGTGTTAGAATAAAACATCTGACTTCCCTGGAGATATGTCAACTGTTCAGGGTGAGTCCCTGAAACTGTAGCATTTGGACTTTATTCTTTCATAGGAAATATTCTACTAGCAAGCTAAAAACATTGTGATTTTTAAACTGTGAATGCTCTGGCAGGATATCCAAAATAATTATGTGAAAAAAGAAGGGATTCTGGTTTTAGAATTGGTGGTAGAAGATTTGAAGAAATACCATATATGTCGGAATGTGAAGCAACCCCGTCTATAAGAAGCTCTCTCTTTTCCAAAGGTAAAAATTACCCCAAACGGTGATTTTTTTCCTCTCCAGCGCGCATACTGAGCATCTGCTCTGTACCAGGTCTTAGTCTAGGCTCTGGAGATACAAGGAAAAAATGGAGGTGGGGAGGAGCCAGAAGTCATTACCCTCCAAGGGCTTATATTCTAGCAAGTAAATTACACAGAATGTTAAGAGGTGAGTACTATAGAGAGCAATAAAATGGGGGAAAATTTTAGGGGAACCCTGGCTGTGTCAGAGTGTGTGCATGTGCGTGTTTGGGATGCTGCCTCACCAGGTGACATCAGAGGATGGATTTCAATGAGATGAGGAGTGAGCTGCAGTTTTCTAGGGGAGGAGCTTGGAGTTCAGAGACCTTGAAGGAGGATTGTGCCTGCCTTGTTCAAACAGCACCGCTAGCTACGTCCAGTCTCTTGGGTCAGAACATGGGGGAAGATAGTATGAGAAAAAAAAAGAGTGTGTGTATATATATATATATATATATATATATATATATATATATATATGACTGGGTCACTTTGCTGTGTAGTATAAATTGAAGGCATGTTATAAATCAACTATACTTTAATAAGAAATACCAGTGTCACAAAACAAAACAAAACACCGAGGTGGCCAGTGTGGCTGGAGCAGAGTGAGGGAGGCGGGAGGGTAGGAGGAGTAAGGTTAGAGGAAATGAGGTGGGGATGAAAAGATGGCATCTAAGTTGACTCTCTAATGGTCACACACGGGATGTCACATGCAGAGGGGGAGGTCCCTGTAGGACTTTGTGGGGATTTTGTCTGAATGAGGCGAGCAACATGACAAGCTTAAACAGGATCCTGTTTACTTTTGAGAGTAGACTGAAGGGGGCAGAGGATGTAAGTTGAAAGATGATTGCAGTAAGCCAGATGAGAGATGATGAGTAGTATTCCATTTTTTAAAAAAATTTTTTTGGTCTTTTTGTCTTTTTAGGGCCACACCCTTGGCATAGGGAGGTTCCCAGCAACCTCAGATCTGAGCAGGTTCTGGGACCTACACCACAGCTCAAGGCAATGCCGGATCCTTAACCCACTGAGCTAGGCCAGGGATCGAACCCTTGTCCTCGGATACTAGTCGGGTTCATTAACTGCTGAGTCATGACGGGAACTCCAGTATTCCATTTTGTATGAGTGTGCCACCTTTGGTTTATCTGTTCATTTTTTCCTCAGTTTTATCAAGATATAATTGACATAGAGCATTGTATTTAGTTCAAGGGGTACAACGTGATGAGTTGAGACGTGTGTATATTGCAAGATGATTACCAGAAATTAACATCACTCTCCTCCCATAAAGATTCACTCGTGTCACATGGTTATGGATTTTTTTTTTCTTGTGATGGGAATGTTTAAGAGCCACTCTCTTAGCAACTTCCGAATATACGGTATAGTCTTATACACTCTCGTCACCATACTGTACCTTACATCCCCAGAACTTACTTGTAGCTGCAAGTTTGTACCTTTTGACCACCTTCACCCATTCCTCCCTCTCCTGCCTCTGGCAACGGCCAGTCTATTCTCTTTATCTGTGAGCTTTTTTTTTTTTTTAATTTTTAAAATATTTTATTATTATTATTTTTTTTGTTCTTTTATTTTTTAAGGGCGACACCTGCAGCATATGGAGTTTCCCAAGCTAGGGGTGGAATCAGAGCCGTAGCCGCTGGCCTAAGCCACAGCCACAGCAATGCCAGATCCAAGCCGTGTCTGTGACCTACACCACAGCTCACAGCAATGCTGGGTCCTTAACCCACTGAGCAAGGCCAGAGATCGAACCTGTGTCCTCAAGGATGCCAGTCAGATTCGTTTCTGCTGAGCCATGATGGGAACTCCTATTTTTTTTTTTTTTTTAAAGATTCCAGGAGTTCCCGTCGTGGCGCAGTGGTTAACGAATCCAACTAGGAACCATGAGGTTTCGGATTCGGTCCCTGCCCCTGCTCAGTGGGTTAAAGGATCCGGCGTTGCCGAGAGCTGTGGTGTAGGTTGCAGACGCGGCTCGGATCCCGAGTTGCTGTGGCTCTGGCGTAGGCCAGTGGCTACAGCTCCGATTCGACCCCTAGCCTGGGAACCTCCATATGCCGAGGGAGCGGCCCAAAGAAATAGCAAAAAGACAAAAAAAAAAAAAAAGATTCCACATAACAGTGAGATCATACAGTATTTTCCTTTCTCATCTGACTTATTTCACTTAGCATAATGCCCTCTAGATGCGTCCATATTGTTGCAAATGGCAGGATTTCCTTTTTTTTTGGCTAAATAATATCACGTTTTTAAAAAATCCATTCATCTTTTACTGGACACTTCGGCTGACTTCACTTGTGTCCATGTCTTGGCTATTGTGAAGAATGCTATGATGAACATGGAGGTTCGGGGAGCTCTTTAAGAGAGTGATTTTCTTTCTTTTGAAGTGGAATTGCTGGCTCATATGGTAGTTCTATTTTCAGTATTTTAGGAACCTCCATGCTGTTTTCCACGGTGACTGTATCTATTTATATTTCTACCAACAGTGCACAGGGGTTTTCTCTCCCCCCCTTCCTCCCCAGCACTCACTTTCTTTTGTCTTTTTGATGATAATCATCCTAACAGGTATAAGGTGATGCTTCATTGTGGTTTTGTTTGTGTTTCCTTGGTGATTAGTGAGTTTTCACTTGTGGAGGAACATTTAAGTTGTTTCCAGTGCTGGGGTATTGTGACTAAGGCTTCTATGAATATCTGTGTATAAGCCTTTCTGTGGACATATGTTTTTAAGGACTTTCAGCTCAATCTCTAGGAGTGGAATGACTGGGTCATGAGATAGATCTAGGTTTAACTCCTTAGCAACTGCCAGCCTCCTAAGGTGGTTGTGCCGTTTTACATTTCTGCATACAATGGGTGAGGGTTCCAGTTGCTCTATATCCTGGTGGGCATTGGCCTTTTTGATGTTAGCATCCTAACAGGTGTGCAAATCACATCTTCCTATGGTTTTAATTTGCATCTTCCCTGAAGGCTAATGCTGGGGGGGGGGTGTCTGGATCTTAATCTTTTCGTGGAGAAAGTTAATTTTACCCTCATTGTTGAAACTTTGGGTTCCTTTCAAGCTGAGGCTCATAATAATTTATTTATCTCAGTCGTGGTTGGTACCTCAGTGTTACACTTTATTTTTAATTTAATTTTTAACCTTTTGACTCCTTATAATAACTTTTAAAAGTACTCAGAGGATATATGATGATTTACTAAAGGTTGCAGTGGCCTTTGTAGTCTTATGATTTTGTTTTGGGGAAATGATTACATTTAAAAGGGAAAAGTTTAAAGCTGATATCATAAAATTTCAGTCTGATCCCTAAATCATATATATCTGGTAGTATAATTTAAGTTTACACTTTATGTTATGTAGGGTCTGTTCCTCTCTGCATTTTGTCATTTGGTATGAGAATGCAATCCGTGCGATAATAACAGGTCTAGGTAAACATAAATGATCCCTAAATACTCCACTGAAGTGAGGATTTGGAATTCTTTTCCAGGTTCCGGATGTCATCAGCAGCATAAGGCAGTTATCGAAAGCGGCCATGAAAGAGGATGCCAAGCCCAGCAAAGACAACGAGGACGCCTTTTACAACTCGCAAAAGTTCGAGGTCCTGTACTGCGGCAAGGTGACGGTGACCCACAAGAAGGCCCCGTCCAGCCTCATCGACGACTGCATTGAGAAGTTCAGCCTGCACGAGCAGCAGCGCCTGAGGGTCCAGGGCGAGCCCCGCCCCCCGGATGCGGGCGAGGACTCGGCGGCGCTGGTGGCCGAGGCGCCGGCTCCCCTCACGGACGCGCTGTCCGAGGAAGGGGACGACGTCGCCGACACCCACCCGGTCTTTTCCTCCGCTCCCAGCCAGCCTGGACCGGCCAGCTCTCGCATCTGCTTCCCCGAGCGGATTTTGGAAGATTCTGCCTTTGATGAACAGCAGGAGTTCCGGTCCCGGTGCAGCAGCGTCACGGGTGTCCTGCAGAGGAAAGTTCACGAGAACAGCCAGAAGCCCCAGCCGCGGAGGAGGCACGCCAGCGCGCCCAGCCACGTCCAGCCCTCGGATTCGGAGAAGAACAGAACGATGCTGTTCCAGGTGCTGCCCTGGCCGCGAGCTCTCGGGGTGTTTCCCCCTCCTTTACTAAATGCAAGCGGCGGGGTGGCCAGCTCCTCGCAGTTCCTCAGTCTGCAAGCATCCAACTTTTCTGTCTTACCCCCTGGGAAGCAGAGCCGGCAGTGGACAAAGAGAGCAAACAAAGGAGAGTAGTGAAGGGGTGAGAGGCAGACGTGCAGTGTAAGAAAAAAGGGAGCAGGGAGAGGAGGAGAAAGAAGCACTTAGAGGAGTGTCAGGGAAAGTTGGTGGGGAAATAAGAATAGATTACTCTTAACATCCCCAGCGTTTGCCTTAGCTTGATTCTTTTTTTTTTTTTTTGTCTTTTTGCCATTTCTTGGGCCGCTCCCCTGGCATATGGAGGTTCCCAGGCTAGGGGTCGAATCGGAGCTGTAGCTGCCGGCCTACACCACAGCCACAGCAACACGGGATCCGAGTCGCCTCTGCAACCTACACCACAGCTCATGGCAATGCAGATCCTAAACCCACTGAGTAAGGGCAGGGGTCGAACCCGCAACCTCATGGTTCCTAGTCGGATTCGTTGACCACTGAGCCACAGCGGGAACTCCTTGATTCTTAAATAATTTTTTTTTTTAAACGACTGTAGACAGCCAACCTTATAAAGGGTCTGAAGGTATAATTTGAAAGAGTGTGAATTGTCATGAGGAAAAGAGAGTTTTCTAGAGAGAGAAAAAAAAAGTCCAGAGACTCATAGATGTATATTCAGATGAGAATACCCCAGTATACTCTGTCACACAAGAGAGACAGTTAAAGAAACATCATAGACCTAATAATTTACTAGATCAGTTATTACAATAATTGGGTACAAACTATGTTATAGGTGTAAAAGACAATTCTTAATTCTAAAAAGTACTTTTTGGAGTTGTATAGGGTAGAAAATGTCAGAGTAGAAATTGTCTTAAAAGAACTCAAAATTTTTTTTTTTGTCTTTTTGCCTTTTCTAGGGCTGCTCCTGTGGCATATGGAGGTTCCCAGGCTAGGGGTCCAATCGGAGCTGTAGCCACCAGCCTACGCCAGAGCCACAGCAATGCAGCAGGATCTGAGCCGCATCTGCAACCTACACCACAGCTCATGGCAACGCCGGATCCTTAACCCATTGAGCAAGGCCAGGGGTTGAATCTGCAACCTCATGGTTCTCAGTCGGATTTGTTAACCACTGCGCCACGGCGGAAACTCCCAAAAGACCTCAATTCTTAACAACACCCTGTAGAGGATCTTTAATTAAACCTCAGCTTTGAGGATTAATTTGTTTTTCTCAGATTTGTGTTTTCTTGGAAAAAAAATAAGAGCAACTTCCTTTTTTCCTGTTGCAAAGAGCCCTTGAGAAGGAAATTCCACATGTACCTTGGTAAACAACCTCAGTGTGTAGTATTTGCTATAGCAGAAGTTCATGGGTTGTTTTGTTCTGTTTTGGATTTGATAACTCTAGGCATGTAGTTAAAGTGTCTATACTCTTTGGTGATATGCTGAGTTTTCTCCCTTCTTTAGGATATTAGATTTGTTCTTTTCCTTAGCTAGCCAGAATCCTAATTTTTTTCTAAGTGGTTGTTTATTTAAAATTTTAGGCAGTTTCTGCCATAGCTCAGTGGTAACAAATCCGACTACTATCCAGGAAGACTCGGGTTTGATCCCAGACCTCACTCAGTGGGTTAAGGATCTGGCGTTGCCTCAAGCTGTGGTGTAGGTCACAGACGTGGCTCGGATCCTGAGTTGCTGTTGCTGTGGCGTAGGCCAGTAGCTGTAGCTCCAGTTCCACCCCTAGCCTGGGAACTTCCATATGCTGCGGGTACAGCCCCAAAAAGCCAAAACATATTTTTTCTTAATTCATCATCCCAAATTGCGAGTATATCTTTCTGTTGATCATTTGTTAGAAAATATGATTATAACTTGTAATTAAATAATTGGAATCTTTACAAATCATAAAGTGAGGGAAAGTGGGATTTTTTTGAAAAGACAATAATTTCTAATCTGGGAAAAAAAAGCAGTTTCTTGTCTATTAAGACCAACTTAATTTCCATGATTTCTGGATGAAAGGAAGAAATGTTTTCAGGGAGCTGGTCATTGGGGTTGAAATATTGATTGGCTTGGATATTGACACGTGTGAATATGTACATCTGGGAGAGAGCATTTGCATCTGTATAATTAGTCAGATATTTAATTGTAAAGTAAAATATTAGAATGATCAGCTGGAATTAATTGGAATGTTTTTATTTTTAAGGTTGGCCGATTTGAGATTAACCTCATCAGTCCAGACACTAAATCAGTTGTGCTTGAGAAGAATTTTAAAGATATCTCTTCTTGTTCCCAGGTATGTATTAAAGTAGAGAATAGTATTTGAAGAAACCAATGAAGACTTTTTTCCAAAGTAACTGCAAAATAACTAGGCTGAAACTCCTTCAGATTTTATTCTTAAAAAAAAATTTTTTTTTTTAAGTAGATTTGTCTTAAGAGTGTTCATGTGTTTGGGTTTATGCCAGGGTGAGGCACCCTGGTCAGGTGCCTCAGTATCATAACGCTTTGTCCTCATGTTCATCAATCCTTTCTCCTCCTTGTGTCATTTCATCCAAGGGGTGGAAGGAATTTTTGTGGTGGTGAGTTCTTTTGAAAAATATCTTCACAGTTAATGTTCTTCAGAATCTTGGGCAGTAGGTCTTGTGGGCATTAACAAGTCATGTTTGCTCTCTATGCCATAGTAAGTAATAAAAGGTGAACTTGTACTTTCAAGTTTATTCATGTAAATAGGAAATTTTGAGAAAAAAAAAAGGTTTTGGTGGAGATCTCTGTCCTTTTACTTATTTTTAATTCTCAAATTGTGTATTTGTTAAGTTATTTATTTATTTATCTACTTAGTCTTTTTAGGGCTGCACTCACAGCACGTGAAAGTTCTCAGGCTAGGGGTCAAATTGGAGCTGCAACTGCCAGCCGACACCACTGCCACAGCAACACAGGATCTGAGCTGTGTCTGAGACCTGTGCCACAGCTCACAGCAATGCTGGATCTTTACCCCACTGAGCAAGGCCGGGGATCGAACCCGGGTCCTCATAGATACTAGTTGGGTTTGTTACCACTGAGCCATGGCAAGAACTCCCTGCGTTTATAAGTTTTTAAAGTAATCTATGCAACTCTATGTGTTCAAAGTCATATTAGACATAAAGCAGTGTCCTAAGCACCACAGTGATACTTTAGAATGTCTATCCAAAGGTTAGAGCTATCTAAATATATTGCAAACGCAGAATTTCTGAAGATATTAGAGTAGAGGGAGCCTCTCAAGCTGAATATGGGAACGTTAAATATGCAGAGGTGCCTCTGAGGAGGTCCCTGGAATAGAGAAGCATTGGCTCCTTTCCTGGCAGATGTACCTTAAATGTACCTTCAGGGACTTGGATTTTGCCAACACCTCTCCCTATATTTTCACATTGAAAAATCAGGACTTCCTGTTTTTTAAAAATTGGTGTTTTTAGTTTTGGAATTAGCATTGCCAAAGGAATGATAGACATTCTTCCCTTTGAAAATGGCAAACTTTAGTACATCTGGTTAATTACTCTCTTCAGCCTCAGCTAATTCGGTCTCATTCCTAATATTTTTTTCCATTTCTACTATTTCATTTTAATGATTCTTTTATTATATGGAGACACAGAATTATGTTGTGAGGGCAAAAGTTTTCTATTGTAAGAATTTAGAGAGCCAGCATCTGACTGTAGGAAGACTATATGGCAAATTTCTAAATTCCTATATAAAGGACAAAAAAATGGGTAGAAAGATTATTCACTTGGGGGTTTCCCTTTGTGGCTCAGTGGTTAACGAACCTGACTGAGATGCATGAGGATGCAGGTTCGATCTCTGGCCTCACTCAGTGGGCTAAGGATCTGGTGTTGCTGTGGCTGTGGTGTAAGCTGGCGACTACAGCTCTGATTCGACCTCTAGCCTGGGAGCTTCCAAATGCCTTGGGCGTGGCCCTAAGAAGACAAAAAAAAAAAAAAAAAAGAGGAAAGATTATTCATTTTAACTGAAACATATTATTAAGGATTCTTCTAATTACTTGTGTACCGGGGCAGGCATGTCCTGCATGATCATAAGCTCTGTGAGGGCAGGTGTCTTATTCTGTAGGGCATCAGAGAATAACATGTATTAAGATGGATTTTAATGTTTGGGCATTCAGTAACTGTTGAATGAATATTTCGGCACATTGGGCCTTATGCCAAATATGGGGCAAAGAGTGGTGAACAAACCATTGTAGTTCCTGGTCCCCAGAGCAAGAGGAGTCATTGGAAAAGCCTGTGCCTCCCAGCAAGGAAACTAGCCATGCTTGTTAAACATCTAAAGGAAAACAAAAAATAGAAAAAGAAGAAGAAAAAAAGAAACAGCCAAACCAAATATGTAAAACTGACAGTTCAAACAAGAATTTGCTTTTCCTTTTTTTTTTTTTAAACAAGCTTTGTATTCTGATATTCTGGTTCCAAAAAAAGGATTAAATAAAAACAAGAAGATCTGTGCAAAGACAAATAATTAGCAGGTTAATTTCTGCTCCTCACTGAGTGGCCCTTTCTTATTACTTCTTTGCTGCCCAGAATTGAACCAGTGGAGCGTGGCCACCCTCAGGATGGGCATCCTTTTTTTTTTTTGTCTTTTTTGTCTTTTTGCCTTTTCTAGGGCCGCTCCCGTGGCATATGGAGGTTCCCAGGCTAGGGGTCGAATCGGAGCTGTAACCACTGGCCTATACCAGAGCCACAGCAATGCAGGATCTGAGCCGAGTCTGTGACCTACACCACAGCTCACAGCAATGCCGGATCCTTAACCCACTGAGCAAGGCCAGGGATCGAACCCACGACCTCATGGTTCCCAGTTGGATTCGTTAACCACTGTGCCATGATGGGAACTCCCAGGATAGGTGTCCTTTTTAATACCTGCACACCTCCAAATGTTTCTTTCTTCAATATCGATAGGATGGTGTCCCTGGCAAGCCTGGGGAATAAAGGAATGGTTTTCTTTACCACTGCCTGAAAACCCGCTGAGCTGATGAGGTCCTATACATTTCTTCCAGTTAGTGCTAAGCTAGTGGAAGATTAATCACGAATGAGGTGTATCAGATGGAATTTACTTTCACCTCATGGATTGTAGCCTCACTCCTGCTTATTGAAATTTTTTTCCCCTTTTTATCAGAGTTAATTTCCTTTTTCCACATCTGTTGGGTAGATTGAGCTTATTATTACAAGAATAGTGGTACCGTCTATCAAACAGGACAGACACTCTAAGATATTTCTGAGTTCTAAATCTCAAAAACTTCTGAGGGCAGGTGCCATTACTGTTTTTTATAATGAGAAATGAAGCCTCAGAAATAATTTTTAGCACCCAGCACAGTACCTCATACCTGGTAAATAGGTTGAACCAAGATCGAAGCACAAATCTCTGACTTCAAAGCCTGTTTCTTTTCTTTCTTTCTCCTTCTTCCCCTTTTCTTCTCCTCCTCCTTCTCCTTCTTTTCTGTTATTCTATACTTCTTTATTGACGGTGTGATTTTTTTCATATCTTTTTGTTTGTTTGTTTGTTTGCTTAGGGCCAACCCACAGCATATGGAGGTTCCCAGGCTAGGGGCCGAATCAGAGCTTTAGCCGCTGGCCTACGCCAGAGCCACAGCAACCCAGATCCTTAACCCACGGAGTGAGGCCAGGCATCAAACCATGTTTGAGACCTACACCCCACCTCATGGCAACACTGGATCCTTAACCCATGGAGCTAGGCCAGGGATCAAACCTTTGTCCTTATAGATACTAGTCAGATTCATTTCTGCTGAGCCATGATGGGGAACTCCTGACTGTGTGATTTTTATGATTAAGTCATAAAATACAGATTTTCAAACAATTATGAAACTGAGCTTCTAACTGTGGAATAATTTCATGGTTTGAGTAGCGGTCCAATTGATAGTTGCGAAAGACTATGAAAGACTTGTGAAACCCACTGGGGTTTAGTGATTTGTAGGACAACTTTAAATATTTTGTCTTCCTGGCTTTTCAAAGTACTGTGCTTTCTGCCAATATACCAAGATGCTGTCTACTAATTGGTTTATATGTATGCAGGCTGATTGCGATTCTCAGATGATTCAGAATGTTTTATTACATATAGCTGAGGTTCATTAGCTTGTGTTCAGAAAGTCCAGGTTTGTGAATTTGGATAGTTGACATCTACAATAATTTCTTAAAGGATTAGTCTTCTGACCGCAAGTTGTGGCTCCTTGAATGTCTATAAATAGGCAAATATTCTAGTATTTTTAATGCCTACTAGAGGGAATTGTGTGCCATTTAATTAGAGCATAGTTAGTCTTTAATGATTCTTAGTCTCCTGTAAACAAGAACAGGGTTTATGATAAATCATTAAACTGACTTTTCAGAGACAAGCAATACATTGGAAACTCCTTTACTGGTAAACACTGAGTAGTGGTTTTATTACAAGAGACAGTGGGTCATGCCCTCTGTAATCTTCCTCCTGTGGCCCTGAGTTGGCGTGAGTGCCAGAAACAGAGCAATCTGAGCTGGTCTCACCCTTTATTTTATGTATCAAAAGGCCACTGGATAAGTTTGCTCTGATATCGTCTCCCATCACAGCGCCGTGAAGGAGAAATTCATGCACGTGTACGAGCGAGGACTATTTCCATGGTGTCACTTAAAAGGACATAATCCCGTCAACGCTGCCCTTCTCCCTTCTCCAGGGTATAAAGCACGTCGATCACTTTGGCTTCATCTGTCGGGAGTCACCGGAGCCTGGGCTGAGCCAGTATATCTGTTACGTGTTCCAGTGTGCCAGCGAGTCTCTGGTAAGTGGTGTGACTGCTGTCTCTGAGCTCCCGCCCACACCCCTGGGCTAGTGGGAGATTCATCTCTGGTGAACCCAGGCCTCACACAGCAGCCATCCATGGAAAAAGAAGAGCATCTCGAAGTAGATTTCTGCCCTTTGAAGCAGCACCCTCAAGGAAAGCCAAAAACAAATGTGTCCTGGCGGTTTTTAAGCCTGGATAAAAACAAATCGGGACGTGTTGCTGGGAGGATTTTTCAAAGATAGGAAAGACTAATAATAGGAGGAGAACTGTTGCTTTTTCCATTGCTCCTGTCATCAGATAAGGAAGACCTCTTATTCTCTCAATTGCTGTAACATCTCAGAATAGGTGGTGCTGATTTCAGCAGGGTAGAGGACAGTTTTGCTTTTTCCTTTTAATTTCATTAGCCCTGCCCCCATTTTAAAAATACTTTCTTTGAAAGTTCCCGTCGTGGCACAGCGGAAATGAATCTGACCAGGAACCATGAGATTGTGGGTTCTATCCCTGGCCTCGCTTAGTGGGTTAAGGATCTGGCGTGGCTGTGTCTGTGGCATAGGCCGGCAGCTGTAGCTCCGATTCAGCGCCTCACCTGGGAACCTCCATATGCCACAAGCGTGGCCCTAAAAAGCAAAAACAAACAAACAAAACCCCCCCAAAACAAAAAAACTTTCTTTATGGTCTTTTTGAGCCTTTGTTTTCTTTCTTTGGAATTTGAAAGTCGGCTTTTCTCTCCAACACTCCCACCCACCTACCCCACCCCCCCTTTTAAAAGGGGGTGCAGTTAGAGTTTGAGAAGAAAGACGTAGGGCAGACTTGGAAATAGATCTGGTTGACTGAAAATAAGTTGATGTTTTTCCCTAAAATTGTGCACTCATTCTTCCACTCGTGTTATCTCTTCTAAGCATTGTAATACAGACCTTTCCATGTGTCTGTCAGCATTCTTTGAAGCAAAGCATTTCCTTAAGTTATTTCCTTCCACCCCAGGGAAACACACACCATTTGGACATATGCAGAGTAAGGCAGGCAGCATCCTCCTCATTTCCTGGATGCATGTTGTCATCCTTCCTGCTCATGCTTGCCTCCACATTCCCAGTGTGGACACTGAGTTGAGGAACCAGGGAATAAACTGGTGCAGAGGCACTTTCGGACTACTGCTCTACTTCAGGTCCTAACCCTTTTCTCTAGGGACTGTTGGACTCCCATGGCGAACAGGTGCTTACTCAAGAGAGTAACTTTTGAGTTTGGTTCTCACTCTGGATGGTTAGCCACAGCAATGAAAAATCCACATGTTGCTATCCAGTAGAGATATCAGAGGTCTTAGAGGTTCAGTTCAGGACTCAAGATAGAAATTGGAGAGTTGTTATGTAAAAAGTAGTTGAAGGCATGGACGTGATGAGCGCCCAGGGCGGGAAGAAAACAAGAAAGCTAAAGAGAGCCACGGCCACAACCCTGGAAAATGCCAGTCTCGTAAGAGTAGCAAATGATAGGCGTTCCCATCGTGGAATCAGCAGTAATGAACCTGACTCGTATCCATGAGGATGCAGGTTGGATCCCTGGCCTCGCTCCCTAGGTTAAGGGATACGGCATTACTATGAGCTGAGGTTGTAGGTTGCAGGTGAGACTCGGATCCCGTGTTACTGTGGTTGTGGTGTAGGCTGACAGCTATAGCTCCGATTTGACCCCTACTAGCCTGGGAACTTCCATGTGCCACGGATTCGGCCCTAAAAAACAAAACCAAACCAAACAAAACCCAAGAAAGAAAAAAGAAGATAGCAATTTCAGGGATGTTTGCCCCACTCTTCACCCATCCCCCATGCAGCTTGCCCTTTCTCTGTCCCTCCTCCAGTCTGTGGCTGATTCTGTTTCCGGATCTCTTGCTCTCCTGCCTTCCCCAAACCTGTTGTAGATCCTGTATTTTATTTTGGCTGCTGCATTTGCCTAACTTCCCAATTTAGAAACCATAGCTTGCTCTCTTGCACCATCTAGATCCACCTGTTTACTGAATCTGATAAACTCAAAGATAGAAATATCCCTGGGAGTTCCCGTCGTGGCGCAGTGGTTAACGAATCCGACTAGGAACCATGACGTTGCAGGTTCGGTCCCTGCCCTTGCTCAGTGGGTTAACGATCCGGCGTTGCCGTGAGCTGTGGTGTAGGTTGCAGACGCGGTGCGGATCCCGAGTTGCTGTGGCTCTGGCGTAGGCCGGTGGCTACAGCTCCGATTCAACCCCTAGCCTGGGAACCTTCATATGCCGCGGGAGCGGCCCAAGAAATAGCAACAACAACAACAACAACAACAAAAAAAAGACAAAAAAAAAGAAATATTCCTGTATCCGTCTCCTCTCCTTTTCCTCTTTGCCTGGTACCCAAGTCTGGGCATTCATCTTCTTTACTGACATTATTGCGTTCGTGTCCTAACTAGTCTCCCTGCCACTGGTTTACTCTCTCATCTATCCACTTCCTACATCCTGTGATAGTTTTATTTCTCCCTCCTTATTAAGGGACAAAAATCTCGATTGTCTAGTATGGCAGAAGGGCCCTCCTTAGTCTTCTCTGGTGTCCACTGGAAAGCTCGCCCTTTCGTGACAACTGTGGCCTCACACGTGCTGTTCTGTGACCTAAGCTCTCTCCAGGCTAGACTCCAGAGGCTGGTGTGACAACTAGGTAGGATGGTGTCATTATTTGGCTTGCTACTGGAGGAGCAACTGGTTCAAGCACAGGACACATAAGATCAAGGATCTAAATGAGTGGCGGGGCCCACGGAAGTGCAGCTGACATTCTGAGGTTACTGTTGGCTGCATGGAGTGAGGGGTCTGCCTCTCAGAGGAGGCCAGAGCCAGGGGTTACAGCTTTTATTTTTTTATTTTTATTGTTTAATTTTTCTATTATTACAAGGTATGGTTATTATATATCTATATCTATATCTATATCTATCTATCTATCTATCTATCTATCTATCTATCTATCTATCTATTTTTTTTGCTTTTTAGGGCCGCACTGGCAGCACATGGAAGTTCCCAGGCTAGGGGTCAAATTGGAGCTGTAGCTGCTGGCCTACACCCAGCCACAGCGATGCAGGATCCAAGCCGTGTCTGTGACCCACACCACAGCTTATGGCAACGCCAGATCCTTAACCCACTGACCAAGGCCAGGGATTGAATCTTTGTCCTCATGGATTCTAGTCAGATTCGTTTCCACGGAGCCATGGCAGGATCTCCTGGTTATAATTTTTGATTCCATAGGTACTGCAGGTTTTTTACAAAATTTGTTTTATTGAAGCACAGTTGATTTAAAACGTTGTGTTAATTCCTGCTGTACAACAAAGCGATTCAGTTATACATATATATTCTTTTTCATCTTCTTTTCCATTATGGTTTATCAAGGATATTGCATATAGTTTGCATCTGCTAATCCCAAACTGGCCTCACTCCTTTTATACCATCACATAGGGAAGGCAACCATATCCCCATACCCCTCAAGGGTCCACCCTGCTACCCTGCTTCTATACAAGGAGATTGTATTTCTTTCTTTCTTTTGGCCATTACCTCTTATTTTTTTTTCTTTTTCTTTTTTTTTTTTGGCTGCATCCACGGCATGCAGAAGTTCCAGGCCAGGGACCTAACCTGCACCACAGCAGGTCCTTAACCCACTGAGCCACCAGAGAACTCCTTTCTCTTTATCTGTTTTCATTCTCTTTCTGGCTGCTGCATTGGATGGGAAGCAGGCCACGCTTCACTTTGCTGTGACTTGAACCCCCTTCCCCTTCTCTTTTGCTGTGTTTTTTTAGGATCCTGCCTAAAGATCACATCTTAGTGAAGGCATTCTGACACCCTCTTTTTCAGGAATTGACTCCTTTAGTTCCTTTGTCGTCAGTGCTTTTGCTCCATCTTGTTCATAGGTTTCTAAGAGATCCTGTAAATCCCTTTTCTTTCTTTTTTTTTTTTTTTTTTTTGCTTTTTAGGGCCACACCCATGGCATTTGGAAGTTCCCAGGCCAGGGGTCGAATCAGAGCTACAGCTGCTGGCCTGTGCCACAGCCACAGCCACATGGGATCTGAACCGAGTCTGAGATCTACACCACAGCTCTTGACAATGCCGGGTCCCTGACCCACTTAGTGAGGTCAGAGATCGAACCCGCATCCTCATGGATACTAGTTAGATTCGTGTCCTCTGCGCCATGATGGGAACTCTCTTTTTCTTATGTATTTTTCACATAACTTGCTACTCCACTGGATTGTGAATCCTACAGGGTTCAGACTGTTCTGATTGTTGTTGTCTTCCTCAGTTTCTAGCATAGCAGGTGTTTGTTAGGTGTGTTTTGAGTGAGTGAGTGGGTTATTCTTCATGTCAGGCAATCATTTCCTAGGTGCTGGTTAATCTCTGATTACTGGATAACCTACACTGAAAGGAAAACTGTAACACCTTCTGCTGTCCAACCTCTTTCACCAGTTTTGTTTTGTTTGTGGTTTTTAGTATTTTTGTTTTACCCTCACGCATGTGGAATGAGTTTTCGACACAGGGAGTCAGTGGAAAGTCAGGGAACATGCTGCATTTTCCCCCTTAAGAAGCTCTGTGACTAAGGCAACAGACCAGGCTGGCTGAGAATGTCTTCCTATTACATGGAAGCTGGACCAGAATCCCTGTTTGAGAATCGTTCTTCTTAAGAACGGGTCTGGCTAGAATCTTTGAAATCCGTTTGACTTGAATTTTATCAGTAAGCACCTTAACTGGATGGTGAGAACTAGAACTGCAAGCTTAGAGGAAAAATTAAATGTAAATTTCCTGTATAAAGGAGGATGGTTCAAGCAGCTGACATATAGAATGAAACAGTCAAATATTATAGGTCTAAGCAGTGTGCGATTGATGTGGCTTTGCAGTTGGGAAAGACAAAGTATTGTAAAACCACACATGCTGTGTTGACTCTCTGAGTACAAAGAATTCACAACTAGCATTTTCAGTTACTTCTCTACAGCAATTGCTATGAATTGATAAACAGTATCGGGTTCTGATGGTCCCAGGAGGGGACCTTTCTTCTTTCCTTGTTTTGTGAAATAGCCCAAGGCAGGTGGCTTAAACTTGTTTAAGCAACCCTAACGATTTCTGAAAAATATCATTTCCGCTTTCTCCAAAATTGGTTTAAAAGGTGTGTAAAAAAAAAAAAAAATGACAGTGACTACTATTCAGAGACAAAGAAAAAGTAGAACTCCACAGACCCATAGAAGCAGACAATAATATCCAGGGAAAGTATAACCAAAAAACTAATCAAAACAAAACACCCCCCCCACCCCGGCCCAAAATCCAGGGTACCAAGACCCAGGATTTGTATAGGGTTAAGAGTGTAGATTTTTCCAGAGAATTAGGCTAGATAATCCTTTTTTTTTTTTTTTTTGTCATGCTCACAGAACGTGCGAGTTCTGGGGCCAGGGATCAAGCCCATGCCACAGTGGTGACCTGAGCAACAGCAGTGACAATGCCAGATCCTTAACCTGCTGAGCCACCAGGGGATAGACTCCTAGTCTAGAAAATCTTTTGAAGTCCTTACACATTCTGTCATTCTTATTCTAAAATGCTACAAAACACCTACGTTTGGCATATAAATGTTTATGAGTATTATCTCCATGACAGATTTTAACCTTAGTATTGTAAATTGTCTTTCTTGGTTCCATCACATACTTTTCTCTGGAAATTTAATTTTGCCTGATGGTCACACCGAGAGTGTTTTCTTTTGTTTTCATATGACTGATTTATCTTTGCCTCTTCTTTTACTTTTAATCTTTTTTTTTTGTCTTTTCTAGGGCCACTCCCTCGGCATATGGAGGTTCCCAGGCTAGGGGTCTAATTGGAGCTGTAACCGCCAGCCTACACCACAGCAACAGCAACTCGGGATCCAAGCCATGTCTGCGACCTACACCACAGCTCAGGGCAACGCAGGATCCTTAACCCACTGAGCAAGGCCAGGGATTGAATCTGCAACCTCATGGTTCTTGGTGAGATTCGTTAACCACTGCACCACGACGGGAACTCCTACTTTTAATCTTTTAACACCACTTACAATTTGTTATTGCTGTTGTTGTATCTAGGCTTAAAACAATACAGTTATTCATAGTACACTAATTTAACTTTTAGTTGCCTTAATCCCATCATAGAATGTATAGGCTATCTGGGAAAAAATAGTAGACTTAAGAAAAAATTAAAATTTTTAGAAGCCAAGTAAGGTTTTTAGAATATTTACAACTGGGAGAAATTGGTAGTCACATTTCACTCACTATTAAAATGACCTCTTATTTCATATAGAAATAGATAAAAAAAACCATGAAAGTTCACTATTTCCATTTGGAGGCCTTTAACAGCACAGTTTTTTTGTTTGTTTGTTTGTTTGTTTTTTGCTTTTTAGGGCTGAACGCAAAGCATATGGAAGTTCCCTGGGAGCAAGAGGTTGAATCAGAGCTGCAGCTGCCAGCTTACACCACAGCTCACGGCAATGCCAGATCCTCAACCCACTGAAGAGGCACAGGGATTGAACCCACATCCTCATGGATACTAGTTGGGTTTGTTACCACTGAGCCACAACAGGAACTCCTGCAACACAGTATGATTAAATAACAAATAATAAACCAATGTGCAAACTAAGCAGATGACTAACCCCTTCAGTGCCATAAATAAATGACCCCTAGCCTGGGTACCTCCATATGCTGCAGGTGCGGCCCTAAAAAGGAAAAAAAAAAAAATACCATTGAAGTAGCAGATCAGTACATTGTGTCATACACATGAAAACGGTCTTATTTCAGCCAGCTTTGAATTTTATTTATATTAATTGAAAGTCTAACTTCCAGACTTCATCTTTTCTCTCTCTACCAGCTCTGTGGTCATCAGAATTCCATTATTCATTATTTAGTCAGCATGAACAGAGTCTCACATTGCTGTTGGGCTTTTTATTTTATTTTTTGCTTTTTAGGGCCCACGCATGGCATATGGAGGTTCCCAGACTAGGCGTCCAGTCAGAGCTACAGCTGCCGGTCTGCACCACAGCCACAGCAACGCAGGATCTGAGCTGCTTCTGCAGCGTACACCACAGCTCACAGCAACACCAGATCCTTAACCGGCTGAGCGAGGCCGGGGATCGAACCTGAAATGTCAGTGTTCCTAGTCAGATCCGTTTCCACTCCACCACAATGGGAACTCCGCTGTTGGGCTTTTAATGTGTTACCCTGAAAGCAAAAGTTTATAGACCTGGATTTTGTTTCTTCTTGTAGGTCGATGAGGTGATGCTGACTCTCAAACAGGCTTTCAGTACGGCCGCTGCCCTGCAGAGTGCCAAGACCCAGATTAAGCTGTGTGAGGCCTGCCCTATGCACTCTTTGCATAAGCTCTGTGAACGGATTGAAGGTACCGTATCAGTTGGCCTTGGCAAAACAGGAGTTTGCTTTGGCATTTGGAAGTGAGAAAGCCGCTACTGTTGTTGACTGGTTCTTTGTTTCGAGGTGCAGCAAAAGCCCCAGCATCATTTCTCATGTCCAGTCAGATTTGTGCTGTCAGTCTCTCCTAGGTGCTTGGCTGTTTTTCCTCTTTCTCTCTCTCTCTTTAATTTTTTTTGCTTTTTTTTTCTGAAGGCAGATGCAAGGGAGGAACGAGCATTTCCCACAGTTCTTAAGACTCTGCTACTTGCACAGTGAGAACTGACCAAATATTTGTTGTATGAATGAAGAAAGGCAAAACCATCCCAGAATGTGGACTGTTTACTTAAGTCTTTCCTTTTTTTCCCTTTGCACTTGGTAATGTGTTTTTTTTGTTTTTTTCTTTTTTTTCTTCTAAAAGTTTAGAACAGGAGTGAAACTTGCATGGTTTTTGAGGGACATTTGAAAATCACAGAGGGAATTCCCGTTGTGGCTCAGTGGTAATGACTCTGACTAGTATCCATGAGGATGCAGGTTCAATCCCTGGCCTTGCAGTGGCTTCAGTATCAGGCTGTGTCTGTGGCCGTGGCTGTGTCTGTGGCCATGGCTGTGTCTGTGGCCATTAGCTGCAGCTCGACCCCTAGCCTGGGAACTTCCATGTGCCAAAGGTGTGGCCCTAAAAAGCAAAAAAGAAGAAAGAATATTAGAGTTCTCATTGTGGCTCAGCGGAAACAAATCTGACTAGCATCCATGAGGATGCATGTTCAATCCTGGGCCTCACTCAGTGGGTTAAGGATCCAGCGTTGCCATGAGCTGTGGTGTAGCTCGCAGACACGGTTTGGATCTTTTGTGTTGCTGTTGCTGTGGCTGTGGCTGTGGTGTCAGCTGGCAGCTACAGCTCTGATTAGACTGGCTCGAAACCTCCGTTTGCCTTGGGTCTGGCCTTAAAAAGACAAAAAAAAAAAAATCACACAGCCGTGATATCATAAAGCAGGTTCAAAAGTGTGTTTGGACGAGGGGGAGGGGAGTGAAGGAGAAGTGATTTTGACTCATCTTCGCTTCTTCTCCTTGTCTCTTACTAACAAAAAAGGCTGAGAACTACTGCACCAGAGGAGACACACAATTTACTAAGCACCTGTTAAGCATCTTGCATGCGCTGGGCAGTGTGCTCGGCACTGGGGATGCAGAGATGATTGAGACGTGGACTGTGCTTTCAGGAAGCCTATAGTCTAGAGCAGAAGACAGGCGTGCATGCATGTAAATGCAGTTTAGTATGATAGGTGTTACAGTTGATGGGGAGACTGCAAACTCCAGAACAAAGCAGAAAATGGACTAGCTGTTATAAATGCAAATTGTGATATCTGTTTAGTAGGCAGGAGGATCCTAGGGACGTGGCAGAACTGATGAATAGCCGTATTTACTGAATATCCACTGTGTAAACAAGGACCATTTATTTATTTATTTACTTATTTATTTGTCTTTTTGTCTTTTTAGGGCCGAACCCACGGCATATGGAGGTTCCCAGGCTAGGGGTCTAATCGGAGCTCTAGCTGCTGGCCTACACTACAGCTCATGGCAACGCCCGATCCTTAACCTACTGAGCGAGGCCAGGGATCAAACCTGCAACCTCATGGTTCCTAATCGGATTCATTTCTGCTGCGCCACAACGGGAACTCCAATAAGGACTATTTAAATGTAATATTTAAATTTTAAAATGTATAATTCTGATTTTACAGAATGCACCTTATTTTCAAACATAACGTATGTATATATATAATCTTTACAAAAATGAAATATTCTTTGGTATATGGTAATGGAAATATTATAGGGTTTATTTATTTATTTTATTCTTAGTTGCTATTTCTCCAATACAGTTTTTTTTCTACTGCACAGCATGGTGACCCAGTTACACATACCTATATACATTCTGTTTTCTCACATTATTATGCTCCATCAAAAGTGATTAGACATAGTTCCCAGTGCTACGCAGCAGGATCTCATTGCTAATCCAGTAATGGGAATATTATAGCTGGGGAGGAAAAGCTGAATGACTCAGGAAATGATGTTCCATCAGTTTGCTATGCAGAGAGGCGAAGATTCCTTCCACTTATCCCACTCACAATACTTTCTAGATAGAGCAAAGTCTAAAGAGTAGGCAAACAAAATATTAAAATCATTAAAAGAAAATAAAAATGTTATTTTGTCCCTGAACGCAAAAGCCTTCATTGAGACACAAAAATGCAGAAGCTATCAAAAGAAGGCATTGATAGATTTGACTTCATAAAATCTTAACATTTTTACATAACAACAGCTGCTTACTCTCAGGTTAAATGATAAGCAACAAACGGCAGATTGCTGTTCAGAATTTTTTTTTTTTTGGTCTTTTTGGAGCTGCACCCTCATATGGAGGTTCATATGAGGTTCTTATGAACATATGGAGGTTCACGTGAGGTTCATATGAACATATGGAGATTCCCAGGCTAGGGATCTAATTGAAGCTGCAGCTTCTGGCCTCCACCACAGCCACAGCAACTCGAGATCCAAGCCGCGACGGTGACCTACACCATAGCTTGAGGCAATGCCAATCCTTAACTCACTGAGCGAGGCCAGGGATCGAACCTGCATACTAGTCAGATTCTTTTCCTCTGAGCCATGACCGCAACTCCCTGATGTTCAGAATTTTTTTATTTTTTTGGTCTTTTTGCCGTTTCTTGGGCCGCTCCTGCGGCATATGGAGGTTCCCAGCCTAGGGGTCGAATCAGAGCTGTAGCTTCCAGCCTACTCCAGAGCCACAGCAACACAGGATCCGAGCCGCATCTGTTACCTACACCACAGCTCACGGCAACGCCGATCATTAACCCACTGAGCAAGGGCAGGGATTGAACCCGCAACCTCATGGTTCCTAGTCGGATTCGTTAACCACTGCGCCACAACGGGAGCTCCTGTTCAGAATTTTTAAGGATGGTTATTATCTATAAGAAAAGGATAAAACCACCAGTAGTAAATTATGCAAATCATATTAAAAAACGCTCCTCTGAAAAAAAAAGGTCCAATAATAAAAATGAGAAGATGCTCAATCCTATCAGATATCAGAGACATGAAGATGAAAATAGCAGTAAGATACTCACCCGATTAACTGTTGCTAAGATTGTAGGGATTGTTACATTTATGTGATGTAGATGGGAGTGTGAATTGGTACAGCCATTTGCAGGACAATATATACGCTGTCAACCAGCAATTCCATGTCTTGATAAGAGAAACTCATGTATAGATTCATAAGGTGACATTTTCAAGGGTATTATTTGTAAGTATTAGAAAATTGGAAACAACCTAAATGTCCATCAGTAGCAATTGAACTATGCTCATATAGTGGAGCAATGAATGGGACTGAATCTCACCTATCAACTTGGATACGTCTTAAAGTTATATTATTGAGTGAAAAGAATAATTTGCTGAGTCGTACTTACTCTTGGATGCCGAATCTAGAGAAATACATAAAATAATACCTCATATTTCTTTTCTTTTCTTTTCTTTTTTTTTTGCCTTTTCTAGGGCCACTCCTGTGGCATATGGAGGTTCCCAGGCTAGGGGTCTAATTGGAGCTGCAGCCTCCAGCCTACACCAGAGCCACAGCAACTCGGGATCCAAGCTGCATCTGTGACCCACACCACAGGTCACGGCAACGCCGGATTCTTAACCCACTGAGCAAGACCAGGGATCGAACCTGCAACGTCATGGTTCCTAGTCGAGTTCGTTAACCACTGTGCCACGACGGGAACTCCTACCCTCTATTTCTTTTTAAAAAAACTCTTAGAAGTTCCTGCTGTGGCACAGCGGGTTAAGGATGTGGTGTTGTGTCTGTGGCAGTTTGGGTCACTGCTGAGGCACAGATTTCGTTCCTGACTCAGGAACTTCCATATGCCTCAGGTGTGCCCCCCCAAAAAAAACCCCCAAAACCTTTTAATTTGGTCTAAAGACTTACAGAAAACTTGCAGAGAGTTTCCAAATATTCGTCCCCACACTTTCCCTGTCATTAACATCTCACATAGCCCAGCGCTATGATCAGAACAGGACTTTAGCATTGGTACAATATTATTATTCAAACGAAATACTTCTTTTGATCTTTGCCAGCTCCATTTGATTTAATTTAATTGATTTATTTACGTATTTATTTTTTACCCAGGTCTTTTTTTTTTTTTTGTCCAGGATCCCAGTTAGAATCAGGTATTGTAAATAGTTGTTGACTCGCCGTGGTGCCCTGAAGTCTGCCACTCTTCCTCCAGCTTTCCTTTTCATTCATGACCTTGACATCTCCTATGAGGAATCACTCGGTTATTTTGCTGTACATCCATCAGTTCAGCCTGTCTGACCGCCTCTCACATTTGGACTGAAGTCATTCCTCTGAGACAAAAGCTCTATAGAAAAGGGGCTGCCTCCTTCTCAGTGCATCTTATCAAAGAGCTTGTGATGCTGATAAGATTTACTCCTAGTCTTGCTGGCCTCACCCCCTGGTCCTGGTGGTCTCAGGAATCCTTCACTGTAAAATTACTGCCATTCCCTTTGGAGCCAACACATGTCTTAGGGAAGATAGTTTGAATCTACCTAAATTTGCCCTCATGACTGTACCCACTGATTTTAGCATCTATCAATGGCAAATTCTAATATTTTAATATGTTATTTTAAATATAAGTATTTTTAATATATAAAATGTAGAACTTAGGGGAATTCCCATTGAGGTGCAGTGGAAACAAATCTGACTAGTATCCGTGAGGATGCTGGTTCGATCCCTGGCCTCCCTCAGTGAATTAAAGGATGTGGCGTTGCTGTGAGCTGTGGTACAGGTCACAGACATGGCTCAGATCCCTAGTTACTGTGGCTGTGGCGTAGGCCAGCAACTTCCATTTGACCGCTAGCCTGGGAACTTCCATATGCAGCCCTAAAAAGAAAAAAAAAACATGGAAGTTATATTACTTGGGTAATAAGATATAAATCAAATCTATATATAAATAAAAAATTACATTAGAAAAAACTGGAAGCAAATATGCTCTAGATGTTGGTAAAATAATGATGAGTATCATTTTCCTTTTTGAATTTTGTTTTCAACTTCACACTGTACACATGTTCTGTCTATGCAGACAAAGCTAAACACTTTGGAATCAAAAGACAACTTTGTATTTTTTTGTTTTGTTTTGTTATTTCTCTTTTAAAACTACATTGTAGGTGCGTTTTAAACTATGTTTTCAATTATGGAAAAAAGTTTTAAACTTTCATAAAAGTAGGCAGCCATCAAAAAGAACGAAATACCAGCATTTTTAGCAACATGGATGGACCTAGAAACTATCATGCTAAGTGAAATCAGCCGTACAATAAGACACCAACATCAAATGCTTTCACTGACATGTGGAATCTGCAAAAAGGACAGACGGAACTTCTTTGCAGAAAAGATGCTGACTCACAGACATTGAAAAACTTAGGGTCTCCGGAGGAGACAGTTTGGGGGGTGGGGGGATGTGCTTGGGCTGTGGGATGAAAATCCTGTGAAATCAGATTGTTATGATCATTATACAACTACAGATGTGATAAATTGATTTGAGTAATAAAAAAAAAGAAGAAACAAATAACAATAGCCTAAAAAAAAAAAAAAAGTAGGCAGCCCGTCAGAAGCTGGGCATACCCTGCAGCAGAGCTTTAGTAGATAATAAGTACTCTGTTTATGTGTATATAAGGCTGGAACTCAGTTTTGTGGCATCTGAAGTGTTTATGCTTTTAGGGACCTTTGTAAAGAAAGAGAATACAAGTTATACATCTAGGAGTTCCCATTGTGGCTCAAGGGTTAAAGACCTGAAGTTGTCTCAGAGGATTTGGGTTCAATCTCTAGCCCTGATCAGTCGGTTAAGGATCTGGCATTGCCACAAGCTGTGTTGTAGGTCATAGGTGTGGCTTGGATCCAGTGTTGCTGTGGCCATGGTGTAGGCCTCAGCTGCAGCTCTGATTCGACCCCTAGCCTGAGAATTACCGTATGCTGCAGGTGCAGCCGTAAAAAACCCTAAAAAACAAATTATACATCCAGAATGAGTGGGACCCCTCCCAAGACTGCAAAGGACTTTGCAACTTAAGCTTCCCTAGCTTCAAAGTATGCATCTATCTGAAGGGAGCAAAGGAAAGATTCTTGTGGATTGGAAAGGATTCACAAAGGCTGCTTTTCCTGAGGCGTTGGATGACACCTTCTGATTGGATTTCTTACCCCTGCCTTTGACATCGTGCAAAGTGAGCAAAAGATAGGGCAGTGCTCTGAGAGAATGAAAGGAATAACAATAAAGCAGATACTCTCATATGGCTTACTGTCTCTGGGCACTATTGTGTTTTCCATGTAGAAATCCCGCCAAATAGGGACCGTTTTGAATCCTCACATTACTCGTGAGAACCCTGAAGCACTGAGACACAGAGTGGGTAAGAACGGCCACATCCTCATTGCCTGGGAAGGGCAGAACCAGGCTCTGAACTTGTTCAGTCTGTTTCCAAAGCAACCTGATGCTTCTCTCTGAAAGTGTATCAGACATCTGCGATGTGCAGGGCCAAGATGTCTAGAAGCCTTAGCATCCGTGTGTTTCCCCAGGCGTTGTTGCCATCTACGTCAGATAACAGTGTGACTTCTCAACTTGTGTTATGCGTAGGTACGAAAGTGTAAAGCTGGAGAAAGGACCACATTTAGACTCAAAACAAATTAATAGTAGAAAATGAGAAAGATATTTAGATGTACCTAGATAGTAGGATTTCATATCACTTACTCAGAATTATAGAATCCTGTCCATACATTTGGGTGCATTAATAAGGAGCTCTGTTTTTACTGGAGTTAAAAGAAAAAAAGGAAAGGGAGTAGATGAGAGTGCTGATGCGAGCCCTGATATCTCTGCTCATGTCAAAGGAGCCTCTCCATTTCGATGGGAAGGAACCGTGCCCGCTGGGTCGGTGGACCAGAGTGAATCCAGGAGGCGGTGCCTAAGGGGACCATCTCTCGAGGACCAGTCCTCAGAGGGTGAAACCAAAGTGATGTTGAGCATCATAGAGGCGGAGCAATTATCCTCAATCTTGTTTTCCTACAGTAACATCCCTGAGGGATACATAATATACTTAGCGCTCAGGATGCGTTAATTCGCTAATTAGTGATTCCAAATTGGGGGAATTAGAAGAAGTCAGAACAAATTCATGGCAGTGTAGGGGGCAGGCATAATTTGAAAATAAACTCCATCTGTTTGCAATGCTGCTCCCAAAATAAAGGTCTCAAGAAACTTCCTGGGCTGTGGATTTAGTTACCTATTTCAAATAAGTACCCTCTTTACCTCTCTTCTTGTAGGTCTTTTATCCTCCTACGCGGGCAAATAACATAATGGAATAATAAACCACATGAAACAAAACAAAAACAATCCTGCGAATCAGTGTCTTAATACATTGCCTAAAGAGACTCTTAATGAGACTTAGCCAGCAAATGATAAGCTGGGGTAACGCTTGGCCTCACACTGTCAAAATGAAGTTTAGTGCCCACTGTTTCTGTATGGGATGACAGAGATTTTCACAGTATTTTGGTGTCCATTTCACAAAGAAAGGTAGAGCAGAGGACTTTTTAGAAGCTTTTCTTCTTTCTGATTCCCATTATATACTGCATGGTGGTTTAGAACAGGCACTGTATGCATTCGAACCACTGTGCAATGAATTCTGGTTCTTTTAAAACAATGCATATTTTGAGGTGACTCTTCCAGGGATTTTAAAGAGAAGTCTACCTATGAGGTTCGTTAAATATTATATATAACTAGATAGCCTCTTTTTATGTATGTGTGTATGCATATATGTATGTGCGTATTTACTGGTTGTGTTTTTAGGGCTGCACCTGTGGCATATGCAAGTTCCCAGGCTAGGGGCTGAATTGGAACTGCAGCTGCCAGCCTACAGCACAGCCACAGCAATGTGGGATCTGAGCAGTATCTGTGACCTACACCAAAGCTCATGGCAATGCCGGGTCCTTAACCCACTGAATGAGGCTAGAGATCAATCCCATGTCCCCATGGATACTAGTTGGGTTCCTTACTGCTGAGCCACCATGGGAACGCCTAGATATCCTCTTTTTAATCAAAATACAATACCATGAGTAGCAGTTCCATAACTTGCCCCTAACTGTGCAAAGGAGATTTGTTCCTTAAAAACGGATGGCTGGGTGAATCATTGTAAATCGGAATTACATTATTCCCTTTTTTAAAAAATGTGTAGAAACAAAAAATGTTTTTATGAAAAAAATTTTGGCCTAGGACTTAATATAAGTTATGTGTAGAAGTGTGATATATAAATAATACGATGTCAAAAGGTAAACAGTTTCTTGGTAAAATAATAGCCCTAAAAAATATCCCTAAATACTAATGCTGACCTTGGCGTTTTATTGCCAAGACCTGCATAAGGGGGAGAGCTTCCTGTCTAAGCTTTAGTTCTGCTCTTTAATACTGTTACTCTTTTTTAAATGTCAAGCTTTAAGTTTAGAGATTTCCGCTAAACCCCTGTGAGCTTCTAGGGTGGCTAAATTTGTTAGTATATTCCATTGTCTCTGGTTATGCTGTTGCTTTGGTATCATTTAGACATTTTTTGTTAATGAATCTGAATTCAGGGTCACTCACAGGGTCACTGACAAGGCCATCACGTCACTGATTTTGGTGAGAGACAGGATTTTGTCTTTTATTTTCATCATTTCATTGCAGTATTCCAAGGCTTGTTGTAGGCAGGAGTGCATCTCCTAGAGATTTAACCTGCTGGTGAAGGGACAAGCTCCAATGCATTACTTATATACCTGTGGGGCCAGAATCTGTTTACCAACAATCCCCTTCCCTTCTTTTAGGTCTCTACCCACCAAGAGCCAAGCTGGTAATACAGAGGCACCTCTCATCATTGACTGATAATGAGCAAGCTGACATCTTTGAACGAGTCCAGGTAACATTCTTTCTAGGCTTCAGAAACAAGACCTAAGGAATGAGAATTGGGCCCTGTTTTTGTGAGTTCATTTTCTTCCTTTCTCCATCTGAAGTTCAAGCTGCATATCCTATTGTACCATGTGGTAGTTACTAGAATGCCACTGTTACTTGTGCTTCCAAGAGCAGCTAGACATGGAACACTTAGTTTTATGTATGTTCCTCTGTGAGACCGATTCAACTAACTGAGAATAGGATAAAACAATATTCATTAAAGATATTAGCCTGTAATTTTGGAGGAGGGAGTGGGATGGACTGGGAGTTTGGGGTTAGTAGATGCAAACTATTGGAATGGAGAAGCAGTGAGGTCCTGCTGTATGGTACACTCTCTTGGGATAGAACATGATGGAAAATAATATAAGAAAGGGAATGTGTGTATACACACACACACACACACACACACACAGGAATGACTGGGTCACTTTGCTATACAGCAGACATTGGCACAACATTATAAAACAACTACACTTTAATTAAAAAATTCAAAAAAAAGAATAAAACAGAAGCCGTATTGCCATAATGTGCTTTTGGTTTGTCTGTTCAACAGAAAATGAAGCCCATCAATGACCAGGAGGAGAATGAACTTGTCATTTTACATCTGAGGCAGCTCTGTGAAGCCAAGCAGAGGACACACATTCACATTGGGGAAGGCCCATCGGTGAGAAGGTTTCGCCTTGACCTATTTTTGGTTTGTTTTTTTTCATACACTCCATCAAAGTACCCTTTTCTTCTTGACCAATGAGACCCACCACTCCTGGTTCCATATTTGATACTTGGGTGTGGCTTTGTGTCCTATATTCCCTCCCCAAGCAAAGGAGAAGGCTTCTCTCTCGGAAGTTTTCTGGCACTAAGAACCGGGGAAGGAGTTCCTGTTGTAGCTCAGCAGTTAATGAACCCAACTAGTATTCAGGAAGATGCGGGTTCAATCCTTGGCCTTGATCAGTGGGGTAAGGATCCAGTGTTGCCGCGAGTTGTGGTGAAGGTCACATATGTGGCTCAGATCCTTGTTGTTGTGGCTGTGGCATACACTGGCAGCTGCAGCTCAGATTCAACCCCTGGCCTGGGAACTTCCATATGGCACAGGTGTGGCTCTAAAAAGACGGGGAAAAAAAGAAAGAAAGGAAGAAAAAGAAAGAAAGAAAGAAAGAAAGAAAGAAAGGAAGGAAGGAAGGAAGGAAGGAAGGAAGGAAGAAAGAAAGAAAGAACGAACGAAAGAACGAACCAGGGAATATACATATGTACATAGTGGCTTCTTATCTCTATATGAAATAAAATGTTTAGAGAACCAAATAGAGTGGATACACTGTAGATTCTCATGCAGTCTAGTACTATCGGTGAATATTTGTTGAAAAGAGAAATGACCCACTCACACATGAAAATGGAATTACAACAAAGGCATTAGAAGAATCCGGCTTTACTGGAAGATACTTTGTTCTTTGAAACCTATTTCTTGTTTTTCCTGCCAGTTTGGACATACAGGCAACTTGGAAAGGGATGGTTATCGTTGTTAATCAGAATGACAGCCATAAACATTGACATCTCAAGATTAATTTTTGTTAAACACGGGAGGAATGTCTTAGCAGAAAGGAAAGGTCTTATTTCTGTCTTTTTATTACTTACGATATTAATAATTGAACCCTTTTTCCATATAATTTTTATGTTCACATTGTGGATCCTAACTTCTTACTTCTAACAGAGCTAGAGAAGAATTCCTGTGCTTTTTAATGACCTATCATAAGCCTGTCTTTAAAGCTTCATTTAACCTTGGGTATTTCCAAACGAAAATTGATGTGTTTCTTTCTCTAGACTATTTCCAGTAGTACAATCCCGGAAAATTCGACGAGCAGTGGAAGGTTCAAACTTGACATCCTGAAAAATAAAGCTAAGAGATCTTTAACTAGCTCCCTGGAAAACATCTTCTCAAGGGTAAGATCAAACTGAGGCTCTTGTCTGTGTTTTCTGACTACTTTGCTTCATTCTCAACTGGCTCACAGAACATTTTCTTAGGAAAAAAACCTTAAGATTAATTTAGTTAGCCCTTATTTAAAACAATCTCTGAAAATTTAGTTTCATTTGCAGCTCTAGCTTTATTTTGGTGCCTCTGATATCTGTCTTTGAGCAGTAGAGATTTAGTAGCAGAGATATATGTATAGAAAAGGAGAAATAGAACATTGATGCCCAGTCCTATGAGACCTTTTTATCTTTTGCCACATTTTATTTTGTGTTGTTTTTTCCTTTCTTTTTTTTTTTTTTTTGCTTTTTATGGATGCATGTGTGGCATATGGGAGTTCTCAGGCTAGGGGTCGAATCAGAGCTACAGCTGCTGACCTATGGCACAGCCACAGCAACGCAGGATCCGAGCTGCATCTGTGACCTACCCCCACAACTCATGGCAACGCCAGGTCCCCAACCCACTGAGCAGGCCAGGGATCAAATCTACATCCTCATGGATACTAGTCGGATTCATTTCTGCTGCGCCACAATGGGAATGTCCAGTTTGCCACATTTTAAAGTTATAAAGAAACCCCTCTTTAGCTCATTCTCAGAAAGCTGATAGGGAAGGCTTAAAATAGTGAGTATAAGTTCATAGAAATGTATGTGTTCCATTTAGTGAATTTATATATTCTGTTTAGAAATAAGCCAAGTGATTTCTCTTCCTCTCCTTCCTGAACAGTTCACTCCGAAAGCTATTGGACAAGATGCTTGTGTCTTGATCTTGGGTCTGTGAGGCAGGCAGCCACAGTGGCTCAGTGCAGGAAGACAGAGGCTGTATGGGTGCTGGGGCAGATGGTTCTGTGCAGTGAGTGGAAACCAGAGTGGTGATGAGGGCATCAGACTGTGGGGGGTGGGGATGCCCCCGTGCGGGGTGTCAGAGCCAGGGTGGAGGGGAGAAAGCCTTCAGGGTGCCCAGGACAAGGAATTGCCTATGTTGTCTATGTCTGGGAGACTGTTTCTGTTTTGTAAATGCGTTCATTTGTATCCTTTTTTCATATGATACCAGGCATATGGAGAATCTAAAAAAAAAATGATACAAATGAACTTATTTACCTTTCCTCACCTGCGAAATGGGTGTCCTCCTACCTGTGTCAGTCACATTCTGGTGCAAAGGAAGTGTCAGAATGTTAGGAAAAGAGCCCACCATAGACATGAAGTGGGACACAGAGCAGTGGGAAGCTCCGAAACCTCTGTCACTTCCAAAATGCCACAAGGGTATTGAGAGCATTACGCTCTTGATCCCCGCTGAGGACCTTGGCTCGCTGCTCCGTATGTGCGCGGCAGACTTTGAAGTGCCGCTTGCAGAGCCTTGAACGGCTGTCATGACTTTTCAGCAAGGGCACAGCCAGTCTGTTTCGGTCAAGGTGGATAGTGTAGCTTTTGTGTCCCAGTGTGCTGCCAACTGCCATCAATTATGTGACCTAACAAGGTCTCGCTTACACCATACACCGCAGCATGGACTCGTGGGGAAGGCTGGCACGTACCCATGTTGTATCGAAGGTTATATAGGAAAGGGGTTTTGTGGACTTCTGAAACTTGTCTGTTTATTTATTTATTTTTCTTTCTGAGTGAGATGGTAGAAAATTGACACTCCAGGCATGGTGTTTGGCTCCCAGTTGCTGCTATTTTTAAATGTCAGCATATTTTATTTAACTAACTATAGTTGTTTATGAAATAGGATATGTTTTTAAGATGCTTTAGAGCTCAGCTCAATAATAATTCAAAAGTGGGTCCAAAGGAAAAGACTCAACACCCACATTACCACGTTATAACAGCTAAAACTGAAACGCTGTGTGTTCAGAGATGCAAAGACAGGCTCTTGTATTGTTTGTCGGTTGCCTCTGCTTAAACTGATGTTTTCCAAAAGAAGACTGTTTACTAGTATATGCATATATTCCTGAAAGAGAAATATTTACTAATAGAAAGTGTGAGTCATTGGAAAACTGTCCTCATTTCATGGTTTCTTCAGAGTGAGAGCCATTGTCCTCACTTGCTGATGAATTAATGGGGGGGGTAGAGTATCATTTTCAAGTTCATTTATTTTTCTTTGTGTGTAAGGAAAACTCATGGATAAAACACTTCCTATGGTGAGACTGCTCATGGCACAGAGAGCAGAGAGAGGTCTTGCTGTCTGTGGGCACCTTGGGGACAGAAGGCAGAGATGGATGAGCCATCCTGGGAGCCCGGAAGCAGGGCTGGTGAGGGAGGCAGCTGCAGAGGAGACAAAGAACTGATGGAAGGGGAGAGAGCCGTTGTTTCCATTGTGATTGAATCTGGAGGGAAAGAATGAATTATTTCCTCTTAGCACATCTTTCTGTTGGCTCCCTTCCCGTCTCCTTCTCTTTTGCCCAAGCAGACTCTGGGCACAGATGACCTCCCCATCTGTCTGAATCTGGGAATCAGTGGGCAGTCTGGGAAGCCCAAGGAGAAACCCTCGGGAACTTCTGTTCCCCCAGCTGCCCCTGGATGGGATTCCATCCAGCCCTAGGATGGATCAGGTCAGAACAGAGGGCAAGGCCGCCATGTGGCCTGGGCAGCATCCAGAGCCAGAACTTGTCCTTGCTTTCCTGCTTGCAAATTACAAAATAATAACAACTGGAGTTCCCCGATGGCTTAGCAGCTGAGGATCTGGCATTATTACTGCTGTGGCTCTGGTCACTGCTTTGGTGTGGGTTCTCTCCCTGGCCTGTGAACTTCCTCATGCTGCAGTCAGAGCCAATAATAATAATAATGATGATAACAACTAAGAAGTAGGAAGGAGTGAGAATGACTATTCAACATTCCCCATAACCCCCGGGGTAATTCATTTTTGCTGGGTGTTTTGTTGTCGTCAATGTAAATATATTCTGTGTATATGTTATATATGTATCTTCTGGGCTTGTTGAACATATGCATTCTCAGAAATGAAAAAAAAACACTCCTATGATAAAATGTGTGATTTAAGTTATTTTTCTTTTTCTTTCTTTTTTTTTTTAGGGCTGCACCTGTGGCATATCAAAGTTCCCAGGCTAGGGGTTGAAACAGAGCTACAGCCTCCAGCCTATACCACAGCCACAGCAGTGCGGGATCCAAGCCGCATCTGTGACGTACACCACAGCTCATGGCAATGCTGGATCCCCAACCCACTGAGCGAGGCCAGGGATTGAACCTGCATCCTCACAGATACTAGTCGGATTCGTTTCCACTGCACCAGTACAGGACTCCCTTGTTTTTCAAATAATGGAAATGATTTGTTACCCACCTGACTGCATTCTCTATGAATAACCTGTTTGAGATAACCAGGCAGGTTGGTTGTTCAGTAGCAGCAAAAAAAGTAGAAAGCAACATGGCCTGTTTTTCTTGACCACACATATGAACCCAGTAATTTATCAGCCACATGAATAGTTTATTTTTGGAAGTATTTCATGTTACTGAATAGAACTAAAGAACTGATAGAACCTACATCAAGTTCTAGGACATTTGCAAAATAACTCTTAACCAATGTAGGCTAATTGTTGTTTTTGTAATGGTATTTTCACAAAGCTCTGTGTCTTCAGGAAGTAGTATTGAGTAATAGTTCAAGAGCTTCACTTTAAAGTTGTGCTCCCTGAATTCAAATTGCCGTTCTGCCCTTTAACTGTGTAAACATTGGCAACGTACTTCTCTGTACAGGCACTCTGAATAACTATGCTTACTTCATTAGAATTGTTGTGGAGATTAAATTAGGTAAAACATGGTAAAATACTTAACATAGTACATGGCATATGCTAAGTATTCAGTAATGTTAGAAGCAGCTCTCTTTTATGATTGATGTAGTTATTTTGGGAGCCACCAGGGATAGAAAACTATAATTAATATACACATATTAGAATAAATATTGCTTCTATGAAACAAGATAGGATATCATAAATATAAAAGAGTCAATTGAGGAGTTCCCTCTGGCTCAGCGGAAATGAATCCAACTAGGAACCATGAGGTTGCAGGTTCGATCCCCGACCTTTCTCAGTGTGTTAAGGATCTGGTGTTGTCATGGGCTGTGGTGTAGATTGCAGGCACGGCTCGGATCCCGTGTTGCTGCAGCTGTGGTGTAGGCCGGTGGCTGCAGCTCCGATTTGACCCCTGGCCTGGGAACCTCCATATGCCGCAGGTGCGGCCCTAAAAAGACAAAAAAACAAAAACAAAAAACAAATAAAAGAAATAGGTGTGAAATGTTACTATTTGACAAAGTAGTACAAGTTTTAAGATTAAACATATTTCTTAAAAAAAAAAAAAAAGAGTCAATTGAAAATGGGAAAGAACTCTTAAAATTTTCTGATTGTGGACCTCAAATGAAAAATTCAGTAGAAGGCTAGGAAAGCAGAGTTTGAAAAAAATCGTCCAGAAAGTAAAGCAAAATAAAGTCATGGGAAATTGGAGAATTAGGTAAAAAGCTAAAGGATCAGTCTGGAGACCCAAAAGCCAGGTGGTAAGAGTTCTAGAAAGAAGATGCAGGCAGAAATTTTCAAAGAAATCATTTAAGAAATTTCTCAGAGCTAAAGGATATGTTTCAAGATTCAATGGACTCAGAAAATGCACACTAGAAGGACTGAATAAAGCAATGCCAAGGCATTTGGTTGTGAAATTTCAGAACGCCCAAAGGTCAGCTCAGATTCTGCTCCAGAGAGAAATAGCAGGTGACACATACAGCTCAAGAATCCTAGTGAAACTAGACTTCTGTACCAAGACACTTGAGCAATGCTAACATATTCTGAAGGGACATTTCCAAGCAGAACGGTATATTCAGCCCAACCATTATTAAAACACAAACATAGGACAGTGACATTTATAGACATGTAAATTAAAAAAAAATTTTACTTCCCAGTTTCCCTTTCTCGGAAAGCACCTGGAGTATACATTCCATCAAAATGAGGAAGTAAACTAAAAAAAGAGGAAGACAATGAGCTCAAGGAAACAGAAATTCCAACCTAGAATAGCATTGAAGGGGACTTCCTGTTGTGGCTCAGTGGTAATGAACTCCGACCAGGATCCATGAGGATGTGGGTTCGATCCCTGGCCTCGATCAGTGGGTTAGGGATCTGGCATTACCAAGAGCTGTGGTGTAGGTTGCAGACATGGCTCAGATCTGGCGTTGCTGTGGCTGTAGTGTAGGCCAGCAGCAACAGTTCCGATTCATCCCATAGCCTGGGAACCTCCATATGCCATGAGTGTGGCCCTAAAAAGAAAAAAAAATTATAGCATTGAAGGAAAATACTGGAAACATCTATTCCGGAAGCCTAAATTACCACCAGACCAGATTGGGACAGGGAGACAGAGGTCTCCAAAATGTAGCCCGAAGAAAAAGAAAAAAATGTAATTAAGGATTAGGGGATGTTTGACCATATGGAAATCTGCTGGCAATAAATGAATAATAAATAAATTAGTGGTGATAAATTAGTTATTACTGAGGCAATTGTTAACTCTGGGGAAAACAAACTCTGTAAGGTATGAGTTATATTAATAGCAAAATGTATAACTCAGATGTAAACAGTATTTATGTATATATTTATTTATTTTGCTTTTTAGGGCCACACCTACAGCATATGGAAGTTCCCAGGATCGGGGTCAGATTGGAGCTACAGCTGCTGGTCTGTGACCTACACCACGGCTCACGGCAATGCCAGATCCTTAACCCACTGAGTGAGGCCAAGGATTGAACCCTGATCCTCATGGATACTAGTTGGATTCATTACCACTGAGCTACAATGGAAACTCCGTAAACAGTATTTATAAGGTCATAAAAATCTAAGCATGAAGTATTGGTTTAGCTGAAACTTGTGATAGAATTCTCCTGAGAGAAGAGGGGAAGAGAGAAGTGTGTAGAGGGATGGGTGATGAAGTGAGAATCATAAAGTCTCTTCTTCCAGAGTAGAAGGTGAATAGATAGTGCCTAAAATGGAAAGATTAATGGTAATGTAAAAAGAGTAACAAAAGCATTAAAGAAGAAAAATTTTATTTTTGGCTACACCCATGGCATCTCCCCTTCGAGGCTAAGGATCCAACCCTCGAGGCAGTTGTGACCTGCACTGCAGCTGCAGCAACACTGGATCCTTAACCCACTGGGCCACAAGGGAGCTTCCAACAAAAGCACTGAGAGAAATAATTTCAAGTGTTTGCTTTTGGGGAATGGGATGTGTGAGAGAGGTGGCCGGTGATGGCCACCTATCGTTATACGCTTGGTAGCGCCATATGACTTTGGAAACTTTGTGTCGGCATTACTTTGATTAAAAATTAAACACTTAAACCCCTTCCAAATGAAACCCAAGAATGTTTGGAGACACACTTGAAAACTGTGAAATGCTGTAAAAATATTTTGCATTTTTTTCGTTGTGTAGAGTCGCTGTCACACTGACTTGATGTATGTCTACTTCTTCTCTTTACAACGTGCCCATGTGTTTTAGAATTATGTGGAACTTCTCAGTTGGTATTTTGTTTTGTAAGATCCTCTCCGTCTTCTTTCCTTCAATACTTGGCTTCAGTTTCTTCATGTATGAAGTGAAGGGTAGAGATGAGATGGTCTCTGGTTCCTTTTTTGATCGTCTACCAAATCCGTATCAAAGGACTGTGTGAACCGAAAAACAAGAACCAACTCACCATTATTGAAGCTGACTTTTATCTAGTCTTCTGGGGAGAAAGGCGTTATTGGACTCATTTTGCATTATGGAATAATGAATGAAGCTAAATCTGTACATTTTTGGTTGCGGTTTTCTTTTTTTAACCTGTGTTTATTGTAATCCTGTAATATAAACTGTGACCTAGGTTGTAGGGAAATTGTGGGTATTAAACCATTTTCTTTAGAACTGTTAAGATTTGTTGTGCTGTACCTTCCATGTTGGTGTTTATCTGTCTGCAGCACCAAGTTCATGGGCCAGGTCTTATGGGTGAATAATGTTTAACCTTGTGACCAAAGTCACTTCAATAAGTGTGGTCTGAATATCTGGTTATCTAATGGCTGATTTAGAAATAATGGAAATAGAGTGTGAATCGTTCTCTTTGCCATGCTGGGGATGGCTGTTAATACTGCCAACAAATTTGAATGAACCCCAGAAGTTCCCGTGTAATGCCGACATAAAGGGGCAGCTGCCTTTAGTATTTAAAGTAAAAATGCAAGAGTTCCCATTGTGGCTCAGAGGTAACAAACCCAACTAGTATCCATAGGGACTCGGGTTCGATCCCTGGCTCTGCTCAGTGAGTTAAAGGATCTGGCATTGCCATGAGCTGTGGTGTAGGTTGCCGACGTGGCTCAGATCAGATCCAGCGTTACCGGGCCTGTGGTGTAGGCCAGCAGCTGCAGCTCCGATTCAGCTCCTTCTCTGGGAACTTCCATATGCCTTTGGTGCAGCCCTAAAAAGACCAACCAACCAAGCAACAAACAAAAAGTAAAAATGCAAACTGTATGAATGCTTTAATTTTGTTGTCTTCACTCAGGGAGCTAGCAGAATGAGAGGCCGGCTTGGAAGTATGGACAGCTTTGAACGGTCCAACAGTCTTGCTTCAGAGAAGGTATCTAAGCGGAGCTCCCTGTTTCACTACCATTGCAACTGGGCAAAACCCAACACTAACATGATAATATGCATGCCTAGTAATTTTTGTTATGAGCCCTTATGACTAAAAAAATAAATATTTGAGCCTTTATTATTTGAAAGAGGATTCTGGATAGTAGCATGTTGCTCTTGATCCAACTGAAGCTTTCTCTTGGTGGGACGGAAAACATTCCTGGCTGGCTAGCTGCACTATGGGGCTTTTTTCTCTTTGGAGATAATAGGGGTTTAGGGGACTGTCTGTGAGCAACTGTTGATCCAAAGCCATAGAAAAAGGAGCCATATGATGACTGCACTTGCACAGTGATCTTTTCATCTTTTGTTCTGTTTTCATGTTGCTCTCCACCCCCCATGTTTAACCCTTTTAACTGCACTATTCAGCTCTTCTTCATTTCACAGATGATTCTCAGTTGGTTTGGTTTCCTGTTTCCTGTAACATGTCACCTAAGGCAAAGGCAACCTACTTTTTTTTTTTTTCAAATGGAAAAATATTAAAATATTTTTCCTATAGTTTCTGTTGGTAGAATGGAGGACTTAAGTCCAGTTATGAGTCCATTAGCCCCAACCCATGTTCATCAGACTACACATTTCTACGGCGGAGACTATTCTGGAAAGTATAAACAGCATTCTTGTCTAAATTGAAAGATTTATGATGTCTCCCCCTGCAATATGAGAGGCATTCCGGCATAGCTCCCTTTTCATTCATTTCCTGTTTTTCATGTCTTTTTAAGATTTTCTTACCTCAGGGAACCCGTAGTTGGATAGAAACATCCCCAGCGAGGGGAGATACTTAACAGGCTTTATTTTATTTTCCTGAAGCCTTTTGCCACGAGCCTGGGACACTTAAGCAGTGTGATATTGTTTTGACAGTACAGGAAACATGCCACTGATAAGTCATGGAAAGCAGTCGGTAGGTAAATACAGACTCCACCCTCTTTTGGTCAGAATCTCTTTTCCTCTTTTTTGGCAACAGAGAGAAAAGTACAGTAGCTGTATAGCATTGCACCACAAAGGGGTTGGGGGAAAGGATACCTTTTCTTATCAAGCCTTTCACTTTCGGGCCTGTCTTCACGGATGCTGTCTTACAGCTGCTTATCGGCAGAAGTGGGTGGTGGTGATACTGATTAGCCCTCAGCATGGATTGAGTAAAACTAAACAAAACAACAGTTTGTCGTGACTCAGGAGGAAGAAGAGGCCCCCTGTCACTTCGGAGCCCCGTGTCTGCCATGCTCCATGTAGGGAGGCAGACGCCTGGCTTCTTGCGTTGCAGGACTACTCGCCCGGAGACTCTCCGCCCGGGACCCCGCCAGCTTCCCCACTGTCCGCCGCTTGGCAGACGTTCCCTGAAGAGGATTCCGACTCCCCGCAGTTTCGAAGACGGGCCCACACGTTCAGCCACCCACCTTCCAGCACGAAGAGAAAGCTGAATTTCCAGGATGGGAAGGCTCATGGGGTCCGCTCCCCTCTGCTGAGGCAGGGCTCCAGCGAACATTGCAGGTGAGTCCAAACCGCTCTCCGGAAGCGGGAACCCCGGCCACCTGGCCCTGGGCGCTGAGCCCTGGGGAGTCGAGAGGGGTGGTGACCTCGTGCTGCAGCCAGCGCTCCGGGGTTCAGAAAAGGCCATAAAAATAAATTGAATTCTAAAATCCTTCGTTACTAAGGGCAACAGGCCAGCTTTAAGACACAGCCCAAGAGAAGAGAGAGAAGGTTTAGGTTGGGAATATGTTGATTTCCCAGGAAAACGGAGGCAACAAGGTATCATGCGGTGGTTTGGTCTGAACGAAACTGCTGATGACACGTGTTCCTCAGTGTCTCCTTGATGATGACTTCCGTGAAACGGTCAGCAAATTCGAAAATAACATCCTGTTGCCTACCATGAGACACGAAGGTTAAAAAAAAAATCACCTACTTTACCTTTACACATGGAGTAAAATTTGGCTGTATTTTATTTCATAGTAAATTAAAGCCAAGTACGAAAAGTGTTAAGCATTTTACCTAGAATAAAGTGATAATCTATACAAAAGGTGCATATACCATAATTGATGGGACGTGTCCATTAGAAATTGTATGGTTTTTAAAAAATGATTTAACAAAATCCTTTGGCATTTGGTAAGCTATAATAAAGGGAGTAAAATGGGAATCGTAGAATGATTATACATCTTAATGAGTAGCACAAATCAGAATTTATATTCTGGAACTAATTTTGTTTCTCCTCTACCTATGAGTTTGTTGTAGGAAACAGTCTGATAGGGATCCCAGTCAGAGGAAAACAACCCTCACAACTTTAAGTACAAAGAAGATTAATTTTTGTATTAGTTGTTATCAAGTTTACCAGCATTTCTTTTAATGATACAATGGAACTGCTGTTTTTTTGAATGATTCTATATTTAAAAATAAGATATTTATGATACATGAAAATAAGGTAAATAGAATTATCCTCAGATTTTTTAAATGAAAACGTATTACTCATGTGCATATCAAAAATTTTTTATGATCATTTATATTTACCCAAGGCATTAAGTCTTTTTTTTCCAAGGAAAGTCATTTTTAAGAACTTGACATTAATTATTTTAAACTATAAATGATGTCTCTATTTTTCCTTATGTTTTCTGCATTTTGTAATGTATATGCTCAAAGGATTTCTGTCAAGATAAAAAGGTACTATTTATATCATGGTTAAATCTTTCTATGAGAAGTCTCTTCTCGAAAAAAAAATGTTTGTAGGATGTTTAGAGATTCCAATAAACCCATGGCTGCATAATTCCATAGGCTGCAGGAAAGAACTTGGGACCTTAATGTTTGTTAAGTTAAAGGTATTGTGATGAATTCCAGCAATCAAACATGTTCTTTAATTTTTGGAAGGGTTTATATCTTAAAAATAATCAGATCCTTGAACTACTACGAATCATCAGTGTTTCCTTCCGGAAGTTGTTTCCTGTAATTATTTGTGCTTTCCTACTTTTTCCCCTTGAAGTATCTTTTGCATGTCAAGACAGACACCTTCTGTCCTCAAATTGTTAAAAGTTTTTTTTAGAGACAAACACTGTGTAGACAAGGAATTCCGTTTGTGAGACAAGGAACTGGGTCATAGTCATCTAATAGAGAACTGCATGCATATAAATTTTTTCCCATATAAACGGAAAAAATGGCAAGAACATTACATCAATGGCAAGAACCTGTGTCTATGCTATTTCACAGTGAATGAAGATTGTGCCAAAATATAAATTAAGACGCATTTGCTGTATTTTCTGTACTCAGCAGCCTTCCGTCAGTTCGGCGCATGCACAAGGAGAATAATTCTTCCACCAGTCTTCCAAGTCTTCATACTTCCTCCTCTGCCCCTTCCTTCACTGCCCCCTCTTTCCTGAAAAGCTTTTACCAGAATTCAGGTAGACTGTCCCCACAGTATGAAAATGAAATCAGGTGAGATCAGTGTCCTCTGTTTGCAAAGCAACATTTTCTGCAGTGATATACTGATATGTTACTAAGAAGTGGCTGATTAATTTTAGAGTGACATGAATGCATCCGTTTGTGCTTGTTCTAACCTGTTTCTAATATATTGGTTTCAATTCAAATTAATATGAAGAAAACTTTTAAAACCAATGTTTCAAAGCTTTTCGGGGACATGATAATCTTACTTTTTGGATTATGTTTTTTTGTACAGTTTTGTGTGTTTCTTTGCCTTGCGCCTCAGAGTCTAAGCTTTGCTTTGTTTGGAACAAGACCCAGTGCTAACATATACTAAGAAATCCTCCCCTGATCATGCCTTTTTAATCTTACCTTCTTTGGACATATCTTAGGGAGCCCAAAAGCCACTGACTTAAACAACTGTACCTCAGTGATGAAGATGACATATCTATAATTTTAAGTATATGGAATATCTCCTAGGCATTTATCTGCTTTTGCAATGACATAGATGTTTCTGAATTAAGTCACATAATGGGTACCAGGATCATGTGGTCAGCAACTCTTTCAGACAGCTGACCTTGCACTGAGATCTTACACATTCTCAGTGGGATAGTCTAGTATTTGGAAAGTGCTAGAATAAGTTGGAAGTTCTTTTAAAGGGGTTGTTGTTGGCTTAGACGTTTCTGAGAGTCATTGCTATTTTTATGTGTAGCTTGAGCCATTCATTTTTATTGCTGTATAGTATTCCATTTAATAGACCAGAGTTTACCCACTCTCTTGCTGATGGGTATTGTTTGATAATTGGCAATTCTCGCAATCAGGGAGAGGAATACATGCTAAAAATGAGCCTGTGTGCCACTCAGACCTTCCTGGGTATTCTTTCCACTTCCTTTCTTTTAGACTTAGGAAATCCAAAAATTAGCATATAGTTAGGTAACCCACGATAACTAGTTAAATTAGAATAACCCTTGAGTTATCTGTGAATATCTCTTATCTATGTGTGTCAATTTTTTGGTACCCCAAGAACAATAATTAATGTTGGATTAATAAAATTTTGAATCTGAACTTTCTTCTGAATTAGTACAAAGTTATGTTCAAACAGTGAATTTCTAGTGAAGGAAGTTGGTACAGAATTGATTTTAAAGGGTTTTTCAGGGACAACCTTATGGCAGAAGATTTACAGGAAGTTAGCCATAAAATTAGCATAATGTATATTGAAGAAGCAATGAATTTGGAGAACTGAGAATGTATACCTATCAAAATGTCAGTTTGTCTTATTATCTCTGTAGTAGTTCCTATTAATAAGAATACAATGCTTTCCGTGACACCCATTTGCAATTTCCTCTTGTTTTGTTCAAATGAGCAGCAGGAGAATCTTTGTTTCCTTCCAGAAGCAGAACAGTGCCTGAAGGTGACAATTAGGGAAAGCCACCAAGAAGGTTGAAGATGAGCTATGAATTGGTTATAGAGTGTAAAAGCAGTGACTTTTAAAAAAGATTAGAGGTTTTTTTGTTTGTTTGTTTTTGTTTTTTGTCTTTTTTAGGACCGCACCGCAGCATATGGAGGTTCCCAGGCTAGGGGTCTAATTGGAGCTGTAGCCACCGGTTGACACCAGAGCCACAGCAGTGTAGGATCTGAGCCACATCTGCGACCTACACCACAGCTCACGGCAACACCGGATCCCCAACCCACTGAGCAAGGCCAGGGATCGAACCCACAACCTTATGGTTCCTAGTCGGATTTGTTTCTGCTGCGCCACGATGGGAACTCCAAGATTAGAGTTTTTAATGTAAAGTTATATATATATCTTCAGTAATTTCTGCTTAGGTGTGGGTATCATTATTGTGTATAGTTTCCCTTGGCTCTCTGTACCTCACTCTAACAGGAGGATATTGAAGTCAGAGGGCAAGTAATTTTGCACTGACATTATCTCATTTGAAATGGCATATTTAAACATGCAGAGGGCTTTTAAATCAGAAGCATCATTAAAATCATCCTGTTTTTGGTGCTTTGTAATGTTTTCTTGGCTCTGAGAAGTTTTAAAAATCAGACAGCATTGGAGTTCCCGTCGTGGCTCAGTGGTTAGCGAATCTGACTAGGAACCATGAGATTGTGGGTTCGATCCCTGTTCTTGCTCAGTGGGTTAAGGATCTGACATTGCCGTGAGCTGTGGTGTAGGTTGCAGACGCGGCTCGGATCCGGCGTTGCTGTGGCTCTGGTGTAGGCCGGTGGACTATAGCTCCGATTCAACCCCTAGCCTGGGAACCTCCATATGCCACGGGAGTGGCCCTAGAAAAGGCAAAAAGACAAAAAAAAAAATCAGAGCTATTTTTTTTGTATTTTTGTTTACTTTTTGTACAATGTTTTGTAATTTGACAGTATAGAATCAAAAGGCCAAAAAGACACTTTAACATTTTCATTAAAAAGTACACCGATCCTAAGCAGACAGCATCGTGTCTTATCACAGAGTGAGCACCCCCCCGTTACCCCCACCCAGTCACTAAATGGAGTGCTACCAGCACCCCTCCAGCTCCTCCCATTTCCCCACCCAGTCTCGACCCCCTCATCCTGACCATAGTTTAGTTTTGCCTGGTTTTAAACTTTCTATAAATGGAATGATACAGCATAAATTCTGTTTCATCTCACTTCTTTCACCGAATATTACTTTGTGAGATTCATGCCTATTTTTATATGCACTTCAGTTCATTCACTTTTATTGCTGAATAGTATTTTATTTACTGTATCACAGTCAATCCATTCATTTGCCCATGGGCATATGGGTTATTTCTAGTATTTTGGCTTTTAAAGCATATTCTCCTGGGGTATTGTTGTACATATCTTTAGAGGTATACACCTGTGCGCTTTTTCTTTGGCTGCCCACACAGTCATGCAGAAATTCCTGGGCCAGGGATTGAACCCACGCCACAGCAGCAGCCAGAGCCACAGCAAATGACAGAGCTGGGTCTTTAACCCACTGAGCCACCGAGAAACTACCCTGTGCATTATTGATTATTTATACAGTAGTAAAACTGTTGGACAAAATTCTTAATAATTTCAGTTAGTAAGTTACTTAGACACACATTTACTAGTTATAATCATGGAGAGATTTTTTTAAATGATATCGTGGGAGTTCCGTCGTGTCTCAGTGGTTAACGAATCTGACTAGGAACTATGAGGTTGTGGCCTCGCTCAGTGAGTTAAGGATCCGGCATTGCTGTGACCTGTGGTGTGGGTCGCAGATGCAGCTTGGATCCCGAGTTGCTGTGGCTCTGGCGTAGGCTGGCAGCTACAGCTCCAATTAGACCCCTAGCCTGGGAACCTCCATATGCCGCGGATGCGGCCCTAGAAAAGACAAAAAAAAAAAAAAAAGGATATTGTGAAATAATTTCAAATTTACAGGAAGGTTGCACAAATATTGTGGAGAACTGCTAACCATTTATCCAAGATCATCAATTTTTTTTACATTTACCACATTTGCTTTATCATTCTGTCTGATTGCATACATATATATGCATACATTTTTCTTTATTCTAAGCCATTTATGAGTAGGTTGCCCACATCAAGTCCCTTTACTCTGAACACTTTAGTGTGTATTTATTTCCTAAGATATTCATGCGTGTGGTTTTAAGCCAGTAATTTCTGAACTCTCTTTTTCTTGTTATCACTGGTATCAGAGAAAACATCTTATGCACACAATTACCATGATATTTGGAACAATTCAGAATAATGAGAGGGAGAAGTCCAGAATACTGTGAAATGTAATTTTCACTTGGGTACCTCATATCTTATTAGATGCATGGAGTGAATCTCTAAATATTCGCAGGCAAGCAAGGCAGAGGGTGGGTTGGCACATAGGCTAACGTATTATTATTTTTGTCTTTTTAGGGCTGCACCTGAGGCACATGGAGGTTTCCAGGCTAGGGGTCTAATCGGAGCTGTAGCTGCCGGCCTACGCTACAGCCACAGCAACACCAGATCTGAGCCGTGTCTGTGACCTACACCACAGCTCACGGCAACACCGGATCCCCAACCCACTGAGCAGGGATTGAAGCTGCATCCTCGTGGATCCTAGTCAGGTTCGTTAACCACTGAGCCACGTAGGGAACTCCTAAGGTACTATTTAAAGCTCAGGTTAATTTGAAATTTGAAATTCAGATTAAGCATCCTTCTCCAGGACCACTATTCTGAATTATTAAAAACATGTAGTTTATTGTTTTTAAGCAGGCTGAGAAAAAGAAGGCAAGATATTTTTAATATCACGGTTATTGAGTGGTAGGTTCATTTGCACAACGTTGAAATGCTAAAGGAAAGCAAGTATGCAAATGTTTTGTTTCACCTTACCAGAACTTGATTCTTAAAAGCTTAATTTTATTTAATTGTTTAGTAGCTAAAATATAATTGTGTGTGATATATCAAATATATATATATCAAATATAGTACCTCCTTTTATAGACAAGCATCTTTGTTTCTCCTTATTATTGCTTCTCAGCTTTTAAGCTTTTATTTAAAAAATAATTTATGTGGAAATTCACTGGCCAGAAGTCAATGACAGTCATTACTTCCCTTATAAAACTTTTAAAATGAGAAAATAAGATTTTTGCTGATTAAGTACTTTGTGGTACAGTTTTGGTTCTTTAGTTCTCTCATATGCACTGATCAAAATAGTGTAATCACTCATTATGGTCTATTATTGAGCTTAGCCGTGTTCTTTGGTGTCTTATTGGGAATGTCTTTTTATTCTAAACTCTGGTTTGGGACATCTCTCTTTCTCTGTGCTAATGCCCTTCCTTGTTTCCCTGTTTACTAGACAGGACACTGCTTCAGAATCAAGGTGATTAGAGGTCTAAATATTTTCATTTAAAAAATGTATTCATTCTTCCACCTGATGGTCTCCATTAATTTAAGCATCAACTTTTGGAAGTTCCCTCGTGGTGCAGTGGGTTAAGGATCCAGCGTTGCCACGGCTGTGGTGCAAACCACAATTGCGTCGCAGGTTTGATTCTTGGCCCGGGAACTTCCACATTACACGGGTGCGGTCAAAAAAAAAAAAAAATCATTTTTGTCTGTCTCCTGAATGCATGCCATCCTTCCCGGGCTGTGAAGAAATGTGATGCCTGGTGTAATCAAAGATCATGAATGATCGTGTGAAAGGCTGATTGCAAACAAAAGTCCTGTTTCTACTCTGTTCCACATTGACATTTCCATAGGCTTCGATTGAAGCCCACAGTTCATTTAAATTTTGAACTAATAGAAATGAATGTGCTAATTTGGAGGTGCATATGTACATTGAAGGAGTTTCTTTCCAGTCCCAAGAAGATGTAGAAATGAGAATCCTAAAAGAAACAGACTCAGAAAATGGAATCTGGTTTGGGGTTCCTGTCATGGCTCAGTGGTAATGAGCCCGACTCGTATCCACGAGGATGCGGGTTTGATGATCCCAGGTCTTGCTCAGTGGGCTAAGGATCCTGTGTTGCCATGAGCTATGGTGTAGGCTGCAGATGTGGCTTAGATCCTGAGTTGCTGTCACTGGCTTAGGCCTACAGGTATAGCCCCAACTTGACCCCTAGCCTGGGAGCTTCCATATGCTGAGGGTGCAGCCCTAAAAAGACCAAACAAACAAACAAACAAAAACAACACACAAAAAAGTCCAATCTGGCTTTCACTGAAAAGAATTATTAGTATCTTTCTGTTCTTCTTAATTCCTGACACATTGGTTCCTTGGAGATACTGCTGAGGCCTTCCAGACCTCCCGCGGGGCTGGGTATAGGAAAATACCTACTTCCTTATTATGGAAGTCTGACCCCATCTGTGATGACATTTTCTCCCCTTGACCCACAAGCTTTTTGTGGTGAATGTCCAGAATCACGGCTGAACAACTTAACTTAAAAAGATTGTTCTTTGCTGGAGTTGCCGTTGTGGCTCAGCGGTTAACGAATCCAACTAGGAATCATGAGGTTGCGGGTTTGGTTCCTGGCCTTGCTCAGTGGGTTAAGGATCTGGTGTTGCCGTGAGCTGTGGTGTAGGTTGCAGACGCAGCTTGGATCCCACATTGCTGTGGCTGTGGTGTAGGCTAGCAGCTGTAGCTCCAATTAGACCCCTAGCCTGGGAACCTCCATACACCGTGGATGTGGGCCTAGAAGAAGAAAAAAAAAAAAAGACCAAAAAAAAAAAAAGATTTTTCTTTGCTCTATTGTAGTTTCTCTGCTTTGCTTCTATCACAAGCCCACTGGAAAACACACATCCAACCTTCCTGTTTGAGGCCATTGACATTTAGATTTCTTTCTGGTGGGAGTATAATCCAGGAATAAAGATTGGACTAGCAGGAGAGGTTCAAGGAGAAAAAAATGTTTTTGGCCACACTAAGATAAAAAGTAACTTTTTGCAGACTTGTAGCTGACCTACATTTTTTAATGGTTGGGTATAAGACCACTTCAGTAATATTATTTATCTACTTTTAAAAGCCCAACAGAAATGTTAGGCTTTCCTGTGTATCCTTTTAGGACCTACGTTTTTTTAATGGTTGGGTGTAAGACCACTTCTGTGTATTATTACCTTAGGGATCATCTGGCCTAGAATTTCCTTATTTTCCATATGGTTAGATTGAGCCCCACAGCAGTTTCATTTCTTGCTTGATATCATTTTCATAATCTTACATTATGAAGAGGTGAGTAAGCAAACGGGATACCCAGAGATATTTTAAATTCCAATGCAGAGAACTTAATTTTTTCATTCAGTCAGTGTATGGTTTAGGAAAGAAAATTCTTTTGTGTGTGTGTGTGTGTGTGTGTGTGTGTGTGTGTGCTTTTTAGGGCTGCACTTGCAGTATATGGAGGTTCCCAGGCTAGGGGTCCGATGGGAGCTGTAGCTGCCAGCCACAGCCACAGCCACGGCAATACAGGATCCAAGGTGCATCTGCAACCTACACCACAGCTCACGGCAACACTGGATCCTTAACCCACGGAGCGAGGTCAGGGATTAAACCTGCATCCTCATGGTTACTAGTCAGATTCATTTTTGCTGTGCCACAACGGGAACTCCTAGGAAAGAGAATTCTTTGTTTTTCTTTTTTGTTTGTTTTTGATTTACACATGGTTCCACTAATCAGTTTATCTCTGATTCAGCTCAGATGCCATCTATTGATTTCCACTAGAATAGCTCACTCTTAATTTTATATAATTAGTAAAGATTTTCTATAGGATGATAGATGCATACCCACTTAAAGCCCGGACTTAGATAAGCTATTCGTGCCCCAGAAGCAATTATGAGTTAAATTGTACTGAGGGTCCTATGGGGAAAAACCTCAAGTTTAACCACGATGCTGTTCTATGCAGCCTTTCTTGAGGCATTTACAAAGAGGAAGCCTTTTCAGTTTCTGTTGAATGATGCTGTGACATTAATCAAGTTTTGTTTCTATCTTGAGTTATAATATATTGTGACTTAGACATAGATTTAATCAGTGTGCAGCCTTTTATTTGGGCTTTATGATGCTGGTAGTTTTAGATGGGTGCTAGGGGGTTAGAGGATGGGCTGTCATTTGCTACCCAGCAGAGCACCACCTTGTGAGACTGGTCCAGGCCTAAGAGTTCACCTGTGTGAAAAGTGTATCTGCGTGTTAGTCCTGGTAGGAAATAAAACTTAACTGCATCTTTCTTGACGTTGAGTCCCTGTGAGTGGTCACTAAAACACCTTCATTCTGTGTCATATCCAGTGTTATTGCTATCGGAATCCTTTTTTTTTTTTTTGGCTTTTTTAGGGCCATACCTGGAGCATATGAAAGTTCCCAGGCTAGGTGTTAAATTGGAGATGCACCTGCCAGCCTACACCACTACACCACAGCCACAGCAACATGGGATCCTAGCCTCGTCTTCGTCCTACACCACAGCTCACGGCAACACAGGATCCTTAACCCACTGAGTGAGGCCAGGGATTGAACCCGTGTCCTCATGGATATTAGTCAGGTTCCTTACTGCTGAGCCATGATGGGAACTCCCTGGAATTAATTTTTATTAAAGCAGGCACGTATACATTAAAATTCCATTTGTGTAAGAAATAAATAATACCAATTTTATAGTTGATATGTTGAAGGCTATAACTGCTTGGTCAAGGATAAATTAAAAAGTTGTCTTGAAGCTCTGTGGGAGGTTCATTTCATATCCATATTTTGATTGATGCTGTGTCCAGAAGGACTTGGAAATGCCTCCCAGCTCACACCATGACACACATAGTACAGGATTTTTTCTCTGCTTGCAGAGCTCTCATGTGTGTTCATAGATTGTGGTTCTTGATTAATTGATGACTGGTAATAGAAAGTATATGTAGACGGAGTTCCTGTAGTGGCTCAGCGATAATGAACCCTATGAGTGTCCACGAGGACACGGGTTTGATCCCTGCCATCACTCAGTGGGTTAAGGGTCTGGCATTGCCATGAGCTGTGGTGAAGGTCACAGACGTGGCTTGCATCCCACGTGGCTGTGGCTGTGGCCTGGGCTGGCAGGTACAGCTCCAATTCCACCGCTAGCCTCGGAACGTCCATATGCTGCAGGTGCAGCCCTAAAAAGACCAAAAAAAAAAAAAAAAGAAAAGAAAAAAGGAAAGAAAATGTAGAATACACCAATACCAAAATAGGTGAGCATTCTTCACATTGTATTTGCTTCGAAGTTGTTAAGCTTTAATTAAATAAATTTTTGATAAAGCTAATACTGGCACAGAATACTTTTCCTGAAAGTATCTCTTGGGAAGCAGTTTTATAGTGCATGTATTGATATTCCAAAATACAAAAGAAGGAGGAAAAAGATTATTTGAAAAAATAAGGGGATGGTTCCTATTTGCCTCATCATTTAAAAAAATGTTAATGTAATTAATTTACCAATATATGTTGGTGTATATTCCACCATAGTAATGTATTTTTGATTTATCCTCTTATTTAAAAATAAAAAAGTACTTACATTTTGAAATGCAGTAATTTCAAAAACAAAGAAAAGGAAGTGAGATGTTTATAAAAATGAACACCTAGTATAGTAATACTCTGAAGTTATTTCTTTGCTGAAAGAAATGACATTATTCCATGAAGAAATGGAAAAAAATACTGACTGAAAAGACTTACTGCTAATTAGAGACTATTTTTTTTTTTTTTCATCAGAAGTACAGGGGATCCTGGGAGTCCCGGCAGCTTGATTTTTATGAACCAATAGTGCTTTGTCTGAACTAATGCAAAGCGTATTTACATTGGCATAGTAAACTGCAGTGCCTAGTGTCTGGATTCTGGACTGTCTGGGTTTGAATCCTGACTCCTCTGCTTCTCTGTAAGACTGTGGGCAAGAAAGTAGTTTCTTTCTACCTCAATTTTCTCACTATAAATAGGAATCATAATACCATTTACCCCATAGGGTTGCAGTGACATTGAAATGAGTTCATACTTGTAAAAATGCTTCGAACAATGCCTGGCACACAGGATATCTTCTTGCATTAGCTTTATTATTACTTTGATAAACACCACAAGTTGTTTTTTCATTTTTTACTCAAAAGGTGAGTGTTATGCTTGCCTACCTGCTAAGGTTAATTAAAGGAGATGTTAAAGTGAAAACTTACGTTGTAGTAAAAAAAAAAAAAAAAAGCCAAAAAATAAACAAGACAAAACCAAGACCCCCACCAAAACAAAAACTTTTCCCCCTCATCCCAGTAAAATTTTCAAAGTGAGATGTAAGAACTTTGAGACACAAAAGTGTGTCACATGGTTTTAATTCTTGAAATTACGACTTTAGGAATGTCAGATTGCTGGTTAAATGCAAGTCAAAAAGGAAACTATTGTAAGTTGCATATATACACGGACTGCTGAAACCCTTATCTGGATCCCGACTTCTGAATGCATATTTCTTTTATTAGATGAAGCAGGGCAGCTTTTGCCTTATCTTGGCCACCAAACCACTTTTTCAGGATGTCGTTTTCCAGGACATGATAAGGGGTCAGTGGTCTGTTAGGTACGTTCTTGCTATTGGTATAGCATTATCTTATATTTTGACGGCTACTTTTTGGCTTATCATTGGCCATTAAATCCCAGACAAATGAGGAAAATGAGTCATTTGGCAGTTTATTTAGAGTATAGGATTGAAAATGTTAGATGTTATGAAATTTTCCAATCTGTAATAGAGGGCGAATATATGGGTCTCTTATGCATCAACTACATAGCCCCACCCCTCCCCCAAACTGTGTATTTTACAGGGAATAATAAAAATGATAGGGGCCCTTCTCAATTTTAATTTTAGTTCTATCCAAACACTTGATATGTCATTAAACAGTGACTTGGAAAAGATGATTTAACTTCAGTATTAAAATACAGATTTAGAACTCGGTTTGGTTTATTCTGGTTTTGTTGTTAGAGCTACTAAAGAGTCAAGACAAGCTACTATTCATTGAACACCTAATCCTGCGAAGCCTTGAAGTAGTTGCTTTTAGCTTTCTAGGCTCAAATTCTAAATTAGATACCCTTATGTAGATGTGTTACTTAACTGGAAGAAAGACACCTTACGCTGTTGATCACCAGTGCTGTCGCTGTCAGTACCTCCCAGCGCCAGCGCCATCTCAGCCTGTGCTTTTGGGGATTGGAGCTATTAGAACTTTTTGCCAGAAAAATTTAAAAATTGTGATTACCAACAAAAGAGTTTCAAGAAGGTAGATTTAAAAATTTATTTCCAACATGTTAGCCTGGACAATATTTTTTGTTCATTTTACTTAACCTTCTGAGTGAATGTTTTTGTGGTTGTACAATATTAATTACTCAATTTTTAGGGCTGTAGGTGCGGCATATGGAAGGTCCCAGGCTAGGGGTCTCATTGGAGCTGTAGCTGCTCATTCATGCCATAGACGTAGCAATGCCAGATGCCAGCCGCGTCTGTGACCTACACGGAAGCTCACAGTGACACCAGATTCTTAACCCAGTGAGTGAGGCTAGGGATTGAACCTGTATCCTCATGGATACTAGTTGAGTTCATTTCTACTGAGCCATAACAGGAACTCCTACAATATTAATTTACATGGTTATGTGTTGAGTGCTTACTATTAATTGCCAGTTACTACACTAGAAGCTAGAAATAAATATACCCTCGAGTTAGGCATTTAGCACACAACTGCCAGTGAGGTAGTGTTACACATATGAAGATACATTAAGAGTGTTTTTTAGGGTATAACTATTATATATAGGATGTTTGAGTCATAGTTCCCAAAAGGGAAATATTTGAGTTAATGGTTTCCAAAGTGGAAGCGAAGGTGGACATACTCATTCAGTATTGCAGAGTTTTGAACCGTGGACACATGTGAGGGTTAGAACTTTATCCAGGATACATAACAAAGTGGGTTTGACTATATTGGAATGTGTGTATCAGCTACTTTCTGAATCATCATAATAGAGCATGTTACTTGCTGTCTGTTTAGTAGCTCAAAGGTATGTCCCTTTCTTTCTTTCTCTTTCTTTCTTTCTTTCTTTCTTTCTTTCTTTTTCTTTCTTTCTTCTTTCTTATTTATTTTATTCTTTTTATTTATTTCTTATTTTTATTTATTCTTTCTTTATTATTTCTTTCTTTATTTTTCTTTCTTTTATGGTCTGTATGGGGGGGCGATGTCTGGCTTTCTTGCTTCTCCACCATCCACGACATCCCTCACCTACCTTAACGCCTCCTCATTCCTTCATTCCTTCCTTCCTTCCTTCCTTCTTCTTCTTCCTTCTTTCTTGCTTTTCAGGGCTGCATCTGTGGCATATGGAAGTTATTCCAGGCTAGGGGCTTATAGTTGGAGCCGTAGCTGCCCGCCTTGCCAGAGCCATAAGCAATTTGAGATCCGAGCTGCGTCTTCAACCTATACCACAGTTCACGGCAACACCAGATCCTTTACCCACTGATCGAGGCCAGGGATCAAACCCTCATCCTCATGGATCCTAGTCAGGTTTGTTAACCACTGAGCCATGAAGGAACTCCCAGTATGTCTTTTTCTTAACCTTAATTTAGCTAACCCCAAAGTAATATTTCCAGAAAAGACCAAGATTAGAAATAACTGAATTGCCTGATAACTGTGAGTGTGGATACACAAAATAAATAAACATATCACAGACGAGGGCTGAATTGCTTTTCTGACTTTTGGTTGCCTCCGCCCTAGTGAGTTCCTCTGGGTACCTGAGCAGGGCTATGGCTTTTCCAGCTGAATTTCACTTCTGCCCTAACTACGAACACTCCCTGGCTCCATCAGAAGTTCTGTGCCTTCACTCGTTGGTGTCATCTCCTGTAAATATTATCTTCATCCTTCTCTCAGGAAAGCTCAAAGGCTTTAAAACTTAAAAGTGGGAGTTCCCATTGTGGTTCATCAGGTTAAGAACCCAGCATAGTGTCTTTGAGGATTCAGGTTTGATCCCTGGCCTCATTCAGTGAATCAAGGATCTGGCATTGCTGCGAGCTGTGGCATAGGTCACAGATGCAGCTTGGATCTAGCACTGCTGTGGCTGTGGTGTAGGCCTCAGCAGCAGCTCTGATTTGACCCCTAGACCAGGAGCTTCCATATGCTGCAGGTACAGCTCTAAAAAGAAAAACAAACAAACAAAATTTACAAAGGGTAAAATACTCCCACCACAAGTAGCAATGGTCATTGCATGGTATTTCGACTGCTGATAGTGTTGGTTTCAAAAGTAAGTCTGAGTCATACTGACCTTTTTTTTTTTTTCTCCCCCAATGACCTTTTCTTGCACATAGCCCCAGTGCCATTTAGAGTGCTCTTTCGCAGAAATGAAATTCTTAGAGCAGAGCAGCATTTCTGCATGTTTGTTTTACAGAGCACTAACATAGAAAGATGTGACATCCCCAACTGCCAACCCTTCTGGAAAAAAAAAAAAAAAAAAAAGGAAGGTGATTCTGGGGTCAAATAATTTAAGTTAGGGAATTTCTGTATACTATTTCCCTTTGGAGAATCACAATACATGCCAGCATATTACAATCTCTAGGTAGTCTTGCTCTAAAGAAATCTGTTTTTTATTTTATTTTATTTTAATTTAATTTAATTTAATTTAATTTTTTATTTTTACAGCTTCCCCTGCAGCATATGGAAGTTCTCAGGCTAGGGGTCAGTTGAGAGCTGCAGATGAGGCCTACACAATAGCCACAGCAACACCGGATCCAAGCTGCATGTGAGATCTATGCTGCAACTTGCAGCAAGGCCAGATTCTTAACCCACTGAGTGAGGCCAGGGCACAAACCCATATGTCACAGAGACAAGGTTGGGTCCCTAACCCACTGAGCCACAACAGCCATTAAAAACTTTGTGTTTAATATTTTAAAATGTAACCTATCCAATCTTATTGGCCACACTTTTTTCTTTAGTATATCGCCTCACAATAATCCCATGGTTGGAGTTCTTGTGTGGCTCAGCAGGTTAAGGATCTGACATTGACAGTGCAGTGGCTCAGGTCGCTGCTGTGGCATGGGTTAAATCCCTGGCCCGAGAACTTCTGCATGATGCAGGTGCAGCCAGAAAACAGAAATAATAATCCCAAGGTTGACCATTCTGCCTTTGTTCAGGCTTCTTTCTGTCGTGATTCAGCTATGGGTAGGTAACACTTTGGAGATGGTTAACAGTTACAGAAGACTAGAAGCTATCTTGTTAGCCCATCCCAAAAGAGCTATACGAAAAGCTCCTCAGGAGCCTTTCTTGAAATATTTACATTGTTTTGAATATACTACTAATTTTAGTTTTTTTTTAGCAAAGCATGGATTCATTAGTTAATCAGCCTTTACTCTTTTTTTTTTTTTTTCCTTTTCTAGGGCCGCTCCCTCAGCATATGGAGGTTCCCAGGCTAGGGGTTGAATTGGAGCTGTAGCCGCCGGCCGACGCCAGAGCCACAGCAACTTGGGATCCGAGCTGCGTCTGCGACCTACACCACAGCTCACAGCAACGCCAGATCCTTAACCCACTGAGCAAGGCCAGGGATCGAACCTGCAGCCTCATGGTTCCTAGTCAGATTCGTTAACCACTGTGCCACTATGGGAACTCCAGCCTTCACTCCTTTGTATAAATACTTCTTTTGCTCAGGTTAGAACTTGGAGTGGTAGGCTGCTGTGGAATGAGTAGAAACAGGTGAGCTTCTGATGACCGAGCTGTGGCCTGGACCGCATCTGTCCCAGGATGCAGTGGCCTGGGTGACCAGGGATGCAGTGCTCCATGGTGCCTGTGGCTTGTGCTTGCCCGTCCTGGAACTTGTGAATGGCTTGTGCTACCATTTGGCTGTGAAGGATCATGTGATACAGTTCCCCTTACAAGCTGTATATTTTTGTGCTTTCCTACAGCGATGGAGAGGGGAGAAAAAGGACCTCATCCACCTGCAGCAATGAGTCGCTAAACACTGGAGGAACCCCTGTCACTCCTCGCCGAATTTCCTGGCGACAGCGCATCTTCCTTAGGGTTGCCTCGCCCATGAACAAATCTCCGTCGGCAATGCAGCAGCAGGGTCCGTGTGGTACTCAGGAAACGGTTTTCCCTTCCTGGCAGCATAAATTAGGGGATGGAATTCGGTGCTTTAGTATAAAGATGTTAAAGTGGTTGCAGTGGAGAAATAATTTCTCTTTTTATATCCAATATAGTGGTTAACCTCTCGGATATCATTAAAACCTATCAGATATTCAGCAAACGCTTGTTGAATGAAGAAGGAATAAACAGGAATTCTCATCGTGGTACAGCGGAAATGAATCTGACTAGGAACCATGAGGTTGCGGGTTCGATCCCTGGCCTCCCTCAGTGGGTTAAGGATCTGGCGTTGCCGTGAGCTGTGGTGTAGGTTGCAGATGCGGCTCAGATCTGGTGTTGCTGTGGCTGTGGTGTAGGCCGGTGGCTATAGCTCTGACTGGGCCCCTAGCCTGGGAACCTCCGTATGCTGTGGGTGTGGCCCTAAAAAGACAGACCAAAAAAAAAAAAAAGTGAACCAACGATTAAATGAGTGAGTGAATATATGATCTCCTCAAACCTGTGAAGAGGAAGAGGCCTGCTCCCTAATGTATGGGAAGCCAGCGTAATGCTAGAAAAGACGTCATAGATCTTTTTATTATCAGAAAAGCAACATTTTTTTTTTTTTTACGAGTCACTCATAGAACAGAGGAAGGTAGAACTGTTGAACAGTAAAGAAATGGATCCAGATTCACTAGAGAAATATGCAAAAAGAGAGCACTAGCAGCTGCCTTTGCTCATTAGACCAATAAGAAATTAAAGCAAAATGCCCAAAAGGGCAAAGTAAATATAAGAATAAACAAAAAAGATTTAAGAATGATGAGAACACCCATAATTATACAGCTTTGAGAGCTAGAAAATAACACTCTACAGAATTGTGGGGAGAAATGAATGAATAAGTAAATAGCTCTCATGGGAGATTTTAACATATTTCTCTCTGGAAATAAAATATAGAGGAATCCTATTTGAAAAACACAGTTGCATAAGCTTGATCAGACATTTATATAGAACCTTAACACTTATTGAGAACATTCATTCATTTTTAGCACACATGGGACAATTAAAAATTAGTTATGTACTTAGCTATAACGAGTTTTGAAGAAATTGATGACAATCCTGATTATTTATACAATATTTTGTAATCACACTGGAAAAGGAAGGGAGGAAGAATTAGAGGACAACTAAAAAATTTCTTGTGTTTGGAGACTGAAACCTGTGTTCCTAGAAACCAGAAAGAAAATGTGGTCAAAATCCAACATATCAAAATGGAGTGGTGTTTAGAGGGCAATTCTCAAACCAAGAAAGCCAAAATCCAAGGGTACTAAGTATTCTATGCATGCGTTTAAATTAAAAAAATAGTTTATTAAGGAAGTAAACAATAAGGGTAGGGCAGAGATCAGTTAATAAAGGGACAAAAAAATCAAGGAAAAAGCATTTCTAGAGATGAAATTAACTCTGCCTGGGGTGGTCCGAGAAAGCTTCACAGTAAAGTTAGATATTTATTTAAACTTACTGCTGGGAAAAGTGTCTTTCCGAAAGAGGGACTAGAAAAGCTGTAGAGTCATTAGAGAGAACTTTGTGGGTCAGGGAGTCCTGAGAAATTCCGTGTGATGAGAGCAGCCTGGGAGATGGTAAGGTTCTCGATGCCAAAGTCTGAAGGGATCTATATGCCATTCCCGGGCGTTTGGATTTTGTTCTTTGGGATGTAGGCAACCATTGAAATTTTTAAGACACAAAATCAGGTGGTGGTTTTTTGTTTTGTTTTGTTTTTATCTTTTTAGGGGCGCATCTGCGACATACAGAAGTTCCCAGGCTAGGGGGTGAGTTGGAGCTGCCCCTGCCAACCTACATCACAGCCACTGCAACGTGGGATCCAAGCTGTGTCTGTGAGCTACACTGCACCTCACAGCTATGCTGGATCCTTAACCCACTCAGTGAGGCCAGGCATCGAACCTGAGTTCTCTTGGATCCTAGTTGGCTTTGTTACCACTGAGCCGCAATGAGAGCTCCTCTTGTTTGTTAATAGGAAAAGAATTGGCGACAGTGCAAAAGATGACCTGGAACAGAGGGAGAGAACGAGCCCTGGAAATTGGGTCACAGCCTTGCAGGAATGCCCAGAGATGCTGAGTGAGCCAGGCCATGTCCGGAGTCTCTCAGCTGCTTTTCTCTGGACAGGTTCTGATGTAAGGAGTAGACCTTAGGCGATCACACTAACACCTCCTGACGGAATCTTTTAGTTTCTCGCACAGGGAGTCCACACACCTAAATTGCAGAAGTGTTGCACTCTGGGGAAAGGCCAGGTCACTTTGGGGCATCTAGCTTCTGAGTCCTTTTGTGCCGAAAGAAGAAGTGGTGACATTACCTACGCATTCATTTCACTGGGAGAGGGAAATCCGAAAGGGGAATTCAGGCTAGTGAATTTACTTAAATCATTGGTTCCAGAAACTCACAGTTCCTGGGAGAGCGGCTTTGTGACTCGCTTTAAAGGTAGACTATAGGAGGAGAGAGTGTCAAGTCTAGAGAGAACCTCTGTCGTCTGGGTGACTGCTTAGGAATGCCGCTCACTGTTTTCTTCTCTGCAGATGGACTGGACAGGAGTGAGCTGCTGCCACTGTCCCCTCTGGCGCCAACCATGGAGGAGGAACCGCTGGTTATATTCACATCTGTTGAAGATGACACGGAAAAGGTGGAAGGAAGGAAAAAGTCGGAAGAACTGAGGAGTTTGTGGAGAAAAGCTATACACCAGCAAATCCTGTTGCTTCGAATGGAAAAAGAAAACCAGAAACTTGAAGGTTAGCCATTCAAACGGGGCTCAACGATAGGATATGATACCATGGTGTGAAGGTGTAGTTTGTTAAAACTGTCCTGCCCTCAGACAGACCTGCCCTCATTCTCGGACTGTGTGCCCGCTTTTACTAGAATAGCTACTGATTGAAATAGTTTCTTTCTGGTTTATGAGGTGGTTATGTCCTGGGAAAAGTCAACTTAAGAAAATTGCCTTTTTGTTGAATGGACTTAAAACATCAGACTCTCTTAGAGGATATTTGGGTGATCGAATAATAGAAGGTAATAGAATGTATATAGCGAAGTCGATGTGTTTAATATGATTGAAAGTTTAATATGATTTAATATCATTAATATCTCTTAAAGAACTTTAAATGTGAACAAGCAAGTTCTCGTCTTTTTGAATATGATTTTCAAATTTCAGGCTAATTGTATTTATAATATAAGAAATGTGCCTATTTCAGATGAATTATATTGTATCCAGTTCAGCTGTCTAATTACTTATCAAAGTTTCAATGTTTTTACTGTTTTATAAATTCGCTATTTACAACATCCTATTGGAATCATTCAATTGATAAATGGATAATTTATAACAGCTATTATGCTATTTGTAGCACTTTATTGCCTTATGAAAACCAAATGCTTTAGAATGTGTTTTCTAAACTTTGAAATAATGATGTTATTTACCCCCAGCACTGATAGAATCACACACAGGAAGCTGTGCACACAGTACCGAAATCTGAAAAATGTACTAATGCCATTATCTTGGGAAAATTACTTAACATAAAAAGGCCTTGTTTTTTAAGATTTGTAAAATGAAAGATTTAACTTAAGTGGACCCTTTGCCTTTTAAGATTATCGGAAAAATATAAATAATCTAGGTTCTTCTCAGACTTGCTTTTATTATGCTGTCTTCCAAAAAAGCTTTTTCAGTGAAGGCATTCACGTTTCTGTGTTCTTTATGGATCTTATAGGTTCTTCTTACCATGCCTGTAGTCCAATTAAATTTTTAATATTTATTTAGTTTGCTAGGGCACAATTTTTCTTTATTGCTCTGTCCTTAGCAGAAAGAAAAGTACATAAGATTTCTAAACATCGTTAGGAAATAAATCTTTTTTTTTTCAAGTTAAAAATGCAATTAATCGTTATCGACAAGCTTTTTAAAAGTTTGGTGTGATAAATGGTACAGCAACTGAAGCTTCCATAGATTTTTTGAAAGGAATTGGGTTTATATTTTTATGTAATTGATTATATCTTGAACTAACTCGTAAATAGAAAAAGAGGCCGGAAAAAATGGTTATTTCCTTAAAACACTTAAAGCATAAAATTGTACTCATTAACAGTTGGGAGTATGTGCAGTAGAATATTATATTAAATATTAACGGGTAATTTTAGAATCATAGGTTATTTGAACTGGATATGGCCTTAGAGATTATTTAGCTCCATTCTTCATTCTGCAGCTGTTAGTGACTGGCCTGGGGAGGCTAAGGAATTAACCCAAGATCAAACAGTGTTGTACTGCAGAACAAGTATTAAAACTCTAGTTTATTTATCCTGATTCTTGGGCTTTTTCCCAATACACCATAGAGTTTCTCAACCATCTGGGTTAGCTTAAGGAACTGGAATGTTTTAATACAAATGACTCTGTGTATTCTGAGGTCAGTTTTACTGTATAAAGTGAAAGAATAAGAGAGGAGGTAACATTTAGAATATATGAACAGAAACCTTTGTCAGTTCTGTATTTCTGTACTTAACGTAACAGACAAAAAATAGCTTAATCCGCTAAAATTTTTAGCCAGCGGATAAGCATTTCTTCATGATTCTTTGCTCTTGCCTCGTTAACCAGTTGAAAGCAGATATTAACTGCTCTTACTCAGCACTTTATCCTTGGGGCCTGTGACCTGCACTTAGTAGATGATGATGATTTTAAATGAGTAATGAATGATCTAGAGAAGGTTGGAGGAAAAAAAAAATCAGAGGAAATATTATGCTTTGTCCATTGTGAGGGATATCATTAGTAAATATATGTAGAATTATTTTTATTATTAGCTTTAATGAACTAGCTTCTTTTTAAAAATTGATAATCACAGAGAAACAAAGCAAATATAGAGAAGCAAAGCTAAACTGTGTTAGACCGCCACCTAGTGGTGTCCAGGAGGATTTTTTTTATTTATTATTATTATTTTTTTTGGTAGTGCAATTTATCGTTTGATTCTATCTGGACTTTCACGTATAAATTTTTACTGGCCTGCTGGAATCAAAGCCTATTGTAAGATATTTTAGTTCTTTTGTAATGGCTTTAAATAGTAAGTAAAGAGTAATACTCATTCTGCTGTTGTTTTTGTGCTGTCGAGGACTTTGGATGCATGACAAAGATTTGTGTTGCAGCAGGTAAGGTGGTTGAGCCCTGGAGCTTGAATAGTTACAGATATCTCCTGTTCAGTGTGGTCCTAGTGAAAGAGAAGAAATACACTCACATGTTTTTTCTCCCTTCTTCCCTTTTGGAATCAGTTCTTCAAGATAAAGACCAAGTGAAGTTAGTATTTGCTTTTTTTTCTTCTTCTATTTTCCTTTTTTTTTTTTTTTTTTTTTTTTTTGGCTGCCCCATGGCACATGGAGTTCCCAGACCAGGGATCAAACCTGAACTGCAGTTGTGACCCATGCTTCTGCTTCAGCAATGCCGGATCCTTAACCTACTGTGCTGGGCCAGGGATCAAACGTGTGTCCCAGTGCTCCAAAGATGCCGCCGATCCCGTTGTACCACAGCGGGAACTCCAGTAGTTGCATTTCTTTTGATGAACTCTGGGCTTAGATTTTAGATCATCAAATGAGAGAGAATTCTGTATCATTTTGAAAAGTGAAAGTAGTGTTAGTTTCAATAAAATGAATTTTACTCTTAAAGATGATTACAAATGGACACAGGAATATAGGACTTAGTGTTCCTAAGGGCAGTGCTGGTAACTCTGGAAACAGGTATAGAAATGTATCAGGTTACCGTGATCAAATATTTCTCAAATCAAAGTTAGCATGAGGCATTGTCTTCTCACAAATGTCATATGTAAAATATTAACATATTCATGGTGTTAAAATGAGCAAGGTGTCACTTCTGAGGCTATCACATTTGTCAAAAAATTGAAATTTCTAGCATAGCAGACATGGCTTGTTTTTTTAATGCTTTTAGCGGAGTTACCATCTGTAAGATACAGAATAAAACCTCCTGAGAAAGTTAATATTTTTTTTTACATGAAATGATTCAAAATTTGAGAACCTTTCATATATTCTCAGGTGTTTTTTTTTTTAATGTTCTTTTTAAGAAAAGGTTAGTGTTTGATTCCTAAGTTATTTGGTATGGTTTTTCAAATGCAATAAAACATTACAAATACTAGGTTTTAGAAAACATGCTGGTCATATTGGAAATTCTCTTTCTTAGCAAGCAGAGATGAACTCCAGTCCAGGAAAGTTAAACTGGATTATGAAGAAGTTGGTGTGTGTCAGAAGGAGGTCTTCATAACCTGGGATAAGAAGTTGTTAAACTGCAGAGCTAAAATCAGATGTGATATGGAAGATATTCATACTTCTCTAAAAGAAGGTATTCTGGATCGTCTCAAGTCTTTTTTTTTTTTTTTTAAGCATCACAGATTTGTGTGTGTGTGTGCGCGTGTGTGTGTGTGTGCGTGCGCGCGCGTGCGCAGCTCAGGCATAATTTTTTTTCTTTGTGCTTTGCCTACTGAAAAAAGGAAATTAAGAATTCCCATTGTGGCTCAGCAGGTTAAGACCCCGACATAGTCTGTGAGGATGCAGGTTCAACCCCTGGCCTCGCTCAGTAGTTTAAGGATCCTAAGGATCTGCTCAGGTCACAGATGCGGCTGGGATCTGGTGTTGCTGTGGCATAGGGCTGCAGTGGCAGCTCAGATTCGACCCCTAGCCTGGGAACTTCCATACACTGCAGGTACAGGTGTGAAAAAAGAAGAAAAAAGCCTATGATAATGTGAAACTGTTGCCTAATTGTTTGAATTGAGATTAATTTTATAAGATGCTACATTTACACACTCGATGCATGCTCTTTTTCCTTGAAGATGTGGAAATCCCAAAGATTTCCACAGAAGGCATCATTTGGGAGACAAAATAATGGCTAATAGAATGCATGTGAGATGTAGCTCCCGCCATCCTTTGGTATGACTTTGAAAGATGTCTTAGGGGTGCACATCTTCATATTTCTTACAGCACAGAGTTTGAACTTCTTAGTACTGTGCCCAAGGTCCCGCATGAGCTTTCCTTCCTTCATTCCTCGTCTCACTTGCTCCCTCGCCCTGCCTCGTAGTGCTCCAGAAATGCTAACTCCTCTGGGTCCCAGTGTGGCGCAGGCTGTTTCTTGCATGGATGCTCCCATTCTTTGTACCCTCCTTCTTCCATCCTCTCTGCCTTCTTCCCATTTCCCACCACCCTTTCTTTCCACCTCATCATCTTCTCACTCCTCCTTGGTCCCTCTCTTTCTCTGCCCCTCTCAGGGCCTCCATATAGTCTTCTTCTCAAAGTGATCGTTGCCTCCATTCCCAGCCTGGAGAGTCCTGTTATCCCTCAGCTCTCAGTTCAGATTCCATTTCTTCAGTGTCCTCCCCCACCAAAAAAAAAAAAAAAATTAGTTTTGCTTTATTAGTCTTTCTCTTGGATTCTTTCCCTGTAATGGTGCTTTTCACCATCTGTAATTTTGTATCTGTGTCTAGACCTGTTTAATGTTTTCTCATCCCACCACCACACACCATGCACCTAAGACAGCATCTGGCACAAGTTATTTACTGAGTGAATGCATGAGGCATTTTCCTGAGAATGGATTTATTCATCTTTCAGTGACAGGTATCTTCCATGCCATGCTCTGTGCTCTGCTCCTTGTCAGATGCTCAATAAGTATTTAATTGAAGTGAATATCCTTTTTGTAGAATTGCTATTGGATGGGTGATAAAACAGCCCACTCCTTTTATCAGCAATTCACTTAATGGGCTAATGAAAGTTACCCTCTAAAAATGACCCTTTGCATAAGATCATTCATTTATTCATTCAACAAATGCATAGGTAGCAAGATAAATTCTTGGATTTCGTCATACAGAGAGGAAAGTGCTGTTTTCAAGGAGCTCGCCATCTAAGTGAAGAAACTAGAGAAACAGACAGTATGGTGCTAACTGCAGTCCAGTATGGTGATGCTACAGTATGAGTCACAGAGTAGCTGTAAAGGGAGTACTTACTCCCAGAGATGCTAGGGAGAGGTTCTGCAGAAGATTGACAGTCAGGCTTAAAGATAAATAGGAGTTCCTGTCATGGGTCGGTGGAAACGAATCTGACTAGTAACCATGAGGCTGTGGCTTCGAACCCTGGCCTCGTTCAGTGAATTAAGGATCCTGGATTGCTCTGCGCTGTGGTGTAGGTCCCAGACGAGGCTCGGATCCCGTGTTGCTGTGGCGTAGGCCAGCAGCTGCAGTTCTGATTCGATCTCTAGCCTGGGAACTTCCATGTGTCATGGGTGCGGCCGCCCCCCCCCCAAAAAAAAAGAAAAAAAAAGAAAAATAGAGATACCCTGGGCAATCAACAGGAGGTGCTTAGAATTCCATAGAGGTGACGGTGGGAACCAGAAACTGGAGGCGCAAAAATAACCATAAGCTTCTTAAGGTTATACACTAAGATGCTGAGTGTGTACACACACATACACACACACACACACACACACGCACACACGCACACTTAGTATGGCAGGGAACAGGAGGAAATGGGACAAAAAATGATAGTGGGGAGGTAGATGCTGTGAAGGGCTTTGTAATAATTCCTGTCCCTGAGCCTGAGTTTCTGTGTTTTGCGTGATAGTTCTTTCAGGGCTTGCAAACTGTGGCATTGTATTCCAAATAGCTTAGTACCATTAAACCTCCCTGTAACCAGCTGGAGCTCGGGAACCTATTCCTTATCTAGGCTTTTTGGGCTGAAAACAGTGAAATAAAATTGCCTGCACTGTACAGAATTGCATTCTGTCCCTCCCAGTGCTTTACTTCATGTCTCTTGGCATAAAGAACATAGCTTCAGCATACTTCGAATTGCTCATCTGAGACCCTTTGGTTTTCAAGCACACTGGAGTGAATGCTTCATTATATATGAATAGACCATTGTATATGCTAGATATTTTCTTTTCCAAGGTTGGGTGATACTATGGATCACTACCTTCATATTGTATGTGCCATTTGTATTATTTCATTCTTTCGTGGACCATGGAAGAATGCTATTTCATTCTCTTTTACAAAGTTACTTTTTAGTAACACGTATTTAGACATTAGAATATGAACATTAGCGTTTGTCACCAGCATCAAGCCAAATAAAAAGAGAAAATAAGCAGGAATATTTTTTTTTCCTTTGGCTTTTTTTTTTTTTAAGGGCCGCACCCAGAGCATATGGAAGTTCCCAGGCTAAGGGGTCACATTGGAGCTACAGCTGCCGGCCTACGCCACAGCCACAGTGACGTGGGATCTGAGCTGTGTCTGCGACCTACACCACAGCTCATGGCAACACCGGATCCCTGACCCACTGAGTAAGGCCAGGGATCGAACCTGCATCCTCATGGATACTAGTCGGATTCGTTTCCACTCCACCACAATGGGAACTCCAGGAATGCATTTTAATATTTCGGAATTTAGCCTCCGAAACTAGAGTCCTGCTTCTAAAGTGCCGCTTACTAGCTGAGCAAACTTAGGCAAATTACTTAGCCCCTTTCTGCCTCAGCTTTGCCATCTGTAAAGCATAGATAATAGTAATTGCCTGTCTCATTAGGTTGTTGTCTGAGCACATGTGGGTAGTTTAGGTGCAGTTTCTATAATGACAGAGCTCAAAAGCCAGGCATCCTCAATAAACATTCTATTAGGTTCTCAGTCAGTGGTGGCTGCTGCTCTTGTTAATATTGCCATTATCACCCTCATTATTTGAGGACTTTCCTTTGTGAGACAGTAGCAGCTACAGGATTCAACTTGTCAAAATACGCTTCCGTCACTGCATCGTGTTGTCTGATTGTAGGGTGGGACGGAGGACGGTATAGCTGCCTGTTTTCAAGCATCGCATTAATCAGCTCTGAGGTAGCAACGTCATTCCAGTGTTTTAGACCTTACTTTTGTATCTCTTTGATTTGTAGGTGTTCCCAAAAGTCGGCGAGGAGAAATCTGGCAGTTCCTCGCTTTGCAATATCGTCTGAGACACAGATTGCCTAATAAGCATCAGCCTCCTGACACATCCTACAAAGAGCTTTTAAAGCAGCTCACGGCCCAGCAGCATGCTATTCTAGTGGACTTAGGTATGTCTGCCATATTGCTTATGATTTGCAGAAGTAAACGCTACGTCCTATCTGTTGAGGTTTGGGGTTTTTTTTTAATTTGTTTTTGGTGTTGATCAAGAGGATCTCTTGGTTGCAGGTTGCTGACTGTGTCTGAAATTTCCTAAGGGCAAGGTGGCCTCGTGTCTGGTTGAAGAGACTCTAAATGCCTGAATGTAAATGCCTGAGGTTTTCATCCTCAGACTTGCCCTCTAAAAAGAAAGTCATCTTGTGTTTGAATCATTGTAAAGATCATATTATCGGGTGCTCTCAGCTCCTGTTTTTTGGAACAACTGACCTTTATCATCATTTCAATCAGCGTTGGTCTTGAAATAGGTTAGAAAAGGTTACAAGGCCACCAGAAAATTTAACACAGGTCTACTAAGTCTTCTTGGACAGCTTGCTGAAAACAAACCTTTGAGTGAGCCTTTAAAAAGCAACACGGGGGAGTTTCCATTGTGGCTCCTTGGTTATCCAACCCGACTAGCATCCATGAGGATGTGGGTTCGATTCCTGGCCTCGCTCAGTGGGTTAAGGATCTGGCATTGCTGTGAGCTGTGGTGTAGGTCACAGATGCAGCTCTGATTCCGAGTGGCTGTGGCTGTGGCTGTGGCTGTGCTGTAGGCTGGCTGCTATAGCTCCAATTGGACCCCTAGTCTGGGAACCTCCATATGCCGCCAGTGTGGCCCTAAAAAGACAAAAAAAAAAAAGGCAATGCAGTATGTGGTTATGTTGTGGAAATCATGAATACATTTTTATAGGGTGAAAAAAAAATTAGCTGTCCTAATGTTACATGCATTTCCAGTGCATCATAAAGATGACTTTATGCATCATAAAGTCATCTTTTTAGGTGTAGAATTTCAAATAACTTATGGAAAGTAAAAATGGTGATTTTTAAAAATTACACTGTATCTAATTTTTCTCTAAATTAACATATCTTATTACTTTAAAGTAATTTATTGGATTAAATATTATATATTGACATTGGGTTATTTCATCTGTATCCCCAAAAGTTGGTAAGGTGGCCAAATATGTTATCTGAACCCATTTGGAGAAACAAGGGATTACTGTATATTCAGTCACCTTATATTAAGGTAGGTAAAAATCACTGTCCAAAACCTAGGCTTTTTTTTTTTTCTATTTTTAATTTTAATTAATTAATTTATTTCGCTTTATAGGACCACACCTGTGGCATATGGAAGTTCCCAGGCTAGGGGTCGAATCGGAGCTACAGCTGCTGACCTACACCACAGCCACAGTGGCTCAGGATCCGAGCCGTGTCTTTCTATTTTTTAAAAGTTTTACTGAAATATAGTTGGACCTCTGCTTCTTTTGGATGACAAAGGGCTTTTGTTGGGAAAAGGCCAACTCACTTAATATTTTTCGAGTCCAGTAGAATTGAAAAGGAGAATCTTACAGAGAAACTGAAAACTTCAGTTTTTGCCCTGATTCTGCCATGGAACAGTAGTTTTAGGCAAATTACTTTGTTTCTGAGTTGCAATCCTTTCTCTTAAATGAGGACAGTGAACTAGGCAGTCCCTATGGACCCCTGCAGATCTGTGGTTCTGTGACCAGAAATTGATAATGAGATGTGAAATTGGGGTGTTGCAATTACAGCCAGTTAAGATGCCCTAAAACAGAAGGTGATGAAATCATATTACAGGGAAAGGCTGCTAGGGAAAAAAATGGAGCTAGAATCAATGCCTTGTATAGACAGTATATGTATAGTTTTATTCAGCCAAAAGTTTTGGTGAGAAAATAAAAAGATAATTTAAAAAATTGCTTATTTGACTTTCCTCGTAGCCATCTGTGTTTCCTCAGCGTGTTCGTGTTATTTTCCCCTATCTTCCCCTTCCTTACGCTGCAGAATTCAACTTTTCAGTTCCTGGAAAAATAAAATCACTTTTAAGCATATGTGGTGGAAAACATTTAAAAATCTGGCATGCTTACAAGTTCTAACTGACATGCGTAATCATTTCACAAGGAAGCTAACACCCTGTCATTTTCATGGTGCAAGCAAAGTCCCCTACCACCGTGTACAGCCTAGGTGGTAAAGGTGGCTTTGTTTCAGTGTTGAGTACCAGCTTTTGAGTAACCCTAGACTCATGTTGTCTGTTTGCTGAAGTGTCTCTATGGTAATGTTGTACACAGAACTGAAATCTAGGGTGGAGTTTATTTAAAATCAGCGTGACCCTTCCCTATCCTTGACTTTTTGGATATATTGAAAAAAGAAAAGAGGTAGGTCTACATGACTCCTAGAAGTAGCGTAAGAAGCAGAGAGCCAGGAATATTTGAAAAGGAACTATTTCCTGAATGATAGACTGGATGTACAACAAAACAACCCCTGCAAGGTCCCTCCAGCATCATATTACAAGAAAAGCAGGAAGGAATCTTCTGTGAACGTCTAAGATTTTTCTTTAAATCCTATGATGCCGCCTGTAGAATAATTTTTTTTTTTCCCGCTTTTTAGGGCTGCACCCTAGGGCGTATGGAAATTCCCAGCTAGGGGTCAAATTGGAGCTACAGCTGCCGGCCTACGCCAGAGCCACAGCAACACCGGATCCTTAACCCACTGAGCGAGGCCAGGGATCGAACCCGCATCCTCATGGATCCTAGTTGGGTTCATTAACTGCTGAGCCACGACGGGAACTCCCCCTCCTGTAGAATTCTGATGTCAGTTAGCAGGTGGAGTTTATATGAACTTAGAATTTGCTTTGATTTATAGTCAGAATAAGTTTTATATTCTATTCTTCAGGGAGCTCTCCTGAATATGTCTTTGATTTGTCTGTGGATTTTTTTTTTTTTTTCCTAAAAAGAAGTGCTGGTTAGCATCCAATGTTTGTCCACTGTCATATACGTGGAGGTGGGATGACGGACTGGCAGGTGGGACTTGGGACTGTCTAGAGGGAGACTCTTAGAGGGGTGCTCTAAGCAACTCTCACTGGTTTGGAAAAGAGTATTTGTTTCTTCCTGGAAATCACTCAATTGCAGTTTCACTCTGGTCTCCAAAGCATCAGGACATCTCAAAAATATTGTTCTTTTCTTTTGCAGGGAGGACATTCCCTACCCACCCTTATTTTTCGGCACAGCTCGGGGCAGGGCAGCTGTCTCTCTTTAACCTCTTGAAAGCCTATTCATTGCTGGATAAAGAAGTGGGTTACTGTCAGGGGATCAGCTTTGTGGCCGGAGTCCTGCTTCTGCACATGAGTGAAGAGCAAGCCTTTGAAATGCTAAAGTTCCTCATGTATGACCTGGGCTTCCGCAAGCAGTACCGACCTGACATGATGTCACTACAGGTGAGCGGTACATCTTCACGAGGGACGTGTAACGCTGGGACCAGAAATCTTAGTGGAAGTCCTCTTCTGAATTACGGTTCAGATTTAAAGAAATTGGGACCCATTGTCGTGAAACTTGGAAAAATGTAGAGGCATGTTTTAGCTCATGGTGGGATTTGCAATTTTGCCAAGCTCTAAGTGCATGGCATCCATATGTAGAGTAACTTTTCCATAGTTTCTTTCTTTCTTTCTTTTTTTTTTTGTCTTTTTAGGGCCCCACCCAGGGCCTATGGAGGTTCCCAGGCTAGGGATCAAATTGGAGCTGTCGCTGCTGGCCTACACCACAGCCACAGCAAGGCGGAATCCAGGCCATGTCTGCCACCCACACTGCAGCTCACGGCAATGCCAGATCCTTAACCCAGCGAGCGAGTTCAGGGATCAGACACGTGTCGTCATGGGTACTAGTCGGGTTCGTTAACCACTGAGCCACGATGGAAACTCCCATTTCCGTAGTTTCTGAGGTAGAAGAATAAGCAATTCTAGTGAGTCCTCAAGTCTGTTTCGTAAGTACCTGGAACAAGTATCAAGCCATCTTTGTTCCCTTTTCCTCAACTTGTCAGTCGAAAAGAAGCATAGATATTTTGTTTGAAATATGAAAATCTAATGTTTTATTCTTTTCCTTTGAGTGCATACATAATAGACATCTATATCGTGCTTCTTCTAGAACTTTCCATGCGCTGCTTCTAGAACTTTCCATGTCTCCCCTTCTTCATCTGAATGTCGGACAGGCCCTGGTAGAGGATAAAGTGTTCTGAGTCAGTGGTACTTTTTCAGTCTGCTTTTCTCAGCATGCTCTGAAGAAGCACCGTTAAGCTCTTTTGGTTAAGGAAGGTATCCATTGCCATTGCTATCTTTCACCTATTTCAAACTTTCCCTGTTTACACATTTCTCTTCTCTAGTTTAAACTTCGCTTTCTTTAATGTATTGGTTTCTAACAGAAAGTTAAAATTTTGTCTATAGATAGGATATCTCAAACCATCACTACCTTGCAATTTAAAGCTTTGGGTTGTAAAAATATGCAGGAAGACTTTAAAGAGAAAGATGCCAGGATTCTCCTCCCTTGGCATGAGGGAAGCATGATGCTATGTTACTGTGCGTTAGATAAGAACTAAGTGTTTTTATTGTTATGTTTTTATTTTTTGCCTTTTAGGGCCTCACTCGCGGCATACGGAGGTTCCCAGGCTAGGGGTCGAATCGGAGCTTCATCTGCGACCTACACCACAGCTCAAGGCCACGCCGGATCCTTAACGCACTGAGTGAGGCCAGGGATCGAACCCACATCCGAGTTGGGTTCCTTAAAAGCTTATCCACGAAGGGAACTCCTAAAGTATTTTAAAAATACTTTTAAAATATGCTTTTTTCCTGGTTCCCGATGATCAGTTTTTACACTTAGTTTTTTGGTTACTGATCCTTCGGCAAAAAAGGAGTTTGTTTTCACTTTTTTTTGTCTTTTTTTGTCTTTTTGTTGTTGTAGTTGTTGTTGTTGTTGTTGTTGCTATTTCTTGGGCCGCTCCCACGGCATATGGAGGTTCCCAGGCTAGGGGTTGAAGCGGAGCGGTAGCCGCCGGCCTACGCCAGAGCCACAGCAACGCGGGATCCGAGCCGCGTCTGCAACCTACACCACAGCTCAGGGCAACACCGGATTGTTAACCCACTGAGCAAGGGCAGGGACTGAACCCGCAATCTCATGGTTCCTAGTCGGATTCGTTAACCACTGCGCCACGACGGGAACTCCTGTTTTCACTTTTTGAGTATTACAGTAAGTGGAATTTTCTTGAGAGGATGAGTGGAGGGAAGTGCTCCATTTTTCATTAGTTGTTCAAGATGAAATTTTTGACAGGGAGGCAGGGCTTTGCTCTCAGTGTTGGGTTTCAGCTGAGAGCTCATGTGAAGAGTTCATATGAAGATTAATCACCTGGCTACATAAATCAAGTACAGTGACTCTTGGTTAATAACTATTCATAAGTCCATAAACACCCATGTGAAATAGTGATGACTGTAAAATCTATGAAGGTTTTATTTTTTTACTTTATTTCTAAATAGTTTACTGTATCATATTGGGTAGGAAGCATTGACACCCTTGTAAGGAATTCATCAGCTCTAATTTTTGGAAATAGTAGTTTGGGAATTTGAAAGAATGGAGTGTATCTGTGAGTAGTGTGTTGTCTTGGTTCATAAATAAAAGGATAGATACAGATATTACTTTTAAAATGTGACAGTTTTTCAATTTAAAAATTCCTCATTAGTTTGACATTATAAAATTTGCGTAAATTAAATTTTTATGTTCATTGAATATGACCTGCAATTACCAAGAAATATTTTATGTCTATTATTATGAAAATGAAAATGTACTAAAATCCTCGGGGTCAGCATTTTTCATAGGCCGCAAGATTGGGGATCTTATTCTGGGAGTGTAGAACTTTTTGATCCATAAAGTGAGTTGCAGCACTTTTCCACTTTGAGAGACAAAAGTGTTTTTTTTTTTTTTTTTGGTCTTTTTTTCTTTATAGGGCCGCTCCTGTGGCATATGGAGTTCCCAGGCGAGGGGTTGAATCAGAGCCACAGCCACAGCAAAGCAGGATCCAAGCTGCATCTGCGTCTGTGACCTACACCACAGCTCACGGCAATGCCAGATCCTCAACCCACTGAGCAAAGCCAGGGATCCAACCCGCAACCTCATGGTTCCTAGTCGGATTCTTTTACACTGCGCCACAACGAGAACTCTGACAAAAGTGTTTTTTTATCCAGTAAATGACTTTTGAACATGGAAGTGGCAGAAGGCTTGGCATCACCTGATAGAAGTTCTGATTCCCTGAGTGGGGTGAGCTTGGATACTGTAGGTTGAACACATCAGTTGCCTTATCTGCGAATGAGGGGGGTGGAGGTCTTTTTAAAGATGTCCCAAAATGTTTTGTGTCTGCTGTTTTCTGTGTTAAGTGTAAAACATAATATCTTTTTAAAAAAATGTATTTCATTCAAGTAGAGGTGACTTACAATGTGTTAAATCCTGCTGTATAGCAAAGTGATTCAGTCTGTCTGTTTATCTATCTATCTATCCATCATCTATCTACACATTCTTTTGCATATTTGTTTCCATTATGGTTTCCCAAGTGTTATATCTTTTTATCAGGAGTCTTTGGTTTCTATTTTTTCCCATCTCCCCCCCCCCCACCCTGTTCATCTCCCTTCCTCTAGTTCTATCTCTTCTATCAGAAGATTTTCCGTGTTATCTATAAGGCAGAATGGAAGAAATATTTGTCCTTAGGAAATGGCCTCTTATTATTAAAATTTCCTTTGAAGGAAGACTGAGTTGTGTTTTTGTTTGTCTTTTGCAAAAGAAACTTAATGTAAATATACCTTTCCAGGAAAAATGTTCTTAGCCCCTAGTTTAGAATGGAGGGGAAAAGTAAAGGCCTTTTAAAAAAATTAAACATTGTAGTATTGCTTCTGTCTTATGATCATTGCTGAACCAGAACAGAGTGCTTTTGATGATAGGCTTTCTTTTTATCCTGCTAAATAGACTTCTTTGATTTTTGTGCCCCCAAATTACTAATTCTTCTGTTGAAAGAGCCCAGTATATTTACTTTCTAAATTGTAAATGGCCTAAGTAGAAATACATGATTTCTTTCAACATGACTTCATGAGATTATAATCTCATTTTTAAAACTTTGTTTGACTGCAGCTAAGCTTATTTTATAGTGGTGACTTCCTGTGGCTCTTGAATTCTTTCCTTTGCAGCTTGTGTGGAACCTCAGTTTCCACAGGTGTGTGTTACAGAGATCAAACATCTGCTGTATTGATGTATAGTATTTTGATTTTTAGTTTTGTGCTTTGAAAACAACAGTGGTTGAATTCACAATATAATTGGTTATTTTAAGGTATTTTTATAGAGCTAACTGTGGGTGATACTTTGCTAATGTCTTCTAGAGAAAAAGTTCTGCTGGATTTAGTATATATTTCACACCAAAATGTTAAGCTGATGTGACTGGCCAAGGACCCACTACTCAGCGTGTTACTGTGTAGATAAAAATTTAAATTAAAGCACAATTCATGAATTTGTTTACTATTTGCTACTGCTTTACTTTTGGCCACCACAGACAGGAGTTTAAGCTTTACGACAAACTGTTGTCTTCATAACTTCTTTTTTTTTTTTTTTGAAATATAAGTAATCAACTCAGTAGCCAAATGAAATAATTTCTTCTTTCAATACTAGAAACATTCCGACTTCATTTCTTGCCTTAATCTCTTTTCTCAAGGAAAATATGCTGCTGGAGTACCTTGGGTGTTAGAAATCACAGCTCAAGCTTCTGGCTCCATAACCTTCTAAGCCTGGCAGTTCCTAGCCATGCAGATTGCCTGTGGGTCTAAGCCAGAGTTCGGTCATAAATTTGATGCCCAGCCCAGCAAAGAGAAACAAACTTTGTTTCTGAACTGGATGTGGTAGATTCTTTAAAATGGAAGCTTTTCTGGAATGGGTCTGAAATTAGAATGGACCTTCCGTGAAAGTCCTGAGCTAGGACAGTTCTGCTTAAATTCCAAAAGCAATGCCTCCCTACAGGAGGAAAAATGACCACTTCTGTATATCTGTGGTGATGCCAAAAAGAGACATGGTAGAGAAACACGATCCATGGTCATAGATGGACTTACAGTGACCCGCTTTATGACCTCAGTTAAATGAACTTGGGTTTGTCAGCTTTCACATAATAATAATATAAAGCAATACTCTTTTTATTTCTGTAACATACATGAATTTGTTATTAAATATTAGTAATGAAATTAAAGCTAGTATATGTTATGTACACTTAGATAAATGCATAATATTTTATTTTTCTTCTCCAAATTTACTTTAGATTCAGATGTACCAGCTGTCCAGGCTCCTTCATGACTATCACAGAGCTCTCTACAATCATCTTGAAGAAAATGAAATCAGCCCCAGTCTTTATGCTGCCCCCTGGTTCCTGACATTGTTTGCCTCTCAGTTTCCATTAGGATTTGTAGCCAGAGTTTTTGGTAAGAGACGCTGATAATCCAATGGGACAGTGGTATTTATTCTGGGGGATAGGCTTCTAGCCATAACGCTGCTCCAGTGGTTTTGTTGGGAGTTACACAGAATAGCACATTGCTTGTGGCATTTAATAAATATGCCTGGTTCCATTCTGAGAGTAATTTGAAACCATATTGGGCTTCGATAAAATTGAAATTAAAAGGGAAAGAAGGAGTTCCCGTCGTGGCGCAGTGGTTAACGAATCCGACTAGGAACCATGAGGTCTTGGGTTCGATCCCTGCCCTTGCTCAGTGGGTTAAGGACCCGGTGTTGCTGTGAACTGTGGTGTAGGTCACAGATGCGGCTCAGATCCCGAGTTGCTGTGGCTCTGGCATAGGCTGGTGGCTGCAGCTCCGATTCGACCCCTAGCCTGGGAGCCTCCATATGCTGCAGGAGCAGCCCTAGGAAAGGCAAAAAACCCCAAAAGATAAATAAATAAATAAAAGAAGAATCGAGCTCCCATATTTGAGTAAGCTGCAATGGTGCTCTTATTTTCATTTATACCTACAAATCAGAGTATAATTTTTTTTTTTGTCTTTTTAGGGCCACACCCACAGCATACGGAGGTTCCCAGGGGTCCAATTGGAGCTGGAGCTGCCGGCCTACACCACAGCCACAGCAACTCGGGATCCGAGCCGCGTCTGCGACTTCCACCACAGCTCATTTCAGTGCTGGATCCTTAACCCACTGAGCAAGGCCAGGGATCGAACCTGCGTCCTCATGGATAATAGTCAGATTCATTTCTGCTGAGCCACAACGTGAGCTCCAGAGTATAATTTTTTAAAAATCTGAATTAAGGACTTCCTCTGTATATTTTTTTAGATTTTTATACACATCTTTCCAACTTTTTTTCCCCCCATTGTCCTCTTCACCCTGGATTCAAAACACAGAGAAGCATGTTCTTTGAGTGTGTCAATGAAAGTACCTATGTCAGTGTTGTCTCTAGTGGCTTTTTTTCCCCCAATGGCCTCACCTGCAGCATATGGACATTCCTGGCCGGGGATTGAATCTGAGCCACAGCGCAGCCTGCACTGTGGCAACTCCCGATCCCTTAACCCACTGCACCAGGCCGAGGATCAGACCTGTGCTTCTTTAGCAATCCGAATCACTGCTGCAGTTGGAGTCTTTACCTTTTGTGCCACAGCAGGAACTCTTCTAATGGAATTTCTTTCCCTTTTTTTTTTTTTCTGCTTTTTAGGGCTGTGCTCGTGGCATATGCAGGTTCCCAGGCTAGGGATCAAATCTGAGCTACAGTTGCTGGCCTGCACTACAGCCACAGCAACTCGGGATCCGAGCTGCCTCTGCGACCTACACCCCAGCTCATGGCAATGCCAGATCCTTAACCCACTGAGCAAGGCCAGGGATCGAACCCACATCCTCATGGATCCTAGTCATGTTCATTAACCACTGAGCCACAAAGGGAACTCCCTGGCATTTCTTAATAAGCCATTTTGATTTCACAAGGTAACTGAAATTCCCGTTAGGCTTCATGCCAGGGTGGTGTTGGTGCCCATCTCTAAGACTGGGTGGCTCAGGGAAAAGCTCTGGGCACCGGGGGTCCAGCCTGGGGTCAGTTATTGAGTTGCTGCCTTGGTCCACAGTGTTAAGAACAAGGAATGAAAAGAAAGTGGGACATGGTTTTGCTCCCTTATGGGAACACGAGTTTTTAGTTAGGTTTGTCTAAATCCATTATTTAAAAAGCAAAAGTTATTATTATTTTTTTAAAACCAGCTCTTTACCAGAGATTTGTTCTAATGTTTAGGCCTTAATGATCTCAGAAAGGGCTTCCTTTCTGAGCTTTTATGTTCTACTCATCTATCTTGTATCCATGGTGAAAGTCATCCATATTTATAACTGCGCTTTTGCTAAGTTAGAGCTTTTGGTGGATGTGTAAGTATTGCCCTGATTGTAGGGCATTTCCAGCATTAGCAAAAAAATGAAATACAGCGGAGTACAGGGAAACCGTCAGAGAGAATTACAATCATAGGGAAAAATGTTGTTTGGGGAAACTTCAAGTTTGAATAATCTATACATCATATGTATACACATACCAGATTACAGTATATGATATCTTTCTTAGTGGAGGCTGTGGTTTTAAGAGTTAAACATTGCATTAGTAATAATACAGTCTATAGGCAAAGTGTGCAAAAGAGTAAAACCAAGATGCACAAAATGAAATGTTTACCAGATTTCTCTTTATTGCATATATATACACCATTGCTTTTCTCCAGAGAGGTTTTCTTTGGAGGTTGGGTTCCCATTTTGGGGTCTTCTACAAATCCTTTCATTTATAGATTTTCTTCTCAGAAAAAATAGCTTCTGTAATCACAGTGACGTTTAGGGTATTTCTCTTTGACTTATCCTTGGAAGCTTGATATCAGAATTCTCTGATATCAGATATCAGAATTTGGAAACAAATCTCTGCAGTTGTCTGTTTTTTTTGGCTCAGAGAATATGAATGATTCTATCAGCTCTACAGTAGCTGCTCCTTTTCTTAGAATGTGGTGAAAAATAGAGACTGTCAGGAAAGGGAGAGATGCAGGAGTAAGAATGACCATGTTTGAAGTAATCGTTTCCTGGGTCCCACTGCGTATGGAGGTTCCCAGGCTAGGGGTTGAACTGGAGCTGTAGCTGCTGGCCTGTGCTGCAGCCACGGCCACACCATACCCAAGCTGTGTGGTTTGACCTACACCACCAGCTCACGGCAACGCCGGATCCTTAACCCACTGAGCGAGGCCAGAGCGTGAACCTCCGTCCTCATGGATGCTAGTCAGATTCATTTCCACTGAGCCATGGCAGGAACTCCTGGTTCCCTCTTTCTGACTGCTCCCTGTTGTTTATTATTGATTGCAGAGGGCCTGGATGGAGAGGAACGCTCATAGTTTGGGGTTAAGAGATGCAGACTATTGCCTTTGGAATGGATTAGCAATGAGATCCTGCTGTGTAGCTCTGGGAACTATGTCTAGTCATTTATGATGGAGCGTGATAATGTGAGAAAAAAGAATGTTTGCATGTATGTGTATCTGGGTCACCATGCTGTACAGTAGAAAAAAATATATTGGGAAAATAAAAAATATAAAAGCTTTAGATCTTGAAAACAAAAACAAAACAAAAGTATTTAGAACGTTTCAAAACTATTGCATGTTGTATTTGTTAGGAAACAGAGAGTTCAGAGTTAGGGTAGCTTTTCTTTTTTACTTCTGATTTAGGTTATATATTGGCTTTGATTTTCCTTTTAAAGTTTTTTTAAAAAAATTCCTGCTCTAGTGCAGATTTAATTACTTTATTAACTGGTTCATTTACTATTTTATTATTGTCATGAGAGTTTAAACAGCCCTAATTGGTCGTGTTGATTTGCTTTGGTATTTCCCTTGTGAAGAAAAATCTAAACATGAGTTGAATAAGTATTTTTGAGCAATACCTAGTCTCCATTAAATTTGCCACTAAAAATTAAAAATTCATGGGCAGATATATATAACATCTTTTTCTTTTTACCCTGGCCTTATCTGAGATTCCTAAATAAGTGAGAAGAATATTTAAACATGTTTATTCTGGTCATCTTAGTATTTCTTCAAATCTCTGTGATCTTGACCAGTTTTTGTTTTGTTTTGTTTTGTTTTTTATCTTTTGTCTTTTTAAGGCCGCACCTGTGGCATATGGAGGTCCCCAGGCTAGGGGTCTAATTGGAGCTGTAGCTGCCAGCCTACACCAGAGCCACAGCAACGCCAGATCCGAGCCTCGTCTGCAACCTACGCCACAGCTCATGGCCACACCAGATCCTTAACCCACTGAGCGAGGCCAGGGATCGAACTCGCAACCTCATGGTTCCTATTCAGATTCATTTCTGCTGCGCCACAGCGGGAACTCCTTGACCAGTTTTCTTTTGTAAAATATTCTGAGGTTCTGTTGCAGTAATTAAAACAACAGCCACAAAAGAAAACCACACAAAAAACCATTTGCATAAGGAGGACACTTTTGCAATAGTGTATGCATAATTTTGATCATGACAATTATATCTCTTTTTTCAGATATTATTTTTCTCCAGGGAACTGAAGTTATATTTAAGGTCGCCCTCAGCCTGCTGAGTAACCAAGAGACACTCATAATGGAATGTGAAAACTTTGAAAATATTGTCGAATTCCTTAAAAACACGCTACCTGATATGAATACATCTGAAATGGAGAAAATTATCACCCAGGTATGGTTTAAATGGTTTAAGTGGTAATAATAAGGGATAAGATTATACAGCAATTTCTGGTTTTGTTTGTTTGTTCGTCTTTGTTTTTTAGGGCCGCATCCCCAGCATATGGAGATTCCCAGGCTAGGGGTTGAATCAGAGCTGCAGCTGCCGGCCTACACCACAGCCACAGCGACGCCAGATCCGAACCATATCTGTGACCCACACCACAGCTCATGGCAATGCCGGTTCCTTAAAACACTAAGCAAGGCCAGGGATCGAACCCGAAACCTTGGTTCCTAGTCGGATTTGTTTCCGCTTTGCCACAATGGCAAGTCCCTATAGCAGTTTCTCTACTAATTATATATATTAAAATGTTTTAGCATAAAGATGTAGTTTTGCCTGACAGTTTTTTTCCTATTGATCATGTGTGTATATATCAATAATATAATAATTATTATTATTATTGTTTTGCTTTTTAGGGCTGCACCCACAGCATTTGGAAGTTCCCAGGCTAGGGGTTGAGTCGGAGCTACAGCTGCTTGGCTTATATCACAGCCACAGCCATGCAGGATCCGAGCAGTGTCTGTGACCTACACCAAAGCGCATGGCAATGCCAGATCCTTAACCCACTGAGTGAAGCCAAGGATTGAACCCACAACCTCATGGATATCAGTCGGGTTCATTTCTGCTGACCCACAACGGGAACTCCTGATCAGATAAGTTTTACTTAGAAATGAGATTGTTGTGCCATTTCTCCATTCCGACATTGCCTGGAGGCTGTGCACAGGCAAAGGGATTCAGTGCATCCTCAGTTTTTCAGGCATCTTCCAATTTAGGCCAATGGTAAGACCAAAGATAGAACTGGCAGAGTTAGGAAGACCCAATACATAAACAAACTGAGACTCACTTACCTTTGTAATATTGTTAATTCTGTTGTAAAATGTATAAGGAGTACACATGATAAGATCACAGACTTTGCAATTAGACAGTCTTGGGTTTCCATCAACATCCAGCTATTTTATTAGTTGTTTGGCTTGCACCCATCACCTAACCTTTCAAACCCTAGTGTTCTCACCTCCAAGAGACTTTGCGAGGCTTACATGAGACCTTACATGATGTGTCAGTCAGGGTCTCTTGCTGAAAACAGTCTACCTCCAGTGATTCAAAGGAAGGTACCATTTACACGGGTGTGGGCAATTAAAGAACCAGATACAGGTGTCCAGGTGCCCAGGAACTAGTGCCAGAGGGAGACTCTTTATCCTTGCGGTGCTGCGTTCGGAAAAGGAGGATATAATAGTGTCACCAGGCCCAGTGAGAGGTGGCTGTGCTCTTGGTGAGCCAGACATGGAAGGAGCACAGAAGAAGCACCCAGCTGCTTTCTTTGCCCCTTTTGATCTCCTGATGGACTTTCCCATGGGTGGTACCAGCAAGACGGCAGCAGGAAGGAAAGTGTGGGGAGTGCAGTCACAGGGGTCCACCTCCCAGGGTACAGGGAATGGATGAGGGCAGAGAATGGACCTGGGAAGCACCTGGAGAGTAATCAGCACATCGTGTGTCTAGTCCCAAGCTCTTCATAGGGACCAGGTAAGTGGTAGTTATGTATTGTCATTTGACATAAAAGGACATGAACAAATTTAAGAACACATTTGTAGAGAAAGCAGTCACGACTTGTGAGTCTTGATAAAATTGACCGCTTTTAGAGGCACGTGGGGTAGCAGATAAAAAGACAGAGTTTAGAGCAATAGAAAGGGAGTTTGAGTTTGCGCTGGGGTCCAGCTATTCACTAGCCGAGTGACTTTGGGCAAGTTACAACCTCTCTGGGTCTCAACTCCCACCCTTACAAAGTGGGAATAATGTATTGCTTTTAGGAGCAAATATAACTCAGTAGAAGGATTTTGTACACTCTAATTCACTCTATATGAAGAACTCATATTATCATAGATAAATTTTTCTGTCCACTACATTGAAATGAAATCCCAAGCAGAATGTTCTGTAAATGTCCCCGAGCAGTTTTTCTTTGTTACAGTGCTTTGGGAACTGAAAAAGATGGCCTTTGTTTACATATTCAGTTGTTTACTGATTCTTCAGAAGTACCTTCTTGGCTGGCAAGCAGTCAGAGATTGTGCTCTTAGAGAGAGATGGTTACCTGATTTAAAATCGGATCGCCTCTCTACTAAAACTATTGAGGGGGAGTTCCCATTGTGGCTCTGCAGTAACAAACCCGACTAGTATCCATGAGGACTCAGGTTCCATCCCTGGCCTCACTCAGGGGGTTAAGGATTTGGCATTGCCATGAGCTGTGGTGTAGGTCGCAGACACAGCTTGGATCCCGTGTTGCTGTGGCTGCAACTCTGATTCGACTCCTAGCCTGGGAATATCCATATGCCATGAGTGCGGCCCTAGAAAAAAGATAAAATAAATAAATAAATAAATTTAAAAAAACTAATGAGGGAATTGCCTAGCTTTAGAGAGTATAACAAAGAGTAATGGATGGAATTGATAGGCGGGTATATATAGCCTTGAAATTGGAGATAATTTGCTGACAAATAGAGTTGATTAACTATGGAATGAACTGTTAATTTTAAAGGAGACTTTGATGAGTTATTTATGGCCGCTGTAAAAAACTCAAGTAGGAGTTCCCATCGTGGCTCAGTGGTTAATGAATCCGACTAGGAACCATGAGGTTGCTGGTTTGATCCCTGGCCTTGCTTAGTGGGTTAAGGATCCAGCGTTGCTGTGAGCTCTGGCGTAGGTTGCAGACACGGCTCGGATCCCACGTTGCTGTGGCTGTGGCATAGGCCAGCGGCTACAGCTCTGATTCGACCTCTAGCCTGGGAACCTCTATATGCCGAAGGAGAGGCCCAAGAAATGGCAAAAAGACAAAAACCAACAAAACAAAACAAAAACTCAAGTAATGCTGAATAGCATAAATAAGAAAGTAAAAGTAACTACAAATCTCCACATTTTGAGATTTAAAACCTTGTAAACCTCCTTTTTTATTTTTCTTGGCTGCCCTATGGCACATGGATCAGATCTGAGCCATAGTTGCCACCTAAGCTGCAATTGCAGCAACACTGGATCTTTAACCCACTGGGCCCGATCAGGGATCGAACCTGCATTCCCATGGATCCCATTGTGCCACAGCAGGAACTCCCTAAACATCCTTTTACAACCTCTAATTATATACACATATAAATATGTATCCAGTTTTACTTTTATGTATCCAGTGATATCACACTCTACCTGCTATTGGGTAGCTTGATTTTTTATTAAAATAGTTGGACAACACTGGCCATTTTCCTATAAGTATAGATCCAGGCCGTCATTTTTAATGGTTATATAGTAGTCCATTGTGTTCATACCCACTGGGTAGAGGAAAATGACGCTTGCTTGAGAGGAATAACCAGATTGAGAAATATCATATAAATTTGAAGATTTGCATATCTTTAATAGGAGTAGGGTAAGCAAGCAAATGAGGTGTTTATAGTTTCTTTTCTCCCTACAGTGTTAGTGTAAATACTAGGCTTAAATGGCAGTGCTGCCTTGTGAGCTTAAACCAAGGAGGGTTTTTTGCTCCTCTAAACAATACTTTTCTTTGGAAAACAAGCCCTATGAATAAGTTGGATCCCACCAAGTTGGATCAGTTTAGCATACTAATTTCTAGAGGCCTTGGGGACAGAAGCTACAGGGGACAGAAGGTTTAAAAAGTAGATCCCAGATCAAAGTTGCCTGAATGAGCATTTTCTTTTAAACATCAAGGTATACCTCTGAACATTTCAATGACAAACAATTTGGTCTGCTGAACAACCCACTGGACAGCTAAACACTTCAGACCACAAAGTTAACATTAGGTTATGTACATCTTACAACAAATGCTGCTTCATTCTGTTAAAATAAGCTAACCTGGTGGAGTTCCCATCATAGCGCAGTGGAAACGAATCCGACTAGGAACCACGAGGTTTCGGGTTCGATCCCTGGCTTCGCTCAGTGGGTTAAGCATCGGGCGTTGCCATGACCTCTGGTGTAGGTTGCAGATGCGGCTCAGATCTGGCATTGCTGTGCCTGTGGCGTAGGCTGGCAGCTGTAGCTCCGATTAGACCCCTAGCCTGGGAACTTCCATATACTGCAGGTGCGGCCCTAAAAAGCAAAAAACAAAAACAAAAAGCAAACAAACAAAAAAAAACCTGACATGAGATTAGAAAGGAAAAAAGAACTCTGCTTTAGTGCCTAAAATATCACAGTATCACACTTAGTAGCAAGGAGTCTTATCTTCCTCTTAAGTAGTTGTCATGCCATTCAGATCTTTAAATGTTAGCAAAAAATAAAGACATACTTGAAAATATATTATCAGAGGGAATGAATGGAGAGAGAAGTTAGCTGTCCTCTAACTTCTAAGCAAATTGTTTTCCCATTTGGTGGCAATCGGAGGGCAGAGGCAGCCTCGACTAAACCCCACAGCTGTGGACAGGGCTCTGGGTGTGCAATTTTAAGGATCCTATGTATATCTATGGTGCGGTATGTTAATGACGGATTAGCAAAAGGATGAAAATATTTATTATAAGACCTCTCTGCCTCGTGGACAAATAACTAGAAGGACTTTTGGTCTCATTGTTATAGAGCTATCCTATGCAATTTTGCTTTTAATCAGAAAATATGATCTCTAACTCAGATAAGAGTTACTCAGTAACTAATGTTGCTTGTCTGGTATGCTACATTTGGGGAGATAGTTACTAGATTATGTACATCTGGGTTGAAAAACATTTGAACATTAACTTTTTTATAGGAGTTCCTGTCGTGGCTCAGTGGTTAGCAAATCCGACTAGGAACCATGAGGTTGCGGGTTCAATCCCTGGCCTTGCTCGGTGGGTTAAGAATCCAGCATTGCCGTGAGCTGTGGTGTAGGCCGGCAGCTGCAGCTCAGATTCAACCCCTAGCCTGGGAACCCCCATATGCTGTGGAAGCGGCCCTAGAATTGGCAAAAAGACAACAAAACAAAACACTTTTTTTCTAGTGTCTTGGCCTCTTGAGAATGTTTCATTCATTTCATTGTCCTTATATGACAGTCACATTTGCTCTTCTTCCTTTTAGTGTGCTGTCCTCTTCCTCATTAGTAAGTATTTGGAAATCTACATGAAGTACCCGGATGCAGAGCCTGTATCTTGTGTCCATTCTGAAGGTCAGGCTAACCCGTGGTGTTTTCATGGCAGGTTTTCGAGATGGACATTTCTAAACAGTTACACGCCTATGAGGTGGAGTATCATGTGCTGCAGGATGAACTCCAGGAATCTTTATATGCCTCTGAGGAGAGTGAGCCCATGGAGAAGCTGGAGAGGGCCAATAGCCAACTGAAAAGACAGAACATGGATCTCCTAGAAAAATTACAGGTACAGGGATAACGATGTGACCAAAAAAGCACTGGGATGCCTCCTGTCTACACAGAGTCACCCCAGGAAGGCTCGAGCTGTGACATGCATGGAGCGGTTGCTGACTGTGGGCCTGTATTATCAGTCTGTGTCCGAGGGCTCTGGGGGCTGCAAAGGCACATAGCAAAGTAAATTTCAGTTGGGAGGGAAGGCGTACTCTTATAAAATCATGACATGGCAACTCAAAGCAGAATCTGGTTCAGTACTTATTGGATGTTGTGCCACACTTGGTTCAAGTTAAAGGGAAGAGGGATTTGACTGTAGGAAATTGGGAAATCTCTGGGGGGCTTGGAGCTTGAGCTGGTCTCCAAAGGGGTCGGTGGGAGAAATGAGTGAGGAGTTGGGGGGGGGGGGTGTAAATCAGGAGGATATGACAGCGCAGCAGAGGGAGCTTAACAGCTTAAGACTTCATTTGTGGGGAGGAGGTGGGATAAACATGATGGAGGCAGTTAAAGAACATGGCTTTAATGATGTTGGAAGGGAGATCTCTGAATGTGTTTGAACCATAGTGTAGAAAGATCAGTCTGGAAACCTTGATGAGGACAGACGAGAATGGGGAGAGAAGGTAGGGAGACCCGCTAGCAATTATTCGTAGAAATCTGACTGGGGGGAGTTCCGTCATGGCTCAGCAGAAACAAACCTGCCTAGTATCCATGAGGATGCAGGTTCGATCCCTGGTCTCACTCGTTGGGTTAAGGATCTGGCGTTGCCGTGAGCTGTGGTGCAGGTCGCAGACACGGCTTGGATCCTGTGTTGCTGTGGCTGTGGTGTCGGCCAGCAGCTCCAGCTCTGATTGGACCCCTAGCCTGGGAACCTCCATATGCCGCAGGTGCAGCCCTAGAAAGACAGACAAAATCCGATTGGGGATTGAGAACTGTCTAGAGTAAAGCTCATAGAAATGGAAAGAAAAGGAGACGTTTTTGAAAGAATTGAGTAAAAGCCGGTGTCGTATCATCTCTGCCATCAAGGAGTTTATAGTTATTTCAGGATATAAAATAGTATCTCTGTTGATCAGTGCACAATTACAAATGTGAGAAGTGATTTAGTATAAACTAATATTGAGCATCTGCAGTCTGTATGAAGTGTGCTGTATATCCGAGCCCTGAGGGGTGGGGCTACTGTGATCAGAGGAGGAGGAGGTGAGAAAGTGAACCTTCTGGGGAGTCGGGGGCCAGGCTGGATGGGGGGGAGACCAGTTCTGAGTTAGAGCTTAAGTGCCTAAGGGCTCCTTGGTTTCTGCTTTCGCCCTTCCCCCAAACCGCACAAACCGGAAACCATAAAACTCTGCTTCCATGTGTGGTGAGCCCTCCAACAAGCACTAGGAGAGAAATAGTTTCGAAATGAGGGACTTCTCATTGCCCCCCAAGAAGGAACACTTGCTTCCTTCACTTCATCTCCATTAGCTCTGGCCCATAGAAAATTTTATGCTTTTTTTCTATTCAAAAAAAGAGCCAAGGAGTTCCCATCATGGCTCAGTGGTTAACGAATCCGACTAGGAACCATGAGGTTGTGGGTTCGATGCCTGACCTTGCTTAGTTGGTTAAGGATCTGGCGTTGCCGTGAGCTGTGGTGTAGGTCAAAGACGCAGCTTGGATCCCGCGTTGTGGCTGTGGCATCGGCTGGTGGCTACAGCTCCAAATAGACACCTAGCCTGGGAACCTTCATGTGCCAATGGAGCGGCCCTAGAAAAGACAAAAAGACAAAAAGACAAGAAAAAAAAAAAAGAGCCAACATTCTATTTTCAGAAAGAAAAGTAAACAATTGGGGTAGTATTCCTCATTACTAGGATGTTTCAATGGTGATTAATTGACTACTCATTTGGAAAAGTGGATTTGTACCTGCTTTATATTGTAATGATTTTTATTAATGGTTACAAACTTTTTCTGTGACAGTTCAAAGCTGTCATCATCTCTGGGTTCCCAACAACCTTAAAAACTGATAGGACCTCAAGTATGTGTTGAGAAAACTCCCGCTGTTTCTAGTCAGAGGGCAAAAAAAGCTTCTTTTAGAACCTCAAGCCGTGTTAGGAATCTCCTGTTTCTCTGTCAGATTTCACTCACAACAGGAGAAGATCAGTGTGTGGAGTGAGAACCCTTCCCACTGTGGGAAGGTTTTAATATTTTAATATTAAAGGTTTTAATATTGCATTTTTTTGTGTCTTTAGTATTTGTTTAGTATCCTAGTTATACTTTTGAGAAACCTAAAAAATCTCCATTTCATGGAAAGTTTTGGAGTTATTGCTTCATATGCTATTTTTATTTATTTATTTGCTTATTTATTGCTTTTTAGGGTTGCCCCAGCGGCATATGGAGGTTCCCAGGCTAGGGGTTGAATCTGAGCTGCAGCTGCCGGCCTACACCACAGCCACAGCAACGTGGGATCCGAGCCACGTCTGCGACCTACATCACAGCTCAGGACAACGCCAGATCCTTAACCCACTGATTGAGGCTAGGGATTGAACCCACAACCTCATGGTTCCTAGTCGGATTCATTTCTGCTGCACCATGATGGGAACTCCTTCATATGCTATTTTATTAAGTAATAGGACATGACTAGTTAATACACGTAAGGTCTGGCCGCTGCTATGATGAACCAAACTCTTCAAATTTTTGATTTGGAGGATTTTGTTTTTCCGCTCCAAACAGATAGCTCATGCTAAAATCCAAACCTTGGAATCCAACCTGGAAAATCTTTTAACCCGAGAGACCAAAATGAAGTCATTGATCCGGACGCTGGAACAAGAGAAAACGGCTTATCAAAAGGCAGTGGAGCACATCCGGAAGCTGCTGCCGCCAGATGCTCTGGCCAGTTTTGACCCGCTGCTGAGAGACTTGAACTGCAACCCTAACAACAAAGCCAAGATCGGAAACAAGCCATGAACGGAGGCAGGCTGCCGGGGCAGGAAGTGCCCCGAGGATGCGAGGATGCAGGATGCGTCAGTTAGGAGGAGGCTGCATGCTCCTGGCCCATCGCTGGACACCGGAGCTGACAGAACCACCAAATCGGGTCTGAGCCCAGATTGGAGTGGTAGCCCTCGCTCTCCTTAGACCATGCCAGTTCTATGCCATTGTACGTAAGCAGACTGTTTTTTGCTGTCCATGTTGACTATGTACATACATATATATAATGGACCTAAAGAGTTCTTGCTTTCTGAAAAAAAGGAGTAGATGTATATTTAGGGCAACTTTTTTAAAAAATCAAAACTTCATGAAATCCACATCAAAGGGAAGCTAAAGTGAAATTCCCTTGGACACATGTGAAATCATTTTGTCTTTGTAGTGAAACAAAGCTAGAACATCTTTGTATATTGACATATACTTGAAAAAAATGAATGTATTTTTTTCTCCAAAGAACAGCATGTTTCACTCAGTGGTGGGGAGGTTAAAAACTTTTGGGTAGCTTTATGTGGACCTGTCTTAAAATCTACTGACAATATATATAATATATATATATGGAAAATGACTGATTGCCAGTCAGGCTCCTATGGGTTTTTCAGGAAAGTGGGGGCCTTCCCCCTGCTGCCTGCTTTGTGCCAATGGGCATGTTGCATCTACATGCATTTTGAGTCTGGTCAAGCATTACTTTAGGTGTGTGCAAGGAGAAAGCAAGACTGTGGCTGAGTTGGCCCACCCAGCTCAAGGTGAAAGAGAATGTTACTAACTTCCTAGCAAATCAGACCAGCATTATTACTTAAAGTAAAAATATCAGTCCTCAAAAATTTAATTTTGGAGAGTTCCCGTTGTGGCTTAGTAGATGAAGAACCTGACATAGTGTCTACGAGGATGCCCAGCAAGGCGGGATCCAAGCTGCGTCTGTGACCTATACCACAGCTCACAGCGACGCTGGATCCTTAACCCACTGAGCGAGGCCCAGGGATGGAAGCTGTATCCTCATGGATATGAGTCAGTTGCATTAGCTGCTGAGCCACAATGGGAACTCCTAACTCTCTACCTTTTATTTAAATTACTCCTACAGTTGTGAATGCACTCCCTTTTATTTGGTGCCACAGTTGGTGACAGGGATTTGCCATTTCCCACCAAAATGTGGGAGCTCTTACTTAGATCTCACTACCTTAAATGAAGAATAAGGAAATGCAATTATGATTGGTTTTCTAAAGATGATGTTACTATGGTGAGAATCTTTTTTTTTTTTTTAATGCCAGTTAGAGGTCTGATAAGCTCACATCTTCCCCTTTCATGTAACAATTTATGAGAACTGTGGAATGTCTAAAACAAACTGTTGAAATCCATTGGCAGGGAGGGAGAAAGCCCTTCTAAAGCCTACGGTTCTGCATCCGGACTCCCGACTTTCTCAGCCTACAGATTATTAGAGGACATTCGTGCATGCTGGGTGTGGAAGGAAAGGCATTTGTAATGTACCCGTGGAATTTCTCCATTTCAGAGATGATTCTATGATAGTGCCTTGGAAAGTTGATGCAGCATTTTTGCCTTTCCAAACAATATTTATCACCACTGCTTTTTGCATATTATCTCAGATGGATTGTCTGGAATACTTTTCTTCAAAGGGAGTTTGTTATACACAAGCTACAATGTATTATAGAGTTAAAGAAGAAAGCTCTAAAGGTTTCAGAAAATCTTGATGAGCAGGTGATCAGCATCTAAAACCTCTTCTAGACCATTGCTTAGTGTATATGTATTGATTCTTGATACAAAACAGCATGCCCTCCAACCCATGCACTTTCTTAAAAGAAAATAAAGTCTTATTAGCAGGCTATTAATGTAATTTCTAGGTTCTAGAAAATGCTGATTCTCATTACCCCATTCACTTGGGGGCACCAGCTATTTTGTTGCTTGGATTTCCCCCAGATTTCTCTATTTGTAGGAGACGTTTTTCCTATGAGGAATATAATGAATATTATCTGGTTATTGTTTGGCAATGAAAATTTTCTCATGTGTGTGATACACAAGTGGTAGCCAGGGCATCTTCAAGTTGGGAAAAGAAACTTTTCCTTTCAGTTGTTCAATTTAAAATAAATTTTATTCTGGAGGTTCAGAGTCAACATTACGAGTTGTTTTACGATGTTTAGAGTTCAAGTTGTCTTGGATACAGTATTTCTTTTGAAAATGAATTTTTCTTTTGTGATCTTTTAAAGGTTGCACCAATTATGCTTCATGCGTTGTTACATCTTCATCTGATTAGTATATGTCTAGTTCATTTTCAATAAATACATTGCTGCAGTTTCCTTGGCTTATTGATACTACTTTTATTTGTAAGAAAAGAGGTCTTGGTTAGACTCCTTTGCAAAATCTGAACCGGTTGGATTGTTGCTACTTAAGATTTGCCCACTGATAATTCTTTAAATCAGAGCCAACAAAGATAATTTTTAGAAACATGTATGAAAGTACATTGTCAGTTACTAATTTTCAACCTCGTTCCTGATGGAACCTTTTGCTGATAAATACAAAAAGACAACCACAGACAAATTTGCATTCTACCCCTTTGTTTTTTATGCCTCTTATAGATAGCAAAGGAAAGAGGTTAAAAAATACAAAATTTTAAAATTGGGTTAGCTCTCATAAAATCCTTAGGGGCACTTATTGATGGATAGGATATGAATGTGTTTACATTATATATATATACACATACACACACATATATCTTCAGAATATTTTCAAGCATGTTTGTAATTCAATAAAAGGATAATGTATCTTCTCAGTATAACATTTTGCACTACATGTAATGGTTAAACATTTTAAGGAGTCAAGGTGGGCTTAAGTAGAATGGTCTCTTAACTCTGGAGACAGGCATGCTAAGATTTGCTCCAATCCATTTAATACCTTCGGACAGAAACCAGGGACTGCGAGGCTGCAGTTAGGTGAATGCCATCAAAATCTTGCCCCCTCCCCCCGAAAAAAGCAAATCCTGGTATGTGACAGTGACCTTGGGAAAGCAAGTCAGTCTAGTTCTCTATCTTTTTGATACAGTATGCCAATGAAACCTGCTAGTTTTGTCTGCTAAATATTTGTCCATTTCTCCCTGAAACCGAGGGTGGTCATCCGTCAGATCCCTTAAACTGTAACTCGCTTAATGAACTTAACCTGCCTACACGGATCGGATCAAGTTTGCCTTAATTGTTTCTAGGAAAACCTGCACATCCCCCAAGTGTCAGGGAGCCTAGACAATAAGATGTTTGCCAAGTTCTTCTTCAGGAACTTAGAGTCAGCTGTGTCCAGTTGGAACTTGAGCTGGTTAAGACTGATTGGAACCGATGAGCCTCCAACTGGGCATGTGCGAGTGTCCGATGCGTGACCTTTGGAGGTCAGAGGGCTTGAAACTCCACCCTCAGAGCATGTGCCCTGTGTTCAGAAGCGTGCAGTTTAGCTGCGCCTGCGCGGATTCCTTTTCCTTCTCTCCAATCGCCTTCCCCACGCTCCCCACGCTTCAGCTTTATCCTAAGTACCCCGAGCCGCTTCTCTTCTCGGAGGCGAATTTGAGGTTTGTCCTCTGGTCTCCTCGCTATCCCGTGGATGAACCCCTTCTCTGCTGCGAACCTCGGCATCTCAGCGTTTGCTTGGCTGTGCATCTGGCAGAAGAACCTGGTTCCATAAGCCCTCCATCGCTGTCGCAGGTACCTTAGTTCCTGTCTTTGTCTTTGGGTTAAACTGAGACCAAACCCCATTTCTAGGGGCTCCAGAGTCACCGATATTGAGCTACTTGGTGTTTGTTTTGATGAGTGAGACGGGCAGGTGGAAGGCGGGGGTGGAACGTTTCAGTCAAAAGAAGAGAAGGCTCTAGAAGAGAGAGGGCATCAGCTGGAAGCGTCGGGGGAAAGCGACAGAAGAGATGTTGGGTGGCGGTTTTGGAGTGAAATCCTGGTGGCCTCAAATGCTGGGGGGTAGTAACTTTGCCTCCCTCCAGTCTACCCGTGACATTCAGTGTTGTGTCCGTTTCGTGATTCTCCACGTTACGGAACCAGATTTGTTTTGCTACAAATGCTGCTTCAAGGTGAGGGCAACAGCAGAGGGCACAGCGAAGGGAGCCAGCCCCGATCTGCGTGATCATGGCTTTCCTGGACTGCCCTTCCTTCGCCTAGAGGGACCGTCCGGAGTCATGACTCTCACCCAGTTTATCGTCCCTGTAAAACCCTTCAGAGGCTCTTCATGCAGTTTTTGAGATGACACATTTGGCCTTTCCCGAGCGTGTCCCTGATAAGCTGTCCCGTCTGGTCTCCTGCCTTGTCCTCTGCTCTGGTCAAATGGTTGAGCCCCCGTCTCGTTTCCTGAACCACCCTTCCTTTTGCTTTACACTGACTGTCTCTCGTGGCATCCCCGCAGGGGCGGGGAGGGGGTGCGCAGTCTGGGAGGCTTCTTTCTGCCTTCACTCCCTCTGCTCATTCCTTCAGGACTGCTTAGGATGGTGGGGGGAGAGGACAAACCGATCACCTCCGCTGTAGCCCAGGGCCAGTTGTCAGCATGGGTGTCCCCGCCCCCGCGCCCCCCGGGGGTACTGCTTACCTTCACAGATGTCTCAGGATCTCGGGGCCCCCAGCTGGGAGTAATAAAATTACACCTAATTCTCAAGTTACCTAAAATCAATGACCAGGTGTTTTTTATAACAGGGTAATGATGTTGTCAGCTTTGTTAATATGCATACTCCTGGTGCACTTGTGGATGGGCAGCCACATGAATTGCTGGTAGCATCTGTGAGATCTAGTGCTTGTGGACTAGATATGTGGACTCTCTCAGGCTTCCCCAAAGTTTGTTCCTGGAGGACGTTTATGACTGCTCAGAGGCAGACAGGTTTTATGGCCAAATAAGTCTGAGGGACATAGACTGAGCCACAATACACAGACTTCTCCACTCTGGCGGGGGCTTCCCAGAACCTGTAACCTGGCTAATCCGGGGAAGCCCAGAGTGGATGGGAGGATACAGCGCCCCCTTTCGGGAGCATGGTTTGTCAACATGTGGGCCAGCCTGAGGTCTGCTCCTCCCCTTAGTATGTGTGAACTTGAGGCCAGTGAGGAAATCCTTGGAGCCTGAGTTTTCTTATCTGTAAGATGATGAACTTCATCTAGACTGCCAAGGCTTCATGCAGCCACGTAACTTCCATGGTAACTGATTTTCCAAAACTTCAGCTAAATTAAGGCAGATGGAAGGAGAATTCTAGTTTTGCCTTTTAGTCTAACTGCCATAATCCATCTTTATCTCATAGTTGACTTAAAAAAAAAATACCATAAAACTAATGACCCGAGTAAATTATTTTTTACGAGCATTTTTTTTTTTTTTACTAAGTAGTGCCAGTCAAGTGGAAACTGTATGATTAGACTTGTTTTTTTAAAAAATAGATAAGTCCTTTTCCTCCTCTTTATTCTTGGTGTTGGCACATAGCGACTGCATTTTCTCTATAGTTGGGCCTTTCTTCATTGGAATGATGCAAGCGGAAGAATGATACATATTTTCTCCTAATTTAACCAAGAAAATAAATTTCATTTTAAAATTCTGGTTTATTAAAAAATCTATAATCTGGAAAGATAAAAGACTATTATCACATGCACTTCTGTAAATGCTTAACTCTTAAATACCAGTCTCATGACTCTCTACTCAACTTCTATCACACGGGGGATACTGAGCATCATTCTGTAAATGAATGAAAGTTGGCAAATAGAGAAAGACCTGTTTGTGCAAGAAAACTCTCCTATGTTTCTACTTCATCATCTTTCTTTTTTTTTTTTTGTCTTTTTAGGGCCACACTCGAGGCATGTGGAAGTTCCAGGCTAGGGGTCAAATCAAAGCTGGAGCTGCTGGCCCACGTCACAGCCACAGCAATGCCAGATTCGTGATGCTTCTGCAACCTACACAACAGCTCATGGCAATGCCAGATCCTTAACCCACTGAGCAAGGCCAGGGATCAAACCCGAGTCCTCATGGGTACTAGCTGGGTTTGGTAACCTCTGAGCCACAATGGGAACTCTCTTCTTTACTCTCACAGTACTGCCATATTCCAACACGTCTGACACCAGATCTGTAAATTTTCTTTTCTTTTTTTTTTTGTCTTTTTGCCTTTTCTAGGGCTGCACCCATGGCATATGGAGGTTCCCAGGCTAGGGGTCCAATCAGAGCTGTAGCCGCCGGCCTATACCAGAGCCACAGCAATGCGGGATCCGAGCCGCATCTGCAACCTACACCACAGCTCAAGGCAACACCGGATCCTTAACCCACTGAGCAAGGCCAGGGATGGAACCCGCAACCTCATGGTTCTTAGTCGGATTCATTAACCACTGAGCTACAATGGAAACTCCCAACATCTGTAAATTTTCCACACATCCAGCAATTCTGTAGCATTAGCTGGGCCTCCTACGATTTAATTCCATTCTGACACTCCTTACCTGGAGTTAGCATCAGATCCCACAGGTTAAGCGTTCAGTCCTGCAAGAGAGCCCCCACTTCAGACAACAATTTCAAGTCCCAGCGCATCACTTGTATTGACAGGCTCTTGATTGGGACTCTCACGATGCCCTCCTTGGGCTCAACAATTTGCTAGACTGGATCATAGAAGCCAGGCAAACACATTTACCTGTTTACTATAAAAGGATGTGATAAAGGATACAGATGAACACGCAGGTGGAGAAGATTTGTAGGTGAGGTATGTGGGAAGGGACCTGGAGTTTTTATGACCCTTTGGGGAACAGCACCAACCCAGCAGCTCCAGGTGTTCACCCACCCAGCAGTCCTCTGAACCCTGCACTTTGAGGACCTCCCGGAGGCTTCACTGCAGAGACAGGGTGGATCGTTAACTTAGTCTGCAGTCCCTCTCTCCCCTCCCCAGGGGATGGAAATGGGTGCAATGTTCCAAGCTTCCAAGGATGGCGTGGTCCTTCTGATGACTAGGTCCCATCCTGAAGTTATCCAAGAGTCTACCAAGAGTCACACTGCTATCACCTAGGAGATTCCAAGGGATTTAAGGCTCAGGAACCAGGGTCAATGACCAAATATTAGAACAAAACATGTTCCTAGTGTTTTTATCACTTAGGATATTGCAAGCATTTTAGGAGCTCTGTGCCTGAACTGGGGCATAGAAATTACACACACACACACACACACGTATACTTTTATTCTATTTCACACTAATAAACTGTCTTTCTATTGTTATGCTGTGTTGTATCTGCTTCTCCTTGTCGGGAAAGTGTACGTTCTTATTTATATAGAGCATTATACATAGCATACACATCCACTAGTGAGGTAAATTGGAATATTTATTTTTTCATTCACTCAAGAAGCATTTATTAAAAACCTGCTGTATGCAGGCCACTGTGCTAGGTTCTGAGATCATAGTCTAACAGAGAAGGTAGATAAGAAGAGGCAACAAAACTTGGTCGGATATGTTTCATGCTAGATGTGATGAGGTGGTGTTAGAAGAAATGGGGGAGCACTTACCCCAATCTCCTGAGATCAGGAAAGCCTTTTAATTACATGAGTGGAATTTTAATAGTCATTTGTCTACATGACACCGAAAGAATTTCAGGCTTAAATTGACCAGAGTCTTCTAGTAGACAGCCTTTCACTGTACTATTACTCATTAAAATAATAAATTGATTGTAATTTTTTTCTAAATATGAAGTCAGAATAACGAATTACAAAACCCTGAAAATTTTAAGAAAACTTACATCGCTGCTCCCACCTACAAGTAATTATTAATATGTTGGTGTATTTCCTTTGTCATCATTTCCATGCATTTCAAAATATAGTCATGAATACAGTTCTGTTTCTGGTATTGTTAATATTGTGATGTACACATATCATTAGAAATCTCTAAAATCTCTATAAGCATAATATTAATAGCTACTAAAATGAACCAACATTTACTAACATTTTCCATATTTATATACTTTCATATATCTTGCAAATGTGCTTTCATTCAACTACATATGTGAAAAATCAATTTAAAATAACTGAATGTTTTCTAGTTCTTAAAGTCTGTGCCCTAAAGGTTATATTGTATTTCCTTCCCGATTCAGTAAAATAATGCTTAGACTATGCTGCTAGTATATGGTGAATTAAGCATATCTGTATATTTTCTAGGCAGCAATGTACTTTAAATCTTTTTTTTTTTCCCCAATGCTTTCTATGCTCCCAGAATTTAAGATGGCTTTGGGCCCCCAGATCATATGGCAACATCTGAAAAGTAACTTTTTAATCTAGTTCAGTGCCTCTCTGTAAAGAGGAGGGAATATATATGTTCCATGGGTACATGACAAAATTTGCTTAATGTATACAAAGTCATACTTCTATTGAAATGGTAATAATTTTCTACTTTGGACAGTATAACCCGGATATTATCCAGAACCTTGTGTAATCCAGTCTCACTTTCCCGTAGCTTTCAAATTCCACATCAAAGTAAATGAAATTTGTAGGGGAAAAAAAAAAAAGATCCAATTTATAAACCGCAGCCTCACTTCTTAAATTCTCTCGACGCTCTTCTTTAAATCCGCCACAGCTGGAATCTTTCTCTCTCAGCTGTCTATGGGAACTTTCCCCAGCACTCATCCTGAGAAGCTTTCCAGGTCTCTCGCTTTTACAGATCTCATTAACCTCTCTGCTTCTTGTAGCTTTTTCCCATCCTCATCCAGGGAGCAAGAATCCTTTCCCACAGAAACCCAAGGTGAAGGAAGAGACTTACTTTAGGTTGGTTGGTTCTGTTACATAGTATTAATTTATGTGTGTCTGTTAACTAACTCTTGGCTCATGGATAATTGGAGCGATTCTCTCTTCTTTCAGATTAAAGAATATAATAGGATACCATCCACAGGGCCAAGTCAGCATGCCTGATGCTTTCAGGAAGTTTGATACTGCTCTTAACTCTGCCTCTCATTCAGACAGTGACAGTATTTGTCAGAATACTGATGGTCAGCTGGTTTAGTTGCTCATGTCCAAAGGCAGAATAGACATGTAAAAGGTTGTGCAGCTTTGGTTAAAATTTAAGTCTATAGACTGACCCTATCACATTAAGAGAGCATAAAATTCAGAGATCATGAAAGTGTTTATTGTTTGTGCCTGAGCAGTCACATCACCTCCAAATCATGAAGCTGTGTTTTCCATCCTGGACCTCTACAATTTTATCTTTATTTTACAGATGAAAAAAATATAAAATTACACAGCTAGTAAGGGATGAAGTTGGGGCTCAAATGCTGCATATTCTGACTGCAGCACTTGTCCTGTCAGTGCCTTTGCCATGCTACTATAGACTTCCTTGGGGTAGTGAGCAGTATTCCTAGGTTTATCTAGGTCACATCGTCTCTAAGTCTCATAATATCTTGCTGTGTGGTTTCCTGTGCATTTGTTCCAGTTGAGAATGCTTCTCGTATTGAATGTACTAAGATAAGCAATTTAGGAATGATTCATGAAGCAAAGACTGTTTAAGATTGGGGGGGTGGTCAGAAGGGTGGAGATGAATAAGGAAAGAGAGACATGATTCTTTTCGTATCTGATGACCTGTCATGTTCAAAAGCTGTGTGAAGAGGGCCCTAATCAAAGCCTGAGAGCGACTGTGAACTACTCTTGACTTCTTATTGGATTCCCATATCGAAACCAGTTTATAGCCCTTGGTGATTATTTTTTTCCTTGGAGCTGCACATAGAATTTAGGGACATATCAATTTCTGCTCTAGTGGATTTCTATAAAAGGTTACAGAAATCCCTGGATACGAATCTGTATCCTCCACATGCCATCCTTACCCAGAGCTGACGTGGCCATCTAGTCTGGGGTCTGGGAGAAGTCAAGAAGAAGAAATGTCTTCACGTTCTCCAGCTCTGCTCCTCATAACTTTCTCTAGCTTTACTCCCTGGCTCTGACTAGAAAAGACAGTCTTTGTAGGAGGGAGTCAGAGCTACGCTATTTTCTTCTGATGAGAAATGGAATCGTGGAAACATTCTTAAGGCAGGAGATAGGCAGGCTCCAGGATGGGCATTTATAACTAGCCTCTTCTTTACACTTCTTGAGGCAGGAGATAGGTGGGCTCCAGGATAACCATTTACAGCCAGTCCCCTATCTTTACTTCGAGATAGAAATAACGGCGGACATAAGGCAAATAATTGGTACTTGTCTTGGGTGAACTTGTCAGATGATGGTAATGACAGGATCCAAAGAGGGGCTAAGCCCTACTTGGGCAAGAGACCAAGAGATCATGTAGTTCCTTCCTTTTAGATTAGAGGGTTATCTAATACGTCTAGATAACCTTCCCACCATGCTTTGCTTTGAAATCCGTCTTGGCCAAAAGGTATGCACACAGATCTGGGAGGTTCCTGAGTCCGGCCAGGTATAAAAGATAAAACAAGATAATTGGCCAAAGGAAGACAAAGACCTGGAAGAAGTGCCCCATATAAGTGGTTTCAGTCACCTCTCCCATGCACTCCTCGTTGAGGGGGGACACCCGCACCTGCAGTCCTTCTCTGGGTGTGTATTTCTGCTTTGCTTCTGCCTTAGATAAATTGACTACTTCTCTGTGTGCTCTCCCACGTGTCATGCTGTGTTTCAAACACTAAACTTTGTACCTGGTTTTGCAGTCTTGATCTCCTTGAAACATTCTTGCTTTCAACAGGGAGCAAGAATCAGGGCACTATACCACTAGCTGGTATAGTGGCTAGGATGCCTGGTTTTCACCCCAAGCTGTCCAGTTCAGTTCCTGAGCAGAGAATTAAGATCTCTTTCCAAGCCATCACCCACTGCTGTCTCTCCAAGATCTGGCTAAAAAAGATGATCATTGTAGGAGGGAGTCAGAGCTACAGTATTTTGTTCTAATGAGCTTATGGATGGGAAATGGAGTCGTGGACACATTCTGAGTCCATACATTCAAGAAGGACCATAAATCAGGTTTTTCCATCACGATTTCAGATGTTGTGTGTGCCTGAAAGGAAAGCTGTGCGACCTGATGGAATCTGGATCTGTTCAGTGATTTCTAGGGACCTGTAGCTGTGAGGTGGAAAACAAGTTTGGCTTCACTTTGAGAAACAGTGTGGAAAAAGAAAGGACCTACTTGATCAGAGGTGGGATTTCTGAAATTAGACCTGTGCTTATTCGCATTGTGCTGTGTTGGCTGACTGACTGGAAGAGTGGTGAGTGGATGGAAGAAATCTCAACCTTTTGCAGCACTGGTGTTTGGTAAAGTAATTGAACAGTGGCATTAGAAAATGTTGGGAGTGGGGGAAGAATATATTGGGCCATTTGCCCTCAACAGAATGATCTAAGCTTTCCAGAAAATGGGTTTCCTTTTTATTGGGAAAGGACAAGATGGAAATTGTCTTCTGATGGTGGCTGTAACTTCTGTGCTAATATCATTTAGATGCAAGTCACTTCAAAACATTTTGTAGATGTATTTGGTTCTCTGGTTCTGACACCTAGTTTCTTTTTGGTTCAGATTTGCATCATCTCTTTTGGTTTGGGGGAATTATTTTAAATTTTATTGGATTGATACATTATACAATCTAGAATTAAAATCTATAGAAGTGGAATTGGCAGACTGCCTCATTTTGTATTCATAATTTCATGGTCACAACTTTGAGTAGGAAGAGTAATCAATCACCCACAAAGTTTGATTTGAAGAGCATAATCTCAGGGATGTTTTTTGAACACCTGAATTTGGCATCATTTAATTCGACTCATACAACTTTTATGGAATAACGACTATGTGCATTGTTCTTGGGGAGAGAGACACAGATAAATATCTACATTTCAGTTTGGTGAGTTCTGTAATAAGATATGTTTTACTTTTTTTTTTTTTTTTTTTTGTCTTTTTAGGGCCACACCCACAGCATATGGAGGTTTCCAGGCTAGGGGTCTAATCGGAGCTGTAGCTGCCGGCCTACGCCAGAGCCACAGCAACACAGGATCTGAGCTGCGCCTGAGACGTACACCACTGCTCACGGCAATGCCAGATCCTTAACCCACTGAGCGAAGCCAGGGGTCGAACCTGCGTTCTCATGGATACTGGTCAGATGTATTTCTGCTGAGGCATGATGGGAACTCCTCATAATAAGATATGTTTTAAGCTTTGTGCAAAAGTAAGGAAACAGTCTGTGCCCAGGAGGATAGGCAGCCAAGCAACTGAGTTCAAGTACCTATAAAGTGAGCCTTGAAGAGTCAGGAGAGGACCAACAGAGAGGCAGTTGTGGGGGTGGGGAGGGGGAAAATGTGTGGAAAGGGTGAAGACCCAGACTGTCCGGCAGGCTTTGATATCCCTTGATGAGCTGTTCCTCAAAACACTCTCCCTCCGTAGAGTAGAGGTAACTAATTCTGCTTCCCCAACACCGTGATGCTGAGAAACAAGGTCATCTGACGCGGGACACAGGTATCCCGCCCATTGTGTTTTTCTTCCTTTAAGAAGAGGGTGGCCCCTCGGTGGTGCATTTACCGTGAAGCCAACATCCTAGGGTTCCTTATTTGCTGGAGATCCTCCCAAGATTGTGTCCTTCACTTCGTATTAATAGTTTCCTATCATTTCCGATGAAGAAGGACTCATATTACATAAGATCCCGCAAAGCCTGGATATGCCCCTAGCTACGTACGATGTATTGTAGGGTGGATCAGCCGGGGTCCAATCAGGGGACATAAAGCGCAAGTTATTTGAACAGGGACCACATCTTAGAGACGTTCATTAACTGTAACAGAATTCGAGTAATGGGAGTTGGCTAGTGAGGAGTGAAAAGAACTGTGGAGAAGAGAAGAGTAGCAGGTACAGGGGGCAGCCTCTAAGGGCAGCAAGAGAGCGCACCCACGGAAGGAACAGATCCAGAAAAGCCACCCTCAGCCTTTTACCTCAAGACAGATCCGACTCATTGGAGAGGGCGTGGCTGAGGCTCCCTGGATGGTGGAGAAATTTGCTGAGGCTGTACAGCTCCCCTAGGCAGTGCCAGGGAAGACGGGGAAGTGCCGAGCCAGTGGCACGCCACCAAGAAGTCCCCCTAGGGAGTGTGCAGGAAAACTGCGCCCCGGAGGCCGGAGGTGCTGTGCACTGCTGGTCGTAGCACTGCAGCAGCTGCCTGCTCAGTGGGGATTGGGTGCTGCCGAAGCTGCACTCACTGCGCGAGTTGCCCCAGGGGGGGCGCCGTGGAACCGGGAGGCAAAGCCCCTTCCTCCTCGAGTGTTCCTCCAGCGCCCTCTACTGACGAAGTTCGCATTCGATCGTCGTGCAAGCCGCAAAGGAGAAATATAGGATCCAGGTCCCTTATGGCAAAGACTGAAGGGCACGTTTGGCTCTCAAAGGCAATCCACTGATAACAGGCACATTTGGTTTCCACGTGTACGTTGTATACCTAACCTCATTCCATTCTGACCAGAGGCCCCTGGGTCCCACATAAGTTGTCTTGGGGCGAGGCACGCTTGTGGCTTACTGGGCTGCTGTAATAGAAACACCGTGGACTGGGTGGCTTCCAAAAAAAACATTTATGGGAGTTCACGTTGTGGCGCAGTGGTTAACGAATCCGACTAGGAACCATGAGGTTGCGGGTTCGGTCCCTGGCCTTGCTCAGTGGGTTAAGGATCGGGCGTTGCCATGAGCTGTGGTGTGGGTCGCAGACACAGCTTGGATCCCGCGTTGCTGTGGCTCTGGCATAGGCCGGTGGCTACAGCTCTGATTCGACCCCTAGCCTGGGAAACTCTGTATGCCGCGGGAGAGGCTCGAGAAAAGACAAAATAAAATAAAATAAAAAGTAAATAAATAAAAAACATTTATTTCTCACAGTTTGGGAGGCAGGGAAGTTGAGATCAAGGCACTGGCAGATTTGGTATCTGGCAAGAGCCCGCTTCCTGGTCCATAGACAGGCGTACTAAGTCCTCCAATGGCAGAAGGGGCCAGGGAGCTCTGAGGTCATCATCTTATTTTTGTGATCTTATTTGTGAGGGCTTTGCCCATGATCCAATCACACCCCGAAGGCTCCATCTCCAGATACCACCCTGTTGGGGATTAGGTTTCAATCTAGGAATTGTGGATGGACACAAATATTCAGTCTATAGCAGCTTGTGCACTTCAGCTTTTCTGACTAACAGCAAAGGTGGGGTGAAGAAGACCACCTAAAACAATGGAGGTGTTTCCCCAAAATTTGTCTGAGAGGCATCACCTAGCAGGGCAGCCAAAAGGGCCTGCCGGTCAGCTTAGCTGTCTGATACCTCTCATCAGCAATCAGCCTTTATCTCAGCAACAGAAATTTGTACTTGGCTTCAAATCTGGAAAACCCAAGACACACATTAGGAGCGTGGCTGTTAAGAATTTAATTAAAACGTTCCTATTCTGTTGGGTTTAGCCTTTAAACTGTGACTATGGAACTACTTATGTTATCATCTGCGAGTCCCCCTGGAGGGTTCAGTCATCGGTTGGCCTGATGATTTGGGGCTTGTTTTTCCCTTAAGCATATGTGGCTGAGGCATGGATGGGAAAAATACAATCTTGAAACAGGTTTGCATCTAGGTTTAAAAAAATTAATTAGTTTTAAACTTGAAAGTATATAGGGATTTATTTGGTATATTGCGTGTTATTCCTGAACCTTCCGCTAGATGACACTATTGCTTCAGTTTATTTGCTGTCATTGGAATGGACTTCATAGAACTGCAAGCTGCTTGAGGAAATTATGTAGTTCTTCAGTATTCGGCTTCCAGGTAAAAATATCTCTGGTATAGCAAAGTCAGGCTTATTTAGAAATGCCTTCAGGGAAACGACTTCAGTCTCCTTAAAGAAAGCTAAAGGACCTAGTGCTCTTTATTGACAAGAAATTGTTTTATATTAGACCTATATTTTTAATACTGCTCTTTAAACACATTTCTTCTTCCTCTGTTCTCAGTGGAGATGAAGAAAAACAGATCATCTTTTTATATAAAAAAGCCTTTCAAATATAGAAGACCAATATAAGATTGGTTTTCATCTTTCTTTCCTTAAGGCGAAAGTAATATGATTTCTTTTAAGTTTTCATCACATTTCTTTACCATTCGTTCTGCCTAATTTTTGATGAGCTCTGGAATCCAAATGGAATTCAAAATACTCCAGGGACTTTAGATTTGTGTTCATGGCTGATTCACTTGTTAGTTTCCCAAAGTTTTAGAAACACGAGCCTGAGAACTAAGAACAGGGAGCTAATTCTTGGATTCCTAGCAATGGAGAATAAAGCTAATATATGAAAGTCGCCACACTTCGTTCTGTGGATGACAGAGACCAGAGTTCTAGGGTGTTTATCAGCTCTGACTTGTCCTGGCCAGGCTATCTTTGCTTGCTTTTTTTTTTTTTTGCTTTTTAGGGCTACCTCCGCAGCATATGGAGGTTCCCAAGCTAGGAATCAAATTGGAGCGACAGCTGCTGGCCCACACCACAGCCACAGCAACATCAGATCCGAGCCACATCTGAGACCTACACCACAGCTTATGGCAGCACCAGATCCTTAAGCCACTGAGCGAGGCCAGGGGATCTTATGGTTCCTAGTCAGATTCGTTTCCTCTGCGCCATGGCAGGAACTCCTAGCCAGGCTCTCTTTGAATAGGACGTGCTTTTTTCCACCTTTGGATCTTGTTGTTCCCTCGTCCTGAGATGACTGCAACATCCCCACCTTATGCTCTTGTCACATCTTCAGTCTCAAGTTAAATATCATTTCTCCAGAGTCTTTCCCTGCGCCCACCAGCATCCTCTGCCCCTGCAGACCATGTCAGGTGCAGCCTCCCTTAGCACCTTGCATGTCTCTTTTGTAGATTTTTGCATCCACATAGGAGTCTAATTAATTGTGAATATTTATTTGATGTCTCTTCTTTTCCCCCATTAGACTCTAAGTTAAGAATAAGATTTTCTATAAAAATAGAACTCCCATTTGATCCAGCAATCCCACTCCTGGGCATCTACCCAGAGAAAACCATGACTCACAAAGACACATATACTCCAGTGTTCATTGCAGCACTATTTGCAATAGCCAAGACATGGAAACAACCTAAATGTCCATGGGCAGAGGAGTGGATCAACAAGATGTGGTACATATACACAATGGAATATTACTTAGCCATTAAAATGAACGAAATACCGGCATTTTTGGCAACATAGATGGATCTAGAAATTATCATGCTGAGCAAAGTCAGACAATGAGACAGCAACATCACATGCTATCACTTACACATGGAATCTGAAAAAAGGACACAATGAACTTCTTTGCAGAACAGATATTGACTCACAGACTTTGAAAAACCTATGGTTTCCAGATGAAACAGGTTGGGGGTGTAGGGGGATGTACCGAGGGTTTGGGATAGACATGCTTTCAAATTTGCTTGTGAGGATTGTTGTACACCTATAAATGTAATACAATTCATTAAGTAATTTAAAAAAAGAATAAGATTTTTTTTTTAACCCACATAGTTCTAGCACTTTACTGGGGATACAGTAGGCACATGGTAGGAACTCAGTAGGCCTGGTTTGACCAACAGACTAATTTCTGACTTATTTTGCATTCCTGTTTTTCTTTTCCAGAGATAGAATGATTCATAGTGGAGGAAGTTATCAGGAATCAGGAGGCAGACAGGAACATGACTTGTTCAAAGCTCTGACAGGAAGTCGAGCCAAATTGGGGAAGGAAAGAGCTGTCCATAACAATTTGGCGAGGAAGGAAAAGCCAGGTTTTAAACCCTCTACTCTGGACAATTAAAGCAATTGATGTGCGTTTAAAGAGAGACATGATATGATCAGGTGGTCACAATTCACCAGGAATGTTGAATGGTTCGTGAGGACAAAGACCATTTGTCCTGATAATTGTAGTAGTAATCTTGACATTGAGCTTGCTCTTTCTGGCTGGTTGTAATTTCATTTCCAGCTGTTATTTTGGAAGTTATTTTACCGTGGTTTGGAAGCCTTTCACACAAATGTGGATGACAACCATGATGTCAACAATTACGATCTAATTTTTGTAGCCCTGCCTGTGCACCAGGCGCTGGGCTAGCTATGTTATTAGCATTATATCAATGATCAGACTTTAGCACGTGGAACAGTCACCTGGGGGAGGGCTTCTTGTTAAATGCTGATAAAGCCTTACTCTCAAAGCTTGTGATTCAATAGGTGGGAGAGTGGGATGATAAGTTTTGAGTTTCTTTTTTTCTTTTTAGGGCCACACCTGCAGCATATGGAGGTTCCCAGGCTACGGGTCGAATTGGAGCTACAGCTGCCAGCCAGAGCCACAGCCACAGCAACACGGGATCCGAGCCACGTCTGTGACCTACAGCTCACGGCAACACCAGATCCTTAACCCATTGATGGGGGCCAGGGATTGAACCTGCATCCTCATGGCTCCTAGTTGGGTTCATTAACCACTGAGCCACGAAGGGAACTCCCTAAGTTTTGTATTTTTCTTTTTTCTTTTTTTTTTTTTTTTTTTGGTCTTTTTAGGGCTGCACCTGAAGCATATGGAGAGTCACAGGCTAGGGGTCTAATTGGAGCTGTAGCCTTGGGCCTACGCCACAGCCATAGCAACCCCAGATCTGAGCCGTGTCTGTGACCTACACCACAGCACACAGCAATGCTGGATCCTTAACCCACTGAGTGAAGCCAGGGATCGAACCTGCAACCTCATGGTTCCTAGTTGGATTCCCTTCCAGTGTGCCATGGCGGAAACTCCTAAGTTTTGTGTTTCTGACAGGATCCTAGGTGATGCTGATGCTGCTGGTCCGGGGACTATACTTTGCCAACCACTGCCTTTCATTTCATTTAGTCATCAGGACAACCATCAAAGAAATGTAGTACCATGGCCTCCTCTTTATAGATGAGGAAATTGAAGCTTTGAGAGGTTTGCTGACTTATCTAGAGTCACACAATTGGTTAATGGCAAGAGCTGTCAACTGCAGGTCCTACTAACGCAAAAGATGATCTTTTTTTCCCTGAGACAATCAGTTGTTCTCAAACTTTTTGTGCATGAGAATCCCTGGAGGAGCTTTTTTAACAAACGTGGGTGCTTGAGTTCTACCTCTGTCTAATGAATCACATCTTCCAGGGTAGGATGGGCTTTGTGTTGTTTGACAAGCTTCTCGGGACGTTCGAAAGCTCTGCGATTTTTGGAAATGGTGCACTTGGCTGCACCTGGTAATCTCTTGGGAGTTGAAAAGAGTACTGACATCTGGTTGTACCCCCAGGTTTCCTGATTTATTTGAGCTGGAATGTGGCTGGGGAATCGGGGTTGTCAGAAGCTCCCCAGGTAATTCTAATGTGCAACTTGAGGAGTGCGTGAACCACGGCACTAAGATTCTGTCTCTTGAACTTGACTGCTCATCTTTTAGAAACACTTGAAAATGAATTCATTATGCAAAACAGAGGTTAAAGCAAGAAGAGACTCAAGAGCAGGGGCTTTCCGTGAGAGGAGCTCTGAAGATAGGATCCGGGTTTAGGCTCTTCTATTATTTACTAACTCTGTTGTGACCTTGGGTGAGTCACCAAAAATTTCCTAGGCCTCTGTTTCCTCACAGGTGAAGTGTGAGTAATGATGAGACCACGCGCGCTGCTAATGGTATTGCTCCGCCGTTATTGTAAAAATTAAATGGCATTATTTCTCTGCAAGGCCTTATGAACTCTTGGACGCTAACCCAAGGTGAGAGATTACTTTTGCCCTGATTCAAAGGGAGATTCCTCACCCAGGATGGATCATAGCTGGCTACAAGGGAGGCTTTTTACATTTTTTTTCCACCTGCAGCAGCCGTAATGCCCAGCTCATATTCAGGTAGTTATGTCAAAAACATTTCCTTGGATTTTTTTTTTTTTCCCCTCACAGGCGTAAACAGAGACAGAATCTTTATTTGTTTATTTATTTTTAAAAATATCGTCAGTATGCTTTTCCTGAAAGCACCAAATTACAGGGAGGACTAATGGGTTGAGAATGCTTAATGCCAGTTTATTGTGGCTGGCTTATGGCAAGCACATCACCAGCAGGAAAGCCATCACCGAGAAAAAAAAATCATTCACAGTCTAATTTAAATAATGACCACATCTTTGCAATGATGACAGACTGTGACAGTTTATAGGTTTTAGATGGTGACTCCTTCACTATATAAAAACAGACCAGCTGCCAGTGGATCTACAATTATTGCCACACACATTTGTGAATCTTTAAAGGGAAATTGAGTGGGCAACTGCCACTACAACCAGGTAAATTTAGATGAATGACGTATCCATCAAGTGATTTTTTTTTTAAAAGATGTATCATCTGCTTGTAAAGCTCGAAGTTCCTGAGGCCCATTTCTCATTTTTTTAATTAATTAATTTATCTTTTGTGCTTTTTAGGGCCGCACCTGCTGCATATGGAGGTTCCCAGGCTAGGGGTCCAATCAGAGCTACAGCTGCCAGCCGACACCACAGCCACAGCAGCATGGGATCCGCGCCGCGTCTGTGACCTATACCACGGCTCACAGCGAGGCCAGGGATCGAACTTGCAACCCCATGGTTCCTAGTCGGATTCATTTCCACTGTGCCTCGATGGGAACTCCCCATTTCCCATTTTTAAATTTTTATAATGCCTCCTTGGAAAGAGGTAGAAAGTAATTAAGGGGAGCTAAAGGAATATCTCTTTATAAGGATGGAATTGGGAGAACTGTAAATCATTTTCTCCCTCCTTCCTCCTCCGTACACAAGCACCACGTGGAATCTGGGAAGCCAGAAGGACACAGTCTAGAGGGGTTGGTGGACAGAAGAGTGGTTACAGAATAAATAAGGAAAAATTCCCTTTGTCTTTTTCAAGGATGAGTTCTCCTGACCCCTCAGCTCCATAGACAGAGCCTTCTTCATGTATATAAACTGCATCAACTCAGAGGAGGGGACCGTGGCTGCCCAGGAAGCGGGGAGTGAGACCCTCTGAGTGGGGAAAAAACCTTTCCTTCCTTTGTCCTGGGAAAAGAAGGTTTCCGAAAGCAGGGGACGGTTATTCCCTCGGCTCTGAATAGAGATAGAGATCTAGAACTGGACAACTCGTATAACACTCTAGAAGACTGGCAAAATTTCTTCATTAAATTCTACCAAAAGACACCTGTGATTTGGGTCCTAACTCTCTGAAATGCAAAGATTGGAATATTAAAAATGTTTTTGGAATGTTTCACCGATTCACCAATGAACGTCTAAGTACCAAGTCCAGTGATGTCATCAGCCTTCATCGGACTTGACTGCTTGCCATGCTGACTATCTTGTTCAGCTTTCCTTGCTTCTGTGGGTCTCCTATTTATGGGCAAAGCAGAAAAGAAAAGAGATTGGGGAGTGGTCAGAGAGAAAGGAAATAAAGCCACTTCTCTATAGTATTAATCTGGCCTTCCTTGAGGCTTTGTTTGTTTCTCACTGATGGCACTTACCATGTTGTGCTGTAATTTATTGTGCTTGCCGATTAAACTATGAAACCCTTGACAGCTAGGAAGTGACTTACTCAACATAGTTTGCATAGTGCCTGGTACATAGTAAGTGTTTGACAAATGCTTATTGGATGAATATTTAAGTCCACATATAATAAACCTAAGAGAAAATCAGCAATTTATAAGAATTTATGTTCCATGGGATGCTCTATTTTAAAAAATACATATATATTCATGGAGTTCCTGTTGTGGCTCAGTGGTGAACGAATCCGACTAGGAACCATGAGGTTGCGGGTTTGATCCCTGGCCTTGCTCAGTGGGTTAAGGATCCAGCGTTGCCGTGAGCTGTGGTGTAAGTTGCAGACATGGCTCGGATCCCACGTTGCTATGGCTCTGGCGTAGGCCGGTGGCTACAGCTCCGATTAGACCCCTAGCCTGGGAACTTCCACATGCCGCGGGAGCAGCCCCAGAAAAGGCAAAAAGACAAAATATATATATATATATTTTTTTTCAAACATGTTACTGGTATGATCTCTTTAGCATCTTGTATTAAAAATATGATCACATCCTTCTTACCTCTAAACATTTTGTGATTCTAGAGTGTTATTTTAGAAGAAAGTTGCATTGTTTCCTAAGGATTATTTTATCCCTAATTATTCAAGAACCTGAGTGGCTTATTCAGTCTAAAAGGGTCTGTGCACAGTCTGATTGGGTCAGTGTCGGGCCTTGTCTGTAGCAGCCGCTGGTTTGGCTGACTGGCTCCATAAGCTTTCTTGCCTGCCTTCCTCCCCAGTCCTTTATTGAGTTCCATCTCTGGGTCTCACACTGTTCCAGGGGTTCTATCTTATGTGTCTGTGTCCCCTGCTGCAATGAGGCAGCATCTGTCGGCAGCTTCAGACACCTACACAGGCCGCATGGGGCTCTGTGCTCAGCATCCCAAGGTTACCTCTTTTGTGTCTAATTGGACTCACATGTTGGGTCTCGAGGCTCTTCTAGGCTCAGCCACTCAGTGTGCGGGGGCAAGCTCTTTCCCCAGACCTCAGTCCCTGGCTTTGAGAGAATGGATTACCCCGGACTTGCCCTACCTGCCTGGAGAGCTCCCCCTGGGGCCCTGCGGTCCTTTGCTACCATCAAGTCATTGTGAGGACCATCCCAAATATTCTAATATTTGACCTTGAGAAAGGAAAAGGTCATGCCCACATTCTTTCCTGGACCCTTATGCAGATTTGTCCACCTTCTTCACAAGTGATGACTCTGCATATCAAAGGATATGGAGAAGGCAACACTTTATCAGGTTCCAGAAGGTTCTGCTATATCTTTCCACTGGGCAATAGATGACTGCTACGTTTACTTTTGAATAACTGAGAGGGATCAGTGACTCTTTCTTGAGAAAGCAAAACTTGCTCCAAGACCCCTTGTTATGATCATCTATAGATGCAAGAATTTTTGTAATAAATGCTATTTTAAAATTTCTTTTCAACACACATGCAGGTACATATACACACACGCTCTTAAAGTCCACTGACGATGTTACCAAGAACCATTTCTAGATAATAAGATCGCAGAGCATGACTTTATTTTTCTTACTTTCCTCAAAAATACATGCTATTTGAATATTATTCATCTTAAATATTAAGTTAATAAAATAGGCAGATAAATCCATAAATTCACCGTAAAAGATATCAACTGAGTATGCCAGAGCCAGGATATCTTTGAAAATAAAATGTGACATTGTCCACAGGTTTTATCCTCTGTTTCACTTCAAACTCAATTGCAGGTGACATTATAAAAAGATCTAGTCACCTGTAGTACTTGCTTACTTTCTGAAACGCAGGTGCTGGTGACAAGCGGTGCATACAATTTGATAACATTGGGTCATTTTGCTGCTGTTATGGTACTCTGAATATAAATTTTAATATATTTTCCCCTCCATTTTTGAATTGATTATTTTTTATAAAGCATATATCTGGAAAAGTGATTTCAAAACTTGCATTGCAGAAAGAGAACAAACGTGTTGGCTCCACTTGTGTTTACATATCATTTTACTGTCAATCTAAAATTTTCTAAGATAGATGGCGCATCCACTGGCATCTTTTCAGAAAGGCTGGCAAAATCTTTCAGGCAATCTCTTTCACACATTATTATTTAGAAATGCAATTTTTAGTTGTCGATTTAATCTCAAAACATATCCTCAAAATAGTCCTGGAGCAACACCCGACTCTTTAAATGCAAAGTAGAATAGAGGAACACGTTCAACCATTTCTTGGTTGAACTGTCATTCATCAGTCACCCTGTCATATTTGCTAACTGATGTCCAAACATTTGAGACAGACAACATATGCAGAATGTGCTCTGGTTGACTACAATTCCACATCCCCTGCATCAGTTCAATGTGGGGAGAAAGAGCTCATTGACTCCTCTGAGTTCAGGGGGACTGGAGCTGTGACAGAGGGACTGGGAATAACTCACGCTCCCCGCACAGCTGGGAGGATGAGAAAAATGATTTCATTAGCGAGAAGATTCCAAATTGGAAGCGAGTTGCTTTTACAAATTTCATAATAAAAACTGATTTTTGTACTTTCCATGTGCTTATTCTGCAAGTGTTTAGCACATTTCTGTCTGCTGGGTTTAATTTTCTAATTTGGCTCTGGTTTGCATGTGAAGCTGATTTGAGTCAGTCACAGGGAGGGTGTTAAGGGCATTTGGAGGTGGGGGGGGCAGGGGGTGCTGGGAGTGCTCAGTCACAGGAACCTCTCTGTCCTCCACAGGCTATTTGCAGCCAAATGTCACTGAGTTCACTGGGTGAGAGATGCTTTGCGTTATGCCATATCTATTCGATTATTTCATGATTCACTGAGTCATAGAATCAGGGCTTGTTTTAGTTGGCTGGGGACTGAAGCTCGGGGTGGGGTGCACAAGGGGACCAGCATATGGGACTAGCCTGGAGGTTTTTCCAAAGCTTTAATGACCAGGCCCCTCTTCCTCACCTCCCCAGTCTTGCCCCAGTCATGGCAGGTAAGAATCCTCCCCCCCCCCACCCCCCTGCCCCGAGATGACTATATAAAAGAAAAACTTCTTAGGGAATTCTGATGGGATCCTCCAGCTGAGAACCATAGTTTTCACATTCACATTTAAAAGAAAGAAAGGTGAAATAACATCCATACATGGTAGGGTCAAGGCTGGTACCTTATTCTCAGGCCATTTCTCTTTACATCTATTGAGGATATTGGGAATATGATTCTCTGTTGGTTTGCAACCTCAGGAGTTTCCCGGGATGAAAACAGAAACTGGACTCTGTACACAGAAGGCAAGGAGGAAGGGGCAGACCACGTCTGATTGGTAGGTGGCATGTTTACAAAGCAAGGGAGCTTACCTGCCAGGCTTGTCAGGAGCAGCCACAGGGCAAAGATCTCCACTCGCATCCATAGACTTGAAAGTGTTTATATAGAGGCATGATGGGGTCCAGCCAAGCGCACCATTCAAATGGTCCCAACAACGCCCTGCTCTCTCAAGCCCGCATCCTTCCAGTGGCTCCCAGTTTGGGGAAAGATGTGTATTCGGGGACAAGGAGATGGTGAGAAGCCTCGGTTGCCCGGGTCCATGGGTCATTTGGCAGTCATGTCTTCACAATAACCTCCTCCAACAGTATACCTTCCAGGCGATCTCTTTCCCATATTATTCTTCAGAATCATATGTACCATCCAAGCACTGTTGGTTCTTTCCTGATTTGGGAAGGAGGGAGGGCCAGCTGTAGCACATCTCCACGGAAACAGGTCTCTGGATTCTCTAGGAGGGTCTGTGCATTTGTTTTCCTGTTCAGGCACCAGCATCTAGTCTTGTTACTGAGGATTCACTCTGTCCTCATATCTTTATAAATGTCCTTACATGGGTTGTGTACTTACGGTAGGTTTTTGTAAAAATGGTTAACGTTTAAGTTGTGAATGTATGAACTCAGATTACTGAATGAGACTTCCTATTTTTTAACCTTATAGATAATAAATGCACAAAATATGCATCAACTATGAATAGATTATAGTGGGTTTTAATATTCATTTCTAATTCTTTCTTATTAAGTCAGTGTTGCCAACACTCAGCCAGTGTGCCTAACAGAGTGTCTGGCCTGGGCAGCCTCTTTTTCTTTCTGGCTTTGTAGATGCCCCTGTGTAGGCAGAGTCATTTCTAGCTATACTGTGCTGGCTACTTCAGGACTTATAAAGTTGATCTTTGCTCATGCACTTGTTCAAGGTATAATATCTACACAGGTATACCTTGGAGATACCTGGTTCGGTTCCAGACCACTGCAGTAAAGCAAATAGTGCAATGAAATGAGTCACATAAATGTTTTTGTCTCCCAGTTCATAAAAAAGTTAGGTTTGCACTATCATCTATTAAGTGTGCAATAACATTATGTCTAAAACAGTGTTCCTACCTTAATTAAAAATACTTCATCGTTAAAAAATGCAAACCATTCTTTTGAGCCTTCAGCAAGTCATGGTCGTAACATCGGAGATTTCTCATCACAGATCATCATAACAAGTATAATGAAAGAAGTTTGAAATGTTTGAGAAATATTGTGAAATGTGTCACAGAAACATGAAGTGAACAATTGCTGTTGGAAAAATGGCACCAACAGACTTGCTTGATGCAACCTTTCAATTTGTGACGGACAGTTTTTGCAAAGTGCAGTTAAGTGAAGCCCAAGAGAAGGAGGTCTGCCTGTACACCAAGGCTAGTTCAGGTAAGCTAACTTCTTTATGAAATGCTTTGTCAATTCTGGTTGCAGGCTTCACCGCGAAGTGTTGAGGCTGTGGATACTGTTGGTCACTTTGATCTGAATGCTCAGGATCTGTGTTCTTTGTTCTTTACAGCCTCTCTGCCAAATTTGCCATGTTTAAAACCAGCAGATGAGTTTGATATTTTTGAGTGGAAGAACCACTTCCTGATTAAGGTCTTAACAGAAAATTTATATCTTATTGGATTAAAATAAATGACTCCTCAAATATAACACCTGTAATGTATACCCAAGCTTAGAGAGGTTCCTAATGAGATATTTCACATCCATTATATATTGGTTATAGAGCAACATTCTCTCTTTTCAAATTTTTTTTTCCTTTTTTTTTTTTTTTTTTTTTTTTTTTTGCTTTTTAGGGCTGCACCTGCGGCATATGGAGGTTCCCAGGCTAGGGGTCAAATTGGAGCTGCAGCTGCTGGCCTACACCACAGCCATAGCAATGTGGGATCCAAGCTGCGTCTGCCACCTATACCACACCTCATGGCAATGCCAGATCCTTAACCCACTGATTGAGGCCAGGGATTGAACCCGCATCTTCCTGCATCCTAGTCAGGTTCATTAACCGCTGAGCCCATGAAGGGAACTCCCTAAAGGTTTTTTAAAAAATTTATTAACATATAGTTGTTTGCAATGTTGTGTTGATTTCTCTATACAACAAGGTAATTTCAGCTATGCAGATAGATAGATGGACAGATAGATAGATATAGATATCATATTCTTTTGCATTATGCTTTTTCACAAGATGATGAATTTAGTTCCCTGTGCTATACAGGAGGACTTTGTTGTTTATCCATCCCATATATAATAGTTTGCATCTGCCAGTCCCAAACTCCCAATCCACCCCTCTTCTTGGCAACCACGAGTCTATTCTCGGTGTCTGACTCTGTTTCTGTTCTGTAAATAAGTTCACTTGTGTCACATTTTAGATTCCACACGTAAGTGATATCATGTGGTATTTGTCTTTCTTTTTCTGACTCGCTTCACTTAGTATGAGAATTTCTAGGTCCATCCAGCACCATTCTCTCAGGCTCTCACCCTCCGACATGCAAGCAGAGTCACAGCTGCCCATATCCCTGACCAGGGCTGTCCCATAAAAATATAATGCAGGCTGCATATGTTATTTACAATTTTTTAGTAGTTGCATGAAAACAAACAAACAAACAAACAAACAGGTGAAATTAAATTTGAGGGAGTTCTTGTTGTGGCGCGGCGGAAATATTTGAATCCAACTAGTATTCCTGAGGATGCGGGTTTGATCCCTGCCCTCGCTGAGTGGGTTAAGGATCTGGCATTGCTGTGAGCTGTGGTGTAGGTTGCAGTCTCGGCTTGGATCTCACATTGTTTGGGCTGTGGTGTAGGCTGACAGCTGTAGCTCTTATTCGACCCCCTAGCCTGGGAACTTCCATGTGCTGCAGGTGCGGCCCTAAAAATCAAAGAAAAAAAATTAGATTTGATAACATGTTCTGTTTAACTCAATATAAAAAAAAATCTCATTTCAACTTGCAATCAGTATAATAGGTATTAATGAGATATTTTTACATTCTCTGTTTTTTACCAAACTCTTTGAAATCTGCTATGGATTTTACAGTTACAGCACATCTCAATTTGGATGTTAATTGTAGGATTTTCATTGGCAATACTTGATCTGCATTCAAATTTCATGAAGTAGATAATCAAAAATTAAGTTCACATACCCAGGTTTTTCCAAACATACTTAAAAGTTTCCTGTAACTAAATCGAGTACTGAAAAGTAGTGTCTTCTTAGATATCGGCAAACCCGGCTTATCTGTTTTAGAAGCACCAGTTTAACTTTGAAGCCAAAACGAGTTTTGGAATGACCTCTGTCCAGGTTAAGTGAATTCACTAACTCTTGTGCCAGTAAAATACTGCTAACATCAAATTCAAAGGAGGTATGATATAAATTAAAAAACAGCTCTGTATTTATCAATATAAACAAAGTGTGCTTCAAAATTTTCTTGTAATTTTCACAACAAATTTACATAAAGCTTTTAATCACAGTTAAAATCTTCATATTTATGTTACAAAAAATGTAAAATTATTACCTCTGTGTAACATTTACCTTTAATATAAATTTTTGCAGTTGTTTAGGTCACAAATAAGCCTTGCCTTTCCTTGGTACTTCAAATTTAGCTCATTTATATGCAGTGTGATATATATGACTGGCCATAAATCTCTGCCCCTTTTGTCTTTGATTATTGCATATTTGGCAACTGTTCCCGTGTTTCAAGAAAATTTCGAATAAGAGTTAACAGTACAGTAAATTTTTGTAAAGTGCTTGCATGACATGAACAAATAGCAGTAGCCAAGAACACAAGACCATTTAATCTATTGCCTGCTATTTGTTTTAACTGTTCTATTAACTGACAATGATTAATCATTTGTACATATTTACTGAATGATTTTTAACAGCTGTATTTGTGACACTTTTTGTACCGTCTGCTTCAGAAAACTGAGCACAGTTATTTTCAACATGTATCATACAATGGAACAAAGTGATAAAAAGAGAAATGTCAGTCTATTGTTTTAAAATTTTAATGAATATGGATTTTTGCCCTAACTGTAACGGGAGCACCGTCTGTCATGATAGAAATGCATTTTTTCATATCTAAATGAGATTCTTCTTTAACAGATGTTAAAGATTAAAAAAAAAATCTATTCTATGAGTTTGAATTTTAGTCCGCAAATTGACAACATCTCCTCCTACATTTGGAAGACCTTCAAGACAAAAGTACTCTTGGGGAACTCATAGAAGAACATGGCTTTAAATACTGTCCATATGCCGATGAGTTCCACAAACATAATATGTTCAGCCCTAACTTCTTTCCTGAATTCTAGACTCAATAGCCAATGTCTCTGTAACGTTTCCAAATTCTTGACTCTCCTGCCAAACTGCTTTTCCCTTAGCCTTCAAAAAAAAAAAAAAAAGACAACTCCAGGCCAAAAATTTGGGAGTTATTTAAATTTTTGTTTATTATAGTTGATTTACAGTGTCCTGTCAACTTCTGCTGAGCAGCAAAGGAACCCGGTTATACATTGCTATACATTCTTCGCTTTCCTTCATGTTCAATCCGTCAGCAAATTCCAGTAGCTCTACCTTTTGGTTGTGCCCTCGATAAGACCATTTCTCACCAACTGAAACTGTTGCCACACGAACCCCACATGATCTCTTGCAAAAACTCCTACCCGGTGTCCTTGCCTTCATTGGTCTCTTTGGCAGCCCATTCTCCAGACAGCAGTAAGTCAGATCATTCCAGTCTTCTCTTCGGCATCTCTCTAGCGGATTCCCATAGCACAAGGTCCCGAAGTCCTTACCATGCCCCACCTAGTTTTGCTCCCACCCACCTCTCTGGCCTTCACTCCTGTCCTACGCTGCTCTTGCTCATTTGTTCCTCCCCCAGTGGCTTCCTTGCTGCCCTTCAGATAGGCCGGGCACCTTCATACCTCCGTGTTTTTGTTTTTAGTTTTTGTCTTTTTAGGGCCGCACATGTGGCACATGGAGGTTCGGTTCCCAAGGCTAGGAGTCCAGTCAGAGCTTTAGCCCCTGGCCTAGGCCGCAGTCACAGCAACACCAGATCCAAGCTGCCTCTGCGACCTACACCCCAGCTCATGGCAATGCCAGATCCTTAACCCACTGAGCGAGGCCAGGGATAGAACCTGCATCCTCATGGGTACTAGTCGGGATTGTTTCGGCTGAGCCAAAACAGGAACTCTGATATCTCTGGATTTTTTTTTCCCTTTTGTCTTTTTTTGTTGTTGTTGCTATTTCTTGGGCCGCTCCCGCGGCATATGGAGGTTCCCAGGCTAGGAGTTGAATCGGAGCTGCCGCCACCGGCCTACGCCAGAGCCACAGCAACGCGGGATCCGAGCCGCGTCTGCAACCTACACTACAGCTCACGGCAACGCCGGATCGTTAACCCACTGAGCAAGGGCAGGGACTGAACCCGCAACCTCATGGTTCCTAGTCGGATTCGTTAACCACTGCGCCGCCACGACGGGAACTCCCTGATATCTCTGGATTTTTGAACCCACCCTTCCCTCCATCTGGAACATTCTTTCTCTGATAGCCAGGAAATTGTTCTTTTATTCATAACTCTTTTGAAAGTCTTCCTTGACTCCTCATCTAACATCTGCGTCCTTTTACCTTGCTCTGTTTTTCTTTATCATACCTATCATTTTATATGCTTGTTTATTTTAGGGGAAGCCTCTCTCCCTAGGGCATAAACGTCAGGGAAACCGGATATTAATCCACTTGTCATTGCTCTGTCTCTGGTGTCTAGACCATCTAGCGGGTAAAATGCTCAATGAATAGTTGTTCAATTCATACATGATTTACACTTCTGACTGAAATTCCATCATTTTTGGAATCTTGAAATGGCTGTTTTCCGGAGGTCCCTATTCTCTGAAAATAGCTCATTTATTTGTTGAGTTATTTATTTGTTGACAAAATGCGTAAGAAAGAAATAATCCATGAAAATAACCAGCTGTTATTTACATTTTATGCTGCAGGTGTCTTGTGATAGTTCACGGCTATGCCGTGAGCATTGGCCCATGTCTCCTACAGTTTTGGGAGATTCACTTCTTAGAGAGGCCAGCTTTTTCCATTGGTTATTGTTCATTCTCTTTGGTTCAGTCTTTCTTTTTCCATAGCGGGCTTCCTGTCTATCTGTGAAAGAATCTCGGGTTTCTATTCAGTCTAGGGATTAGCTTTCCTGTCCCTGCACTGATCCAGATGCTATAGTCACCAACCTGAGTGTACAAAAATATAACGCTGTTGTCTATAATATTTTGTTTGGGGCCCTGAACTCCCAGTCTGAATGTGGCGTAGAACTCTGTCCAGAAAAACCTCCTGTGAATTTCGGTCACACTCAGTAATTTCTCAGTCACTTCAGACTTGACCCCCCCACACACACTTCAGGCAGTGTGGGGGTGCTTCCTCAGATGCACATGGTGATGGTTTGGGTCCTTGCTGGGCTCTCCCTGGCTCCCTGGGGCCAGCAGTCTACTGACACGTAGCTTGTTCCAGCGGGTGCTCAGTAAGACTGTCCATACCACTTTGAACCTCCTCTTTGTCTTTTTTTTTTTTGTCTTTTTCAGGGCTACACCCGCGGCAAATGGAGGTTCCCAGGCCAGGGGTCCAATCAGAGCTGTAGCCGCCGGCCTACACCAGAGCCACAGCAACTTGGGATCCGAGCCGCGTCTGCGACCTACACCACAGCTCACGGCAACGCCGGATCCTTAACCCACTGAGCAAGGCCAGGGATCAAACCCGCAACCTCATGGTTCCTAGTTGGATTCGTTAACCACTGAGCCCCAACGGGAACTCCGAGCCTCCCCTTGTTTTACCTTCAACCTAATCCTTCTGGCTCAGTCTCCCCTTAACCCAAACGAAATCTTATAAAACTTTCCAGCTCTCCTGTGCCTGGATAAATCCTTTAATTCCTACTCTTCACTGCCTTGGTGGGGAGGTTTTTTTCTGAGGCGCGCTTTTTCCCTGAGCTGTACCTGGGGTCTTGAGCTCAGGTTTCCTCTCCTCTTGAACCCCCTTTTTTAAAAAAGGTCATTGCCCTTTCTCTTGAACCCCCCTTTTTTTAAAAGGTCATTGCCCTTCCTCCTACTCTACTCCTGATTCTTAACTCAAGAGAGCAGAGGCTCAGAATATTTCTGGCTTTCTCTAAAGACTCTTTCCACTTTATTATCATTATTACTCTTTTTTTTTTTGTCTTTTTAAGGCCACACCCATGGCACATGGCAGTTCCAAGCCAAGGGTCGAATCAGAGCTGCAGTGGCCGGCTTACACCACAGCCAGAGCCACAATGTGGGATCCACGCCGCATCTGTGACCTGCACCACAGCTTGCAGCAGCACCAGATCCTTTACCTACTGAGCAGGGCTAGGGATCAACCTGCATCCTCATGGATACCAGTTGGGTTCTTAACCCATTGAGCCTCTTTCCACTTTAGAAACAGATTCACGGACATAGCAAGAACAGACTTGTAGTTGCCAGAGGTGAGTGGAGAGTGAGTGGGATTGTAAATCAGCTGTACTTTAATAAAAAATTAAATAAAGTCAAGCAGGTAAGTCTGAAAAAAAAAAAAAGGGGGGGGTCTTTTCTAGTATAGAGGATGGGTACAAAAGACAAGGGAAAAATCGGTTCTGACTTGTCCAAAAATATTGTGTAAAACATGGAACTGGGCCAAAGAGACTTCTAGATGTCCCTGCAGTGGAGTACGGGGCAGTTCTCATTTGGCAATGTCCGGAGACATTCTCCCCATCCCTGGGGGTTTTATTGAGATATAATTGACATACAGCACTGAGTAAAGTTTAATGTGTGCAGAATGGATGACTTGATTTCATGTCTAGTGAAATGATGACCACAATAAGTTTAGGTAATATCCACGGTCTTACATACATACCCACACCAAAAGGAAAAAAAAAAAAAGCAAAAAAACCACTTTTTTTTTTTTTTGTCGTCCTTGTGATGAAAACTCTACCTGGAGACCTTTTTGATTGTCCCAGCCGGGCAAGGCATGTGCTACTGGCATCTAGTGGTAGAGGCCAGAGACCCTGCTAAAGGTCCCACAAGGCCTAAGACAGACCCTCACAACTCAGCATGATCTAAGCTGACGTAGCAGTGGTGCCAAGTTGGAGAAATCGTGGTCTCTGGACCCTGTGGGGACTCCATGATGTATAGGAGTGTGCTTCTTTGATGGCTTTTTCTTCGATTGCCTTTCTATTGATTTCTGGTTTATGTCACTGTAGGGAAGAAATTAACCTGTTAAGAAGCTATTAGTAATGCAAATGTTTCTTGTCCGTAGCCACGCAAATGAATTTTGACCACTAGAGAGACTGTTAGTTTTCACTTACAGAGACCTGACCCCAGATACTATATTTTATTGCCCTAGAAACCATAAAATCTTCTCTATAAGATAATAAGCAGCACGTGTCTATGAGAAGATGTATTTCCGCATTCCTGATCGTGTGTGTTTTAACATCTCCCTGGTTCCCTCATTAATGGATGAGTCGAACACGGTCTTTGACACGTGTTCATGTCAGAGTCATGTTTTGAATAGTTTGAAAACTGTCCTTTGGCAACCTTTGCACATCCCCTTTCAGACATTTGCTGCCTCACGCTGGGATTGTGCCTTTTGATTTTAGAGGTGAAGAATGTTTTGCTTTCTTCTTGGGTTCTACACGGATGGCCCTGAGCTGTGGGGTCTCACTGTTGGGATTGGGTGAGTTTAGGGGTGTGGGGAGTCAGATGAGACCCTAAGAGTCCCTTTTCTAAACATGGCCCTAACACCAGTACTCACCCCTTAAATTGCTTAATATCAGCAAACATCCAATATTCACAGCTTCTTAATGTTTTACATACTTTTAAACAATTTGAAATAGGATCCAAATAAGGTCCATATATTACAAATGGTTGAGATATCTTTTAGGTCTCTCTCTCTCTCTTTTTTTTTTTTGGTCTTTTTGCCTTTTCTAGGGCTGCTCTCATAGCATATGGAGGTTCCTAGGCTAGGGGTCGAATCGGAGCTGTAGCCACTGGCCTACGCCAGAGCCACAGCAACGCGGGATCCGAGCCACGTCTGCAACCTACACCACAGCTCACTTCAATGCCAGTTCCTTAACCCACCGAGCAAGGCCAGGGATCGAACCCGCAACCTCATGGTTCCTAGTCAGATTCGTTAACCAGACTCCTTTTAGGTCTCTTTTAATCTTTTCCTCAAAGTCTCTTTCTTATTTTCCTCGTAATTGCATTGTTGACAAAATGTGATCATTCATTTTGCAGCGTTTCCTGTAATTTGTTGATTACCTCTTTGTGCTGTCGTTGCCTGTGTTTCTGTAGAACAGGCATTTGATCTAGAGGCTTGATCAGACACAGGTTTAATTTTTTGGCAAGAAAAACCTCCTTTATGAGGGTGGTGCTGGTACTTCCATCCAAGCCTGGGTGTCTCTGTTTTTGTGATGCTGTTAGCCATTGATTATCACCGCCTAGATTGATTTTTTTTTTTTTAATGAAGGATGGGCCCTGCATTTAAGAAAGAGACCATCGGCCTCATTTTCTTCGAGGCTCCTTCTTCACCTCTCCTTTGGGATGTTTCTTGGCTGTGGGTGTTCACCTTGGGCGGACAGCGGTAAAGGTTAATGCCTTAAGGAGGCATCAGAGTCAGACGGGGGTTCAGAGAACTCCAGGCAGCGGGAGCAGAAGGTGCAAGAGAACATGATGGACTTGAGTCCTTTAAAAAATCGTGTGTGTCCGTGTGCTTGGAGAGAATAGTTCAGGGACGAACAGATGGGAGTCGAGCTGGGGGAAATTGTAGATAGGACCCTACTGTGCAAAGGCTTATCACAAGACATTTCCAAAAGTTTAGAATAAGTGACTAGGTCAGATTTAGTTACAGTATTTCGCAAGCTCCTATGCACACAATCCTGAAAAGGAAAGGACTCTACACAGGGGAAAAGAGAACCACCACCGGGCCATTGGCCTGCCTGGCGCTGATGCCCATGGAGCGGGTTCCTTCCCTCCTCGGGGAAGGAATCAGTGAGTTCCTGGTCATCGAAGGAAACATCCACGTAGAAATCAAATCCAGCGTGGCACTTTGCAAAGTCTCTGCTGCTTTTGTTGAGAGAATAATCAAGAGCCTTCAGACCCCTCACCCTTATTATGGGATGGGAGAAGGAGAAATCAGGCATGCATCCATTATATTATTTTTCTTGTCATTTTAAATTACTAGGTGGCAGTTTTGAAATACTGTACATGGCTGAATATGGCTTGAAGTAAATACCATGTCTGATGCTGGCAGACAATAGATTTCCACAAGCCCAAAGCATGCAATTTTTAACGCTCTCTTTTTCTCCTCCTCTTTCTTGAGGTTGAGAGTATTTTTCACATTTAAAAAAAACCCCAGTAAAGCTTTAAGAATATAAACACATCAAGTGTATTTAAAAATCCCATCTCCATTTAGGGTTTCTGCTTTAGTCAGTTCTTCATTCTTTGACATAATTTCAGTCACTATCTTAGTTTTTTTCTAGCCCTTCCTACGCCCTACTGATGACTATTTTTATCTCCTCGATGTTTCTGTTTCTCCATTTGTCTTCTTTAAAATGTAACTCAGTGTTTGAAAGGGAGAGTTTATCTTCCATCACTGCTTTTCCTGGCTACCAGGTCCCCTAGTTTCCTATTTAACATGTGGATTTTGAGCGAAACGATGCGCAAAACTCAGATGACTCGGTTTGGGTTTCTCTGTGGCCTTTTTCACAGACCGCCGGGCACAGAGGCCCCATGGTTTTTTTCTTACATATTTTGCTAATGTTTCCTGTTGGAGTCCTTCTCACTTGGTCACATTAATTGAGAGCGTCCCCTGGGTCAAGCTTTGGGAATACAGAATAGAACAGGAGGAACAAGTTCCCAGATGACAATGGAGCGAAAATGTCCACATCTGAAATCCAGGCCATGGGAGTGCCCATCGTGGCTCAGTGGTTAACGAATCCGACTAGGAACCATGAAGCTGCGGGTTCAATCCCTGGCCTTGCTCAGTGGGTTAAGGATCTGGCCTTGCTGTGAGCTGTGGTGTAGGTTGCAGACGCGCCTTGGATCCTGTGTTGCTGTGGCTCTGGTGTAGGCCAGCGGCTACAGCTCCAATTCGACCCCTAGGCTGGGAGCTTCCATGTGCTGTGGGTGCGGCCCTAAAAAGAACAAAAAAGGACAAAAAAAAAAAAATGAAATCCAGGCCATGAAGGCTTCCTCTTTCCGAGGTGCCTGTTTCTCTCAGCTATGGAAATTTCCTTTTAATCAGAAATCAGGCGCTAAGCCTCATCTCCCTTTCCCTCCTTGGTATCTTCCTAAATCCAGTCAGTAAACAATGTCTGCCAAGTCCAGCCGATAGTTTCTACTAATTGCTGCTCTTCTGTTCTCACTGCAGTGCGGATCTGCACCCCTTTATCTCCACTCTTGCCCAGACCTCGTGATTGGTCTCTCTCTCCCTGTCTAAGACGTCCTGAACCTCACAGTCATTTCCCAGTTGGATTAGTTTAGTTATGTTGGTTTTCTCTTTCAAACATCTTCGCTTGCTAATGCCTCACGTATGGCAGCATTTCCCAAAGGATGCTCCCACCAAATGTGCTCATTGCCCATCACCGAAATAAAGGGTTTGTAGCTTTGAAAGCCCTGGGTAAAACAAAGTAAGACAGGAAGTTCCTGTTGTGGCTCAGTGGTTAACAAATCTGATTAGGAACCATGAGGTTGTGGGTTCAATCCCTGGCTCGCTCAGTGGGTTAAGGATCCGGCGTGGCTGTGAGCTGTGGTGTAGGTTGCAGATGTGGCTCGGATCCTGTGTTGCTGTGGCTGTGGTGTAGGCCGGCGGCTACAGCTTCGATTGGACACCTGGCCTGTGAACCTCCATATGCCATGGTGTGGCCCTAGAAAAGACAAGAAAAACAAACAAACAAAAAACCCCACCCCCAAAAACCAAAGTAAAACAAACTAGCCATGGGGGTGGTAGTTTTCAATGCGGGACTTCGATGAGCCTCCAGTGTGCTTGAGGAATGTTGGTTATGCTGGTTTTCATTTCCTGTACTTATTTGGCCCTAGAATACTCCCTTCTGGATCCCTAGAGGTTTTTCTCCCCAGCGGGCTTCATGGGAGTAGTTCCGGGGCCATCAGTTTGGGAACAACTGGTGCAAATTCTAAACTCCTTGGACTGGCCGTTAAGACCCTCAATAATCCGACCGCCATGTCCTTTTCCAGCCATTCCCCTCTACACTCCCTCACTAGTCTCCTTTAGTCTTCAGGACACTGTGCCTGTCTCCCAGGTAACCGAATTTGGACCTTAGACTACATCTGAGCCCTAGATTAGGAGCCACCAATCTGAGAATGGGTTGGTCCTTTAGATTGTCTCCTATGAACTAGATTGCAGTCCTGTAAAAAAAAAAAAAAAGACCATGTATCTTCTTTCTTCACATCTTTGTGATGCTCATTTCTTTCTCCTACAATAGGCACTCTGCCTCTAGCTCTTGAGAGTTGACTCATCATTAAAGGGAACGACACAAACCCCACAGGATTGCATTGTCCTTGGAATCCTACGGGGTGCTTCTCCAGGGAATTTCCGGACAGGTCAAATAGTGACCTGGGAATGGAGATTTTTAGGAAACTCTAAACCCATTTTCATCCCCTTCCCCCGGAGCTGCTAGGCTGCCAATCTTCATAACTTCCATGATTGTGGGGCTTCTGGTTTTGAAAGCACCACAGACCTGGCAGAGTGTGATGGACACGGAGCAAGTTAAAATGCCGCAAAGCTTGCTGTTTCTAAAGAGAGTCATCTGGGTTTTATTTTTTAAAAAAATGCTCCTTGAATGGTTGGCAAGCCCCACTGGTTAATTTCCAGAATTCTGAACACTTTTGCTAGTGTTCTTGTAGCTTTTATGGAGTCGATTTTTGGAGGTCCTTACTTTGACATTTTGGAAGTACTCTCTTTGTTTCTATTTTGAACCTATTTTTTTTTTTTAAACAATTACATTCTGTCATTTCAGTTCAGATTTCCCTTCCCAAGGCTGACTTTCTGGATTCCTTGGTAGGAAGGAGGTCAGCTTAAGTCAGGTTGCGTTCACCTAACTTTATACTTGACCTTAGATGGAGAACTTGGTAGGGTGATCCCGAGTTTCCCAGTATTGGAAAGAAGAAGGAGACTTTGAGGAAAGAACTCACCCCACTTTGAGGATAGCCAGGAGCAAGACACACAAGCTTGATGTAGGACCACACTCACTGAGAAAGCCGTGTGGTCTAGTGCATAGAGACCCAGGTGGGGGTCGTTGCTCTCTACTTCTGGGAGCTGCAGCCCCAGCAAATGCCAGTGTGGGCAGGTGAAAAGCCACAAGGTGGGCACTGAAAGCTCTGGGAGATACAGGCTGCATTTGAGGGGCCCTGGCTTCTTCAGGGGCATTTCACCCCTTTACTAGCTTTTCATCATAAGGATTTCTACAGAAGGAACAAGGCTGGCATCAAGTCATCCTCCAGCAACACTTAGAAATAGTTCTGCAGGGGGCAGACAGGGACCTTTGGAGGAGGATGAAATTCCTCTCGTGGAGGACGGGGGTAGAATAAGAAAATAAGAAAATGCAGTGTGCGCTGTTACTGTGATCATATCGACTTTCCTGAGGCTGGAGAAGAGCGGGGTGCCCGAGCCTTCAGCCCCAGCACAGGAAAGGCCATGGTGGCCTCCTTCCCAGGCCCCTTGCAGCTCTTGTCAGGATATCTGATGGCCAGTGTGGGAAGGAGGCTCGTGTTTGCATCTCTTCAAAGGAACCTGGAGTCGTTTGCCTTAAACGTGATTCCGGTTGTTCTGAACCTTGGCCCAACCTGTTAAAATTAGGAAGAAGGCTTGTACACAGGACTCCTTTAAAGTGCTAGCAAGATCAGAAGCTCTGAGTTTCCCTGGAATCTCAGGTGGGGTGGACTTTCTTGCTGCCAGAGGCTTCGTCAGCTAATGGGTTTCCTTCTGGGCCATGTGTGTGTTTATGTTTTAGGTCCGTCTCACCTGTACTTTTCAGAGCTCCTCATTCATTCTTAGGAAAGAAACATTTTTCTTTTCCCAACTAATTTAAATTGCACAAAAGCTCTGTGCTCTGGATTGAACTGTGCCTCCCCTGCCACTGAAGCCCTAACCCCCTGCCTCCTTATTTGCGGCTGTGTTTGAAGATGAGGCCTCGAAGGAAATAACTGAGCTTCAGTGAAGTCCTCAGGGTGGTGACTTGATGCAGGAGAGTCGGTGTCCTCCTAACAAGAGCCACCGGAGAGCTCGCTCTCCCTCTCCTCGTGCACCCAGGCAGGAAGGACCCTGTGAGCCCAGTGCATGAAGACAGCTGTCTGAAACCCGAGGGGCAGCTCTCACTGGACATCCCCCTGCTGTCACCTTGACCTTGGACTTCCCAGTCTCCAGAAGGACGAGAAAGTACATTTCTGTTGGTTAATCCAGCGGGTGGTCTATGCTATCATGGAAACCCTGGCAGACAAATACATTGTGTTCGAACATAAAGTCTGGGGCTAGCCCATGAGAATAGAAGGCAAGAAAGTTAAAGATTAAAAGCAAAGAAACGCACTTTTTGAAGGAAGTCAAAACCCTGGGAGGACCACACACATAGGGCCAAGTGGCGTTTTTTTGGGTTGGTTTTTGCTTTTTAGGGCCACACTCGCAGCATATGGAAGTTCCCAGGCTAGGGGTCTAACTGGAGCTACAGCTGCCAGCCTACGCCACAGACATAGTAACACAAGCCAATCTGTGACCTACACCACAGCTCACGGCAGCGCCGGATCCTTAACCCACTGAGAGAGTCCAGGGGTTGGACCCGCATCCTCATGGATGCTAGTTGGATTCATTTCCGCTGAGCCACAACAGGAACTCCTAATTTCTTATACATTAAGTGTCAAGAAACTCAGGGACTCAGAGCCCTCTGCCAGGTCCCAGGTAGATCTTGTCTCTGAACATGTGTCCTATTTAAGCCTTAGTATCGATTTGATGAGATTTCTTCCAGAACTGATTGCAGAGTCTCCCAGGGCAGCAGACACCCATTTCTTGACTCTGTGGCTTCACAGAGGGTTCTGACTGGAGTGTGTCCTTGCCTGCAGATTCCAGGGCGTTTTTCCCAGTTCCTGGCCCTCTCTGGTCTGAACACTGACGCCACCGTGCTGCAGGCAAGGGTGGGGTGCCTGCACTCTTTTCAGCAGGTAACTGTTGAGCATTATATACCCAGCAGTGGCAGGTGCTAGGGTGAAGCTCTGAGCAAAATGGACAAAAATTCTTGCCTTCGTGGAGCTGACATTCTTGTGCTTTTTCTTTACATTATGGCTGTGCTTTCACGTGAAAACCTTCACTTTTTCACATTGTGTGTCCAATCTACCTCTAGATGGTGAGCACTTTAAAGACTGGGATTCTGGAGTTCTCGTCATGGTTGGTGCAGCGGAAACGAATCCAACTAGGATCCGTGATGATGCAGGTTCGATCCCTGGCCCCGCTTAGTGGGTTGGGGATCCGGCGTTGCCATGAGCTGTGGTGTAGGTCGCAGACCAGGCTCGGATCTGGTCTTGCTGTGGCTGTGGCGTAGGCCAGCAGCCCGGCAGCTGTAGCTCTGATTCAACCCTTAGTCTGGGAACTCCTTATGCCATGGGTGCAGCTCTAAAAAACAAGAAAACAAAGAAACAAAAAAGAATGGGCTTCTCCCTGTCTGGTCACTGTAGCATTGTGCCTGGGCCGTGCTGGGTACTCAGTATACATTCATACAGTGCATTTATTTACGGACCACGTAGGAGAGGAGAATTCTCCTTTACCCTTCTAGGTAGGTTCTTTTGGCTGATCTAATAATCAAATTGACAAGACAGATGAGTGGGAGAAAAACAAACAATACCTACATATGTACGGAGGCCCCGTAGGCAGGAGACCTAAATGGTGACCAAAATGGGCTATTTATGTACCTTTATAGACAGAGAACAATTATCTGAAAAGAAAGGGGCTCGAGGGTAGCAAATTAAAGAAGATGTAACAGAGTTTATTTCTACAGCTTTATTGGCCTCGAATTCCCTCTATGTGGAGGATGCCCTCCATCCTCCTGGTGAAGAGAGGGGACCTTCCCATGGGAGCTTTGTCACCTGCGTTCAGGGAACAAAGGAGGGTCAGAGTGTTGTTCTTGGACTGGCTGTTTCTCAAGTAACTTTAAAAATAATATGCCACCTTGTGCAGTGGTTAATGAATCCTACTAGGAACCATGAGGTTGCGGGTTCGATCCCTGGCCTTGCTCAGTGGGTTAAGGATCCGGCGTTGCCGTGAGCTGTGGTGTAGGTCGCAGACACGGCTCGGATCCCACGTTGCTGTGGCTCTGGTGTAGGCTGGCGGCAATAGCTCCAATTAGACCCCTAGCCTGGGAACCTCCATATGCCACGGGTGAGGACCTAGAAAAGACAAAAAGGCAAATAATAATAATATGCCACCTTGACATTTTTTGGGGTGGCCTTCCCTGAGCCCCATCAACCATATTCACCTTCCATAGGTTTTCTGCACCTCATCTCTTTGTATCTTAGCTCAGAATTTCCAAATGTGCGATCGCCCTTGCCTGTGTAGGGTGACTTACACCAATAATAAGGCTTGCTGCTCCTCCCTAGGCCTTTGGTAAAATACTGCTGACTTGCCATGAACCTGCAAAGCTGAGGACTCTCAGGCTCAGAGCTCTGTCTTCCCCACCAGCGGTACACCCCCTCCCCTTTACACAGGGACCATAGCTCCATGTCCACCGGTGTCCTGGAGTGGGCTGCTCACAATGGCTTCTGACCTCTGATTGTTAACTTTTCAAAAACTTGGCAGACCAGTTAGCATCCCATTGCTACACTGAAATTATTATGGGAGTATTTATACCATGGAAATTGGCACATTTACAATCACAGTGCTGCAAATCAGCAGGTGCGCCCCTCACCCCACCTAGTCGTTAACATTTATCAGCACACATCTTTTTTATTTTTTTTATTTTTTATTTTATTTTTAGGGCCATACCTGGGGCATATGGAAGTTCCTGGGCTAGGGGTTGAATTGGAGCTGCAGCTGCTGTCTCTGCCACAGCCATGGTGACACCAGATCAGAACAGCATCTGTGACCTACACGGCAGCTTGCGGCAACCCTGGATCCTTAACCCACCGAGCAAGGCCAGGGATCACACCTGAATCCTCATGGATGCTATTTGGGTTCTTAACCAGCTGAGCCACAAAGGGAACTCCCAGCACACCTCCTAAATGATAGAAAAGGGGCAAGAGGGTGTCCCCGAGCCACTGAACCAATCCTGCACATCTGCTTCTGGTCTTCTTGTTATGGATCAATCACTTGTCTTTGTGGTTTAAGCCCTTGCTACTTAAACATGTGGTTGATGATCCAGCAGTACTGGCATCACCAGGAAGCTTGTTAAAATGCAGACTCTCAGGCCCCACTCTAGACCAAATGAATCAGAATCTGTACTTCAACAAGCTCTCCAGTTATCATGAACATTAAAATTTGTGAGTACATATTGATGCCAATAGCTTTCAACCTTTTTAGACAAAGAATAAATTATCTCTGAAAAAAAAATAAATTTGGGTGGGTATTTAGTATTAGCTGAGCATTTGTTTGTACACAGATTGCTGGGCTCAACCCCTCTGTTTCCCATTTCTTTTCTTTTTTTTTTTTGGCCACACCTGCAGCATATGGAAGTTCCCAGGCTAAGGGTTGAATTGAAGCTACAGCTGCAGGCCTACACCACAGCCACAGCCATGGCAACAGTAGATCTGAGCTACATCTGCAACCTGCGTGGGATCCTTGCTGTATAACCCGCTGTGTGAGGCCAGAGGTAGAACCTGCATCCTCACAGGTTCTGTGTCGGATTCTTAACTTGCTGAGCCACGATGGGAGCTCCTCCATTTCTAATTCAAAGGTCCAACTAAGGTAAGAGGATTTTTATTTTTAACAAATTCCCAGATTGCTGATGCTGCTAGTCTGGGGCCACATTTTGAGATACACAGGTGGTTTACCTACCATGGGTTGCATTTTCTATGTCTTGTAGCCAAGTATATATTCTAGGCAGGACCATGGTAAATGTCTAACAGTCACCTCTCCAGCTTAAAAAAAAAAAAAAAAAAAAAAAGCCTTATTTGTAGTGCTGGCCAGTTTCCTTTGGTGTGAATATTCCCACCTTGATCGAGCCACAGCATGGTGTCACCAAATGCGGAGTTGAGAAAAGCACAGGTGGCCCTCCCAAGCCTGGGTGAGCTGGCTCCCCAAGTGCGAGCACCGAGCACCGAGGTACGTCGGAGCAAGGAGTTCGTTGTTAAAGCGCTTCAGCAACGTGACTCGATTCAATCTGGATTTTAGATGGATCTGTGTCTCCAGGCTCAGGTTCATAGGGTAAGGTGGAGGGAGAGACCCCCTTAGGAGAGGAGGGCAGTATTTCAGCTAAGCAGTCGGAGCAGTTTCGCAGGAGGAGCGGGTGAATCTGAAAGCTGGTCAGGAGGTAGATTTGTAGTCCAGGGAGTGTAGGGGCTAAGGGCAAGGGCAGAGGCTAGGATGCCTCCCAGCATTTCAGATTGGGTGATTGATAGGTGGTGCCTTTAATTAAGATTAGAAAAACAGAAGGAGGTGAAGATTCTGGTGGCGTTTGAGTGGAAATGATTTCCCAGTCCTTTATAAAATTATATTCAGCAGTAGCTTACTTTTTTCTTTTTTTTTGGTGCGTCTCCCGTGGACTTTTGTATATTGTAGGAGATTTTATTCAGCCCTAAAGCTGTCAAAACCCAACCCATGTGGGGAGTTCCTGCCATGGTACAGTAGGTTAAGAATCCAATCTGACTGCGGAGGTGCCGGTTCAATCCCTGGCCCTGGTGCAGTGGGTTAAAGGATCCAGCACTGCTGCAGCTGCTGCTCAGATTCACTCCCTGGCCCAGGAACTTCCTTGTGCCTCGGGTGCGGCCTTTGAAAAAAAAAAAAGAAAGTCCAAACAATTTGGAGAACCACTGGGTTCCCAGATAAAATATAGAATGTCCACTTAATTTGAATTTTAGATTAACAACAAATAATTTTTAGTACATATAAAATATATATCCTCCAATATTGCATGAGATGTTCTTATACTACAACAAACAAACAAACAACACGGTTTATTTGAAATTCAGACCTAACTGGGGCTTCCTGTATGTTTATTTTTGGCAACCCTGTATCCTCCTAGGTACTTATGATGGAAGCTGCCCTGAAGTTAGAGTAAACACAACATAGGTCCAGCCGACAGAATGTTGTGGTGGCCACAGGTGGTTTGTAATAGGAAGTGTGGGTACAGATGTCCCATGAGCTTCCAGTGAGCCCGGAGTAGGGAAAGCAAGAGGGAGGATGGCGGCAAAGAAGTGGGTGTGAATCTGTGGAAAATTGGCTAAAAGTGAACATGTGTTACCAGACACGAAAGTGGGTCTGTTGTGTGTTGTCGACGCTACCATGAAATGTCTCTTCTAGGAAAGGGCTTTCTGAGGCGCTCCCCCTCGTCTGTTTCTAATGCTTCTGCACCACCCGTCACTTCCACTGCCTGCCGACTGAAGTCTTAGGGGAGCAGCTCAGGCATCTTTCTAATGTTAGACCTTGTGGTGCCTTCACTCCAGATTCCTTTCTCCTGTGTTAAATCAATTAAAAAAATTTTTTTTTATTACAGCTGATTTACAGTGTTCTGTCTAAATCAGTTTTTGGATCTCTGTCCTGAATCCCTCTGGCCAGGACCCTCCCCATCCTGGGCGAGGTTCAGATGGCAGGCGTCTGGGCCTGCCTTCCACATCTGGGGTCTGCTGGCTGGTGTTCCCCAGCTGCCTGGTCTCCTGGGGGCCTCCTGGGCAGAGGAGTGGAATCTGGAGGGCAGATGGGCCTCTGCCTCCTGGACCACCTAGCCAGAGGTATGGCCCCGACACCGGAGGCTAATCACTACCATGTGGAAGTTGGAAAAATGTTGAAATCATGAGAATGTGTGCCACTGAGTGCATTTGGTGATACAGTGGGGTGACATTGTGAGCAGCACGTAATAAAATCTTAGGTAAATTTGGGAGTTCCCATCATGGCTCAGTGGTTAACAAATCTGACTAGGAACCACGAGGTCACGGGTTTGATCCCTGGCCTTGCTCAGTGGGTTAAGGATCCGGCGTTGTCATGAGCTGTGGTGTAGGTCGAAGACTCAGCTCGGATCTAACGTTGCTGTGGCTCTGGCGTAGGCTGGTGGCTACAGCTCCAATTAGACCCCTAGCCTGGGAACCTCCATGTGCCATGGGTGCAGCCCTAGAAAAGACCAAAAAAAAAAAAAAAAAAACCAAAAAACCCCCCAAAAAACCCAAAAACTTAGGTTAATTTGAAATTCCAATTTAACTGGGTTTCCTGTACGTTTATTTTTGGCAACCGTATATACTCCCAGGTACTTATGTTGGAGGCCCCCCCCTTTTGGTCTTTGTCTTTTTAGGGCCACACCTGTGGCATATGGAGGTTCCCAGGCTAAGAGTCAAATCAGAGCTGTAGCCACCGGCCTAGGCCACAGCCACAGCAATGCCAGACCCAAGCTGTGTCTGCAACCTATACCACAGCTCATGGCAACGCCAGATCCTTAATCCACTGAGCAAGGCCAAGGATCGAACCCGTATCCTCATGGATGCTAGTCAGGTTCCTTAACTGCTGAGCCATGATGGGAACTCCTATGGAGGTGCTTTCGATTGGCTGCACTGAAATTAGAGTAAACACAGTGTAGGTCCAGCCGACAGCATATTGCGGAGGCCACAGGTTGTAGTAGGAAGTCTATGGGTCTGAAATGTTTTCAAATGTTTTACAGTTTTGTAAAGGTGTTATTTTTATACCCTGTGATTCTAAGGGAAAGCGTGTCTTAATTGTCTGTTTCTCAGATCATATAAAAGTAAGTTATCACCTCCACTCCTGCTCTGTCAAAACCCACTCTTACCCCTATGTTCCTAATCTTTTTTTTTTAAAGCAATAGCATTCCCAGGCCAGGGATCAGATATATTCCTAGTTTTTATGAAAAGCGCTATCTGGCATCCAGTCAACAGTATGAATATTGAAGCCATTCCAGGCTCTGCTTTCTCTCTTAATTATTCCAACCCCACCAAGACATCCTATCCTTTTAATTCTATTTCTTGAAGAAAACCTGCTCTTCTTCTGAACCCCTAGTGCCTTAGTCTGACCTCTCAGCTGAACGACTGCCTGGCCCTAGACTCATTTCTGAATTAAATAGTACTTTTTTGGGGCAGAGAATGTGGGCTTTGGAGTCAGACTGTCACAGTTCAGTGCCCAGCCCTGCCACTGTGTGACCTTGGGCAGGTAATAACTTAGCACTGCCATGTGGGTTCAGGATCCACAGGCTGGAGCTGCTGGCCAGGATCTAGGCACAAGGCTGATAGCAGGGGCCTATCTATGGCACGGTCCCCACGGGGAGGGGGTGGTCATGGAGGGGTCTCTGGGGCCACAGGAAAAAGCTGATGGGGGATCCAGGTCCTAAACAGGGGCCAAGAGCACGCAGTTGTTGCGGTCTTGCTCTTGAGCTACCTGACGCCGAGTCTGAGGTGGTCACTTAAGTGCCTCAGGGAGCCAGGAGGCACTGAGTTTTTATGCTCTCCCCTCGAGCATTTGGGCTGAGAAATAAGGCAGGCTGAGCCGGCGGGAACAAGTCATGGCTGAGTACCTGCTCTCCATAAAGCACTATTTTAGGATCCTGAACAGTGGAGTAGGAAGAAAAGCAAAGCCTTTCTCTCCAGGAGAAGTTGCTGCTTTAACAAGAGAGTCAACACAAAAATAACCCCAAAGAACACACATCCCGACACATGGCCAGCCTCCCCGGCGGCCCTTCTCCCCATTTTATCAACATCACCGCACACACATCCACGTACATCCCTGTTGCTTCCTTAAGTGCATCTACTAGAGAGAGGTCAGGTTTAGTTTCCTAAAAAAAGGACCTTCCTTAAAACTGCAGTGTTTGAAAGGAGGAAGGGACATAATGTCACATCAAGAGTAGATGTTTTGGAGTTCCCGTCCTGGCTTAGTGGTTAACAAACCTGACTAGCATCCATGAGGACTCAGGTTTGATCCCTGGCCTCGCTCAGTGGGTTAAGGATCCAGCGTTGCCCTGAGCTGTGCTGTAGGTTGCAGATGTGGCTCAGATCCCAAGTTGCTGTGGCTCTGGCATAGGCCGGCAGCTGCAGCTTTGATTTGACCCCTAGCCAGGGAGCCTCCATATGCTGCCAGCACAGCCCTAAAAGACAAAAAAAAAAAAAAAAAAAGTAGGTGTTTTTCATATTCTTAATGTCCTAGATATACTATAGAACTTTCTGTTGTAATCACCATTTTGGGATCATCCCTGCTTGAATCTTTCACATAGAGATTGTTCCTGGGTTTAAAGTTATTTAAAACCCCAATTCAAGCAATTAGATTGTACAGCCCCTTCTGCTAAGTTTTGAAAGGCTGAAAAAAGCATCAGCAGTGTACTTCTCTGCTTTATTTCTTAGGATGAATTTTAAGAGTACTTGGCAAAATGGAGACAACCTAATGCAGGATCTCCTGCCTCATTTTTAGAAAAACTGACATCACATCCTTTAAAAACATGTATTTTGGGAGTTCCCGGCCTGGCACAGCCAAAGTGTATCCGACTAGGAACCATGAGGTTGCGGTTAGATCCTTGGCTTAGCTCAGGGGATTAAGGATCCGGCTTGCGTGAGCTGTGGTGTAGGCGGCAGATGCGGCTGGGATCTGGTTTGGCTGTGGCGTAGGCCTGCGGCTGCAGCTCCAATTTAACCATTAGCCTTGGAACCTCCATATGCCACAGGGGCGCGCTCCCTCCACCAAACAAACAAACCGTGTTTTGGGTTCTCTTTAAAACGTTTTTAGGGAACTAAATCTTGGCTCTAGCAGATTGACTTACTAAAGCAACGTGTAAGTATGGGTGTGTTTAGTGACGTTGAAAAAATGGGAAAGTGGTCCAGCAGAAGGGACAGAGATGCGTCCCGATGTGTCCACTTGTGTCCTTTATGAGATGACTGCCTTGTTTATGGTGTCAAAGAGGTGCCAGGCTCAGAGATTTATTCAGAGCGATTCTGTTGAAAAGCACGGTGGCGCGGGGGCGGGTGGGCTGACTTCAACCCCCCTAACCTGGCGCCGCTGTACCGAGGGTGTGGAAGCCAGCCGCTCCCCATGTTGGCAAAGTCACATTATCAGACCCCCTACAGAAGGGATCTGTGGTCCGAGTCGCTCAGTGTGATAGCTGAGAAACTCTTTCTAATTGAGGTCTTGTAGGGAATCTTGGCTTTGCTTACGCCACCCGCGTTGAGATGGAGGATTCTGTGGGTCTTCTGACTCCTTGGAAGTGAGGGTTGTGTTATGGAGCTTCTGTGGCAGTGAGTGCAGGAGCTTGCATGGGGTGGAGCAGCCTCACCCACGCTCAGAAATCAAGCCAGACGGTGAAGATCAGACTGTTCTGGCATCTGGAAATAGGCCCTTCTGCGGAGGGACACTCTCAGGGGAGGCCGCGCGGTTCCTATTACTTTGGCAAACCCGGCGCTGTCCTTCAGCCCCGCAGAAATCTGGAACACCGGAGAAGGTGGGGCTTCGCTTCCGAGTCTTGTTCAGGGTTAGACAAGGTGCACCAGGCAACCTTGTCCCTCTGACCCTTTGATCCAGGTCACCGTGAGCCCTTCCCCCAGCTAACCAGCAGCCTCAGTATCTTGCCCAGCTGAGGGGTGGAGGAGACAACTCCCAGCGTGGGTTTAAGCCTTTTTAGAAAGCCTGGCCAAGACTTCCTTCCCACCCCCGAGCCCCCACCTCCCAGAGGCAGGAACCAGCCTCCCCCTTTCTCCCCGCCCCCAGAGAAACCAAATCCAGTCACGCCTGGCTTTTCTAAGCGAAAGTTTCTATTTCTTTTCCTCTGCGTTTTTCCCTCAAGGATGTTTGGAGAAGGAGAGCTGGGGAAAGGGTGGAAAGGGCATGCACTCCCTTATTTCTCTTTGGATCGTAACTTTGGAGCCGCGCGATCCAAAAGCCCCATTGACAAAAGGCTGAGGGGCGCTCCTTGAACCTGTGGCCAGTAGATGGCGCACCGTCCCCGCTCAGCCGCACCGGGAGCCGAGGCACGGGGCTGGTCTCTGCTGTCCAAACCGAAAACCGGCGTTACCCGCGCAGGCAAAAGGCAAATATTAAACCTAGCATTTTATGCATTTTGAGAAAGAAAGACTTTCTGTTTAGGTTCATTCCTCATTCTCTGGAGATGTGTTTGGAAACCCCGTCTGCCACTGAACTCATCACTGTGGCCTTTTATTCACTTACAAAATGCTTCCCTAGAATCCCAGCTCAATTACCTTTTGTCTCCCTGCTGCCCTAATACTCTGGTTGAATGTAGGAAAAACAAAGCAGCAAGGTCAGACGTCCCCTTTCTTGCCGGCAATGGTTTATCTTTCATGTTTTCCAGAACCAAAGGGAATGGGTGGCCCTGCTGCCCACATATGCTCTGTGTGTTGTGTGTCTCTCTGTGTATATATTGCAAACGTTTACTTTTGTCCAAAGGAAAGACACACACACACACATATATATATAAACGAGTAAAAATAGTTGAGTATATGTCTTTCCTTCGGGCAAAAGCCCACGTTCGTGAGCAATGTTTTCACCAGTCTATTCAAAGCATATGTTTACATGTCATTTCAAGAGATCCAGTATCTGAAAAATTATCATAAACATCTGATGGTTAATCAATTCCACAACTAGGTACTGACTGCAATGATGTGCAAAGTCTTATAGTCTGTGGGGCTGGGAGTACTTAAAGTAAGTTCTTACGCTCAAAGATATTACCACCCAGTCCTGGATAATGAGAGCCAAAGTGTTGTGTGTGGATTTGAATAGGGGCATGCAGGCTGTGTGTGTATGGTAGTGTGTGTGCTGTGTTCAGTCAAGATTGAGGTCCGAGGGCTGTTATCCACTTAGATCAGTATACCTAGATATAGTCGTAAGTAATAATGAGTACACAACTAAATTAATAAGTAGGTTTGGTCACCTCCCAGCACCATGCCTAGGTCGAGCGGGTACTGATCTCTATTGATGGAGATGTGAATGAGGCTCCAAAAAGGACCAGATTTACCTCAAATTGGTGGAATAACTTACCGTTTCTTAAGTACTTTCACGTGTATTATTTCAGGAATAGTACTTTGTGAATATTTTATGTTGCGACTTAGATTCAACACTATGTAAGCAAGAGCTACACAGATACAGGCATTAAAGAACAAGGTGTGACCAGAACCCAGAATCCCAGCATAGCTTCATCAGTTTTGCTTTCTATTGCCTATATTTTTCCCCAGAAAACATTTAGTGGATTTGGATGGAAAGGAAAAATGCCTCTGGTGAGAAAGTAAGGGGACTCTGTGTGTGTGTGTGTGTGTGTGTGTGTGTGTAGGCGTGCGTGTGTGCTATTAAATGTCTTTCCAGAGGTCTTGGTCTGTTGCAATAGCCTTGCCAGTCCTTCAATTACTGTTTTCTTTCATGAGAAATTGTTACTGGAATGCACTCACCCTTTTAGGGAGCTGTGAATGTGGTTATAATTGCCTGTTTCTAAGATAATTGGCCTGACTGCATAGCCCTGGAAAAGTTACTCGAACGAATGGGCATGTGGAGGGAAGCTTGAGCTGCCTTCGGACTTTATCTGGGCTGTGAGGCCCAGCTGCCACCATCGGCCAGCGGCATGGAGTAACCAAAGTAGATGGCAAGAGAGATGGACCTGGAAGGATCTGTAAAGAAGTCCATCTCAAAGGCAGTGGCCACTTGAGTTTTGACATGTCCTTGCAGAAAGATTTTTTTTTTTTTTTGACTGTAAAGCTCCCCATTTGTAACTTTTGGTGAGTTCACATCCAGTAGCTGTAGAAAATCAGAGCTTTCCGTGGGTCCCACTCTCCTCTTTCGAGGCCCTGGAGGCTCAGCATCCGAATGCTATCCCAGTCTGAAAGAGCAGTGGAAGGGAAATAGAATGGTGAAAGTTTGATTGATTTCAGGTGGTAAATCAATGCACAATTTTCTAACGTCTATATTATCAGTGCTATCAATGGCCTTTGATGCCATTGATCAAAGAGTTGTGCTAATTCATTACAAGCTGACACGAAATGACCGTGTTCTTAGCTCCTGGGGAGAAGCTAAAACACACTTTCTCTTAAAAGTGGAGAATCCTAGGGTGTTACAGGATGCAATTAGTAGTTTTTCTTTTCTTTTTTTTTTTCCCCCCGTTAAATTTTAGGCTCTCATTTTGCTTTCTGAAAAAAAGGAAATTTTTGCTGGAAAACTCCTCGTGATGAATTTCTGCTGCCATAACTGAAGCTTGGTTACCAAAAAGGTTAAAGAATCTTTCACTTGCTCTGAGCAAGAGAGTAGTCATTCACAGGGGAACACAGAGACCAGCATTGTAATAAGGTGAGGAACCCAATCAGGAACCCCTAACGTAATGAAAGCTGGCCCGGCCATTCCAGGATTTATGGAAAGCGAATAGCGCTGTCGGAAAAATCAGCTTAACAAATCAGTGTTGCTCTTCTTGTATTTCTTGCTTTCATACCCTCTCCTCCCTAAACAACCTTCTTTTTGTGTTACGCCCTCACAGGGTCACAGGATCATATGGGTTAAATGTAAAGGATAAGACAGGGTAGATGTAAAGCCTTGTCAGGATTGGAAATTATTTGAACTCCCTGCATTTTGAGGACATATTGCAGAGTTGCTACCCAGAGCTCCCCCTGAGCCCAGGCAGATGACAAGGCAGGACCCATGCCAGGCTGCTTTGGGAAGCTGTGAGTTTTGTGGTTCGTTCGCTGAACGTTTTTTTCAGTGACTAACGGTTTAAGCATGCCTCCGCAAGCTCCCGTTTAATTTTTCAAAAAAGTAGTCCAAAACCAGGCCAATCATACGTTTCTTTTTCAAAGTTTTTTTTTTTTTTTTTTTTTTTTAGCCGTGGGACACAATTAGAATTTGCTGCTGCTTCGAATTGCAGCAACTATGCAGCCAATGAGGAGAATGAGGCAGACCTGTACACACCAACAGGGAAGGGCCCAAAAGATGTATCGTTAAGTGAAAAAAGCAACAAGTAGAACAATTGGTTTAGGAAAAATCTGTTGTTTACAGTCATTATAAAGAAAAACCAGCAGAAGCACATACAGCAAACTCTAAATGTGGTTACCTTTGGGGAGAGAAGAGGAGTGAGTGAGGGGTGACAAGTGGCCTTGACCATTTCACTCTTTATACTTGAATCATTTTTGCTGTGCTATATTAATGAACTATTTCTGTAATAAAGTAGTTTTTAAAGGATGACTCTTAATAGAATCACTCTGGACGTGAGGCTTTATGTGCACTGAGAAAAACACCTCTTTTTATCCTCTGCTTTGTGTCAGAGTGTATACATGTTTGTCGCTATGTCATTTGCCGTAACGCAGCTAAGAAGAGGTTAAGCCATCTAGATCGTTTTTAAGCGCCTGGATTCTTGCAATCAAGGCAATCAAAATCCGCTTCCACCTTAGCCCTCTGCCACCATTCATCAAATAGGTCTTGTTCTGCTGGGCAGACAGTCTTGTTTCACAAGCAGGAAAAATACCCAGCTGCAAATGGTTTGCACAGAGCTGGGGAGAAGTCTACAGAGGATTCCAGGAGAAGGAGGTCAGCGGTGTCCCGCTCAGGCTCTGGGCGCGTGTGTGCTTTCTTTTCCTGGAGCGAAACCTCTGAATAGCCGGAAGTCCCGGAGATGAATGAAAGCTGTCCTGGCACGCAGAGTGGGCTTTAGAGATGAGGGTTAACCGAATGCTAACGGGGGAGAAATAAGCATCGGGGGTTCTGGCTGAAGGAACGGGAAGCGGCATTCCAAAGGAGCTAGCCTGGCCTGACCACCTTTCTGATTTCATTTGTGTTTCTGAGCTCCCCCCCGACAACGTCTCACTTTCCTTCAGTGTCTGTTACCAAATCACATCCTCAGAAGGTTGGGGGAGTTCCCTGCTGTCCTTGGTGGGGGGTTCTTGGTGAGCACAGGAGATCCCTTCTCTTTCTCTCTCTCTTTTTTGATTTCTTCCCAGTCTCCCACTGTTCTTCAGTCGAAGCTTTCTGCACTATCTCCAGCAGGCATATTAGGGTTATAAAGCATCATGAAACATAAATCAACTCTACTTATATAAAAAAAATAAAACTAAAAAAAGAGTCATAAAACAGGGACATAGAGCTCCATAGCCCTTTAATTTTCCTGGGAAACAGTAAAGCTGATGACGTGGTCAGTATCTAACTGAGTCTTTTGTTTTTGTTTGTTTTTCCCTCCCTGAATATTATTCGAAGTGTCACACTCTTGACCAGCTGGTTCCCTGGTGCAGGTGGGAATAAGAACTGGTAGAGAGGAGTTCCCGTGGGAGCTCAGCGGTAAACCCGACTAGCATCCATGAGGACTCAGGTTTGATCCCTGGCTCTGCTCAGTGGGTTAAGGACCTGGCATTGCTGTGAGCTGTGGTGTAGGTCGCAGATGTGGCTCGGATCCTGCATGACTGTGGCTGTGGCCCTAGCCTGGGAACTTCCAGATGCCACCGGTAAGGCCCTAAAAAGATTTAAAAAAGAAAAAAAAAACTGATGAGAAATTTGGGAAGGAAGTGGAGGAAGTCACTCCTCCATGAGGCTAGCCTCCTTTTGAATGGTGGGCTTACTTTTTTCCTTTGCGGAGTCCTATCAGGGGCCATGCGAGTATGAAGTGAAAGGAATATTAAAAGTGTGCTTGCTATTAGGAACTGAAAACAGGCATGAACCATGATGAATCACCATTATTTTCCCACATGTATCTTTACCCAAGTGCTTATAAAGTTCTCAGTTTCACACCTAAAAGGAGATGTTAAACTCGAATAAGGTACAACGTGAAAAGTATCGTTCAAGGAGTTGGGATATGAAATCCAACGTGAACAGCTAAGGAAGTAGTTATTTGAAGCACCTACAGACTGTCATTATTCGCAGGGCTGGAGAGAGAGTAGTGGATTTCTTGGGGGGGGGGGCCTGCCCAGACCATGTTCTCTTTCTTTAAGGACAGATACCCCTCTGCCCACTGCCGGCTGTCAGCCCTGTGTGCCTCCTGTAACCCCTCCCTTCTCTCCCTGCAGCACCAAGGGCCTCAAGAATGGATTCTTGGCCCAGAAATGTTCCATCCAGAGACTGGGATGGGCCAGTAGGTTCTGTAACAAGGATTTGACTTTTGAAATATCCCTGGCTGTATTTCCACCCTTTAGCCACCCCCTTTGCTTTTCTGAAGCCCTTCTGCTCTTTTGTCCAGGGAAAGAGGAGGAGAGGGGATGAGCCTTTCTAGCCTCTCCAGGCTAATAAGTTCAGGTTCAAGTACCCTGTAGAGAAGCCCTTTATTCATGTCCCCAGAGCCGCAAGGCCCTTCTCCGGTAGTCTAGGAGAAATAACTGAGCAAGAGGTCAAGGCTGATGGTCCTGAGGAGGGTGCCATGAGCTGATAGGATGGACGCTGCGTGAGGAATAGAGTCTGCCCTCCTCCCTGCCTCCCCCCGCCACACAGGGATGGGGAGAGGTAGAAACAAACCTGGCCGGCTGCCCAGCGCCTTCTTGCAAAAGCCAAAGGCCCTTTTCCTCCAGCTGGAGGCAGCACAACGCCAGGGCACACGGCTGGGTGAGCAGAACACAGATGAGACTTTTGGGTCCCCAGGCTTTGAAACAAAAATAGTTGTTGTCAGGTAAGTTTGGAAAAGACTGCATATTGTTCCCTCTTCCTCTTTTTCCTCTTTCATGTTATTATTATCACGTCAGTATTTGTGCAAATTACTTGAATAGCCCTCTTCCTTTAACTAAGAGTGACCTAGACTTACTTGAGTCAGAAACTGTTTGTTCCTGTCGAACCGTTCTGTGAAAACCTGTTGGTAAAGGCTGCTCTAGATTTCAGAGTCTTGCATTGAAGATATCGAGGGAACATTTTTTTTTTTCAAACCTTTAAAAAACAGTGAAATACTTTCCAAAAGGTTTATTTTCCTATTTAGGGAATGATCTCTCCTTGTTTTAAGACAAATGACCGGGGGCTTCCATCTTCTTAAATGACCTGGGCTAATCTGGTTTTGGTTTTTAATAGTTCCTCTATTTGAGGAATTTATGGGTTTACCACCCATTCTAGTCTGTCTTTTTTTTTTTTTCAATTCTGACTTTTGATTTGATTTGATTCGATTTTTTTTTCTCTTTTTGGCGCCTTACCCTCAGCACATGAAGCTTCCCAGGCTAGGGGTCGAATTGGAGCTGTAGCTGCCAGTCTGCCCCACAGACCCAGCAAGACGGGATCTGAGCCACATCTGTGACCTGCACCACAGCTCATGGCAATGCCGGATCCTTAACCCACTGAGCGAGGCCAGGGATCAAATCTGCGTCCTCATGGATACTAGCCAGGTTCATTTCAGCTGAGCCATGATGGGAACTCCCATTGTATTCCTTCAAAAGACAAATAATTTTTAAAAATATTTTTATCTTGTCACTTATACTCAGGTAGCTCTTTGCTGTGTACAGAGCATTTTCACATTCATTATCTTATTGATTGTTACTTTGACACAGTCATTTTAAACAACCTTGCAAATAGTATTTAAAAATCATTAAAGCCATTAATATTCTATTTAGTCTGCAAAAATTAGAAATGGCTGACTCGTCCATATCACTGAACTAAGAGGATGTAAAATTTTCCCTGTAGCAAAATCGCTTAGAGCTTTTATATTCCTAAACTCTAGTGAAAACTAAAGAGAAAGGTCGTTAAAAGAGTAGGAAAGCTCTTTACTGTTGTTACCATTAGAAATACAGTCTTTACAAATTTTTTTTTTTGCTTCTCCTGATTTATTTTAAATTTTGGTAATGTCATCTTGCAAGGCCATTGCATACATTGTATACAGTATATTCACAAAGATCCTGGGACTCAAGTCATGATACTCTCCAGTCACCCCCAGCAAATGAATATCTAAGTAGAAATATTTTGTTTGCTATCTTAAATTTACCCAAAAGCGCAGGAGAGGAAATATCATTTTTAGAGTTGCTTGCTAGAGTACGCATTCTAGGATTTCTCAGTTGCTTTTTTTCCCTTGATCCTATTAGAAATATTATATATTTGTTAAATGATTAAATAATGAAGTATTAGTTAGCAAACTCCTGGAATTTATGTCTGTTTTCTTCACACTTTTTCTCTGATATTTTTAATTCATATACTTATGTCGGGTCTGAACCAGTTGTATTCAGCTCTTAAGGATTTCTACTGAATTTATATTATTTTTACAACTTTATTTTGATATAGTTGACATACAGTAAATTGCACCTGGCTAAAGAGTACACCAGATGGTTTTTGACATATGTATACGCATATGAAAGGGTCACTGCAATCTAGAGAACCAATATTTCCTTGAACCCCCGAAGTTCTCTTGTGCCCCTTGGCAATCCTCTTTCCTTTGCCCCGTCCCTGGGCAACCATTACCTGTTTTTTGTTCTTATAATTTAATTTCTCGAACTTCATAAAAATGGTATCATACAGTATATATGTACTTTCCTATGTCTGGCTTCTTTAACTCAGCATCAAGATTTTGAGATTCATTACGTTGTGTCTATCAATAGTTTATTTTAAAAATATTTTGAGCATAAAGGATAGTTTCAAGCATATATTGTTCCTGAGTAGTGTTTTATTATGTATTTCACATTTTGTTTATTCATCTGTTGTGCAATGTATTATTTCAAGGGTTTTTTTTGTTTTTGTTTTGTTTTTTGGCTATTGTGAATAAAGCTGCTATGAAAAATATCTAGCAGTAGAATGATAGAATGGCATGGAATGGCTGGTAGGTGTATGTTTACCTTTTTCTTTAAAAATAATTTTTTGGGATTTCCTGTCATGGTGCAGTGGAAACCAGTCCAACTAGGAACCATGAGGTTGCGGGTTTGATCCCTGCCCTGGCTCAGTGGGTTAAGGATCTGGCGTTGTGGTGAGCTGTGGTGTAGGTCGCAGATGAGGCTCGGATCCTGCGTGGCTGTGGCTCTAGTGTAGGCCAGTGGCTACAGCTCCGATTCGACCCCTAGCCTGGGAACCTGCATATGCTGCAGGTGCGACCCTAAAAAGACAAAAATAAATAAATAAATAAAAATAATTTTTGTAGTATCACTTGTGATAACATCTCAATGAACTGCCATGAGAATGCCAATCATAAATTTACAAACTATCTTGAGCATATAGTATGCTGGGTACTGTGCCAAGAGCTGAGGTACAATGAATGCAAAATGGATGTCTGTTTTCGTGTAGTTCATAGTAACTTTAAATAACTGTGGTTAATTAAACGGCTCTTCTAATACTTGTATCATCGTCCTTTGACATGTGTGCTTTAAAGGAAAGGGATGTGATTCTGTGAAGACTATAATCATTGACTGACTTCCAGACCTGGAGTCAGGGAGGGCTTCCCAGGGGAAGTGATAATGAAGGATGAATGAGGATAAACTAGGTGAAAGGCTGGAGGGTAGAAGGTGGAAGAACATTTCAAAAAGAGGGAATATCACAAGTTCCTCCTGTGGCTCAGTGTTAATGAACCCAACTAGTATCCATGAGGATGCGGGTTGGATCCCTGGCCTTGCTCAGTGGGTTAAGGATCTGGCGTTGACTGAGCTGTGGTGTAGGTCACAGACGTGGCTTGGATCCTGCTGTGACTGTGGCTGTGGCTGTGGCTGGCAGCTGCAGCTCTGATTCTGTCTCTAGCCTGGGAACTTCTATATGCCACACATTTGGCTCTTTAAAAAAAAAAAAAAGGGAATGTCATGTGCAAGGGCCCTGAGGTGAAAGGGAACAGAAAAAGTCCAAGTGGCTGGAATAGGAGAGAGAGACAGGGTCTGGGAGGTCCTGTTCATGAGTGGACTTTGATTTCAAGGGAATGTGGAAGGGTTTTAAGCAAGAAGATAATATATTCCTGTTTGAATTTTGAAAAGATGCCTCTGGCTGCACCATAGAGAACAGATTACGGGGACATTAGAATGGATGTGGAGACTGTTGAAGTGGTGCCACCATGGGCTGAGGTGGTGTGCACAGTAAAACTGTCAAATAGATGGATTTGAGAGCTGTGTGGGGAGGTGAAATTGACAGGTTCTGGAGAAGGATAAGATAAAGTTTGCAAGGTTTCCGGCTAGGATCACAGTGCCACTTGCTGATGTAGAGACCCCTAGGATGGGGCCAAATGTAGGGGAAGAGGCCAAATTTGCTTTTGGAAAGTTGAGTTTGAGATACAGTTGAGTCATCCGAATGGTCACGTGAAGCAAGATACATCTGTGTGAATGAGTTAAAGGAGAGGTCTGGGCTAGGAATGCCTGGAGGATTTCTGTGCAGAGGTGGTACTTAGAGCTATGGATTTGGATGAAATTGGGGTGGGAAAGTTGTTTAGAGGAGAGATGAGAACTTGAGGCTTGGAGGGCCTTGGGGAACTCCAGCATTTAATAGTCAAGTGGGGAAGGAAGAACCTGAAAAGAGAAGACATGGAGAAAAACCATGAAAGCGTGGTCATGAACGTTCAAGATGTTACTTACATTAAAGTGGAGGCCAGGAGTTCCCATCATGGCACAGTGGAAAGGAATCTAAGAATCATGAGGTTGCGGGTTCGATCCCTGGCCTTGCTCAGTGGGTTAAGGATCTGGCGTTGCCGTGAGCTGTGGTGTAGGTTGCAGATGTGGTTCGGATCCTGAGTTGCTGTGGCTGTGGCATAGGCCAGCAGCTGCAGCTCTGATTTGACCCCTAGCTTGGGACTCTCCATAAGCCAAGGGTGCGGCCCTAAAAAGAGGAAAAAAAAAAAAAAGAAAGAAAGAAACTAGATTGTGTCAAAGAGGACTAAGAGGACTAGATTGAAGGTCAGGAGTCAGGAAGGTACTTACAGTTCTTGAGCTTGTATGATGCCCAGGTTCTTAGGCTAACTCTTGTCTTTCCCACGGTCCCTGTGAAGAAAGATCCATTATCCCTACGCAATTATAAAGGAGATAAAAATCAAAATGATGGGAATCAAACAAGAAATACTTGGTGCTCTGCACCTGAACGTGCTGAATGCAGAACAATTGCTTGTGAGGATTCACGGATCTGAGAATCATGTTTTTCTTTTGATCTTCAAAACGGAAGTTTTAAATTCAATCACAAGTTATCTTCCATTTACTTCTTCCAAAGTGATAAAAAATTTCTGCTAACAGTGAGGTTAAAAACAACTAGGGAAAAGCTCGAAATGAGACACTGCAAGCTATTCTCTTCTGAAAATGCAACAGTGCAAGCCATTCTCTTGACTGTGTCTGGCAAATTCAACCTCTGGCCCAAGGAATCAGTGTTGAATTCAAAGAGCAGATGCTTGGGAGTTCCCATCGTGGCTCAGTGGTTAACAAATCTGACTAGGAACCATGAGGTTTTGGGTTTGATCCCTGGCCTCGCTCAGTGGGTTAAGGATCTGGTGTTTCTGTGAGCTGTGGTGTAGGTTGCAGACTCGGCTCAGATCTGGTGTTGCTGTGGCTCTGGCGTAGGCCGGTGGCTACAGCTCCGATTGGACCCCTAGCCTGGGAAACTCCATATGCCGCGGGAGCGACCCAAGAAATGGCAAAAAGACAAAACAAAACAAACCCCCAAAAAACCCCAAAACAAAGAACAGATGTTTCAGCTCATGAAGGGCGTAGAAGTCCATTGGTTTTGCCGTGGTCACACAGTCATTAGTGGTAAAAGAGGTCCTGTGTTAAAACCTTCATGGGTAACGTGTTAGGCAGTTTTATGGCCTTGAACCTTCATGCCTATTTTGGTTCTCCCTGCAAATTTTGCTTTTTCCATGTCCCTCCAGCTAATTAGCAGAAGCACTTGTTCCATTCCCTTCAAACAGCCTCATCATCTTTTCCTCCTCAATCCAGCTGTAAAGTTGAAATGCCGAATTTATGACATTGCAATCATTTTCATGTAACAGACTGTGGCATCGTAAAAACAAGAGTATGATGACTTCACTGCAGGATCAAGCAGAAGGAGAAACTGGGTTCTATGCAGGGGAAGCTCTTTTTCAGACTCAAATTGCTTTGACGACAGTGGAGAAAAACACAGCTTTATTGCTGGTATAAGAAAAGGTCCCCAAACTCATCCTATACATGTTTCCACCAGCCACACCCAGTGGCAGGTGTATTTAGAAGATGTGAGTCAAACCTTTGATGTTTTTGAAAACAGATGTCCAGCCACTGAAACTTGTCTGGATAGTGGAAGTTATAACTGGCGATTTTTTTTTTCCCAAAGTAAATTAGCCTCAGTTATTGTTTGAAAAGGGAGCAAAAATATTTTCTTAAGTTTCCGAGGCCTGAAAATTACAGTATATTTGAAAATTAAAATTCCAAAATGCTTGTTGATTTATTTTATAATTAAGTTTAATTTTTGGCTCCATTTGAAAAAAACATGCTTCGGGGAGTTCCTGTTGTGGCTCAGTGGGTTACCAACCCAACTAGCATCCATGAGGAGGTGGGTTTGATCCCTGGCCTCGCCCAGTGGGTTAAGGACACAGTGTTGCCTTGAGCCGTGGTGTAGGTCGAAGACGTGGCTAGAATCTGGTGTTGCTGCAGCTGTGGTGTAGGCTGGGAGCTACAGCTCTGATTTGATGCCTAGCCTGGGAACGTCCATATGCCACACATGTGGCCTTAAAATGCAAAAAAAGAAAAAAAGAAAAATGTGCTTCAGATAAATTGTCATGAGAACCTCATAGCAGTCCACAGACATACCTTGTGCTTATAGTGATATATCAGAAATCTTTCTCCCTATCGTATTACTACAGCAGTTCTTGTTTTTAAAATTTATCTCTTATACTTAATTTTTTTTTTCCTGAGAATTATATTTTGCATCCCAGGAGTGCTCTGTGACATACGTAATGACTTCTCTGTGTACACTGTGGTTGAATTTAACTCACAGTATTGACTGCTTTCTATGAGCCAGGCTTTGTCCCTGACCTTGGATAGCTCACTGTCCAATCTTGCATCTTTCGTCGTGCGTAGCATCCTTTTGTCAGGGTGTGTCTGCGCACACAAGAGCTGCAGAGGGAGGAAAGATACTCCCTCACTTATTCTCCTTATGCTCATCAGTCAGACAGCAAAGAGGACTTTGCCTAACAGTAGTTTCTGAGATTTTGCCAAAATGAATTTTTAGGCAGTGTGATCCAAAAATTACTAGAAGTTCAGGTTTTCAGCCCGCCTTTACAGAAATGTCCTAATGTTTGACAATACCTTGAGATTTGGCGTGAAAGGATAGGAGAAAGGAGGCACCTGTGTAAGAGCTGTATTTATTCTTCTCTTTGCCTTTTTTGGGAAGACTTAGGCAAGGGAGCTTATAACAGAGGTTCAGAGAATGGGCATGGGGGACCAGATCAATCCACCTCGAGTTCTGGCTTTGGGTTATACTTTCTGTGTAACATTAGATAAACATGTTCTCAGATAATTAAGATGAGGATCCAGCTTTCTTTTGGTTTTCTTATCTTTTCCTCTTGCCTTCTGGGAGAGGTTCTCAGTTTAATCTTCCAGCTCACAATTTTGTACTCCAGCCATTTCCATCTTATTGTGTATTCTATTACTCTGTTTAAAGATTCCAGCTCTTGCATCTTTTCATAGCTAATGTTTCCAGTGGGCTCCTTTTCTTATGACTTCCTGTTGATATTTCATGTTACATAGTGCCTCCTCTTACCTTCTTGGAGATATTTAAAGCCATGCTGATTTTAAATTCTTTGTCACTCCTGCAAGTCTGCCTCCAAAATTGTTCCTTTTGTTGTCTTTATAGTAAGTAATCGTGCTCTTCAGAGGTCTTCTTACTGTGCCTTGTGAGCCCTTGTCCTGCTTTACACTCCGCCTCGTCACCACAGATGGCATTTTAGCTAACTGGTGGGTTAGATTTTCATCTTTCAACACTCAGAGAGAAGCAGCCCTGGGAGGAGGCAGTTTGATGCCCTCAATGAGGAGAGGATTGAGGAGCAAAGAAGGCTCCAGGGCAGCTGGTCAGCTCCCACTTACTTTCATTAACATTCTAGGCATATAAGGTGTTTGCTTTAAGCTGATGTTACCATGAGGCCAGTGTTGGGACCAATTTCTTGTAAAGCACTAGGCAAAGACTGTCCCTGGGCAAGGCTTGGGAGAGATAAAAGCAAAATTTAAGAGCTTTCCTTCAGCTTATCCTCTGGTCACCCACATTTCAAGTCAATTTTCATTTTCAAACTTCTCACAGTTTTTGATAATGGTAGTTTAATAAATCCCTTCTTCTATAAGACTTTGGTTATGGTTAATTTTTAAATACTGAAGTACAGTTGATTTACAATGTTGTCTTAGTTTTTGGTGTACAGCTAAGTGATTGTGTGTGTATGTATATAACGAATAGATATTCATTTTCTTTTCCATGATGGTTTATTATAGGATATTGAGTATAGTTCCCTGTGCTACACAGTAGGACTTCGTTGTTTATCTATTTTATATATAGTGGTTTGTTTCTTTAATCCCCAACTCCTAATGTATCCCTCTCCCTCCCTCCCTCCCTTTCCCCTTTGATAACCATACGTTTATTTTCTATGTCTGGGCGTCTTTTTCTGTTTCATAAAATGTTGATTTGTGCCATATTTTAGATTTCACATATAAGTGATATCATATGGTATTTGTCTTTCTCCTTCTGACTTACGTCACTTCGTATAGGAATCTCTAGGCCTATCCGTGATGCTTGCAAATGGCATCATTTCATTCTCTTTTATGGCTGAGTGATATTCCACTATATATACCACGTCTTCTTATTCATTCATTTGTCAGTGGACGTCTAGGTTGTCTTGTGTCTTGGCTGTTGTAAATAGTGTTGCTCTGAACTTGCGTCTTTTCGAATTATAGGTTTCTTGGGGATATGTACCCAGGAGTGGGATATATAGTGAATATACGCTCTTCATGTGGTCGTTCTATTTTTAGTTTTTAAAGGAACTTCCATACTGTTCTCCACAGTGTCTGTGCTAACTTAACATTCCCACAAACAGTGTAGGGAGGCTTCCCTTTTCTCCACACCCTCTCCAGCCTTTGATATTTGTAGACTTTTTAATGATGGCCATTCTGACCAGTGCGAGGTGGATCTCATTGTAGTTTTGATTTGCATGTCTCTAATAATTAGTGATGTTGAGCATCTTCTTGTGCGTGCGATGACTAATTTTGAGATAGGCAGCGGGCACTCTCTTGGTAGCTGCTCTCTCTTTTTGACCCCATAATGTTGCTATAAAATGAGTAGTTGTGGATTCTTGAGTGTTTATGCCTCTGAACGACATTCCTTGGAGGCAGGGACCATAATTTGCCTCAAGGCCTGTTTTCCTTCTTGTTTCTGCCCTTCTCCCCCTTTCTTCTTGATTCTGTTTGTTACAGTGTAGGTTTCCCTATGACTCTCCACCAAGGTAGAAGTTTATTTTCCTCTCATGCAGAAGGCCAGTGGTAAGTGGTCTGGGTCTGATATGGTGGCATAGCTTTACAGCGTCCTCGGGGAGCCAGTCCTTTTCCAGTTCACTCTCTGTCATCCCTAAGATGTGGTCCAGGACACCCCCCGCCCCCCTCCTGGCCCGCCAGCAGGATGATCGCAGGGAGGAGGAAGGATTGGCAAGGATAGGGCTGCACCCATGGCATGTGGATGTTCCCAAGCTAGGGGTCGAATGGGAGCTACAGCTGCTGGCCTACACCACAGCCACAGCAATACCAGATCCGAGCCTGGTCTGCGGCCTATACTACAGCTCATGGCAGTGCCGGATCCTTAACCCACTGAGCGAGGCCAGGGATGGAACCTGCATCTTCATGGTTCCTAGTCGGATTCGTTTCCACTGTGCCACGACGGGAACTCCCAGTGTGTATTTACTTACTTGGAAAAGTTTCCAGGGAGCTGGCCCACAGAACTTGTCTTTACATCAGCTACTGCCTAAATGCATAGTTACATCCAGATGCAAGAAAGCCAAAAAATAAGCCTTTACTATAGTCAGCCACATACCCAGCTAAAATTTTTATAATTATAGATTAAGGGAAGAAAAGATTTTGGGAACAACCAGCAGTCTCTGTTCCTTCCTTTCTGCCTTTATTTTGTTTTCCTGTTTTCCCTTGTTCCTTCCTCACATTCATTCCTTCCCCCAATATTATAGTGCCTTGTGTACACCGGGGGCTGCATTCAATGTTTTATGATCTCAGTATTTTATTCTGCATTGCCATCATTTATATGGAGGACAGAGATACTTTACTAAATTATGAGCAAATCTCAGGGAGAAAAGTACAGGCTGGATGCAGATGTTTTATTGGTTGTATGAGAACAGTTTCCTGTTTTACAGATAAAGAAATTGACCCGAGGAAACTGTGTCACAGATGTAGGTTGAATTCTCTTTCTGCAACTACAGCCATTCAGCATTTATTCACTCACCCAGTATGTCTGGCTCTCCGTCAGGTAGTAGGGATTCAACAGTAAGTCAGTAGTCAGAAGCCCTGCCCTCACCGAGACTGGCAGCCTCGTTGAGCAGCCAGGCAATAAAACAAGCAATTAGAAAGAACATGGACCCTCCCCTTTGGTGGGTTGGGAAGTTCCATGTTCTTCCCGCTAGACTATAATATACCCCAAGTAGACCTGTCTTTCATTTCTGCAGTGTTCCCCAGTGGAGCAGGTGGTTTCAACATTGCAAGTAAAAAGAAAGACCAGGGGTATTTATAAGCAAGGGGAACTCACGAATTTGGTCACAGTGGTAGAGATGGTTTGGAGGGAAAGAGAGCAATTTGACCAAAGCCTAGCTATATCTAGGAGAAGGGGGGGGGAGGTAAATTTGGAGCCGTGGGTATCAAACCATGAAGAGCCTTTAATGGCAGGTGGAGACATTTGGATTTAGATAACAAAGACAGGGACCCCTTTCAAATGCATACTTAGACACCTGACTTAAGAACATGGTACTTAGCAATCAGATGGAGAGGCAGGAGCTTGGAGATAGCGACAAAGGAAGGGCAGTGAAAACTGGTCCCTGAGAGAGCTCTTCGGAAGGAGAGCTGGGCTTGAAGGGCAGCTGTGACATTCATCACTGAGGGCCTCTACTGCTCTCAGGGTCACGTCTGGCATGTGCCTAGGGGAAGGAGGTGTATGTCTGCTGTGAGGACTTTTCAGCAGTTGTTTGGGCTCCCTCGAGCTTTTCTCTCCTTCATCTATGGGTAAGCTTCACTAGAGGGGGAAAAGCAGAGATCTGAGCAAGGGCAACCTGAACCATCCTAGGCTTGCAGGAGAAATGGAGGCTAGTGGGTAACATTGGAATCAGATCATGAAAATGTCATGGTATGCGCCTTCGTTTCTTGGGCATTTTATTAGGGAGTCCTGACACGAGTATGCTTTGGGAATGCCATCATTCATTACCTGGACTTATTCCAGCAGTAAAGTAGTAGGTGGCCTTGAGAAAAATAGGCCGAATTTCACATATGTGTATGTGTGTGTATATATAATATATATAATAGTATTATATATAATATACAATACATATTGTATATTTTATTATCTTTATATAAAAATATTATATGTATACTTTTTAAAAATGCTGATGTCTGTGAGAGAGCCACTTTATGACTTGGAAAATATAGTTTCTTTACACATCCATCACGGAGGTGTAAGGAGGTGTAAATAACTGGCTGGAGTGCCCTACACAAAGATAGGAAGAACAACAGTTCTGAACTAGTTGAAATGATGGCCAGTCCTTGCAGAGAGACAGAGGGACAATTCCCTCTCAATTTATTGTGGATATTGAACTGCTCATCCTGAATTCCAGTCAATGAAGCAATCATCAGATTTCAATGTGAGCTTTAATTCCAGCCATTTGAAGGCTGGGAGGAGTCAGAGAAAAGATAAAACAGCAGTGTCAGGGTATTCGAGTGGAAGGTGTGGATAAGAGGATCCGAAAATGCTTTCCCCTCTGGACAGGCTTTCTTGTTTGTTTATTTGAATCATTCATAACATATCTTAGCTGTTCAAAAAAAAAAAAAAAAAGAACTGTTTGGTCTAAATGAAAATCTACCCTTACGTTTATCTGTCTTCTGTACCACTTAGAAATCGTGTTCAATTGCAAGTAATAGAAAGTTGAACTACGGAGGACTCAACACACAAGAGGTTTTCTCTCTCGCATAAAGGGAAGCAGAGGAGGCAGTTTCATGAAACCTCTAGGGGCCCTGACTCTTTTTTGGCATCACCCTATTCAGAAAATGGCTTCCATCCTTGAGCTTAACTCAGGGTCTAAGGTGACTGGAGAGCGAGACATCATCTTTACATTCCAGGCAGGATGGAAAATGAGGACATTCTGAGTCACTTCCTTTAAGCATACTTCTTGAAAGTTGCCTGCAGTCCTTCTGCTTTTATCCCATTGGCAAGTACTTAGTTATGTGACCACACCTATCTGCAAGGAAAACCAAAGGATGTAATATTTTATTCTGGGAAGCATTGTGCTCAGCTAAAATATCAGCCTTCTGTTATTAATACGATGTCTCACAACCTTGTTATTAAGAAGGAAAGTAGGGAGTTCCCATCATGGCTCAGCAGAAATGAATCTGACTAGCATCCAGGAGGATGCAGCTTTGATCCCTGGTCTCGCTCTGGGGGTTGAGGATCCACCGTTGCTGTGAGCTGTGGTGTAGGTCTCAGACGCTGCTCAGATCTGGTGTTGCTGTGGCTGTGGTGTAGGCCAGGGCTACAGCTCCGATTGGACCCCTAGCCTGGGAACCTCCATATGCTGCGGGTGTGGCCCTTAAAAAGACAAAAAAAGAAAAGAAAGAAAGTAGGGCTGAATGTTGGAAGGCATCTAGCAGTCACTGTCACTGTCACCCTCTGGGAATAAGTTAGTCATGGGAAATGTGTCTAAAAATGGCTAGCAAAGGTGTCTCCATGGCTAGCAAAGCAGAAGAGAGGTAATAGACTTTGTGTCTGGTAAACATTATGAGAGAAACTCTAGTGTGAGAAGGAAAAAAGACATGTGAATTCCAGAGTTTGAGGGTTAGAACAGTTTCAAACTGACCAGTTTGGGAAACCTCCCATCTGTAATGTCAACAGCTGATCATTGGCTGTGTGACAAGTTCATGCCAAGGGAGGTTGGCAGGGCTGTTGAATGCTCCCTATTTCCAGCAAACACTATTTGCATGGAATTTGCATATGTGTGACGTCCCTGAAATACCCAACAGCCCTAACTTCTGTCATCTTGGGTTCATGTCATCTTGGTAACATGACACTATTCTTTAATAAGGTGTCTTAGCAGAAGCAGGCAGTTCAAATGATCTTCTAAGGACTCAGTTCATTGTATCCTCTGTTTCTTCAGCAAGGAAACTTACAAGAGTAAAAAAAAAAAAAGGGGTGGGTGAGAGAAAAGGGACAGGGATGGCAACTAGGCTTCTCTTTTAGGAGCCTGCATGGTTACAGATCTTTATTGATTAGCTTCCTGCAGTTTAGGGAGGAAATTAGAACTCGTAGCTGAAAGTTTTACGTTTTCCTCAGTAGCTTGGCTCTCCTACGAAAATCTGTATTACAGGCAACTTTAGTCTTAAGTTAAGGGGTTTTAAAGAGACTTAGAAGGACGAAAGAAATGAAAGAAGGAAGAAAGGAGAAAAGTCTTCTTGTGGTGGGGAAAAAAAGTCTACTGGCCTTGGAATCTTATAGCATGGGTTTAAATTTTAGCTCTATCAATTGCTAGCTGTTGATGTTGGTCAAATGATGTAATACCTCTGGGTTTCAACTACCTTGTCTATGTAAAGTGTAAAGTACCAATGTCAAGGTTGTTGCAAGGAATAAAGGATTGAGGAGTTCCCGTTATGGCTCATCAGGTTAAGAATCCGACTAGTATCCATGAGGATACAGGTTCAATCCCTGGCCTTGATCAGTGAGCTGAGGATCTGGCATTGCTACAGGCTGGAGTGTTGGTCACGGTTGTGGCTTAGATCTGGTGTTGTCTGTGGCCTAGGCCTCAGGTGCAGCTCTGATTCTACCCTTAGCCTGTGAACTTCCATATGTCACAGATTTGGCCTTAAAAAAAGAAAAAAAAAAAAAAAAAAGAATAGGGAGTTCCCATCGTTGCTCAGTGGAAACAAATTGGACTAGCATCTGTGAGGATGTAGGTTCGATCCCTGGCCTTGCTCAAGGCGTTAAGAATTCGGCATTGCCATGACCTGTGGTGTGGGTCCCAGATGCGGCTTAGATCTGGTGTGGCTGTGGCTGTGGCGTAGGCCAGCGACTATAGCTCTGATTCAGTCCCTAGCCTGGGAACCTCCATATGCTGTGGATGGAGGTAGAAAAGACAAAAAAAAAAAAAAAAGAAAAAAGGAATAAAGGATTCAGTGCATAGTGTACCCCGAGGCAGCTGGTACAGTACGAAAACTGAAGGGCAAGTGTAAAAATCTGACATTTGCGGCAGACTGGATTCAACACTTCCTCACCTGTATCCTCAGCCCCTCCCTGGTTAACTTTCCACTTGGTTAACCTTCCACCTGGTTAACCTTCCATCCCACGTGCCCGGTAGAGCTTCAACTTGGCCTTCATCACTCCTGCATCTGTGTGCTGTGGAGCTGGGGGAGAGTAACACCATGAACATTATAACTGTCCTCAGTTTGGTCCTCCGTAACTCTCACTGTCACTTCTCTGCCTGGCTCTCTTGAGGAGTTGTTTTTGTTTGTTTGTTTGTTTTTGTTTTTTTTTTTGAATGTCCTCCATGCTCCCAGAATACCACTTCCCATTTCTCCTGCCCTGTCTTTCCTCCCCCTGCCCCTCATCAAGTGACTTCACAGAGAAATTAGATGCCATGTTAACTCTCTGCCAGTTTTTAACCTGCACACTTAACTTTTTTTCACATCCATGCTTTCCTCCTTCATTCTTGTTAATGGGAGACATGGCCTTCCTGCAGTAGGTGAGGCCTCTTCATTTGTATCCACTGTCAAGCTCTTCCTGTCTTGTCAAGATTCTTGCTTCACTGATGATCCTGTCTCGTCTGTATTTTTTTTATTTTTATTTTTTATGAATTTCATTTTTTGTCTTTTGTCTTTTTAGAACTTCACCTGCAGCATATGGAGGGTCCCAGGGTAAGGGTTGAATTGGAGCTGTAGCCACCAGCCTACACCATAGCCGACATGACAACATGGGATCTGAGCCTCATCTGCAACCTACACCACAGCTCATGGAAATGCTGGATCCTTAACTCACTGAGCGAGGCCATGGATTGAACTTGCATCCTCATGGATATTAATTAGTTGGGTTAGTTAACCACTGAGCCACGATGGGAATTCCTTTCTTTTCTCTCTCTCTTTTTTTTTAATTTTTTTTTTAAGGGCTGCACATGTGGCATATGGATGTTCCCAGGCTAGGGGTCCAATCGGAGCTACAGCTGCCAGCCGACACCACAGCCACAGCAACATCAGATCTGAGCCTCATCTGCAGCCTACGCTAGAGCTCACCACAATGCTGGATTCTTAACCCACTGAGCAAGGCCAGGGATAGAACCTGCAACCTCATGGTTCCTAGTCGGATCCATTTCTGCTGCACCATGATGGGAACTCCTCCTTTTTCTCTTTCTTTTTTTAGATCGCACCCTTGGCATATGGAAGTTCCCAGGCCAGGGGTCAAATCAGAGCTGCGGCTGCCAGCCTGCACACAGCTACAGCACCTCGGGATCCGAGCTTCGTCTGCAACCTGTGCTGCAGCTTGTGGCAACACTGGATCCTTAATCCACTGAGTGAGTCTAGAGATCAAACCCCTGTCCTCACAGAGACAATATTGGGTCCTTCACCTGCTGAGCCACAAGGGGAACTGCTCTTCTGTATCTTTAAGCTTTTTCTTTGTACCGTTTGTTTCCTATAAGCATTTAAACATGCCTTACCTTTTTCCATCTTAAAAAAAAAAAAATCTTCCAGAGCGTATTTCCTATTTTAACTACAGCCCTTCTGCTCTACTCACATTCCATTGCTCAAAGCCAACCATAGGACTTGACCCAGTGTCTATAGGATGGAGAAGTACCCATCTCCCGTAGGGGAAGCACTGCAAGTTAGTTACACATTAATGGGTAGGGTTGCAAAATCCTTCTATCGTAAGAGCAGTGAATATTCAAAATGCAGTCTCCTACATCCTCTCTATTGACCAACTTTTTGAAAAAGTTGTCTTCACTTAAACGTCTCTACTGCTAGACATTTTTAAAAATTTATTCCTAAATCAATCGTTTAGGTCTAGTTTCTGCCTCTGCCACACCAGTCAAACCACTCTTGCCAAGGCCACTGTTTTCTTGTTGCTAAACCCAGAGACATATTTCAGTTCATGTAATACTTGGACTCTGGCCAGCATTTGAGACTCTAGACCATTCTCTTCTACAAATTCTTTCCTTGGCATCCATGACTTTACTCTCCAGGTTTTTCTCCCATCTCTATTGCTTAATCTCCCTGTTCCTTGTGGGCTCCGTTCTGGGGTGCAGGGGCAGCCCCTTAGGTGTTGGTGCTGTTGTATCTGCTGTCCATCCCTCTTCCTAGACACATTCCTCAGTGATCTCAGCTACTTTCAATCCTCTAATCGTGTTCTATGTGCTTGTAGTAAGTTCGGAGCACAGCTTAAATGGGGAGAAGTATAGCTGTCCTTATCTTGCCAGTCTTCCTGCCAGTGGTAGGAAAAAAATATTAAACTAGCCAATTACATTAACTCATTCTCTTCCAGTTCTAAGGTCTCTTTGATCTAAATAGTAAGTCAACTCAACTTCCTTTTACTGCTCTCTGCTCCTTCTCAAAGAGCCTTTCTTCCTCATCACCGCCCGCCTCCTGAGAGAGGCCGGATATGGTAGGTACCTGCAAACCCTTTCCTGCTGATGGAAGCCTGTATGGTTTACTGAATGAAGAGACCCTGGGTTCAGCGGGGTAGAAGTGGAAAGTTTCTCACCCCTATCCTATTCATTTGAATGCTTTCTTCTCATTATTCTGCACCCACTGGAAGAAATTTGGGGTAGGGTCAAGATTTTTTCTGCTTATATTTAGATAATAAAATGTCCAGTCTAGTTTACTAATCATATAACACCAAATTCCAATCCACTTTATTTCTCCCCATTTCTAGTGGTTATGCTTTGCTCAGTGAGTATTAATAATTATAACATACCTCAGAAGACATTTTCTAAATATGCAGTACCTTATGATCATAAGAAATAAAAAATAAATTTTAATATGTATTTTGGCATATTAAATGTAATGAAGGAAGGTATAATGGAAATAAAAGACTTGAATCTTTTCCAAATCTTTTTATTGAATTTTTTAAGTGAATCTTGGAAACTTCCAGTGGGACCAGGGAGTGGTTTCTTTTCTATTTTTTCATTCTTGGGCCAGCTGTTTTTGAAGTCTCTCTAGGGAAGGAAAGAGGTAAGGGAAAAAAAAAAGAGATTTTGCTTTGGATTCATTTTTTATTTGATGTTGATATTCTCCGGTGGTGAGGGATATTGAAAAGGAGCAGGACTCCGTGGTCCCCGTCCACCCCTGCCCCACCCCTCGGCCCCGCCAGGTCCTCCGCCTGCCTTTTGTCTGTAGAAAAACATTTGCCAAAGAATACGTTTAATCAGAGAAGTGAGAAAATACAGAAGCAAAGGCAAACAGTCAAAGGAGACCAAATAACAATAGTTTAGTCATTAAGCAAAGTCAAGAACCTTTAGCTCTGCTTCAAGGGCTATTGGTAATGTTCTGAGCCAAGTCCTGTGAGCTGTCACATAGATACCAAAATCCTCACCAGATGGAAAAAGTTAACTACGTGATGACCAGACTGTTTCTATGACATAAGCTGCCACAATTCTGAGAACCGGCCTCAAAAAAAAAAAAAAAAAAAAAAAAGGGAAGAAACCAACCCTGGAACTGAAGATTAACTGTACTTTTCACAATCAAGGTGACGTGGGTCAGACCACCGCGTGTCCAAGTTCAAGATGGCTGTGAGGCTGGCTGTGCTGTTTCTGCACGTAGCTCGCTCTCTCCCCGCCTGTAAAAGCTCTTGCCCACTGGCTGTCAGTGGGGGAGTCGGCTTTTGGGTGGGAGTCCGCCCTCTCCTTTAACCTTGCCTCTTTATTGGCTTAAGAGCAGTGAGCAGCTAAATCCCACTTTTGCTAATACCGACGATAACAGAACTTGACCCTTTTCGAATATATATGTGTATGTGTAACTGGGTCACCATGCTGTATACTAGAAAATTGACAGAGCAATGTAAACCAGCTATAATGGAAAAAAAAAAATCATTAAATAAATAAAAAAAAGACTTCGACCCTTTTCCCTTAGGGCCCTTTTGTGTGTTTTTTCAGACCTCCCCCTGGCTGGTTGTCAAGGTGCCTTTTGCTCCCGTTCAGGCTTGTTGCTCTGGCGGCCACATCTGAGGATCACGGTCACCTCCAGGCCTCTGACCCGCTGGTTCCTGAGATCAGCCCTCTGGGCTGCTCTGCCAGGGTTTCGTGGGAGAGTGTCTCTCCATTCGACCCAGCTCAGCTCTCCTGGAGGGCTTACACTCTGGCCTAGGGAATTCGCAGGGTACTTGCGTTGCCAAATCCTGAAAGTGGGGCTGTGGACCACGCTGCCCTTTCCCTTCCCTCTGCTGTTGGAGCCACAGCTTCTTACTCGCTCAGGAGAGGAGAGTCCTTTACTCTCCCCTGCGGGGCTGGGGGGAAGGAAGCCCATCGCCCCGAAATCTCTCCAAGGAAACCTTTCTCAGTCTCTTCCCTTTCTCTCCGCCAGCCTGGCCGTTGTTCATGGGTGGCTGCTGGCACCACTGTTCACACATTTTAGGACACTGGTCTGCCCGATCTCTGACTTACAGACCACTTACGCTTATTTTAAAAATTTCACTGTGTGCTCCTTATGCCTCTTTATGTGGAAATCTAGAATTTTTATTCATAATTTAAATAGTACCAACAGATGTGATTCTTCAACTTACTGTAAATATCGGTGTTTTAAGATCAGACTTAGGTGTTCCCATCGTGGCTCAGCGGAAATGACTCTGACACTGGGTTAACCCCTGAACCTCAGTCAGTTAAGGATCCAGCATTGCTGTGAGCTGTGGTGTAGGTTGTAGACACGGTTTGGATCTGACATTGCTGTGGCTGTGGTGTAGGCCGGCGGCTACAGCTCTGATTCGACCCTTAGCCTGGGAACCTCCATATACTGTGGGGACAGTCCTAAAGAGACAAAAAAAGAAAAAAAAAAAGAAAAAACTTACATTACTATTTTAAATGTACCTAATGGAACTTAAATATCGGAATAATTAGATGCCTTCTACCATCTTTTAAAGAAATCATGATGACGTACTCCCACCCCTCAATAAAATAAAGAATTTTTTTAGCAGAGATTTTTACATTGTTCTATTTTCCCCATTAAACTCTTTTTTTTTTTTCATTTCATTTCACCCAAAGCATTTTTCTTCCTGTAATGAGTTTTGAAGCTCTTCAGTCTTTTAGTCTCACGATTCTTCCCTTCAGTAAAGATGCATATGTAAATTTAAAATTTTAATTTCCTGTGATCATAAGGCACTCTGTATTTAGAAAATTTCTTCTAAAATGTGTTATCATAATAATTATTAATTAATACTTGATGAAAACATAAAAATATTTTAAGTTCTGATAAATGCATCCTAACCATAAATGTAAACTTTTTTTTTTTTTTTGTCTTTTCTAGGGCTGCACCCACATCATATGGAGGTTCCCAGGTTAGGGGTCCAACCCGACCTGTAGCCACCAGCCTATGCCACAGCCAGCAACTTGGGATCCGAGCCGAGTCTTCGACCTACACAGGTCACGGCAACGCTGGATCCTTAACCCACTGAGCAAGGCCAGGGATCAAACCCGCAACCTCATAGTTTCTAGTCGGATTCATCAACCACTGAGCCATGACAGGAACTCCTAAAGGTAAACTTTTTATCAGCCATGTGCTTTCTAAAAGAGCTGAGGTCTGTCTTCTTTTTCTTCTCCTAGTCCTCCACTTCTTCTCCCCTTTCTTCTTCTTCTTTCAGTTTTGAGGTTGAGTGAGGATTTAGTGGAAATCAGCAGCAACAATAAAAGAGAAAGTATTGAGCCATGAATAAGTGCAGGGTTACAAAAGTTTCATTATAACCCTTAATTGCATTATTGCAGAGAAGTCTACAATGCCTTCCCATTAGGTAAATCCAAATCCAAAAAAAGTGCAGGGCAGTAGGGAGTCATTGAGGAGAGAAGAGGTTAATGAATGACAGAAAGCAGTAGAAATCAAATAGATATCTTGACTATTGAGTAAGCTTTAGCAAAATTGAAAAAAAAAATCAACAATCTAGGGGTTCCTGTCGTGGCTCAGTGGGTAATGAATCTGACTAGCACCTGTGAGGATGCAGGTTGGATCCCTGGTCTTGCTCAATGGGTTAAGGATCCAGCGTTGCCATGAGCTGTGGTGTAGGTTGCAGACACGGCTTGGATCCTGTGTTGCTGTGGCTGTGGTGTAGGCTGGTGGCTGTGGCTCCGATTCGATCCCTAGCCTAGGAACCTCCATATGCCATAGGTGTGGCCCTAAAAAGACCAAAAAAAAAAAAAATCAACAATCTAAATAAATGTTAAGAAAATACAATACTTAAATTTGTATTCCTTTAACTCAAAAATATGATATTCCTCTTACCAGTAGTGTTGGAATTTTCCACCTTTTCATTCTTGAAATCGTATCAAATGTGCTGCTGAGACTCCAACCTGGGGGGTATTGAACAGCACCTTCACGGGAATGAATACATAGTTTGTCTCTCTGGGATCACGGGGGCTGCTCACAAACCAAACATTATCCTAGAATTGAGTTAGAGCTGGTGAGATATTTGCCTTTCTTTTGAAAAAAAGGAGAAGGAATTATATGGAAAACATTCTTACATATATATATATATATACACACACACTTTTTTTAAAGAAATATTGTATGTGTTTGTATATTATATATGTATGTGTGCCTATATATGTATATAAAATCTAGAAATTACTTTTTTTTGTCTTTTTAGGGTTGCACCTGTGGCACACGGGGGTTCCCAGGCTAGGGGTTGAATTAGAGCTGTAGCTGCTGGCCTATGCCAGAGGCACAGCAGCACAGGATCTAAGCCACATCTGTGACCTACAGCGCAGCTCATGGCAATGCTGGATCCTTAACCCACTGAGAGAGGCCGGGGATCGAAACTGTGCCCTCATGGATGCTAGTCAGATTCGTTTCCACTGAGCCACGAGAGGAATTCCCTAGAAATTACTTTTTTAAAGCCACCTGTGGCCATGTACTTCTTTCAAAGCTCTGCGTACCCCCAGGTGTCCCTGTAGTTAGTTTTAGGGAGTGACTTCTGCTTTTAGGATGTGGGGGATTCTTGCTGCCAACTGTGTACTCCTCCACTGAGGCTTTTGTCAGACTTCTGAGCAACAGGGTTTCACACCTATATACATTCCCCTGGGAGGAGCATCTGTAGCTCTTAGCAGGTTTGTTCAGGGTCTCCTTTACTCAAAAGGGTTAAGAATCACTGGCTGGCAGACTCTTGTACTCCCACTACTAGGCCACTAGGGTTACCACATCCGACTCTGAATTGTGTGCCATACGTAACATTTCTGCCTCGCTTTGATTCTGCAGACCAAATGGTCTGCTTCTGTCAAGTTCTCCTGTATCCACTGGGGACTCAGCTGCCATTCCACAGGGCATGGAGTGCAAATTAGTTATGCAGGCTCCATTGGCAAACAGCGAGAGGACGGCGCAATCTGTTACCCCGTCTAAATATCTGTGGCACAAACAATCACTTAAACGTGATTATGGTGATTTGACGCTACAACTTAATTTCGTGATGAAATTGTATGTATTTATTATCTCCCTGCTGGTTTTTTATAAGATCTTGCCTCACCAGGGACACGGTCTGCTCACAACCAGTTACCCGTTGTAATTTGCACAACGCGTACACCAAAAGCGGACCTGTTTTTGTAGGAAGGTGAAAAAGACCAATAGCAGGGCCAGGGTGTGTTTTATGAAGCAGGAAGGTGTAAGGGGCAGGCTTCAGGATAGGTGCGGAGTAGCTGCAGAGAGGGGAGCTCCTCATTTGAAAAAATGCCTTAACCTTGGCTGAGACCTGCCCAGGTAAAAAGCCGACACAAAGCAAGGGAGAAAAAGTGCATCCTAATCTAATGGAACCAAGGGAACCACCAAGCTGTCAATTCACGGAGCTGTAGATGTAGAAACAGAATGGAGCCTTTCAATTCTGCTGCCTTCTCCCTGGGGTTAGAGACCGGTTGCCATGGATATTCTGGATTCCTGCAGCTAATGGGAGGGAGATCTGTAGCCGGGTATCCTGGGGACCCGCCAGGGTGAGACATGAAATGGAGGCCTGTGGGTGTGGTGGTGGAGGGCTGGGAAGCTGGAGGTCAGGGGTCAGTTTCCAGCAGAGCGAGAGCTGATTTTATTTCAAGTCACATTCATTTGGCAATCTCTGTTTTCCTGAAAACCCAGACCTTTTCGTCCCTCCCCTACTGAGCCAAAAGAATCTTCATCTCCTTAAAATGGTTCCGATCACAGCCCTAAGTAGTGTGTATGCCATAATTAGATGTGCAAGGAAGCTTCAGAGAAGGATTTTTTTTTTTCCCGTGTAATTTTTTACAGGGTGGGAATGAGGGAACGTGATTTTAGTTTGGTTCAGAGCTTAAGTTGTCTAAAAATACCCCATGCCCACAGCAAAAAGGGTGAATGAATCAGAAAGTTTCTGATTTATTTGGTTTCATCTAAAAATATGATTTGGTTACCCGGCTCCTTCTTTCTTCCCAATAACTCATTGCAAGCTTAGCCCTTTCTCCACTCCTCGTGTCTGCCTTTCATTCTGCCTCAGTTTTTAACCGGGTCACAGCAAAACCACTTTCCCTCTCCTTAATCTCTTGGAGAATTTCTTTCTCTGGCTAGATAATGGAGCACTTTAAAGTCAAGTTCTTGGACAGTGGTTGCTAATCCTGATAAGTGTGCGGTGCCTCTGCCCTGACCTTCTGAGCTTTCTTCTCAGCCGAGCATGGAACCAGGGATACAGTCCTCATTAGATGATTTCAGTGAGCAAAGGATTCAGCAGTTACTGTTCACGCCGCCTTTATCTGCAAATGCCTTCTGCCTTCACTGAAAGGGTTGCTCCAATGCAGATTAGATAAATCTTAATCACCAGTGCTACCTGACGAGGTGGACAGGCTCAGGTTGAAAAATAGGGCTGTTCTGGGAGTTTAATGCATGTCTTGCTTTTAAAATATCCCATAATCTTGGCACGAACCCCGCCGCTGGTTGGCAAGGGCAACAGAGGATGGTTGGCCTCTGTAGCTCGCTGAATCCCAGGAACAGAACAGCAGGTTTAATATTATCAGCCTCATAGAAAGCATGAGGACATGGAAACATTTTCTTGCAGGCCAAACTTAGGGAAGCTCGGTGGCTTGGAATCTGGGAGAAGTAGCTTGCCAGACCCAATGAGCATGCGTTGGCCAAGGAAACACAGAGTTCTGCCAGTCACCAAGAGTCACTGGGATTTGTCCATTCTAAATCCCTTTCTTCTATTGCCCAAGGCATCAGACATGGACCATGTCCATCCCACGTTAAGATAACTACCTGGTGCTCATCCCTTAGCCAAGAGGTCTTTTTTGTTGTCATTGAGGAAGCTGTGGTGGCTATCACAAAACTCCACATCCCCAACTCTGCAGCCTTCGGCACAACTCAATGGCCATCAGAAGACCATATCTCGCTTTACACTGAGAGCCCATTCATGGCCTGCTCTGGTCTCTGTGAATCAGGCACCATCCAGAGGACCTGAGAGTAGAGGATGAGTTGGGATAGAGAGTTGCTTTGGGGGAGGTGGGTGTGAGCATGGAGATCCACCTACCCTCCCTGTCCACATCTCATTGCTGCTCTTTCAGAAGGAAAAGAGATCATTCATTTATCTCCTTAGTTCTCCAGTAGCTAGTTCTGGCAGTAGCAGAAACAATGTGTCCATAGGACATTCATGAACTAGCTTGAGAACCGCATGTTTATTCACCATAAAATGGTAGGTTTGAACTATATGGTGTCTCTGTGTGGTTTCCAATTTCTGATGTTATACAAGAGGGCATTTGCATAATCTAGAAATGAGAAGAACTTGCCTCATCCGAGAAGACATCCAAAGATGAATCTGACACACTTGACAGCACAAAATAGATATCTATATAGCCAATAAATACCCAATCGCTAGAAATAAAAAATAGTTAAATATTCATAACCTGTGACAAAGGATTAATATCTTCATTATGGAAAACACTTAAAATCATTAGGAAAGAGTTTTTTAAGAACACAGACAATTATAAAGTATTGAAGCATCCAATACATGGGGGAAAGAATGTTCAACTTTATCAATAATTAAAGAAAATAAAAACAATATGCTAATTCTAGTCTGCACATTGGCAGCCATAAAAATATATGTTTAGTGATGGTTAGGATGCAATGAAGGTAAAGGTAGAGTTATTCTCCAACCTTTGCCTTTTGAAAAATCATTGGACATATTATATAAATTGCTACACTTTCTCTGCTAGTTATTTTGTCAATAAATTATAAAGCAATTCCACTTTCAGGAATTTATCCTTAGGAAATAAATAATGGTGTGTAAAATATTTAGCTCTAGTTGTGTTGCTAATCATGGCAAAACTACTGAAAAAACCTGAATGTCCAACCACTGGGGACTGGTTAAATAAGTTAAAGATGCGTTATATGAGGGACTATTATATAAAAAGTTGAGATGGCACATGAATGCTTCTCTTTGAATGGAGAGATGCTTTATGCTATATTGTTATTTGAAAAAAATTATTGAATAGTATACAAGACACTATTGAATTGTTTTAAAAATAATTATGAATACAGGTACATATAGGCAGAAAAAAACTCACATTATAGAGACCAGTGTATTAGTAGTGACTTTCCATGGTTAGGAAAAATACATGAATTTATTTGGACTTTAATTTTTTATTTGTATTTCCTGTAATGAAAATTTATCGATTGTGTATTAGAGAACAAAACCCTAATTTAACAAAAGACTGAAAATTCTACCACTTTAGAGAAATGTGTGGTTAAATAACTAATTTCTCAACTGGTGCCCGTCTATATATAGAGTTGGGACAGTAGTGGCAGCTTAATTAACAACTCTGCAGTAACGATGTCAGTAAAGGCAGTACATTTTTGTTCAGATTGATATAATTCAAGCATAGATATAATTGCTGTTCATTTAGTAATTTGAGAAACACATAAGGAGATGTGTGAACAAGTATTTCCCATGTCAGGTGTGAGCGGAAATAGGTTCCCAACCATTGTAAATGTTCTGAGATCTGCACAAACCATCCTATAGGTTGGAGGAGCAAAAGAGGAAAGACATTTTATCAGATTTGATTCCAAATAAAATGTAAAAAAACCATGTAGAAAAGTGCACACACAGTATCACTGTTCCCATACTGAGTGCTCTGAGAGTTCCAGAAGAATATCCTTCAAGATGTTGATTTTATTTGAGAGCAAACACGTGTATTGGAAGGAATTTAACTGATGTAAATTCACTCTTTGTCTACAAAGCAAAATGACGGCTGACTCTCAGTCTAGTGAAATTTATCTGTTTAGATTGACAGATCTCTTCAAAAGACTCACTGGAGTCACATTATCCAGCATGGATTTCTTTCTAAACAATTTTTACTTATTTTATGATCTTTTTATTTGACAATTCCAAGTGTTGCCCTTTTATAACCCTGCCCTCCTCTCTCCTGTCCCCTGGGCATCACCCGCACTCTCACCCCAACCCTTAGCATTTCTAAAATACGATGGGTTTAAAATGTTGTGTGAATAGAATCATATAGTACATAACTTTTTGGAATTGGCTTTTTTCACTGCATCCTAACCTCTGGAAAGTTCATCAAAGGTATGTGTAGCAATAGGTTTTTGTTTTTTTTTTTCTGTTTAGTAGTATTCCTGGGCATCAAGGTACCATAATCTGTTTAACATGTTGAAGGGCATCTGGGCTACTTCCAGCTTTTGGCTATTATGAAGAAAGCTTCCGTGGATATTCATATACAGGATTTTGTGTCATATAGGTTTTCATCTTTTATGAATAAAAGTCTAAGGGTGCAGTTGCTGGGTCCTATGTGTAATTGTATGTTTTGCAGCATGTGTATCATGTTCCAGTCCCATCAGCAGTGTATGAATGATCTATATTCTCATCCTCAAAGGCATGTGATGCTAACACTTTTTTTTTTTTTTAGCCTTTCTGATAAGTGTGTAGTGCTCTCTCTCTCTGTTTTTTTTTTTTTTTTTTGGTCTTTTTGTCTTGTGAGGGCCCCACCCATGGCATATGGAGATTCCCAGGCTAGGGGTCTAATTGGAGCTGTAGCCACCGGCCTACGCCCCAGCCACAGCAATGTCAGATCCGAGCCAAGTCTGTGACCTACACCACAGCTCACGGCAACACCAGATCCTTAACCACTGAGTGAGGCCAGGGATCAAACCACCACCTCATAGTTCTCAGTCGCTTTTGTTTCCGCTGAATCACGATGGGAACTCCTCTTTTGTTTTAATTTGTATTTCCCTGATTGCCAATGACATTGAAATGTTTTCATGTACGTATTTATCATCTCTATACTCTCTTCAGTTTAATGTCTGTTCATGACTTTGACCCATTTTCTAATTGGATTTTTCTAGAGTTCTTTATATTCTGGATACTAACCCTTTGCTGGATCTGTGCTTTGCAAATATATTCTCTGAGCCTATAGCTTATCTTTGTATCCTCTTTACATGGGTCATCACAGATCAAAAGGTTTTAACTTTGTGAGATTCATTTTACCCATTTATGATAAAAGCACACATTCTTCTATGGATAGTGTTTCTGATGTCAAGTCGAAGAACTCGTTGCCTTGCCCTCAATCCCAGAGATTTTCTCTTGTTCATTTGTCTAAGCGTTTTATAGTTTATGTTTTACATTTAATCCCATAACCCATGTTGAGTTAATTTTTTTCTGTGATGTGAGGTTTAGGTCAGGGTTCCTATTTGTGTGTATGAATGTCAAATTGCTCTAAGGCCATTTCTTAAAAAGGCTGTCCTTCCTCCGTTGGATTGCTTTTGCACCTCTGTCCAAAATCAGTTGAACATATGTGTATGAATCTATGATCCATGGACTCTCTGTGTTCCACTGATCTTGTCTCTACCCTTCTGCCAGCATCACACTGTGTTGATTAATGAGGCCATAGAGTAAGCCTTAATGCCGTGTGTTAATTTCATAGGGTCACTGCAACACCTTAAGACAAACTTGGTGCTGAAGACAACAGAAAAAAATGTACCGTTTCTCAGTTCTGGAGGCCAAACCATGAAATCACAGTGTCGGCGGGGCTGTACTCCCTCCTGAGGCTCTAGGGAAGAATTCTCCCTTGCCTCCTTCAGCTTCTGGTGGCTATTGGCAGTTCTCGGCTTCCTTATGCTGTAACTCATCCCTTCAGTCTGCGACTCTTCACATCACCCTTCCCTCTGTATACGTCCTCTCCTCTGTGTGTCTGTCCCCAAACTCCCCTTGCCTCTCTCTTATAAGGATACATGTAATTGTCATTAGGGCCCATCCAGATAATCGAGGATGAGCTCTTCCTCTCAAGATTTTTCATTTAATTATATCCTTTGCCATATACAATAATATTTACTCTTTTGCTGTACAAGATAATAGGTTAATATTCACAGGTATCAGGAATTAGGACATGGACATATGCATGGGGGCTAATAATCTGCCCACTACATCTGGGTAGAGTAATTCCTCCTCCTTCGTATATTACTTATGCTTGTAGATTGTTTAGCTTGTCTAGGGCCTGTGCCTTGTCGTAGAGGTTTTAGAATAATTTTGTCTGTACTTCAAAAAACCTTACCGGAATTTTGATAGGCATTGTAATAAGCCTATGGATTAATTTTGGAAGAATTGACAACTTTACTGTATTAAATCTTTCAACCTAGGAATATAGTATATCTCTCCGTTTATTTAGGTCTTTTAACATTTCTTTCCCATTTTGAAGTATAATAGTCTGTACAGGTAAATGTATATCTAAGTATTTAATATTCTTTAGAGAGATAGTATATGATATCGTGTCGTACTTTTGTTTCTACATGTTCAAGAATACTACACAGAAATGTGATTGAGTTTCTGCATTGATCTTGTATACTGTGATCTTGTTATCATTTATTAGTTCTAGGAGTTTTTCTTTTTTTGTAGTATTTTTGGGTTTTCTACATAATAATATCATCTGCAAATGGAAACAGTTTTATGTCTTCCTTTCTCATCAGTATGTCTTTTATTTCTTTCTCTTGCCTTATCGCAGTGGCTAGAACTTTTTAATACTACCTTGAACAAGAGTGGTCAGAGTGCACATTCTTGCTTTGCTCCTAGTCCTGTTGGGAAAGCATTCGGTCTCTCACCATTAAGTGTGATATCACCTTTATGGTTTTTTTTTTTTTTTGTAGATGGTTTTATCAAGTTGAAGTAATAGTGCTGTATTCCTTAACTGATGAAGGTTTTATCACGAATAAGTGTTATGCTTTGTCAAGTGCTTTTCTTGTAACAATTGATATGCCATGTGATTTTGCTTCATTAAATTGTTGATGTGGATTACACTGACTGATTTTCAAATGTTGAACCAACCTAGCATATCTAGAGTAAATCCTACCTAGTCATGGTGCACAATTATTTTATACATTGCTGGATTCAGGGTGTTATTATTTTGTTAAGGATTTCTGCATCTATGTTTATGAATTCTATTGGTCTGCAGTTTTCTCTGTTTTCACTTTGTTTTTATTATCTCTTTCATTTTGGTTCAGTTTTGATTGTTTTTTTCAAGGAATTTGTCCATTTCTTTGTAGTTACTGAATTTATGAACATAAAGTTATTCATAATATTCCCTAATTATCTTTCTAATGACTGTAGGATCTGTAATGATATTCTGGTATTTAGTGATTTGTGTCATTTCTCTTTTTGTTTTTGTCAGTCCTATTAGGGGATTATCAATTTTTTGGTATTTTGTTTCATTGGTTTTCTTTGTTATTTTTCTATTTCTAATTTCATTGGTTTTCTTTGTTATTTTTCTGTTTCTAATTTTATTAATTTCTTCCCTTTATTTCCTTCTTTCTACTTGTTTTAGGTTTTTTTTTTTTCCTTTTTGTGTTTTGTTTCTTTCAGGTAGGAACATAGATAACTACTTTAAGATCTTTCCTCATTTCTAATGTTAGCATTTAAAACCACAAATTGCCCTCTCAGTATTGCTCTAGCAGCCATATGTTGCATTTTTGTTTTCACTAATTCGGTGTGTATTTTATTTTTTTGAGACTTCCCTTTTGATTCTTGGCCAATTATTTAGAAGTATGTTGTTTAATAAATTTTTTTTTTTTCCTGGAGCTTGTTTTATTACCTAGGATGTGGGCTCAATGAAAAATAATATGTATTATGCTGTTTCTGAGCAGAATGTTCTATATATGTTCATTATATATAGGTTCCAAAGGTTGAGTGTGTTGTACAGATCTCCTATATCCTTGCCAATTATCTGTCTACACAGTCTGTCAGTTTTTGGGAGGAGGGTGTTGAAGTTCCCAACTATAATTGTGAATTTTGTGCTTCTCCATTCAGTTCTGTTGTTTTTTGGTATATGTATTTTGAGACTTTTGCTAATAGATGTGTATACATACATTTAGGATTGTTATGTCTTTTTGGCATATTGATACTTGTATCATTATGTAATGTCCTTTGTCTCCGGTAGTTTTTGTTTGTTTTGAAATCTACTTTATCAAATATTAATATAGCCACTCCTTAAATTTAATATTTATGTTTTTCTGAATATTTTTGATAACTTTTCCCAGCCTTTCTCATTGAAGTTGAAGTTTCTTGCAAACAGCATTTCTTGGATCATTTTTAAAAATCCACTCTACCAGGAGTTCCCATTGTGGCTCAGCAGATTACAAACCCAACTAGTATCCATGAGGACGCAGGTTTGATCCCTGGCCTTGTTCAGTGGGTTAAGGATCTGGCTTTGCCATGAGCTGTGGCATAGGTTACAGATGTAGCTCGGATCCCCCATTGCCCTGGTTGTGGTGTAGGTTGGTAGCTATAGCTCAGATTCAACCGCTAGCCTGGGAACTTCCATATGCTGTGGGTGGGGCCCTAAAAAGAAAAAAAAAAAATTCTGCTCTGCCAATTATTGTCTTCTGATTAGTGAGTTAAGGCCGTTTGTGTGTAAGATAATATTGGTATGTTAGTGCTTAAATCTGCCACTTTAATGTTATTTTTTGTTTCTCTCATGTTTTCTGTTTTTCTTTTTTGTCTTCTTGTAGATAACTTGAACATTTTTTAGGATATCATCTTGGGTTATTTATAGTGTTTCTCACTATCTTTTTATGCCTGTTTCTGAATGAATCTTTTTGTATAGTTTTCATAGTGGTTGTTTTGAAAATTATGATGTACAGAATGGCTTATCACATCTGTTGGTATGGGAAGCAGAATGCCTTCCTCCCCCCCACCCTGCCGCCAAAGATATCCTTGTTTGAATCCCTGAAACCTATGAATATATGAAGGGACTTTGAAGATGTGATTGAGTTTAGGCTCTTGAGATGGGACGAACATCTGGTATTATCCAGTGGGCCCAGTATAAAAACAGGTTCTTGCCAGAGAGAGGCAGAGAGTCATAGAAAGGGATGTGGTGGCAGAAGCCAGAGAGTCAGGGTTTTGAAGGTGCTGTGCTGATCGCTTTGAAGATGAAAGAAGTGGCCATGAGCCAAGGAATGCAGTTGTATCATGGAAATTTTGTGTATTGTGTCAGGCGTTTCTGGATCTTAATTAAGTTTTTTTTTTTTTTTTTTACTTTAGCAGGCTGTTGTCCTATTTAGCATGCAGATCCTAGCCTCCTTTTTTGGGGGGAGAGGTTTGTTGTTATAATGACAGTGTAATTTTCAGAGCTATTGCACTGTTATTCCCGTCAGCTTGATTGATCTTTTGCTGCGGAGGCAATCCTCCTGGTACCTGCTGGTGCTTGCTGAGGGGATGGAGGGGTTTCCCCAGGCTCAGCTACCAGGTATATTCCAGGAGTCTCAGGCCTCTGGGGTCCGAGGGGCCCCCTGGACCATGCTACCTGCTGTGCCTGGCTTCCTCTTTCAGCACCTGGGTAGCGCTGGTATCTTTAGATGGGGAGGGGAGTCTTAGACTCACTGGGAAAGGAGAGTGGTTCCTCTGGCCACTTGATCTTGATGGGGCTCCTGATAGATCTCTCTCGCCAGTTCTGCTTTTAGCTGATGTTTTCAGAGCAGCTCCCATTGATTCAGGGGAAGGAAGGAGCCTACCTAGGCTGGCTTTTGGTGCTGAAGAGGAGATCTAACCCTACTCCCTCTAGGAGACTTAGAAATTGGGGTCAGGGGAGAGGCACACAGCACACTGCCTCTGTGTTGTTCCCCCAGGTTTGGTGTTCCAAACAAGATTGCCTTCTTGCCACCCTTCAGAATTCCCCTTGCACTGTTTGTAGGTTTATGGTGTCTCAAAGGAAGGAGCAGGGAGGAACAGCTCTAAGCCTTCTTTTCTAGATCAGAGGTCACTGTTCAGCTTTTGATAATACCCAGTTGTTTTCCCTCCCTGGAAAGGACCCACTATATCTGAGGAACTGGGAGAAGCTATCTTAAGAGGAGTGAACAGAGTATGGAGTGAAATGAGGTTGGAGAAGTGGGAGGGACTGATCGTACAAAACAGTATCGATTGTGTTAAGGAGTTTGGGTTTTGGTCTGTGTACGGTGGGGGAAACCATGGTAAGGTTTTCAGCAATAGAGTGACTTGCCTTTTTTTTTTTTTTTTTTCCTTTTAGGGCTGCACCCACAGCATATGGAAATTCCCAGGCTAGGGGTTGAATCGGAGCTGTAACTGCCAGCCTACCCCACAGCCACAGCAACGTGGGATCTGAGCTGCATCTGTGACCCACACCACAGCTCTTGGCAATGCCGGAGCCTTAACCCACTGGAGGAAGCCAGGGGTGGAACCTGCATCCTCATGGATACTAGTCGGGTTCTTAACCTGCCAAGCCACAGTGGGAACTCTGATTGGGTCTTTTTTTTTTTTTTAGAAAGATCACTTCAGTATCTATATGGAAAATTTTGCAACATAAAGCCATTGCCTCAGACTGAGACATGATGGTTACTTGAACAAAAATAGAGCTGGAGAGTAAACAGATTTGAGATAGATTTTGAAGACATTACATATAGGATGGTGTGGCTATGGAACAGGAATGAAAGGACCATGCACTAGTGACTCCCAAAATTCTGGCTTAATGAACTGCGTGACTAGGGAGTTCCCGTCATGGCTAATAGCAGCAGAAACAAATCCGACTGGGAACCATGAGGTTGGGGGTTTGATCCCTGGCCTCGCTCAGTGGGTTGAGCTGCAGATGCAGCTCAGATCTGGCGTTGCTGTGGCGAAGGAGGGCGGCAACAGCTCTGATTAGACCCCTAGCCTGGAAACCTCCCTTTGCTGTGGGTGCAGCCCTGAAAAGACAAAAATCAAAAGGAAAAACAAATGAACTGTGTGATTGAGGAAAGACAGAAGGACAGAGGATGTGACGGATACTGCGAGGGTTGGCTTTGAGATGAACTTTACATCTCCGGCCAGCGATGTCTAGGAGATGTTTGCGTATATCCGCTCTTGAGCTCAGAAGAGAGACATGGACGAGAAATATGAGTGAGGGAATTATCAGATCACAGGTAATATGGAAATTGCAGGAGTGAATCAGGTCACCTTGGAGAAAATACGGAGTTAGAAGAGGTAGGTGCTCAGTTCAGAGCCCTGAGGCAAACCAGCGTTTAATTGTTAGAGGAGGCGGAGGAATGTGCCAGAGAAAATAAGCAGCCGCAGCCAGAAAGAGATAGGAAGACAGCCAGGGTATGTTTCCCATCTCCCTACGAATGTATTTCAAATTCTCGTCACTGAATCATCCATAAGATGATAAACAAAGCACAAAGTCACAAAAACACTCCTCCTCACAATATAATGAAGTTCCCTAGCCATTCATGTACATTGCTGCCAATGCAGGTCAAAAAAATTTATCTGTAGGAGAAATTCCTCTATGTGCCCAAGCACCCAAAAATTTGGAAGATAATTTGTAATAATGGTAATAGAGATTATATCTGATGATGGACTAACAGATAATTTTTACTTTTTTCATTTCATTTTTCTAAATTTTGAATTTTTTCTATCATTATGTCATAAAAAAATCATCTAAATTTATCTTTATTTTCTTTGTTGGAAAATCATTTTCTGTTATTTAGAACAAGGGTAATTAATCTGTGTTATGGCCCCCCATGATTCTTTGAAGCATACCAAATGGCTTTTTGAGTTACACGCACATGCACACGTATTTATATTTTCTTTGTATATATTTTCTTTGTAATATATATAATTAGCTTCGCTGCCATCTTGAGGACTTTTCCATACAGATTAATACATACTAACTTATACATAATATTGTGAGACAGTGATGTATGAAGAATGTGAAAACTGCAGTTAAATTGTATTTGGAGTCTAGCTCTGCTACTTCGTATCTCTATGACATGAACTCTGTTGTAAAATGAGGCTATTAATGACTATGTACCTTGAAGTGTTATCTTAGGATCAAAATTAGTTAAAATATATAAATGGCAGTGTCCTGTTCCTGGCACATGGTAGGTTACTAATATATGATGGTGGCTAATAGCCCAGGAGAGCCTGGGTTTGAATTTTATCCATCACTTACCCACTGGGTCACCTTCTGGAAATTATTTAACCTCTCTGTGCTTCACTTTCTTTGCATGGCAAGAGACGGTCTTAATACTACCTGCTTAATATACCTGTAGTATAAAATAATATATGTATAACAGTTAGAATAGTGCCCAGGAGTATTCCTAAGTACTCAACAAATAGTAGTTTGCATATTTGTTTTATAATTAAGAATCTTCTGTTCAATGACTAGATTTTAAATTCTAGTCAGGAACTAGGTCCGGTTCTTTTTTTTAAAATACACGATGATTCATGTGCTCAAAAATATTTATGATTTGGAATTATTCCAAATATTATTTCTCATGACATAAGGTACACTTAACAAATCTTTTTTTTTTCCTTTTTAGGGCTGCACCTGCAGCATATGGAGGTTCCCAGGCTAGGGGTCAAATTGGAGCTACAGCTGCTGGCCTGTGCCACAGCTGTGTATGTGACCTACACCAGAGCTCACGGCAACGCCAGATCCTTAACCCACTGAGGGAGGCCAGGGATCAAACCCACAACCTCATGGTTCCTAGTCGGATTTGTTTCTGCTGCACCATGATGGGAACTCCAAAGGCCTTTTTTTTTTTTTTTTTAAGGGCCACATTCGAGGCATATGGAAGTTTCCAGGCTAGGGGTAGAATCTTAACACATCTTTGTGGAACTGCCTCACCAGGTTGATTGATGCTCCCATTCCCTTACAATATATAAGCCCTGATGCCCAGATAACACTGAGCTTTCCTTGTACACTGTGGGTGACTATTTTCATGCATGTCAGCACATTCCTGCTTCTAATAATTGAGTTGTTTTCTTACCCAGAGACCTGTGTCTATTTCCAAACCAGTTAATTCTGGTTGTACTTACTCTGTGATGTATTTATTTAAACGTTGAAGAAACCATTAAACTTTTTTTTTTTTTGTCTTTTTAGGGCCGCTTCTGTGGCATATGGAAGTTTCCCAGGCTAGGGGACGAATCAGAGCTGTAGCCGCCAGCCTACACCACAGCCACAGCAACATGGGATCCAAGCCGCATCTGCAGCCTACACCACAGCTCATGGCAAGCTCCTTAATCCACACAGCGGGGCCAGGAATTGAACCTGCATCCTCATGGATATTAGTTGGGTTTGTTACTGCTGAGCCACAATGGGAACTACTAAAATGAAACATTTAAAGTTTATAGGCAACCATTTTAAAATAATTCCTTGCTTTAACTAACAGCTATTCATCTCCTAAGAATAAGAAGTCTCCTAAAGGTCTTAAACGGATTCAGCAGAAATTAAGCTGAATGTGTGCTGATATGTGATTGTAGCTGAAACACTTGCTAACCTCATGATTCTGAGGACATTGCTTGTTCTCCTGAATCTTGGTTCTTCATTTGTGAAAGGTATTTTTTTTTTAATTAATGGGTTTTTTAAAAAAATAAATGGGACCACATATGTCAGGTACGTAGCAGGGTTCCTGGAAGGGGATGAGTGTGTTGGGACTGAGGGCAGGCCACCCCGAAATATAACAAAGTGGCATAGCGATTGCTTTGAATTTAAATTACTTAAGAAGGAGCTGGTGCAGGCCTTCCTCTCTCCCCCTGAAAGCAGGAAATAAATCTCCCATATGAAGGTACCTTCCCTGTACCAGAGGGTGGAAGGCATCCTTATCATCAGAGGTAAAGAATTTTAGGGCCGAGAAGGCTGTGTAAATTTATCCATCTTACTTCTTCCTTAATTTACTACTCTAAGTCCAAACTTCTTTGTCTTATTGGTTTATCACAGATTTTTTGTTTGTTTGTTTGTTTCTTTCTTTCTTTCTTTTTCTTTCCCTCTCTCTCTTCCCCACTCCCTCCTTCCTTCCTTTTTGTTTCTGTTTTTTGCTTTTTAGGTCCCCACTTATTGCACATGGAAGTTCCCAGGCTAGGGGTCGAATTGGAGCCACAGCTACCAGCCTACGCCACAGCCACAGCAAGCGGGATCAGAGCCACGTCTGTGACCTACACTACAGCTCACGGCAGCGCCGGATCCTTGGCCCACTGAGCAAGGCCAGGGATCAAACCTGCATCCTCAGGGATACTAGTGGGTTTTGTTTCCACTGATCCACAATGGGAACTCCTAGATTTATTGTTTCTTCATCTAAAAGGTATGAAAGCTACCTGCTTTGGTCACTTTTCTGAGCCTCAAAACTTTGGAGTTCTGGAGTTCCTGTTGTGGCTCGGTGGGTTAAGAACCCAACCAGTAGCCACGAGGATGTGGGTTTGATCCTTGGCCTCTCTCAGTGGGTCAGGGATCCATTGTTGCCGTGAACTGTGGTGTAGGTGGCAGACGCAGCTTGGGTCTGGCCTGGCTATGGCTGTGGCATAGGCCGGCTGCTTTAGCTCCGGTTCAGCCCCTAGCCTGGGAACTTCCATATGCTGCAGGTGCTGCCTGTAATAAACAGTCAAAAAACTTTGGAGTTCCCGTCCAAAAAATTAAAATTTGGTTTTCTCCTGTTAATCTGTCTTATGTCAATTTAATTATTTAGAGCAGCCAGAAGAACCTAGAAGGGTAGAGGAAAAATTTGTCCTCCCCCCAAAAGTGCTTAAGTATAGCTTTCTATTTTCTGATGACTACTAAATCTTTTCTCTTCAGCCATGACCTCTCCTAAGCCCTAGAACCACATCTTCAATTGTACGTCTCCCTGAGACACCTCCACCATTCTCTTAGACTAATTATCAAGACATCATTTTCCTGTCTTTTCTCACAAAAAGTTGACCACCAAGTATGTTTGATTTTGAATTTTAGAAATTCTCTCTATTCTATTCTTTTTCTCCATTAATACTCCTCTCCCTTTCCTTCCTTTCCTCCCTTCCTCATTGCTCTGGTTTATTTATTTTAATGAGCTGTTTTATTTTCCTAGCTCAAAAACGGGTTTAAGTAAAATTTCTATTTATTTAAATAACATTCCCGGTTATTTATTTGGCTCAAGACTTCCTTACTTCTCGTAGTACATCCTCCCTCTCTTCTTCGTGTATGTCCTTTGCCAGGGTTTTCTTTCCAAGAAACACATCTGATTTGTCCCCCACTCTCCTCCCCAAACACACCGCATGCACACACATGCACGCACATACACACACCTTGCCCTCATATCCAAGTTGGGATCCAGCCTCCTTAGCTTCACGTGTAAGCCCATCACAGTCCTGCTGGAACCATTCTTTGGATTCAGCTCCTGCCTCCCTTCAACCAGACTCGGTTTCCTGCTGCTTTCTCATCCGCCTGACCCTTCCACAATTCTGCCGTCCTCGTGTTGGCTCTTTCCTGTGAATCGCTCCATCATTTGGAGCACCCACTTGTGGGGCTCGACTCTCTCTGCCCAGGAATTCATTGCTGCCATTCCCAAACACACACAGCGCTGAACGTATATAAGGGGCTTGGGGGCTAAAGATTGTATCTTCACTGTCCACACACACACACACTCACTGATTTGCACATCTGTGGGGGGAGTGCAATTCTACCAGAGTTCTCTCAGGTTGACTTAGTGTCTTCTCCCTAATTACTCCACACAGGGCCTCAAGTGACAGTTGCAGCTGGCTATGCAATTAAAACCTTTGGGCCGTGAGTGGAGAGCTCCGTTAGGAAGGCTGGAAGGGCACCGTGTACGGCGTACTCCTTGGTTTCATAAGATGGAAAGTCTTTGGCTGCTCAGTTATGCCATTCATTTTAACTTGAATGGAGAAATCAAATTAACTGCAGGCAGGTCTTATAAAAGCCGACAGCGCCGACATCCTCAGTGTTCCATGAAACTGGAGGTTGTCCTTGTAGAGTCACAGGTGTTCTTCCTTACCCGTCTTTTTCTTAGAGCGTTTCTATGTGCTAAAATATGTTTGGTACGTACTCTTTAGCAGTTAAAAGGATATTTTGACTTTGGCTCTGTCAACTGCAAAATTTGCAGGAAAGTGATAAGAACTTCCCTGACAAAGGCTAAAAAAAAACCAAAAACCCAGAAAACCTGCGGAAATGTTGCTGCACGGATCCGTGTTCTGCATTGCTGGATACCTTGGCACAAAAGGAGCAGAGAGAGAGAGATGTGGTATTTCCATTTTATTTGCTTTTGGATGATTTTGATTCATGTGTCACCAAAACATGGTCCCCCTTTCCAATATTACTTTGATGAGGCTGGTGTGGTGGACTTGTTTTTGAATGACTCATAAGCAGAAAATAAAGGACAAATTTAACTGCCTTTAAGACGATTCCTCATGTTACCTTTTCAGGGCTTTAGGACGTTTTCTTGAAGACTTCAACAAGTGGCCTAATGATGAAGCGTGAAAAAATTATTAGTATAAATTAGCAGTGGCAATTTTAATATTCAAAGCGCCTGGAAAACACCAAATGCAAATTATTATTATGTGGAGACACAACCCTTTCTTAATTTATTTGGTGTATAATTTAAGGGGACAAGTAAGGGGAAGTGGGAGAAAAACAATTACAGAAAAATTAAACCACTTGGCACATTCGTTTGAACTGTTAAAACATTTTATGTTGATATAAATTTGCCGAAATGGATAAATTTTAATGGCCTGTTGAGTCTTCCATACATTTGACTGCTTCTCAAAGTCATTTGCAGCTGTGCTGTGCAAAACACATCGGTTGTGCACAGGTATTTCCCCTCCCCCCTTGAAATGTAAGCAACTTGTGGGCAGGGAGTGTGTGTTTGTCATCTTTGTAATCTCATCACTTATCAAGGTCCAGGTCACAGTACCCATGTTTTCTTTTTTGTCTGTTTTAGGGCCGCATCTGAGGCATATGGAGGTTCCCAGGCTAAGGGTCGAATTGGAGCCGTAGCTGCCGGCCTCCACCACAGCCACAGCAACGCAAGATCCTTAACCACTGAGAGAGGCCAGGGAGGGAACCCACCTCCTCATGGATACCAGTCCGGTTTGTTTCCACTGCGCCACCGTGGGAACTCCCACTATCCATGTTTTTAATGAAATAAGTAATTTTATGAACACTTAAATAATGTCTTCTATATATCATCTACTACTTTATGCTAATTTTATTCTCATAGCAACTGTATTAGTTATCCACTGCTGTGTAACAAATGACCTCAGAATTGAGGAGCTTAAGGAGTTCCCTTCGTGGTGCAGTGGTTAACGAATCCGACTAGGAACCATGAGGTTGCGGGTTCGGTCCCTGCCCTTGCTCAGTGGGTTAACGAATCTGGCGTTGCCGTGAGCTGTGGTGCAGGGTGCAGACTCGGCTCGGATCCCGCGTTGCTGTGGCTCTGGCGTAGGCCGGTGGCTACAGCTCCGATTCAACCCCTAACCTGGGAACCTCCATATGCCGCGGAAGCGGCCCAAACAAATAGCAAAAAGACAAAAAAAAAATAATAATAATAAAAAAAAAAGAATTGAGGAGCTTAAGGCAACAGCAGATATTGATCGTCTCACACAGTCTCTAAGGGTCAAGGATTTGGGAGAAGCTTAGCCTGGTGGTTCCAGCTTCAGGGTCTCTTGGGAGGTTGTAGCCAAGATCTTGGTTGGGCCCTCTGTCCTGTGAAGGCCTGACCAGGGTTGGAAGATGAGCTTCCCAGGTAATTCACTCACACGCTTGATAATTTAGTGCCGGCTGTTGGCAGGAGGCCTCAGTTCTGACTGCTCCATTCGCACATTCACGTTGTTACCTCTGCTTCTGACAGATGGGTCAAGTTAGAGGTTTCAGTCACCCCCTTCTTGGAGTTACGAACTTAGGAAAACAATTTCTTACTAGATTAGTAGTTAATAAGGGGAACTCAGGAACGGTCAGACAGAAGAGATGCGTAGAGTGAGGATGTGGGAAGGGGTGCAGAGGTCCTGGGCCCTTTCTGGGCACCACCCTCCCAGTACTTGCACATGCTCACTAGTCTGGAAGCTCTCTCAACCCTGCCCTTTTGGATTTTTATGGAGGCTTCATTAGATAGGCACCATGCTTCAATCACTGGCCATGGGTGATCTGTTCAGCTTCAGGCACCCTCTCCAGAGATGGGAAGGAGTAGGGGAGCCTGAAATTTTCAACCCTCTCATCAATATGGTTCCTCTGGCAACCAGCTCCCATCCTTAAGGGCTTTCCAAAAGTCACTGCATTAACATAAACTCAGATGTGGTCGAGAGGGGCTTGTATGACTAACAAAGTCACTTTTGTCCCTCTCAAACTATTTTAGGGACTGAGGGCAAAACCCAAATACTGTAAAAAAGATGACCTTATTGCTTTAATCGCCTAGGAAGTTCCAAGTATTTTGGGAGCTCTGTGCCAGGAAAGGGACAAAGACCAAGTACAGATTTCATATTATAAATCACAGTGTCACAAGGGATCGCTGGAGGCTTAGGAGGCCGGTGACCATAGCAGAGTGTATGAAGTAGGTGCTTTTTGTCATACCCATTTTATGGAGTGCAGATGTGAGGCACAGAAAGGTTAAATGATCTGGGTTACGCTGAGGATTGAGTGAGGTAATGCACGCACAGATTGTAGAACAGCAGGTGGCACAAACTAAGCAATAGATATCCACCGTAAGTTTTTTCAAGAAGCCAACATAATTGCCTTTTGCAGTTGCTTTCAGATTTCAGTGGGTCACCATGGCAAGTTATAGGTTTAGTTTCAGTTCTATGGAACACACTTTGTGGCTCCTGAGAGGGAAAGCTGGCCTGTGATGTATATTGGTCTCCTGTTGCTTCTACCACATATTACTTCAAAGTCCTTGACGTAATGCAGCAGCAATTTGTTAGATTTATTACAGTTCGGCAGGTCACAGTTTGACGGATCTTGCCGGACTGAAGTCAAGATGAGGGCAGGCTCTAAGGGAGAACCCATTTTCTTGCCTTTTCCATCGTCCTGAGGCTACCTGAAATCCTTGGCTCCTGGCCTCCCTCCTTCCTCCCTCTTCAGAGCCAGCAATGTAGACCTTCCAGTCTCTGTTTCCATGGTTACATTGCCTTTTCTGCTTTCTCTACCTTTGTGCCCCCCTCTTTTGTTTTCTTTTTTTTTTTTAATAGTTTTTATTGAAGTAGGTAGGAGTCCCCATGGTGGCTCAGCGGTAGCAAATCCGACTCATATCCATGAGGACGTAGGTTCGAGCCCTGGCCTCGGTCAGTGGGTTAGGGATCTGGTGTTGCTATGAGCTGTGGTGTAGGTCGCAGGCATGATTTGGATCCTGTATTACTGTGGCTGTGGGGTAGGCCGGCAGCTGCAGCTCTGATTTTATTTGACCCCTAGTCTGGGAACTTCCATATGCTGTGGGTGCAGCCCTAAAAAGACCCCAAAACAAGTTTTCTTGAAGTATAGTTGGTTTAAAATGTTGTGATAATTTCTGCTGTACAACAAAGTGATTCAGTTTTGCATCTACACATATCCATTCTCTTCCCGATTCTTTTCCCATATAGACCATCACAGAATATTGGGTAGAGTTCCCTGGGCTATACAGCAGGTCCCCGTTGCCCTGTCACTCCATTTACCTTAGTGTGCCTATGCCAGTCCCAAACCCCTAGTCCCTCTTAGAATGACCTTTGTGAATACATTCTAGTATTTATCAAGACTTCTCTTTTATACAGAACAACAATACCAAAAAAATAAGAGTTTACCTGGACCAGGCAGTTGTACTGTGTTTCAAGATGGGTGATGTATGTACAGATAAAAGATACTCATTTAATTTCTACTCAAAAGGAAGTTAAACTATCAGGCCCACCTGGAAACACCAGGATGCTTTGCTCAGCTCAAGATTCTTCATCAGATCTCCAAAGTCTCCTTTGTCAGGAAAGGAAACAGTCACAGGTTCCAAGGAATAGGACATCCTTGCGAGGCCATTTTTCAGCCTCCCACGTGATGAGTGCTTAGTTTTCTTTTGAATCAAAGCTTTTGTTATGGCCAAGGAACTCTCTCAGGAAGAGAGGCAAAATTGAGTCCATCTGCCCCTCTCTCCTGGGGGTGATTTTAAAGTTTATTCTCTCCATTTCCTGAGAATCGTCCAAGCCTCCTCTTGCAAAGGACTGTGGGAAGCAAGCCTGTAGCTGAAGCCACACAGGACCAAGTGTCAGAGCCCGAGTTCTCCCGCAAACTCCACTTCTTTCTAGCTGTGGTGTCTTGGGCAAATTATTCAGCATTTTAAACAGTATCTTAATTAGAAGTGCCCGGCGTGGCTCCGTGGAAACAAATCTTACTAGTATCCATGAGGATGCTGGTTCAATTCCTGGCCTCGCTCAGTGGGTTAAGGATCCAGTGGTTTGCTATGAGCTGTGGTGTAGGTCGTAGACGCGGCTCAGGTCCCGAGTTGCTATGGCTCTGGCGTAGGCCGGCAGCTACAACTCCGAGTGGACTCCTAGCGTGGGAACCTCCATATGCCATGGGTGCAGCCCTAAAAAGACAGGGAAAAAAAGTACCTTAATTAATGTGGTGTGCTCTGCCTCACTTGTAGGATTGCTGTGTTCATCAGTTGAAATAGTATGGAAGGATATGCTTCGTAAGATGTAAAGTCAAACTCGAGGCCCACTGGTTCTCCGTGCCCGCTGTTTGAGGGGTTTCCCTTGAAGTACACCACCTGGGAGCAGAGACCCCAGTGGGGCCGAAGCGCTCTTTCCTGAAGAGTCCTCATCCCAGTGCCAGACCCCCGCCTGCCCTGCAGAGGGGCCAGCGGAACTGTGAGCAGGGGCAAGGACAGACGTGAACCTTCTGAGGGTCTCTGGGAGAGGCCAGGGCTCGGCCGGGCTGGGGGGCAGTTTTCATCCTGCGCCTTTGGGAGTGACGCCGCTTGCTCTTGTGTGGAGTTAGATGGAACATGGCAGAGATTTTCCAACCAGGAGATACTTGTGTGTCTTAGGATCGTCAACGTGCTGATAAAAGCAAGGGCTTTAATTTGTGAGGCCAGGTTTAAGTAGCATATCAATCAAGTGGAAATGTTCTTAAGGAGCCTTTATGTGGCAGTTGGGGAGGGAATGAAGCATTCAGTGTTCCTCAGAATTTGTTTTTTATTCTCTTAAGTGCATGTCTTGAAAACAGACATTTGGAGGCCGACAGAGAAGGTTAGATGATGTTGGATGGTCACACACGTGGAGGGGAAAGATCTTTCATTGCGGTGACGTGGTGCTTAGGTCCTTTTGTAAAAATGTCGCTTAGCTGCTGTGTGTGTGTGTGTGTGTCCCTGACAGAACCTCAGGACTTTCATTTAGTCATTCTTTCAACGCCCACAGACGCAAATAAACGATAACCCAGGTCCAATCCTGGTTTACGTCTCTTCTCTGAGCAATTGTTTATACAGTGAAGACGCAGCGCCCTGTCATCTGAGATAATGAGCTGATAAGGAGCTCGAGAATGGCCACACCAAATCACCGTGCTCGGTGTCTGCAGAAAACCCCGGAGGGCCCTAAATTTAGCTCCTTCGGGCTACTTTAGAACCATAGAGCTTTAAAAAGGTGCCTCTCACCCCTTTTCAGCCAAGGTTTAATTTCCTTAAAATCATTATTGATTCGGCTCAGCCATCAGTCTGTTTTCTATACCTGTCGATTTTTTCCACACACGAATCCATCCTGTTCCGAGGCGCTGCGGGGTGGGAGCTGCGGGCTCCGTCCCTGGCAGCGAGCCTGCCTTCCAGCCCACCGGGCCACACACGCTGCAGGGACATCAGTCACCCGATGGGAGGTGGCTACAGATGACTGCAGCCTCTACCCCATCAGTGTCTTTTAACAGAAGACACAGAACACTTTGAATTTGCAGGAAACAACCTGGATTTTTGCCTTGTTCTCCTTGAAGTATAGATTTCACAGACCTAAATCTCTTTCAAAGAGGGGAATTACTGCCTGCACCTCCCCCCCCCCAAGAGGGGGTGCCCCCCCACCCCCTGTTCATTTGTCCCTCCATATAAAGGAGAGCAAGGAGAGACCCCATCTCATCATCTTGAGCAGTCATATAAAGACATGTGGGGAAAAAAAAATCTCTTCCTTTCAAAGCCTGACTTTCATGTGGAATGTCAACCCTCAATTTTTCAAGGAGCAAAAACATCTTGATGAGAGTTTTCCTGATTGTTGATTTTTTTTCCTCCTCTTTTTTGCTGCCTGACTTTGAGAGGCGTTTCAGTATTCGTTAACACTTCTCTTTCAGATGGAAGGCAGAAAATAGATTGTACTGGAACCAAGCAGTTCGACTCTGTTTCGAGATCGTTGATATACAATGCATAGATAGGAGATGTTCATTTAATTTCTGCCCCCCCCACATTGTTGTTTGCATATACTTTTTATTTAATTAATTAATTAATTAATTTATTTATTTATTGGTCTTTTTGCTATTTCTTGGGCCGCTCCTGCGGCATATGGAGGTTCCCAGGCTAGGGGTCTAATCGGAGCTGTGGCCGCCAGCCTACACCAGAGCCACAGCAACGCAGGATCCGAGCTGCATCTGCAATCTACACCACAGCTCACGGCAACGCCGGATCGTTAACCCACTGAGCAAGAGCAGGGACCGAACCCGCAACCTCATGGTTCCTAGTTGGATTCATTAACCACTGCGCCACGACGGGAACTCTGCATATACTTTTTAGAAGAAAAGTCAAAGAAGGTTTCTTATATTCAGTACTCAACAGAACGAATTGGTGAGCATTATTTGCAAGAATTCTAATGTACTTCTAAATTATCCATCCTGAACCGAGGCATTCAAAAAACTCTGAAGCTTGAGAGGCAAACTGTAGTTTCTAGGATTAAAAGCCCCACTTTCTTAGCTAAAAGGTTAGGTTAGCTAAAGGTTAATGGCTGAAGTGGCTGCCCTCGCAGGCATCTCTGAGATGGAGGCTGTGTTACTCAAGGGACGATCCCATTGGACATGCCAGATCAGTAACCTTATTACCCATGGAGAAGGAAGGAGATACCCTGCCATGTGTAAGGTCAAGGGGCCTTGATTAGTAAAATAAAGAGAAGATTTAAATAAAGCCGGGAGAATTAACCGGCAGCATGGCAGGCTACCCACCTTATTCAGTTGCCGGGCTGCTTTGGTTTCTGAGCTATACCATTCCCCGTGGTCAATTTTAAGATTTAGCCTCAAAGTATCTGGGGAATCTGCCTAAAATAAAGCAGTGGGAAGTGGTGTGTGTGCGCCTGTGGGCACTTGTGACTGGAAGGAGAGTCAGGGTGGCTGACGCAGCTCAAGGGAAGAGAAGGAGAGATGGTGTTCGTTAAGGTCTGGACTAGGGGGAGGTGCACTGCATGGTTGTCTGTGGAGGACAGCAGGCTCCGTGCATTCAACTTAGAATTCTACCCATCCCGGCTGAGAAGTCCAATACATAGTTACCTAGAAGTTTGAAGCTACAGTTGACAAGGTGAGATGGATGGGCTTGTGAACGCCCTCTTCCGTAGCATAGCAACGTGAAATAAGCCATGATCCAAGAGGCGGTTTAAAAGAAGTTAGGAGCACTCAGCTGACCCCAGAGCACCCATCTCTCCAAGACTGCGCAGTCTTGGGAAGAGTTCAAGGCCACACTTTCCTGACAACATGTGGGAGTGTGGTATCTTATCCATGGGCTTCTCTTGAGGATTATGTTACAAGACGGGCAGAATTCATTTATTCTCCTTTTCCTCCACTCAACAACTATTTACCCTGCCCTTACCAGTACCAGCATAGCCCCAGGTGGTAGGGTGATAGGAAGCAATTTGAGTAAACTTGGCCATGGTGCTCAAGGAGAGCACAAATTAAATAAATGTATAGATCCTAGCAAGTGGCTTGGCTATAGGAAGCTGAACAAATAACTATTTTCTTTTACTTTCTCAATGTTTATAAACCGAGCTATCTTTTTAAAAGAACTTTTTAAAATTGTAAAAGTGTGAATGATCCTTCATGTGTGGAAATGGAACATTTCTTTTATTAAGTAAAAGGTTCTAAATGATGCGAGAAGTGAATTTGGGTTTTCTATATCTTCCAAGGATTTCACTATAGCTGGGTGTGTGCGAATGTCTCAGGTATGGCAGATGCATTGAGAGCTGACTTGGTAATAATCTGTATAAATAAATAAATTGAGTGTTGTGCACTCATAAAAATAGCTATTAAATGCTTATGGTGTGATTGTAGCATTATAACTTGTACTTGTGTGAAATACAGTATTTTTTTTTTTTTGTCTTTTTGCCTTTTAGGGCTGCACCCATGGCATATGGATGTTCCCAGGCTAGGGGTCCAATCAGAGCTAACAGCAGCTGGCCTACACCACAGCCACAGCAACTTGGGATCTGAGCCCTGTCTGTGACCTACACCACAGCTCACAGCAACACCAGATCCTTAACCCACTGAGTGAGGCCAGGGATCAAACCCCCGTCCTCATGGATACTAGTTGGGTTTGCTAACCGCTGAGCCACAACAGGAATTCCTATTTTTGTTGTTGTTGTTGTTTAAAATTCACTGGAGTTCCCGTTGTGGCTCAGTGGTTCGATCCCTGGTTGTGGGTTCAATCCCTGGCCTTGCTCAGTGGGTTAAAGATCTGGCGTTGCCATGAGCTGTGGTGTAGGTTGCAGACGCAGCTCAGATCTGGCGTTACTGTGGCTGTGGTGTAGGCCGGTGGCTCCGATTAGACCCCTAGCCTGGGACCCTCCATGTGCCTCGGATGCGGCCCTAGAAAAAGGCAAAAAGACCACAAATAAATAAATAAATAAATAAATAAATAAAATGCATGATGTCTCTGCTATGTGCCTGGGACAATTAAGTGATGAAGGGAATCCAAAAGTTGTATGAAATGGTCTCTGTCCTTAAGAGTCTACTTCAATGTGGTGCAGAATTGTTGAGTTGTTAAAGACAGTGGTGGGCTGTCCTGAGTTTTGTGTTTTGAGTCCCCAGAAGCACTTATGATCTGTTCCGCATCTTTAACCTTTTGTTCTCATGTCTTTTTCCTTGTTCTGTGCCACCAACCCATGGATCTGTTCCCCTCCGCTGTCTCCCTGGGCTGGTAGAGGATTCCCGATGAGAGCCTTACCTGGTCTCCACGTTAGGTGAACTCTCACTAATCAAGAAGACTTCTAAAGAGAACACCCAGAGGCAAACACTGACTCTAGGATAACGCTCATTGCATTTCATTATAAATACCTCTTTAATATGTGTCTTTCTGGTTTGATTATTGGCCGTGGCAAGGTGACTTGGCTTGCTCTTGTATCCTCAGTACCTGGCACTGTGCTGGGGTCAGTAGGGGCATGGCTGATCTTTCTTGAATGGAGGAAGAGAAGAATAAATGAATTTTGCCCAGCTCAGAAAATGCATGCCATATGCAGGCAACCACAGAAAATAAAAGCAACGGAGAACATTTGTCCTCTCTTGCGCAGCTCACGCTGGCCGCCCTGAGGCTACCAAGCCCTTTTGCTGATTGATTGTGCCTTGCTGTGTTCTGATGATCCCTTTTCTGGGAATAAGTTAACAATGTACGCGTTGCCACGTCGCTGAGTTGAGTTGAAGTTGTGTGTTCTCCTCCATTTGGTAAACATTGGATTAAACCGTGTTAAAGTGATTTCTTTTAATTGGAGGGGTGTTACTGCTGAACGTGCGTGGTGAATCTTTAAGGAGACATGATAATGTAAAGCATTTTCTAACCTATTTGCCTCTTGGAGCTTTTATTTCTTGGAGCATTTTGTGCAAAAGTGAGGTCTGCCGTACACTCTTTGAGGAATATCGCATTTGTCGTCGGCCCTGAGGGAGAAACACGATTCTCTCAACAAGAGGGAGAGATAATTGAGCTCAGTTTTACTTTCTGCTAAGTGTCTGCAAAGGAGAACTCCACGGGCTGCTCTCATCCTCAAAGAAAAAAAATCTAATCAAATGCTAACTCTGGTAGATGATAGGAAGTGAGCTCCCAAGTGTTGAGAAAAGCTTGACAGCCTCCCAGCAGCATCCTCCCCACATGGCCAACCTCAAGGCCACCCTCAAGCTGCCAACCAAATGCCTGGGGAGATTCCCATGGAAGCAGATGGTGCTGCCTGGAGACAGTTGTCTGAAGCTTGCATCTGGGCTCCTGAGTGCTGCCCAGCTGAGCGCGTGCAGACAGAGTGCTGGGCGGTAGGCCTCCCACAGAAACCCATTAGCACTCCAGCTCAGCCCATTCCTTTTTCCCTTAAAGAGAGACTGGCGCTCCCTGAACTTCTATCGGAAATACCTGCCCATGCAAACATGCAATGCAAATCATGGCCTTTAAACCAACAAATGCAGGGATGGGGTGCTATTAAGAAGGATGGGGTCAGCCATTTAGTGAAAGCCGATACTAGGACCTGGCCATGAAGTACATGGGACGAGGAGGGTCTTCCATGTTCCTTGTCTCCATTAATTGCCTTCTTGTTGTCAAGGACTCTTTCCTTGACCAAACTTTAGTTAGACTCCACTAAGCGTTCTTGACTGGGCCTTGAACTTGGTTTTCGGACCCTGGGCTTCCATGACTGGTCTGTTCTTTCCAAGACCAACCTGAGCAGGAATCCTGCTGAGTCAGTTTAGAGAGAATAATACCCTTAACACTGGCTTTCTGATCACCTTTGATATCTGACCACTCTGATCTGCTCTCAGCAAGACTCCTGTAGGTAGATTTACCAAAAATCTCCCTACTTTTTATGTCTTTTAGTAATTGTCCATCCACCGACCCCCTTCACTGTGCTCCTTGGCTATAAATCCCCATTGGTCCTTGTCGTCAAAGTTGAGCCGGATCTCTCTCCTTTCTGGCAGTGCCACTGGTGCAATTGTCCTGAGAAAGTCTTTGTGACTGAGAAACAGAATGTATACAGTGTGACTTGGTCACCTTGCTGTACAGTAGAAAATTGACAGAACACTGTAAACCAACTGTAATGGAAAAAATAAAAATCATTTCAAATAAATAAAATAAAGTCTTTGTGACCATTTTAACAGGTGTCAGAATAATTTTTCCCTTTAACATCAGACATGCCTTCTCCACTGTATGGCGCTCTGCTTGGGATTATCTGTGCTTAGCAGTAATTAGCAAAGGTGAAAAAGTGAATGCTTTGAGAAGGAACACCTTTAATAGAGATGCTAGTTTCCTCTTTGGCTAGTTTAGAAATTCATTTATAACTTCGGTACAATAAGAACTAAGAGACAGGATCATAGGAGCTGAGAGGAGGTGAATGATACTTGCAGCCAGAAAATATATTTGTATTGTTCCTAAGGCTCAAAGATGTCAGTAAATACAGACAAGTATAAACATGACCTATTATCTCCACACTTTGATCCGCCTAATAACCATTTTTAAAAATTAAGCTTAATGTCAAAATCAAATTTAAAAATTTATAGAAAAAACAATGTACTTATTTAAAACCTTTTCCTATGCCTCAAAGAGACAAATATTCAATTTTTACCTTGTTCTGCCAGCTATACCTAAAGAAATCTGATGTCCCAGTTTGTCTGGGGCAACCCCGGTTTATGGCACTCAGCCCAGAGCTCTGTTAGCTTAGAAAGATGTCTGATTTGGATGGTGAATTAGATGCATCCTCCAGCCCTGCCTGATGTTGGCTCTCCCCAGATGCTGCAGTGCCTACACCTCTGTGAACCCCCCTCCTTGTCATTGACTACATCAGCTACTTCTTTTTCTCTCTTTCTTTCTTTCGATGGCTCTCCTTCCCAGTTTTTTTTTTTTTAACGACTTTTATTTTTTCTGTTATAGCTGGTTTAGAGTGTTCTCTCAATTTCTACTGTACAGCAGAGTGACTCAGTTACATATACATATACATTCTTTTTCTCACATTATCCCCCAACATGCTCCATCATAAGTGACCAGATGTAGTTCCCAGTGCTATACAGCAGGATCTCATTGCTTATCCATTCCAACGACAATAGTTTGCATCTATTAACCCCAGATTCCCCGTCCATCCCCCTTCCTCCCCCTCTGTTCTCCAAGTCTGTTGGAGAACTACAAGTTCTGTTCTCCAAGTCCATGAGTTTCTTTTTTTTTTTCTTAATGATTTTTATTTTTTCCATTATAGTTGGTTTACAGTGTTGTGTCAGTTTCTACTGTAGGGCAAAGTATAATGAAGCTTTCCACAGGAAAGAAACTGGTGGACTTGGAGAACAGACTTGTGGTTGCCGAGGGGGAGGGGGAGGGAGGGGAGGGACTGGGAGTTTGTGGTTAATAGGTGCAAACTATTGTATTTAGAGTGGATAAACAATGAGATCCTGCTGTGTAGCACAGGGAGCTGTATCTAGTCATTTATAGTAGAGGATGATGTGAGAAGAAGAATGTATATATACATCAGATTCTTCTTAGGCACCACCTTGAATTCTTCAACTGTCTTCTGAGCCTTTGGCTACTTGGTTTACCCCAGCCACTCTAGGGCCAAAGTGTGCGGCTCTGCATAGCCACATGGGAAGCAAGTGACTTAGCTTGAGTATAGCCCAGTGGTGCCTTGTGTCATACCTGCACCATCCAGCTCTCCCTTCAGGCCCCAGTTTTCCCTGTTGCCCCTGTTGATGGAAAACAACTAGATTGCCCATTATTTCTCCAGGAAAAAAAAAAAAAAAAAAAAAAAAGCTTTGGGAGTTCCCATTATGGCTCAGTGGCTAACGAATCCGACTAGGAACCATGAGGTTGCAGGTTCGATCCCTGGCCTTGCTCAGTGGGTTAAGGATCGGGTGTTGCTGTGAGCTGTGGTGTAGGCCATAGACGTGGCTTGGATCCCGCGATGCTGTGGCTCTGGCTCTGGCTGGCAGCTACAGCTCCAATTGGACCCCTAGCCTCGGAATGTCCATATGCTGCATATGTCCTTTTCAGCTCTAGAAAAGGCAAAAAGACAAACAAAACAAAACAAAACCAGAAGGTTTCTCTGGGATCAGTAGAGAATTGTAGTTCAGGGTTTGCAACCATGGTGAGCCATGTGCAAGCCCCAGATGGTAAGGGCAGGAACACTCTTCTATAGAAGGGGACAGGAAGTTGGGAGGGCTGTAGTACACGAAGAGTCCGGGGCTTCTCATTGGCTGAGTTGTTGCTGGGATTAAGAAGAGTCCACCATCTTCCTTTTGGGCTCAGCTACATTCTCAGGGCACGAGAGCTCCCCCTTCTGGCCTCCCAACTCTATTTAATTAAGGTTTCTGTTTATTCATTTTTTTATACCTTTGAGAAATGAGGCTCTCTGCAAGACTCCCTCTGTCCCTGTGCTTGGGCCACATGGAACGTGGGGACTTTATGCTCACAGGATCAATGCTTGACCAATGCAGGAGAGGAGAAAACAGATAAATTCTATTCCTTTTTCCCTTCTGAGACCCAAAAGGTCATAGACTTCTTGAAAGATAATTTCAGGGGATGGAGTGTCCTGTTGCATATGATCCAAAGGGGTGGCCAGCTTGCTGACACGTGGCTATTTACTCTTCCTCTTGTCCTGTTTCATCCTGCTTTTCCCTCACTCATATTTTCCTAGGGTTGAATGTTCTAAGAAAATAGCAGTGCGTAAGGTTTTTTGCGTTGGGCTGTGGTTTCTGAGGAACCCATGCTAATAAATGTACTCATAAATCTTTCATCTCTGCACCTACCTTTCCACTCCTCTCTGAGATTCTGGAGCTGGGACCTCTGCAAATGACATTGCCCAGACTCCTTCAACAGTGTGCTTACAGGTTCTGCCAACAGGAAGACTGGAGGGCAATTAGAATTGGAAGAAAAGCCAGAAGAAGGGATTTCTTATTTTGTCCTTTTGACAGTGTGGCATGGCAGTGGCAGTTAATTCCAACAGTGGCTAAAGACCCCAGCTTCCTGCTTCTTTTGCCAACCGCCATACCTGCCTTAGGTTGAAGAGAGGCAGCAGCGCCTGGGTGGCCGCCCCTTTAAGCACGGATGTCAAGGGCTCTCCTCCAGCTCCCGGATGCCCTCTTAATAATTGCACCTCTTGGAGTTCCTGTCATGCCTCAGTAGTTAATGAACCCGACTAGGATCCATGAGGATGTGGGTTTGATCCCTGGCCTTGCTCAGTGGGTTAAGGATCTGGTGTTGCCGTGAGCTGTGGTGTAGCCGTGAGCTGTGGTGTAGGTCACAGATGTGGCTCAGATCCCGTGTTGCTGTGGCTGTGGTGTAGGCCAGCAGCTACAGCTCCTATTGACCCCTAGCCAGGGAACCTCCATATGCCTCAGGTGTGGCCCTAAAAAGACAGAAGACCAAAAAAAAAAAAAAAACAAACAAAAAAAATACTCATTGCATCTCTTCCTTGATCTGCCCACGGCCTTGGGTAGATAGCCATTCGGGGAGGTCGATGTTTCCTTCAGTTTTTATCTCAAGGTTGTTTCAGAGGCTTTGTGTGAGGTTTACAAATGTCAATACACAAACTTCCGATTCCCATTGTTCCTGGTAATTAGACCCTGTGAAGTCCTGGGAACACTAAATTAACGCCTACTGAACCATCACCCTGGGGGAAATGTAAACATACACCCCTCTCACATAGATGATAATCTTAAGTTCTAAAAACAACTCATCCTGGAAGATTTTAAAACAAATTTTCAAGGAGTTCCCTGGTGGTCTAGCAGTGAAGGATTTGGTATTGTTCCTGCTGTGGCTCAGGTTCAGTTCCTGGCCTGGGAACTTCTGCAAGCCGTGGGCGTGCCCCACCCATTTTTTTTTTTTTTTTCTTTTCCCTTCAAAAGAGAAAACTGCACAGATCTAAATGACTTGTCTTGACTTACCTGAGGCCACCCCGCTAACAGTTGCTACAGCTGAGACTCAAGGCCCCTTCCACTGGCCCCAGCTTCTTGCAAACCCTGCCCTGGCCCCGTACTGGCTCCTTGCTCTGCTTACTTGCTAAGGAAGCTGAACAGGAAGACTGAGTTGCAAATTTCAGCGAACTTACATTTTTGCTGCTCTGCACGTCTGTGAAAGATCTTGAAAGCACCAGGAGTATTAATTTGGGGGTTATAGATACACGTTACAGAATAGGTGGTTGTAAATATGGAATCTGGTGAATAACGAGGGTGGACGGTAATACATGTATCACTTGGCACACCAAGTGTTCAATTAATTTGCACTGTTACCCTGTTATTTCCATTTTACAGTTGAGCAACTTTAGTTCACATAATTTGTGTGGCAGAGACGGAATTCAGTTCTTGCCCCAGTTCATCTGATTTCAACATTTGTGTTTTCAACCGTACTGTTATGTTGTTTCTAAATTTCTCAAAAATCCTTAAAGTTAGAACCTTTAGTGACCATATAATAAATCATTCTGATATATAATAATTTTCTTAAACTTTTCGTGTAGTCTTAAGGATGTAGGTAGGTTTAAATAGGTTTTTTTTTTTTTTAATTAACAGATTAACTCTGTGATGAGCTGAGTGCTTTTATTTTGCTTCTACTGAAATTCGAAGGAATAATAATCTAACTCAGGTAGGAGAAGCATCTTTAGGGCTCCTGCTACATGTAAAAATTTTGTTTTCCACAAGAGAACTGTTTTAATTCATTTCACCAGTGTAGATGCACTGTATCAGTTTCACCAAAAGCACACCACTGAGTTGCAAAGTTGTCATTGCTATCATCAGCATAATGATTTCTTGAATTGCTTTTAATATTTATTTCTTCATTTGGGAGAGGTATCTTCCGACATATATTTTTTGGTTTGTATCTGAGTATCTGTAATATATTTTCCTCCTTTTGAAAATTAATTAAGTAATTAATTTTTTATGGCCTCACCCAGGGCCTGTGGAAGTTCCTAGGCCAGGGATTGAATCTGAGCCATAGCTTTAAGTCAGATACTTAAATCCACTGTACTGGGCCAGGGGTAGAACTCACACCTCCACAGCCACCTGAGCCCCTTCGGTTGGATTTTTAACCCACTGTACCACAGTGGGAACTCCTATCTTTTCCTCGTTTAATGAATTTTTTTCTATACATTTATATTTTCTTCATGTTGAAGAGAAACTGTAATACATTGGATGGGATACAGTTTTTTAGACTTATTACCCTTTTAGATTTAGTGTGGTTATTTTTTTTATGGCTGCACCTGCAGCATGTGGAAGTTCCCAGGCCAGGGTTTGAATCCAGGTCACAGCTGCAACCTACACCACAGCTGCGGCAGTGACGGATCCTTTAACCCACTGCACCAGGCTGGGGATTGAACCCGCACCTCTGCAGTGACCTAAGCCACTGCAGTTGGATTCTTAACCTACTGCACCATGGCAGGAACTCCAGTTTGGTTTTTTTTTTTTTTTAATTGTAGAGGGGTTCATGCTGTTTAGTTTTTCCGTGAATTCATCATTTGTTTTGTTGTCTTGGCGAAGGGCTACATCAGAGGTCAGAACGTAGCTGGTAACCGACTAGCAGCACAAATGGACCAGGGGGGTTTGGTGGTGAGATGAGGGGAAATTGATCTGTTTTTAATACTTTCATTTAAAATCTTACCTTTCTTCATCGGTAAAATGAGTGCAACGAGAAGATGCTAAGGCTGCTTCTACCACCAAAAGCATTTGGTTCTAAATGATTCAAGGGTGTTTCTGGATAAATACAGGGAAAAACCTGTTTTGTAAAATTTGTTTGGGGTATAGTGCCTGTGTTAAATGTTCTTGAGCTGTCACAACTAAATAACATGGACTGGGCGTTGTATACAACGGAAATTGATTTTCTCACAGTCCTGGAGGCTGGATGTTTAAGACCAAGGTGCCAGCAGGGTAGGTTTCTGGCAGGGGCCCTCCTCCTGGCTTGTGGACAGTCGCCTGTTTTCTGTGTGCATGCAGAGAGCAAGAGCAAAGGAGAGCTCTCTGTCGTCTCGTCCTCCTTTTTATAAGGACACCGGTCCTATTGAATTAGGGCCCCCATCTATGAACTCATTGAATGTTCGTTACCACCTTAGAGTCCCTGTCTCCAAATGGTCACACGGGGGGTGAAGCCTTCACTAATTGGATTTGGGAAGGGGAGGGCATACTTTAATCCATAGCCGTCACCAGCTGCATCCAGTAAATGCTCCCCGGCCGGTACAGTGATGCTGCTGGGATTCTTATTTCCGGGGAGCAGGGAATGGAAGACAGTGACACTCGAGGACCTTTCCAGTCTGGTCGCCTGGCTCCGCCAGCATATCTGGGCCACTGGCCCTCCGTCTTTTCTCCAGCAGACACCACATCCCTACCGTGGGCCCGTCCATCTGCAGAAGATGCTCCTCCTCTTGGTCTTGGCTGGGCCGGTTCCTTCCCCATCCTGGGCTTAGCTCTGCAGCCCCGCCCAAGGCACTTCCCCCAGCTCGCCTCTGTCGCTGCACAGTTAATTCTGTTCTCTGCAGAGCACTTACCATCTCCTCAAACTGGCTTCCTTATTTATGTGCTTGGGTCCTGCCTGTCTTCCTCTCTGTACAGTATGATTTCTGTAAGAGCAAGGGCCTTCTCTGGAGTGATTCTTCAGCTCTTACAAGGCTTGGCACACACTAGGCTCTCTAAATTATTTGCACAGTGATGGAAGCCATGAGAAGAAGTTCCGATTATCTTAAAAACAAAATGGAAAGGGCTAGCTTTGCCACAAATATAGCAGATATTGAGGTGATCATTTCCACCCAAACAAGCTTTCTCATGGAGATTTAATCTGCTTTGCTGGCGTACAACATGCAAGAAATGAAGGTTAGAGTTACCTTACCCCTCAGAGAGTCTCCTGCACTTTCTGAAACGTCAGGCGTAATACTCAATTTGTGTACTACATGATTGAGCTGGCTTCGGCTGTTATCTGGGCCAACAAGAAGGAATTAACTTCTGAGGTTAAGATTTAAGAAAATGAAACTTTTCTTAAGATCACAGATAGTGCCACACTGAGATTTAAGATGATCCGAAATCCGTAGCAACCTTTAAACTGTGCAACGATGAGTTCTCGTGTGCAGGTGCCACTGACTGGCAAGTTCTTCTGTTATTATTTATTGAGTGCTGGGAATGTAGCTCATCCTATGTAAAAACAAAGAGAGGCTTGTCTCTGTTTGATGGCTGTTCCTTCTCGACAGAAAACACAAAACAATTAAGGTGGCCAAGCACAGCCCCTCAAAGAGGGAAACAGTTTAAAAGCATGTGACTTGTTAGTTGGCACTTCTCTTATTTGTACCAAACATGTAAACAATTGACCCTATTTATTATCTGATGTAGAGAATAGGATTGCTCCTTCTTCTAAACTCATCGATGTTTCAGTGGCTGACTTGTTTTTACTTTACCATCTCTGTGATATGTATTAAAATAATTATGTTTTAAGGTCTAAGCCCTGTGTGTACATGCACAGAATTAATAAGGTCTATCATCAAAATCTTTGGTTTACATTATATTCAGTTTTGTCCATGCACTTTAAAAGCTTTTTGTAGACAAGGAGATAAAAAGGTAAAATAAAACATATATACAATATATAGAGCCAGTTGAAGTATGTATGTTGAAGTGTGTAATTCCATCTTCTGTCTCTCTTGTGTTGGTTATAAGCTTTTACTTTTTATTTTTTTTCAAATTTTTAATTTTTTTTTTGCTTTTTAGGGCCACACCCGAGGCATATGAAAGTTCCCAGGCTAGGGGTATAATTGCAGCTCCAGCTGCCGGCCTACATCACAGCCAGAACAATGGGGAACCTGAGCCGTGTCTTCCACCTACACCACAGCTCACCACAACGCTGGATCCTTCACCCACTGAGCGAGGCCAGGGATTGAACCCGCAACCTCATAGTTACTAGTTGAATTCATTTCTGCTAAGCCACAATGGGAGTTCCAGTTATAGGCTTTTACTAATCTAAATTAGGTTCATAAGCAAGCTAAAATATATACTTTATTTTATGAAAATAAACTGTGCCTAATTACAAATCATAGGAAGCACTTCTTTTTCCCAAATAGATTTTTTTGAGGTGATAAAATAGGAACGGAAGTTGAATATCTTTATTTTGTTGTCTTCAAGTGCATTTTATGTTGAGGTGGAAAATGGGATAATAAATGTCAAAAAAAGTTTTTTTTTTGGTCTTTTGTCCTCTTAGCGCCGCACCCATAGCATACGGAGGTTCCCAGTATAGGGGTCTAATTGGAGCTGTAGCCGCTGACCTACACCACAGCCACACCAGATCCGAGCCACGTCTGCCACCTACACCACAGCTCATGGCAGCACTGGATCCTTAACCCACTGAGTGAGGCCAGGGATCTCACCTGTAACCTCATGGTGCCTCGTCAGGTTCGTTTCCTCTGCGCCACGATGGGAACTCCTAAATGTCAAAATATTGAGTGAAATACTAACCCTTCACTTGACTTTAACCAGGACAGTTTCCTTGGATACAGGTTCAGACCTTTCTCTTTGTCAGAGACTTGTGAGAACTTCACCCATTTCACCCACTTTCTTGAAATTTATCTCAAATAACAATACAGGTATGGCAGCAGAAAGAGGTAAGAGCTCTGGGGGAAGATATCTTTCCCTGAAGTGTGGGGGACTTGAAACGCCTGAGGAACTTTCGGGAACCTCTTAGGTTTTCTTCCTCGTACAGTTCTTAGGCCTCATAGGCTGATTCTGTGCAAACCATAAAAGGGCCGGTTCATACAATACGTTTAAAGAAGCAATTGGTTGGCTCCATAGGAAAAGAAAGATTAAATTGCAGTTGGACTAAATTGAATCATCTGGTGAAATTGGTCAAAAGAGCAGTTAGATTGTTCAGTCTCTCCTATGTTCACCAGTGGATGCCTGTTGTTGCTTGGCTCTAACCTGCACATCTTACTTCCTTACTGCTGCTGCTTCTCCTCTGAGGGGAGCCACTATGGCTGTGATGGCTCTGTGTGAGTGTGTGTGTGCACGTGTGACAGCCCTTCTCTAAAAAGGCCCCTTCCAAAGTGTAAGGGAAGCTCTTCTTTATCCTCTGGTGGGCAGTAGAGGTCAGGCCGTAGCTTAACCCAACCCCCAAAGTTGTGAGGACCAGGAAGGTCTAAAAACACAGAATAATGTTCAATCACACAGGTTCAGACCCTGCTCAGGCTGCTCCCTGCTTGGATCCGTGCAAAGTAGAGGCCGTCGCTCCATGTCTCTTGGCCTCGCCTTCCACCAGAGGTGCCCCAGGTGTCTTCATCCCTTACAGTTCTCAACCTGACCGACTTCCGCCCCCAGATGAAGGGGCACAGAATGCCCTTGTTCTGATCCAAGTTTAGATTTTCATTCCCGAGTTTTCATTTCTGTCCTGCGATAGACTTCTTCCTAGGAAGACCGACAGGAGGATGTCTTTTCCCTGGAGAAAGTCCCACCCTCACCCTTAAAAAGTTGGCTTTGGCTTCCAGCAGCGCAATTCTTCAAAGTTTGCATCAACACCTTTTACAAAACCTGCTTTATTCACATTCGAACGTTAACCGTGTGTGGGATACCATTTCCACCTGCATAATCCGGGTTGCAGTTGGTCTTTTAGACTATCTCCTCACCAGGTGTTCCAAAAAATCTTGGTGGACAGTCTCATTGATCTAGATGAGATTGTCTGATGTATCAGTGAAGGTTTGTATATCTTACCCAAGTTAATCTCCAGATCCTACATGCCCCTCACGTTCAGTTTTCATTATCTTTATCAAAAGGTTCTCCAAGAACTGTCATATGTTAATTCACGTTTCCATTATGATTCTTTTAAAATGGGATATTCTTCCAGTTCATTGTGTGATGCCCAAAAGAGGTTGTCTTTTGTTTCAGTATGACAAGGCAAGGAAGATAATTATTAAAGTAATAACATCCCAAGATGCTAACTTTAACATTCATATTTATATTTACATTATGTTTGTATTTATATTATATTTATATTTGCATATCACTTTAGAAAATGGGTGGCGATGTGGTTCTTTCATACCAACATATGCTAATATTGCGTTAATAAGAGACATTTGGGAAATATTTGTTGGAACAAAAAAATAGAACACAAATAGCAAAAGTGTATCAGGGAATATTGTCACCTTGTATCCAATCTAGGTATCATGTCGCATGAATAACCTGGACCTGAAATGAGTGCCCTTTACGGCCTACAAAATAGGTTTCTAAGATGAGACTTTCCTGATTGTGATGGGTAAAAACCATTTCACTACTTGACTTTAGAATCAAGAAGGGGTCTTGAATGGGTTCAGATTCCTTTAAAGTAGAGTAAATGTGATTCACGAGGGCTTATCCATCCCTTACAAAAACTCCATCGTAAATCTCAATAAAAAATCAAAGAAATAAACACCTTTTCAAACCCTCTGTCCCTTTGCTCTCTTCAGTGTTCAGTGAGGATGTCACCAACTTTGCTTAGGAAATCATGGAATTAGGGAGTTGCCACTGTGGTACAGTGGGTTAAGGATCTGACTTCAGTGGCTAGGGTCCTGCTGAGGTGGAGGTTCGATCCCTGGCCCAGCCCAGTGGGTGAAGGATCTAGTGTTGCCAGAGCTGTGGTGTAGGTCCCAGCTGTGGCTTGGATTCTATCTCTGGCCCTGAAGCTGCCATATGCTGCAGGTGTGGCCCAAACAAATAAACAAAAAGAAATCATGGAATTAAGTCTATTCCGAGGTTCAAAGGTGTTTCAGCTCTGCCAGATCCAAAAGGAAGGTGGGGCAGGACAGACGCACTTTGCATTTCTCATGTCCAAGGCCAGAGAATGGAAGCCTCTGGGAAGATACTGAGCCTTGGCTGGAAGAGCAAACCCCAACGTGCCGGGGCTCAGTTGGTGAAATTGAGAGGAGATCTGAGCCCTGTGGGGTGGAACAAAAAGGCAAAGATGTGAGCACTGTCTCATAATGATGAATGTTTAAAGCCATCTAGGTTTCTTCCTGCCTCTGCTTCCCAGCCAGCAGGAGAGAGAGGAGGCCTGCTGGACCATAGTGAAGTGTGGCAAGCATCTCCTGGACCTTTCTGTACCAATCCCAACCTCTCTGTGGGAGCCTAGCCCCAGAATAGGGATGGAGGAGACCAGTTTATGGGATGTGGTTGGGAAATGTTTATCAGAACAGCTTAAATAATAATAATGACAGCTACAGTTACTGTTTGCTCTTGAGAGTTTTGGAGACATTATTTCATTTCACTCGCATAACAACCCTCTGAAGTTGGTTTGATGGTCCTCATTTTAAAGGTGGAGATATTTTGACTTACAGAGGTTAGACCCTGCATCCTTAATATGATGGGGAGTTGTGGTTCAAATCTAGATCTGATTTGAATCAGATCAAATTCTGTGTTCTCAGCAACCCTGATCTACTGCCTCTCAGCGAAGCAACTAGAGGAGTTAATGAACTCGACCACTTATCTGATCTCAGAGTGTATTTCTTCTCCCAGAAGGCTTTTAGCTGCACCATTGGTTTCTGGAAGGCTGCTCTGTTCTTTTGTTTGCACCAGGTATAATTAAGAGCATATGCTATCAAAGGGAAGGTAATTCACCAGTCACCCAGGGTTCCTAGGAAAAGATACTTTTCAAAATTGATTACAACCTTATTAGTTTTTACAAATCCATTTGTATAGTGTTTGGAAAAAATTAATTTAAGACCATAATATTGTTCATTAATAAGAACTAAATGACTAAGAAGAGAACTGATGATACTTTTACCATGGTTGCAAAGTTTAATGAGATTATCATGAGGCGGACAGCTTTTGCAGATGGCAGATCATTTTCATCCTAATTAGCAAATCTTTTCTTATAATCCTAAACAACTCCAGGTGATAATAGTTGCCTCTTTTGCTGAGTCCATAAAAGCCCATTTTTTTGTGTGTGTGTGATGAATTATGTCATCCCTTGTGGGTGCAAACAGACATTTTCCTTCTTTATTGCTGGTTGAAATCCCAGTTTTCTTCCAGAGTATAGTCCTTCCCTGGCAATGGTGGTTACTGTTCTTCCTCCTTCAGGGTTTAATTTAGGACATGTTACATGATCCAGTTGTGGTCACTTAGCTGCACAGGGAAGTTTGTTGGGTGCTTTTGGAATGGTTCTTTTACCATTAAAAAGGAGGCTCACTCAGAATTCTGTTGTGGCACAGTGGGTTAAGGATCTAGTGTTGTCACTACAGTGGCTTGGCTTGCTTCTGAGGCTTGGGTTCAGTCTCTGACCCAGGCACTTCCACATGGCACCGATGCAGCCAAAGAAACATAAACAAACAAAAGAGACACACAGGAAGAGATACACTTCTCTTCCACTGGATATTCTTGTGTCTGGATATGATTACTGGAGTAGTGGCAGCCACGTTATAACCACGAGGGAGATATTCTGAGAAGAGCAGAGTAGAAAGATGTGAAAATATTGGGTCCTTGATGATCTACTTAAATTTCCAATCCTCAAGGCATCAGACTTATAACGTATGAAATAAATATACCCTTGCTGTGAATCATAAGTTCCATTTTTTTTGGTCATCGTTATTTGCATCTCCCAGTCTCCTACCTGAAAAAGATGGCATCTGTATTCCTTTTATCATTTAAGCTCATTAATTTTATAGAAGAAACTTGTTTTTGTTTAATATAATCCTTCAAAAATGAATTTAAGTTTGCTCTTGTTTATCATTGTATAAATTATGCATTCCCTTAGTTAAGTAGATGGTAAGATGACCTGAACACATCTTTGCTAAAAACAGAAAAAGAAATTCTCTTAATTACATAGAAACGGAGGCTTCATTGTGTAGATTCCCACACAAGGACCTAGAAGGGCACATCAAACTGTAAACTGCTTGATTACGCATGACTTTGGTTTTTTTGCTTTGTATTTGCCTGTGTTTTTCAGTTTTCTGTTATGCCCATGTTAACTTTAAGAAATGAATGTTACTTTGAAAACCTTAAAAAAAAAAGAAAAAGAAAATCAGATGAGTAGAAAAATAGGCAAAAATCAAAATCTGCCAGTAAAGGACAGTAGAAACCTTATATGTAATTTACATGTTTAGAAAGCGTTAAATGACATTTACTTTCTAAAACAGTTGGGAAAATTGGCCAAGTCAAGTCATTTGTTCGGTCACCCTGCCAATTAGCATGTAATGCACATTAGCATTTACTGCACATTAACACTTATTTTGGGTACCGTGCTCATACCTAGTTTTAGTGCTCCATGTCTGCCTAGGGAAGGCTACCGCAGGTGAGGTTAAGACACGTGTGCCTTTTTTATTTCTGTGCAACAACTTACCCCTAAACCTAGCAGCTTAAAAGAGTGATCTCAGTTTCTGTGGGTCAGGAATCTGGGCCTGGTTTAGCTGGGTTCTAAGTTTTAGGGTCCCGCACAAGGTGTCAGCCAAAGCTTAGTGGCATCTGAAGGCTTGACCTGGGAAGAAGGATGCGCTTCCAAACTCACTCACCTGGTGATTGGCAGAATTCAGTTCTTTCTGGGCTTTTGGGATGAAGGCTTCACCTTCTTGCTGGAGGTTAGCCTCAGGCTACCCACAGTGTCCAGCCACGCAGTCCTCTTCAGCAGGATGCTCCAGTCCATCAAAGCATGCAACCTGAGAAGGCAGTGGAGCGAAGCTGCTAGCCAGACAGGTCACAGGTTTTCATAACCAATTCAAGAAGTGAGGCCCCATCACTGTTGCTTTATTCTATTCGTAGAAGCAAGTCTCAATATCTAGCCCACACTCAAGGAAAGAGGATTAAACAAGGTCATGAATATCAGAAGTGGGAATCAGTGGAACCCATTTTCTAAATCTGCCTACTATAATTCATTTTTTTTTTTTTTTGCTGCACCAGTGGTATATGGAAGTTCCTGGGCCAGGGATGAAACCTGCACCACTGCAAGGACCATGCCGGATCCTTAACCTGCTGTGCCACAGTGGGAACTCCTAAATATTTTTGATATATAGAGAGTGATGTGTTTCACGTGATTAAAACAAAATAGGAATGCACAGGGCGAGGACCCAATCCTGGCTGGGGCCACAGAGAGAAGATGGTGTGCAAAGAACTGGATGCTCAAGTCAGACTACCTGTCTATGCTCCAGCTTAGATGGCACATGTATATGGATGGAGTAGTGGAAAACCAATAGGCAAATGTCTATTCTTGGCAAGAGGGACTCACTGAAGTGTTAGGAATAGGGGAGTGACTGTCACAGAGGCTTCGCGTGGGGTTCATAGGGCAGAACGGAGGGGAAGCCTAGGAGTGGACAGGTCAAGGGAAGGCGGGCTGCAGTACTGAGAATGAGGAATAATGGCTAGAATTTTCTTTGGGTTGTGAGACTTCAAAGAAAGTGCTGTGTGAGAGACAATGAGAGGAAAGAACTGGTCTTAGATAACTAAACGGTGAGTTACCTGACAAGGACAACTTGAAGATAACTCATTTTGACCCTGGAAGCCTGGGCTAATGCAAGTCCTTTACTGAAATAGGGCAATTGGTAAGTTGATTTTTTTTTTTTTTTGAGGCGCTGCTGGAGAACCTATCAAATTGCTTACTCAAAAGAGCTTTGTCTCTTGACCAAACTGGTATTAGTAGAAGTCTTGTTTTAGGACAGATGGCCAAAGACAAAGCTTAGTAAACCACACTTGATATCAGCTGTTTTAGAAGACTATAAAATGTATTACCGTCATCATTGCAGTGCTGGAGTTTCTGTTTTTCAAATTCCCCAGACTGAATTTCTGCCTAAATAAATAGCCATCAGATGACATTCTGGGTCAATTTATCATAGGGTATTATAGATAATCAATTTACAAAGCATTGGGGAAAATTTTCCTGTAGCTCTTTTATTGGCTACTATTAGTGTCACATGTCAACCATCTATTATTTTGGATTTGCAACGGCAGCTAGTCTTTTACAAGAAATCTAATCAATTTGGTGCAGAGAGACGTATTATGGAGGTAAAATTCACACAATGAGGAAAGCTGCTTTTGTACCAATGAGAATACACCATGGTTTTAGGTTCTATTAGTGTAGCAATATATAGTTACCATTGTAGGAATAAGCAGGCAGAGCAGTTCTGATCGATGAGCCATGATGGTTTAATTTAAGAGCATGTTGGAAAATGAGAGAAATGGCGTTTCGGAAAACCGCATTTTGTTTCTACAGTTGTAGTTTTATACATGGAAACAATTATCTCAGCTTTTTATGAAAGGCGAAACTGTCCGCCAAACTCCACGAACTCCTCAGACTCCCCTGAGCAGAACCCACGCCAGGGCTCATGTTCGAGCACATGCATCCATCTCATCCCCAGGCTGGTAACGGAGTCCAGGCCGTGTGTTTATTGGAACTTGGCCTTGGCCAAAGCCAAGATTGTTTGGAATGTATAACAGGCCATTCTTAAAAGAAGCTTAACAGAGTGAACTAAAATGAAACTAATAGGATGTGGTTCTTGTCTTGCTTTTGGTTATGTGAATTAACTGCCATGTAAGTAACAAAAAGAGGCCAGGAACCTAGAAATGGTCTGGAAAAGACTCAATCAATCAAGACTTTGGGCTTAGAGGAAGACATGCCTGAGCACAGTTTTCTTGCTATTTCCTGGGTGGGGAACCCTCCCCATAGTGGAAACTTGGAAGGTAGAAGAAAGCCAGCTGGACCATGTTTGTCTGATGAGTTGTAAAGAGACAGGAGTCGGGAGTAGGTGTGGGTTACTCCTTGGTGTGGTGCAGGGGAGATCCCGAACAGCAGAGGGCGCTGTAGACCCCACGAGTAGAGAGGCCTGTGAGGAGGAAGTGGCCTGTAATACCTTTGGCACTTCCCTTCCCCTCTCTTCCCTTCCCTTCCTCTCCCTTCCACTTCCCTGGGAAGTACAATCCCTGAGAAGATCAGTCTCTGTCCTGTTCCAGGGTTGGCTCTAGTTTCTCCACCTAATTTTTTTAGGAATCATCTCTTTTACCAGCTGAGTTGAGAACACTTGATTTATCAGAAATTAAGAATACGTTGACTAGGAGTTCCCGTTGCGGTGCAGTGGTTAACGAATCCAACTGGGAACCATGAGGTTGCGGGTTTGATCCCTGGCCTTGCTCAGTGGGTTAAGGATCCGGCATTGCTGTGAGCTGTGGTGTAGGTCGCAGATGTGGCTCGGATCCGGAGTTGCTGTGGCTCTAGTGTAGGCTGGTGGCTGCAGCTCTGATTCGCCCCCTAGCCTGGGAACCTCCATATGCCTCGGATGCAGCCCAAGAAAAGGCAAAAAGACAAAAAAAAATACATTGACTGTTAAAAACCATTTGTCTGGAGTTCTCTTGTGGCTTAGTGGGTTAAGGATCTGGTGTTGTCGTTGCAGTGGGCAGCATTGGATCACTGCTGTGGTTCGGGTTTGATCCCTGGCCCTGGAACTTCCACGTCCCGTGGGTGTGGCCAAAAAAAACCCCCCTAAAACAAAACAACAACAAAACAAACACCAAAAGAATTTCTTACCCAGCAATGATAATTTGGGGAAAAGAACAAACAAACAAACAAAAACGTACATATGAATGGGAAATGTTAAACTAGAGAAGAAGAAGAAGTTGAAGGTGGAGAATTTTCATCACCATGTAAAGAAAGGAAACATTTGAGCAAAATAAATGGATGCTGGGAGTTCCTGTTGTGGCTCAGAAGTAATGAACCCAACTAGTATCCATGAGGTTTCAGGTTCCATCCCCGGCCCTGCTCAGTGGGTTAAGGATCCGGCATTGCCATGAGCTATGGTGTAGGTTGCAGACATGGCAGGGATTTGGCCTGCTGTGCCGTATGCCAGCAGCTTCATCTCTAGTTTACCCCTAGCCTGGGAACTTCCATATTCTGTAGGCATGGCCCTAAAAAGCAAAAAAAGAAAAAGAAAAGGATGCTAGACTCAAAGACCGAAAGAGAGGAGGATGGACACATTTAAAATTTAAGCAATGCATATTTAAAAGGGAAAAGAAAGATCGGAAGCCAATCTGAGTGAACAAATAGAACCTCCTTTTTGTTACTTTATCATTATTTTTTAAAGGTATTCCACGGGTTCTGGGGGCTATAAGTTCTATTAGAACTTAGTCTTATTGGAGCTTCAAAATATGATGATAGCCTTGAGAGGCAAAAATGAAAGATCAAATGTATTAAAGGCAGGATGATTCTTGGTCCAAAGTGTGAAGAAAGCTGAGAGCATCAGATCCTACTGCTTCTTTCTGTGTTTTTCCTTCACATTTCCGAGGGACCACTCCCCCTCCATTCTCACCGTGGCCTCATCCCACTAGAGTTATTCCTCGATCCTGGACTCCTTTTCCCTCCTCTGGGCCCCACTCTCTGATAAGAATTAATGGCTGTCTACTGCTTACTAGTTATCTTAAGGAATCTCTGTTAATGTGTTGGCTGGGTAACTGATCATCTTATCGATAGCAGAGCTTTAACCCTTCAAGATGAATACTTAGCCCTGTGGTCTGCTATAGGCCTGGCCAGAGGAGGGGAATATTTTTGAACAAAAGCAGTGTTTTTTTTCTGGTCCTTTACCCCAAGAGGGACAGTGACACAAATCTGTTCAAATAAATTAATGTTGCCTTTCTGACAACAGCCCCATATGGCAGGAAGACGTTTACTTGCCAATATGTAGGCTGACTGACATGCCCCACCAATCCCTTCGTTGTATATTTGCACGAAGAGACATGGAGTGGAGTAAATTCAATTTTCTGTTATTCATTGACCTATATTCCTGCTAATCTGTGTAATATGTTTGTTCAGGAAATTGCAATAGAAGAAGACTCTTGCATCATAGGTGCAGAGGAGGGTCCAAAGATGTGATTTTCAGTTTATCAAGGTGGGTGATGGATTCTTCCCATGTTTCTCCAGTCACACAAATGGCTTATTTATTGGTAAGGTTGATCCCCAAAGATTTGGGCAATGTGATAGAACATATAGGTGACAGTAATAAGTACAGTTTTTGTGTGTGTGTGAGGTTGTAGGAGCAGAAGCGGGATTACAGTAGGCCTAAGAGCAAGCAGGAGCATTGAAGGCAATGCGTTTGATGACTAATTGGGGAGGAGAGAAATGGGCATGAGCTGAAGGGTCAAAAGGGATCATGAGAAGGTTTGTTTTATTTTGCAGTGGGAGAAATAATAGTATTTTGCATGTTAATGGAAAAATCAGAATGATTCATTGATGATGCCAGGGAAAGGGGAGAAAAGCTAGTGGTACTCTTGGATAAATGAGAATGGGATGGAGCACACGCATCGTTGAGGGGTTGGCCGGCCTGAGGGGTATGGAAAGAGCACAGACACAGAATGGAGAGGAGGGGCTGAGCCCAAGTGCAGGATGGGGATTGGATGTGATGGGAGCCCATGGAATTCTCTTCATATTGCTTTAACAGTGAAATCAGAAGTGAGGTCACTGCAGAGAAGAAGGATGGGGAGAAGATTTGGGAAATTTGAGGAGAAGACAAGGTAGGAGAGAACCTGATGGTGATTAGTCTTGGGAGTGAACCTGGCACCCTGAAACTGGCAGGGTGGGCTATCCTTATGGTCAGTTAGTGGTGGCCAGTCACTTAATTGTGGCCAGGTTGTGAGTGGTGGGCTTGGGGCTCTTCCAGAATGCAGAGTGTCCATCATGGTCTTTGCTGTGGAGACTGGAGGCTCTCAGGCAGATGGGTTACATTTAATGCACAGACTCCCTCTTAACATATGATGACATTTTACACATAGTCTCATTTCCCGTTACGTTGAGATTGAGATGACAGTTGATTATGTTGACCTGATGACTTTGGTCAGACATGCACCGATTCCAGGCTGGTTGCTCTGTGGCTCTTAGAATAATGATGCAAGTAAAATTAAATAAAAAAAAGACCTTTCTTACTAACTCATGAGATAGCCACTAAATGCAGCTTTTCTTAATTTCACAAAACGACTAATACCAATTGGTAATTATTATAATGAACAACAAAAGTGAATTCTACCATCCCAATTGGGGCAGATTTGCAGGTGCAGTTCTCCAAGTTGTACATACTCATTGATGGATGTCCTTAAACCATGTTTCCGATAAAAATCTTCCAGCACTTTCCTGCCACATATTGGAAGTCCCTTCAGATGGAGGCTGGCTGGTTCATATACTTGGAGGCTGAGAGGGGTTGTGATAAGAATGTCTTGAGGAGTTCCGTCGTGGCGCAGTGATTAACGAATCCGACTAGGAACCACGAGGTTGCGGGTTCGGTCCCTGTTCTTGCTCAGTGGGCTAAGGATCCGGCGTTACCGTGAGCTGTGGTGTAGGTCGCAGATGCGGCTCGGATCCAGAGTTGCTGTGGCTCTGGCGTAGGCCGGAGGCTACAGCTCCGATTCGACCCCTAGCCTGGGAACCTCCATATGCCGCAGGAGCGGCCCAAGAAATGGCAAAAAGATAAAAAAAAAAAAAAAAAAAGACTGTCTTGAGAGTGCTCTTAGAGCCAAGGGGAGAACCCAACCCAGAAACGAATGTCAGAAACAACCTGCTCCTGGGAGGCGAGCGTCCCCTTTGTTGTCTTTAGAAGGCGTTCATTGCAAACACGGGTGCTGTTTTCATTGGCTGAGGAAGGTCGGTAGCGACTGACGTCAGCATCCTGGGGAGACTGTTAGCCCTCGGCTGGAGGAGAAGGGAAGGAAGCATGAGCGCAAATGCCATTAGGAAGACGTTTTCAACACGTGCAGGATGCTTCCAGTGAGGCTGATGTTATCAAACCACCTGCCACAGGTTATTTCACACATAATCCACCCACTAAAGGGAAGTGGTGCTGTTCTAAGCCAAGAGCAAGGAGAAAATATGTCTCTATAAGACCAGTTCGAATTAATGCTGGCTCTGCCTGACAGGATTTAGAATGAACAAACATGCAAATGCCTCAGAGAGAATATTTTTCTCCGCTCTCCTGAAAGCCTGGGCTGAGAGGTTAGGTCGAAAAAAGACGTTAAAAACAACGAATGAGGAATGCTTACCCATTTTGAAGCATGTTCTGTCTCTGGGAGCATTTTTGTCTTGTTTGTAGGCGGAGTAACTCTGGCAGCGAGCAGGGCCTGTGCTTCCAGCTACCCGGCTTACTGGAGGCACATAGCCAGGGACCGTGACATGTTGTGAGTCTAAAAAGATTTTGTACTTTTGTTGGAAGGCTCTCCTCTTTCCATTTCCATGGGGCTGCCAGTATTAATTTTGGCCTTTCTGAACTTGTGGAAACAAAGCATCACTAGTTGAAATTTTCCAGGGATGTAATACAATGAGGAACAACTCTCGTTAAGAGTGTACCGAGCAGTCGCAACTTAGTCCTCACTTACGGTTCTTACTGGAGTGTATCTTAAAGTTTAAATAAGAGGAAAATTTAGTCTTAAAAAAGTGATACCCAGCTAAATTTAACTTCAAAGGACTAGGTTGGAATGGAGCAAAGTGAATATTGGTAACCCATTCATAGGTATTAGGATTTATACATCCCCAAAATTGGATTAGTGTTTTATATTTATTTTACCTGATGGGATAGGGAGTTTGAAGAATCAACGTGTGCGGGTTGATTGTATCAATTCAGTTGCATGTTATTCACTTATATACACTCAAGATCAAATGATCATAGTGAAGCAAAAATTTGGTTCAACCACTCTGAACATCTTTGATGGTGATCAGCTCATTCATGCTTTCATTCATTCGTTCGTTCATTCATCAGATGGTACTGCATGTGTTCCATTTGTCAGGAAGCATGCAGAGCGCCGGGAAATAGGACAGCACCTAAGGCAGACATGGTCTTTATGCTCAGAGGCCATACTAGAGTCAAGTAAACTAGTATTAAACAAGCAATTATTAAAAAATGCAATAGCTCCTGTGAAAAGACAGGTAGAGTTGTTGGAAAAACATAAAAGAAGGAACATACAGGACTATGTAAGGAATGGAACAGGGCTGGTGGATGGTCAAGGAAGCCCTCTCTAGGGAAATAAGAGACCAGATTAAATAGGCTGGAATGCACAGTGGGCTACAGCCCCCACTCTCACTCCCCCGTTCATTTTACTGGAAGCATTTCAACTCAGAAGCCATCAATGAACATTACTATCCAGGGACCCATCTTCTCTAACTCCCTGACTTTGAGTCTTTTTTTTTTTTTTTTTTCTTTAGGGCCTCACCCTCAGCATATGGAGGTTCACAGACTACCGGTTGAAATAGGTACATCTGCCAGCCTATGCCACAGTCATAACAACTCCAAGCTGCATCTGTGATCTCCACCACAGCTCACAGCAATGCAGGATCCTTAACCCACTTATCAAGGCCAGGGATTGAACCCATATCTTCCTGGATACTAGTTGGATTTGTTTTTGCTGGGCCACAACAGGAACTCTTTTAACTTAAAGTCTTTTATCAGAATTCATTTTCCTTATCATTGCACATATTTGGATGTGAGGCACTCAACAGATACCTTGGGATTCTTTTTTTAATCGTATTTTGTTGTTTTTTATTTTTATGTAAAATTTTATTGACATACATATGACATACAATATTATATTAATCACATGTGTCAGTATAGTGATTCCAAATTGCATACATTGTGGAGTGACCTTGACCTCCTTGCTCTCTGTCGTTCTCAGGAGAGGAGGAGGTTGGGCTCTCGATGGCCTCAGCTGGTGTTAGTGGTGGTTGAGGAAAATGCATCATTATATTGCCTTCTATGCATATGACTCTCTGGCACCAGCTCTTTTGCATATTACAACCTTCATAAATTCATGTGTGAAATTGAGATTACTTTCATCTGGCTGCAGCCTGATGAACTGAAGTGTTTACTTTTTTTTTTTTTAATTTAAAACATTTTTTTCCTCTTTTTTTTTTTTTAAGGGCCCCACCTGCGGCATACAAGTTCCCCAGCTAGGGGTCGAAACAGAGCTGCAGCTGCTGGCCTCCACCACAGCCACAGCAACTCAGGATCTGAGCCTCATCTGCGACATACCCCACAGCTCACAGCGACACTGGATCCTTAACCTACTGAGCGAGGCCAGGGATTGGACTGGCATCCTCATGGATGGATACTAGTCGGGTTCATAAGCCTCCGAGCCACAGTGAGCACTCCTGAAGTGTACTTTAATTGCTGGTGTTTTGTGGTTTCCTGCTAGTGCTGCCTAGGAAGACCTATGTGCCCAAATAAGCTTTCTGGAGTAGTGGCATCCTCATTTCGGAGAGGGCAGTGGGAGCCCTTGATAATGATGCTGCAGTAGTTGGAGGACTTGGAGGTCTCTCCCTGCAGAAGCCAACAGAGCTTGGGAAGAATCAGCAAGAGGTGTTTCAGACTGGCAGGATCTGAGCAGCCTATGTACAGAAATCCTAAAGCAGGAACAGATGTGTAGGGGTGGAGGGACCAAGTCATGAGATGTGGAAGTTTGGCTATGAGCCCAGGATAGGAGAGGTCAAAGAACTTCATGAGGGGTGTCCAGAAAGTTCTGAAGTTTGGGGGTTGGAGTAGCTACAGGGGAAGTTTGACATCGAATCTTTAGTGTGAATCTGGGTGGTGAAGGGCCTCAGGGCTCTAGAATGAAAATGGCTGTAAGACATAGTTCAGCCTTTGACTGATTATAGAATTTCAAGTTAGTCCCAAAGACCCAAATGTCACTACAGTGAGAGTAGAGCTATTTTACCAGCTGCATGAGAAATAGAGTGGCTCAACCAAGCAAGTTTTTTTTTTTTTTTTTTTCACTTCAACTAAGCTTAGTAATGATGTGGAATGGGAAAGGCTGGGGCTCTTTTGGTCAAATGGAGAAAAAAATTATTTCTGAAACTAGATGGTGGCACCAGATTGTTAGGCATTTAAGCTCTGTCTGTCCCTGTTGTGTTCCGGCGCCACGTTTTGCCTTGAGCACCCAGTCCAGCCAGTTGCGGCAGTCATTCCAGTTAGTGTGGGGCTGTGGTGACTCCCTGGGGTCTGCTGAGTCATTCTGTGCCATGTGGGGAGGCACGTCGGATGGACACTCAGTGATCCATGCTCAGTCATCAAGGCGTCCATTTCCACTGATAGCCGGAAAGGAGGACATACAGCTTTGGACAGCAGGAGACTTTTTTCAGGACGGGATCAAGAGTGAGGCTCAGAGTGGAGTTCCCATTGTGGCTCAGCGGTTAACAAACCTGACTAGCATCCATGAGGATGAAGGTTCAATCCCGGACCTCGCTCCGTGGGTTAAGGATCCAGCAGCACAGCGTTGCCATGAGCTGTGGTTTAGGTTGCAGATGCATTGCTGTGGCTGTAGCTCTGATTCAACCTCTAGCCTGGGAACCTCCATATGCCTTGGGTGTGGCCCTAAAAAAAAAGGCAAAAAGACAAAAAAAAAAGAGTGAGGCCCAGAGGTGTTTGTTGCTAATGTCTTTCTGAATTGGAAAGAGTGAACTTCTGTCAGACAAATTAAACAAGGCAAACTTTGCACTTAATTGAACTTAATGGGAAATAAATGCCCAGGAGGATGTTTTCAACCCATGAATTCACCAACTAAAGTAATGTTACAAAGGGAGGGACTCTCTGGGCTCCTGGTGGCCTCTCTTTGGGGGCAGGGGGTGGTGTGCGATGTGCCGCCTCTTAGCTTAGTGGGAGGGGATGCTAACATTTATTCTCAAACAAGAGGGTCTTCAAGAGGATCCCCTTTGAGCTTCGAAAGCCAAGCTTAGGACCAAGACAGCTCAAGGAGATGGCAGCCTTGGGTGGTTCTGATGGCGGGAGGTAATCAGAGGCTGGGAACTGGAGGACTCGGCTGCTAGGGGCTCAGTTTGCCCAGGACTGTGACATTTCCTGATTCATGGCACTTTCCGTAGTAAAACCGGGATAGTCTTGGGCAAGCTAGCTGATTGGTTGCCTTGGATGCTCTATGGAGATTGGCCAGCACACTTGCATTTGTGAGCGGGGGTGGGGCGGGGTGCTGGGTGTTTCCTGTGGTCTAGATGGGAGTCACTCGGGAAGGAGCACAGGCATGAACCCGTTTTGGGTCCAGTGGGCCACCAGGAAGACCATAGAGGGGGCATTAGCAGAAAGCATGGCCAGGGCCTGAGAAAGGAGCCCAAGGAGGCCTCTTGGAATAGATAGTTATTTGGCCAGGGGCCGAGTAAGTGTAGGCCAATCTAGCAGGGGCCTTCTGAGGAGCCAATGAAAGTATCTCTGGAGGGCAAATGTCATCTTTATCAATCTGCCGAGTGCCACTCAGGGGTAGAACTTTCCCCATGTGGCGGGCCCAGCCTATGGAAAGCCTCCTGCTCAGGGAAGAACTAAAACCATCGTCACTCCCTCCTGTTTAACCTCATGAAACAGCAGCTAGAAGTTAAGTAGGAGCAGAAGCCTGTTGGATGAAATTACAGAAAGTGCCATGCTTTCTTCCCTTCCATGAGGGAGAGGAGGCAAAATACCAAATCAACGCTGGAGTTTTGCTCGTTCTTGACCTGGACATTCTTATGACTGCACCGGCCACTGCATTAACTTAAAGTGATGAGAGTTTACCTGTTACCCAAGAATGAGCAGTACGGCCTTACCACAGACTTTTCATCCAGAGGCAAAGGAGGATTATATTTCCTGAGTAGTTAAAGCGGACCTGGGAGACAAAAATCAGGGTGTGTATTTGCAAAGCAAAGAGGTTATAGAAATTAGGCTATTGATATCCTAAGGAGACCACACATAGTAAATAACACCAAAAATATTATTGGTTTAGTCCTGTTTTGAGATAATAATTGCTTACTAGGTCAGTATCATACATCCTGGACATCAAGCTTGCTTCTTCTTTCTTTTTCTTTTTTTTGGGGGCCATACCCTTGGCATATGGAGGTTCTCAGGCTAGGGTTCAAATTGGAGCTACACCTGCTGGCGTACACCACAGCCATAGCAACGTTGGATCCCAGCCGCTTCTGTGACCTACGCCACAGATGATGTCAAAGCCAGATCCTTAATCCACTAAGCAAAGCCAGGGATTGAACCTGTGTCCTCATGGATGCTAGTCAGATTCGTTTCTGCTGAGCCACGATGGGAACTCCAAGCTTGCTTCTCCTTTAGCTCTCTGTTTCCATTTTGGAAGAATCCAGAGCTGATGTCTGTGTGCACTGCTCTTTGGGCTCCTTACATGGGGAGAGTCTGATATTTTTAAGGCCACACTCCGCAGCAATCTGTAGGCTTTTTAATTTGCCTTGGAAGCAAATATGCAGGCATCTGGAAGGCCCACACTACAAGAACAACTGCTGAAAATCTTCTCTCTTTCCCAAAGAAGAGTCCAGACCATTTATCACAGCCAGAGGCAATGCATGAGATGACTGTAACAAACAAATGAATGAGTGCCCAATAAATCACAGTAGCTTGATTAATCAATAAAGATATTGATTTTTTTTAGTGATATTTCACAAACCCTCCCCCTCCCTCCACCAAGGGATTTACACAGGCCATGGAAAGATAAATTTATCTTCCATTCTTTGGAGCTTGTCTTTGACCTAGTGTAATAGGAATTGATCATTATCTAAATGTTGTTTTGGCTGGAATGTTGTAACTTGCCGTGTTACAATGTCTAGAGTTGCTTGTCCAGGTAACCATCCTCTCCAGTTACATCTTTTTATAATGCAGACTAATGCTTCTTACCAGGAATCCCCCCGGAGCTCTCCTTTCCCAGTCCTTTGCCAGAGAGGAAAAATAATACCAGTAACGGTAACTTTCCTTACATACAAGGGGCCAGAGCCGTGAAGACTGTTTCACCAGTGGCTGGCTCTTTCTGTAAGCCTCGCACACAAATGAAAAGGCCAAGTGCCACACAGTGATGCTCAGCGCTTTGTTTTCTTCCTGAGGAAGGAAGGATCCAAGTTCCACAGTAAGAAGCATGGATTTGTTCTCACACACTGGTCCTGGGGGTCAAGGTCAGATGGAATGTTTGCGTGTTCCCTTGGGATGGAAGCAAATGGGCGGCAGGTCACCGTCACTGGCACGTTCCAGCACATTCTCAGCTCCCTCTGTCTCCTCACTGGACTCCCCATGGGGGGCCTCAGCCTATGTACTTGGGAGGAGGCAGCTCCCTTATTCTCTTCTTGGTTGCAGACAACCTCAGAGCACTCAGTACCAATCCATCCAAAGTTTGAAGTGGTACAAACTATAAGGTGAACAGCAAAACCATATGATTTAAATGCTTCTTTTTTTTTTAGTGTAGAAAATGGCACTGGATATTTGCTAATGAATACTGATCTCTTGTAATGCTTGTTTAAAATTTTTTCTTTAATTAAAAAAGTTGTCAGTCTATTAGCTGGTCTTTAATCTTTGCTAATAGTGTTACATTCTGGTGTGCCTCTTTTTTTTTTTTTTTTTTTTTTTTTTAAGGGCCACATCTGCATCATATGGAGGTTCCCAGGCTAGGGGTCCAATCGGAGCTGTAGCCACCGGCCTACACCACAGCCACAGCAATGCCAGCTCCGAGCCGTGTCTGCAGCATACACCACAGCTCCACGGCTGGATCCTTACTTAACCCACTGAACGAGGCCAGGGGTTGAACCAGAAATCTCATGGTTCCTAGTTGGATGCATTTCTGCTGCACCATGAACTCTTTTTTTTTTTTTTTTTTTTTACAGTTAAGAACTTTTCTGAATCTCTTTTCTCAGTGTCCGCTCTTTCCCTTGATAGGCCTGTGCAATTGCATGAATTAAATACCACCTGTATGCTAGAAACTCCCAAATACATATTAGCTTTTAAAAAATTCTGAGCCCCAAACTTATGCATCCACCTGCTGAAGTCGCATCTCCACTTAGATGTTTTGCAAGCATCTCTCCTCTGCCCTCAAAATCTGTTCTCACCCAGGCGTCCCCATTTCAGTGAATAGCATCACTATTGACTCAGGTCTCTAAGCCGAGAACCACTCAAGGGATCTTCCTGCAGTTGAGAGAGAGGCTTTTACAAGGGAAATCTGATGATGTCGTGTTCAAAGTCCTTCACCACCTTCCCACAGTACTTAGAACATAACTCAGAATCTCCCCTGTGCTCTTCAAGGCTGTGTCTGGTCTGGTGCCTGCCTGCCCCTCAGGTCTCTCTTCATTCTGCTCCCCTCTAGCTGTGCTGGCCTCCCTACTTGCGCTCAACAAACTTTCTTGCCAGCCTTGGAATCTTTGTCCTTTCGGTTCCCTCGGCCTAGACCCTATTTTGCCCCATATTTCTTGTCTCAGGTTAAGTATCACTTCTTCAGAGACGCAGTTTCCAACTCCTGTCCAGAGTGGATCCTCCTATTGTTCTTAAAATATCTTTATTTCCTGCAGACCACTCACCTCAAAAAGTGATTATTTTCTCCAGTTATGTGGATACTTCGGCGTCGTCTCAGAAAATGTTTTTTGATGCCAGTGACCATATCTCTCTTGTTGATTATTGACAATAACCAGTGCCTAGGTCTAGCTCAGCTTCCGGCACGTACAGACATAGAACATACTCTTTGTTGAATAATTAAATGTCAAAAATGATGAGCAAACTGACTAGGTAACTGGCCTTACCCCTTCTCATATCATTGTCAATGACCAAATAACTGACCGTACTTTGTGTGGGTGGGAGTGTGAGGCAGTTGCTCTCTCAAGCATAGTTGATAGAAGTATAAATAGGTAGAGCTTTTTCCAGTAGAAAAATATTCACTATGTAGGCTATATGATCCAGCAACCTTACTTTTAGAGAGTAATCACAGAATGGGAAGAGATCTATGCCCAAGGAGTCTATCATGGAGCTATTTATAGTAGCACCAAATTGGAAGGCACCCAAACATCCGTCAAACTGGTTAAATGCATTATGGTACATAAATACAATTGAATAATAGATGACCATTACAAATGGTGTAGATCTATATTTATTGACATGGATGAATGTTCATGACACATGGTTGAGTCAAATTCTCAGGTTACATATATTATGTACATACATAATGACTCCCTTCACACGAAGTTGTTTAAACTTAACTGTATGTACATAGAGAGAATGGAGGGATGGGATGTTTATCCAAATGTTTAGTAATGGTTATATCTTGATAATGGAAATTCAAGTGATTTTTGCTTTTTTGAGTTTGGTTTTTACAAGGAGAATATATGCTTTTTATACTAATAGTAAAACTGTTGATTTATCAATCAATATACCTACCCTTCTGCTAGACTCAGTTGATAATATTTGGGAAATATTTTACTATGTATTCATGAATAAGCTTACTCTGTAGTTTTATTTTTATTTTGTTGGGTTTTGGTAGCGGGTTTTGGTAGCAGGTTTTGGGTAGCAGCCTTCACTAGTTAAATAAAAACAATTGTATTTTTTTGTCTTGTTTTTCTATGCTCCAGAACAGTAATACTACAGGAATGATCAGATTTTTAACCCATTAAAATATCTAGGTTAGCTGAGCAGAGGTGGGAAGGTGGTATTTCTTTGGCAATTCAAAAATATCTTCTGTGATTATTGGACTGTTCTGAATTACTATCTGATTAGTTTTTGGTGTTGCATATTTCCCTAGAAGACTCCTTATTTTCAAAGATACTGACTGAGATAAAATTTAAATAATTCTATTTCAAAAATCAGATAATATAATTCTGGTTATATTTCTGTTTTCTCACTTTTTCTTAGTTAGCCTTACCAAGATTTTATCTTTTGTATTGTTCATTTGCTTCAAAGGTACAGCTCTTTGATTGTTTTACTGATTTCCTATTTTCCAATTAATTTAGCTCAGATTTTAATCTTTATTAGTAACATCATTCTAATTTTCTTAAGTTCCTTTTCTAAGATTTTGAAGGAAGTATTTTGTTCATTTATCTTTATTTAATAACAAAAGAACATACTAATGAATTTATATTATGGAAAGTAAAAAAATCAGTAAATTTCATTTTCTATTTTCCTCTACATAGGCTCCCTCTGGAAAAGATGAAGAAACAGAGGAAAGCCAATAGGCAAAAAAAAAAAAAAAAAGTTTTTTTTTTCATTTAAAACATGGAATCTGATAAAATTTGGATAAATAATCATTTATAAATAAATAAGAATAAACATTTATAGTACTTTTCCTAGTGATATTTAAGAGGACATTGCTCTCCTAAAATCATAATAGCTGATGACATAAGGGAGCAATATAAGACAAGGAAAGATTTCTCTGTGTTTGTCTAATTAAAATGGCAACAGTGAACTGTAGACTGCCTTTTATGAAAACCAAAGTGCTTTATAAGAAGACAAACTCAAAAATTTCTTCAAAATTCATGAAATCGTATATGGAAATTCAAGGAAAGAATCATGGAAGATACACATCTAATATGCATGTAGTAAAACTTATATGCGGGAACAGGGGAGGTAAAATAGAAATTGTCACAAAAAAGTGAAAACAGTCACTACGTTGAAGACTCAAGTATCAAGCAGAATGATGAGACCTCACTTACACTTACTTAGAGCCTGTTGGCATTTTGGGGATTTAAGGATAAATATGAAATCCACTGATACCGGAGCAGAACAATCATATCACCTATGAAGTGGAATCACGAAGGCAAAATTCCCCCCCACCCCCCACTGTCCCTGTTTCTCTCATTGGCTGAGGAATGAGCCACTCTCTTAAAGGTACTTGTCCTCTCCACAGGGAAAGGGACCCATATTAGGAACGGTAATGTTCCCCATCCTTCAGCTCCCAGGTGGGAGCCGGAGCTGCTTCAGTAAGATCTGTGAAATTCTGGAATCTGGCTACTTCCTGAGGTTCTGTGTAATCGATTAGATCAGCACTGCCTTCTAGGAGCTGATAACCAACCCTCTTCTTCGGTTTTGAGTTGTGGGGGGGTGAAGAATGGGTTAATTAGATTATGATGGGAGATTCTTTCAATTACGGCCCCTGCGCAGGCTCTTTCATCACTTCTAGTGGTTGTAGTTTGGTAGGTGTATGCCTCAATTTTTGTTCTCATGCAAAGTCCTTAAAACTGTCTAGCATGTGGGTGGAACTCCTTCCTAATTTTCAGCAATGATTGCTGATCCTATTTGTTTAGATGTTTGAATGGGAACCTGTAGAGGAGGTAGAGTTAAAGATGTGAACTTAGAGGGCTACCTTGGACCAAATGTCTTCAAGATGACTTGTTGTAGAGATACTTGTTCCCGTCTATCTGTACAATGAGATGCATATAATTGTTCTTGGGGGATGTTTGAAGAGGGAAAGGGTAGATTTTGATTTGTATGTATGGCCTTGAGACTTTTTCAGTGAAATTTCATGGTTATCTGTTTAGTTTCTATAATATATATGCTATAACATATAATTTATGTATTTGAGAATTTATGGGAGTTCCATAATGTGGCTCAGCAGAAACCAACCTGACTAGTATCCATGAGGACATGGGTTTAATCTAGTATCCATGAGGACATGGGTTTAATCCCTTAACCTCACCCAGTAGGTTAAGGATCCAGTGTTGTGGTGAGCTGTGGTGTAGGTTGCAGTCACAGCTCACTCAGATTCTGTGTTGCTGTGGCTGTGATGTAGGCTGGCAGCTACAACTGTGATTCAACCCCTAGTCTATGCTGCACCTGCGGCCCTAAAAAAAAAAAAAAAATAAATAATAGTTTATAAAAACTAATGAGTACTTTTTGAAGCTTAAAATTTATTAATCAGTCTTTATTTATTTAATCATGAACCTCATCTAAATTATTCTTACCTAAGTCAGTGTTTTACACTTAACCCAGATTTTGTTTCCTCTGTGGGTATATGTGTAGTTGGTGCTATTTTCTTTTTATTTAAAAATAAAGATGAGGGTGTTCTCTGGTGGTCTTGTGGTTAGGATTTAGCACTTTGAATACTGCGGCCTGGGGTGTAATCCCTGTTTTAGGAGCTGAGATCCTGAGATCCCACATCAAATTGCTGCATATCCTGGACAAAAAGAAAACAAAAAGGTTTTTTTTTTTGGCCGTTCCCAGGCTAGGGGTGGTATGGGAACTTCAGCTGCCGGCCTACTCTGCAGCCATAGCAATGCTGGATCCCAGCCTCATCTGCAACCTATACCAGAGCTCACGGCAAGGCCAGATCCTTAACACACTGAGCGAGGCCAGGGATTGAACCAGTGTCCTCATGGATACTAGTTGAGTTCATTACTGCTGAGCCACGATGGGAACTCCAAAAAAGATGTTTACATAGCAAAGCAGCAGACATTTTCATGTGTCATTTTGTCATGTGATGTTTTGTCATGGGAAGGGTCCCCAAATTTCTTGAACCCTTGGGAAAATTTCTTAATGTGCATATTAAAGAATAAAAAATATAAAAACATTTCTAACTGCTAAAATGTAGCTACTCTACCTTCTGTCTTTAGAATATTATTTGTAAAAGAAAACAACAACAGGCTAATCTGCGCCCTCAATGTGGATTTGGAACTATTTGGGGGAAGACACAGGTTGTTTTCTTTCATGCAGTTCTAGGCATGAAATCTGCCATCATGCTGGGCAAATATGTATGTATTGTGTTTTGGGAGAGAACTATCAGAAACTGCCCATGCCCTGTTGATGGGCATTTAGGTTGCTTCCATGTCTTGGCTATTATAAATAGTGCTGCAGTGAACATTGGAGTGCATGTGTCTTTCTGAATTATGGTTTCCCCCATAGATGCTATAGGAGTAGGATTGCTGGATCATATGATAGTTCTATTTTCAGTTTTTTGAGGAACTTCCATACTGTATTCCATAGTGATTGGACCAATTTACAGTCCTATGAATGGTGTAGGAGAGTTCTCTTTTCTCTGTACTCTCTCCACATTTATTATTTGTGACTTTTTGATGATAGCCATTCTGACTTATATAAGATGATACCTCATTATAGCTTTTATTTGAATTTCTGTAATAATTAGCATTGTTGAGCACATTTTCATGTGTTTTTTGGCTGTCTGTCTTTGGAACAATGTCTATTTAGATCTTCTGCCCATTTTTAAAATTGGGTTGTTTGTTTTTTAAATATGAACTGCATGAGTTGTTTGTATATTTTGGAGATTAATCCCTTGTCAGTCACTTCATTTGCAGATGTTTTATCCCATTCTGTGTGTTGTCTTTTTGTTTTGTTTATGGACTCCTTTGCTGTGCAAAAACTTTTAAATTTAATTAAGTTCCATTTGTTTACTTTTGTTTTTATTTTCATTACTCTGGTAGGTGGATCTGAAAAGACATTGCTGTGGTTTATGTCTGCCTATGTTTTCCTCTAAGAGTTTTATTGTATCTGGTCTTATATTTAGGTCTTTAACCAATTTTGATTTTATTTTTGTGTATATAGTATTAGAGAGTGTTCTAATTTCATTCTTTTACATGTAGTTGTCCAGTTTTCCCAGCACTGCTTATTGAAGAGACTATCTTTTCTCCATTGTCTATTCTTGGCTCCTTTGTGGTAGATTAGTTGGCCATAGGTGTGCAGGTTCATTTCTTGGCTTTTTCTCCTGTTCCATTGATCTATATATCTATTTTTATGCCAATACCATACTGTTTTGATGACTGTAGCTTTGTAGTATAGCCTAAAACATCCCTAATGGGGAAAAGGAATCACTCACTCATGTATAGGAAACACAGCATGTTCCATATAGAATAAACCCAAGGAGGAACACCCTAAAACACATGTTAATCAAACTGACCAAAGGTAAGGATGAAGAGAAACTATTGAAAGCAGCTAAGGAAAAGCAACAAATAACATGCAAGGGAACCCTGATAAGATTACCAATGATTCTGATGAAACCAGTTGTTTACACACGTCTCACATATATCCTGATTCTAGTGATTTTTGAAGAGCAAATTTGTGACTTTATAGAAGTGAATGTGATGCATTTTTGGTGTTATTTTGGCCATTGATTCTGGTTGCTTAGTCCACACATCTGTTGCTGTTGCTGTTTATGGTGACAGTGCTTCTCTGCATTAATTCCCTTCAAAATGAAAAATACTGCACAGTTTTGTAAAGAGTGTATTGTTCAAGGGATAATTTGCATCAGATCCCACAGATCTCTTTTGTGCCTGTTTTCTGGGAAAATTTCTGCTTGAATTTTTATCAGTCTGATTCAAAATTTTGTGATGAATCTGTTCACATTAGCATCTCTCTGGCCTGAGGCATCCATTTCTATTTCCTGTGTGGCCATCTTTTCATCTCTAGGTTTTACAAATTGATGAAGTCCAACAACAACTAGTGGCTCAAAGCCAGCAGGAAACACATGTAAAGATCATTTCTTATCTAACTCATCCTTTCTTTCATTAATTGTAGCTATTTGATTGAAGATAGCATCTTGGAATACAATACATTGCCATTCAAATCTTTGAATTTAGATGCTCGACTAGATCACAGGACCACTGCTCCTGAGCTGTCAAAGAAGAGTGAAAGGGGCCTCAGAGCTGCCTGTCTTTGGAGTGGTCCTACAGTGTTCAGATGAAAATTGAGATACTCTGGATTTAAAATTGGCATTCCTGAGGATAATGAAGCATCTCACTGACAGCAACATTTCTGTACCCTTGTGTGTTGAGTCTATCAGGAACTTCTCAGTGCCGCTTTATTCTTCTTTATAAACATGGCAGATGTTCTGACCTTGGTGAGGCTTCACGTTGCTCCCCCAATACATCTCCTTGCTTTTTCTGACAAATCTGTCTTTATCTTTTTGCACCGCAGCTTCTTCATTTTCATTATTGAATCTTCCCCTTGTTCTTCATCTACTCTCAGATCTTGCACTGCTGTGGTTAGTTTCCAGGCCCCTCTCCATGCAAGAGGGTAGTTAGACAAAACGATCAGTGTGGCAGAGGAAGATGAGAGAAGGGTCTTACGGTGTGGCCAGTTGAGTGTCCCATCCTCTCCATGGTTCCCAGGCCCCTGGCAGCTGGAGCAGCATTATTCATGTCAGCTCTGGGTTTGGAAGAGCCTCACTGTGGTCGTGATTCTCTATGTTAGAGTTACGCTATGGGCGACTTGGATGAAATAAAGATTGAGGTTATTTGGAAGTCTCCTCGTTAAACCGCATGTCTTTTGAGCCTATAGATCACATCATTCATACTACAACCATTTTGTCTTGGGAGAGTTTTACATTACATGTCTTTGCTCTTTTATTCAAAAAATTATTTTTGGTCTTTTTCGGCCTGTACCCATAGCACATGGAAATTCCCAGGCTAGGGGTCCAATTAGAGCTACAGCTGCCAGCCTTCTCCACAGCCACAGCAATGCCAGATCCGAGCCGAGTCTGTGACTTACACCATAGCTGGTGGCAACGCCAGATCCTTAACCCACTGAGTGAGGCCAGGGATAGAACCCACGTCCTCGTGAATACTAGTTGGGTTCATTACCGCTGAGCCACACCAGGAACTCCTCAAAAATATTTTTTAATTAACTTCTAAAACAGGAATGGGGTTTACTGCCACATGTAATAGTTGTTCTCAGCCACTTTTCCTGACAGACAGCCTTCTCCTACTGCTGTAGCTCTCCTCAGGCTCCAGCAACAGCTCCCTCTGGTAGGCTGAATGAGGGACCCCGATGAAATCCACGTCTGAATCCCTGGAACGCATGCATATTACCTCCTATGAGAAAACAGTTGTTGCACCTGTGATTAAGTTAAGGGTCTTCAGGTGGAGAGATTGTCTTGGACTATCTGCACAGGCCCTAAATAAAATTACAAGTATCTCTAGCAGAGGAAGATTAAGGGCGATTTGACTACATGCAGATGAGAAAAAAGCCCTGTGATGGAAGCAAAGTCAGAGAGAGTAGATGCCACATTGCTGGCTTTGAAGATGAAGGAAAGGACCTTGAGCCTAGTAGTGCAAAGAATTCAGCCTCAGATGCGGGACAAGGCAGGGAAATAGAGGCTCCCCTTGAATCTCCAGAGGAGGAGTGACCCAGGTGACTCTTTGATTTTAATCTGATAAGACTCGTCTTGGACATCTGACCTCCAAAACCAGAGGAGAATCTATTTCTCTTGTTTTTAGCCACTGTCTTGCTTGTTTGCTTTGTCTTATTTTGTTTTGTTCTATCATAGCAATAGGAAACTAGTACACTGCCTTTGCCCTTCCAAGCCTAGTGGAAATTGTTCTTGCTGTTGCTAACTTCAAGTTGCTTCACCACCCTATGCGAGTCTCCCTTAACCTGCGTCCACCTTTGTAAGATGTCTCGTTCATTACAGTCTGTTGAACCGCCTTTTATAGAATGCTGCTACTTTCCTGCTGGGACCCTGATTGATACACCTCTCTTCCTCTGCCAAGGGCAGGAGGACTATGACAGGGAATTCTCATTTTATTTTCATCAGGTTCCATGGGGAAAGGACCTTGGGCTTTGTTTTGCTGTGCCTGCTTTTATAAATGGATTGATTCATGGAGGAACACTGTCAGTCTGCATTTGGAAAAAGTATGCGTGGAAAAAGAAACAAAGGATCTTAAAATAATGATATTTACATTTAATACAAATATACCATATGATCCGACCTACACGTCTTCACAAGCAGTCGTTATTTTTTTTATCTAATGATTTTAATTTTTTTCCATTATAGCTGGTTTACAGTGTTCTGTCAACTTTCTACTGTACAGCAAGGTGACCCAGTCACACATGTATACGTCCATTCTTTTCCTCACATTATCATGCTCCATCGTAAGTGACTAGATATAATTCCCAGTGTTATACAGCAGGATCTCATTGCTTATTCATTCCAAAGGCAATAGTTTGCATCTATTAACCCAAATTCCCAGTCCATCCCACTCCCTCCCGCTCCCTCTTGGCAACCACAAGTCTGTTCTCCATGTCCATGAGTTTCTTTTCTGCGGAAAGGTTCATTCGTGCTGTATATTAGATTCTAGATAGAAGTGATATCATATGGTATTTGTCTTTCTCTTTCTGACTTACTTCACTCAGGATGAGAGTTTCTAGTTCCATCCATGTTGCTGCAAATGGCATTATCTTGTTCTTTCTTATGGCTGAATAGTATTCCATTGTGTATATATACCACATCTTCTTAATCCATTCATTTGTTGATGGACATTTGGGTTGTTTTCCTGTCTGGCTATTGTGAATAGTGCTGCAATGAACATATGGGTGTATGTGTCTTTTTCAAGGAAAGTTTTGTCCGGATATATGCCCAAGAGTGGGATTGCTGGGTCATATGATAGTGCTATATATATTTTTCTAAAGTACCTCCATACTGTTTTCCATAGTGGTTGTACCAATTTACATTCCTACCAACAGTGCAGGAGGGTTCCCTTTTTTCCACACTCTCTCCACCATTTACTGTTTGTGGACTAATTAATGATTGCTGTTCTGACTGGTGTGAGGTACCTCATGGTAGTTCTGATTTGCATTTCTCTAATAATTAGTGATGTTGAGGATTTTTTTCATGTGCTTCTTGTCCATCTGTCTATCTTCTTTGGAGAGATATCTATTCAGGTTTTTTGCGCATTTTTCAATTGGGTTATTATTATTATTATTTTTTTGCTGTTGAGTTGTATACGTTGTTTGTATATTTTAGAGGTTAAGCCCTTGTTAGTTGCATCGTTTAAAACTACCTTCTCCCATTCTGTAAGTTGTCTTTTTTTTTTTTTATTTTTATAGTTTCCTTTGCTGTGCAAAAGCTTGTCAGTTTGATTAGGTCCCACTGGTTTATTTTTGCTTTTATTTCTATTGCCTTGGGAGACAGACCTGAGAAAACATTTCTAAGGCTGATGTCAGAGAATATTTTGCCTATGTTCTCTTCTAGGAGTTTGATGGTGTCTTGTCTTACGTTCAAGTCTTTAAGCCATTTTGAGTTTATTTTTGTGTATGGTGTGAGGGTGTGTTCCAGTTTCATTGATTTACATGCAACTGTCCAGTTTTCCCAGCAACACTTGTGGAAAAGACTGTCTTTTTCCCATTTTATGTTCTTGCCTCCTTTGTCAAAGATTAATTGACCAAAGGTGTCTGGGTTTATTTCTGGGTTCTTTATTCTGTTCCATTGGCCTGTATGTCTGTTTTGGTACCAGTACCACACTGTCTTGATGACTGACTTTGTAATAGTGCCTGAAGTCTGGGAGAGTTATGCCTCCTGCTTGGTTTTTGTTCCTCAGAATTGCTTTGGCAATTTTGGGCCTTTTGTGGGTCCATATAAATTTTTGGATTGTTTGTTGTAGTTCTGTGAGAAATGTCATGGGTAATCTGATAGAGATTGCATTGAATCTGTAGATTGCTTTGGGTAGTATGGCCATTTTTACAATATTGATTTTTCCAATCCATGAACATGGAATATCTTTCCATTTCTTTCAATCCTCTTTAATTTCCTTGATGAATGTTTTATAGTTCTCAGCATATAAGTCTTTCGCCTCCTTGGTCAGGTTTATTCCCAGTATTTGATTTTTTTGGGGTGAAGTTTTAAGTGTTGTATTTTTGTATTCCTTTTCTAATATCTCATTGTTAGCATACAGAAATGCAACTGACTTCTGAATGTTAATCTTATATCCTGCTCCTTTGCTGAATTTGTTGATCAGCTCAGGTAGTTTTGGGGTTAAGTCCTTAGGGTTTTTTTACGTAGAATATCATGTCATGTGCATACAGTGACAATTTTGCCCCTTCTATTCCAATTTGGATACTTTATATTTCTTTTGTTTGTGTGATTGCTGTGGTTAGGACTTCCAATACTGTGTTGAATAAAAGTGGCGAGAGTGGGTATCCTTGTCTTTTTCCAGATTTTAGTGGGAAGGCTTTCAGTTTTTCTCCATTGAGTATCATGTTTGCTGTGGGTTTGTCATAAATGGCTTTTATTATGTGAAGGTATGTTCCCTCTATACCCACTTTTTTTTTTCGTACTACTCAAATGAATTTATCACATCTGTAGTTGTCTAATGATCATCACAATCTAATTTCACAGGATTTCCATCCCACAGCCCAAGCACACACCCCACCCCCCAAACTGTCTCCTCCGGAGACCTTAAGTTTTTCAATGTCTGTGAGTCAGCATCTGTTCTGCAAAGAAGTTCAGTCTGTCCTTTTTTCAGATTCCACATGTCAGTGAAAGCATTTGATGTTTGTGTCTCATTGTATGGCTGACTTCAGTTAGCATGATAGTTCCTAAGTCCATCCATGTTGCTAAAAATGCCGGTATTTTGTTATTTTTAATGGCTGAGTAATATTTCATTGTGTATATGTACCACATCTTCTCGATCCACTCCTCTGTCAATGGACATTTAGGTTGTTTCCATGTCTTGGCTATTGCAAATAGTGCTGCAGTGAACATCGGAGTGCATGTGTCTTTGCGAGTCATGGTTTTCTCTGGGTAGATGCCCAGGAGTGGGATTGCTGGATCAAATGGGAGTTCTATGTTTAGTTTTCTGAGGCATCTCCATATTGCTTTCCACAGTGGTTGCACCAATTTACAATTGCACCAACAGTGTCCTAGGGTTCCTTTTTCTCCACACCCTCTCCAGCACTTACTGTTTGTCGACTTTTGGATGATGGCCATTCTGGCTGGTGTAAGGTGGTACCTCAGAGTGGTTTTGATTTGCATTTCTCTAATCATGAGTGATGTTGAACATCTTTCCATGTGTTTTTTGGCCATCTGTATGTCTTCTTTGGAGAGTTGTCTGTCTCTATACCCACTTTGGTAAAAGTTTTGATCATGAATGGATGTTGGACTTTGTCAAATGCTTTCTCTGCATCCATTAGAGATGATCATGTGGTTTTAGACTTTTCTTTTGTTATGTGATGTATAAACAGTCTTTATATTGTCAAAGCAAGGTTTTACATTGCTAATCATAATATGGGAATGAAATAACTCATACTGGAAGAGTTCATTCTTAAAATGTTTTTAGATAGTATGTGTTGGAGTTCTCACTCTGGAGCAGCGGGTTAGTGATCATACTTGTCCCTGTGGTGTTACTGGTTCGATCCCTGGCTTAGCACAGTGGGCTAAAGTTCTAGCGTTGCCACAGCTGTGGCCTAGGTCAGAGTCCATACCTGGCCTGGGAACTTCCATATGTCATGGGTGTGGCTGAAATCAGAAAAAAAATAGTATTTGTACTTTTTGAGAATAGGCCTTCTGAAAATCTTTTCTTTTTCATTGCTGGTTCATAAGTACCCAGTCTGGAAATTTAGGGTTGTCAGATGTTATTTCACACACACACAAAGTCTAATGGTTTACTGTGTGGTATTTCAGTCCTACTAAAGACACTGAAAGTCAGTTTATGGTTTTGCAACCGTGAAACATAAATATATTAAATGATATTATGCCAAGGTCCAGAATTCACCTGTACACTGGAGAACTTTTACACTCATGCCCTTATAGAATAACAAAATGCATTATCCTCTAGTGGATTGATTTAATAGCTTTTTATAGATCTGAACCAAGCAATTATTCCCAAACCCCAGCTATTCTGACCTTCTCATCATTGTTGCTACTGCTCTAAAAAGTGTTTTGTACGTTGTGTGGGTACTGAGCAGGAATCTTAAGCATACGCTATCCCTAAGCTCTAAGTTTTAATCTTTTGCTGTAGCTCTTCTTTTTTTTTTTTTTTTTTTTCTTTGTCTTTTTAGGGCCACACTTGTGGCATATGAAAGTTCCTAGGTTAGGGGTCTAATTGGAGCTGCAGCTGCTGGTCTACACCACAGCCATAGCAATGCCAAATCCGAGCCTTGTCTGTGGCCTACACCACAGCTCATGGCAATGCTGGATCCTTGAACCCACTGAGCGAGGCCAAGGACTGAACCTGTGTCCTCATGGATACTAGTTGGGTTTGTTACTGCTGAGCCATGATGGGAGCTCCAGCTCTTCTGTTCTGAAGAGAAGGAAGGTTTGCTAAGAGAAACTAAAAGCAGCAGACATGGCTTTGAAATATATAAAAGCATGTTTTTTAAAGTGTTAAGGGAAGGAGGTCCCTTCAAGGTGCAGCAGAAACAAATCTGACTAGGAACTATGAGGTGGCGGGTTTGATCCCTAGCCTCACTTGGTGGGTTAAGGATCTGGCATTGCCCTGAACTGTGGTGTAGGTCGCCGATGCAGCTCGGATCTGGCATTGCAGCAGCTGTGGTGTAGGCTGGCAGCTGTAGCTCCAATTAGACCCCTTACCTGGCAACCGCCATATGCTGCAGGTGTGGCCCTAAAAAGCAAAAAAATAAAAATAAACTGTTCAGTGAAATATTTATCTTTGTTTTTTACTTATGGGGCTCTTGATTGATTGATTTTCTACAGTTCTCCAAATAACAAAGTTTGCACTCCTTACATTAGCAGGTACCTTCCACCCAGCACTCTTCCGAGTGTATTTTATTTTCCTTACAGTATTTATTACCTAAAGAATTATCTTAGTGCGTTTATTTTATTTATTTTTATTTTTTCGAACCGGAGTCAAATCGAAGCTACAGCTGCTGCCTACACCACAGCAACAGCAACACGGGATCCAAGTCATGTCTGCAACCTGCACCACAGGTCATGGCAATGCTGGATCCTTAACCCACTCAGCGAGGACGGGGACTGAACCCGCAACCTCAGGTTCCTAGTCAGATTCGTTTCTGCTGCGCCATGATGGGAACTCCCATTTATTTGTTTTTGAAATCTGCCTCCTCTGAAAGAATATAAACCTCACAAGGATCAATACCTATTTGCTCCCTGGGTCTTTGAAAGTATTCAGCATATAATGAGAACGGAAGGAAATGTTTATGAAACAAATCAAGATGTCATCAGCTTTAGGCCTTTAGATGGTCAAGTTGATTGTGTCACAGGTTATTTGTTGACAGCTATGTTTATAATGCTACATATTTTCTCTGAAAAGATATAAAGAAAAGAAAAAAAGGAGTTCCCGTCGTGGCACAGTGGTTAATGAATCCGACTAGGAACCATGAGGTTGCTGGTTCGATCCCCAGCCTTGCTCAGTGGGTTAAGGATCCGGCGTTGCCGTGAGCTGTGGTGTAGGTTGCAGATGCGGCTCGGATCCCGTGTTGCTGTGGCTCTGGCCTAGGCCGTTGGCTACAGCTCCGATTCAACCCCTAGCCTGGGAACCTCCATATGTTGCGGGAGCGGCCCTAGAAAAAGCAAAAAGACAAAAAAAAAAAAAAGAGAAGTACCTTAATATTTTGGGCCAAGAAGTGTGTCCCAGACAGATTTCATCACCAAAGTAGACCTAAATTCAAGGCTGGCACCATCTATCTGGAGATGTTCCATTGCTCAAGAGTCAGGGATAAGTCCTCGTTACCACTGATGCTTGACTTTAAACAATTTAAAGACATGCTGTAACTCCCACCCCTTGTACTCCCAGAATAAGATCAAGGATTAAAAAGCTCCAAGAGTTTCCAATCTCAGTGGAAAATTGGCTGTCACATGGAACGAGATATATACTAACTGATTTTGCCATGCAATTGGGTTCCTAATGAAAGCAGCATAAAACAAAACTGCACCCCTCTGTATTTTGTTTGCACACCTTGTACCTGGAATAAAATGTAACTGCTGTAAATCTTTACGTTGGATTCAATAAAGCAGTAACATTGTCCTGTGCAAACTGACCATTTAGCTTAATGACTGATTTGTTACCCCATTAACGTGTCCCATGCCTGGTGTTGGGGCTCCCCGCTAACTGAGTCGTTGTTAACTACTGTAATGAACAGATTCTTCCAAGGGGAAAAACATCTTACACTGGAAAGTTAGTGATGTCGCCGACTGACATTTTAAAGGTGGCCGTGGAATAATGAATAGATTTTAAAGTTTAATCGTGAAGGCATTGTAGGACCTCAAAAAATAGCTTTCGAAATGAAGTAAGTGGAAGAAAAAACATGTAGAATCTTGTCAGGGCTTTGCAGTTTGGCACATTACATGTCAGATTTCTTAGCTGCTACTTAAGAAATCCCTGTAGTCAAATCGCATGGTTCGGAAATGTGATACTATTATTAGGAGTCGCGCCATGCCATTTATTTTCTCCTTTTGACCAGGATGCTCTCTGACGTTAAAATACCCCTCGCATCCTCTGAAGAAACAGATGAAGCTATGAAGGGGGTCGATTCAGAATTAGAATAAGCTCGTGGGAAGGTGCAGTGCCCTCAGAGGCACCTTAGATGTGGAGAAGAGAATGGATGACTTGAAGCCAGTTCTTATGACTGGCGGCTGGTGTAGGGAATGGCTAAGCTTGTAAGTCACGGGTGGTCTAGCCTGGATGCCTCTACTGGAGATAATAATTCATGGCTTTAGGATAATGTGATTAAAGTTTCCCACAGTTTTATCAACCTTTATAAAGATGTCACATAAGCCCTTTGTTTCACAGAAGAAACTCTAATGTCTTTCGCTTTGAGCTTTTGTAACATCCAAAGGCCTTTCTGCAAAGCAGATTCATCTTTGTCTTCTTTTCGAAAGCAAACTCTCTGGCAGTTTTCGATATGTGATTTTCCAAGATTATATTAGTATCCACTCCTTCAAAAACATATTAAATGAGAAAAATGAAGCCATAAACATGTTGGAGGAAAACAGTCATGAATATTTATATAACCATGCGGGGGAGGGAGGAGTCCTCTTTGTTCTTGAAAGGCTGTCTCAGCATGGCACAAAAAGGCAGAATTCACAATGGAGAGGTCCATGCATTTCTAGTAAATAAAAATTAAAAACAAACCTCTGAATGCCAACCCACAATAAAGTTCAAAGGCAAACTAGAAATGGAATCACAGCATTTCTGCAGTGCAGGCTAAATGTTAATTTGCTAAATGTAAGATGCTCTTTTAAAAGTAAATAAGGGAAATTGGACATAACCTAAATACTCAACAATGGGGGACTGATGAAATAAAATCTGGGCATCGATAAAACAAAATAAAAATATGTAGTCATAAAAATAGAATTTTGTATTGGACATGGGAAGATGTTCAGAATATAAATGGGAGAGGCAGTTACACAGTAGAAATTTGATAAATATTTCTACTTTTACTAAATGTTAAATGACTAGCACAGAATTCTGGAAGAGTAAACAATAATGATGATCCTTAGTTGGTGATATTTTAGGGGATTTTTTGATGATCCAGTTTGTCTAAAATGAGCATGAATTACTTATGTAGAAGTACAAAGAATTACATCAAGGTGTATTAAATACACCATGGCTATATCACCAGTGTCAGACTGCTGGTTAAAATATTCTTTCATTTTTATTTTATTTTGGTGAATTACCATCAAAAGTCCTTTTAAGTGGATGTCTTTGGAAATCATATTACATCTTCCAGATCCTTGAGGGGCATAAGCTGATGTTTAAAGTTTCTGTTGATGGGCTATAGGATGACCTGATATGTGGAATTCTGCCATCCTGGAATTTATAGATCAAGGGAAAATGATGCAGCTGCTTCTTATATCTGTGCACCACAGAGGACCACAACCTAGAAATGATGCTGGCCATCACTGCCATTGCTCATGCTGGGTAATAAAAAGTCTCTGGCCATCAATTCCCCACTCCTGCCATGGCTGTGCTGACAGAGCTCCATGCCAGGAGCTTAGCCAGGGAAAGGATTCCTGGAAAAACTTACATGAAAAATATGCTGCCACAGTTGGACTGCTTTCGCTAGTGTCTCGTTGTGGTTTACCACTGGTGTGCCAAATAGAGATTGAAGGGACCCGTTCTTGCTCTTACATAGTTTTCTCTACTTCTCCCCGCATGGTGGAAGTATGGTATTAGGTGTAACTAGGCAGGGCTTCTGAACCTGTATTATGATTCTGCTGTGCTACTTGCTAATATGTAACCTTGGACAAGTTACTTAACTTCCCTATTCTTTGCTTTTCATATCTGTAAAGCGGATTTGATATGACTACCCATCTCACATAGGGTTGAGGGAATGAAATGGGATAATACATGTAAAGAACTAAGACAGTGATTGGCCCGTAATAAGTACTCAGCACATGTCAGCTATTGCTGTTGCCGCAAGGTTCGTAACCCATCCAAACGCTCCTATGTTTGAAGAATGTCCTTGGTCATCGTACAATTCCAGGAGTGGCTGAAAGGGCTGGTTTGTACACATCCTCGGAGTTCTAACTCAGAGCTAACCTAACCATGTGGTATTCAATCATTTTAACAACTCTAGGAGTTGATACTGTATTCTGGCTTCCATATGATAATAGGTTTGACAGGACCCATTCTTTTCCAGTCCCGCAGAGTCCCTCTTCCTGCACCTTCCGTCTGACTTCCTTTTACAGAATTGCCTGGAATTCATAGGTCTGAATTCCAGCAGCGCTCCTGACTGCTCCTGACTACCTCCCCTCCAGCAGACTCCATACTCCTCAGGGGGATTTGAAGGGTCCTAAGTAGCCCATTTTAAGAATTGCTGGTGGATCTGCTATGGCCCTTTATCATAGTTCTAGACGTAGATTTCGCTCAGTTTTGGTGGTTGACCTTAGACTTTCATTTCCTCTTGATTTTAGGGTACAACCTCTGTTTGATCATCTCAGGACAGGAGTCTTGCTGAACTCTGGCTTCTGCCTCCCGTTGCCACACCACATCCATGCAGTCTTCTTCAAGCCCCTACCTCTGGTGTTCCTGTTGCCTTCTTTTCCAACCCCCGCTCTGTTTTGTCCACTTGTAGGCTGTCCATTGACAGAAACCACCTGCTTACTTGAGCCTCTGCCTAATGGCTCTTGGCGCCTTCCATGTGCCACTGGCCAAGGCAGATTTGGTCCCTGCCGGAGAGTCATTGGATCAACAGCGTGCTCTCTGGATTAGCTCTGTTAGGCCGATGGGTCCTTCCAAATCTGTTCATTTTGCCAAAAACAAAGCTCCACCTCTGGGATCTGTGGTTTGTTCATGTCAGAACCCTCTTCTCAACTCTTTTTTGTGGTCATTAACGCCAGCCAATAAATGAACTCTTCGCCCCCATTCTATGAGGACAGAGGCGGGTGCCATCATTGACCCGAGTTACCATTAGCATAGGAGCATTTTCCCATCTGTCCATGTGGGGAGCTTGGGAGTTGTCCAAATGGAAGACGCTTCTTGCTTTTGAATGGCGGGAGGGGGTCAACTGACCACCTCGACTCATGCTCAGCAAGCCAAAATGAGCTCATTTCACTTTGAAATAATGAAATTGTTTATAAAATTGTATTGATTTCTTAAGACTTTAATGTTCAAATATTTTTCATCAGCCATCAAGAGATAAAGATGCTTGCAGAAAGCAGAAAATAGAAAAGTCAATTCTGTGACGAGTGGAAAACTGCATTACTTGAAATTCTCTTGCCCGTCTTCTATAAAACTGAAAACAGGCAAAAATAACCTCTTATTTGCATATAAAATAGCTACCTAAAATTGGTCTACAGCTTATCTCATGCTATAAACACAAGGCAAGGAGAAAATACACATTTGTATGTACAGCTTATGTCGAAAAGTCTAGTTAAACCTAAATTATGCATTTCCATTCAGGAAAAACTTGTCCACCAATAGAAAACTGCAGCCATTTGGCTGGCAAAACACTCCAAAAGTTCACGTGGTAGGAAGAAGCTTCCTATGTTTGTACAAGCTGTTGGTTACACTGCAAAGCAAAGCATTTGATTAAAATACCATTTCTCAGCCTCCTGTGGAATGTGGCTGCACTACTGAGAAAGTGTCATCATTTTTGAGGTTGGTAAGTGTGACTCATAGGGTAGAGAGAGCAGGAGCAGGCAGGGAGACTGCAGTGCAGATCTGATGCTCATGAAGCAGAGGAGGATTGGGTAGGAAGAGTCTCAGATTAGTACAGCTCCAGGGTAGGTTCAGCCAGGCTGCCACAAGGTTAAGAGCGCTCAGCAGGAGATTCCATTGTTGGGCAGGGTTAGCCTGGGGAGTACATGGCCTCAGCATGCATGTTGCATTAGATTCCAGATCGTGGCAGGTAGGGGCTGTTAGCTAACTGCAGTCTCCGAAGGGAGATTGGCATGCCTACCACCATGACTGCTATGGTGGCCATTTGGTGCCTTCAAGCTTTTCTAGTTGGTCCTGGTGGGAAGATTAATTGTATCTTCTACAGTGTTCCATAGCCACAAGCACACCCTTGAATCTTATTTGTTTTAACAAAATTTTTACTATAGTTTGGTAGCAAGGATTGGCAGTCATGAACCATTTCTGTTTGGAAGTTCTTTGCAAAATGACACAAACTTAAAGAAGAAAGAGACAGTCTCTTGTCTGATAAATTAGTTGTCTTTTCTTCCTTATCGGGACGGAGGTTCTCTGGTGTCTACTACCCAGCAAGGCCTTAGAAGTGAAGAACCACCAGAAATGAAACTTCTACGATAAGTGGGAAACAACTGCTAGGTTGTCAAGTCTTTTGGTCCTCAAATATTTTCTCTATTAGTCTTTCCTCGTTGTAGCCTCCTCATTCCAGATCTTTTCCCACTATCAAGGTTAGTAATGGCTTGCTTTCTTTTTAATTTTTTAATTTTATTTTTTATTTTTTGCTTTTTAGGGCCACACTGATGGCATATGGAGGTTCCCAGGCTAGGAGTCGTTCGAAACTACAGCTACCGTCCTACACCACAGCAACACAGGATCCTTAGCCCACGGAGTGAGGCCAGGGATCAAACCTGCAACCTCATGGTTCCTAGTTAGAGTCATTTGTGCTGCGCCACAATAGGAACTCATCTTTCTTTCTTTCTTTTTTAAAATATTTATTTACTTATTTTTTGGCTGCATCCTTAGCATATGGACTTTCCAGGGCCAGGGATTGAACCCAAGCCGTAGCTGCTGATCTATGCCAAACCCTTTAACCCACTGTGCTGGGCCAGGGATCGAACCCAAACCTCTGTAGTGATCCGAGCCACTGCAGTTGGATTCTTAACTGACTGTACCACAGTGGGAACTCCTGCTGATGACTTTCTAAGGCCTTGATGAGTGGGAGGAGATAGGAAGGTGTGGGCATGTAAGTGATCTCTGCCCATACTAGGTGAGTCACCTAAAGTCAAGAATTACTTTTATTTAAATTATCTTTGTTTATAGATTGAAATGCGTAACAGGTACTCAATTTTTGAATAATTGAGCAAAGAACAATGTAGATGGCTAGCAGTGAGCACAGTTCACATTGGACTGCATCAGGTAGTAACAGCAGGATTTTACGGAGCCCTCTAGACTGCAGTGCTCCTTCTCTCCTGAGTTTCCAAGCAGGGAAGTTTTATTATGGTGGTTAGTTGCTCCCTGAGAGATACAACCCCCCCCCCCGCCCCCGCCCCTGCTACTGTAATGGAAGAAGTAGGAAGGTACGTTTTGAAGATGGAGCTCATAATTGTAAAAAATTATGGAGAGTCAGTGGGGCATTGGGTGATGAGGCAAAGTTTAATGGGTAGTGTTAAAGGGAGATTGGAACACTGTGGGCTGGTTGGGCAAATGCGTCCCCCTGCCTGTTGTTGTAAATAAAGTTTTATTGGAACACAGCCACACCTGTTTGCTTCCATATTGTCTATGGCTGCTTTTATGCCAGAACCGCAGACTTGAGCAGTTTCTGAAGCCAAGAACATTTACCCTCTGGCGCCTTAAGAAAATACTTAAGATCCCTGGGAGACAGGCTTAGCGTGGGCGTTATCATGGATTTTACAGTTTTGTCTGGAAGCAGGAAGACTGTTGGAGGAGATTTTATTAACATAGTTCCAACATCTTGGCGACACTGGCTCCTCTTTTTCCTGTCTCCTGGATATGTCTCCTCACCATGGTCTTAGTGTTTTCCTACCTTTTCCTTTTTGATCTTCCCCTTATATGACATGTTCTTGTCTCCTTTTTCTCTTCCTTTCCCCTGCCATCATTTTTTCTCTTTTTACCTCGAGAATCTCAACTTGCCACATGTCCCGCCTAGTTGTTCATCTGTAAATAGGGATGAAATTATGCATCCCGTGGCCTTAGGCTGTAATTTGCCTTCCAGGTTAGCATTTCCAGTACCAGGTTCTCCTAAGGCCAAGCACACCTGTACCCTCCCCTGAAGTACAGAATCCCACAGTGTATTTCACACTGAATCCCTCACATCACTTGCTTTTGGATGCATCTTGCTACACCAGTTTATGTGAGTGTCACCACCTGCAGTTTAAATAATGGACAATTTCACTGGCTCAGCATAGCCTCTGGCTTTCATGTCATATTTCTTCCCTGCCTCCTATAAAGACATGCCTACTTTTTTCCTCCCCCAGGTTATTACAAATCTAGTCACTATTACAGAAGCACAATTTTCTAGTCCCTTCAGTTTTGCTTGTATCGATTTTTAGCTCCATTTTATTTACATTGCTTTTAATGTAATATGTGGGCATTTTCATTCATACAGGTGACTCGATGAAGGAATAGGGTGCTCTGTACTCAGCAAGCAGTTTTTCTTATTTGAGATCCCTTGTTTTAATTAAGCAGGAGAGTGATTTAAGTAGAAGGTGCCTCCTGTAGGAAATTTTATTAGTGCGTGACGTCTAGCATGATTGCTGTCATTTACCATAAGCAAACCAAAACAGAGAGGATTCGGGGAGTGTCAGTTAAGGTGACCTACGTTCAATAGGATACAATTCTATATTCCCACACATCTAGGACTTACATTCTGTGCAATGGACATCTACTTCCCACTTAGTGGATTGGGAAGAGATCACCATTAGTACCACACCTTTCCCGGAAATCATCTTTGGAAAGGTTATGTTACAAAGAAAGAAAAAGGAAACTGTATAGTATTTAAGAATGTTAATGTAATTTAACGTAATAGTAACGTAATTACCATAGTATGCACCGCATAAAATTTGCAACGCAGGCCACATTCAGTGTTAAAGGGCAGTTTCAGCTACTTAGGTAACAATGCCATGTACGATTTCTTCTTTCTTTTATTGGAAACTAATTTTGAAAGTCTTCATAAAGAGGCTCAAATGATGGTGGTTCTTGTGCGTAAGGAGGCATCCATTCATGGTTACTGCTCTTACGGAGGTTGAGAATTTCACGAAAATCCTAGTTTGAAGGAGGATGGTACAGAATGGCCACTCAAGACTGCCTACTGCCTTCTTCTGTGCCTTTCTGGACCTGCTTTGATTACTTCCACAAAATAGCTTTTAAACAAGCTGACCGGAAAGCTTTAGGGATCCAGCACAAAGCAACCTTGAGCCTGTGAACCCCTTTAACTCTCTTGAATTAAATGAGGTCACAAGAATATATTTAATATTGATACAATTTCTAACTCTATATTGAAATAGTGCTTTAATGAACATTGTTCATTATTGTATATTTTTTCTTAGAGTACATTCATAGAAATGGAACTTTGAGGTCAAAGGTAAACATATTTTTGAAACTCTTGATGTGACTGCAAAAATACGCATTTGAAAACTCACAGCAATGTGTGAGTGATCCTATTCTTTACTTCTCACTTTTCATCCACCTCTCCAGCATTTATTACTTTTCAAGACTGTCAGCCTGATAGATAAAAAGGGCAATGTATTGTATTGATTTGTGCCTCTTTGATAATAGAAAGGTAGACAATTTTTCATATTTTTATGGCACATGCATATTCCCTACCTCTCTAGCAGTATTGTTTAACTTTTCCATCTCTTTTACATCCTTAGTCTGTGTCTACCTGATCCCAGTCTATGTTTATGTAGAACTTATTCCAGCAGATAAGAGTGAAAGAGCCATTTAGAGCAGCAAAGAACTTTTATTTTTTTTATTTTTTTATTTTTTGTTCTTTTCAGGGCTGCACCTGCGGCATATGGGGGTTTCCAGGCTAGGGGTCAAATTGGAGCTGTAGCTGCTGGTCTACGCCACAGCCACAGCAACGCCAGATCCAAGCTGTGACTGCGACCTACACCACAGCTCATAGCAATGCCAGAACCTTAACCCACTGAATGAGGCCAGGGATCATGCCCGTGTCCTCATGTACACTAGTTGGTTTCATAACTTGCTGAGCCACAAGGGGAACTCCTGAAAAATATGTTTTATTTGGATACCTTAGAAACCTGCATCCTCATGGATACTAGTCAGGTCCATTACTGCTGAGTCACAATGGGAACTCCTGCAAAGAACTTTTTAACAGTTAGGATTATGCCTAAGTAGAATAGGTTACCGTTTGAGACAGCAGACTTCTTACTAGGAACATCTTCGGAGATTCCTTGAGTTGCCAGAAGTTTGGAATAGAAGAATTCAGCTATCTAACCAATCTCTGAAATCTCGGGATCCCTTTGAATTTTGTATAAAATATTTTGCATTACGGCTCCTTGTGTGTTGTCTGAAGAAGAAGAAAAAGTAAAGCAAAAACCTTTGTGTTAATAGTCGAATATAGTTGGAAGACACTTGCCCCTTTTAGACAGTAACAGCCAGTAAGGTGACTTCTGTTGACTTCCGTGCACCTGGACTCAGGTGTGTACCTGCAAAGAACAGGTGGGGAGGGGAATGGGGGGATGTCATTCTGCAGGGGAAACTCGGTGAGTGCTCAGCACGTGCAGGGGTTGGCTTTCGTTACATACTCTTTTCAAGTAACACAGTAAGGCAACACCGGTGGCAATAATCGTTCTGACATGAAACATGACATTAGTTTTTTTCCCCGCTTTCAGTGTAAACAGTGCATTTATAGTCCACTTAACACTAAAAGGTAATTTTCTCCTGATGAACAGAAAAGTTGTTAAAAAAAAAAAAGGGGTCATAATATACGAAGAGCGGTGACTAATTTTAATGGAATTATGCATGCTTGATTCTTATTACCATAATTAGCTTTTCCCATGTTAGGTGTTTTGCAGGTTTGTATTCTAGTAGAGTCCTCAATCAATAGCAGCCTCATCAGGGCCTGAAAAAAAGTTCAAGCCAAATGAACTTTCCCATATGTGTGTAAAATAAACTGCCGTAAATTAACGGGAGGGTTTTTTTCCAGTGCTCTTGGAGAGCTTGAAATCACCAAGAATACATCTTTGTAGACATACAATTATATCATCTTTTGGGAGAAAAAAGATACTAAACAAAGTAAAAGTATGAAAGAATGTGCTATAGTGTCACCTTTTCTTATTTCTTCCCCTTTTATTCTTATTTCCTGTAGGGTAATTTGGAATCCTTGCTGTAATTAGATGAATTATTTTATAAATGGAGGGAATACAAAAAGGAAAAAGCAAAGAGTACGATATATAAAACTGAAAATGTAAGGGCCAGGCTTTGCCTGTAGCTCTCATTATATACTAAGGGCTACTATGAACTGTCTTCCATTTCTCTGGAAACATTTTCTCCTTTTGGTTGGTTCTTGTAGCACCATCATCTTGTATCATTAATGCCATCAAACATCACATACGATCCTATTCTGTATAAAATATATTGGCAGCACTGCAATTTTGAGGTCACAATTTGATGCTGATGCCATTATTGGTGACACCTACTAGGCACTTATAGTGTCCCAGGATCCTGGATCATATCTTTGGAGGTGCTTCATTATCTCATTTAATTCTCATAACGGTCTAATGAAATAGATGCTGTGTTTGAATCCATTATATAGTTGAGGAAAAGGAAGCTCAGAGAAGTTAAATAACTCCACCAAGGTTACCTATTTAATAAGAAACACAACTGGGAGAGGGACTCCAGAGCTGGCACGTTATATCAGTGTGACATACTATTTACCCGCTCACCATCTCAGAAAAATGTCAAAATTGACAGATATAAAGGAAATGTGGACAACTTACACCACGTATGCATTTGTAAAGTTAATGACTAGCACATAAGCAGAGGAGAACATAGCGGGGAGCTCTGAGCACGGGGGTGATGCTCATGGTGACGGATGTAGAGTAAGACTCATCGTTGGCAGTCTGGTTCAGCAGGTCCAGCTTCAATTTGAAATCCTCCAAAAGATTTTTTCCTATCTCTTCTTACCTGTTACTCTACTTTTCTCTCTTTCTCTGCTCCCATCATCGGTAACATGTCCACTCAAGTTCAATTTTACTGATTTTACTGATAAGATTTAAGGTTTATCCCATGGTAATCATCTTACTTATGTCTTATTCTTACCGTACATACACAAGCTGTCAGGGTTTGCATGTTGTAAAATTCAGCTAGAATTTTTCTGTCACTCCCTCACATACTCACGGAAGCTCATTCAAATTTTGCAACATGAAAGAGCTAAGGAAGTCATTAAGAATTCATTAGAACTCAACGGCACTAACTCTCAGGTCTCTGAAAATGAGCTGTGAACTATACAAGCCCCTGAAACTAAAATAGGAGCGGGGAGGGGGGGGGGAGAGACTGCAGGGGAGCTTTTAGGTTAAGCCTGGAGACAGGTTGGCAGTTGTTCTTGCCATGGAGGACGGGGAGTAAAGGGAGGTGGGGAGGGGAGCCCGCTGGGAACCAAGGTCTCATCCTGGTTCTGTTAGTGACCAGCTGAATGATCTTCAGCAAGGTGATTAAACTCACTTTTCTTGACTCTAAAGTGCAGTTAATGATGCCTGCCTTCCTGTCTTGCCTGAGGATTGAATGCTTGAGTATAAAACTCTTGGTACTGAACAAAGCCTAGCAAATAGTAAATGTCCAGTAAATGGTAACTTCCACCTTTCTTCACTCTCATACCTTCCTGGTGGTGAAAATAATACTTGGAGACTGATAACTGCTTGATGCCCCAAAGTATCATCATTGAAATTATAGCTACCATGGACTGAACAGATTGCATCCTTTCCGAGTGCTTCTGTGCCAGCTGTTCTTATGTTTACTTTGTAATTCAATCTTACACTATACTTGTGAGGTAGGTGCAATTATTCCCTATTTACAGAGGAGGAAGCTGAAGGTGTATAACTCTTGCCCTGAATCACTGAACGTGTAGCTGGGATTCCCGGGGCCAAGATGGATACCCAAATATTATTAAATTCTAACGTTAGTGTTCTTTTTGCCCAAATATTTGCTTGCATTAAAGGTCATTTTACTGAGATGATTACTGGGAAATTTAGATTACAAGTCTACATTTTGTTCTTTACCTTAAAATTTTTCCCATGAGCTGTTAATTTTTTTAAACCTTGATTTTGTAGTATTTGGTTCATACATAGGAATAGACATATGCACCATATGTCAGAGTTATAAAGCAAGATAACATACACTTGTCAATCCACCCCCACCCTAAGAACTAAGACATCTCCAAGCTTGTTGACCTTCCTATGTGTTCCTTCTAGATCTTCTCTCTCCTATTTGCTTTTCCTTTACTTAAAAAAAAGTAGTTTTATCATCTGTGTAAATATCTCTAAACAGTGCTTAACGTTACTCGTTTTGGAATTTTTTCCAAAATGATTTCATGCACACTCTGTCTTCTGTATTTTATGTTTTGAATTAATATATTTATTTATTTTATTTATTTTTATTTTTTGTCTTTTTTTGTTTGTTTGTTTTTGTTGTTGTTGTTGTTGTTGCTATTTCTTGGGCCGCTCCCGCGGCATGTGGAGGTTCCCAGGCTAGGGGTCAAATCAGAGCTGTAGCCACCGGCCTACGCCAGAGCCACAGCAACTCGGGATCCGAGCCGCGTCTGCAACCTACACCACAGCTCGCGGCAAAGCCGGATCGTTAACCCACTGAGCAAGGGCAGGGACCGAACCCGCAACCTCATGGTCCCTAGTCGGATTCGTTAACCACTGCGCCACGACGGGAACTCCTGAATTAATATATTTCTAAGATCCTTTTCATGGTATTTGTTATTGCTTGGAGTCATATTCATTTTCATCACTACATTGTAATCCACTGTTTTGCTCAGGATTTACCCATTCTCTTTTAGATGGATGTGGAAAAGCTTTTTCTAAAAACTTAAATTTTAGCTGTATACTGATATTCATGGAAATATCTTCTGATGTGCATGAGCAAGGGTTTCTCTAGGGTATGTGCTTAAAAATGGAAATGCTAATATAGAGGCTATGCACATGTTCGACTTCACTAAATGATGCCAAATGTATTCTCTAGGGGGCTGTATCAATTCACACCCTTGACAGCTCTCTGTAAGAATTTCCGTTGCTTCATGTTGTCCCTAAAACTTGGTGGTTACAGACTTACTACTTTTCCCTTACTCTGATGAGTACTAAGTAATCTCTCTTATTGCAGTGTCATGTTCTTGTTCCTAGTTGTTAATGAAGTTGAGCTGCTTTCTCAGTTTCTTGGCTGTTAGTATTTTCTCTTCTATAAAATTACTTTTTCATAATTTTTGACCATCTTCCTTTGGGTCGTTTGACTTTTTTAAAAAGTTCATTTGGAAGTTCCTGTCGTGGCTCAGTGGGTTAAAATCCAACAAGTATCCATGAAGATGTGGGTTCAATCCCTGGCCTCACTCAGTGGGTTAAGGATCTGGTGTTGCCACAAGCTGTAACATAGGTCACAGATGTGACTTGGATCTGGCGTTGTTGTGGCTGTGGTGTAGGCTGGCAGCTGCAGCTCCAGTTTGACCCCTAGCCCGGGAACTTCCATATGCTGCAGGTGTGGCCCGAAAAAGAAAAGAAAAAGTCATTTGGATGAGCTCTTAATATATATGAGTATTAATCTTCTATTGGTTATTATGTGTGGTGAATACTGTCGACTTAAAAATATGCACTATTTAAAAGCTGAGAGTTAAATTTTATTTGGGGCAAAATCAGGACTATAGCTCGGGAGGCAGCATTTCAGATAGCTCTGAAATGCCACTTGAAAGAGGTGGGGGGGATGTCCGTAAATATGTGATTTTGGTAAAGGGGTGCATGCAACCAAGCACGTGTTTTGCAGAAGGTCGCTCCTAGTTACGAGTAGATGTCACCGTGAGAGACTTTAGTGCTTTTCTAAATATGAAGAGAAGCAAGAATTGGGCTTATAAAATCTTCTCCTGAAAATATCTATCTAAAGACCTATTCTGCCAGATTTTTGAGAGCACACAGTACCTCACTCCTGATCTCCACCCTGAGCTCCTGTCAGGGGGTGTTGACGATTGGCAGCTGCAGTGGTTCATGATTCAATCCATGCAGAGGCTGACGGCAGGTGCCAGTCTGCAGTTCACAGTACTTTCTAATTTTTGATTTGTCCTTTCACTTTCAATGCTGTACTTTGTAATGCCCTATCCTTCTTTAATTCTATGTAGTAGAACTTATCAACCTTCTACTCTATGGCTAGCATTTTTTTATTTCAATGAAGTTCAGTGTATCGATTTTCCCTTTTATGGATTGTCCTTTCAGTTGCAAGTCTAAGAAATCTTTGCTCAGATTTTAAAGATTTTTTCTTTGCTTTTTTTTTTTTCCTAAAAGTTATAGTTTTACATTTTACAATTAAGTCTGCGATCCGTTTTGAGTTAATGTTTACAAAGTTGTGAAGTTTAGGTTGAGCTTCACATTTTGCTTATGGATGTACCATCACTTTCAGCATCATTTGCTGAAAGGGCTCTCCTTCCCCCACTGAATTGCTTCTGTGTTTTTGTTAAAAATCAGTTGAGAAGTTCCCATCGTGGCTCAGTGGTTAATGAACATGACTAATATCCATGAAGATGCAGGTTCGATCCCTGGCCTTGCTCAGTGGGTTAAGGATCCAGCGTTGCTGTGAGCTGTGGTGTAGGTTGCAGACATGGCTTGGATCCCTCATTGCTGTGGCTGTCGTGTAGGCCGGCAGCTGAAGCTCCAATTTGACTCCTCCCTTGAGAACCTCTGTAAGCCATGGGTGGGGCCCTAAAAAGACAAAAGATGAAAAAAAAAATCCATTGAGCACTTTTGTATGAATCTATTTCTGGGTCCCCTATTCTCTTTCATGGATTTTAGATTTCTCCCTGGACCCTCCAACTATCTTGATTACTGTAGCTAATAATATAATAAACATTAATATTGGTTAAACTGATTCCAGCCACTCTGTCCTTTGTTGTCAAGTTGTTTTATCTATTCTAGGGTCTATGCCTTTCCACATAAATTTTAAAATAAGCCTGTCCATGGCTACAAAAAACTCTCAGTGGGATTCTGATACATGTTGCATTCAATCTATAGATCAGTTGGGGAAACACTGGCATCTTTACTACGCTGAGTCTTTCAATCCATGAACACAGTGTGCCTTTCCATTTGTTTACAGCCTGGATTTATTTCACTGCTATTTGGTAATTTTCAGCATACCAATTGCACACATGCTGTGCTTTGAATATACCTAAGTATTTTCTTTCCTTTTTTTTTTTGTGTGTGGAAATTATAAGTGACATTTGTGATTTAATTTTGGTTCTGCATGTTTATTGTTTGGGGATGTGTGATTGATTTTGTGTTGATATGATATCTTTGATCTTTCTGATCTCACTTCTTCTGGGATGATTTTTGTAGATTACTTAGGATACTTCTAGGTAGAAAACCATGTCACATGCAAATGGAGGCAGTTTTAGTTCTTCCTTTCCAATGTGTCTGCCAATTTAAAAATAAATAAAAAATAAATGTACGGATTTTATTGTGATGGCTCGAGTTTCCAAAGTATATTGAAAAAGAGTGGTGAAAGTAGACATCAGACATCCTTGCCTTGTTGCTGATGTTCCGGGGAAAGCATTCAGTCTTTCACCATCAAGTGATGTTCACTATAGTATTTTTGTAGATGCTCTTTATCAAGTGGAGGTTAACACCTCTCTATCTCTCTATTCCTAACTTATTGAGAGTTTCTATCATGAATGATGTTGGATTTTGTCAAATGCTTTTTCTCCATCAAATAACATGGCCATCACTTGATTAGCTTTTGGGGGGTGGGGGTTTGTAAGAGGCAAAGGAAAAGAAACAGAGCCTGCACTGGGCTCTGGGCTTTTCAGCTGAAAATTACAGTGATTTATTGCAGTTTCTGGGCATGTTGGAAAGTAAATCTCTATTGTAGATAGCCCTGCAAATCCAGAGCTGTAGGAGGTTTAGAAAAATATGAGTTTTAACAGCAGGTGTAACAATGATGACAGCACTATAAGTCTAATGCTGAATTTTTCTAAGTTCCTTAAACATGATATTGGGCATGAGTCAATCATATGTTTCAATCTTTAAAGAGATGAAAAAGATCTTTTCTCTCCAAGTGCTTTTCTATTATCCTGTTTGCACTATCCAATCACAGAGTTGGTAGACTGTGTAGAAAGTAATACAGATTTTTATTGCGATCCACCGTTTATGCTTCAAGTTCACATTCTTAGAAAGATAAGACTCAAAACAAATGGTTAGCAAAAATTTTCCAAAGTCTGACATAAAATGGGATTTGGGGGTCTGTTTATACCAGAATTAAGCAATGCCTGCTAAAGCAAAATCTTCCAGATCAACTTGAGGTCTTGGAAAAGTTGCACCCAAAGGGCTTCATTTATATGATTCATCATCATTCATTCAGGCACTATTCACTGGTCCTCCTTCTGGGCAGGGTTGGGGCTGGGAAGTGGAAAGAATGCAGAGGGAAGTGTGCAGTGGACCTTGACATTAAAGAGGAAGAGAGACTCATAAACAACTCTAAGGTTGTAGCTAAAGCACAGCTAAGACATGGATGAAAAGTGACAAAGGAAAGCCTCCAAATGGTTCCTTGATATGACAGCATCCACCCATATGTTTGAAATAATCTGTATGACAATCAGAATCTTTCAGTTTCCATCTGGATATTTGTTGCATTGTCAACATGGCCCAGTTTTGAAGGTAAAGTGTTCATTTGGTGTTGCAACGTGATAGGTTCTTTCAAGTTCGTTTGTTTCCTTTCCCATAACATGTCTTGTTGCAGTGCCAATAATATATTTTTGGTGACATCACAGGTGAGGCATCCTTAAGTCTTCTTTCACTCAGCCCACTATGCCAGGCGGGCACAAATGCTCATTTGCATTGATGCTACCTCATTTGAAAACTACTGTCAAACACTTCAAGAAGGAGAAGGAAACCCCAGGAGGATTAGGTGATAATAATATTCAGTGCTATCTATTGAGAGCATTTACTTAATCAAAACAAAAGATGTGACACCTGGTGTAATTCTCTCATTCTTCCCCAGATGGGCCAGAGCCAGGCAGTGGGGCTGGAGCTGTGAAATACCTTCCATCAATGAGGAGTCCCTGAGTGGAAGTTTGAGCAAGGAGGTGAGGGGAGAGGGGGCCAGCCCAGCTCAGCAAGCTCTCAAGGCTTCCTGGCAAGTCACTTTGATGTGCCGTGCCTTTGAAGTAAATCCTTTCATATTGGGCACCCCTCTTCAACAATCTCTTCATTAGCCCCTGCAGTTTATCAGAGAGAGAGGAGTCTCTGATAATTACTTCTTTGAGGGGGTCAGAGAGAAGTGAGACAGGAGGAGATAAGAAAGACAAGGAGAGAGTGAGAGAGCAAGAACCCAGGAGGTGCGGAGACCTAGAGAGTGAGTATTAAAGCCAGTGGCATTTGAATCTGCCTCACCTATGTTTTAATTGCAACGTGTACCATTCAAATAACCAGGGCTGGGCTTTTATAAGGGTTTTTTAAGGGGATGTTTTAGACTCTTGTGTCCAGATTCTCGGATTCCTGTTTGATGCTGATAAGACTCCTGTTTACTTTCGTGTGTTGAAAATGATCATCAGTAAGGGAAATCTAGAGTCTTCACGAATATCTTTATTTCACCAGTTTTAGAAACTCTTTTAGAAACTCAAGGCTCATAATGGCCGATATCCTCAACCTGCAAAACGAATTTGATAATTGTATCTATTTCATGAGATCATCACGAGGAGGAAGTGAGGTGGTATTTGTAAAGTGCTTAGGCGTGTGCCTGGCAAAACAAATGCTGAATAGTTTTTATTAAATAGAATAAGAAAAAAGAGTAAAGGAATATAAAGGAAATAATAAAATGTGGCATGGAATTTACCTTGGTTAATTAGATCATCTGTCATCATTTAATCTTGATCTCTACTGAATTATTTTCAAAGTTAGGTTGAACACTCCAGAAAAGTCAGTGTTGTCCTGGCCTCCTCCCGCCATTAGTAGAGGATTCTGAAATTTCATATTGGTGCCACCTCTTCTAGTTAGCACAGAAGACACGGCATTTTTTTGTTTGTTTGTTTTTGTGTTTTAAATGACTGTACCCATGGCATACGGAAGTTCCCCAGGCCAGGGATCGAATTCGAGCCGCAGCTTCTACCTGAGCCACTGCAGTTGGATTCTTAACCCGCTGTGCCATGGCAGGACCTCCCAGAAGACATTGTTCTATTTTAATTATTTCCAGCTCCCAGGTTTCTGACTTCTGTGGTGTGAAGGAGGACACTTGTCCTTAGTTACTTAGGTTTTGGCAAGAAGATTATTGCATTGTCTCATGGTTTGGCCGAGATGTGGCCCAATGTAGCCAGATGCTACTTTTTTTTTTTTTTTTTGGTCTTTTTTCCTTTTCTAGGGCTGCTTCCCACAGCATATGGAGGTTCCCAGGCTAGGGGTCTAATCAGAGATGTAGTAGCCGCCGGCCGGCCTACACCACAGCCCCAGCAATGTGGGATCCCAGCTGCATCCGTGACGTACAGCTCACGGCAGTGCCGGATCCTTAAGCCACTGAGCAAGGCCAAGGATCGAACCAGCAACCTCGTGGTTCCTAGTCGGATTCGTTAACTACTGAGCCACAACGGGAACTCCATATGGTGACTGACTTTATCCAGTTAAAAGTTTCTCTGGCTTGAAATCTGATGAACAACATCATTTGGCCCCTCTTCCAGGAGGAAATTAAAAGTGGTTTCAGTTTTCATGTTTTCTTTCCATATTTGTGAGTCTCTTACCTTGTTTTGCAGAAGCAAAGCCAGAATAAAGCACTTGCCTCTTTTGACTGATATATTTACCTTAATCATCACCTTTTCAGCATGGCTTGACCTAGAATGCCCCCAGTGACAGATTTCTTGCTGCTGCTTTTGCAACAAGCTCAGAATATTAAGACTAAAAATGCACAGCACATCATTGCTAGTCCCCAGGTTAGAGCCTGGCATTTCAGTTTATGGCTTGTGTTCAGGCTTTAGGGTTTGGTGTGCTAATCATCCACTGGTGTAGATAGACATTGGCTGAAAACCTGACTTGGGGTCTGCAAAATAACTGCAGTTTCCTGTTTATTAAGCCAACCAATGTGTAAAGTTTACGATAAATGTCTGCAGTCTTAAGGTCTCAATAAAGAGGACACTGCCCCAGATCTGTGCATTCAGAATACCGAGAGTATGTCCAGTTTATCTAAAATAAAGCTGTGGGAGTTCCCATTGTGGCTCAGCAGAAACAAATCTGACTAGCATCCATGAGGACAAAGGTTCGATCCCTGGCCTTGTTCAGTGGGTTAAGGATCCAGTGTTGCCATGAGCTGTGGTGTAGGTCACAGATGTGGCTCAGATCTGGCGTGGCTGTGGCGTAGGCTGGCAGCTGCAGCTCTGATTTGACCCCTAGCCTGATAACCTCCATATGCTATGGGTGCAGCCCTAAAAAGATAAAAAGAAAAAAAAAATGAAGCTATGGCCATTTACTTTCTTTAGACCATCGTCTTAGGAACAAATACAATAGTTGCTCTTTGTGATACTGCTGCTTAGAACCAAAGCTAAAGGAAATCTAGGGACGCAGGTCCCAGTCTGTTCTATGGATGTGTTGACAGCACATGAATTAAATTGTATTGCACTTTTAGGGTCTACCTGATATCTCAGTATCCTGTGATTGAAAATTACTGTGAAATGGGATTCTGGGTTACACACTTGGCTGGAAGACTGATTCCCTACTTACCACATTGTCCTCTGTGAACAATGACACAAACAACTGGAACAACTACTGAGATGTTTTTAGTGACGGCTGTGTGCCTAACAGTGTGCTAAGTACATTAGTAATGTGTTCTGTCATTAACCCGCACATCAGCCTCATGAGGTATTTATATTTATCGCCATCTGATGGATGAAAAAACCAGGAGTCAGTAACCTTGTCAATCACACAGATGATAAGAGGTAGAGATGAGATTTGAATCTGGACCTATCTGAAGACAAAGCTGGTACTTTTAGACATTATGCTAATTTTGCTTTCTCAATGGCAAGAGTGCTTGTTTTCTGTATTGAGGAGTTACCGTATTGTGACATATGGCATGATGAGTTCATCGGTGTGCCTCCTATGACAAGGAATGCTGGCCGTAAAAGCTAATAGTCATTAAAATTTCATCTGTCTAGTACTTTTTTTCAAGTGTCCACATCAACATTTGATGCTCATGCTTTCTTAGGACCTTGTTGCAATCACCAGTTTTCTATGTATATTAATGTTTTCTTTAATGAAGGGAATCTATCCCAAAGACATAATGTGGACATTAAAAATTTTTTTATTAGAGTTGATTTGCAACATTCTTTCAATTTCTGCTGTATGGCAAAGTGACCCAGTCATACCTATGCATACTTTCTTTTTCTCATATTCTGTCATATTCTGTCACGAGTGATTGGATATAGTTCCATGTGCTGTGCAGCAGGACCTCACTGCTTATCCATTCTAAATGTAGTAGTTTGCATCCATTAACCCTAAACTCCCTGTCCATCCACTTCCTCTCCCTCCACCTTGGCAACCACAAGTCTGTTCTCTATGTTTGTGAATCTGTTTCTGTTCTATAGTTGGTTCATCATTGCATATTTTAGATTCCACCATATAAGTGACATCATATGGTATTTGTCTTTCTCTTTCTGACTTCCTTCACTTAGTATGAGAATCTCTAGTAGCATCCATGTTGCTGCAAATGGCATTATGTTGTTCTTTTTTATGGCTGAGTAGTATTCCATTGTGTATATATACCACAGCTTCCTAATCCAATCCTCTGTCGATGGACATTTGGGTTGTTTCCATGTCCTGGCTATTGTGAATAGTGCTGCAATGGAAATGCGGGTGCACGTGTCTCTTTTAAGTAGAGGTTTGTCTGGATATATGCCCAAGAGTGGGATTGCGGGGTCATATGGAAGTTCTATATATAGATCTCTAAGGTATCTCCAAACTGTTCTCCATAGTGGCTGTACCAGTTTACATTCCCACCAACAGTGCAGGAGGGTTCCCTTTTCTCCACACCCCCTCCAGCACTTGTTACTTGTGGATTTATGAATGATGGCCATTCTGACTGGTGTGAGGTGGTATCTCATGGTTGTTTTGATTTGCATTTCTCTTATGATCAATGATGTTGAGCATTTTTTCATGTGTTTGCTGGCCATCTGTATATCTTCCTTGGAGAAATGTCTATTCAGGTCTTTTGCCCATTTTTTCCATTGGTTGATTGGCTTTTTTGCTGTTGAGTTGTATAAGTTGTTTATATATTCTAGAGATTAAGCCCTTGTCCGTTGCATCACTTGAAGGTATTTTCTCCCATTCCGAAAGTTGTCTTTTTGTTTTCTTTTGGGTTTCCTTTGCTGTGCAAAAGCTTTTCAGTTTGATTAGGTCCCATGGGTTTATTTTTGCTCTTATTTCTATTGCTTTGGGAGACTGACCTGAGAAAATATTCATGATGTGGATGTCAGAGAGTGTTTTGCCTATGTTCTCTTTTAGGAGTTTGATGGTGTCCTGTCGTATATTTAAGTCTTTCAGCCATTTTGAGTGTATTTTTGTGCCTGGTGTGAGGGTGTGTTCTAGTTTCATTGCTTTGCATGCAGCTGTCCAGGTTTCCCAGCAATGCTTGCTGAATAGACTGTCCTTTTCCCATTTTATGTTCTTGCCTCCCTTGTCAAAGATGAATTGACCGTAGGTGTCAGGGTTTATTTCTGGGTTCTCTATTCTGTTCCATTGGTCTGTCTGTCTGTTTTGATACCATTACCACACTGTTTTGATGATATTTTTTGAAGTCTGGGAGAGTTATGCCTCCTGCTTGGTTTTTGTTTCTCAGGATTGCTTTGGCGATTCTGGGTCTTTTGTTGTTCCATATAAATGTTTGGATTGTTTGTTCTAGTTCTGTGAAAAATGTCATGGGTAATTTGATAGAGATTGCACTGAATCTGTAGATTGCTTTGGGTAGTATGGCCATTTTTACAATACTGATTTTTCCAATCCAGGAACATGGAATATCTTTCCATTTCTTTACATCTTCTTTGATTTCTTTGATTAAAGTTTTATAGCTCTCAGCATATAAGTCCTTTACCTCCTTGGTCAAGTGTATTCCGAGGTATTTGATTTTGTGAGGTGCAATTTTAAAAGGTATCGTATTTTTGTACTCCTTTTCTAATATTTCATTGCTGGTATACAGAAATGTGACTGACTTCTGAATGTTAATCTTATAGCCTGCTACTTTGCTGAATTTATTAATCAGTTCAAGTAGGTTTTGGGTTGAGTCCTTAGGGTTTTCTATGTATAGTATCATGTCGTCTGCGTACAGTGACAGTTTGATCTCTTCTCTTCCTATATGGATGCCTTTTATTTCTTTTGTTTGTCTAATTGCTGTGGCTAGGACTTCTACTACTATGTTGAAGAGCAGTGGTGAGAGTGGGCATTCCTGTCTTGTTCCAGATTTGAATGAGAAGGCTTTCAGTTTTTCCCCATTGAGTATTATATTTGCTGTGGGTTTATCATAAATGGCTTTGATTGTGTTCAGGAATGTTCCCTCTATACCCACTTTGGCGAGGGTCTTGATCATGAATGAATGTTGGACTTTGTCAAATGCTTTTTCTGCGTCTATTGAAATGATCATCTGATTTTTGACTTTTCTTTTGTTAATGTGGTGTATGACGTTGATTGATTTGTGTATGTTGAACCCTCCTTGTGAATCTGGGATGAACCCTACCTGGTCATGGTGTATGATTTTTTTGATATGTTGTTGGATTCTGTTGGCTAAGATTTTGTTGTGAATTTTTGCATGTATATTCATCAATGATATTGGGCAATAGTTTTCTTTTTTGGTGGTATCTCTGTCTGGTTTTGGAATTAGGGTGATGGTGGCATCATAGAATGTCTTTGGGAGTATTCCTTCTTCTTCAACCTTTTGAAAGAGTTTAAGGAGGATGGGCACCAGGTCCTCTTTATATGTTTGATAGATTTCGCCTGTGAAGCTGTCTGGTCCTGGACTTTTATTTGTAGGGAGTGTTTTTATGACATCTTCAATTTCATTTCTAGTGATTGGTCTGTTCAGTTGGTCTGTTTATTCTTGATTCAGTTTTGGCAGGCTGTAAGATTCTAGAAAATTGTCTGTTTCTTCCAGATTGTCAAATTTGTTGGCACATGGTTGTTCATAGTATTCTCTTAGGGTTTTTTGTATTTCTGCAGCATCCGTTGTGATTTCTCCTTTTTCATTTATAATTGTATCACATCTTCTTAACCCATTCATCTGTCACAGGACATTTAAGTTGTTTCCATGTTTTGGGTGTTTTGAGTAGTGCTGCAATGAACATACAGTTGCATGTACCTTTTTTAATGAAAGTTTTGTCCAGATATATGCCCAGAAGAGGGGTTGGACACAGCATTACATTTTAACAGATGTGAGAGCAAACTGTCTACATATCAGCTCATTGGCATCAACCTGCAGAAACTAAACCTTAGCCATGCCTCTTCTCCCAACTACTGTAGCAAAGCCCCTCATTTTCCCCCACCTCATCTTCTGTAGGACACCAGGAGGACATCTGTGATGGAAGTATTATTTTAATGAGCAGTATTATGGGCATGAAGAATTAAAGATGCTGAGAAGTAAAATTTTCATTAATTGACTGTTCATAAATATGGACTGGTCAGAGAGTTAAAACTCAAGAGTAGGCAGGTATATAAGGAGTTCCCGTCATGGCACAGTGAAAATGAATCCGACTAGAAACCATGAGGTTGTGGGTTCGATCCCTGGCCTCGCTCAATGGGTTAAGGATCCAGTGTTGCTGTGAGCTGTGGTGTAGGTTTCAGATGCGGCTCAGATGTGGTATTGCTGTGGCTCTGGTGGAGGTTGGCAGCTGTAGCTCCAGTTGGACCCCTAGCCTGGGAACCTCCATGTGCCGTGGGTCCAGCCCTGAAAAGACAAAAGGCAAAACCAAAAAAAGCCCCCAAAACAGGAAAACAAACTTAGACTAGGCAGGCATATTAGGAAAAATAAGAACAGAATGGAAAGAAGAATACAATTATTTCATTGAAACTTTATGTACCTGGGGGAGGATAATAATAATAATAGTAATTTTAAATGAGAACTTTTTATGTACCCACCCCCAAAAGGTACATTATTTCATTTAATTTTTATCATAGTCCTTTGGGCTGGATGTATGTCACTTTGGTCAGTTTTTCAAAGGAGGAAGTGGAGGTTGAGTATTGTTAGGTATTTTGTCCAATGATAGACAGAAGAACCAGAATTCAGATGTAGATTTGCGTAACTCAGAAGCTCACGTTCTTTCAATTAAAGCCTCCATATCAGAAAGAGAAACCAAGAAAAAAAAAATCCCATTTACAGTCGAATCAAAAAGACTAAAATCTCTAGGAATAAATTTAACCAGGTGGTAAAAGGCTTATACTCTGAAAACTATAAGGCATTGATGAAAGAAATTAAAGGTGATACAAATACATTGAGAGATATTTTGTATTCATGGAGTAGAAAAGTCAGTATTGTTAAAGTGTTCATATTACCAAAACAATCTACAGGTTGAATAAAATCCCTATCAAAATACAAATGGCATTTTTCACAGAACTAGAACAAATAATCCTAAGATTTGTTTGGAACCACAAAAGCCTCCTAAGAGCGATAGCAATCTTGAGAAAAAGCAGAGCTGGAGGCATCATGCGCCCTGACTTCAACCTATACTACAAAGATACAATAATCAAAACAGTGTGGAGCTGGCACAAAATAAGACCCATAAATCAATGGAGCAAAGACAAGACATAACTCCACACATATATGGTCAATTAATCTTTGACAGAGGAAGCAAGAATACACAGTGGTAAAAACAGTTTTTTTAATCAGTAGTATTGGGAAAACTGTACATGTACATGTAAAGGAATGGAGCTAAACCATCTTCTTATACCATACAGAAAAATAAACTCAAAATGTGTTGACGACTTAAGTGTAAGACCTGAAACCATAAAACTCCTAGAAGAAAACATACACTTTGATATTGGTTTTAGCAATATCTTTTTAGATATGTTTCCTCAGGCAAAAGCAACAGAAGCAAAAATACACAAATGGGACCAAATCAAACTAAAAAGTTTTGCACGGTGAAGGAAACTATGAGTAAAAAACAAAACGGCACCCTACTGAGTACTATGTAACAAACTTAGACAACTCCATATCAAAAACCAAACAATATGATTTAAAAAAATGGGCAGGGGACCTGAATAGGCATTTTTCCAAAGAAAACATGCAGATGGGCAACAGGTACATGGAAAGATACCCAACATCACTAATCATCAAGGAAGTGCAGATCAAAACTGCAGGGAGACATCACCTCACACCTGTTAGAATAGCTATTGTCACAAAATAAAAAAGTAGCAAGAGTTGATAAGGATGTGGAGAAAAGGTAACCCTTGTACACTGTTGGTGGCACTAAAAATTGATATAGCCACTAGGGAAAACATGGGATTTCCTCAAAAAATTAGAAATAGAAATACTGTGCAATTCAACAGTTCCACTTCTAGGTATTTATCCAAGGAAAACTAAAGCATTAATATAAAAAGATATATGCACTTTGGATGCTGAATTTTTCTTTGGAACATATTTATCATCTGGATAAATATGAGCTTTATCTTCTATTAAAATTATTTCCAATGTCTATCAAAATTCTTTCTTTTGTAGGATGTTTCTGACGTACAGTGGTCTTTGTCTATAAAATATGTATTTGGAATAGTATTTGGAAAAGAGTAGTTTTTTTTAAAGCAGTCCTAAGTGCCCATTGACAGGTGAATGAATAAAGATGTGGTATATTTAAACAATGGAACATGACTCAGCCATAAAAAGAATGTATTCTTGCCATTTACAATGGCATGATAGCCCCGGCTGGTATTATGTTAAGTGAAATAAGTCAGACAGAGAAAGACAAATAATATGTTTTCACTTATATGTGGGATCTAAAAAACAAAATGAATGAATAAATATAACAAAATAGAAACAGACTCACAGATAAAGGAAACAATGGTTGCCAGAGGGGGTGGGGGGGAGAAGTGAAATAGGTGAAGGGGATTAAGAGGTACAAACTCCCAGTTTTAAAATAAATAAGTCACAGTGATGTAATCTACAGCACAGGGAAGATACTGTTGTATGGTGTGTAATCTATAAAAGTATCGAATCACTATGTTGTGTACCTGAAACTAATATACTGTAAATCAACCATACTTCAATTTAAAAAGAGCCTCTGCAGTCATACTCAGCAGGATGTACAGCAGAGTGTGGTACAGGAGTGGTGTAGGCTAAGTTGGCTTAATAGAACCCTGTTAATGTAAATATTCTGGATGATCAGTATGACAGTAATTTTGAAGAAAGCAGATCATGGCATTGGAAACAAGCCAAGAGAGCTTTGTCTCAGTTTTTAAAAATGACATTATTTATTTGAATTTCTTCTTCCAAAAGAATAAATTTTCCTTAGGAAAGAGGCCATGAAGAGAAATACTGTTTATTTGATGAGAAATGAATGCTGAAAATATTTTGTCTAGAAGTCATTTTTTCCAGGATGAATCTGGAACAGGACTTTCTTGGACATAAAGAAATGTAGTGGAAAGTGCAACTCAGGGTTTAATAATAGAATTAAACTACATTCCCTTTCCTCCCAGCATAGAGCCATGGGCCCCTATATAGTTTAGTGTGCATTTCATATAAACAAGAACATAATTCTGCAGAACCTCAGTATAATCATCAGAATCAAAAAGTTAAAATTGGTATTGCTAATGATCAGACCCCAAAACTTCATCAGACGCCATTCAAGTTTTGCCAAAATTGCTGATGGTGTCCTTTATAAAGAAATGATCCTCAGAGTTCCCTTTGTGGCTCAGTGGTTACTGAACTGGAAATCTCCATATGCCATGGGTGTGGCCCTAAAAAAAAAAAGCCAAAAAAAAAAAGATCCAGTTATTAATCAAATGTTACATTTGGTCATCATGACTCTTATATCCTTTAGTCTGGAACAGTTTCTCCCTTAAAAAGGTTTTTTTTTTTTTTTTTTTTTTGTCTTTTTAGCTATTTCTTGGGCCTCTCCCGTGGCATATGGAGGTTCCCAGGCTAGGGGTCGAATCTGAGCTGTAGCCACTGGCCTACACCAGAGCCACAGCAACTCGGGATCCGAGCCGCGTCTGCAACCTACACCACAGCTCACGGCAAAGCCGGATCGTTAACCCACTGAGCAAGGGCAGGGACCGAACCCGCAACCTCATGGTTCCTAGTCAGATTCGTTAACCACTGCGCCACGACGGGAACTCCCCCTTTTTTTTTTTAATCACGCTAAGTGAAGTTAGTGAGACACAAGCATCCTATGCTATCACTTATATGTGGAATCTAAAAAAGTATACAGTGAATTTATTTGCAGAACAGAAACTGACCCATAGACTTTGAAAAATGTGTGGTTACCAAGAGACAGGTTTGGAGGGGAGAGGGATGGGCTGGGGGTTTGGGCTGGAAATGTAAAATTAGGTTGTGATGATAGTCATACAACTATAAATATAAATTTCGTTAAAAAATAAATTATTTATTTATTTTTTACTTTCATGACCTTGACACTTTTGAAGACTGTATAGCCCAGGCATTTTGTGGAATGCCACTCACTTCAGGATTCTCAGATGCTTCATTATAATCAGACTCTGGCAATGTACCTTTGGCAAGGTTATCACAGAGGTGATATGATGTTTGGAAGTTATTTTTTTCCCATCTTTGTAATTAATATTTTGTGGAGAAATAATTCAAAACTATGTAAATATCCCATTTGTCATTGAACTTTCAAACATTTTTCATTAATTTATTTCTATCCATGTGCATTCCTAGGGTCCTATTTTATTTAATGGATTATATTCCATTATGATCATTGTTCATTTCACTGGTAAAATAGTCTCAGGTCTTCAAGTGGCTTCTGTGTCATTTTGACATGTCTCCATCATTCTGTGAGCACTTTCTTGCTTTCTGGGTAGGATGTTTCACTGAATTCTTTACTTTCTCTGCCCTAGCCCTGGTTCCGTTAGTGAAGAATAGTATTTAGAAGCCAAGGTCTGAGCAAAAGGTGTGCTCATTGCTATTGGGATATCACTGTTCCTAGGCCCTCTCAGTGGACAAACATACACATACACACAGATATGCAAATACACACAAACACGTGCATACACACATTCACTAGCACATTCATGTTTTTTTCCTGTTTCTCTGTAGCTAGCTAGTTAGCTATCAAACACCGTGAGCTCACAAAGATACTACCCATTTTAATTCAACCTTGCACAGTTTGTTCTATTGTTCTCACGTTTTGTGTTTGTAATTTTCATTTCTTTCTTTCTTTTTTTCTTTTTCTTTTTCTTTTTTTTTTTGGTCTTTTTGCCTTTTCTAGGGCCGCTCCCGCGGCATATGGAGCTCCCAGGCTAGGGGTCCAATCAGAGCTGTACCCACCGGTCTACACCAGAGCCACAGCAATGTAGGATCCAAGCTGCGTCTGCAACCTACATCACAGCTCACGGCAACGCTGGATCCTTAACCCACTGAGCAAGGCCAGGGATCAAACCCGCAACTTCATGGTTCCTAGTCGGATTTGTTAATCACTGAGCCATGACGGGAACTCCGTAATTCTCATTTCTTATACTGAAGAATCTTGGCTCCTTTTGTATTTGATGTCCTGCCCGATCTAATAAAGTCTTTAGGATTGAATTGCTCAGGAAGGCAAAGGAAAAAAAAATGGAGGGGGAAGAAAAGAGAAGAAGCTGAGGAAGAAGAGCAATGAATACCTTTGAAAGAATATTTCCATGGACTGGGTGGGTTAAACTACGGACTTCCTTTCTCCCAGTTTTGGTGGCTAGGAGGTCCAAGATCTGGTCCTAGTAGATCCAGAGTCTGGTGAGAGCCCACTTCTGGTTTTCAGATGGCCATCTTTTTGCCATATTCTCACATATTGGAGAGCAGAGAGCTCTGGTCTCTTCATACTCATGTAAGGGCACTAATCCTATTCATGAGAGCCTCACCCTCATAACCTCTCACAGGTTCCACCTCCAAATATCATCACATTGGGTATTAGGTTGCAACGTAGGAATTTGGGGGAACATATTTCAGTCCATAGCAATCCTTAAGAATAATGGCTGTTTTCTAGTTAAAACTTGTCCTTTCAAGGTGTTTTACTAGAAATAGGTTAATAGGGACATTTTTATTTGGTTGCCTTTACTAATTATAATTCCAAAGGATCACAAATGAGCTACTCTTATAATAAACATAGCATAAGCAGTCAGTACAACTGTGAATGACCTCTTAAAAGCCTTGGATTATAATCAAACAACAATCTTTTTTTTTTTTTGTCTTTTTGTCTTTTTGCCATTTCTTTGGGCCACACCTGCAGCACATGGAAGTTCCCAGGCTAGGGGTCAAATCGGAGCTGTAGCTGCCAGCTTACACTAGAGCCACAGCAATGCTGGCACCTGAGCTGCATCTGCAACCTACACCACAGCTCACGGCAACACTGGATCCTTAACCAACTGAGCAAGGCCAGGGATCGAACCTGCAACCTCATGGTTCCTAGTCAGATTCATTAACCACTGAGCCACGATGGGAACTCCCTCAGAGAACAATCTTATCTCATAATGGGTATCGTATCTTTAAGCTGATTGGAGTTTTAACTGGAATCCAGTTAAATTTAAGGTAAAACTAACAGTGCCAACTAAAATTAAAATTTTTTTCACTGCCTTTATTTGAAAGTAGGCTTCAGAATCTTCTGAATGAAGATTCACTTTAAACATGAACACAAGGTCCTACTCAATGATAGTTAAGGGTAGTGATTTCATCACTGTTTGATCAGACACAAAGTTGTTTAAGGTCATAATCAGCCTTGAGATCTGAGTGTTTTCCCCTTAGATAAGCATCTCCTTGGCCTTTAATTTCCATATTCTCTTTTTATATATCTTTTGATAACTGGAAAACTGAACATAGAAAAGCTTTTTTAATTTTCTCTAGAAAAAATATGTAAAACATATTATCAAGTATAAAAGAGATGCACAAGGCATGCATTGAAAATGGTAAGAAAACTGTCATCTCAGCCCCTCACAATCACATTTTTTCACCTGCTTGGGGAATTGTACATCTCTGGCTTGTTGAACACATTCTTGACTGTAAAATTGAAGACTGCCAGATCAAAAATGCTGTTTTAAGAATGTTATTTCTTAGCTTGTATTTTACACTTGGAAGAAAAAAGCATTAAACTACATACTAAAGCTTAATGGAATGGTGTTAAAGAATGGAACTGATTTTAAGAAGACGTAAGTTGCAGAATTACCTTTGTAGCTCAATCAAGATTAATTTATATAGTATTCTTCATTTTTTACCGTTTAATTAACATTTTAATTGTGAGAAAATTTATATAGCAAAATTTACCATCCTAATCATTTTAGTGTATGCAGTTCCATAGTGTTAAGTTTATTCACATTGTTGTGCAACCAATCTTTACAGTTTTTTTCTTGCAACACTAAAATTTTATGTGCATTAAACAAGTTTTCCCATTCTCCCTTACACCAGGCCTTGGCAACCATCATTCTGCTTTCTATCTGTATAAACTTGACTACTCTCAGTATCTTGTGTAAGTGCAATCATATTTTTATCTTTTTGTGACTGGCTCATTTCACTTAGCACAGTGTCTTCAGAGTTTAACCGTGTTGTAGCATGTGTCAGGATATAGTATTCTTTAGTGTCTAGATTTACCGAACTTGGACAATCTAAGCCAAACTACAATACTTAGTCTCTAATCTTAGACCACAGGCCTCTATAATCCTAAGAATATCTCTAAATTTGAGGAAATAGCTATAAAAAATAGTACAGCTTGTACTACTTAATTTTCAATCCATTGAGAAAAAAAAATCTTTGCTAAAAACACAATTTCCCTTTGTCTCTAAAATTCTGGCTTATTTATTATGTTAAATGAGCTGCTGGAGTGCCCGCTGTGGCACAGGGGGGTTAGGGATTCGGGGTTGTCTGAGGTCACTTGGGTAGCTGCTGAGGCGCAGGTTCAATCCCCACCCTGGTGCCGTAAGCTAAGGATCCAGCAGTGCTGCAGCTGTGATGCAGGTTGCAACTGTAGGTTGGATTGGTTCCCTGGCCTTGGAACTTCCATATGCTGAGTGTTTGGCCAAAAAACCCCAAAAGCTGTTAAAACAGTTGTAAAATTGAAAAAAATATATTCTCTATCCATACATGGAGATAAAAATTCTGAGTTTTTAGAGCCTAAAAATACCACAAGAACTAAAACTGGTTTTCAAGTAAAGCAATCTCTAGCTGACCTTTATCAAGTGCTCTATGCCAGGTGTGCCTTACATATGCTGTCTCATTGAATCATCACCTCCATCCTAAGAGACAGAAATTTTCATTGCACTCATTTTTAAAAAGTATAATTGATTTACAATGTTGTGCCAATTTCTGTTGTTTCAACCTCATTTTTTTTTTTAGGTGAGAAAGCTAAGACCCAGAGAGGCTGAGGATCTGGGAAATGATGGAGCAGAGATTTGAATTCATCTAATTCTGGGTAGCAGATGAGCAAGGGACCGAAAAAAAAAAAAGTGGGGGGGAACCCAGAATTTTCAAAAGTTTTGTTACTTTACTTACGCTTAATTGATTGCATGCTATCAGAGTAAGATCATCAAAAGAAAATGAGTCGTTTCCCCAACCTCCCTTATCTATTGGTCCTAGAAAGCAACTGTAGAGAACATAGCTGAGATGAGAATTGAGCTGCCCAGGGCAATAAGGGGAAATATGAGAGAGCCAGCCTTGGTGGTCCCTGCTCCTATCCGGACTCCAGAGCCCTGCCTGCCCTTCCCACTGGCCAGTTCCAGGTGGTGTGGACTCAGTCAAGAGCACAGATTCTAGAGCCAGACACAATCTCAGTCTTAGACGGAGCATTTATTGCTAGGAGATTTTGGGAAAAGGACAACCTTTCTGAGCTCCATTTTTCCATTTGTTAAAAAAAAAAAAAAGATACATTAAAAACAAACAAACCAAAAACACCTTATAGTGTTTGGGGATTAAATGAGCTAATACTGGCCCTTAGGTGGTCAGTCTTTCCTGCCTCTCCATCTCCTGTCTCTGTTGCCCTCTTGCTACCACTAGCTTTCTAAAGTTCTTATTTCTTTAGCAGTCTACGATGAGGTCTTATTTGCTGCAAAATCCTTTCTCTTCTTCTCACATCCATATTCATGTGTTATGTGTGAAGGTTGGGCTCAGCTTGAGTTTAGGAATAAAGCAACTGAACGAGCCTCCCGGGAGTGTTGGCATCTTAAAAGCAAATGCTACAAACCCAAACAAATCTAGTTTGCAGACTCTCAAGCTGTGTGACAGTGCACGAGGAATGTTAGGCAGGGCAGGAGAGACATTTCTGGCAAGTCTTTTCAAACCAAAATGTATCAGCCATGGTCTGTTCTATTAGAGGGCTGGTCTCCTCTGTATGTGCTCCCCCTCATCCACGGACTCTTTTTAAAGCCTGGACACGTCCTCCTCCAGAGCGGGAACAAGAGGGTGCAAAGATGTGCTGGCTTGACAGCGTTCAGGGGTTATTGATGCCACCTTAGAGGCGCACCTGGAAGCCTTATAGTTTGTTAGAAAACACACGTGACTCAACAGTTATCATCAGATGCTCTCTGCTGGTTGAGATGCATAGACGTAATAAAAGAGAAAAAGTTAAATGGCTAAGTAATAGAGAATTTCAAAAAAAAAAAAAAAAGGCAGGGCAGGGATTGCTTTCTGAAGATAAGAGGTACTAAAAGTGAGAATTCTTTAGAAGAGAATTCACTTTTCTCCGGTCATGGAATGTACATTGGAGAGGGTAGCTTACAGCAGCAGGAATGTGGATGCTCTGAAGCTCTGTTAGTTATATCGTGAAATGTATGATATTCCCCCTTCCTGAAGATGCAACTCTCAAACAGCACTCACAGGTCCACGTGTTGGCAATGGCTTGTTTGTTGACCACTGACATAGCTAACAGGGAATGGGAAATGCAAAAGAGAACCTATCAGCTTCCTCCCACAGAGCATTTTTCAGAAAGAAGAATTAGAATAGTTGAAGAGAATTCACTCCGCCCCCCTTTTATTTTGGCTTGGACTCTATCTGGAGGGCTTGGTTCTTTGTATTTGTTTTTTGCGGTTCTATAAGAAATAACTTAGGGAGTTCCCACTGTGGCTCAGTGGTTAACGGACCCGATTAGTATCCATGAGGAGGCAGGTTTGATCCCTGGCCTTGCTCAGTGGGCTAAGGATCTGGTGCTGTGGTGAATTCTGGTGTAGGTCACAGACACGGCTTGGATCCTGAGTTGCTGTGGCTGTGGTGTAGGCCAGCAGCTATGTCTCCAATTCGACCCCTCACCTGGGGACCTCCATATGCCACAGGTGCGGCCCTAAAAAGACCAAAAAATAAATTAATTAAATAAAAAGAGACATAATTTAAAAGATGACTTTCTTAGTTGCCAGGCCAGAGAGACATACTTCTAAAAGTTCAGCGATCTTTAGCACTGCCCGGTCTTTCTCATATTTGCATCATAGGCCCCTACACAATGTAAATTTCCTTGAAGTTTTCGGGTCCACCAAGAAGGACCAGCTTCTCCCCAGGTCAGTGCTGTCAAGGCTGTGACTTCAACCACTGGCATAAAACAGCTGATGAGGTCCTTGAAGGGCAGAGGATAAAGGGATTTAGGAAACCTAAATCCATTGTAGGGAAAGAAGTGTCCCTCATGAGCAGGGCTGTAGTACAAGAAGGAAAGAAAGGAATACAGATTCCGTCAAAGAAGTGTGAGATCACGCCCTTTGAGAAAGCATTTTAAGACTGAAACTCTGTCATTGGACTGTAGGGTCAACTACCAGGCCATTGCTTCAGAAGCAAAGACAGGGAAGCGTCTGGCTATTCCACAGGACTAAATGGACTAGGTTAGACCTACATAGTATTGGTCGTCTTGAGAAAATCGAGATGCCAGTTCCTGATGAGCATGGTCTATCGAGGAAGACTCTGTTAGGAGCATGATCTGTGGTCTTTGTCTTACAGGAGTCTTCTTACTTTAAAACCTCACTGAGAAGACAGTTATTTTACATGTGGCTTCAGAGTCTCTTATTCCTGATTTGGTCTCTGCCTTGTGTGGTCGGGATTTTATTGTTTAGGATGAGGCATGTTTGTAGAATTTTCTAATATCCTCCTCATTATTCCCTGCTTAGTATTCCTGGCCTTCCTCTCCTGTGTTCTGTGAATCATTATCTGACTCTGTTTATGTCACTCTCAACTGCACCTCATGATTATATTTGTGACCTTGGTTATATAACTCACCCTCTCTGTCTCAGCACCCTCCTTTGATAAAGAAGCATGACAGTTACTTCTAAGCTCTGTAGAGACAGATGCATATCCTTAGTTATTTGTGAAATATTTATCAGAATCCAGGAAACTGTGAAACTGAGAAGGTACTTAAAATATGGCATTAGAAAGTTTATTTTTTTGTCGTTTTTTAAAAATAGGCAATTTACCTAAGTCTAACAAAATTATGAAAAGTTGCTGTGTATTGGAACATATTATTGTGCTAGATGCTACACACTGGTAAGTAAGTCATGGTTCCTTTCCACTAGGTCAAATGAGAATGATATATATGCCTAGGATATTGGCGTCATAAAAATGCATAATCTTGGAGTTCCCATTGTGGTGCAGCGGAAATGAATCCGACTACGAACCATGAGGTTTTGGGTTTGATCCCTGGCCTTGCTCAGTGGTTTAAGGATCTGGTGTTGATGTGAGCTGTAGTGTAGGTCGCAGACACGGCTCAGATCTGGTGTTGCTGTGGCTTAGGCATAGGCTGGCAGCTATTGCTCCAATTAGACCCCTAGCCTGGTGCAGCCCTAAAAAAAAAAAGGACAAAAAGACAAAAAAAAAAGCATAATCTAGATAAAATACAAATAATGTCCTAATTGCTCCAAATCCAGGGAAATTAAAATGTCTTGGAATAAAACATAGTCAAATCCCAAGATCCATCCGTTAATTTCAACCAATATTTAAACAAATCCAACCAATACATTTTTTATAAAATATCTGGGTCCCAGGCTCTTTGTGGAACACTAGGGTTTTAAGAGGAAGATGAAGCTTTTTAAAATGAGTTTATTGTCTAACGGGGAAGACAATTTTATTTTGAAGGTAAAAGAGAGTCATTAAATATTTTAAACCAAATCATGACTTATGTAGCTTTATATTTTAGAGATGTTATTTTGAGCTTCCTATGAAGAACAGTTTGGGCATGGGCATCAGAGCAGAACTGAAGTCAGGAGACCAGTTCATAGACTATGGCAACATCAAAGCCCCACAACATGCAAAATTCTCCGTTAAACACCGAAAATTCTAGAGCAACGTATATGGTACGGTTCTTGCTTCCAAGGTACTTAGAGTATACTTAGAACTATATGGCATAAAATTCTCTAAAGTTAAACAAAAATGTGGCCTTGTTTTCCTTAGAGGCATGGGGTATTTTTGTCTTAGTATTTCATACCTAGAACAGAGCTGTTGCTCAGCTAATGTTGAAAGACTGTCAGATGAACACATGGGATATAATTTTAAATGGATGAGAATTTTACATAAAGAAATAATTACTGTGGAGTGTGATGACTTCAGGTGCCAGGAACACACAGGAGCAATTAACTTCTTCACATCAGACAGGACCTCTGATTTGAAACAGATTTTGGAGGTAAGATAGATGTTTTCTGGGGGACAAGGGGCACAAGGGGTAAGGATATTTTACAGAGAAACCCATGTGCAAAGGTATGAAAATATTTGCAATTCTCTGACTTCTTGTGTATTAATCTGACTGCAGTATGATTTTCATTTTCCTAATGATTGAAGATGTTGAATAATTTCATGATCTTACTGTCCATTTTATACTTTCTTTTTTTTTTTTTGTCTTTTTGCCGTTTCTTGGGCCGCTCCGGCGGCATATGGAGGTTCCCAGGCTAGCAGTCCAACCGGAGCTGTAGCCGCCGGCTATGCCAGAGCTACAGCAATGCGGGATCCGAGCTGCGTCTGCAACCTACACCACAGCTCACGGCAACGCCGGATCCTTAACCCACTGAGCAAGGGCAGGGATCGAACCCGCAACCTCATGGTTCCTAGTCGGATTCGTTAACCACTGTGCCACGATGGGAACTCCGCATTTTATATTTTCTTTGGAGAAATGTTTATTCAAGTCCTTTGCCCATTGTTTAATTGTTTTTTTTAAATCTTTTTTTAAAATTTGGGATATATATTTATACTTTGTTTCATTAGTTTTTTAATTACAGTATAGTTGATTTATAATGTTGTGCCAGTTTCTGCTGTACAGCAAAGTGACCCAGTCATATGTATAAACATTCTTTCTCTCATACTATCTTCTATTTCTTTCTCTCATATTTTCTTCTATCATGTTCTATCCCAAGAGATTGGATATAGTTCACCATGCTATACTGTAGGATCTCATTGCTTATCCATTCTAAACATAATAGTTTGCATCTACTAACCCCAAACTCCCAGTCCATCCCACTCCTTCCTCCCTCCTCCCTCCCGCCTGGCAACCACAAGTCTGTTCTCTATGTTAGAATGGCCATCATTAATAAGTCTACAAGTAACAAGTTCCAGAGAGGGCAATGGAGAAAAGGGAACCCTTCTACACTCTTGGTGGGAATTTATATTCTGAGAACCACTATAGAAACCAGTATGGATCTTCCTCAGAAAACTAAATATAGAACTACCATATGATCTAGCAGTCACATTCCTAGGCGTATATTTGGACAAAACTGTAATTCAGAAGATACGTGCACCCCTATGTTCACTGCAGAATCATTCACAATAGCCAAGACATGGAAAAACCCTAAATATACATCAATAGATGAATGGATTAAGAAGATGTGCTACATATACACAATGGGATACTATGCAACCATAAAAAGAACAAAATAATGCTATTTGCAGCAACATGGATGCAACTAGATTCTCATACTAAGTGAAGTAAGTCAGAGAGAGAAAGACAAATACCATATATCATTTTTATGTGAAATCTAAAATATGGCACAAATAAACCTACCTATAAAACAGAAACAGACTCATAGATATACAGAACAGACTTGGGGTGGTTATTTTTCATTGTGTTATTAAGAGTTCTTTATATATTCTGGATATTAGTCTCTTATAAGATACAAAACCTGCAACTATTTACTCAAAATTTGTGGGTGGTCTCTTGACTTTCTTGGTAGTTTCCTTTGAAGAACAAATGTTTTAATTTTAATGAATTCCAGCTTATCTAGTTTCTCCTTTTTTTAATTGAAATTTTGATGTCATATCCAAGAAACTAATCCAAGATCATGAAGATTTGTACTTAAGCTTTTTTTCTAATATTTTTAAAGTTTAGCTCTTACATCTAGGTATTTGATCCATTTTTAGCTAATTTTTGTGTGTGGTGAGAAGTGGTCTAACTTCAGGCTTTTGCATGTGGAAATCAAGTTGTCATAGTGCCATTTGATGAAAAAGCTACTCTTTTTCTGTATTAAAAAAATAGTATCTTGGCACCTTTGTGAAAATTAGTTTTACATAAATGTAAGATTTTATTTCTGGACTTTCTATTGCATGCATGGATCCAGATGTCTATTCTTATCCCAGAGCCACATCATCTTGACTATCAGAACCTGGTAGTAAGTTTTAATACTGAAAAGTGTGAGTCTTCCATTGAAAAGTGTGAGTCTAAAAAGTGTGACTCTGCTCTTTTTCAAGATTGTCTTAGCTATTCTGTGTTCCTGGCATTTCCATACAAATTTTAAGATCAGCTTGTAAATTTCTGCAAAAATGCCAACTGGGATTTTGCTAAAGATTTTGTTAATACTGTAGATAAATTTGGATAGTATTGCTGTCTTAACAATATTAACTTCTGATTCTTGAATATGAGATATCTTTATTAGATCTCTAATTTCTTTCACTATTTTATACTTTTCAGAGAATGCATTTTTTCACTACTTTTGTTAAATTTGTTTCTATTTTATTCTTTTTGATGCTATTGTAAATGTAATTTATTCCTTAATTTCATTTTTAAATTTTTCATTGCTGGTACATAGAAATACAATTGACTTTAATATATTGACTTTTTATACTGCAAACAAGATGAAATTTTTTGTTATCCCTAGTAGGGTGTGTGTGTGTGTCTTTTTTAGGGTTTTTTTTTTTAAATAATGAAGAGTCATATGTGTGTGTGTGTATGTGTGTGTGTCTTCTTTAGGGTTTTTCTTTTATAATACAAAATCATTTACCTTTTGTAATAAAAAATCATGTGGACATCCACAAATACAAATACAGAGTTTTACTAATCTCTTTCAAATCTGGATGGTGTGTTTCTTTTCCTTGCCTTATAATAGCCCAGTTCTGATTATTCTCAACTTAATTTCAGTAGTATACATTTTTTTTTTCTGTTTGGCTCTGTTCCTTTCCCTATTCTTTGTGTTACTGTGGCTGTGATGTTAAGGTGTGGATCTCTTGGAATTTATCTGGTTTGAAGTGCATTGAGCTTCTTGGATGTGTAGATTAATGTCCTTCATCAAATTTGGGAAGTTTTTGACCATTATTTTCTCAACTATTCCTTCTTTCTTTTCTCTCCTGTTCCTGAGACTCCCATTAAGCATATGGTGGTATACACAGATGGTATTCCACAAGTCTCTGAGGATCTGTTAATTTCTTTAATTCTTATTTCTTTTCTGTTCCAAATACTAGACAATATCAATTCAAGTTTGCTAATTCTTCCTTCTGCTGGCTCAAATACGATATTGGGCCCCTCTTGTGACTTTATTATACTCTGTATTCTAGAATTTCTATTTTTGGTTTTTTTTTTTGTAATATCTGTCCTTTCATTACTTCTTTGAATATGTTTAAGGTTGTTGATTTTATGCCTTTGTGTAAGTGAGTCAATCATGTGCAAATCTTTAAGGGCAGTTTTTATTGTTGCTTCTTTTCTGTGTAAGGGCCATACTTTTTTTTTGTTTTTGTTTTTGTTTTTTGGCATATCTCATCATTTTTTGTTGAAAACTAGACTTTTAAAATAATGTAATTTGACAGCTTTGGGAATTAAATTCCTCCTGTCACCTAATGTTTATTGTTATTACTGTTTTTATTTCTTTAGTAAATTTCCTGAGTTAATTCTGTAGTCAACTAATGATTAACAGAGATTTTCTTATATTCCTTGGATCAATAAGACATCCAACCTTTGCAAAGTATCCCCAGTGTGTTTTGGGACATTCCTTCAATGCTAAGTCAGACAGTTTATCTCTTTGCATTTACTTTCACTTTTCTTGTTTTTGCAGTGCCAGTGTCAGTTTAGGACCTTCTCAGGTCTTTCCTGGATATATGCAGAGCCCTGTGCCTTTGTCCAGCCCTAAACATATCCATGGCCTTCTAGATTTCCAGTAATACAATGGAGACTTTCAAAGATGTTCGAAGCTTGAACATCTCATTCCTCAGTATTTTCCTTTAAATTTCTTTACCAGGTTCTTATTTACCCCAACTAGTAAAGCTGCCTTGGGCAGCTGTGAAGTTAAACAATTGGTGCTGATTGTTTTTTGACAAAAGCTCCATGGAAAAGACTGTAGGCATCAAATGAGGTCTGAGTCAGGTCAAATAACAACAAATTCTAAGAATGGATTTTCCAGTTAATTGACAGACAAGCCAACTAATTATAATTCTCTGAATATGGTATTTGGAGAGATTGCCAATCTTATTCTACTGACTAGTGATTGCTAGGCTGCTTGCTGTACCATGATTGTGGAGTGGTTGGTTTTGAAGGATATCATAGAGCTGGGGGGTGGGGCGTGGAATTAGATCACACTAAAATGTCATGAAGATCATTGTTATTACTGAGACTAAATCATTTATCTTTTTATTTTTTTTTATTTTTATTTTTTTATTATTATTATTTTGTTGTTGTTGTTGTTGTTGTAAATCATTTATCTTAAACAGGAGCTCCTGTCATGGCTCAGTGGTTAATGAACCCGACTAGTATCCATGGGGATGAGGGTTTGATCCCTGGCCTCACTCAGTGGGCTGGGGATCTGGCATTGCCATGAGCTGTGGTGTAGGTTGCAGACTTGGCTCGGATCCCACGTTGCTGTGGCTGTGGTGTAGGCTGGGAGCTACAGTTCTGATTTTCTCCACACAAAAAAAGAAAAAAGGAAATCATTTCTCCTAAACAAACTCTCACTGGATTATTATAACCCTTCGCTAATTTTCAGACTTTTGGAAAAGTTGATTTTGACAATTTTGCCAGTGCTTTCATTTCTATTAAGGAGGAGTGGCTTTTCAGAAGTCCTTAATCCTCATTTCTTTATTTCCCTAAGGATAATCCTTAATCCTTCATTTCCATCTATAGCTCCATAAGGAAAGAGTTTTAGTTTCCATAGAGAAAAAATAATTCCTTTCTATTGACTGAGGATTCATAATGTCATCAGTCTTTTCAGCATATCATTTGATTAAAAAAAATAAGGAGCAATGTCTTCAAAATATTGAGCATCTAGACTTTTGCACAAAGCCAATTTATCAATAAATATGACAAAAAAGATATTTTAAGATATATAAAACTTAAGTATATTCTCAAGTATATTCTCATATCTTAGAATATATCTTTTGTGAAAATGAGAGAGTAAATCAAGAAGAATGACATGGGCATTCCCATTGTGGCTTGGTGGTAACAAACCCGACTGGTATCCACAAGGATGCCGGTTTGTTCCCTGGCCTCCCTCAGTGGGTTAAGGATCCAGCATTGCCATGAGCTGTGGTGTAGGTCACAATGCAGCTTGGATCCCATGTCACTGCGGCTATGGTATAGGCCTACAATTGCAGCTCTGATTTGATTTGACCCCTAGCCTAGGAATTTCCATATGCTGCAAGTACAGCCCTACAAAGAAGAAAAAGAAGAGAGAAGAAAAAGAAATGAAAAGAAAAAGAATGACATGGGATGCTGGAAAGAGACAGTTTTCTTTAGTACAAAGGGGATAAAAAGTTGCAATTAAACTGCTATATAGTGGACTAGTCCAGTGTGGAGCTACTAGTTCAGATTGGAGGAAGAGGACCAAGAGCTCTCAGAGGAATGTCCCAGAATAAATAAGCATTTATGGAAAATGTGAAGTTTTATGATGAGAAATCTGTTTGAGGAGCCTTCTTACAGAGGTGGTAAGGTTATGAGGAGATACGGAGAAAGTGAGCAAATGAAAACATTAGGGATTTTTTAAATTGAAGGAAAAAAATAAAAAAAAGTTGTTCCAGATAGTAGTAGTTTGTTACTTGACTCAATATGAAATAACAGCTTGCGCAACCATAGAAATGTAAACACTGAAATGAAAATAACCAAAATTTGTGATATAACTGTTTAACAAGATAGGGTGTAAAGAAGAGTTGTAAATTCTCATAATAGCAATTTAACAAATACTGTTTGATATTGATAAAGAGATAGCAGTATATGCATATTAGTTAGCAGTTCTGGACTAAATTCTAAAAGTAAAATTTGAAAATGGTTGCCCATTTCAAATGCCCATGGTGGAAGTTGAAGAGGACAAAAGACGTGTGTGTATATATGTGTGTGGTGGTTGTGTCTGTGTGCGTTAAATTCTTATAGTGCAATTTGAGTTTTCAACTATATTTATATATAAAGGTGAACAATGACCACTATCAGTCTACTTTAGTGAAGTTTTTTGCCTATGAGGCTTTAAATTAAGAGGCTGGAACTTGAAGGAGAGTAAGTCAGTATGGCCCATTTTTTCAAGGAAATGTTCAAGAAAGTTGACTGAAAAGGAAGGGCAGAAATAGAGACAGGATAGGAAGAATGTTAAATTAATCATTGGACCAATTCATTTACCCAATATTTATTTTAAAAATATTTAAAAGGTACATAGGCTGAGAGAAACATAGATGATAAGAAAACTTGGGGGAATAAGCTTATGTGCTCTAAAAACATGCTTCTTTCTCTGAGCCTGGGAGGAAGGCTGGAAGAATGGGAATGAGTGTAAGTAGATTTCTATGAAGAGAGATGAGGATTTTTATTTTTTTCTGGTAAACCTCTAAGCTAAGAGTAAGATGGGGTCATCGGCTATGAAATGAGTTGATTACCTCTGGAAGAGAAAGATGAAGATTTGAATTAGCTGCTAGAAGGATTAGACATTAACATTGATATGCATAAAATTAGCAAGTGGTGCTGAAGAGCTAAATAATATTTAAACCACTATGGATTATGTTTATGCCCACCATCCCTGAAAATGCTGTCAGGTAATCTCCCTTTGTGAACAGAAGAGTCATATTCAGTTGTCTGGGTAGGAGAGTAGAGAAGAAGGATCATTAGCTAAGTTGAAGCTTGGGAGTTCCCATTGTGGCTCAGTGGTAATGAACCCAGCTAAGTATCACGAGGACTCGGGTTGGATCCCTGGCCTTGCTCAGTGGGTTGGGGATCAAGCGTTGCCATGAGCTGTGGTGTAGGTTGCAGACCTGGCTGAAATCTGGAATTGTTATGGCTGTGGTATAGACCAGCATCTGTAGCTCTGATTCAGCCCCTAGCCTGGGAACTTCCATATACTGCGGCCCTAAAAAGACCAATAATAATAATAATAATAATAAAATAAAAATAAATAAATAAAATAAAATAAAATTGAGGGTTAAGGGGTTTGGTGTTGATTTGGATGAAAGGATCCTGTTGAAGGTGTTAGAAAAAGACTAGCCCAAATGACTATGCTTGGAGAGGAAAGGAGATGAGGTCAGGAAAATGGTGTGTTCCAGACACGAATAGTATCCATGAGGTTGAAGAGAAGCTTTAGGTAAAAGGGATTTTAAAAGCTTACTAATAAAAAAAAAGTTCAGATGTGAATTTTTAGTCAGTGAGATAACTTGCCTTGCCCAGTCTCTGGAGGTTTGTTGTAAGCCTATTTAGTTTTTTGTAGAAGTAATTATATTATCTATAAGGACAAGGCATAAGCATATTTAGAACAGGGAATGATGTATTGAAAGTTGACTATTAGGACAAACAGACCTCCATGGCTACAAAGTTGAGGGAGAGTGTCTTGAGAAATTGTGGAGATTTCTGGAAATGTTGAAGAATGGCCAAGGAAGAACTTTTATAAAGAGAGGAGGAAGAGGGCTTTCTAGTTATTGTGCAGGAGAAATTGCCAGACTGAATGAAAAGAACCATTGGTTTGAATTCTTGACATCCAAAGTGTCTTTCCAAGAAAAATGAGCTCCAGATGGGCCTTAAACAGTTAGCCAGAGTGTGTTTAATCTCCCCTTGGGTTAACCTCTTCCGTGTCACCTCTGCTAAGTGTCTGTGTGGTTGCAAGCTAAAGCTAACAAGCAGTCTTGAAGGATGTATTCATACAGCTGATCAGCTTCACTTTGTTCTGCCCCTTCCTGCTCAGCCTTCCAGCCGCAGCTGCTGCTTTGAGCTGCCTCCATTCCCAAGTGGGAGCTGGAGAGCGGGGTGGAGCAGGAAGCAGAGAAAGTGTGGCAAAGAAGGGGAAAATATAAAAGGATGGAAGATGAAAGTTGAAATTAAAAATAGGAGTTCAAAAGGGGAATGAAGAATTTGGAAACAAATGGAGTTGGTGAGAGGATTAAAATTGATCGTGGAGGAAGGAGGAAAAGCATCTCAATCATTTTGAGATTGCCCTTTTTTTGCTGGTTTCTTATGAGGATTAGTAAATATGGGAAGTTGGGGTCTTTGTTAGACCATATTTTCTTTTAAAAGTTTTATTGGAGTATAGTTGATTGACAATGTTGTGTTAATTTCTGCTCTACAGCACAGTGATTGTTATATATATTCCTTTTCATATTCTTTACCATTTTCTTTACAGTCACAGGATATTGAATGTAGTTCCCTCTGTTACACAGTGGGACCTTGTTGTTTATCTATCGTATATATAATAGTTTGCATCTGCTAATCCCAAACTCCCACTCTCCCCACCGCCCCACTGCTTGGATACCACAAGTCTGTTCTCTTTATCTGTGAATCTGTCTCTATTTCACAGCTACGTTCATTTGTGTCCTATTTTAGATTCCACATGTAAGTGATATGTGATATTTGTCTTTCTCTTTCTGACTTAGCTTAGTTAACAATATCTAGGTTCATTCATCTTGCTACAAATGGCATTATTTTATGCCTTTTTATGGCTGAGTCGTATTCCACTGTATGTATGTAACCCATTTTCATTATCCATTTATCTTAAATGTTGATGGACATTTAAGTCATTTCCAAGTCTCAGCTATTGTAAATAGTACTGCCATGAACATTGGGGTGCATGTATCTTTTTGAATTACGATTTTGTCCAGATACATGCCCAGGAGTGGGATTGCTAGATCCTATGGTAACTCTATTTTTTAGTTTTTGAGGAACCTCCATGCTGGTCTCCATAGTGGCTTCACCAATTTACATTCCCACCAGTAGTGTAGGAGGGTTCCTTTTCTCCACACGTCTCCAGAGTTTATTGTTTGCAGACGTTTTGATGAAGGCCATTTTGACTGGTGTGAAGTGTGGTATCCTTGAATTTATTTAATAATTATCAAAGATCATCAGTTCTTATTATCTTCTTTTTTCACTATGAATACAGGTGGGAATGGTGGTCACACATAAGGCACACTCTCATGGATGTACCCAGGTTTATGAGCAATCAAACATAAGCAAACATGGATGCACCAAGTTTATGAGCACACTAATTTTAATTCCATTCCTATGTCTTTCAACTAAGTATGTGTTTTATGAGCAAATGGGTAAAAGTGATCTTGTTGTAGAAATAATCATTAATTTATCTCAAATTTTCAAAAAAAATTATCGAACGTTTAACTGTTATTATTGTAAATTACTTTTTAAAACACTTAAAACCAATTATGTTACTTAGGTTGAGGGCAACTTCAGTAAGTTACTTATGAAATTTTATATGGCCGTTTACTGCACAATAGAGAATAGTTTTCTATATGTAAATGAGAAGCTGGGAGAGTACAATCATTTCAGCAAATAACTTTTGAGCATCTCCAATGTTCTAGGTATATTGATCTTGATCACTTATCATAAGCTCTTCAAGAGGAATATCCTTCTTGATCCTGTTCTATCTCCCCTCCTCCTCCTCCTCCTTCTGGTATCTGTTTCTATCAATGTATGATGTGTACTACATGTTCTACAAGTAAGTGCATTAATTATGGGTGCTTTGGTGCTACAAGGATGCAAACAATGTAGAATCTTCGTCTCAGTACCATTTTATTTTATTTCTTTTTTCTTTTTTTTTCTTTTCTTTTTTTTTTAGGGTCAGTCTCACAGCATATGGAGATTCCCAGGCTAGGGGTCTAATCGCAGCTACAGCTGCCGGCCTACACCACAGCCACATCAATGCCAGCTCTGAGCCGCATCTGCGACCTACACCACAGCTCAGGGCAACACCGGATTCTTAACCCACTGAGAGAGGCCAGGGATCTAACCCATAACCCCATGGTTCCTAGTCAGATTCACTTCCACTGCATCACGACGGGAACTCCTTATTTTTCTTTTTTTAAAATGATTATTTTTTCCATTGTAGTTGGTTTACAGTGTTCTGCCCGTTTTCTACTGTAACGAATACTATTTTAAATTAAGGAGAAGAAAGCATACGATTAAAATTGGGAGGTTGCGATTTATTCATATGTGAGTGTTATCAGTTTTCTTTTTGTCCTACACTTGTATCATCTGACTCTACCGTTTCCAGAGAAGTTCCAAGTTTTGGGAGATGCAAAATTAGGAGTATCTGAAGACTGATGCAAAAAACAAAACAAAAGAAAAACCCCAAAAGAACCCCACAAATAAATAAGAGGCTAATTCAATGTAGGAGGTAAAGCAAGAAACTCCATGAGTACTGGGTGGGTGTATGGGAGAATTTTGGAAGGTTTAGCAGTTGAATTGTTCTAGAGCAGTTGGAGATAATGTGAAAGAACTGAGAAAGAGCAAAAGAATTTGTTAAGTTTTATTGTGGGTTATAAATTGGAAAGCAAGTATAAATGGAGAGATGAAAATACAAATTAGAATTACATTTTAAATATTTTGATTGCTGGACTGCCCTTTGAATGTACTTCATATGGAGTCTGAGTCCCATGGACTCGGCTTTTTGACAGACTGCATAATGTTTGAAGTCATAAAGAGATTAGTTAATGGTGGTAACAATGTGCTCTGTGAAACCACAGTAAAATTGATGGGATATTGAGAAAGGAGAAGGTAATATTTAAGGTCTTTGAAGGCTATAAGAAGGCCTTGGGGGAGGGGGAAAGACATTCCATGAGGAAGATAATGTCTCAGGAGATATCACGTTGTTGTTTGAAAACAGAAAGTCTTCTGTGTATTGGAGCACAGATTTTATGACCAAACACAGCAGGTAATGAGGTTGAAAATATTTGTCGTAACTACTGTTATTCATTGAATGCCTAGTAAGTGCCAGATGCTGTACAACGATCTTGATTTGTTGCAGCTGAGTTGTGACCATATTCATCATCATAGTCAAGGAGAGTAATTAGAAGAGGGCTGAGGAAAGAATGCTGGCAAAGAGTTGACACTAAAGCTATGCAGTAAAGAGTAAAATGCAGATTTTACTCTTCTTTACACTAGAAGAGTAGAATATGGATTGTTAGGAGCAGTAGAGAATCAACAGACACCAGAGGATCAATGTTCCGAGGCAGTGGGTGTGGCAGAGGGCCGCATTTCAATAGTTTGATGGCCGAGAAGAGAGAGCAGGAGCTGACATTTAAGAGATCATGGTTTGCATTTGAGAGCACTTTCAGTCGAATATTGGAAATGGAAATGATATTAGAGGAGGCTTCAGTGAATGTACTATAAAGAGAATCAGCTGCTCTCGAGGATTAATGGCCTTCAAAGGAAGGAAATGGGAGACAAACTCAAGGTGTCAACGGGACCAGCAAACCTCCTTGTAGACAAAGAGAGAGGAACCCTAAAGACAGCAGGATGGGTCCATGAGACCATTAGAGACCATTAAACGTCCCTAATGCAGCAAAGTTGAAGGAAGAGGATGGGCTCCAAACGCCAGATGGAAGAGTTGGGCTTGTAAGGAAAAGAGACCACCACAAGGCACAAGTGGACTAAGGGCTTTAGTATTGAGCTCAGGCTGCACTGAAAAAAAAATTTTTTTTTTTTTGTCTTTTTGCCATTTCTTGGGCCGCTCCTGTGGCATATGGAGGCTCCCAGGCTAGGGGTCGAATCGGAGCCGTAGCCACCAGCCTATGCCAGAGCCACAGCAACGCAGGATCCGAGCCGCATCTACAACCTACACCACAGCTCACGGCAATGCTGCATCCTTAACCCACTGAGCAAGGCCAGGAACCAAACCTGCAACCTCATGGTTCCTAGTCGGATTCGTTAACCACTGTGCCATGACGGGAACTCCATGCACTGAATTTTTGTCTGCTATTTGGTACTCTATGCATCTCCTGATTTCTGTAGGTATATATACGTCAATCCTGATAACTGGATCACTGGGGTAAGGCCAGTGCAGTGAGGCATTTCTAGGACCCTGAGCTTGATCCAGATGTTTGGCTAGAATCAGTTGTCTTGGGACTTCTTCACAAGTAGCTATGGTTTTTCTGAATCTAGGAAGTTTCCATAGTAATGTAGAAACATGACTGTATCAGGTCAGCTTTATTTTTATCTCGGTCCACTGTGAACAAGGCAGGGAAGAGAATCAAACACAGGCCATGTAGGGCCTTGTGGATGCCTCAGCCCCATTTCTCACCTGTTCTCAGAGCCGGTCTTTCTCAGGGGATCTCATCACTGTAACGTCAATCACATCCAATAAAATGTTTATCCATCCAACGATCGCATAGCACTGCTGGGGCGTGAGGTTGCTCAGAGGACAGAACTTGGTCCAAAGACAGTCCCAATGCCAGTCAGGGTTAGCTGCACACAATTTATGTTGGACTCTGTTTCCAGCATATGGCGGTGGAGTTTTTTGGGGTAGGGATCAGTTTTTTTAAGAAACCGATATCTACTTGTTAGGCAAGAAAAATAATCCCTATTTTATAGAACTTAGGGACAGATGTGCTCTGAGATCTGGTGTCATGAGTTGAAAACCAAATAAAATCACATGGTATTATCTGAGGGCCTCACCAAGCACTCGATGGTCTTCTTATACTTAAGCTCTTGATGTCTAGGGTCTCAAACATCAGGAATTTGTGTATTTTTTTCCTTACAGCTTTTATTTTCTTATTTGCCCTATTCAACTTTAAACATTTCTGAGGTGGTGGTGGTGAGGGAGTCCTCATCAGTTCATTCCTTTAGAGAGGTTTCTTTACCTATGGCTCTTCCCAAAATATTGCACTTTATGTAATCAGACCCTCAAAACCCCCAAGGAATTAGGACACAAAGGTTCCTCCCCTCAATTTTATAGATGAAGAGACTGAAGTTCAGAGGTTACATGATAAACCTGCTTTAGCAAATGGCTAAGCTCCAGGGAGAAGCCAGGTCTTTGCAATCCTTAGAGCCATCTTATTTAATCTCTACTTAATGGAGAAACTAATTGCCCAAGAGGCAGGACATCATGGTCCTAGGAACCCAGGGTTTATAACCAGGCTTGACGCCTGGTATGATCATGTCACATTAAGAATGATCATTTATTGAGCACTTGCTGTGTACTGTGTTCTGTTTGCTCTACAGAAATTCTCACTTATCATTCATATGCCATACTGCAAGGCTGGTAGTATTGTCCACATTTTAATCAATATGAAATTGCTACTTAAAATGATTAATTGGCTGGCACTGGGCCAACTAATAGATGACAGGATCAGTAGTTGAATGCTTGTCTGTCTGGCTTCCTCCGTGCTACCCTACTGGAGTTCACAGCCTACATGCCAGCTGACCAAGAGAAATGCACTTCAGTTGCAGTTTCCTTAACTTTAAAATGGATGAATTTGGAGTTCCCATTGTGGCTCAACAGAAACGAATCTGACTAGCATCAATGAGGGCGCAGGTTCGATCCCTGGCCTTGTTCAGTGGGTTAAGGATCCGGCGTTGCTGTGAACTGTGGTGTAGGTCGCAGACTCAGCTTGGATCGAGTGAGTGCTGCTGTGGCTGTGCTGTAGGCTGGCAGCTGTAGCTCTGATTCAATCCCTAGCTTGGGAACTTCCATATGCTGCGGGTGTGGCCCTTAAAAGACAAAAAATAAAATAAAATAAAATAAAAGGATGTATTTGTACATACCTGGCAGGGTTTTTTGACAATTAAATCAGAATATAAGAGAAACATCTAACACAACAACTTTAGCTGCTTCAACAGCGGTGATGGATGCTATTGTTACTCTAAGTTACTCTGCTGGTTACTGTGGGAACTGGGTCTACCCTGTAGGTTTTCTGATTCCCAGCTCCTCCCCCCATTGCCACGTGATGCAGAGAGAGTGGTGTTGTGGGGCAGACAAATAGGAGGAGGAAGAAGAGCAAACAGAAGAGAGCATGGGGGCAGTCAGCAGTGACAGGCATAAATATAATGATGGGCACGTGGCTAATCCAGAAGGGACCCTTGGGGAGGAAGCAGCCATGTGTGCAGAGGAACGGCTGCGAAGCAGAAACAGCCTCAGTGGGGAGGGAGGCATTGATGAATGTGAAAGCACGCAGAGCCATCCTTGGGCTTAATTTACCACTTATTTGTCTTGAGGTAAGCTAGGAGGAAAGAGCCACTTACAGTGGATTTCAAATTATGAAATTAAAGAAGCTGCAAATTGCAGGTATAGAAATTACAGATGATCTGGCCATGTCCAACTACAGAGAGGATCAAATGAATATGATCAAAACATAATTGGAGTTTAGAATGGATGGAGAGGTTATAAGAAAGGATCGGGCTGTTTGGAATGAGTTTACTCATCCACTTACTTGTTCATTAAGGGCTACTTGGCTCCGGCCATGCGGGAGGCACTGTGACAGCAGCTAGAGATACACAGCTCAAGAAAGAACGACTCTTTCCTCATGGAGTTCAGGGAAACAGAGATAAACAAGTAACTATGAGACAGCTGTGAACGTCCCATTAAGGAGCCTCGTGTAGAATATTATCCGGATATAGGATAGGGACACATCAAGTGGCCTCGAAGAGCAGTTAAGGAGCTGCTTAACAAACAAGTGACCATTTTCTTGGAGGATCAGTAGCTGTTACTCTGATGGAAAAGTGGCTGAGGGTCTTTCCAGAAAGAAGAAGTAAGTACAAAGACACAGGAACACACTGTGCTCAAGGATATGAGCATGTTTTTGTTTTGTTTTATTTTGAGGGGCCGCACCTGCAGCATATGGAAGTTCGCAGGCCAGGGGTCGTATCAGAGCTGCAGCTGCCAGCCTGCACCACAGCCACAGCCAGATCCACGCTGTGTCTGTGACCTACACTGTGGCTCATGGCAATACTGGATCCTTAACCTACGGAGCGAGGCCAGGGATGGAACCTGGATCCTCATGGATGCTAGGCAGATTTGTTACCACTGAGCCACGATGGGAACTCTAAGGATTTACATGTGTTATGGTTGGAGTGTTGGATCCACAGGGAGAAGCGTAGAAGGGAACACAGAGCAACATATTAGGGAGTTTGCCATTTTACTTGTGGGTATGGAGAGATTGAATCATTGAGAAATACCTTCCTGGGGTGATGTGGCAGAAGCAGGTGGCTTCAGAGGTCACTGCATTTGTCCAGGTAGATGGTGAGGCCTGAACTAAGGTAGCAGAATGGAGAAAGAAGGCCAGAATGACACTATCTTGAGCTATTTCATGATTGCTTTTTAAAGTTCCCACATAGTTTGCTCTTTTAAAGTACCTCAGTAAAAGTCCCCGTATCCTATAACTTACTATTTTTAAGAACACAAATAAAGGCACTTATTCCAAATAAAAGAACTTTGCTTAGTATAATACCATTTTTCAAATCATTGGTCAGCAGTTTCCTTTATGCTTTGACTGCTTTCTTTGAGCTTCCTCTCATTTCTCCTTCTTGTCACGCTCCCATTGTCCTCCTCCCCTCAGCTCTGGCAGCAACCCCCTCACCTCTTCCCAGAGAAGACATTGGAGAAATGTTCATATGACTCTAAAGAGGATGATGGTACCATTAAGTTGTATTGACCCGTCTGTCACTTAGAGCAATGGTCTGTAAATTTTTGCTGGAAAGAGCCAGAGAGTAAGTGTTTTAGGCTTTGTACCCGAGGGTCACCGTTGCAACTTCTCAACTCTGCTGTGGTAGCATGAAAGCAGCCATAAGTAGACACAGGGTTTCCAAAAGTAGAGTGGCAGGGGTTCCAAAAGAGCTTTCTTTACAGAAACAGATGGCAGGTCCAGTTTGGCCTGCTGGAGGTGGTTTGCTGATTGCTGGATTACGGTCTTAAATAATTAGTTGAGATCAACTTGGACTAAGGTCCCCTGTGGCATATGCTCTAGGGTCCCATCTCTGACTTTGCTTTGTTCAAAAATGTTACCAGTGTTGATGAGGTAGAAGGCGACTTAATCATATTCCTGAGCAGTAAGAAGTGATGAGACATAGCTAACATTTTGGAAGACAATCAGGAATCAAATGGTATTTTGATGGATGAGTAATGAGCAAAAATGAGAGAGGAAATTTAGTAGAACTAAAAATTAAGTTGCACACTGAAGTTAATAAGAACTAGAATACATGAGGGAGACTTTGGCTGGTAGTAATTCATGTGAAAAAAAAATTCTGTGCAACTGCCCTAAGTGTTTACAGCTAGCCAGTGAGATGAAGTGGTTACCAAGAATGCTAGGAATATCTTAGGCTACGTTAACAAAGTGACGTGTCCAAGGCAAGGGAGGTTGTGGTCCCTCTGGGTTTGCTGTGGACCAGAGTCTCCTGAAGAGCTCTTTTTTTTTTTGTCTTTTTGCTATTTCTTGGGCTGCTCCCATGGTATATGGAGGTTCCCAGGCTAGGGGTCGAATCGGAGCTGTAGCTGCCAGCCTACGCCAGAGCCACAGCAACGCAGGATCCGAGCCATGTCTGCAACCTACACCACAGCTCATGGCAACGCCGGATCGTCAACCCACTGAGCAAGGGCGGGGATCGAACCCGCAACCTCATGGTTCCTAGTTGGATTCGTTAACCACTGCGCCACGATGGGAACTCCCTGAAGAGCTCTTTTTAGTTTTAGGTATCATGTGCTATTCAATATTGTGCCACAGAAGCAAGGACACGGATCCACTGGCTTGGAGAAGGATCTCAACATCCAAGGCATTTGTTCTTGAAACCATTGTAAATATTTTATAAATGCATATTTGGTTTTAAAAGGACCAGTAAAAGTATACCTTTTCAAGGTGAGAGGCATTTTCCTTTTTGCAAGGGTGGGATATACAGAACCCTTGGGTGTGAGATTTGGGGCATGAAGTGTTCCTTTGTGGAGGAGGCAGGGCTGAGTGGGGAAACCCACCCACACACCCCATATTGGCCTGAGGCAGTCTGGTCATGGGGCAGAAATCTTTGTGGATGAAGAAGAATCTTTCCATGGTGACTGTCGGTGGTACTGCCTGCCTATCTCAAGAAGATTGGAGGAGTAAATGCTGGGAAATACACCCTTACTGCTAGAGAATACAAAATGGTACAACCACTTTGGAAAAATGTCAGGTTTTCTACCCTATGGTACTGTCATTCCACTCCTAATATTTACCCCAAATGACGAAAAAAATCCATATCTGAATAAAGACTTAGACATCTTGAATTGTATCAGTCCCCAATTAGAAACCACCTAGAGCTCCCTGGTGGTTCAGTGGGTTAAGGATCCAGGGTTGTCACTGCTATGGTGTGAGTTCAGTCCCTGGCCCAGGAACCTCCCCATGCCATAGGCACAGCCAAAAAGAAAGAAAGAAAGAAAGAACCCAAATGTTTATCAACAGGGTGAATGGATAAACAAATTGTGGTATGTATTTTTTAATGAATTTTATTACATTTATAGTTGTACAGTGATCAACACAACCCAATTTTGTAGCCCTTAATGAGAGCCTGTTGTATATTTTTAAAATGGAACACTTCTCACCAGTAGGAGTGCTACCCCACCAATGTGAGTAAATCTCATGTTGGCATGGGTTGGACGGTAGGGAGGGGTGGGAAGAGGGACTACAAAGCAACAAGAGGAAAATTTTAGGGATGATCATTATGTTCGTTGTGTTGATTTTAAGAATGGTTTCACATGTCTATACATAGGTGAAAATTAATCACATTGGACGCTTCAAACGCGTATAGTTTACTTAGGTAGATTCTGTCTCAACAGAGCTATTATTTTTTCATTTTTAAAGTTTTATTGACCTATAGTTGATTTACAATGTTGTGATAATTTCTGCTGTACAATACAGTGATTCAGTTAGACATGTACATGCATGCATCCAGTCTCTTTCAGATTCTTTTCCTGCATAGATTATCACAGAATATTGGGTAGAGTTCTCTGTGCTATACAGCAGGTATTCAAATAATATACAAAAAGGGCTCTGATGCCTGAAAACTGGAAAACGTGGTGACTGGCTGTAATTCAAAGCAGAGCACGTAATCTAATTTTCTGCATTGTTTTTGGATAACTAATATTCATTAGAATCCCTGTGATAATGACATTTAAATCAAATATAAATGCTGTTTTTCACAAACGATCTCATCTTTTGGCCTCATGCTCTGAGAACTACTGAAATTTTAGTTTTATTGCTTGTTTGGCTGAAGAGAATAAACAGACCTAAGAGGCAGGGTTTTTTTTTTTTTTCTTTCTTCTTGGTTTGGTGTGGTTTTAGTTTTTAATTCCCTTGTTCAGCCCCCAGCACTTCATTGCTTAGAATAATAAGGCCATGATGATAGTGGATGTTTAATAAATGCCTTGACTTAATGTATAATTAAAGGGCCTGAACAATGTACTCTCAGTTGCTTATTAAAACATCTGCTGATGGAGAAATCCCTTCCATGGGTATAGAATAATTTAAAAGCATTAGGTAGAAGGCATTTAAAGTAGTAGAATGTGGAAGTATTTTTAGACTTCAGATAAATAACAATTTCTTCCAGATAAATTTAACTCTCCAGATGTGAAGACAAAATTTCATCTCTTTAGTAAGTTTGATTAAAAGAATGTATGCATTCATCAATAACCTTAGCATAATGAGTGGTAAACAGTACAGGTTTTATTGCTAGCACAATATAACCACAATTCTGGGTAACATGTTTAAATGCTATTATCATTATTTTCTGCATCTACCATTTGATAATAACAGCATTTTCCTCATCGAGTTGTTGTAAGAAACAAAGTGGTGCATATACAGTACTGTAGTGGACGCTGTGCTGTGCCCCCAGGTCCTTCTTCAGGACCGAGGCACTCAGTCCTGCTTGGATGTTGGTTGCTGAGGGCTTGCAGCTGAGACTTTTGCTCAGGAATTGTTCTGGAACAAGGGAAGCTGTCTAATCCAAGAAAACACTTTCTTAGCAGCCAATGACTGGTCCTTGCAGGGGTAAAAAGCCTAGCCATCTTGCATATTTGGGAGGGTTATGCATGGGCATCCCAGCTCCAGACCCCCCTTTAGGACTGACTGACTGAGGGTCTGGTGCAATTGCACTGCCATCGAACCTCTCCCTCTGCTCCATATTGTGGTGTTTACTTCCCAGAGTTGTTCCCAAGAGCACTTTCCAGTAGTCCTGCATGCAGATCTCAAAGGTTTGAGGCTCTATTTCCAAGAATGCTTACCTACAACCATTGGTAGCAGCTTGTTCTAGAAAGCAGCTGCTTTAATCCTGGTAGGATTTTGATTGGGATTGCTTTGAATCAGTCTGTCAGGTTCAAGGAGAGTTGTTTTGTTTATATACTGAGTTTTCCAGTTCATGAGTATGATATATACCATGTCTATTTCTTTGTCTTTAATTTCTCTCAACAAAGTTATGTGTGGGGGGAGGGGGAGGGATCCAAGCTGCATCTGCGACCTATACCAGAGCTCATGGCAACGCTGGATCCTTAACCCACTGAGCGAGGCTAGGGATCAAACCCCAGCCTCATGGTTCCTAGTCAGATTTGTTTCATTGCACCAGGATGGGAACTCCTTGTTTCAGATTAAGTTGTATTTTCTAAGAAATTTTATCATTTCAACTTTACTTTCAGATTTATTGCCCTAAAGTTGTTTATCCTTCATATCTTTCTAACATCTTATAAAACTCTATTTTATAATTCTTGATAGTAGTAATTTTTGCATTTTCTTTTTCTTCTTCCTTCCCTTCCTTCCTCTTCCCTCATTTTCTATTTTTTCATTAATCTTCTTAAAGGAGCAATTTAAAAAATTCTCCCTACTGTATGTTTGTTTTTATTTCATTAAATCCTGCTTCTTTTTTTTTTTTTTCTTTTTTCTTCTTTGTTACAGCTGCACCTGTGGCATATGGAGGTTCCCTGGCTAGGAGTCTAGTTGGAGCTACAGCTGCCATTCTATGCCAGAGCCACAGCGACGCCAGATCCAAGGCATGGATGTGACCTACACCACAGCTCATGGCAATGCCAGATCCTTAACCCACTGAGTGAGACCAGGGATTGAACCCGCAACCTCACGGTTCCTAGTTGGATTTGTTTCCACAGTGCCATGACGGAAACTCCAAATCCTGCTCTTTATAATTTCCTTCCTACTTTCCTCAGATTTGATGTATTATTCTTTTCTAACATCTAGTGATGGATACTTAGACCATTAATTTTAAGGCTTTTTTTCTTCTTAACATGTTCATTAAAGACTACACATTTTCCTCAGAGTTCCTGTTGTGGCTCACAGGGTTAAGGCTCTGCCATTGCTATGAGCTGTGGGGAAGGCTGCAGATGTGGCTCAGATCCAGTGTTGCCATGTCGGTGGTGCAGTTTGCAGCTGCAGCTCCGATTTGACCCCTGGCCTGGGAACTTCCATATGTTGCAGGTGTGGCTGTAAACAGAAAAAAAAAAAAATACTATGCATTTCCCTCTAACTATGTCTTTAGCTATATCCTGTAATTTTTGCTATATCATAGTTTTGTTTAGTTAAGAGCATTTTAATGATTTTGGTTATGATTTCTTCTTTTACCCATGGGTTAAATAGAAGTCTATTGTTTATTTTCTAGCTATCTCTAGACCTCCTAATTATCTTTTTTAAAACATTGATTTTTAGCTTAATTCTTCTGTGTTTAGAAAACACGCTCTGTATGAATTCAAGCCTTTAAATTTTTTTTTTTAGAATTGGTTTATGGCTCAGGACATGATCAGTTTTGGTAAATGTTTTGTGTTTGAGTGGAATGTATGTTCCTCAGTTGTTGAGTATAATGTCCTATCTATGCCAATTATGTGGAACTTGTTAATCATGTCATTCCTATCCTATTTATTGCTATTAATTTTTGTCTGTTTTTTTCACTTACTGAGAGATGTTGTTGAAATTGTCCAACTTTGTAGATTTGTCTATTTCTCCTTCAAATCTATCAGGTTTTTGCTTTTTATATTTTGAGAATGTGCTGCTAGACACTTACACACTGAAAATTTTTATTTTTTTCCTATAGAATAAATACTTAAACTGGTATGAAATGTACTGCTAGTTCTTCTCTTGTCTTAAAGACTATTTTGGCTAATATGATATAGCAGTAGCAGCTTTCTTTTGGTTAGCCTTTGTATGACATATGTTTTTCCATCATTTATTTTTATTTTTTATTTTTTTGTTTTATTCCTAAAAGTACCATTTTTTATTACTCAATGAATTTATTACATTTATAGTTGTACAATGATCATTACAATCCAACTTTATAGGATTTCGATCCCACACCCCCAGTGCATCCCCCCACCCTCCAAACTGTTTCCTTTGGAAACCATACGTTTTTCAAAGTCTGTGAGTCAGTATCTGTTCGGCAAAGAAGTTCATTGTATCCTTTTTTCAGATTCCATCATTTCACTTTCAACTTTTCTATATATTTAAGTGTCTCTAGTAAGTGGCATATATTTTATTTTATTCAGCCTAATAATTTTTGTCTTCCAATTGTAGCTTTTAGTTCATTTCCAGTTAATATAATTACTGAGTTCAAACCCACATTCTTATTATTTGTTTTTCCTATTTGACTCATATATTCATTTTTTTCTCTTTTCCTTTCATCTTTCACTGTCACTCCATTTCCCCCACTATATTTGGCAGTTAGGCAGTCATTCATTTAATATCCCATTAGTTGTCACTCTAGAGTCTGAAACTTGTATACTTGACTCCATATGTATGTAATAAGTTAGTACTTTTGTTCCTGGCAAATTTTGTGCAATTGTTTCCATTTATTTTAACCTACATATATTTTTAAACCAGAAAAAGTATCATTATATTTTAAAAAGTCAGTATTCATTTAGATTTATCAACATTTTAATTTTTTCCCAAATTTTTCATTGTTTTCATTACCATGCTTCTGTTATCCTTTTCTTTTGCCTGAAGAACTGCCACACCTGCTGGCAACTTCCTTTAGGCCACACATCTGTTTTTGTCTGAAAATATCTCTATTTATTTAATCTTCACTGTTTAAGGATATTTTCACTGGACATAGAATTCTAGGTTGATTTTTTTTTTTCTCTTACAGCTTTAAGTATTTCTTTCCATTTTCTCCTGGCTTCCATCATTTCTGTTGACAGATTAGCTTTAGACTTTATTGCTGCTCCTTTGAAGGGGATATGCCTTTTTTTTTTTTTCCTCTCTGCTGGATCTGTTTTTCTTCGTGTCATTATTTTTTTGAATACTGCTTATGTCACATTTTTCTCTAATTTTCTTATGTTAGATATTTTTACCTAATCCCATATGTCCCTTACATACTTCTTTTCTATTTAAAATCCTTAGGTTCCTTCAATTTGGATATTTTATACTAAACCTTTCCCCCAATTCACTAATATTCCTTTATGCTGTGTTGAATTAGTAATTAAACTCATGTCTTAATTGTTAATATCAGTTCTAGGTAATTAATTATTTTTGTATAGTCAGTTCTTCTTGAAGTTTATCTTTTTTAAAGTATTTGCTTGAACATACAAATCAGTTACTCTGATGTCCTCTTATGATCATTCACATACCTGCATCATTCTAGGTCTATTACCATTATCTATTTTTTTCCTTTTTCTTTGTGTCATTTGATCGTACTTCCAGTTATATTTGGGAATTTTGGATCATGTGCTTGAGATATATATAAAAATTAAAAATGTTCCTGATAGTATCATCTTCCTTCTGAGAGAATTAATTTTTTTTTCCAGAAAGCAGTTAGAATAAGAGCCATTCATCTACATCCAGTTAATGATAAGGGGAACTGGGACTGATTTTCAGACAGGTGTGTTTCTCATTTGCTCTTATTACTTGTCTGTTGTTTGCTGGGGTCTTACCTGAAAGCCTGGAAGGTTTACCATAATCCCCTACTTTGGAAGCCCCTGAACTCATATTTTGACTTTCAAGCTCTTTGAGCATGTGAAATTCTGCTTAACTTTTAAAGATCTTAGCAGCTTTATCCTGGTTTTTTCTACGCCATGCTCTATACTGATGACATGATGACATCCAGAAGGCCAAACGTCAAGCTGAACATTGGCTTACTTCTCTCTGGTTCTCTTTTCACCTGAATTTTGGCTCCCCAAATCCAGGTTGCCTTGAGAATTTTGAATTCAGATTTTTGTCTCCAAGCCCAATGTGGCTACGATAAGCTTGAAGGCTGTAGCTTTTTATTTGGTTTCTATGCACCATGTAGGGAATTGACAAATTTATCAAATTAAAAAAAAACAATAGTGAATGTGAGCTTTACCTCAGTGGTCATATGTTCTCTCTGGATATTAATTCTTCAAGCCAGCCTTCCCTGGTTGCTCTCATATGCTTTTCTACAGTTTAGTTTTCCACATTTTATCCATCTTTTATGGTTGTCCATGGTAGAAAGCTTGATTTCATACAAGCCACTCCATTGTTGACATTATTAGAAGATCTCTATTATTTCTTAAAGACTAGAGGCCTCGAGAATCTCAGAGTGCTTGAATAATTCCCATATCCCAAGATTCTGATTTACATCTGCATTTTTAACAAAGTTCCAGATAATTTTTACACAGTTGGTTCTGTAGTCAAACTCTGTATTTGTTTAGGTTAAAACCTCCCGTCTATCTATTCCCTTTCGGTAAAACAAATATACCTTTTATTGACAATGACATGAAATAGTGAGAAAACTCTTCAGTTCCTTTTGGAGGGGTCAGAAAATGTAAAAGCCAAATAATAAAAACATAGAAAGGGAAAATGAGGGGAGATTCTGTTTGGTAGGGATGCAAAACTCCTTAAGGTTAAAGTGAATAAATAACCCATTAGTCATGATGTTTTCAGTAGGACTACTTGGTAGATCCATATTCAGGCTATTGGGATTCATTCTACATCAGCCTGCCTTAAATGTAATTATCATTGAATTGATTCATGTTCTTTCAAGACATTCTCAGATGAATGCTTTTGAAGTATAGATCGTGCAACTTCTTTCCTTATTATGATCTACAAGATGAGATTGTTGGAGGCTGGAGTGATTCCTGTGTGTGTGTGTGTGTGTGTGTATGAGAGGGAGGGAGAGAGAAACAGTTTGGTTTGATTTTGTTTTAGAATTATTGTAGCTGTCTCTCTCAGCTGGGCTATTTCTATTAATATATAATCTCTCCAAGTCTCTATTTACTCTTCTGTTAAATGGGAAGGAAAATGCCTGGTTTACAGCTCTGTTTAATTCTTCGAAGATGAATCAAGACTATCCTTATGATACTGTCTTATAAATAATAAAGCACTGATTTTTTTATTATAAAGAGACAGAGATAATGTGGGCAATACAGAGAAAAATAGAAGCTCAAGATTTACTAGAAATCATTGGGTGTTCAACAGGGCTAGGGTGAAATGAATGCAAAAATATCAGTGAAACACTGGAAAATGGAGTTGGGGCCAAACTGTGAATGCTTGATTGCCAGGCCAAATGTAGACTTTTATTCATTAGGCAAGGCGAATGATTGCCTTAAAAGAGGGAGTTGACATGATGAAAAAAACATTCTGTGGTATTAGGTGCGTGATGTCCTTGAATAGAACAATGAGGCATTAAGTGGTTATTGGAATAATCATGGTGAGAGGTACTAAGGCTCTGAACTGGAGAAGTGGGAATGAAAAAGTGGGGACATTTGAGAGAGAAGTTGAGGGACAGAATAAGTCTCACATATGAAGGGTGGTTGAACAGGAATATCTGACTGTCGTTGCTTCTTCTGAGTTTTGTTGACCAGGAGAATCAATAGAAGTAGGGAACCACAAGAATAGTCCCAAATCTCAAACTTACATCTGGTTCAGTAATTGCTTTTCTTTTCTATACCATTTCAAAAAAGATTTTTGTGTCACCAGGAAGTTCTTTTTCTTGAACTGCCCCTACATGTGTGCATTCATTGCTTAAAATTACACCTATTCGATATTCAGTAGTATTTATGAGCCGCTGTTCCAACTTCCATGTGTTCCCTTTTACATAAAACACATTTACAGGATTTTTTCTGACACTGCATTATATCACATATGTAAGGGCTAAATCTGGAAAAGTTTAATAGCTAGAATTCATTCTTCCAGTTATGCACAAGGGATTAACACAGGCAGCTTCCATTAATGTTAATCATTCAACTCTTTGGCCATTAAAGTTTCACCCCATTTAGAGGAAGAGGTCACACATGAAGAGGAAGAAGAGAGGCCAGTAAATCATTTCCATACAGTGTAGTATAGGAGCTATTACAACATGTCTCAAAGATATTTGTGAAATGAAGCCTTTTTTTTTTTTTTTCCAGCATAAAAACTAAAGATGGAGTTCCCATTGTGGCTCAGTGGAAATGAATCTAAGATCCATGAGGATTCAGGTTCAATCCCTGGCCTCCCTCCCTGGGTTAAGGATCTGGTGGTGTGAGCTGTGGTGTAGGTCACAGACGTGGCTCAGATCTGATGTTGCTGTGGCTGTGGCATAGGTCAGCAGCTACAGATCTGATTTGACCCCTAGCCGGAGTACCTCCATGTGCCATGGAGGCGGCCCTAAAAAAAAAAAAGAAAAAAAAAAGACAACTAAGGAGCAGAGCAGCACATCCTTTTAAAATCTCTTTGTTCTGCTCTGGTTGAGATGACCTTCCATCTCTGCTCTGAATTGGCAGGACTTGTGCTCTTTTTCTTTTCTTTTCTTTTTTTTTTGGTCTTTTGTCTTTTTAGGGCTGCACCCTTGGCATATGGAGGTTCTCAGGCTAGGGGTCTAATCAGAGCTGTAGCTGACAGCCTATGCTGGAGCCACAGCAATGCCAGATCTCAGCTGCATCTGCAACCTATACCACAGCTCACAGCAACGCTGGATCCTTAACCCATTGAGTGAGGTCAGGGATGGAACCTGCAACCTCATGGTTGCAAGTCAGATTCATTTCCACGGTGCCATGACAGGAACTCCTGTGCTCTTGATTATATCATCTGTGGATGTTCAATGTCTTCTCCATCATCGAGTATTTCATTAAACTGCTTTGTGTGCTTCAGAAATAATAATAGCCATGAATAAATGAATATCCAATCCGTGTTAGTTGCTATCGACCAAAGGTTTTCAAAGTGTGGTCCCTAGACCATTAGTATCAGCATCACCCGAGAACTTGTTAGAAATTCAAATTCTTGGGAGTTCCCATCGTGGCTCAGTGGTTAACGAATCTGACTAGCATCCATGAGGATGCAGGTTCAATCCCTGGCCTTGCTCAGTGGGTTAAGGATCCAGCGTTGCCTCGAGCTGTGGTGTGGGTCGCAGACTCGGCTTGGATCCTGTGTTGCTGTGGCTGTGGTGTAGGCCAGCAGCTGTGGCTCCGGTTAGACCCCTAGCCTGGGAATCTCCATATGCCACAGGTGCGCCCCCCTCCAAAAAAAAATTCAGATTCTTGGCTTCCACTTCTGAGCTACAGAATCAGAACACTGAGGGGTGGGGCCCCGAAAACTGTCTTTAAACAAAACTGCAGGTGATTCTAATGGACTCTGAAGTTTGAAAACCACTATTTTAGACTTATCTTCAATTACTTTACATCTGCCCATTAGGAATTGTCTTTTTTTGCCATTTCTTGGGCCGCTCCCATGGCATATGGAGGTTCCCAGGCTAGGAGTCGAATGGGAGCTATAGCTGCCAGCCTATGCCAGTGCCAGATCCGAGCCTCATCTGGGACCTACACCACAGCTCACAGCAACGCCAGATCCTTAACCCATTGAGCGAGGCCAGGGATCAAACACAACCTCATGGTTCCTAGTCGAATTCGTTAATCATTGATCCACGACGGGAACTCCTGTCCTTTTTTTTTGATGTCAAAACTGAATAGTAGAGAGAGAAAGTAAGGTGCCCCAAAAATCCGGCAGGTTTAAGATCTCAAAGCAGGTCTGTAACGTACTTCATACCTCTGTCGTAAGTGTTGATTAAAGACTATGCACGTCACAGAAGAACAAGGCTCCCTTGGAGACTTCAGTTATGTTATGATGCCATGGGCAAAATATTTGGCCCCTTTGTACTTGGTTCTTTATACACCAAGTAGGCTCCAGGATCATTCACCACTGTGTGTGTGAGATCAGCCAACCAATACGTTAGTACCCAGGGTTATGAGACAAAAGACCAAGCTGTGTTAGGTGACTGGCAAGATAAATGACTAGAAAATGTATTTCCCCAAAAAAGTCATTCAAGTAATAAAATTGCATGCCTTGATAAATTGATTTGTCTTCTCTTTATAATCTTGAACCGCTTAAGTCTCTATTGAATAGTGTTAAGAGCTTTCCAGGGCCTTAGGTTAAATGGAAGCATTTGGCCCTGGCAGTGAATACACCATGGACAACATGAATTTTCAGCCCCAAATTTCCCAGCTTACTCCTCTTTCCCTTATGGGAATTATATTTACTTCTGTTGATATGAGTTGCATGGCATGGTTTCTCTTTGGGAAACCCTATACAGCTTGCTGATCTCTTCCTCCAAGGAAAGTAATTTTTCTAAAATTAGTTTTTGTTTCACTGATATTTATTGAAACCTGGTTAGGTTCCTAGTACTGTGCCCTGGAAGGAGTCTAGGTGGTAACCAAGATATAGGACACATTCTCTACCTTATGGCCTTGACCTTGTAGAGAAAGTCAGTCATATACCCAATAAATGGAAAAACAAACACCACTGTAATAAATGTTGAGGAGGGCTCTTGCTCTTAGAGTTTCTCTGAATTCGGGGACCAGAGTGAGGTCTTTGGGATAGCATGGTCTTGGAAAAAATTTATCCTGAAAGTTGAAAGCCTAGGGAGGATCCAGGGACCAAGAGAAGAGAGGAGAGGGGAGGATGCTTCATGCTGGGGCAGGGGCTGTTTCTTCCCAGCCCTCTGTCTCTCTAGATCTTCTCTGGCATATGGAGGTTCCCAAGTGAGGGATCTAATTAGAACTGCTGCCTCTCAGGGAAACATTGAAATGTCAGTTTGTGTCTGTGCAGCCCAGGAATTGAGAGCTACTGCTAATTTCTACATTGATTTTATATATTTAATACATACATTACACACACACACACATATATATATATATATATATTTTTTTCTTTTTAGGGCCGCATCTGTGGCCTATGCAGATTCCCAGGCCTAGGGATCGAATCAGAGCTGCACCTGCCAGTCTACACCACAGCCACAGCAACCTGGGATCTGAGCCACGTCTGTGACCCACACCACAGCTCATGGCAGTGCGGGATTGTTAACCCACTGAACGAGGGCAGGGATTGAACCTGCGTCCTCATGGATACTGGTCGGGTTCGCTGCCGCAGAGCCACAACAGGAACTGCTGATTATATTTTCTATTCTGTTTTCCATCTACTTAGACTGGGGTGTGTATTCAGAGGTAAAGGGAAGAGTTGTTCATTTCTCCAAGAGCCCTGTTGACTTGTGTAAAATATTAATCTGACTCTGTAGGACAGGAGTGAAGTGGGGAAGAGAAATGCCAATTGATGAGGAAGAGGTAGAGGCAGGATTTTAAGCTTGTGTGGAGTCTTCCAGCCCTGGGAAAACTTTGCAGCCAGGAGGCTTCCTGGGCGCCACCCTCATCTATATGCAGTGGCAGTCTCTGTCCCTGCCATGGGCGAACCGGAGAACCTACGGCTCCTGCCAAGAGCTCCTCCTGAAAGCAATTATCAGGATTCACCATATGATTTCAATTCTTTGTGGACTATAAAAGAGACACTTCACCATTTTTTGAAAGGGATATGAGCAGGAATGTTAGTAGCTCATGCATTATTTAGAGCCTGCCATCCTGCCTTGGTCTCACAAAGGAGAATGACAGCATTGTCACGGTCGTTTCAATGTCTGTGATGGTGGAAATAGAGATGTTGGATTTTGTAGCTTTTCAGAATTACCTGTAATCTGGTGACCTATAATTAGCTTGCTGAGAATCTTAAACTCATCACAGAAGACAGGTGTCTGGTATTTCATTATATTTAAAAAAAAATCACATTGCTTATACATTGAGAAATGTAGTATAATGATAACAAAATTATTAACTCCAGCTCATATTTTATCCAAAGTCATGCATTGGAAAGATTACAGGACATTGTGTGGACATAGCTGATAGCACTATTTGACTCACTCTTATTTCCAGAAGGGCCACATAGAACTACTTTGCTCTGTTTTGAGACATTCTCAGTGAGGTGCTTTGAAATTTGGATAAGACTCTTTCATCAAGACACACTGATAAAAATGCTTGGCAGCAGTGCTGTTTTGTAATTTTTTTTTTGTCTTTTTAGGGCCGCGCCCATGGCATATGGAGGTTCCCAGGTTTGAGGTCGAATCGGAGTTGTAGCCGCTGGTCTACACCACAGCTCACAGCAATGCCTTATTGTTAACCCACTGAGTGAGACCAGGGATTGAACCTGCAACTTTATGGATACTAGTCAGGTTCATTAACCGCTGAGCCTCGACGGAAACTCCCCATCTTGTGATTTAATAGCTCCTCTGCCTTCTTTTCCTCTGACGATTCATGAATCTTTTTTATCTGTTCTTGAGAAATAAGCCTAGGTTTGAAACCTTTGAGTCAACTCTGCTCTTCTATGCTGGGCAGTTGCTAGACTCTTTCACGCCCTCGTGCATGTTTCTGGAAACTTCTCCCACCAAAATTCCTCCTTCACACTCCTCTAACTCAGCTCTTTCTTACCTCATTTGCTCAAGATTCCTGCAGGCTTTCTCCTTTCTCTGACATGATGTCTAGGCTTTGTATCGCCAGCACCACCTTCTCTGAACACACTTTGGTCACATCACTGCCTGTTCAAAAATCTTCAGTGGCTCCTATTTGCTCTTCAAATAAATTCCAAACTCTCCAATGTCATAATTAGGGTTACCCCACAAAGCATATTAGTTACTTCTTCCAGGTGTATATTTTTATTCTAGGCAGCCTGGGCTAGGGCTAGTTCTTCTTCTTCTTTTTTTTAAAGACTATTTTTAGATCAGTTGTAGATTTATAATAAAACTGAAAAGAAGGTATAAAGATTTCCCATGTACCCCTTTCCCCCCCCCCCCCCCCCCCGCCTAGCCTCCCCCTGTTATCAACATCACTCACTAGAATGTTATCTTTTTTTTTAACCAAGGATAAATCCTATCATAGTCAACATATCATAATCACTCAAAATCTATAGTTTTATAGGTTTCACTTTTGATGTTGTGCATTCTGTGGTTTTGGATGAATATATAATGACACATATCCATCATTTTAATAGAATATTTTCACTGCCCTAGAAATTCTCTGTGCTCTGCCTATTTATCTGTTCCCCACCCCCTGGCAACCACTGATCCATTTTTATCGTCTCCATTGTTTTGTCTTTTCTAGAATGTCATAGAGTTAATAATCCTACAACATGGAGACTTCTCAGATTGGCTTCTTTCATTTAGTAATATGCATTTAAGTTTCCTGCATGTCTTCTCATGGTTGAGCAATACCAAACTATCTTGATTACTGTAGGTTTATAATAAGTCTTAAAGTTGGGTAGCATCAGTCTTCCAGCTTTGTTCTTCTCCTTCAATATTGTGTTGACTGTTGTGGATCTTCTGTGTTTCTATATAAACATTAGAATCAGTTTGTTGATGTTCATAAAAAAACTTGAAGGTATTTTGATTGCGAATACTTCAAATCTATATATCAAATTTGGAAGAATTGCCATCTTGACAATATTGAGTTTCCTAGGAATGTGGAATATTTCTTCATTTTATTTAGTTCTTCTTTGATTTCATTCATCAGAGTTTTATAGTTTTTCTCATATATATCTTACATATATTTTGCTCAATTTATACCTAAATTTAATTTTTAGGTGCTAATATAAGTTGTATTGTGTTTTAAATATCAAATTCTACTTGTTCGTTGTTGGTATATAGATAGAAAGCAGTAGATTTTGTAGGTAACCTTGTTCTTGTAACCTTGCCACAATGGTGTATTAGCTTTAGGAGTTTGTTGTTGTTGTTGCTATTGATTTTATTGGCTTTTCTACATAGATGATTATGTCATATATTAAAAAAAAGTTTTATGTTTTCCTTCCCAAATGTATACCTTTTACTTTCTTTTCTTGTCATATTGCATTAGAAAGGAGTTATAGTCAAATGTTCAAATGAAATGGATGCCGAGAATGGACATCCTTGCCTTATACCTAATCTTAGTGTGAAATCTTTGAGTTCATCACCATTAAATATGAGCTGTATCTTATTGACATGCCATGGTTTTGTTTTATTAATTAAAATTTTTACTTAAGTTTAATAGCCCCCTGAAATTGAGACATTTGTTACCTCACTCTCTAAGAGTTCAAATCATAATCATTTCTTAATATCTATAACATCTCTAATAATGCCACCTCCTCAATGAAAATGTCCTATTTCTTACAATCATATATTATTCCCTTTGAACCTCTGTGAACTGGCTATCTTTTGTTTAACAAATTACCATAATCTTAGTGGCTTAAACAACATGCATATATGATCTTACAGTTTTGTAGATCAGGAGTTCCAGCACTGCTTTGCTCATTCTCTGCTTAGGGTGTCATAAATATATAACTAAGGTGTCAGCCTGTATGAGTTGGGTTCTCATCTAGAGGCTTAACTGGGATTGAATCCAAGTTCCCTCAGAATGGTGACAGAATACAATCCTCACAGTTATAGGATTCATGGCAAATTGCTTCTTCAAAGCAAGCAACAGAGAGAGAGGGACTCCAGTAAATGGGCTCTGTGCTCTCATGTACATGTAATCATGCGCATCCAATCAACTTGGCCACTCTCCAGTGGGTAGAAGCCAGCCATAGGTATTTCTCAAGGGGACGAAATTACACACAGGCATGAATACCTTACAGATCACGGAAGACCCTTCAGAATGTCTACCACACTCGGTATTATACTTCTGCTTCTCTTATATTTTATGCCTCTCATGTCTTTTAAGAATATGACTTTCTCTTTATTTGATTGTTTAGCTCCATGGTTTCAACAATATCGTAATTATGCTTTATGATGCCTGCGCTGTTTGTTACAAAGCATGTGTGGGTTAAATAACTTGTGATTTCATTTGATCACTGGATGTTTCCCTGCAGAGGTTGTGTTTTTCTCTGTCTCACAGATTATAAGCTTTTTGAAGGCAAGAATAGTATTTATAACTTTTGCCTACCACCCAATTAAGTACAAATCAGCATTTAACATCATACTCTTCTGTTTAGTGATTAAACCTTTTAGAGGGTGAAACTATTAAGCAGTTAAATTTGTAAGATGGATATAATCCTGCTCTCCAGATGACAGAAGTGCCACACCCTGTGAAATGTGCTGTATGAGGGCTGCCACAGTGTCCTTGGCTCTCCCCGAATATCATGCCTCAGATAGGAGGGCACTCTCGTTTTCCCCATTCTCTTTTCTTAGCTTTGCATGAAACATTAGCTATTGTGGAAAGCTGCCAAACATCTTGAAATATGGGAACTGGATAAGAGATGCATTTCTGGGGTGAGGGAGGGTGGTTGGCCGTGATCAGAAGGTGATGGAGGAGAAGTTCTGGGAAGGAAGAATTAGAAAGTAAAACAATCCAAATTTCAGTGAAAAGGTTTCCCAAAAGGTTGTCCATAGGACTCTTGTTCTTTGATATCGTAAAGGTGTTATTTTAAAAAATGTTGCGGTTGTCCAAAGAGTTTAAGTGATGTTAAGCAGATTCTCTCTGAAGTGAATTCTTCAGACTTCTTAATGAGCATCATAATTTTCCAAGTAGGAGATTTAACATGTGACTTCTCTGAAATTTTATTTTTCTTGGAGACTCTGTGTGTGTGTGTGTGTGTGTGTGTGTGTGTGTGTGTGTGAAAATTAGAGAATTCCTTGGTTGGTTTTAAAAAAAAAAACTACATTGAAAGAAAAAATGAAAACAAATGACCTCTTGAGTCCCTTATTGACTTCGGGGGCTGGAAACAAAGTATTGACTAGAGCTGTGCCTATAGGAATGGGTGGGTAGGGGCATGCCTGTGTGTATTAAGAAAGCATAAAGATAGCTTTGAACACCATGTTTGCATCTTGAGTTTATATAGCTTGAGCAGAGTTTCCCCTTTAGTTAATAAATTTATGAGGGAAAATTTCATGGTCAACAGTAGTGACTTGATCAACTTTCCACTAAGTCACTTGAAAAAGTATCAAAAATACATTTTTTTTTGTCTTTTGTTGTTGTTGTTATTGTTGTTGTTGCTATTTCTTAGGCCACTCCCGCAGCATATGGAGGTTCCCAGGCTAGGGGTCGAATCGGAGCTGTAGCCACCGGCCTACGCCAGAGCCACAGCAACGCGGGATCCGAGCCGCGTCTGCAACCTACACCACAGCTCACGGCAACACCGGATCGCCAACCCACCGAGCAAGGGCAGGGACCGAACCCGCAACCTCATGGCTCCTAGTCGGATTCGTTAACCACTGCGCCACAACGGGAACTCTAAAAATACATTTTTTTTGCCAGTAACAGAATAAGTAATATCCATATGTATCCATATAGAATTAGAAGCTAAACACATAGCCCCAAATTTAAGCTAAATGTACTTCTCAATCTTATCATTCTAAAGTTGTTTTTGTTGGTCTGTTCACTAAAAAGGGCATAAGGTTTTCCTGTTATAGGCAAAGGTTTGTTTTGACGAGGTCCAACGGCTGATGTTTTATAAACTTCAGATTGATTGTTTTTTTAAAAAAACTCAACTACATTTGTTAGAATGTTTGCTCTAGAGAATTATGTTTGTTCTCTTAAAGGAGTAAGCTGTGTTTGCCCAAGGAGTTGGAATCTCTTTAGTCACCATTTGAAATTGACCTGTTGGATATAATTTTATTGCTCAATAATTAAGCAACTGATAAATGAGAAATGAAAATTCTTTTACGATTGAAATGTCATTTAGAAGCATTTTTCTAAGTGTAAGTCTATATAAGCAAATATTAAATGTGTTTCTAGTGGAATAACCTCACACACACACACACAACAACAACAACAACAACAAGGCAAAATGCCATTCTTCCTCAAAGATGACACAGAAGTTCTAAATCTCAGTGAAAGGGATGATGGTGATACCCTTAACAGACACAGTGAAATACAGCTGGAATATTTCTTTTTTTAAAAAAATTATTTATTACAGTTGATTTACCGTGTTCTTTCAATTTCTGCTGTACAGCAAAGTGACCTAGTCATACATATATATATAGAGAGAGATTCTTTTTCTCACATATATATATATATTTTTTCATGTTCCATTACAAGTGATGGATATAGTTCCCTGTGCTGTACAGCAGAATCTCATTGCTTATCCACTCCAAAGGCAATAGTTTGCATCTACTAACCCACAACACCCCATCCATCCCACTTCCTCTGCCTCCCCCTTGGCAACCACAAGTCTGTTCTCCATGTCCATGAGTTGGCTTATTTTCTGTGGACAGGTTCGTTTGTGGCATATATTATATTAGATTCCAGGTATAAGTGATATCATGCGGTATTTGTCTTTCTCTTTCTGACTGCCTTCGCTTAGTATGAGAATCTCTAGTTCCATCCAGGAGAAAGATTCCTGTCCGCTCTCCTCCTCTCTCCTTCCCAACAATGGTGCCTTACTTCTCCTGTGGGTGCAGGCCTTCTCCTGGGTTCTCTCGGCTGTGGTGCTCCGCTCCCCAGCCTGTGGCACCCACTCCGTAAGCCCTCAGGCTCTCTCCACACAGCCAGCCCCAGTCATCTCCCTGGAACTGACCTCTGGAGCCTGAGGCTCAGTGCCCAGCCCCCGCCCAAGCATCTCAGGCTATGGTGTCCTGGTGGTGGTACCAAGGGTTTGCGAAGCTCTCTCTCTGCTTTGCCCTGCTCAGTTTGGCTAGACAGCTGGAATAATTGGTTTGGAGGGTAAGTGAAGGGATAGCTTATTTCATTTTAGAAATGCTGAATTTGAGGGTAAGCTGGATTAGAGTGACAATGTTCTAATGTAATAGCTCTGGGAATCATACTCTAGGCAGAAGTCTAAGGGGTAGAGAGAAACTGTATTTATTATAGTCAATCCTAGAAACATATCGGTAAGCACTGGGCAAAAGGGTCAGAGAGAATCTGTGGAGATCTCATTATAAGAAATATTTCAGTAAAACGGAACAAGGCAGGCAAATTTTGTCAAATACACAGAGGTTCTTACAAGAATCCTTTCAGTGTAAAATCTGGGAGGAAGTCATTTTTTTAATGAATGTTAGAACAACAGATGAAAAAAATTAATGAAATTTCTACATGTGTAATGTCCAAGTTGAAAAATATATCTTAGAGTTCCTGTAGTGTCTCAGTGGTTAGTGAACCCGACCAGTATCCAGGAGGACACGGGTTCAATCCTTGGCCTGGCTCGGTGAGTTAGGGATCTGGCGTTGCTGTGGTTGTGCTGTGGCCAATGGCTACAGCTCCAATTGGACCTAGCCTGGAAACCTCCCTATGCTGCTGGTGTGGCCCTAAAAAGACAAATAAATAGGTAAAAATAAAATTGTCTTTATAAAATAAATTAAGGTAACAAAACAAAAAAAAAAGAAAAATATATCTCATACAATGTGGTGACTTTGAAAAAATTCTTTGAAGAGCTGAATAACAAATGATTTATATAATTCCTCTTTTAAGTGACTCATTCTCAGCAAAATCTCTGACCACCTGTATTCTCTCCTTCTCTTCATAACACTTATAATGCATATGAAATCAACAAAATTATCATTATTTAGATATTTTTAGGTTTTCACTTTTTTGTCTGTCTCTCCATCTCCCCATGTTTGAATATGAGCTCCATAAAGGGACATCGTAGCAGCTCAATAAATATCGAATGAATGAATCTGTCTTAGACATAGAAGGATGCGTACAGGAGTTCCTGTTGGGGCTCAGAGGGTTAAGAACCCGACTAATATCCATGAAGATGCAGGTTTGATCCCTGGCCTCACTCAGTGGGTCAAGAATCCGGTGTCGCCACAAGCTGCTGTTGTAGGCTGCAGATGCAGCCCTGATTTGGTGTTGCTGTAGCTGCGGCGTAGGTCTGCAGTTCTGATTTGATCCCTAGTCTGGGAACTTCCATATGCTGCAGGTGCGGCTGTAAAAAGGAAAAAAAAAAAAAAAAAAAAGGATGCATACATACACTGCCAGCATCACACAGTTGTAGGGTATCTGAGAGATCCAAGAAGGCTGTTGCTTTGAGCAATGATTCTCGAAGGTTTAGCCCGACTTGAGAGAGAGTATATACAAAACCTAGTCTAAGCAGCTAGTTTCTTTCTCTTTAAAAGTCTTGGGAAGTTCTCCCCAGTTAAGTTTTGAACACCAGTAGAGACGACTCTGCAGTAGCCATACGGTAGATCTAAGTTCTCAGGGAGGCTGAAACTAAGCCCAGTATTTGAGGTGGGTGGTGTCACCCAGACTGGACTGGAGAAGGCATCCTAGCCTGTGTAGTTCTCAGATGGACTTGGAATCAGATGGTCTTCTGAACACCTGGGCAGAATCCTGGCCTCCTGCTTCTGACGGTCACCCCCCCAGAGGACTTCCAGTCATATCATTCTAATAATAGGTTAGTGAAAAATGCCAAGGGAGTCTCTTCATCTTTATCTTGTGTTCTTGCTAAACTGAGTGAGTTCAATAGCAGCTTCTGGAAAGCATTCTAATAATCTCCAAAGTGTTTAAGAAGCATTACTCACATTATCGCAGAAACATGTCTTGCTCCAGAAATGTATTTACTGTTCTTTTTTAGAAACACAGATGCAGTCTAGGTAAATAATACAAAACAGTTACTCTCTTGCCAAGGGAAAATGCTGTTTTTGTATTTATCTATTTAAAAAGCAAATGAAATCATTCATCGTGGAGGAAGATGTATGATAAAGATCTTAGACTTGCTCACTTCTTATTAATCTATATAGTTATTCAGCACTATCTTTTCCAGTTTATCTCCATTTGGTTTAACTGTAGAAGGTCTACCTTCTTTTCAGTAAGCCTAGTTATAATAAAAAAACCAATATGTTATTTTAACTCTTTCATGGTCCAGATACATGGCTTCTGCTGATATACCATCTAACAGCATGTTATAAAAAAGGGTTTTGTGTAAATCTGGGCGTGAGAATTTTAAAGTCTTAGTATTTACAGATTATCTTTTTTTTTTAATACAAAGTTAATTGTTGGTTAACCTTTTAATGACCAAGAATACGAGTGAATGGATACCAGCAGCAAAGCTGAAGTCTCCTCTTGCTTTTTTTCTTCCCGTTGATGATGCCCAAGCTCTACCATTTGCAGTTATGTTCTCAGAGTTATGACTCTTCTTGCACTTCAACTGCACGTGCATGACTGAACATATATCATGCCGTTGAAACAATGTACGTGATTGAAGTACATCTGTATAATACTTAGGATGAGCCCAGTGCCTGGCTGATGGTATGAACTCAGTAAGTGAATATGGAGTAAATATGTCCTTTCTACTCTAATTCCATTTCCCCTATTGAAATACCACATAAATTCTGCTCGGAAGTCATGGCTCATGAGACTGGGAGGGGAAGGCCGTCTCGGGATCTCCACAGCACATTTGCCCAATAGCTTCCGATGCAGCTGAAGCAGCTGGCTCAGGCAGAAACCCTAGCTGTTGCTGTTGGATGCACCGTGGGTCTGAGAGGAGCAGAAATCATTTAAGGTGGGAGTTCCGCTCAGTCTCTCCTAGGTGGAGACCCAGAGGCTCTGGAGACCCCGGGGTCTGAGCTGGTTCTGGGAAGAGCGTGTAGATTTGTGAGCCCCTGGCGTTTTGCTGGGCTCTGTTGTCTCGGAGAGAAAATCCAGGAATGAGTCAGCGGGAGGTTCTGAGGCTGAGGGGAGTTCCGTCTGGGGCTCAGCTGTATGGGGGTGGGCGGCAGGATGAACGGCGGGTCCCCCGATGTGGTGCAGGATCCAAGCGCGGCCTATGTTATCCGACGTCACCCTCCTGGAACGCTGCGCATGGCTTCTCCGAAAAGAGAAAATGGGATGGAAGAGTAGCCTGCTGAACCAGAGTGAATGGGCTGTTCATCCTTCCTCTGGTACAATTTATTTTAACAATTGAAATTAAGCCCGGGAGTTCCTGCTGTGGTGCGGTGGGTTAAGAACCTGCAGCTTGGGTCGCTGCAGAGGCATGGGTTCCATCCCTGGTGGATCCTCAGCCAGTGCAGTGAGTTAAAGGATCCGGTGGTGTCCCAGCAGTGATTCAGATTCAGTCCCTGGCCTAGGAACTGCCTTATTGCACAGTTCCTAGGACATTAAAAAGGTTGATAAATAAATAAATAAGTGGAATTAAAAAAAATAAAATTAATCCTGAATTTATAAAAATATAAAAACCCCAAGTCAAGGAATAGAAAAGCTCCAAAAGAGTCATTAATCTGTTCTTCTTGCCTCTCTAGTCAGTTACATGGATTTTGCAAAGAGATTTGGAATTTAGATGAATCCTTAACTCATCTTTTGTCTTGTTAAGGTGGCTCAGTGTTTCATTGACACTTATTCATTCCTGTAACATTCCTGTGAATGAGGTCAGTGGAAAACTTTTCATCCCTTTCCACAAGGTGAAGTCCTAGGATGAATCCCTCCATGAATTTCTACGTCTGCTTCATACACTTCCTCTGGGCATTAACTTCCTACAAGTTTACCTGTTGGTCAGCACTGCACCCCCATCACCCCCCAACTGAATCATGGACAGTACACTTTTATGAAACCTAGTTTTTGCTGGGAGTCATGTTTGACATATTTTCGTAATTACTGCTGGCATAGATCATAGATTCTGCATTTACCTCTTATGCAAGCTGGGATAGCATGAATGCTACACTCGTAAGACTGAAGTGAAGGTTAAATGGTACTTATAGAGGACATCAAGGTTCCTGGCACACAGAAAGTGTTCCCTATCTATTGAGACGAACGGGTCTAGAGCTGACTGTGCTTTTCAATGTGTTAATTGGCTTTTACAATGATAAATATGTATATTTTTTCTTTTAATGGCTACACCTGCAGCATATGGACGTTCCCAGGCTAGGGGTTGAATCAGAACTGTAGCTGCTGGCCCGTGCCACAGCCACAGCCACACCAGATCTGGGCCACATCTGTACCTACACAGCAGCTTGCAGCAACACCGGATCCCTAACCCGCTGAGCTAGGCCAAGGATTGAACCCACATTCTCATGGATACCAGTTGGGTTCTTAACCCGCTGAGCGACAACAGGAACTCCTAAAATTGCAAACATTCTTTAAGTGATAGGAAGAAGAAACTGCTTCACATGCATATAACACATGAGGAGCACATCACAACAGACTCTGAAGGGTCTCTTTTCTTGATACTCTGTTGTGTCCTCTGTCTCTGTCACCATTTCACATGATTGAGGATGTAGTTCCAGCTGAAAGGAGTGAGTAGTGAGCTTGCGAATACAGGACAATTAAAGAAGTAACTGCCCATGCTCTAGTGCTTATCTGGGCAGAATCTGCTGGACATACCAGAGCATGATGGAGAGAGGACCACATAGGGAGGCTGATGATCTGGTCTTCACCCCAGCTCTGCTTCGAGGGTCTGAGTCAATTACTTATCAAATACGAATCGCAAGCTCTTCATTTGTAAAGTAGGAACCGTAATGAGGTTGTATAAACCTCATAGGGTTGCTGTAATGTCCTGATGAAATAATGTATATATCTATGAAAATGCTGTCAAAAATTGGAAAGTATTACACAATTGTGAGGTATTGAAAATGCCAAGGGATTGTCCAGATTTTCCTAACCATTTCAAAGCTGAAATCATCACTGTAGGTGGAGACCCCATATAAGGATTCTTTTTAAAAGGAATAATGGGAAATAAGCAGTTATTTTATAGACACTTCCACATTTGACGACAATATTTACTACTCTTACTTAAAATTCTAAGGAAGAACAAGCTGGAGGTTTCTTGATAGATTCAGTGATTTTAATCCCTTTTCTATTTATAAGGTCCAAATTCAGTGCCAAATTCAGTTCAGAAACCTGCATCTTATTACTCTGGGGGAAGGTGAGACATCTAGTCTGCGGAATAAAACAACTTTATTAATCATAGCTAAATCTGGAATGCAAAGGTCCATGAAAGATGTCAATTTAAGCTGTTTAATATCTAGCATTAGAAGGAAAATGTTCACTTGAAACCAAGGTCTTCGACAATATGTCAGTAGTGAAATAAAGCTTGATCCCTGCGGAATAATATATAAGCGTGTTAGACAATGCAGATGACAATATGAGGACTTATAAATGACACTAGCTTATCCTACCACAAAACAAATCGCTGTGTTTTTTGGTGACACAGATGTCATTAGCCCATATGTTAAACGATAACATGCATCTATAGTCCATGTGTTCATTCAATAGACATTTCTGGATTATATCCTAAATACCAGGCGCTTTGTTAAGTCAGTCACAGGACATGGGAATAAATATATAGTCCCTCCCTGTTATTCTGGTGGTTTTGATGAAGGTAAATCTTGGTGTGTTTTTAAAACCCACAGTCCACTCCTGAAGATTCAGGTTGAGAAGCCCTGCAGTGGGATCTGGGCAAGTAGATTAAGAAACTCCATCATCAGTAACAAAATGACTTCCCTGGGGTTTTGATGGGTCACTCTGGTTAATAACCGTCGCTCAACATACCCATAGGTGGGGATGTACACAGCATGCTCAGAACAACTTCTGAGATGTGAACAGGATATTATGGAACCCCCAAATAGCAACTGTTCATCTGTCCTCAGAGGGAGCCAGATTGGGAAGGATTTCTGGAGAAGGTGACTCCTAATCTTTCCGAATATTTTGCATTATTTTTCTAATCAAAAATGTAATGCAGGAAACCAGTGAGGAACACAAAAAAGCAAAAAAAAAAATCATTCATTATCTTTGAATTTGATGTTCTTAAATTTTGCTATAACATGTATATAGTATTCTTTTCCCTTAACTTTCAATTTTGCCTTCTATCAATTTTTGGATTTTAGATCTTTAATCATTTTTTAATTCAGGGAAATACATCATAATTAGCTTTGAATATCTATACCATCTTTTTCTTTGTAGTTTTCTGAGATCTAATATCCGTATGCTGGCATCTTATTCTATTTTCCATATCCCTTAATTTTCATTTCTTTATCCTTTCTTAGTCTTTAGAGAGATTCTTTAATTTATTCACCATTATATTCTGTGCTTAAGCTATTATATTTTCAGTATCCAATGTTTCCGCTTGGTTTCTCTGTTTGACTTCTGGTTTGTTTCGTGGTATTTATAACCTGCCCTATTTGTTTTCTTCTCTTCTTTTTTTTTTTTTTTTTTTAGGGCCTCACCTGAGGCATTTGGAGGTTCCCAGGCAGGGGTCGAATCAGAGCTATAGCTGCTGGCCTATACCACAGCAATGCCTGATCTGAACTGCGTCTCATAGCTCACAGCAGCTCATGGCAATGCCAGATCCTTAACCTGCTGAGCAAGGCCAGGGATCGAACCTGCGTCCTCATGGATACTAGTCAAGATTCATTTCCGCTGCTCCACGATGGGAACTCCCATGCCCCATTTCTGTGGGAATTGTATTCTTGTTCTTAATTGTGCTTCATGTAATAAAGGTCTTCTTTGTAGTAAATGCACTATAAACTTAGTAAGTTATTGCTACATAACAAATTCATGACAGATTACCCTTAAACTTGGTGACTTCTAAAAACAGTAAAATTTTTTTGGTCTCTCATGGTTTCTGTGGTTCAGGAATTCAGACAGCATACAGTGGGGATGGCTTGTCTCTGCTCCATGGTGTCTGGGTTCTCAGTTGGAAGACTCGAGGTTGGGGACTGAAATTATGTGAACGGTAATCTGTCACATTTCTGGTGGTTGATGTAGGTGTTGGCTGGAGGCCTGGTGGGGCTGTCTACAGGAAAACTCACACGTGGCCTCTCAATTTGGCTTGAGGTTCCTCATAATATGGTGGCTGGGCTCCAAAAGAGAGAGAGAGAGAAAACAATCAGACAGAGTTGTATTTTTTTTTTCTTTCTCATCTTAGCCTTAGAAGTCACGTAGCATCACTTCTGCCCTCCTTCACTATTTGATGCAGACATGAGTCAGCCCAAATTCAAGAGGAAAGAACATGGACCATATATCTCGGAGAGAGGAATGTCAGTTACCTTGTAAGAAGAGCCAGTGGGAATGGATCAACATTTGGGTGTGGTCACCTTTGTTAAAAATACAATTGTCACATTCTCATAGTCTAATTGGTTTTTGCCTGAGCTCAGTTTCCCTAGGGCTGTAACTTTTTTCTGTAATCTGCAAGGACATGTGGTGAACCTGAGAACTAGCTTCTATACCTTTTGGTGACTTTAAGAAAATAAACAGAGATAGGCTCCTCTTTGTCCAGGTGGAATTGGGCAACCTACACCACAGCTTATGGCAACACTGGATCCTTAACCCACTGAGTGAGGCCAGGGATCAAATCCACATTCTCATGGATTTTAGTCAGGTTTGTTACCGCTGAGCCACGACAGGAATGCCCTATATATTCTTTTTTAAATCTTATTTTCCATCATGGTCTATCCCAGGAGATAGGATATACTTCCCTATGCTACTATTTACTTCTTAATTATTATTATTTTTTTTGAGGAAGCCAGAAGTTCATGCTAATTCATCATCTGTCAGGAACTAGAAGTTCCCCTATTAGTATCCTTATTTTCTAAATTGTCTGTAATTAGAGGGTTGATTTCTTCTTTGCCCTAGGAATTATTTAGAACAGCAGTGTTAGTTTGTAAAATTTCTATATTATTGCATTTAAAAAATTATGCTTTAAAACCTTTTTTCTATTTTTATTGCATCATGGTCAAAGCAATCTATACTGCTTCTACTTTTCAGAATTTGAAGTTATTTTTATCGCTTAATTATGTAGGTCAATTTTTGTTACAGCTCAAAGGAATCTAAAATAGAATGAATGTATTCTTTTCTTGGGACACTTTTTTTTTCTTTTTTCTGTTTAGATTCCTTTTAGAATTCTCTCCTTACCCTTGAAATTCAGAAAACCTTAAAGCCATTTCTAAATGATGGTCTTTTGTCATTACTACACATGTTAGAAAGCAAGGCATTTTAATTTGCAAGTTCAGGTTTTTACCTCAGGATTTTTTCCTACATTATATCTATAATTATGCCCATTATTCCTGCTTTCATGTCCTCCTTATAAGGTCTTTTCCATTTTTTTCAATCTCAAGATTACTAAGCTATTTTAAATGCACTTAGATCTTTAATCTTGTCTGGAATATTTTCTTTATTGATGTGAAGTAAGTAGCTAATAATTATTTTATTTTATTCCAAAATTTATATCCAGTTGTTCCAATATCAGTGATTTGAAGTGACACATTTTATGATTTTAAAATTCCCATGTATATTTAGATCTATTTCTGTACTGTCAAATTATGCATTGATCTATTTCTCTATGCCTTTTGACATCTCCAAGGCTGTTATAATTATAGCAGTTTTCAGTATATTTTAATACTACATCCAGGCAAATTCTCCCACCTTTATTTTTCCCTTTTTGGTGTTTTTTTGATTCTCATGAATATACTTTCTAGAGAGACTTTTGAAAGTCATCAAAATAATTTGATATTACTTGCTGTATATTACTATCAAGTAATGCTCTAGGAAAGAAAGGTTCTATATAGCAAAGAAATATAGACCCTTTCTGGGAAGAAAGGTCCAGTATGGTAGACACTACCCACATATAACAATTGAGCACTTTAAGTATGGCTAGTGCAACTGAGGAACGGAATTTTAATTAAATTTAAATTTAAATAGCCACATATGGCTAGTGGCTACTGTATTGGACAGTACAGCTCTAGAAGCCAAAAGTAGACAGGGAGGAAATAGATGATAGACATTCCCGGCAGGGGACCTTTTATTTTTCTGTATTTTTTCCCCAATATTTTAAGTGTGCAGGTAAATTTCTTTACACAGGCTCCTTTTCAGCTGGGCTTCATGTCCAGGGACCTAGTGTGACTGCAGTCAGCTCTCTTCCTGGTGCTCCTGACCACTGGATCAGGGGAAAGACCCAACATATCTGGTCAGCTCTGCTCTTTTGTATGTCTTGGATCACCCCGTTGGCACAACAGATATTGAGTGACCTTTAATAGCAGAGGTAGAGTGGATCTCATCTTTCCCACTGTCTGCTCGCATCCCCTCATATTATGACAAATTAATGAGCTTCTACCCAGGGCTCTTCTTTGACTTATCCCCCGTGTCAATTCACGACCATCTCAGTTTAGGCAGTAAAATGTTAGTTTTTGGCTTCTCTATTTTAGTTTAGAAAGTCTAGTATCCCAGTTCAGGAATTCGTAGCCCCCACTGCCTTAGGTGGCCATGTTGCAGTGGATAAGCCAACCATCTGAATATCTGCCATTCCAGTGCCACATTTATTTATTTATTTTTTTGTCTAGCTACCAAGATGTGACCTTGGCCCTATTGTCATAACCATTTCAGCCAGAGGTGTCCGAATCTGACTCATAGATTTATAGGTTGAGCAGCAGTCTATGTGGTGGCATTAAAAAAAATGAATTGAGGGAGTTCTCATCGTGGCTCAGCGGAAACGAATCTGACTAGTACCATGAGGACGCCTGTTCAATCCCTGGCCTCGCTCAGTGGGTTAAGGCTCTGACATTGCCATGAGGTGTGGCATAGGTCACAGACAAGGCTCGGATCCCGCGTTCCTGTGGCTGTGGTGTAGGTCGGCAGCTGCAGCTCTGATTCACCTCCTAGCCTGGGAACCTCCGTATGCACTGGGTATGGCCCTAAAAAGACACACACACACACAAAATGAATTGAGCCAATTTTTTTCCCCCCCAAGTTTGAAGTAAGAAAATCTAAGGAAATGATCCAGAGTCTTGCAGTAATTGGTTGCAAATTCAGGAAGGGTCAGAGAGAGGTTTTTAAAATTTTTTTCCTTACACTTTAATTATGTAAAGTTTCTTTAATGTCAACTATATTTTAATAAAGCTCTAGACAAACAAAGGTTTTGATCTGGTGTCTCACAGACCAAGTGACAGAGGAGCACATGGAATCAGATGGTCACTGAGGGACCCACGGTGGAAGTGATAGAACATTAGAAGGGATAACTAGATTCTGGCCTGAGTAACTCCCTGGGGAGCTGTTTTATCACTAAGATAAAAAGACCAAAGGTTGGTGGCATTTGTCATATTGCGAGTACCACGAGATACTGAGAAAGTGCTTTCTAGGTGGGACTTGGATGCCTGCATTGTGGTAAGGGCCCGCCCAGAACAAGGGAAGGCCTTGCGGCGTAATCAGCATCCCTATGCACGTGCAAAGCTCTGTAGTGGAGCCCATCCCTCCAAATGTATGTTACTCTATAAGGAAGACAAAGGGGCTAAAACGTAAAGGGGGAACGAATGAACGGTATAGAAGGCTACCCCCGCTGCGCTCAGGGCTCAGCCTTTGGTTATGAATCCGCTGCGCCAGTGCAGGCACAAACCCTTGCTTCCTGGCAATAGCCTCGGTGTCCCATCTCTCTGTACGCAAGTCCTCCAACACATAGGGAGGGAGAGGAAGGATGCTAAGCTGAAATGAAGGCGTGGGTTGGCCAGTTGGAGGGCAGAGGAATCCAAGGTTATTGGCAGGTGTACTCAGCTCATCCCTGGGAAGAGAGGACGGGAAGGAACTTTTCGGCAGAGTCGGAGCTGAAGAGATGACGTCGGAGGAAGAGATCTATGCGGTTAATGCTTCGGGTAATCGTGTTTTGTTACTTAAAACGAAACACCGTCATGATAAGTGAAAAATTCCTGCGCATGTGTGTTGGCCGAAAGTAAGCTTTATGAAACACACCCACGTATTTGGTGGTCTAAGACGTTGGTGAAATGCTGTAAAATTTGTACCTTATGATGTCCATTAGCATAAACGTTTTGGGAGTTCCTGCCGCATTTAAAAACCATTTTAACGTAGTATTTCTCAAGCTTCCCTTGCCACAATACTCTGTTTTTAGTGTGTACAACAGCTATTAATATTCTGAGGAAAACATGGGTGTAACTCTTGATGATCATCGGGAAGCTGAGTATGGATCGGATATTAAAATAATTGGTCTAAAATGAAATCATTTCAGTCGCCTGTAGGTATCCGTCTACAGTTCCACCTCAGAAATAACTAACTCAAGATTACTGCTTAAGGAGTTCCCATCGTGGCTCAGCAGAAATGAATCTGACTCGTATCTATGAGGACGTTGGCTTAATCCCCGGCCTTGGTCAGTGGGTAAAGGATCCGGTGTTACCATGAGTTGTGGTATAGATCGTGGATGCAGCTCAGATCCCGAGTTGCTGTGGCTGTGGTGTAGACTGGCGGCTACAGTTCCTATTGGTCCTCTAGCCTGGGAACCTCCATGTGCCGTAAAAAAAAAAAAAAAAAAAGGTTACTGCTTAAGATTTTTGGTGTATTTTATATCTACCGTAGTCCTGTTTTCCTCATGCTTCCTCCTCATTTTCCATCTGCTTTTACTGCTTGCTCTCTCTCCTTTTTCTCCCTCACTCTCTCCTCTCTCCCTCTTGAACCCTATGCAGTGTCCTTTCTCTCCATTAAATATAGTAAAAATGATTGTTATAGTATAAAAATCTTCATAAAAATTTCAGTGGTTGCATAATATTTCATTATGTGGATTTATTGTAATTAACCATTGCTCTTTTGGATCTTGGCTTCAAATGCATTCTTCTATAACATACTGTGATAGATATTTTTACATTGAGCTTTTCATGTATTTTGAGTTATTTCCTCAATAATTTAAAATTTTATATTTAACCTTTTCATAAGCATTCTTAGGGTAGCTTAACATTTTATCTAAAGATTTCAGGAATGTCATGGAAGGCAAAAAAAAATCCATCTGCATTTATTAGAAATAATTCTAATGATTAAAACATTACATTTTCACACTCAGACCAGGACTTAATAAATAAAATTGTCTGTGTCATTCTGCATCAATTCTCTTCTTCCTGTAACTCCTCTGTTACTCCTTTCATTAGTTCCTCCTATGTAGCCTCCAAACCATCTCCTTTACCCCCACTTTAATGTTCCTTTCACTTTGTCCTGCTAATCCCCATTTTATACCTTTTAGTGCTCAGCAAACACCTTGAAAAAATTAGTCCAGCCTCACTTTCTCACCTCCCAATCACCCTTTCACCTCCTGCAAACAATTGTCTGATGGCATGATTTAAAACACTTGACACATTGTACTGTAGTTAATTTTACCTTCTGTTAGACTTTGTGTGCCTTAGAGGTAGGAAGGACTGTTTTGGCATAGGTAGCATCTGATACAAAATGTGTACTCAAGAAAATGAATTCTTTAACAAACATTGTATAATGAAGCCTCATCCATTACATACGCAAGCTGACATACAATGAATTCATGTTTCTGTGGCTTTGAGAATAACAGAAATTAAATATACCTTTTCCTAGGAGTCATCACTATTGCATTTCCTTTCCCTTAGCATTCATTAAGATTGTCCATCTTTCTGTCTGCCTGTAACTTTCTACCTACATAATTCTCTATCATCCATCTGTCTATCTACCTATCTATTTTTGTTTAATTCCTAAAACTTTATCAAGTTAATATAAATTGACTTAATATTTTTATACTCTGGTGGTTCTCAACCCAAGATAATTTGTACTATAAATGCAGGTAAGAGTCTGTGACTAGGATCATAAGAAGTCAGTGTGGTTTAGCGGGTTGGATGGAATGAAGGAACCTCTTGGACAAATTTATCGGGTTGGATGGAATGAAGGAACCTCTTGGACAAAGTGTTTGTGTCACCTTATTTAACCTCTAAATAGAAGATACTGCTAATTTACTCGACATAGTTATGTGGTCAGAACACTGTACATGGTACCAACAACAAAAGGAGTAAGGAAGGCATCCCTTACCTGGAGAAATTCTTCTAATTGAACTAGACAACACATATATAAGCACATTGCCAGACACATGTACACATAAGTATGTTTGGGTTGTGTGCATGACCCAGAGAACCACTAAAGTTATTACAGGGTCTTGAGTTAGATCTCAGAAGGCTTTTGTGGGGGGGGGAGGTCAATTTTAAGTCACGTTAAGAGCTTTCATCTTAAGATAAAGAAGGGCTCGCTTTGAAGAGGAGGATAAAGGCTTCGAGGTAGAGAGTGGCTTGTTAGCAGGGTTAACAATGGAAGTGAGCAAGGTGGTAGACCGCTTTGATGCTGCCAATTAAGAGATGTGAGAAGCAGTTCTGAATCATTTCTCAGCTGAGCACAGAAGAAAAAGTGCAGAAAAGGAGGAAGCCCTGAAGGGAAGTCCGTTGTTCCTCCTTAAAAAAATAATTATTCATCAGTTATTCCCTCTTAAAAAAATAACTGGTGTATAACTATGGAGATGAGACTTAAAAAGGCCAAGGAGTAAAGGTAAGTCTATGACCTGGTGTATGGCCATGTAGAAGAAGAAAGAGGCTGATAAGATTCTAGGCCTGGGATCTAATTGTGATACTCATGGAAACACTGGGCTGGGTCCTGACGAAATCTTTGTCTCTAGAAACAAAAAGGAAAAGGAGAACCTGGTAGCAAAGATGTTCTTTAGAGAACCAAAAATTCCACTCATAAGACAAAAAGAGGGAGGGAGGGAGGGGAGAGTTTTTGATTTTGTGGAATCGTATTTTAAAAATAAGCAAGAGGTGTTCCCGTGGTGGTGCAGAGGAAACAAATCCGACTAGGAACCATGAGGACGCGTGTTCGATCCCTGGCCTCGCTCAGTGGGTTAAGGATCTGGCATTGCCGCGAGCTGTGGTGTAGGTCGCAGATGTGGCTCGGATCCTGCGTTGCTGTGGCTCTGGTGTAGGCTGGCGGCTACAGCTCCAATTAGACCACTCGCCTGGGAACCTCCATATGCCGCGGGAGTGGACCTAGAAAAGGCAAAAATAAAAAAAAGCAAGAGGGAAAATGAGCATCCTTCCCAACAATGTGGTGACCAGAATCCTCCTTCCTAGGAGGGTTAGCAAAAGAGCCCCCCCCCAATAAATGGTTATCTAACAGGTTTGAGAGCAACGGGAGATGGGCTCCAGAGCACTTGATAAATTTCACGGAAGTGGGATTTTTAGGGCCGTGGTTCTCACACTGTGGACCTTGGACCGGCAGCCTCATTCCTCCTGGGAATTTGTTAGAGAGGCAGGTTGGCTGGCCCCTCCCAGACCTGCTGAATGAGAAACTCTGGAAGGGGACGGGGGTCAGTGGTCTGTGTTTCCACAAGGTTGCCATGTGAGGGTGAGGCTTGCTAAGTTTGAGAGACACTGATTTAGGAGATAATGTGTGCTCACACCTGTTTCAACACATCACTAACTGTGAAAAACTGTCCATAGAGGCAGGAACTTTGCAAGATATTAGTGTCAGCAACTTGGCCAAGAGGAGGAATTCATGAGAGGTGGCTGAGAGGAAACTCTGAAGGAATGTGAAAGAATGTTTCCGCCACTGTGAAGATGCCTTCTTCCAACCTTAGGAGGAAGGATCACGTTGAATTATATCAACCAGGGGGTTGGAATTTATTCTGTTACAGCGTCATTAAAGAAAATCATGTGTGAATGGTGTTAACAACAGGACGTATTAAAAACGTCTCTCTCTTCCCTTCCTTAAACGTTTTCTCGGTAATGTGAGGCAGTAGATTTTTGGTTTGTTTGTTTGTTTTTCTTTTTAAAAATCTCACATATTTTAGTGTTTGGTTTCGTTTCTTTTCAGGGATTCCATTTGCAAATTGCAAGGATGTAGTGCTTTCTGTCTCTGACACACTGTTGCCCCTTTAAGGCTTTTCTAAAATTAGCAGATAGCAATAGTTGGTGTGCTAATCCTTTGCAAAGGCCATATGCAAAAATGGGAGACATTTGAGCCTGGAGATTTAATTGAGCATCGGTCAGGATTTGCCTTTTCTGAAACGTTCAACAATCACCAGTTTGTGAGTAACACAGCCGACATCTTTAGGGATCATTGTGGCTGCCATATTTTCAGTTTTAGAATCTGAGGTGGGGGAGTTCCCTTTGTGGCTCAGTGGGTTAAGAACCTGACATAGTGTCCGTGAGGATGCGAGTTCGAGTTCGATCCCTGGCCTCTCTCAGTGGGTTAAGGATCCGGTGCTGCTGTAAGCTGCGGTGTAGGTCACGGATGTGGCTTGGATATGGGGTAGCTGTGGCTGTGATGTAGGCCTCAACTGCAGCTCCGATTTGACCCCTAGCCTGGGAACTTCCATCTGCTGTGGATACGGCTATAAAAAGAAAAAAAATCTGAGTGAAGAGAGTCAAATGAGTATATATTGCAGTGGGTTAAAAAATATGTTCACATACTTGTGAGATAAAGTCAAGTTTGAGAAGTAAATTCTGTGGGGGTTAGTAAATACTCAGAAGTACTTATTTTGAACTAAATTTTAAAAATAAAATGTGTTGCGAAGTAATATTGAAGCTAAAATGATCACAAAAACTAAGCATAGAGCTTGAAGAATGAATACAAAGAGGACAGATACACCTGTGTGATTACCATCCAGACCACATGAACAGGAACAGTGCCCAGAAGCTCTGGTTGCTGTCTTTAGGCTTTTTTCCAAGAGCTGCCCTGAGAGCTACCATCACAGATGGCACGTTAGTCTTGCCTGCTTTTTTCAAAAGAATGTATATAAAGCTTTCATGCCTTGTGAATTTTTTTTTTTTTTTCTGCCTTGTTTGGCTCATTATGATCATGAGATTCATTCATGGTCTTACTGAAGGCAAGTTTTTGTGTCCAGTCCACAATGAGGCCAAACAAATGAAAGGCAGGAGTTTGGAGCAGTGAAGGGTTTATGGCAGGACCAAGCAAGGAGACTGGGTGGTTTGTGCTCAAAAAAATTCAAACTCCCAGATAGGTTTCAGCAAAGCATTTTTAAAGGCCAGGTGAGGGCTGGGGCATCCCAGGGTGTGGGCCCAGCTTGCGCAGTTCTCTGATTGGCTGAGGGTGAGGTAACAGGGCAGTGTCGCAGGGGTTCGCATTACCAATCCTTAGGCGCCAGAAGGTCAGGGTTACCTGCTCATGATCATCAGGTAGTTAACTTCTTCCATGTGGTGGTGCTTTTAGCATCTGAAAAATACAGGAAATATGCGTGAGATACTGTTACCTGGGGTCTTCAGAGAGGAGCGACAGCAGAGGTTATGAGGGAGCAGTCTGTCCCAGGAAGGCCACATAGGATCCTGCTCAGTTATAACGTTGTTGAATATAGTGGTGGGTCATGGCTGTGTAGCACTATTTTCATGCTTTGAAATAAAAATGACCATATCATTAAAATTGGGGAAAATAAATGCAAAAAACAGCTTTATGTGAATATTCAAATATGGGTATGATAATCATTTTGAGAAACACAACCTCAGGTTGATTTCCCCAAAGTTGACCACTGAGAATAAGATATGAGAACAGGTGGTTTATTTCGGGTGATCCGAGGAAACATCAGCTGGAGAGAGTGGAAAAGCGATGGAGTAGGGAAGTTTAATACTGGGTGAATAATGAGTTTGCTGCTGCTTCTGGCAATGAGGGCTCTATGACTGGACACCTCTGGGAGGTGTGTAGAAATTACGGAGCATTGTCCCACCCAAGGGCCAAGAAGCTGGGATATTTATCCACGTCCTTGCACATTAGGTGGAGGCTGCTTCCCACGGTGTCGACTCTCTGGCTGCTTTAGTGCGCTGTGCGCAGAGGCAGAACGTGTTTGCACCGTTGATGAAAACTGTCTGGTGCAAAGTTTCTGGTGCACAGTTTCTGGTGCTTTCATTGCCAACAGAACTTGCAATTGGAAAATCGGAGTGCTTATTATAGATTCTAAATGGGCCCCTGATGGCATCTGCTACAAATACAATCTCAACCAAAAGGCATCTCTAAGTAAAACACAGTAATGGATTGCTGGTTAAAAAGTAGCTGAGTTCAAACTCACAACGAAGGAACATTAAGTATTTGATTAATCATCTTTACAGCTGGAGGAACATGCTATTTCCAACAGACACATATAAATTTCCTTGGAGTCCAGATTGGATCTTTGTCTTGACCACTTGGCAAAGCGTGAGGTGTGGCACCTGGGAATAAGGCTGTATGATCAAGCCATGGTTCTCTCTTCCAAATTCCTGATTGATAATTAGCCATTTCCAGTTGACATCTAAATAGTACTGAGTTACAACTCAATCAGGAAGTAAAACAACAAAACAAAACAAACCAAACCAAAAGGAGTTCCTGTTGTGGCTCAGCGGTTAACGAACCTGACTTTCATCCATGAGGACATGGGTTCGATCCCTGGCCTCGCTCAGTGGGTTAAGGATCCGGCGTTGCCATGAGCTGTGGTGTAGGTCCCAGACACGGCTTGGATTCCATGTTGCTGTGGCTCTGGTGTAGGCTGGTGGCCACAGCTCCTATTCAGCCCCTAGCCTGGAAACCTCCATGTGCCGCAGGTGTGCCTCTAAAAAAGAGAAGAAAAACAAAACAAAACAAAAAAGAAAACAACAACAAAACCCACCACAACACAAATCAATTGGGAAGGGAGCATGAAGAAATGGAATTGTGAAGGCCGAAAGATTCTATCTTCTAAATTTGGTTTTTGATAAAGAATTCAATTTAAACTGACCTTTGGGTGTTCTTCAGTGGCTTAGCAGGTTAAGGTGTTGTCACTGCTGTAGCTTAGATCATTGCTGTGGCACGGTTTGATCCCTGGCCGGGGAACTTCTCTGTGCCATGGGTGTGGCAGAAAAAAAAAAAAAAAAAGGTAAACTGACCTTTGATTTTTGATGACAGACTATCATGTTTGCATAGGTTTGAAATTTAGAGGTACCAACTCATATGTGTAATTTGGAGAGCTTGGAAACCTTTTTGGTTTGCAGAATGAAGGCATATTAAGATATATAAAATTCTTTATGTGTTTTCAATTTTCTCTTTACTGTTTGGAAAGTGTTTGGAGACTATGCCCATGAACACTACAGATTCATGATTATTCATACAGGATATAATTTAGAATTTGTTTTTAAACTGTTGCTCCTAGTTTACATATTCTCCCAGCTCCCACTTCATTCATCAGAACTACTCAGAGATAAATACAGTTCTAAGAGGTGTGGTTACTTTTTTAGCTCATTTTAAAAATCATGGGAATTTCCGTCATGGCTCAGCGGTAATGAACCCGACTAGTATTGATGTGGATATGGGTTCGATCCCTGGCCTCCCTCAGTGGGTCAAGGATCCAGCGTTGCCGTGAGCTGGGGTGTAGGTCATAGACTCTGCTCGGATCCCGCATTGCTGTGGCGTAGGACGTGGGCTACAGCTCTAATTTGACCCCTAGCCTGGGAACCTCCATGTGCAGCGGGTAAGGCCCTAAAAAGCAAAATAAATAAATAAATACATAAAAATCAAAGACTTTCTTTTGAGGTAGTTTGCTGTATTTTCAGATGGCTATCACCACTATAAGGTTATCTTCTGTTGAATGGAAATTCACCTTCTTGTTCCCACTCCGCCTCCTCCACCCTGACACAGGGGCAGGTCACAACTTCTGTTCCTTCCCTCCTGGACAACAGGCACAGACACACGACTCTCCTCTCTCCCTCCTTTCTCATTACATGATCTATTTTTTCTGATTCTTGAATTGTTCTTGGTGCCAAATCATTGCTTCTTGCTCTTTTTTCTTTTGCTGTTGTTCAAACTTATGTTTGTTGATGATGTTTTGGTGGTACTGGAACTGAAACCAATACTCTAGAGGTGCTCCTTGTATAGAATATGGTAGAATTTTTATTCTCATACTTTTCTCTTGATAGGGAGAAAGTTGAATCAGGATATCTTTGGAGACAAAATGCAGTAAAGAGTTTGAAGTGTTCTGTGTGCACTGGGAATCACGAAGGGTTTTAAGGAGGAAATTATAGAATCAGATTCAAATTTTATGAAAGAAAATTGTAACAATAAAGTAAATTAATTATGGGGAAAATGACTTCTGACGGAATTCTTTCTATTTTTATATCCTCCATAGAATTGATCAATGGGCAATCAATGTCTACATCGAAGACATATATTAAAATACATATGCTAAGCAGGGAGTGGAGAAAGACGCAGTCCCACAGGGTGGATGGGGCTCTTCCTTCCAAGGCACTTACACTTTGTTCAGTATGACAGTTCAGCCACTCATATCTCCATCTAGTGCATCTTTTATCTTGTACACAGGGCTGCTAAGAAAAATAATACTAATTGGACCATTTTTCAAAATCTTTTTTGACACTACTCTTTTAAGTGCTTTAGAAATGTTTTTGGTTTTGTTTCATTTTTGTTTCTTTGTTTGTTTGTCTTTTAGGGCTGCACCTGCAGCATATGGAAGTTCCCAGGCTAGGAGTCCAGTCAGAGCTACAGCTGCTGGCCTTAACACCACACCCACGGCAATGCCAGATCCGAGCTGAGTCTTTGAGCTTCACCACAGCTCATGGCCACGGCGGATCCTCAACCCACTGAGCCAGACCAGGGATCGAACTCACATCCTCATGGATATTAGTCAGATTCTTAACTCGCTGAGCTGTGACAAGAACTCCGTAGAAATGTTAATTCTTTTATTATCTTCCTAACTCTTTTAAGATTGTGTGATTTTCATCATCATTGTTCAAGGAGGAAACTTAAGGACATAGATATTCTAAGCAGTATGTCCAACATCATGTAACTCCCCAGCTCAGAGGGCTGGCTTCAGAGCTCACATTCTGAACCTCTTTCCTACCCTCCCCCAACAGTGGAGAATGAATGTCACCTAATATGACTGTGTAAAAAGTAACCTCTACTGTTGTCATAGATGATCACATCACTTGAAAGTAACTACAGTCTGTGGGAACAAGGACTGAAAGGTAGGAGTAGCAGGTGGGGTTGCTGCCACTTTGAGAGAAAATGTATTTCAGTTGAGAAATGCACCAAATAGGTAAAGACGGTCCCTTTCCTCCAAAAATAAGATATACATGGGGTTTAATTTCATTTTTTTCTTCAGAAAATTGCCTAGTTTATTTGTCCTTGCAAAGACTATTGTTAATCGTTGAACTTTAAAAAAAAATCCAATTTACATTGGACTGGATGTAATTGCCAGAGAAGGGTTTAAATCTGTGGATATCCATACTGTGCTTCATGTTCAGTTTTACTGCTTGTCTCAAACCTTCTCTATTTATAGTTATAGTCTATTTATATCTCTATTTATAGTTAATTCTTGTTATTCGTGGTAGTTATGTTCCACAAAGTCATCATGGACACTAAATTAGTGAAAAGTGAGCCACTGCTCCTTGGGGACATACAGAATTAGGTTCCTGTGAGCTTCTAGACACAATATTTTTGTCAACCAATCAACCCGCAATCTTGTTTTATGTGCATTTCTGTTTAAAGACACCTCATTTAAAATATTTTGTAGATTCACTAACATTGACTCACGGCCAAGAGCACTAAACTCAGGCCTGAATGAAGCTTATCTAACATATACATTTTTCTCCGTTTAGACATGCCCTAGCCTTCTTGTGTTTAGGGACATGAGACAGTACTTAAGTGCCATGCTTGAGGACCAGTTTACATAGCACAAAACCAATAAGAAGCACACACACACAAATGCAAAAAACCTTACAAAACCCCTCGCCCTTAGTAGACCAAGAAAACGTCACCTATTTATAATCTGAAAGCTGAAACAAAGCATAAGATTCACCTTGTTAGACCTCAGCTGAGAAGGCACACTGGGTGATTCAGATTTTTTGCTGCTATGCACATGTCCACAAACAACAATGAAAATACCATGAGTATTGATTTTGAGGTTGTAAATAAGTTTCAATGAGTAGGCAAAATTTAAAAAATTCAGAATCTATGAGTAATGAGGATCAACTGTATATATTTGCCTTCGTATCTGACTAAAATACATTAATTGCTACTTTCGTGAGGGTATGAATCAAGAATGGACTTTAAGATGATATTGATAACTGTTAGGATTCAGAAATCTCTGGTATTTGTCTCAAGGGAGTGATTTTTTTTTTGAAATATTACAATATATTTAGATCATCTTTTAAAAATGAGATTTGGGAGTGTTGTTTTAATGGTTCAAATATTCTCTTGCTGATAAAGGATAATGGGATTAGCTGAATTTGAAGTCTACATTTTTCCTTTTTCTTATCACCTGCGAAGATTGATTACAGGTATTACAATTAGATAAACTTTTATAATGTGGTTTTAAACATCTTAAAAAGCTAAATTTGTCAAACTGCTGGAGACCAAAGACAAATCTGAAAAATAGGCAGGGAAAATAAGACAAGTTACCTTAAAAATTAACGCTAATAAACTTGATGACCAACTTTGCTGCCGACAGCATGAAAACCAGAAGACAATGGCTTGTCATCCTTAAAAAGCTGAAAGGACAGAACTGCCAACCTGGAATCATATGCATTTGTGGAAATATCTGTCAAAATTGAAGGCTAAGTATAAAGACAGTTTTAAGACAAGGAAAGTATTAGACAATTTGATGCCAGCACACCTGCAGTACAAAAATATCAGCAGAAGTTTGGACTGAAGGAAAGTGATCTTTGACAGAAATTTCAGGGAGGAATAAAGCAATAAAACAGTAAAATGCAATTGAAAAATACATGTGTGGATAGAGATAATATTGACTCTTTAAAACAACAGTAGCAATAATGTCTTACAGGGTTCTAAGAAATGTTAGCACGAAGATATACAAAAACAATAAGGAAAAGGGCAGAAACATAAAAATGGAATTAAATGCTTGTAATTCCTTATATTGTTTGAGAAGTTTAGTTAAAATAAAATGTAATAAATGAAGCATGTGCATTGTAAGCTCTAGGGTAACCGCTAAAATAATAATATAAGAATGTATAAAAAAAGCAAAAGAGAATAATAAAAAGTACTCTATTCATCAAAAAAAAAAAAAAAAAAAGAGAAGAAAGCGAGAATAAAGCAGCAAAGAAAAAAAAAAAAAAAGTAGGAGTTCCTATTGTGGCTCAGTGGTTAACGAATCCGACTAGGAACCATATGGTTGCGGGTTCTATCCCTGGCCTCGTTCAGTGGATTAAGGATCTGGCCTTGCTGTGACGGATCCCACGTTGCTGTTGCTCTGGTGTAGGCCAGCAGCTCCCATTAGACCCCTAGCCTGGGAACCTCCATATGCCGAGGGTGCAGCCCTAAAAAGACAAAAACAAAAACAAAACAGTAGAAAATAAATAGTAAGTTTCAAGGGATAAACTCAACTCTTTTCTTAATGCATAAATGTAAATAGACTAAGCAATCCAATTAAATAATAAAATTATCAACCTGAATAATAATTAAAAAACCCCTCAAAACACAAATGTATGTTCATTATAAAAAACATACTGAAAATAGGTTGATATAAAAATAGCTTGAAAGTAAAAAATGGAAAAAATATAATTCAAACACCTCAAAAAGCTAATATTATCTGTATCAGTATGAGATAGAATATAATTTGAGATAAGATTTCATTGTCCTTTTTTTCTCTTTCCAAGTAAGTTTTATTTTTTAAATTCAAGTGTAGTTGATTTATGCTATTGTGTTAATTTCTGCTGCACAGCAGAGTGATTCACTTACACACATATATAAACATTCTTTTTTTTTAATATAACAATTTTTATTTTTTCCAATACAGCTGATATATACATTCTTTTGAAAAATATTCTTCTCTATTATGGTATTATAGGATATTGACTGTAGCTCCCTGTGCTATACGGTGGGACCTTGTTGTTTATCCAATTTATATATAATAGCTTACTTCTGCTCACCCCAAACTCTCACTCTATCCCTCCCCTAATCCTCTCCTCCTTGGCAACCACAAGTCTGTTCTCTATGTCTGTGAGTCTGTTTCTGTTTCGTAGATAGATTCATTTGTGCCATATTTTACATTCCATATGTAAGTGATATCATACGGTATTTGTGTTTCTCTTTCTGACTTAATTCACTTAGTATGATAATTTCTAGTTGCATCCATGCCGCTACAAATGGCATTATTTTGTTCTGTGTGCCTATGTACCACATCTTCTTAATCCATTCATCTGTCCATGGACATCTGGGTTGTTTCCATGTCTTGGCTATTGTGAATAGTGTTGCAATGAACATAGGGGTGCAGGTATCTTTTTGAATGAAAGTTTTGTCCAGGTATATGCCAAGGAGTGGGATTGTTGGACATATGGTAATTCTGTTTTTAGTTTTCTGAGGAACCTTGGTACTCTTTTCCATAGCAGCTGCACCAATTTACATTCCCATCATATTGAGAATATCCTTAATTTCAGTTACTCCAGAAGATACAAAAGTCCTAACTTTATATTCAGTAGTAACAAAATGCAAAATATACAAAACAAAATTTAACAAAAATGGAAAGATAAACGCATTTACAATCAGAGATGCAGATTTAATATAACTTTCAGTTATGGACAAAAGATGCAGACAGAAAATCCCTAAAGATAGTCCAGATTTGCCTATTACAACTAAGATATTGAAATACATGAATATATATAGGACTTTACAGTCAACAAATTCATAATGCATATTATTTTCTAATGTCAATGGAAAATTTACAAAAATATACCCTATGCTAGATCATAGTTACAACACAATTTCCAAAGGACTGAAATAATACAGAGCGTGTTCTTGGACCATAGTATAATTAAACAGATGTTAATGACATAAATGGGATTAGAAAATTGCCCAAATGTTTAGAAATCGATTAGAGTAAAAGAAGAAGTCAAAATGGAAATTAGAATGTAATGCATGATTGAGAAAATGCAATATATCAAAACTCCCTCAGGCACGAGTCTTAGAAGTCAGGGAACTAGCTGTCAGGGTCTCAGGGTGTCAGACACCAACTCTGCAGCATATGGAAGTTCCCAGGCTAATTAATGGTCGAATCAGAGCTGCAGCTGCCGGCCTGCACCACAGCCACAGCAAGTCAGCATCCGAGCCATGTCTGTGACTTACTCCACAGCTCATGGCAATGCTAGATCCTTAACCCACTGAGCGAGGCCAGGGATCGAACCCATGTCCTCATGGCTGCTTGATACCTCGGAGCCACAATGGGAACTCCTGAGTAACAGCGCTTGACTCTGCAAAGGGAAGGTGGGATTTGTGGGTTCGTTGCTGACTGTATGTCACTGTGCCAGGCAAGGTTTATGGAAAGAGTGTGTCTCAGCCTTTTCTAGCCATTTCAAGGTGGATTTTTTTTTTTTTTTCCTCATTCATCCATTCTGTAGAAGCTGCTGCTCAGCTAGTTTCTGGATTTCTTTCAGAGGAAATTGTTCTGTGTGTAGCTGTAGATTGTGTACAAGGGAGGAGACATTTATTTTACTTAAATTGCTGAATTTTTAGCATGAAATTCTTCATAGTATCCTCTTATTTTCTTTTTAATGATTGTAGAGTCTGTAATGATAACTGTTCTTTCATTCCTGATACTGATGATTTGTATTCTTTTTTTGTAATCTGGTTAACTAGGGATTTTTTTTTTCTTTTCTTTTTTTTGCCATATTTACAGCATGCAGAAGTTCCTGGGCCAGGGATCAAACCCACACCATGGCAGCGACCTAAGCCACAGCAGTAACAACACTGGGTCCTTAACCCACTCTGTCACAAGGTAACTTCTCACTAGGGCTTTTTAAAAAAAAAATGATTTTTGTGATCCTTTCAAAGGAATTGCTTTGGGATTTTTACATTTTCTCCATCTTTTGTCGGTTTCCTATTCCACTGATTACTGCTCTTAGTTTGCTTCTTTTTACTTTGTTCTTCTTTTTCAGGTAGAATTTTAATTCATAGATTTTTTTTGACCTTTTTTTCTAATATAAGAGTTTAAAACTTTATATTTTCTTTGATACCTTCCCCCCCCCTTTTTAGGGTGGCATCTGTGGCCTATGAAAGTTCCCCGGGCAAGAGAGAGAAAGCTGCAATCCCTATATACCAATTCAGTACTTATGGGAACAAATTAAGGTCACTTTTAGAAATAATTAAACAATTAGCTCCCTCCATGCAACGATCTCTCTGCAGGAGAGTGAGTTTTATTTTTGACGCTTTCTTGCTAAGTGATTCCTGGGGACTGCTGGGGAAGGCTTATCTGTAACCTGTCGGCCTGCTGCCTGGCTTGTTCACCTGTGTATTGTTTGGTCCAGAGCAACAGGAGGGCCCTCCAAGTCACCTTGGGGGTGTTTCATCACTTGCCTCTCTAGGCTCCAAACCGAACCAAGCAGACTCCTGTCAGTCCCGCAAAGCGTCGATAAGGCTTGTCACAAGGTCCAGCTAATAGAATCCTGATGACGGTGGTCCTACGGTTTCGGTACAAATCTCATCAGCATTACAGTCTATTCCACATTTAGCGAACACGATTCTCCTCTTTCTAGGAGACAACCTGGCAAAAGACAAAGGGATTCACCCTAATAATTGTTCAGTCTTTGGCATCTGTGTTCAGTGTTCTCTGAATACAAAGAGTGGGAATTTGCCTTTCCTTCGTGTTCTCGAAGGGGTCACCTTGGTGACTTCCCCAAAACAGAGGGAATAACGCTAACCCACAAGTAGTTGTTCTTTAGCTAATATCGAAGTAGAGAGAAGGCAAGAATGATAGAAATAAGGCAAAGGAAAGTCCTCTGTAACTGGGTTCCCGCAATTATTTTAATTTGTCTTCAGTTCTCATTTTACCAATCAGATGAACATTGTGTGGCATTTTTTTCCCTTCAAACTCAAGAAACAGTCATCAGTTTCAAAATGTGGGAGCCAACACCTACAGCCTGTAACTCTTTTAAACCAAGAGAAGCAAAAAGCACGGGAAACAGAGAAATTGGTTTGAAACCCTGAGATGTAATGGGCAACATCAAAGCAGTACCCCCGGATGTCATTTTATCTATAGGGGAAGGCTTCATCCACGTGGCAGAAATCATTCTCCTTTAGAAAAAGGGAAAAGCTGTGCAAAAGCACATGCAGCGACAGTGGCCGCAGGAGAATGTCACGATTTCCCCATGGGCCGTGTAAGGAAGTGAGTGACACTTTGATATGGCTGTGATCCCATGTAGATAAGAGCCACACCCGCTCCCCACACAGGATCCCACTGCTGCCCCCTTTCTCTGTTTATTCCTCTGCTTAATCTTCCAGACATTCGACCACCCTCGGGGCGGTGGGGGGGGGGGGGCGGTTGGGGGCATATCAGGAGGATTCACTGAGATCCTAAGATAGGGGAGGCTTGTGGCTTCTCTCTCAGGGAACTGCCATTTCCTGCCTGATGTCCTCCGGTGAGAAGGTGCAATTGCATTTTTTTCTCCCAGGTCTGTCTGAACGTGACCTTTCCATTTTTTCCTGCGATGCTCACCCAGTCCCCAATGAGGGCCGTCACCTTCACTTGAGCCTTCCTTCCCAAAACAAACAAAAAGAAGAGGAGGAGGGAGAACAAGGAGGCAGGGTGGGGCCTGGTTCCGCCTGTATTTAGAGTTAAAAAAATAAAAATAAATAAATCTGAGGAATAAAGCTTCCCTTATCGCCACTGATACAACCACCCTGAAGTCAGCCCCGTGACCAGAGCTGCTTAAACCCCCTGAGCATGGCGTTTGTCTTGGCTGGTCCCTTTTTTTTTTTTTTTTTTTTGCTGTTAAAACATCAAATTGAGGCATGTTAAAATGGTTAAGAGTTTATTTGAACAAAAATCAATTATAATGGGGCAGCACCAAACTGGAAGTGGCTCCCAACACTGGCTCCCTGGCCAGGAGCTGCAGGAGAGGCTTTTACAGACAAAGGGCGGGGGTAAAAAGGAAGGCAGTTATTGATTGGCTATAGCTCACAGCCTCACTTGGTTGTTTGTGATTTGTTGTCCTTAGTGTTTTGCTTTTACAACCTTGAAGCATTACAAGCTTAGATTTTGATTTGCTTACTTAGGCCTTAATTGAAATAAGCATGTACTGTGGCTGTGGCTGTGGCGTAGGCCAGCAGCTATAGCTCTGATTTGACCCCTAGCCTGGGAAGTTCCATATGCTGCAGGTGCGGTCCTAAAAAAAAAAGCATTATCATAACTCTTTATTTATTTATTTTTATTTTTATTTTTTTGGTTGCAAGGTATGTGGAAGTTCCTGGGCTAGGGATCGAACCCATGCCACAGCAGTGGCTCAAGCCTTAACCTGCTGTGCCACAAGAGAACACCATCATAACACATTTTTGATGTGTGCATTGGAATATGTGACCCATGTATAAGCAACATAAAAGACCACAGTATTTCCAAAATCACAGTCCCAAGAAAGAGCTCCAAGGACCTGTGTGGGTCCAGCTGGCCCAGTGGCAGGAGTAGGGTTCCAGGTGTCTGGGGAGCCCTGGGGGAGATGCTGTTGGGGTGGGCTCTGGCCTTTTTGCACACAGCACGTGTCCTGCCAGTGGGAGGCTGGCACAGGAGAGCAGGGTAAAGAAAAGGCCCCTACCAGATGGAACACTGATTTCAGTTAAGATGACCCAATTAGCCCTGATTCCGCCATACACACAGGTACCCTGGCTTGAAATAAAGTAGCAAGTGACACTTAAAATGTGTAACCAAATACATAGATTTTTGATTACAGAAAAATTTTGAGATTTTAAATGACACTCTTTCTTACTGGTTTAAAATGTGCCCTCTGGAATCCTTATGTCTGGGTTCCCATCTCAGCTCCATCGCTCTGTGACCTTAAACAAGTTATTTATACTCTCGGCACCTCTGTTTCTTCTGTGTGCGATTGTTGTGATTATACCTGTGAAACAATTAGCATAGTGGCTTAGCCCATAACAGGCGTTTGCCTAATGCTCGTAATTATTATTAAGTAGGGGTGTAACACTAAATCTAGGGAAAAATTCATGGTCTCTTCCAATTGTTATTAATATTTTGACATTGGCATTCCCGTCATGGCCCAGTGGTTATTGAACTCCACCAGCATCTGTGAGAACACGGGTTCAATCCCTGGCCTTGCTCAGTGGGTTAAGGATCTGGCATTGCTGTGACTGTGGTGTAGGTGGCAGATGCTGTTAGGACCCAGTGTTGCTGTGGCTCTAGCCTAGGCCTGTGGTTACAGCTCCAACTGGACCCCTAGTCTGGGAACCTCCATGTACTGCAGGTGCAGCCCTAAAAAGACAAAAAGACCGAAAAAAAAAATTGACGTCTTTTTATATGTATTTATTTTTTGATTTTTTAACTATCAATTTTATTGCATTTATAGTTGTACAGCGATCATCACAACCCAATTTTATAGCATTTATATTTATTTTATTTGGGAAGGATATCATTCAAGTTTTTGGTTTCATCGAAGGTGTTTAAGAGATAACTAGCTTAACCCGTCTGCACATGCATATAGAGTCATGTGTGTGAATGTGTATGTAGGCTCATGTTTGTGTACATGAGTGCAGAGTGTATATATGTGTGCATGTGTGTGTGCACATGGACATATGAGTGTGTACACGTGTGGATGTATGCATGTATGTGCATACACTGATGAGTGTTTCCTGAGGCTTCTGTAACAAATCAACACAACCTCGATGGTTTAAAGCAACAGAAATTCACTCCCTCACAGTTATGGAGCTCGGAAGTATGAAATCAGCATCACAGGGCTAAAAGCAAGGTGTGAGCCGGGCTCTGGAAATTCTAACAGAGAATGTGATTCTTGCCTCTTCCAGTCTTTGGTGACAGGGCATTTCTTGACTGTGGCCACATATTCCAGTCTCTGCTTCTGTCCTCCCCTGGAATTTTTCCTTTGTGTGTATGTGAAGTCTCCACCTACCCTCTCTCTCTCTCTCTCTCTCTCTCTCTCTCTCTCTCTCTCTCTTTTTTTAAGGGCTGCACCTGCAGCATAAGGAGGTTCCCAGGCTAGGGGTCCAGTCGGAGCTACAGCTACCCGTTGCAGCCACAGCAACACCAGATCCAAGCCATGTCTGTGACCTATACCACAGCTCACGGCAACACCGGATCCTTAACCCACTGAGCAAGGCCAGGGATCAAACCCGCAACCTCATGGTTCCTAGTCGGATTCATTTCCACTGCGCCTCGGCAGGAACTTCTCCACCTACCCTCACTTAGAAAGACACTAGGGCCCATCTCGACAGTCCAGGCTAATCTCTCTGTCACAAGATCCTTAGTGACATTAGTCAAGACCTTTTTCTCAAATAAGGCAACAAGTGGCAGGGATTAGGTCCGGATGTCTTTGTGGCGGGGTGTTGGGGGTGGGGGCACTTTCCAGCCTACCTCAGGTATGTTTGTGCATGTGTGTGGGGATATGAGTGTGTATATATGTGAATGATGGGTATATGTGTGTGGGTGTTTGTGTATATATGTGAGTGTGTGTGTATGCATATGTATGGTGGGTGTATGTGCATAAGTGTGTAGGGGTATGAGTGTTAGGTGTATACACTTGTGTGTATGTGTGTGCACAGTGCGTATGTAGGTAACTGCGTGTGCAATTACATCCATGTTTGTGTGTGTGTGTGTGTGTGTGATCGGTATGCTTGTGTATGGGTATTTTTAAATGGAAAGTGGTCTGTCCATCTGATCTTTGCTTAAAATATTTTATTAAGGTTTTGAACTGTGAATCAGTTGGAAGTCTGTTCCAGTGCATCAGTGCCCTCTTAACAGATGGTCAAATAAACACAATGTTTCTACCTTCCCAGAAATCATCTTAAGCCCCAAATTGTTATCATTGTGAGGAAAGAGCAGCCTTGTTTAAATGCTAGTAAACAAGCAAGACATACCTCTCTTACCTCTGTCTGAACCTCAGAAAGAGGACCCAAGTGGGAGTTCAACTTAATGAAAAATGCATTAGGACTGTACTGATGGCACAGAGGGTCTATTACTCATTTTAATCTCAGCCAACCAGGTAAATAGGCACTGGTCCATGAACCTTGGCCCAAAAGAATCAGGCGAGACTTAATGAAAGCCAGACAGTGGCCCTAAATGAGAGGTTTTTAACTTTCATTTCTTCTGCATTTTAAACCTGTCTGTGGGAATCGTATTTGGGTTTTATGAGGACAGGAAGGTGCACTGGTGGTTGTTATAAGGAAAAAACTAGGAAAGATAGAGCCAAAGTGAGTTAGCTGCGTTAGGACTACTTCTTACAGGCTTCCTGCGTGTTATACACACACACACATCATATATATATATATATATATATGTGATCATCATTTCTTTCTTTTTTTTTTTCTTGTCTTTTGTCTTTTCTAAAGCCGCACCCATGGCACATGGAGGTTCCCAGGCTAGGGGTCCAATAGGAGCTTCAGCTGCCGGCCTACACCACAGCCGCAGCAACATGGGATCCGAGCTGCGTCTGCGACCTACACCACAGCTCATGGCAATGCCGGATCCTTAACCCACTGATCAAGGCTCGAACCGCAACCTCTCAGTTCCAAGTCGGATTCATTTCTGCTGTGCCACAACGGGAATTCCAGCTGCTTATGAACAGGGCTTCTCAATCTCAGTAGTACTGACAGTTTGGATCAGACAATTCTTTGACACGGGGGGCCATCCCTGGGGTGGGCGTTGTAGGCTATTTAGCGGCATCCCTGGCCTCTACTTCCTAGACGCCAGTAGCACCCCGCCTTCCCTACTCCCCCTACCCCATTTCGTAACGAAAACTTCTCCAGACTTTGCCAAATGTCTCCGAGGGTGGTGTGGAGGGCATACAGCTCGAGAGTCACTGCTCTAGAAACTTGGGCTCCAGGGACCAGCAGCAGCATCAGCATCACCTGGGAACTTGTTAGAAATGCAGACATGCAGACCTCATCCCAGACCTGCGGAAACAGATGCTGCATTTCACAGGATTCCCAAGTGAGTTGTATATATGTACATTAAAATCTGAGTATTCCAGGAGTTCCTGTCCAGGGATTGACCCCAAATCCTCATGGCTCAGCGGTAACAAACCTGACTAGGATCCATGAGGATTCGGGTTCAATCCCTGGCCTCACTCAGTGGGTTAAGGATCTGGTGTTGCCATGAGCTGTGGCATAGGTCACAGATGCAGCTCGGACCCTGCATTGCTGTGGTGTAGGCTGGAAGCTATGCCTCCGATTCGACCCCTGGCCTGGGAACTTCCATGTGCCGTGGGTGTAGCCCTAAAAAAATAAAAATAAAAACATAAAATCTGAGAGTGCCTACTCTGAGGAATAGGAGAAAGGGCTGGTGAGATTGGTTGGGCATAGATCCTGGAAAAGCTGGGCCATTCTGCTACAATTTTAGATTTACCTTCTTAGGCAATGAGGCTATATTGAATGCTTTCTTTTTTATCACAGATTTATTTGAGAACTACTAACTGTTTTGCCAATTTGCCTTCTTACTACCTCAGTCTCAGTTTTAGGGGGAATGATGAATGCCAGGTTAAAAACAGACAGACACAAAAAAATCTCTATTTCCCAGGCTTCTTTATAGTTGAGGGGGCCATGCAACTGTATTCTAAGCAGAACTTATTTGGGGAGTTTCTAGGAAAGCTCCAGCTGACTCAGATGGCATATGCCACCTTTCTCTCGGGTCTCTCTTCTTTTCTTGGAGTGAACAAGATGGTTTGAACTCCAGCAATCATCTTTAAAATTTAAGGAGAAGAGACCCTTCCTAAAGATGGCAGAGTACAAAACTAGAAGGAACCTGCATCAAAGAGAAAAAAATACCCTAATTTTGTTTCAGCCAGTGTTTTTCAGAGGTCTATTACTCGCAGTTGAGTGCCATTCCTAACTGATTAAGATTGCTGTTGATGTGATGGATGAATTGGAGGAAAGGAGATCCAGGCAGACACTATTGAAATAGTCTGAGTGGGAAGGAGAAAGAACGTAAATGAAGAGGAATTAGGAACCTGATTTTCTTTGGTGTACTGATCACTTTGAAATTTGTCACTGGAGAAACGGCAATGTAGTTTATCACCACTTGAAAGTCAGGAAGAGGATTGGGCTTGTGAGAATGCGACGAGTTTGATTTTGGACATACCGAACTTAAGATGAATATAACAATGAGAGGTGTGGATCCAGTAGGCTCTTTCTCAGGAGAGAAGTTGCCAGAGAAAATATCAGGCCACTGGTTGGGTGGAGGGTGGGCAGGAATGAGGATTGGCCAGAGGCAGGGAGCAGGAAAAGGGGGGTGATTGTGGATCTATCAATAAATTGGAGAGGGAAGCATGAGGCAGGAATAATGGGCTGGAAGCTATTAGAGGATCTTGCTGGAAAGGTTCCTCAGAAGGGTTTTTAACAATAGTGCTGAAAGGTGGGGACCCAGAACTATTTTATGAGAAAGTCCGCTTGCTCAAGGAGCACGTCCTTCCCTGCAGTGACCTCATAAATCAGTGAGGTCAAGTGTCTGCTCACTCTTTGCAGTAAGGCTGAGTAACTGAAGCCTGCTCCATCACTTCCAGTCTTGTCCCAGTTTGCCATGATGCCTCAGATAGGCTTTAGCGAACGCTGTCATGGAAACGTCCGATGCACGCTGTGTATGGCATGGCCAAGATTAATGCCTTCTCAAAACAGTTACTCTTTTTTTCTATTCAGTATCTTTTACATACCCGAAGAAATGAACTCCACAAAAGCTGGTTTATTAAAACAATGGCAAATATAGGTCCCAGGCGAGGTGTTTTCAGGGATGCAAAGAGGGTAGAGCCATGATCTAGTCCTTGGAGCTTATGCCCGGATGGAAACCAGACAAGTGTTGTAGTGCTTTTTAGTAAGATCTGTCTCAGGGCGCGCTTGTTCTAAGAATTAAAGGCCTAGGGCTACACCTGAAGACAGGGCTTTCTGCTTGTCTGGGGTCGTTGGGCTTCTGCTTCTTTGGGGTCCATTTCCTTGATCTTCTTCTTGCTCTTGCCCATTTAACCTCATTCTCTTGTAGCAATTCCCCCCTCTACCTCGAAACAATCTCCAGTCTCAGCCACTTTCGTCCCTTCTCAAAAACGATTCCCTCTCTAACTGCTGTTTCTTACTTCATGCTCTCAGTCCTTTATCTGCAATCATGAAACCCCAAAGCTCTGAAAACCAGAAGCTTCATTTTATTTTAATAATTTATCTGGCAGTGAAACCTTTCCTGCACGTGTGAGGTGCTGTACAGCCTTTACTCATCCCTAGAACGTTCATCTTGTCGCTTGAAGAAGTGTTAATGTGTCTGGCTAAGGAGTGCCACTTATACCTTAATATGGGAAACTCTATTACCACCTTTTTCAAACTTAAAAAATTCTGAATTCCGAAACTTATCTGGTCCCCCGGGTTTTGGATGAAGGAATGCAGGCCTGCACTGTTCTCAAAGACCTACACAGTGCAATGAAGAGGGGACAAAGAGGTTATAATGGCTGGGAGAGTGGAAACAGCTCGGCCATTTGCAAATGGTGCCATGTGTAGCCTGGAAAATCCACGAGACTCAATTGAAACGGTATTAGACCATAAGGGAGGTGGCTGAACCCAAAGTGAGCAGACACGTTGAAAGGTCAGGCCTTTACCAGCTTCTGAGACTAATGTTACAATTAGAATTTAAGGAGCCCCATCTCATTCATTAGTTTAAATGACTGAGATCAAATTTGAACTCCAAATGTACTAGCTGGGTGCCTGTCCTTCTTTGTGAGTGACAGCCCACTTGGCCTTCTGGTTTCTCCGGGACTCCTGGGGATGGCGAGTCTGGCTCTGAACACAGCTCTATGACTAGAGAGCCGTGGCCTACTTGGCGAGCTCCTTAGTTCTGCCTGCCTACCTGGATGTCTTTTCACATGTCCCCAGACCTGCTGGGTCCCAAGCTTCCACCTGGCCTGATTCTGCCCCTCAGTTGCCCTTGCTTTTGTCCTTGTTCACCCCAGAATGCTGCCCTAGTGTGACTGTGGATGCCAGCTTTGGTCTTTTTCAGAAACGACATTCAGAGAGCTTTGTTGAGACTTTACCTAGAGTGATCGTGCAACATATCATATAAACAACTTCAAAAATCTCAGAAATAGAATGGTGCATCTGTGTCTGTACGCCCAGAAAAGCTGTTGAGTTTGGGTGACATTTTAAATCTGAATAGTGACTAATAACGTACCTGGGATAGAAACTCTGAATCATACAAAGCCATTCCTTGCCTCTGTCCCAGGGGGTGCTCAGGCAGAGGGAGCTCTTTTGTGTGGTACATGTGTGAGCTTCACCTGTGAGCAGGGTTGCAGAAGGAATCTGGAGAAGCCCATGTCTGTCTTCTGAAATAGTCTCTCCCCTCTTCCTTCCTGTATCTCTTCCTTCTTTCCCCATCATTTTCCATTTGTCAATCATTTATCAGTTTTCTCTTCTGAAAAATGGAGATAATAATAGCCTCCTCCTTATAGAGTTATCTCAAGAATTATATGAATTGATATACATGTGCGTATATATATAAAAACCCTTTGAGTGACTGCCTCAAAGTGGAAGTATTTTAAGTGTCCGTGATTATTATGGATGCCACCTCTGTGTCAGGCTCTGTTCTACAGGCTGTGGATACAAAGACGAAAGCACAGGCTCTCTGCTCTTAAATATCTCCAATTTGTAGATACTTTGTATTTTCAGGATGTGCTATTCTAAAGCATGGACTCTGGCATGCGTGCTTTGCATTTGAGAGCCAGCACCATCCTGTCAATCATTGATATATGCCCTTGGGCAAGTTACTTAATATTTCTATATCTTAGTTTCTTCCAGTGAAGATAAAATAATACTAGTAATAATTCCGAAGTCATAGATTTGTGTTGAGGAATAAAGGAACGAAGGCAGTAGGCACTTGGCTGTCAGAATGTCCAGAGTAAGTAACTAATACTGAGTTCCTTTATTTGCAGATGCCACTAAGAGAAGGTCCTGAGATGGTCCTCGACAGGACTTTACGTTAGGATTCTCATCCTTATAGACGGGGTCTGATGTGCTGCTCTGGATCTGGGATTCAGAAAGTTTCTCAATTTGAATACTTCCTCCCTAATGTGTTGGCTAAGTCTAGACTGCTGAGGGACCTCATGGGGGAGTTGGGGGCTCTGCAGCAAGACTGTCTGGTTTCAGACCTCAACTCGTGCAGTGTCTTATCCTGTAGACCTGGGTATTTACTCAATCTCTCAAATTCTGTTTTCCCATCTGTAACATGGGTATCGTGATAACCGCTAACTCGTAGTTATGTTGAAAGTCAACTAAGATAGTCTAAATAAGGAGGTGAATACAGCAGTCATACCTGACATGCAGTAAGTGTTCTATTAAACTGGCTGCTCTTGCTGTTGTCGTTCTTTTTTTTTTTTTTTTTTTTTTTGCTTTTTAGGGCCACACCAACGGCATATGGAGGTTCCCAGGCTAGGGGTCGAATCAGAGCTACAGCTGCCAGCCACAGACACAGCCACAGCAACGCCAGATCCGAGCTGCATCTGTGACCTACACCACAGCTCACGGCAACGGTGAGATCCTTAACCCACTGAGTGAGGCCAGGGATCGAACCTGTGTCCCCACGGATCCTAGTCAGATTGGTTAACCACTGAGCCATGATGGGAACTCCTGCTGTTGTCATTTTGATTAGTATTTGATTCTTTGGTAAAGAGCTTGCATAGCTGGGGCTCTGAGCCTCTCCCCACTCTAGTTTTATTTTTACTCCCATGATTATTTATTTTAGTCTTTAGTAACATTTTTTTTTCTTATTTCAAGAGCATACATGTTCATCACTGGAAGAAATATTTAAAAATTCTGTTTTGTGTTTGCTAATCCTTCACCACTGGGCAGAGTGGGAGTCACAGTGGGTGAGGTGATGGCACAGGTTGTTGGACTCTATAAGTGCAATTATTAGTTGGCATTCAACATCATAGGAAATGGTCACCAGAATTCATTTGCTGTCTCCAAAACAAGTATAGGGTGGGATAACTAAGTTTACATCTTTTCTTGTGAGATTGTGTTTAGTTGTTGTTGTTGTGTTTTTTATTTATTTTTTTTAATGCTTTAGGAAGAAAGTCAAACTCAGTGTGGTAGTGTCTTCCTTGAGAGTGGATATATAGTCTGTTACTGTCCTTAATTATTTTCGGTGTGAGTCCCCACTAAGCAATAAGTGATGCTGTAAATAGCTACCATTTGTTAATCAATAAGCCTCTCATGCATCATCTCATTTATTCCAAATAGTTAGCCTGTGAAAAAGGTATTAGTCTCCTCTTTTAGCAGTAAGAAAACTAGCCTTGCATTAAATAACTTGCCCCAAATTGTATAACTAGGATTAAAATCAGACTCAATATGACTTCAGGGTTTTTTAAGCTGTGTCCCCAAAACTGGAGTAGATTTAAACAAAAAACAAAAAAACAAAAAAAAAGGAAAAAAGGAAAAAAAAGCTTTCAACAATAATCTTTACTAAAGGGAAAACTTCATAAGTACTTGTAGGAACAAAAATTGAATAAAGAAACGTAAAAATACAAGCTCCAGCCCAGGTATATTTTTCCCAACCTCCTGGCCACATTCCAATGTACCCATCAAGTACTTGTATTTAAGAATCTAATGTAATCATTCAGTTCATAAAGCTTTGACCTCATTTAAATTGTCAGGTAAAAGAAGCTCATGATAAACAGGCAAGAGCAATAAAATAAATTGCATATAAAAATTTAGGAAAAATAGGAGTTCCCATCATGGCGCAGCAGAAACAAATCTGACTAGGAACCATGAGGTTGCGGGTTCAATCCGTGGCCTCGCTCAGTGGTTTAAAGATCCAGTATTGCCATGAGCTGTAGTATAGGTCACAGATGTGGCTTGGATCTGGTATGGCTGTGGCTGTGGCTGGCAGCTGTAGCTCTGATTCGACCCCTAGCCTGGGAACCTCCCTATGCTGTGGATGTGGCCCTAAAAAGCAAAAAAGTAAAAAAAAAAAAAAAATTTAGGAAAAATAAACTTGGAAACATCTGAATACAAATCAGTTTCTAAAGGCAGGTTTCTCTTATCATTTAGTATAAGAGACACAACCTTAGACCTTCCTAGCATTGCAGTGGTAATAAAGGAAAGCCCTTATGCTTAAAATGATTAAAGCATTTAACACGCAAAGTGAGCATTGAGGAGAAAGTCTGATCTTCATTATACTGTGCTGTGCAACAGAATGAATGTAATCTCCCTTAGGTTTTACTAAACATCCAAGCTCTTTAATTTACATTATTTTATTCATTTGAATTCACCTTGGATTTACTAAAGGAAAAAAACAAACAAAACAACAAAATCTCACAATGAATGCGGAGGTGTAGGTTAACAGGATACTCTAATGGATTTTTGTAAAATTCAGGTGGGGTGAAGGCGAAAATCAGCACACCTTGAAATCACATTGGTTGGTGGCCAAATATTTTGTAGGATGAGAGCAAGTATATTCAGCATTAGAAAATATTTAAGGAGTTCCCTGGTGGTGTAGCACATTAAGGATCCAGCATTGTCACTGCTGTGGCTTGGGCCACAGTTGTGGCACCAGTTCAATCCCTGGCCCCAGGATGTCTGTATGCAGGGGGCATGGCCAAAAAATAAAAGATAATAATTAAAATTATTGTCTTGGAGTTCCTGTCGTGGCTTGTGGTTAAGGAATCCGACTAAGAACCACGAGGTTGAGGGTTCAATCCCTGGCCTCTCTCTGTGGGGTAAGGATCCAGCGTTGCTTTGAGCTGTGGTGTAGGTCACAGATGCGGCTCGGATCCTGAGTTGCTGTGGCTCTGGCGTAGGCCGGAGGCTACAGCTCTGATTAGACCCCTAGTCTGGGAACTTCCATATGCTTTGGGAGCGGCCCAAGAAATGGCAAAAAGACCAAAAAAAAAAAAAAAAAATTACTGTGTGCATGTGCCCTTCAGCTTAAATTACAATCATGCAATATCTTGCAATTTTTGCTTCATATTGAAAACATTCGATAAAAAGGAAAATAGCCCATAAAGTAGATCACAAAGCATTTGATGTGACACTTTGCATACAGATTCTCAGTGAAGGTAGGTGACTGGCTGAAGGGACAGGAACACTTTTCATATTTATAATCTCATTTTATCTTAGTCCTTGTGGGTATCTTGGCATCTACTTATGTGTCATTTACAATTGGTTTATTCTCAAGTGATACCAGTAGCCATGATATGCAGGCTTGCAGCAATTTGCTGAAAACTGTTTCCAAAATGGTTTCCTTTTAGTAAAACTAAAACATCACTATTTTATCAAAAGTAGCAGAAGGAAGAATACTGAAGTTTTTGCAGTTCTGTCATCAGAGATATTTAGAGATTATCAGGATTATGTTCACCAGTATTCTTATGTGTATGTATATCTAAGATAAAAAAATTAGATTTTGTCAAACACGTGTTTTTTCCCCCCTTATCAAAGGTCAGGAACCGTGTCTGTCTTTGTCACTATAAAGGTCCTAGCTCCTAGCACAGTATCTGGTACATAACGAGTGCTCAATAAATATTTACTGAATGAGTAAGTATTTTGTAAAACTTTTCCATTTCATTACATATTATTTTAAAGCATCTTTTTTAATGACCACATAGTATTCCACTTCATGGATGTATTAAAATTTATGTAGCTAAATTCCTTTGATACTACTAATTTTTCACTGTTTTAAGTGAGAATAAACATTCTTATAGCAAAATCATTTTTTAAAAGTCCATGTTGAATTCTTTGGCCTTGTGGTTTCAAAGAATAAGCAACAATTTAGAAATGTTAATATTATCAACAAAGTCACCAAACATATTTAAGTATTTTATTCTGGCATATATGAAGGTAAGAGTGATATTTTCCACACTTTTGTGGCTTGCCGGTCTTTGAGGACAAATATGGAGAAAAATTTAGCTAGTAAGTAAGTAAGCCTAATTGACCAGAATCCATTCCTTAATGAGGTCTTATTTTTCTTAAGTGTGCATTCTGTGAAATGAATTAAATCTCCATATTTGGAAATCACAGGAGGTACTGGAATGAATACCTTTTCTTTTTTTCTTTTTTTTTCTTTTTAGGGCTACACCCACAGCATATGGAGGTTCCCAGGCTAGGGGTCCAATTGGAGCTACATCTGCCGGCCTACACCACAGCCATAGCAACGCCAGATCCGAGCCGCATTTGCAAGCTACACCATAGCTCACAGTAACGCCAGATCCTTAACCTGGTGAGTGAGGCCAGGGATCAAACCTGAAACCTCATAGTTCCTAGTTGGATTTGTTTCTGCTCTGCCACAGTGCGAACTCCAGAATAAGCACCTTTTAAATGTCAGTCATCAACATTGTCTAGTGCCTTAATAGACCACGCTTTAGGCAGTGAAAGCCCAATCCCTTTGTCAGTTAGGATGAATGAAATTTCAGTGGATAAATGTATTTCACTGGGTAGAGCAGATCAGTAACTCATCCTGAATCTCATTGCTGAATGCAAATACAGCTGAAGCAATAATGTATGTCCCAGAGGTGTCAGGTTAGGAAGGATTTAACACTTCACAACAAACTATAAATAAACAGGATCATTTGGAAGAGCTATTGCACACTCATTAGTGTTGAAGAAGGAATTTGTAAATAAAATAGGCATCAACCAGCAATTGTGTTGATAGTAACTGTTCAGAATTCTTCATTATCAGAGAAAGAAAAAATACATGATCAAGAAATGGAGATGAAGAGATTTTCCAATTATCTTTTGATACGGAGAGGATGTAATTAATCTCCTCGAATATAATAACTCTTTAAGTGTTTGAAATAAAAGAGTGCTCCTTGTATGGTCCGAGCATTGCAACATGTCCACAAACTCCTTGAAAGTAATTTCCTTGAGCTGTCAAGTTGAAGATAGAATGGGACTAAACAATTTAATATTAAGCAGCATGAAAAAGACGAAGCCACAAATTTTAGTAAGAAGTTGTGTGATAGGGGATTTAAACAGTATTCAAAAATAAAATCTTATGGAACTGAGAAGGCCACCGTAACATGTACTCAGAAATAGTAGGCACAAAGTCAGACAATAGAAAGTACATTCACACACTCCTGAGTGTGATATTCAGTATGGCTAAGAGGTAAAGGAGAGATGACTTTACAGCATGCCTGAGGGAGCAACTCACTATAAAATTATTGATACATGTATATAAGTATTGGGATGGTTAATTTTATGTCAGTTGCACTGGCTTAAAGGATGCCCAGATAGGCCATAAAATCTTTTTCTGGCTGTATCTGAGAGGTTGTCTGGAGAAGAGATTAGCGTTTGAATTGGGAGACTGAGTAAAGTCCTCTCCAGTGTGGATGGGGATCTTTCAATCAGTCAAGGGTCTTAATAAGAAAAGGTGGAGGAAGGGCAGATTGGCTCCCTCTGGAGCCATCTTCTTTTTTTTTTTTTTTTTTAATGATTTTTATTTTTTTCCATTAGAGTTGGTTTACAGTTTTGGTGAGTTTTCTACTGTACAGCGAAGTGACCCAGTCACACATACATATATATATATATATATATATGTACATTCTTTTTCTCACTTATCCTCCACCATTGCTCCATCACAAGTGACTGGATATAGTTCCCTGTGCTAGACGTCAGGATCTCATTGCTTATCCATTCCAAAATCAATAGTTTGGATCTATTAACCCCAGATTCCCAGTCTATCCCACTTCCTCTCCCTCCCCTTTGGCAACCACAAGTCTCCTCTCCAAGTCCATGAGTTTTTTTTTCCATGGAAGATTCATTTATGCTGTGTATTAGATTCCAGATATAAGTGATATCATATGAAATTATCTTGCTTTTTCTGACTTACTTCACTTAGTATGAGAGTCTCTAGTTCCATCCATGTTGCCGCAAATGGCACGATTTTGTTCTTTTTTATGGTTGAGTAATATTCCATTATCTATATCTATATCTATATCTCACATCTTCTTAATCCATTCATCTGTCAGTGGACATTTAGGTTGTTCCCATGTCTTGGCTGTTGTGAATAGTGCTACAGTGAACATGTGGGTGCATATGTCTTTTTCGAGGAGTTTTGTCTGGATATATGCCCAAGAGTGGGATTGCTAGGTCATATGATAGATCTGTATTTAGTTTTCTAAGGTACCACCATACTATTTTCCATAGTGGTTGTACCAATTTACATTCCCACCAGCAGTGCAGGAGGGTTCCCTGTTCTCCACACCCTCTCCACTATTTGTTATTTGTGGACTTATTAATGATGGCCATTCTGACTGGTGTGAGGTGGTATCTCGGGGTGGTTTTGATTTGCATTTCTCTAGTAAACAGTGATGTTGAGCAATTTTCCATGTGCTTATTGCCCATAGGTATATCTTCTTTGGAGAAATGCCTATTTAGGTCTTTTGCCCATTTTTTAGTTGGGTCATTGGTTTTTTTGCTGTTGAGTTGTATGAGTAGTTTGTATATTTTAGAGATTAAGCCCTTGTCAGTTGCATCATTTGAAACTATTTTCTCCCATTCGGTACCCCTGGAGCCATCTTCTCCTGCCTTCAGATATCAGTACTCTTGGTTTGCAGGCTTACAGACTCAGACAGGGATTTGCACCATCAGCCCCTGACCCAGTTCTCAGGGCTCAGATTCAGGCTACAGTACACTACCAGCTTTCCTGGTTTTCTAGGTCACATAAGGCAAATTGTGGGATTTCTTAGTCTCCATAATCACATGAACCAATTTCTATAAAAGATATCCTCTTATACATACTCTCTCTATCCTCTTGGTGCTGTTTCTCTAGAGAACCCTAACTTATCCAAACAAAAAAGTTTTCCTTGACAGAATACTGTAAATTGACTATAATGGAAAAAAAATTAAAATCTTAAAAAAAAAAAAACAGTTTTCCTTGGAAAAAAATCTACCAACCTTCTGCTCCTGCCTCAGTTATCTACATACTAGTTTGTTGTCTGTGTGTTTGACTTAGTTGCTATCAAATAGTCCTTTAGACATAATTCATACATGGTAGTAATTAGAACTTAGGAGCAGAATATGGGTTATCTTGCAAGTTGTGATAAGGAACCAGAGTATTGCTCTTCTAGAAATTTTCCTAGACTCCTTTTTTCTCTGCCTACCTCCCCCTTATTCTTATTTTTTTTGACTTGGGCTCTAACATAATTCTGATTTGTTTGTTATAGTCAACAATTATTAAGATTTAATTAAAAATTGTCTCCTGCAACGATATTCTCTAATACATATATTTTTTAAATTTTTCTGAAATTCCTTCAGTAAGAGTTGTTGTATAGACTATGTATTCTAAAATGCTTCCCCCTTATTCTGCTTTTAGAAAATTGCTTTAGGGATTTGGTATAGTTATACTTTTTTCTTGTCATATCTGTGAGGAAATGCCAAGACTTGGTTTTCCAGAGGGAACTCTTGAGAAGGGATTTTGTTTTATACAAACTAAGAGCAGCTCAAAGATCTAATAATTCTAGCCTTCATTTATTTCTTCATTCATTCAACAGATATTTACTGAGTGCTGTTCGCTATGTTATACACAGAAGATACACATCTTACATTCATGGAGCTCCCATTTCAGTCTGAAGGCTAAAAATAAATAAATGAAAGCATGTAAGGCCAAACCACTTAACATGAAATATTTATAACTTGTGATAAGAGATATGATGGGCAAGAACAATGGTCTGAGATTGAGAAGGGACAGTTCCACTGTTTATAGGGCGGTCAAGGAAGACTTTCCCAAGAAAGTGAAATTTAAGTTAGAAATGAAGGATGAGAAGGACTTACTTATCCAAAGAGTGGATAAAGGAGTGTTTTCACATAGAGAAATGAGGAATGAGTCTGTACAAAAACCATGAGGCAGAAAGAGCCTGTTGTGTTTGCAAACCTCAAAGAAAACCAGTGTGGATGGGATCATGAGTGGGTGAGACAAAGGGCTTGGGTGATGTTGCTGAGCTTGTCAAGGCCAAGGAATGTAGGCTCTGTGAGCCAAGAGAAAGAAGTTCAATTTTTATCGCAAGTATAACACCTTAAAGATTTAATCAGAAGTGTGACATGATCTTGATAACATCTGATTGATATTTTAAGACGATTCTGGCCTCTGAGTGTAGAATGTAGTGAAAACAAGGAAGAGTGGATGCAGAAACATTGTCAAGAGCTGTAGAAGTTTTGGCTAGAAGATGACCGTGGTTAGCAGAGAAGAAGGAGAGAAGTGGGTTTATCTTAGATTTAATATGACAACATCAAATTCATCATGGGTAATAAATTGTACATAGGGGTTGAGAGAAAATGCAGAAGTAAGAACTAAAACTTTGGTTTGTGCATCAGGGTAGATAGTGATACCATTTTACTGATACGTAGCTGACAGTAGGGGCAGATTGCAATCTATGGGTTAGACAATAGAATAAAGATCTTCCAATTTGTCCTCGTGATAAGAGTCACTTGGGGAGTTCCCATTGTGACTCAGCCGCTTAAGAACCTGACATAGTGTCTGTGTCCATGAGGATGTGGGTTCCATCCCTGGCCTTGTGCACTGGGTTAAGGATCCGGTGTTGCCATGGCTTCGGTGCAGGTCAAAGAAGCAGCTCAGATCTGGTGTTGCCGTGCTGTGGTGTAGGTCGCAAATGTGGCCCAGATCCTGTGTGGCTGTGGCTGTGGCTGTGGCTGTGGCTGTGACATAGGCCAGCAGCTGCAGCTCCAATTCAACCCCTAGCCTGGGAACTTCCATATGCTGCAGCTGTGGCCCTAAAAAAAAAATAAATAAATAAAATAAAAAGAAAGAGTCACTTGGGGGTGGTGTTAAAAATACCTAGCCCATCCTAGGCTCACTGAAGTGGAATCTCTCAGTGACAGACTGAGGAAGCCTTTAGTTTTGACATACACCATGGATGACTTTTTATCATCAGGGAAGTTGGGAAAACATCCTGCTAGAAAAAAGAACTTCCACGGGAGATGGTTCTTGTGTGACGCAGTACAGAAGAGGAGGATGGAAAAAGACAAGGCTTAATTATGAGGAAAAGCAGGTTAAAAGTAGAGTTTTGTCCGGATATATGCCCAAGAGTGGGATTGCGGGGTCATATGGAAGTTCTATGTATAGATTTCTAAGGTATCTCCAAACTGTTCTCCATAGTGGCTGTACCAGTTTACATTCCCACCAACAGCGCAGGAGGGGTCCCTTTTCTCCACACCCCCTCCAGCACTTGTTACTTGTGGACTTATTAATGATGGCCATTCTGACTGGTGTGAGGTGGTATCTCATGGTAGTTTTGATTTGCATTTCTCTTATAATCAACGATGTTGAGCATTTTTTCATGTGTTTGCTGGCCATCTGTATATCTTCCTTGGAGAAATGTCTATTCAGGTCTTTTGCCCATTTTTCCATTGGTTGATTGGCTTTTTTTTGCTGTTGAGTTGTATAAGTTGCTTATACATTCTAGAGGTTAAGCCCTTGTCCGTTGCATCGTTTGAAAGTATTTTCTCCCATTCTGTAAGTTGTCTTTTTGTTTTCTTTTGGGTTTCCTTTGCTGTGCAAAAGCTTTTCAGTTTGATGAGGTCCCATGGGTTTATTTTTGCTCTTATTTCTCTTGCTTTGGGAGACTGACCTGAGAACATATTCATGATGTTGATGTCAGAGAGTGTTTTGCCTATGTTTTCTTCTAGGAGTTTGATGGTGTCCTGTCTTCTATTTAAGTCTTTCAGCCATTTGGAGTTTATTTTTGTGCATGGTGTGAGGGTGTGTTCTAGTTTCATTGCTTTGCATGCAGCTGTCCAGGTTTCCCAGCCATGCTTGTTGAATAGACTGTCCTTTTCCCATTTTATGTTCTTGCCTCCCTTGTCAAAGATGAATTGACCGTTAAGTGTCAGGGTTTATTTCTGGGTTCTCTATTCTGTTCCATTGGTTGGTCTGTCTGTTTTGATACCAGTACCACACTGTTTTGATGACTGTGGCTTTGTAGTATTTCTTGAAGTCTGGGAGAGTTATGCCTCCTGCTTGGTTTTTGTTTCTCAGGATTGCTTTGGCGATTCTGGGTCTTTTGTTGTTCCATATATATAAACTCTACTTAAAAGAGACATATGGGAGTTCCCGTCATGGCGCAGTGGTTAACGAATCCGACTAGGAACCATGAGGTTGTGGATTCGGTCCCTGCCCTTGCTCAGTGGGTTAACGATCTGGCGTTGCCGTGAGCTGTGGTGTAGGTCACAGACTCGGCTCAGATCCTGCATTGCTGTAGCTCCAGCGTAGGCTGGCAGCTACAGCTCAGATTCGACCCCTAGCCTGGGAACCTCCATATGCCATGGGAGCGGCCCAAGAAATGGCAAAAAGACAAAAAAAAAAAAAGAGAGACATATGCACCCGCATGCTCATTGCAGCACTATTCACAATAGCCAGGACATGGAAACAACCCAAATGTCCATCAGCAGATGATTGGATTCGGAAGATGTGGTATATATACACAATGGAATACTACTCAGCCATAAAAAAGAATGACATCATGCCATTTGCAGCAACATGGATGGAACTAGAGAATCTCATACTGAGTGAAAGAAGCCAGAAAGACAAAGACAAAGACCATATGATATCACTTATAACTGGAATCTAATATCCAGCACAAATGAACATCTCCTTAGAAAAGAAAATCATAGACTTGGAGAAAAGACTTGTGGCTGCCTGATGGGAGGGGGAGGGAGTGGGAGGGATCGGGAGCTTGGGCTTATCAGACACAACTTAGAATAGATTTACAAGGAGATCCTGCCGAGTAGCATTGAGAACTTTGTCTAGATACTCACGTTGCAACAGAACAATGGGTGGGGGAAAAATGTAGTGTATACATGTAAGGATAACTTGATCCCCTTGCTGTACAGTGGGGAAAAAAAAAAAAAAAAGATTAAAAGGACGTAGGGCTTCCATCAGTGAAAACCAATGTCCCTAATCGAAGTGCCTAACATGGTAGCTGGCACAGCAGGAGAATTAAAATTTTGCATTCTACATTCACATATGCAAAGAAGATGCCTTTATTTTTCATAATTTTTGGAAGGCTTATGACACTTGCCAGGGGGAGGGAAGAGAGGCATCCTCTTGCAATGCCCGCTGACTTTCCTGGTCTCTGCAGAGATGGCCTTTGTTTGACGCCGAAATCTGGGACACTCCTTTGTTCTTTAGGTATCAAAGCCAGGGCTTCAGCTCAGCTGTGATGTCTGACCTTGACTCCTCCTGGCAGACTGAGGTTTCAGGATCTTCTTGCCACAATAACATCTGGAAATCCAGTCCTGTAAAGTCCTTTCTGCACTACTTGAGAGAGCCCATAGGGAGTTTTGGAACCCTTCCAGGACTTTTGAGCACCCGAGGAGGCTCTGGGTTCCTGCCCGGCCCACACCTGCTGCTCCACCGCTATTGCTCTGCCGCAGCCACCTGGGAAGGATGTCAATCTGCAGTGCACTCTTTTCAGGACCCCATATGCGAGGTCCAGCCAAAGCCTCTCCTACTTCTGTTTTGCTCGATGGCCTATCCAATACTCTTCTCTCTTCCCAGCCTTTGACCCAGAGGAGGAAGTTCAAGACACACAAACTCCCTCATCTGTGCCTCCTCCTCTGGCTCTTCTCATCACCACTACACTTCAGTGGGGGCCAGAAAGGATGGGCTTCCTTCCTCTGATTCCTTTCTTCCAAGAGCTTTCCAACATCATACCTCCTCTTCCCCAGATGTGGCATCCACCTTTCTCACTTTTCCCTTCCCTGGGGCTCCAGTGAGGAAAAACCACTAGGGACCGAGATTTATGGCAGAATAACATATGACTTTAAAATCTCTTGTACACTCTCTGAGAACATGGTGATATAGTGTTTATTGCTCTTGTAATTCCTGATCAGAATTCAGGTGTTATTAGTAATAAATATTTCAGAATGTATATTTCTTTTCCTGGATCCCATGGAAGGGGAGCCCCGGGGATTGCTACCCACTCCAAACCTAGTGTAGACGAGCCAGAACTCAAGAAATACAGTAGGTGCAGCATCTTTAAGGAAAAGCAATCTGACTTTTGTGAAGCAGTGGGAAGGAAGAAATGGGGTCCATATTGGGAGGAGGAGGTGAGAGACTTGGGGGGGCAGTGAATTCACAGGGTTTTCCTGAGATATAACTTTTCAAGGGAAACAGAGCAACATCTATCAAATTCTGCATAAACGACTCGCTCAAGCCCATCTACAGTTTCAGCATTAGATCACCTATACTTCTTTACAGAACTTCTCACCTTTGTGGTTGCTGAAATAAAAAGCAAGTGCTGTATAAAAATCAACACAGACCAGGAAATGAGGGTGGGTGATAGCCAATCCAATCTCAAGGTCTAAGAAGTTATCAAGTGGAGGGTTCCTGATGTGGTGCCGTGGAAAAGAATCTGACTAGTACCCCTGAGGATGCAGGTTCGATCCCTGGCCTTGATAAGTGAGTCGGGGATCTGGTGTTGCCGTGAGCTGTGGCGTAGGTCACAGAGGCGGCGCTGATCCCAAGTTGCTGTGGCTGTGGCGTGGGCCGGTGGCTGCAGTTCCGATTCAACCCCCAGCCTGGGAACTTCCATATGCCAAGGGTGCAGCCGTAAAAAGCCAAAAAAAAAAAAAAAAGTTGTGCCATATCCAATAGGCAGGCATAAGTAATGGTCTGTATTTAAGTATACATTTATTTTTCAATCTATGTGTTATAATATCTCAGGAAAACCCTGTGAATTCGCTGCAGTTCTCTGAGGTGCCCAGCGTACTGTTTAGGAACTTCAGCTCACGAGTCAGCATCTTCCAGCAGGAGGATAGAGGGTGAGAATGGAGGATCACGCGTGGGAGATTTCTGTGGTCTCTTTGTGGAAGTGTCACACATCATTTTTGCTTCTCTTCCATTGACTAGAACTGTCCTCTGCCACCCCGAATTGCAGAGACTGGGAAATGCAGTCCAGGTCCATACCTGAGAAAAAAAGAGGAAAGGGTTTTGGTGAACAAAGAGTAGTCTCTGCTACATTCTTTCTTTCTTTTTTTTTTTTTAGGGCCACATCTGCAGCACATGGAAGTTCCAGGCTAGGGGTGGAATTGGAGCTATAGCTGCCAGCCACAGTCAGAGCAACACGGGATCCAAGCCGCATCTCTCACTGCAGTGCCGGATCCCTGACCCACTGGTCGAGGCCAGGGATCGAACTTGCATCCTCATGGATACTGGTTGGATTTGTTTCTGCTGCAGTACAACGGGAACTCCCAGCCTCTGCTACATTCTTAACCCATGACACTGACTCTTTTCAAACATAGTTGTGTACAATGGTTAGAATAGGATGAAGAAACATGGCTTTGTAACCAAAGGTTGAAATACCAGAGACATCTCAGACTTAAATATTTGCTATCTGCAACTACTAACCAAAGCATTAAGATCAGACTTTGCCATTATTGACATTTTGGTGCTGTCCGGTGTATGGTAGGGTGTTTACCCGTATCCTGGCCTCTACCTACTAGAGGCCAGTAGCACATTCCCCTCCAGGGTGATAAGCAAAAGTGTCTCTAGACAATGCCACATGTTTCCTGTGTGGCAGCAAAATTGCCCCAGGTTAAAAACCACTGCTTTACCCAAAATGATATTATTAGAAGGAATGACAGGACGTTAACTAGAATTACTCCCCAATTAAAGGATGCTCAGAAAGATACAGACACAATTTTAAGTTTTTCATGGTATATATATATATATATATATATATATTTTTTTTTTTTTTTTTCTTGTCTTTTTAGGGCCGGCCCACGGCATATGGAGGTTGAATTGGAGTGCTGGCCACTGGCCTACACCACAGTCACATCCACGCCAGATCCGAACCATGTCTGCCATCTACACCACAGCTCAGGGCAACTCCAGATCCTTAACCCACTGAGCGAGGCCAGGGGTCGAATGACCCTGTGTCCTCATGGGTACTAGTCAGATTCGTTTCCGCTGAGCCACAATGGGAACTCCTTCATGGTATATCTTATTGAGTCTATTTTATTGGTATTTAAGCTCTTTTCAAATAGCCTTTCAATTATGTATGGATGAGCTCCTGCTTTGGGATCAAAGTACTCGTTTTCCTCCCTTCAGAAAGTGTAAGCTGCTGATGGCTCAAAGCTGAGTCCTTCTGGCTTTTACCCTCAACCCAAGGGCGATGAAGCCCTTTGCCCGGGTTACACCTCTCCCCCAGGGAGCAGTTCTCATCCAGTAGCTGGTGAATGTTCGAGGGATGGGGAGTGTACATGACCCCTGCCCCCCCACCTTTTGCCTCCCCCACCCTTCTGAAAGCTGGGGCAACTCTGATTCTTCTTTTGCAACTACGGTGCATTTTAGCTTCTTCCTTTGCAGGCTTATTTCTCCCCCGCACTGTTTTTCTGTAGTTCCCTGGAATAATCCCTCATAAATTCCCTGCATGGAGATCTGCCTCAGTCTTTCCAAAGTACCTGACCTACAACACACACCTTCAACTCTTCTTTTAACTTAAATAAACAGTACCGGTGTTGCCTCTGTCTTTTGATGTAGGAACATGCCTTTCCTTTGATTACAGTTCTGCTTGGCATTCTACCTTTGTGCATTAGCCAGATCCTTATGTATCACTTACAAGTTCACCTCTCAGGTTCTTTAAACATAGTAGGAACCTAAATAGAGATGCAAGGCTGAGTGTAGAAGGTTTTTAGACTTAAAAGCTATTTTACAATTGTGTGGACATACCTAATTCAAAAGCAATTTTTGTTGAGACTCCATTTTACCAGTTCTCTCCAGACGGTTCAACTTAGCGGCAGAGACAGTTATTTTTTCCTTATACACTCATGTTATCCATTTCTGTACTATCTTATTCAATTACACAATTACTATTGCATGTGAAACTTGCATACATAGGCTTGGGAACAAGCACAACTAGGGGTGAACTTACCTGGTGAACAGAAGTCACCAGCTATGTAGTGACCTATTTAAGTGGCAATGGGTCAGAAGCTGTAGGTCACAGCATCATGTGTAGTTCATCCACTGAATTAGGTTAGGTAGAGATCTTAGAGCTTCTAGACCTACCTGGTCGAAAGAGTCAAGGGTATCCAGGCCTTGACCTTGTCTGACGGATGCTGAGTTGGCAAAACAGAATTGTACTGCTCAGGAGACCTGGTGTCTTCCAAGTCCTTTAAGCCTTAGGTAAGGAAACTGAGGCTAGGAGTAGAAACCAGTTTCTGACTCTCAGGTCAGTATTTCTTTTGCAATACCACACCACAGACCAAGACTAGAGACATTAATTAAAAATTATAATTTGTTCATGCACTTTAGACTTTTAGTAACTTGAAAGTAGCATTAAAGTATTTATGTCTTGGAAGTTTCCATTGTGGCTCGTATCCAGGAGGATGCAGTTTTGATCCCTGGCCTCACTCAGTGGGTTAAAGTTCTGGTATTGCCATGATCTATGGTGTAGGTCGCAGACATGGCTTGGATCCCGAGTTGCTGTGGCTGCGGTGTAGGCTGGTAGCTGTAGCTCTGATTGTACCCCTAGCCTGGGAACTGCCATATGCCACAGGTGTGGCCCTTAAAAGCAAAAAAAAAAAAAAAAAAATTGTGTCTGATGTTCATTGAGATATATGGAGGGTAATGCATTCTCTTACTTGTTTACTCTGAACTGTGAGCCACCTTCCCTGACACCCTAATCAAGCTAAAATTAACTAAACCTGAGGTAACGAGGATGTCTATAAACTAGTCCACATATGTAATTATGAAAATGGCTTTTACTGATAAGTAGCAAGATTTTGGTTTGGGCCGTATTATCATGGTACAATGGATACCTGTTCCATGCAGATCTTCTCAAGAGGTAACGAAGGAAAAATAAATAATTTATTAAAAAAATAAATCACAGAAAACATTTTCTTCCATCATTTAGTGGAATTGCCAAGAAAAGGAATTTCTAAAAAGATTTATTTCAGCCTACATATTAACTATAAAAATTCCAATCTGAAACAGCTGCTCCTTTATTTTAAAATATCATCAGAGACCTCTTAATTTAAAAACTATGTGATTAAAAAAACCTTTATGATGTAGAATTTCACTTTTTGCATTAACTTGTTGCACAAAATTTTGTTGCACAATATTGAAATATATTTTTCTTCTTACCCTATGATTTGTGTGAACAGACACATGTTTGATTACTTTGATACCTGTATTTGTGTGTATTGTACACACATTACATGTACAGATACACATACACATGGATACTAAAGTTTAGACACAGTAAACCTCCATTTTAGAGAAGTGAATTTGATGCCATCTGAGAATAATTAGGAACAGATCAATTATTCAGGATAAATCAACTAAAGATTTGTTCCAGTTCATATATATACATAGATAATTATTAGTAACCCATACTATTTATTACCATAGACCAAACCTTCTGAGCCTTTAGACATTTTTCAATTTTTGGCTATGACAAATAGTGATGCTATGAATATACTTGAACATAACTTTGGAACACATATGTGTACATTTCTCTTGGTTCTACACCTAGAGTTAGAATCACTGGGTCATAGGACACACGCATGTTCATTTTTAGTAGCTATTGCCGGTTTTTCACAGGGGTTGTGCAATTTGAGCTCCTGCCATCACTGTGGTGCACTGCTGTATACCCTCATATAGTCATTTTTATATTGGCTATTCTGATACATGTAGGGTGATATTTCCTGGTAATTCTAATTTGCATTTCCATGATGACTAATGAGTGAACATTTCTGCATATGCTCATTAGCCTTTCCGGCATTCCCTTTTGTGAAGTGCCTATTCATATCTTTTATCCAGTCTTCGATTGGAGTGTTTGTCATACTGATTTGTATACGTTCTTTATGTTTTCAGGATGTGATTTCTTCATTAGATATATTTATCGCAAATATCTTCTTCCATTCTGTAGGTATGCAGTTGGTTTGTATCAACCCTAGAGCTATTGGATTGTTCCATGGTCAATCAGTTCCGAGAGAAAGAAAACACTAGCTTTCCTAACAGGAGGCTTGAGTTGAAGGCTTGAACCACTGCTGTGTAACTCAGGTCAAGCTTCTTATTTCATCTTGAAGAGTCGCTTTACTCCTCTTGTAAGATGGAGCTAATACTATCATTTGCCTTGGGTTGTGAGGGTTAAATGAACCATGTAACAGATGACAGAGCCTAGCAGAGTGCCTGGCACATATCAGATGCTTGATGTATTTTATAGGATGAAGAACAATGACATAATTCTCTATTTAATTTCATTTCAAGTATCTGATGCTGGCCATGGACTTTACAAAATCTTCAGTATTATTGTAGAACCTCCCTGAGGCATGCCTTGTATGTTGTTGTGTCTTCCTGATCCCTTCTTATAACTCAAGGGAGTAAAAAAGCCTGAAACACTGGCCTTCCACTGTTATTTCCTTAGATAGGGGGTCAGAATGTATTTTTTTCTGTGGCGGTGAAGTATATTTTATAGGAAGATAGGAAATACGCAGATTTCCAAAAATATCAGAAATACGTATTTTTAAGAGAAGCCATGTGAGTGTACTCAATAGGACCTCGTTAGGTATCTCCCCAATATTTTTCTCATAGAAAAATTTTTTTTGAGTTTTGATGGACAATTTATAGAACCTGATGGGCTTGGTATTCTCTCAGACTATAGAATGGCTTAAAATATTCCCCCACTTCCATTCCACTTAGAGATGTTTTCCTCCCCTTGGGATTCACATAGAAGAAATGGGAAAGGGCCAGGAGGAGAATGCTGCCTTTACAATCTGTTACTATATATCCTAGTTAGTTCCCAGTGGTCTGTTCACTTCCAAGATTTAATGGGTTGGTGAGTTCATGAATCTCTAGGAGGGGATTGTGTAAAACCTGAATTGGACCACATCCTGGTCTTTAACAACGACATCTTTGAGGCTTTCTCACTGCACTAGCCCTATGTTTTCTGTTGTTTGAAGCACAGCGAGTACTTTAAAATGACCAGATGAGTTCCCTGGTGGTCTAAGGGTTAAGGATCTGGTGTTGTCACTGCTGTATCTCTGACTGCTGTCCTTAACTCAGGAACTTCTGCATGCCTTGCGGTGGCAAAACAAAACAAACAAAAAACAGAAACAGGGACCAGCACACTGGTCATTTGGAGGTTCCCAGGCTAGGGATCAAATCAGAGCTGCAGCTGCAGGCCTACACCACAGCCACAGCAACGAGGGATCTGAGCTGCATCTGTGACCTATGCTGCAGCTTGTGGCAATGCCAGATCCTTAACCCACTGAGTGAGGCCAGGGATCGAACCCTCATCCTTATGGATACAAGTCAGGTTCTTAACCCACTGGCCCACAGTGGGAACTCCTGGTCAGTCATTGAGATGACTTGTAAGCCAGCTCTGGAAACCTTACAGCATCTTCCCTCTTCCATCCCCCATCAGACCTACTTTTAGATATGCCGAATATCTCTCAAGTGCCAGCTTGCTATATATTTACATTTAATGAGATTCTGAATTCTCAATTTTGGATTGCACCTACTGGTTTAAAACTAAAAATAATATAACTTTTAGACATTTGAATATTGAACATTCAAATTTAGACACCTTAAGAGAAAGACAAATACCATATGATATTACTTATATCTGGAATCTAATAAATTGCACAAATGAACCTGTCTACAGAAAAGAAACAAACTCATGGACTTGGAGAACAGACTTGTGGTTGCTAAGGGGGAGGGAGTGGGAGGGACTGGGAGTTTGGGTTAGTAGATGCAAACTGTTGAATTCGGAGTGGATAGGCAATGAGATCCTGCTGTATAGCACAGGGAACCATATCTAGTCACTTGTGATAGAACACGACGGAGGATAATGTGAGAAAAAGAATGTATGTGTGTGTGTTGTTGGGTCACTTTATTGTACAACAGAAATTGACAGAACCTTGTAAATCAACGATAATAAAAAATAAAACAAAATAAATTTAGACACCTTAAATTTAAATTAATTGAACAAATGAAATTGGACCGTCTCAAATGGTTAGATAATATGTTAAATATTCAGCTATACCAGAGGGATCCTGATAACTATAGTACCTGCTTTGAAAAATCCCCCGGAGATGTTGCTTGGAAAGGCAGAGATCCAGGGACAAGGCTCACTGGCTTTGACAGTCCTAAGAGATGTCAAGAGACTTTGAGACCAAGGGCGCTAGGTTCTTCCAGGGCTCTCAGGAGCATGGGATCTGCAGAAACCCTGCCCTGGTACTTGAGAGAAAGAAGAGCATGCTTTCAGGCTGAGGGCGGAAGTTTAATGGGGCTCTTATTCATCTCTGAAACCAGTGCCTGGGCCATGCATTAGGAAGATTTCCAGAGATTTGTGATTTCTCTGCGTTATGTTTTTCATCTTATGTACTTCCTGCAACGCTTAGCTGTAAAAACATTAAAATGTAAAGTCTGAAATTATTAGTTTTGGGGGGCAGTGATGAAAGAAGTTATTCACGTTGTCCTCAGAGCCATGCTTGCTGATAGGAGTGATGCCATCATCACCAAAAGGAATGTCACACAGGAAAAGAAGTGTCCATGGCACAACACTGTAAATCAACTATACTTAAATTAAAAAAAAAAATAGAAAAAGAAGTGGCCAGGACTTTTACTCCTGAAATGTTCCTAACCTTTGTCCCTATGACTGTAAAGAACATTTAAAAATATTTTTAGATTCCAAATAGGTATGTGAAAAGATGCTCCAAGTCATATGCCGTTAGGAAGATGCAAATTAAACAATTGCAAAACCAATATACAAAAAAATAAAAAAGATGTTTTTTTAGAATATTGTGTTGTCATTTCTAAACATCTGAAATCTTAAAAAATGTCCACAGAATTTACACTTAAAAAAATCATCATTCTTGTCAAGATAATGGTGGCACATGTAATAAAAGTAATTTTCACATTTGGGTTATTTTAGAAACAGACTAAAAGAAGATAACTGTGGAGTTCCCATCGTGGCTCACTGGTTAACGAATCCAACTAGGAACCATGAGGTTTTGGGTTCAATCCCCGGCCTCGCTCAGTGGGTTAAGGATCTGGTGTTGCCGTGACCTGTGGTATAGGTCGTAAGACGTGGCTCGGATCTGGCGTTGCTGTGGCTCTGGCGTAGGCTGGTGGGTTCAGCTCTGATTGGACCTCTAACCTGGGAACCTCCCTATGCCGTGGGTGTGGCCCTAGAAAAAGGCAAAAAAAAAAAAAGATAACTGTGACATCCTAAAATCAGTTACCAATAAAAGGCCAAATCATGGGATTGTAGGTACAGACTCCACTACTAACTGTAGCATTTATTCCCTACCTTTATGATGGACTTCACATTTTTTATTATGCAAAATTTCTAGCATACACGAAAGTGCAGAAAGCAATATAATGAATTCCTGTATACCTACTACCTGGATTATCAAGATTTTTCAGGAGTTGCCATTGTGGCTCAGTGGTAAGGAACCTGACTAGTATTCATGAGGACCTGGGTTCAATCCCTGGCCTTGTTCAGTGGGTTAAGGATCCTGTGTTGCTGTAGCTGTGGTGCAGGCTGGCAGCTACAGCTCTGATTTGACCCCTGACCCGGGAATGCTCATATGCTGTGGGTGCACCCCAACCCCCAATCAGAAAAAAAAAGAAAGGAAGAAAAGAAGATACTCTCTTTATCTATATCTTGTTTTGAGCTGAAATATTTTGAAGCACATCTAAGACCCCATTGATAACATTTTAAGTTTCCCATGTGTTTTAATTTCACTTGCTTTCCACTTTACCAATCTTACTGTAAGTGATTGTAGCAGGTAATACTAACATCACTTGATAGGGAAGGAAACCGAAGCCTAGATGTTTGACTCATCTGTGGTCACTCAAGCAGTTAGTAGCAGAGCTATGATCACCTTTTTTTAAGCTCTACTAGACCCCTTGAAATAACAGTTCTCAATGGCCCCTATTCTCAAGAACTATGTATACCCTCTGTATGACTAGGGCTTAGAAGCTCTGTTTTTTGTTTTTGTTTTTTCATTCTTTAAAGTTTTATTGAAGTATAGTTGATTTACAGTGTTGTGCCATTTCCTGCTGTACAGCAAAGTGACCCAGTCATACACATATAATCATTCCTTTTCTTATATTATCGTCCATCATGGTCTATCCCAGGAGACTGGATGTAGTTCCCTGGGCTGTATGGCAGGACCTCAGTGCTCATACATTCTAAATGGAATAGTTTGTTATCTACTAACCCCAGTTTCCCAGCTCATTTTGCTGCATGATGGCCCTGGCACTCCCAACCAAAGTCGAACAGCCAAAGACATAACTGAAGCTCTGATAAGCCAGTCACATTTTTTTCCTTTTGGAATTTGGAATCCAGGCTGAAAAACAAGGTATTGAGGTATGAGCTTCTTTGGAAATGATGGGTCAGAGAAAGTCTGTTGGGTAAGGAGTTATCTGAATAGAGTCCTGAATGGAGAGAGAGTGCAAACCATGCTGACATCTAGACAAAGCATTTTCCAGGCACGGTGAACAGCAGAAGCAAAGACCCCAAGGTGAGAGCATGCTTAGAATGCTCAAGGACTAGCAAAAAGTCCAGGATGGGAGTGTGGCAGATAAAGGGGAGTGTGATAGGTGAGGGCAGCAGACAGATACCTAGAAGGTGAGGCCGTAGTGGATAAGGGAAAGGTCTCTGGATGTTTTTTGATCTGACGGGAAGCCAGGGCAAGATTTTGAGCAAAGAAGTGTTAAACATCTTTCTTACAGAGTTCCCGTTGTGGCTCAGGGGAAACGAATCTGAGCAGTATCCATGATGATGCAGGTTTGATCCCTGGCCTTGCTCAGTGGGTTAAGGATCTGGTGTTGCCATGAGCTGTGGCATAGATCTTGCATGACTGTGTCTGTGGTGTATGCCGGCAGCTGTAGCTCTGATTCGACCCCTATCCCAGGAACTTCCATATGCTGCAGCTGCAGCCCTAAAAAAAAAAAAATCTGGACTTCCCGTGTGGCTCACAACATAACTGCTTGGCGTTGCTTCTCCAGTGGCTGTGGCTCGACCCATAGCTCAGGAACTTCCATGTGCTGCAAGTGCAGCCAAAAAAAAAAAAAAATCTGACTTACATATTAAAAAGATCCCTACCAGCTATGTGGAGAACAGACAGTAAGGACCAAAGAGAAAAAAAAAAAAGAGAATTGTTAGGGATTAGCCATTGCAATAATCCAAGCAAGAGATTGCTGCTGAAACCTGGCCTTTGTGCACTGATGCTGAATCCGAGACAGAGTTTTGGGTAAAGGAGGAAAGAATAGCTTTATTGCCTTACCAGGTGAAGAGAGACTAAGTGGCTAATGCCTCCAAAAACTGTGTGCGCTGCCCAGGAGGATTGATGAAGAGTTTTGTAGAGGTGGTTCAAGGGCAGGGTTGTTGACTGGACCAGGGTGTGTGCAGAGCCCCAATTCCTTTAATCTGGCCTCAGGGGTCTCCTGATGAGCTTCTGGCATTCTCAAGAGCATCACACAGTGACCTCTCTGGAATGAATAATGCTTTGGTCAAGGAGTTAACATCTTCCATTTGTTGGGGGTTTAAGTTCTTCAGAAGAGCTCAAAGATAATGTTATGTGTACCCCTTGAGGAGGAACCAGGGTGCTGGCCCAAGGCTGCACTCTTGTTTCTTGACTATTCCTCCCTGATCTCTGCATCCCTTCTCCTCCCCAATTAGCAATTGTTTGAACGTGCCCTTTGGAACTCAGGGATGGTATGGAGACTGAAGCCTATTCCCTGCAAACAAGAAGCAGCGGGTATGGGAGTTCCCATCGTGGCTCAGTGGTTAAGAACCCAACATAGTGTCCGTGAGGATGTGGGTTTGATTCCTGGCCTTGCTGGGTGGGTTAAGGATCTGGCATTGCCACAAGCCGTGGTGTAGGTTGCAGATGTGGGGAGAAGAAGAGGAGAGGGAGAGGGGGGAGGAGGAGGAGGAGAAGAAGAAGAAGAAGAAGGGCCTTCTAGGGTTCTGCTTAGTTTCAAGATGATGGTTGTTAGCATGAGAATTAATAATATGGTAAGATGGCAGATTCCAGATATATTTTGAAGATAAATCCAGTAGTTCCTGGCAGTAGTCTCCGAAGAGTCATAACTTTCTCAAACTTCCTGAGAAAACAAGTTTCTAAAAATTGTTTCTTTTGTTTTAACACATTTGTGTTCTTTTCTGTGTCTTGGAATAAAAAATTCATAACTAAGACATCAACTCTATAGTCTTTGCAATTCAGCAAGTACCAAATGAATGCTTAACGCAGGCATACTGACTTCGGCAGGTTGTAATGCCCCAAGATGGCTCAACAGTACTTTCCATCCCACTCGACCCTCTTACCCTCCTCTATCAGTAGCTGAGTCTGTGTCACCTCCACTTAGAAGGTGACTGCTTAAGGAGTTCCTTGGTGGCTCAGCAGGTTAAGGATTCAGTGCTGTCACCGCTGTGCCATGGGTACCATCGCTGGCCCTGGAACTTCCACATGCCATAGGTGCAGCCAAAAATAAATAAATAAATAAATAAATAAATAATGTAAAAAAAATGACTCTGTCTAGACCAACAAGGTACAGTAGAAGTGACACCGTGTGACTTCTGAGACTGGATTATAAAGGGTAATATACTTTCCCCTGACTCTCTCTCTCTTTGCTCTTGGAATCTGATCTTCATGTTGTTGATGCTCAGAATACATGGAGAGGCCACATGTAGAAATTCCACCTTAGCTGAAGTCCTGGCCAACTCTCAGCACTTTATCCCTGACCTGAGAATGAGGAATCCTTGGAGCTGGCTTCAGCCCCAGGCACTGTGTGACTGCAACTACACAGGAACCCCTGTGTGAGGGCGAGAACCACCTGGCTACACCCAGTCAACTTCAGAAGCAAGACAGATAAAATAAATGATGGTTACAGTTTTAAGCCCCTAAGTTTGCGGGAGCTTTTTACATGGCAGTGGATGACTGTTAACAGTGATCGTATGTATTGGATTATCTAGGACATCTCTGATTTAAATTACGTTTTCCACTTGTCGGATAATAACAGTGAATAACTCCATAGTACTTGTTATATGCTGGGTATCATTCTAATTCTCACAGTGGGCCCATGAATTAGGTTCTACTTTTACTGTCGTGGGCAGTGATCAGTTGGCCAGAATTCACCCACGTCAGGTCAGAGTAGAGCAAAGGCAGATTTATTGAGTCCACTGCAAGAGAGCAGTGGACCCTTCAGTGACATCAGAGCTGTCTACCCAGTGGCAGCGGTTTGGGGTTGTTTTATAGGGGAGTTGACTCTGGGAACACCCTCTCTGGGCTCCCACCATGCAAATAAAGAACTGAAACATGTCTGTTTTGTTTGACTAATATGCGAGGCTGCTCATTGGTCAGTTGGAGGTTTACACAAAATGGCTTTTGTCACATAGGAAGGCTTCCACAATGACCCTATTTTATAGATGAGAAAATGGAAGCCTACAGAAGCCCAAGGTCATACAATTTGTAAATTTTATGCCAAGCTTTGAACCAGATAGCGTGGCTCCAAAGCCCATGTACCCTAAACCTCAGACCCTGTTGGGTTATTTATCAGGCTGTTTTTTTTTTTTTTTTTTGTCCCAATTCTGTGTCTGTGGTATCCAGTAGTTATCCTAATACATAAAGACCAGCAGAGACAGTATAGTACAAAATAGTTGATCTAAGAAGTATTCGTGTTTGTCATTCCTTGCTTAAAACAAATCGAGCAAACATCACCAAGTGAAACAAAGCAAAACAAACAAATAATTGATCATCCTAAAAGATTTTTTCTCAAGATAAAATGAAAATTTATTTCTCGAGCAAGCCACAGAATGTAAAGGATCCTAGTCAACCCACTTATGTGCAGATACTCGTTGGGGTCCATATTTATACTGTGCTGTAGCCACTATCTTACTCTGTTATGAAAACAAGGGCTTTAGAGAAATTATTGAAAATAGGTCCAAATACGCCTCTAGACATGGCTCAAGGCAATGATAGTGTAAGTAGGTCAAATGCGTTTCCTAGTTTTTTCTACCTTTTCTTCTTTTTGTTTTCTCTTCAGGTGATACAGTCAGCTGGATACCTTCTGCTAAATTTAATCTAATTAATATTTATTGGCCTACATCACAGCCACAGCAATGCCAGATCTGAGCTGTGTCTGCCACTTACACCAAAGCTCACGGCAACACTGGATCCTTTAACCCACTGAGCAGGGCCAGGGATCAAACCCGAGTCCTCATGGTTACTAGTCGGGTTTGTTTCTGCTGAGCCATAATGGGAACTCTAATTGAGCTCATAATTTCTTTTTTTTTTTGCCATTTCTTGGGCTGTCCCCTTGGCATATGGAGGTTCCCAGGCTAGGGGTCGAATCCGAGCTGTAGCCACCAGCCTACGCCAGAGCCACAGCAACGCGGGATCCGAGCCGAGTCTGCAACATACACCACAGCTCACGGCAACACTGGATCTTTAATCCACTGAGCAAGGCCAGGGATCGAACGGGTAACCTCATGGTTCCTAGTCGGATTCGTTAACCACTGAGCCACGACGGGAACTCCTCCTAATTTCTTATAGGCGTATGTATTATCAGCAGATTGTATCACAATGTGTTGCTTGTCATGATGTCGTTGATGGAGGAAGGTTGGGGGCCAGGGAGTGGAACCTGGTGATGGGAGAAGCTGAACACAAACCTTCAGTGAGAACATTAGTGGTAGGGCTTGGATTTGCTAAGCAGGGTAGGGAGAGGACATTTGAAGTGGATGGACCAGCATGAGCAGGGTCGCGAGGTATGTTAGTTGCAGAGTTTAGGTATCAGTGAGTTGGCCACATGCTATAGAGCATTTTCAAGAGAGGAGAGCAGCAAGAGAGATTTGAGTGGAATAGAAAAAAGAGTAAACACTTGGGGAGCCCCTAAGCATGGTATATCTAATCAGGCCCTTTCTATACTCTTTCATTTAATCTTCACTCAAATATGCGAGGTATTGGAGACCTGCCAAAGAGCTCAAGAAGTGGTCAGAACTTAAACTCAAAGGGTAGATTAACTCCAGAGTTAATTAACTCCAGGTATTAGCTCCATATTTTCATCTCTCATTGTGGACTTACGGGAAGTGTTTTTAGGAGTGGCACATTGAAAGATGGCTTTATTATGCAGCATGTATCACTTTCAGAGTTACAAGCCACCCAACTCAGTCTTACTATCTAATTTCCAAGCCATTCGTACCAGTACTCTCTGGCTTTGATCTATGGTAAGAGGAGGATTGGGTGCCATCCTCATCCTGAATTGGCCGGAAGAGCAGAGTGGCTTCAGATTGGCAAAGGGTTGTAATGCTATTGCCTCACCTGTCATGTGGAAGACAGTACTCACGTCTGCCTACTTCAAAGGCTGTTAGTAACAGTTAAAATTAATTAGACACTCATTTCTGTGACCATGGAGCTTTGCTTTTTATCCTGGACAATTTCATTTGAGACATTCCATTTAATCTTGACACAATTTAAAATTTTTTAAATCACTGTTTGGGAGTTTCTGTTGTGGCTCAGCAGGTTAAGAGCCTGACTAGTATCCATGAGGATGCATGTTCAATCCCTGGCCTTGCTCAGTGGGTTAAGAATCTGGCGATTCGAGCTTCGGCATAGGTCACAGACACAACTTGGATCTGGCATTGCTATTGCTGCGATGAAGGCTGGCAGCTGCAGCTCCAATTCGACCCCGAGCCCGGGAACTTTCATATGCTGCACGTGTGACCTTAAAAAAAAAAAAAAATCACTTTAAAGAGAGTTAGGCAAGGGTGAAGAGAGGCTGAGGGATTTTTGTTGTTGTTTATTGTTTGCTGTTTTTCTGTTTATCAGAATAATAGTGATAGAAAACTCAGTGTGGAGTCAGAGCACCCAAGGTTGGGATCCTTGTTTGGCCACTTCCTGAGGGGTCTGGAGTGACCCTCTTGATCTTTTGAATCTCAAGTACTTTCAGTTCACTCCTCTTCTACCTCATGTTATAAGAATTTGAAATTTAAATAAAGGGGATGCACACTCTTGGAATGGATGGTCAGTGGGGTCCTACCATACAGCCCAGGGAACTGTGTATGACTGGCTCACTTTGCTGTACAACAGAGATTGAAGAAACATTGTAAAGCAACTATACTTAAATAAAATAAATAAATAAGAGGCAAGTGGTTTTGTAAATTCAAAAGTATCCTGAAAATGGGTACAATGTAGATAATGGGTACAATGTATAGAGTCATTTTTGAGTGATTAGTAGCTGGCCACCCATCCATATGTTTAGGATATTTTTGTGATCTCATCTGACTCATTGAACAAGAACAAATGGTCCAGAAGTATGTATACAGCTTGACCTATAAATCACATTCTGCCTTCTTCTGAACAAGCCAGTGCGTGTCATGCATTTCGCCTAAAAGGACCACTGAGAAACATATAATCCTCCATGCATTTATTTGTACAGTATCTCCATTTACTGAGTTTTTTGGCATTTCATATCATACATGTGTACTAGGGGTCAAAGTAAGAGAAGCAGTTGAAGTTTTACCAAGATTTGCATGTTGTCTTCCTAAGGTATGAGAGACTACACGTTCTTCCTCTGCTTGAACAAATCTGTGTATCGAGGTAAAATATGGCCCCTGTTTTTCACATATGTAAATTTTCCATATGCATCAATATCGAAATACTTCGGGCTTTGAGCATTTTTTTAGGTAAGGAAATCTGCCCTAGTTAGTTGCAATTCTCCCTGTCTTCAGTCAACGCAAAAAGGAAATAAAGGGATTGCTATTGAAGAATATGGATGGACACCAAGAAGAACTTTAATCCCAGTAGACTTTATTCCATATAATGCACAATTTTTTTGCTTTCTTTGAAGCTGAAATTGATCCTCAAAAGAGACTTTTTAGGGAAAGAACGTGGTTTCATTTTCCAGGGCATTGTGTCAGATAGGTAAGCTGGTAGGCAGACTTTATTCTTTTCCACTCTTTGCCAGTAACATTTATATAAAGAATTTCGCAGAGCAAATGGTACTTGGGAAAAGCTTTTCATCTTAATATGCAGAAATGACTTGTCATCCAAAATTTAAAGTCATGTTCCTCCATAGAGTCCAAAGCACAACAAAATAGTTATTTTATCAGCTAATCACATGCTGCTGAATTTGATTTAAGTCTGCTCTACTGCTCCCATAACGTTTTACAAATCACTGTCTGCACTTCAATAGGCTCCACGCAATGTGCTGGTAGAATCTATTTCTGTCTGCAAAGACCTTCCTATCTCGGGAGTGACATTAATGATTATCTCTCCCTTTCACATGGGCGCCCACCAGCTGAATTGCCTAGGTGACTTCCTGCCCACTTGGATGATTAGAGTTTTGCAACTGACGTGAACTTGGGCAGCGGGATCAAATTCCCCACCTCCGTCTGGCAGCTCCCCGCTTTGGTCTCCTGCACCCTGAGGACAAAATGAGGGCAGCCGCAGCACCCTTACCCACCTTTCTCCAAGAATTAGATCTCTCACTGAATGAATGCGAAGGCAGCGGGTGTTGCTTCATTTTTAGGTGAACATTAATATTAAACAATAGATCTCCCTGGGAGTGGGCTGCTGCGGCTTGAATGCTAAGCTACTTCATTAAGACAGAAACTGAACAAAAAATACAAAGCAAATTAAGCCTAGACAAAGGGGCTGAAGGAAGAAAGCAGTAGATTTTTAAAGACTAGCCTATTGTACAACCGTAGAGGAATTCAGAAAAAAATAATCATTTGTCTTTAACAAATGGTGGTTTTTCCATTGCTTCGTATAATGAAGTTTTTTAAAATACTGAGTTTAGGTTAGAAATATGTTTGCCATCTCACCAGGACCTTAGCATTTTATGCTGTAGTGGGAAATGCATTATTCATGTTTCAATGGTTTATATTTGGGGGTTTTAGTAGGTTAATGTGTTGCCCCAGTTTTTTACCCCGTGTCTGTCCATCATACCTTAAGCATATATGATTTTGGGGGTCCTCCCATCAAGAGATGGTGTCAGTTTTGCCACCTCTTGAATATGGATTGGCCTTATGATGCGCTCTGGCCAATAGCGTTTGGTGAAAGTGACGGTGGCCAATCCAAGCCTTCAGCCCTGAGCACTTCCTCCCTGTCTTGGCACCCTGCCCAGCTGTCAGAGTGGTCTTCTGGAGGCTGTGATTCCATGTGGAGGAACTCAATGTTTCAGCTAAGGCCAACTGAATCAAGCCTGTAGCCAGCTGAACACCAACAACTGACCCATAGCTGACCACACATGGATAAGGGAGCCCCAGTAACACATTGACTCTTGTGCAGTAATAAATGTTTATTGGAATTCTCTGGTGGCCTAGCAGTTAAGAACCCAGCATTGTCACTGCTGTGGTTCAGGTTACTGCTGTGGTGGGGGTTCCATCCCTGGCCTGGAGAACTTCTGCGTGCCACAGGCATGGCCCCCCTGCAAAAAAATATATATATATAAATATATATATATATTGTTTTAAGATTCTGAGTTTTAGGCTGTTATACAGCAATAGCTAACTGACATAGAAACCTAGAATATGTGGCATTATTTTTGCTTCCTTATGCTCATTGATAACGACAACATTTATAGAACTTTAATGAAATAGGATAAAGTGAATTAAGGTTCCTTGGCCCACCTCAAACCAAATCACCTGAGTGGTGAGAAGTGAAGTTAGAGATGAAATCTGAGCATCTTTCAAAATCTTATGACTCATGATGATGGGTTTTATTGTTTGTTTATTTGTTCGTTTTTTAGGGCAATTTCGATCCTTGGAAGGGTCTTTTTAAAATTAATTAATTAAATTTTTTTGTTGTTGTTGTTCTTCTGTCTTTTTAGGGCTGCACTTGCAGCATATGGAGGTTCCCAGGCTAGGAGTCTAATCGGAGCTGTAGCCACTGGCCTTCACCACAGCCATAGCAATGCCAGATCCGATCCATGTCTGCCACCTACACCACAGCTCACAGCAACGCCGGATCCTTAACCCGCTGAGTGAGGCCAGGGATCGAACCTGCAACCTCACTGCTTCCTAGTCGGATTTGTTTCTGCTGAGCCACGATGGGAACTCCTTGAAGTATTTTAAGTGTCTGTGCAGGATGTCCTAAAAGTAGTTGTAAAAATACCTCAACTAATCCTCAAGAGCTCTCTGATCCTCAGATTCAGAGTCTTGGTGGTCAACTTGTTATTCTCCGGAGGAATACATACTTTGGGCGTATCTGCTAAGACTAGTTAGAAAAATTAAAAAATACTCACACTTAGCCTTCATTGAATATGCACTGTATGCCTGGCACTTTTCTAAGCTCTTTAGGTATATAAAATCATATAATGTTGCCAAGAATCTTTATGAGATAGAGTTTTATTATTATTTCCATTTTTCCATATGAGGAAGTCAAGGCGTAGAGACAAAGTGTGGTTATTCATAGCCAGAGAGCTAGCAAAGAGTGAAGTGCTAGACCTGTCACTGTGCTGTAACTGTTTCTATTTAACATGTCTCATCACTAATACTGTGTAAGCACATCTGTATTATTCCTATACTTGTGGTGGTTGTACTTTCCAGTCCAGCTAAAGTGATTACACTGACTATCTCAAGCATTCCTTTTAATAGAAGGGAGTTGGCCCAGGTCCTATAAAATATTTAACTTCCTGTTAGAGAAAAGCTTGGTCTCTGAGACTCTATCAGCCTTCCTCCGGATGCTTCTGCAAATGACTCAGTATTTATGTGGGTGGCAAGTTTTTCCATCAGGGCCAGGACTACAGTGAGGCACCCAGGAAACAGCATTTAAGGAGGCGCTCGCTCTCAGTTGCCAATCCTAGGCTTGCTCAACTTCAAGAGTCAGCGCCTCCTTAAATTTGTGCTCTAAGCCCCTTGCTGGCCTCACCCTAGTTCTCACCCAGGTTTTCCACCGTTCTTCCTGAAGATTAAGCACCATCTCCTTTGCTCGCCGCCCCCCTCCTCCAGCTTTATTTAGAGATAGTCTTTTTTTTAAAGAAATATTCTTGACTAATCAAATTGTAAGATATTTAAAAGTGTGCGATGTGGAGTTCCCGTTGTGGCTCAGCGGTAAAGAATCCGACTAGTATCCATGAGGGCACGGGTTCGATCCCTAGCCTCGCTCAGCAGGTTAAGGATCAGGCGTTGCCATGAGCTGTGGTATAGGTCACAGACATGGCTCGGATCCCACTTTGCTCTGGCTGTGGTGTAGGCTGGCAGCTATAGCTCCACTTCCATGTGCTGCGGTTGCAACCCTAAAAACACTACATCAATAAAGTGTGCAATGTGATGATTCGACTTATGTCTACATTGCGAAAGGATGACCCCCACTGAGTTAACACAGCTATCATCCTACTATGCAGTTTTTTTTTTTTTTTTTTGGTGGGAACATTAAAGTTCTACTCTCTTAGCAAATTTCAGTTATACAATGTAGTGTTATCAACTGCAGATACCATGTTATACATTAGATCCTTGGACCTTATACCCTTTTACCAAACTCTCCCTGTTTCTCTCATCTTTCTGTACTTCTAGAGCATCTGAACTTATAACTATAACAGCATTTTGCCTTTCTGGTCTGTGGTCCTAGACGCCGAGGGCGGGGCAGAGTCTGTCAACCTTCACTTAGTGCATTGTAGGTATTCAATAGTGATTCTCCAAATAAATTAAGAAAAATTCATTCAGAAACATACTTTTGGGAGATGGTTACATTAAGGCAGAAGGACATTTCTCCATCCTTGGAGCTCACATCCCCCCAAAGGAAAGACATCCATCCGATAGTCCATGGTGGTGAGCTGCGTTCTCTGACAGAGGCGAAGGCAGCAGTCTCTGCGAGCACAGAGGCAGAAATAAAAACAACCATCTGGAGATGTAGGGTGTGGACCCAAAGCTTGAGTCTGTCCTACACACCCTATCAGCTTCTTCCCTGTATTCATGTCTGCAGGGCGATCCTGCTGATTCTCTGATAGCAAATGGGCAGGGGATGCCAGAGTCATTTCTGAAAAGAAATTACCTTATGAGGCAGCAAGGGTAGGGGATCAGGGAGAAGGAGGAGTCTGTGTGCTAACAAATAAATTTGGCATGTGGTCAGGACACCCGAGTGGAGTATACCCTGGAAAGCCTGAAACCCTGAGTTTGGGGTTCAAGAGAAAAGCAATCAGGGATAAAGCTGTAAATTAGGAAGACATGGCGTGAAAGCAATGTTAGAAACTCGGGGGAAAGGGGAGATCACCTATGTAAAAGAAAGGAAGGAGAGATACGCAGATATGAATGGACAGAATACACGGTGTCTATTTATATTTGCTATGCTCCAAAGGAATATTCAGCTTTTCTGTGTAGGAAGAGTCTGTCTTCAGAAGCGCCAGAGCCCTCTTTTGATCAGGTTGTCACAAGGCGTGATCGCTGACACCTCCTTCAGAGGGAACACCTATGGGGCTGTGACATGAAAACTAAGGGGAGAAGCCTGGATCACGTTGCTGTTGGACGGGCGGGGGGGCAGAGCCTTTTTTTAATGAAGAAAAAGTGTTCTCTGATTTTTCAGAAGCTAGATTTGTTACCAAACAGCTATTCTTGGGAGACAGTGGTTTTATTCCTGGGAATGTTTGTAAAATTTCACGTGAACAAGACTGGTGTTTCTTGCATGTTAATTGCCTCTCTCTCAAATCCCTGTGACAGCAAAATACTGGTTTTTTATGAGTTTTTTTCCCGAGTACTAAATCTTGGTATAATCAATACTATATATGTTAACTATCTTCAGGCTGTCTGTAGTAAGTTTGAATTATTAGATTCCTCTGAGGTCTAGACTATTTTTCTTTCAGCTATCACTTACCATTTATCTACCCATCTATAGTATATAGATGTTTTACAGGAATAGTTCTAGGTACATAAATAAATTATGTGGCTGGTGGCAAAGATTGGTTGTTATAACAAGGCTCCAGTGTATTATATTTAATAATCCAAACTGTGATAAAGAGAAGGAGAGAGAAGAGGGAGAAGACTGCTCACTGCCTGCTGGAAAGTGCCAGAAAACGCTCCATAATGGGACTGTGTGACCAGTGAGACTCTCGCATCGTGGACGTAGCATCTTGGGGAAGTAAAGGTGCTCTCCAGATAGAAAGTCTAGTCATTAAACACGCTAGTGCAGCCGTTCCAGAAGCCATGAACAACCAGATGAGTTGTATTTTGTTTTCCTTTTTGCAAATGCTGATTGAGCATTTGAGGAAAGAAATGTTAGATTCTCCCCAGCCGCTTCCTCCTTTTCCCTCCTCCCTCTGGTTCCTCCTTTATTTTTTTATTTTCCCACTGTACAGCAAGGGGGTCAAGTTATCCTTACATGTATACATTACAATTACATTTTTCCCCCACCCTTTGTTCTGTTGCAACGTGAGTATCTAGACAAAGTTCTCAATGCTACTCGGCAGGATCTCCTTGTAAATCTATTCTAAGTTGTGTCTGATAAGCCCAAGCTCCCGATCCCTCCCACTCCCTCCCCCTCCCATCAGGCAGCCACAAGTCTTTTCTCCAAGTCTATGATTTTCTTTTCTGAGGAGATGTTCATTTGTGCTGGATATTAGATTCCAGTTATAAGTGATATCATATGGTCTTTGTCTTTGTCTTTCTGGCTTCTTTCACTCAGTATGAGATTCTCTAGTTCCATCCATGTTGCTGCAAATGGCATGATGTCATTCTTTTTTATGGCTGAGTAGTATTCCATTGTGTATATATACCACATCTTCCGAATCCAATCATCTGCTGATGGACATTTGGGTTGTTTCCATGTCCTGGCTATTGTGAGTAGTGCTGCAGTGGACATGCGGGTGCATGTTGTCTCTTTTAAGGAGAGTTTTGTCCAGATAGATGCCCAAGAGTGGGATTGCGGGGTCATATGGAAGTTCTATGTATAGATTTCTGAGGTATCTCCAAACTGTTCTCCATAGTGGCTGTACCAGTTAACATTCCCAGCAACAGTGCAGGAGGGTTCCCTTTTCTGCACACCCCCTCCAGCACTTGTTATTTGTGGACTTCTTAATGATGGCCATTCTGACTTTCTACTTCTACAACTTTGCCCCAAAAGGATCGGGAACAGCTGAGGTGAGAATGCACCTGTTAAAAACAAAGCAATGAAGTTGAAAATGAAGATCAGGGAAAATGTACATAAAAGTAAAACTTCAATATCAGGGAAAGGAAAAACACAAATTCCAAGACTATAAGGGTCAGCGACAGTCGAGTTTCAGATGGGCTCTGAACTTTCTGGAAGGTGAAATGAAATAGAAGACATGAATGGCTGCATAATGCTTGTTATTAAAAATAGGAAATTAAAGCAGTTTCTCAGGGGAAGCAAAATTCTCCTATTCTAGGATTTTTTTTAAGTCTCTTAGGGGGATACCAGGTATTTAAGTTTTCATTTAATTCTCAAAAGTAGTCAGATTTTGTTTTATTCTTTTGCCTTTTTTTTTAGGGCCACACCTGTGGTATATGGAGGTTCGCAGACTAGGGGTCGAATCAGAGCTATAGCTGTCAGCTACCACAGCCACAGTAACACCAGATCCGAGCTGCATCTGTGACCTACACCACAGCTCATGGCAACGCTGGATTTTTAACCCAGGGATCGAGGCCAGGGATCAAACCTACGTCCTCTTAGATACTAGTCAGATTTGTTTCCACTGAGCCATGACGGGAACTCCTGTAACATAAATATTTATTTGCTCCTATACTTGTATTCAAGTGTACAAGTTATCTTTTTAGACCTTCGTTTCCTCCTTGTCCCGTTCCTCTGAGTGGGAAATGTCACTCTTAGCAATGTGAACTGACTTCTCTAATTTTGCTTTCTCCCACATATGCACTGGGGTCTGATGTAGGATGAAAAAAACTTGGATAGGCAGGTATTCTTCCAACGGTATTGCTTAAGCCAAGAAGCCAGCTTTGAAAAACTAAACACCTATACACACACACACACACACACACACATATGTATGTATAAGTGTGTTTATTAATTTATTTTTCTGAAGCATCCCTTTCCTGAGACATAATTTCAGTCATTTTATTTGTAGAAAAACAATTAAGTAAAAGTAGCAAATGGGAGTGAAAGACATTGATTTGTAGAGAAAAATATTATCCTAGTACATACTCAGGATTATTAGTAAAACATTGATTAAAATGAAAGGATGATAGTAGAACCAATACCTTAAGCTCTTTATTCTAATAATAGTGCTTTTATCTAGGGATTGAGTCTATAAGATTTTTGTGTCATACTTGAAGGTGTTTGAGACTCCACTGATTTAGTACAAACTGTCCTCATAATTTATTACTAGATGTTTGAGTAAATTTACCTTTTCCTATGTTAACATAGCTGCAGCTTTTGTCTGTGTTAAAAAAAAAAAGTCTGGCTATATCTTCCTGCTCTCATTGTTAAATAGTTGAGAAGACACCTAAAATTGCCTTTGCTCACCCACAGATGCCTCTTTGAATACAAACAAGATGGAGAATGACTTGTGGATATTGGTCTTGGAGTCTGAAAGCATCAGGAGTATACACAGTGGAGAGGAATGAAGATGGAAAGAGTTAGGTTCAAATAGAAATAGTGAGAGAACGCCATTGAAGGGTGTTTGGTCCACTCCCTGTTGAGACACAATGGGCTCTCAGCAGGTGGAGGACACAATTCCTACCCTTCTTTGTGCCTAATCTCTGATAAATGGGGGATGTGCTCTGTAGGTCTCACCTATATCTTGTTCAGGTCTTTTCTTAGCTGGACCCATTGAGGAAGCCAAAAGCCTACCTTTGCATTTTCGTGCTTCTCTGCCACTAGGAAGGAAACTCTGAGATGAAGTCGGACGTCCACAAGGAATAAGTAACACCCATGAAAGATGAGAGGCTAAGGGATGCAGGATTGGCAGAGAAAATCTTCAGACAGCATTGCTGATCGGATACCCCTGAGAGGAAAGTTGGAGGGAAGCAGACTTGGGAGGTAGAGCTCCAACCGCAAGGCAGATCAGAAAGTTCCACCAGCTTGAAGGAAGCTTTAAAGACACCCTTATTACAGGAATAGGAACTAGGCAGACATAGCCAAACACTGCTTCCTGTACTCAGTCATCAGAAGGGAGCTGTCGGAGAGGATCGTGGGCTTGAGTTGAAAGCTGAGACAGATCCTGAAACTATACTACTAGAAGCTGAAGCGAAAGTTCCTTCTTGAAGGGGGAGTTTGAGGGGGGGGGCCACTTGCACAGCTGCCACAGCCCCCTGCCATTTGCAGGAATGATGGATGCTTAGCTATTTCTCCAAAGTCTGAAATGATTCAAGTAAATTAGCAAATAACTTAATTGCTTTGCCGAAGGAATATTTGAAATGTCAGAAAGATTTTTTTTTTTCTGGTATGTTTTTAACTGGGATAGGCTGGAAGAAGGGAAGTTTTTAAAGATGCAACATGGCATAGTGGAAAAAGAATAGGATTAAATATAGATGTATGTCATGACCCCTTCAGGTTTTTGCCATTCTCTCAGCAAACATTTATGAAGACCTTCTGGTATCTAGAGACCTCACTAGGAAATAGAAATGTTGATGTAAAGACCATAATTCCTACCATGAAGATTCAGTCTAATTGAAGCGACTTAAAAGTCAGTGGTTTCAAAACAAAGGGCTAGTAGGTACTGTAATCATCATACAAGCTTATTCTCTTTAGCATCATCTTCAAAGTCAGCATCATTATTGAGTGCTTACCATGTGCCCGGTCCCTACTAAGCCTTTTAAATACATGATCTCATTTAAACTTCCTATAAAAACCTTCTCAGGTAGCTCAAAATATTTGTTGAAAGAAAGAAAATATTTGTTGAAAGAAGAATATGAGCAGAAGGAGGAATTGGAATGAATGGAGAATGAGCCTTTCCAGGTAGAGGGAATAAAGGTGGGATGGCAGGGGAACAGAACCATCAGATTCTCTGTTGGCTTCTGTCTACCCATAATTCCTTGTATCTGGAGCATACATTCCAGATCCATAAGGAGTGTAGAATAAGGGGGAAAAAAAAACAACTGGCAAAAATGGGGAATGAAACAGATTTTGAAGAACTTTGGGTTCTAAGCCATCATGTTTCCCTTTGGTGTTGAAAATGATGATGAACCACGGAGGAATTAAAGCCTTAGCTTCCCACCTCTCCTCCTGGGTCATCTGACTCCCAACCTGCTCTCGGGACTTTTATGCATTAGTGTAATGGATTATCCGCATTGAGAGTGTGAGATGCTGGTGCCACACAGCGCATCTGAATCTTCTCCAGCACTGCAAGTCCTCCCTCGTAATACCTGAGACCCCGTTAGAGACGCCAATCCACCCACTTGCCTAGGTTGACTGAATCTGACTCTCCTCTAAGGTGGGGCTCAGGGATTTGCACTTAAACTCTTCAGGTGAGCTTCTCAATAACTTTGAGAAGCTCATCTCTAAACTGAGCTATTTAAACCGCTGTTTCTGGCTCCTAAGGAGGTCTGGGCAGAAACGGCAGCTAAGTATTTAGAAACTGTTAAAACAGTTAATCAGGAAGATCTCATGTTGGGTGACTCTTATTAAAGTTTGGTTTTGCATTTTGTCATGTCTTTTTAATTTCACTTTTCTGAATATATTTTTAATGATATTTCACAAGAGTCATAGTCTGGGATGAATCTCACACACACACACACACACACACAGATTGGATTGGCCTCTGCATCACAGAAAAGTGAGAAGTTCTCTACACTTAGCCATCATGGCTCTTCCCATTTCCCTTCACTTTGGATGCCCTGTTTATAGAGGACATTGTATAAGCCACTTTGGGGAAGGTAACTGTTCACTTATCTCTTGCACCTTGTATATGCCAGTATCTTTCCCCAGGATCCCCTGATTTCCTGCTTTGGGGCCCCTTGACAAATGAGACTATTTTTGCTGAGTGCTGTTGCTAGGAAGCAACTTGTTTGGTTACCAGCTTCTCACACTTCCCACTGATTTCGCTGTTTTCCAGATGTATTCAGACCTAGAGATTAAACAATAGACGAAAGAGGCCAGAAGGAAGACATTTTACTGCAGTATGTTTTGGTGGTGTTATCATAAACAGTTTTCGAATTGGCCTATTGAAACAGGAAAATATGTGGGTAATTCTCACATTGTAAAACTACCAAAAGTATTTAATGTTCATGGAAACAAAATACCCTTTAAAGATATCATTAGAAGTCTGTGAAAGTGCAGTATAATACTTCCAAGCTTTCTTTGGGGAGCCCTTGTGCTTTATAGTTTTGAGGGGAGTTTATAGTACTCTTCTGCTTTTGTTTAATAAAAGAGACAATGAGTTGTTTTCAAAAAGGAGAAGAATGTCTTCAATAGAAAATAATTAAGTGAAATAAATGAATCCCTTACTTGTTAAACACACACACCAAAAAACCCCATAAGGGTGATCAAAAAATGATTTAGTGATGGAAGCTGGCTCAAGTTGTTATGGCAACTAGAATCTGAAAGTACCTGGCTCTGCATGTGTTTTATTCCCCCTCCCCTTTTTTTTAAGAAAGAGGGGAAAAAGGTTGTCTTCCATCTGGTTTAATCACAGTGTTAAAATACCAACGTCAAAGAAAAGTGTCTAATAAAGATAATTTCACATCTGTTTCAAGACGAGTGATATTTCACCTTAACAAGGAATAAATTCAATTGTAGGCAAAAGTCTTTTAGGAGGAAAGAATATGGTTAGACATTATCATAAATTGCTAAAGAATCTTTTAAATTATTTTAGACTTTTTTTTTTTTTGCCATGCCCACAGCAGTGTGGAAGACCTGGGCTGCTGCAGTAACAATGCTTGATCCTTAACTCACTGTGCCACAAGCGAATTCCTAGACTGTTTTTTTTTTTTTTGAATTATGATAGATCCATCTTGTCTTGTCTTTTTTTTTTTTTCCTCTATCCGAACATAGATTTGTGGTTGCAGAGAGCTTTAGAGATGGTGTCTACTCATTTAATGTCCCCACTTGAATAGCCTCTGCCAATTGTCTATGCAACAGTTTCTCTTTTGTGTTCCAATTAAAAAGAAATCAAGTATCTTTCTTTGGAATAGAAAGTTTAAAAACATATATCCTGGAGTTCCTATGGTGGCACAGCGGAAACGAATCTGACTAGGAACCATGAGGTTGCGGGTTCCGTCCCTGGCCTCGCTCAGTGGGCTGGGGATCTGGCATTGCCATGAGCTGTGGTGTAGGTCGCAGACACAGCTTGGATCCTGTGTTGCTGTGGCTGTGGCTTAGGCCGGCAGTGCAGCTCCGATTCGACCCCTAGCCTGGGAACCTCCATATGCTGCTGGTATGGCCCTAAAAGGACAAAAGGCAAAAAAAATAAAAAATAAAAAATAAACCTATATATATATATATATATGGCCTTAAACAGAAAGAATTATATAAAAGGGCTTATTTTTATCTACTTGTTGCAGTTGGTAGCTATTTATTATCACATTCTCCTTATCATTATGTATTTCAAAGGTGAAATGATTATGAAGTATGCATTAGTAACTAAATCATAAGGAAGGGCTCCAACCAGAATAGCTCCATTGGAATTCATCTCTTAAGCCAATAGAAACATTTAGTAAGTAGGGAAGCATTGTTTTTGCTTTCTTTTGAAAGCCAAGTTGTGGGTTCTTCTTAGGAATATTCTGTCCTGGATCCATACGGGAGAAATGAACCCACTAGGGTGATTTCTGCTGCCTTGTCGTTCCAAACAGTGATCAAATGAGATGTTTTAGTGTCTTCATAAAAGAGGTTTTGACCCACCGTAAGCATCTAATAGATTCATTTCATATGGACTCTATCCTGAGGAATCTTTGATCTGTAAAAGAGATTAGCCTATAGAAGGGTGTCCTTGTGGCTGTTTTGTGGTTAGACTCAGCTGAAGGGAGTAAAGGGAAGGATAATGCCACATTTAATACAATCAAATGATGCTGCTGATCCCTGATCAATGTGCGCTTTCATTCTGAGTGACTCGGCTGCTGCTCTAATAAAAAGAGGTTCATTAAAGGAAAAGCTGAATGTACAGAAAAAGGTAGTGAACAGATCATGAGGATTTCCTTTAAATCTAGTCTCCCTAGGTTGGTACCAATATAAGTTATTATTTATGAACAGCAAGAATCTATGAATTATATCAAATAAGTGGGTGTGTTGGAACAGGCTGTATAAATCAACTGTAATAGAATGGGTAATTCTAACACAGGAATAGAATTTGAAGTCTCAGCTTCCTTGGGAACAGAAATCACTGGCCGAGAAAAGAATTTCATTTTAAAGCAGTTATGTAATGGCTATACAGTTAACATACCCAGTGAAGTAGTAAGTATGTTGTAAACCATATAATTAAAACTTTTCAGATTTATAAACCGCCACAAAACCGTGAGTTACTTGGCCCCTACCTACTAGGATTACTCAAGTCTAACCGGGCACAATTGCCAGTTTGGAACTATTTTCCAAAAGAAGCAAAGAATTTATAAACTTACTGGGGCAGTCTCTATCAGGATAAAGCCTCTAGACTGACAAAGGTGTCTTTGACTAAACTTAGATAAAAATTACAGTACATTGGAGACGGAAAAGGCTGACCTAAGCTTTTATGGGTTTACTTACTTTTGGCTATGCCCAGAGCACGTGGATGCTCCTGGGCCAGGGACCGAACCTGTGCCACAGCAGTGACAACACTGGATCCTTCACCTTCAGCGCCACCACAGCTCATGGCAGTGCTGGGTCCTTAACCCACTAAGCAAGGCCAGAGATCAAACCCACATCCTCATGGATCCTAGTCAGGTTCTTAACCTGCCGAGCCACACTGGGAAGTTATGTTTCTGATTTTTTAAAAGGTAATAGTAAGTAGATTATTCTAAGAAAGTCAGGCCTTTTTTTAAATTAAGTTGTTTTTTTTTTTTTTTGGTGGAATTCCCGTCGTGGCTCAGCAGAAACAAATTTGACAAGTATCCATGAGGACAAAGGTTCGATCCCTGGCCTTGCTCAGTGGGTTTAGGACTCGGCATGGCCGTGAGCTGTGGTGTAGGTTGTAGGTGTGGCTCAGATCTGGCATTTCTGTGGCTGTGACGTAGGCTGGCAGCTGTAGCTCTGATTTGACCCCTAGCCTGGGAACCTCCATATGCCTCGGGTGTGGCCCTAAAAAGACTAAAAAGAAGAAAAAAAAAGTTTTTTTTTTTTTTTTTTTAATAACCTATAGCCCAATAAAAGGAATCTTTCCATTTATAGCTCCACTCTGAGGGAAATTTCCAAGCCTAGTGTGCTTGCTGAGAGAACCCTTTTGGGTTATTTTTGCGCCTGGGTACCCTAAGTCTTGGGAAGTTTAGGACAAAACAAACTCCTCTTATAGAGGCAGTAGTGCTGTGTAACAAAGTACCCCAAACCTTGTGTCTGAAAGCAATACATGTTCATTACCTTATACTTTGTGGAGGTTGGAAATCTAGGGGTAGCCTGACCGGTTTGGGGTTGCAGTCACGGTGGTAGCTTGAACTGTGAAATCCGAGGTGGGAGTGAGTCTGGAGCACCTCACTGAGGTGGCTCCCTCGCATGCTGATGACAGAGAGACTCTGCTGGCTGTTGGCAGGAAGTTTTCATTCCTCTTGGGCTGCTTCACAGGGATCTCGAATGTTACCATAACATGGTAACAGGCTTCCTTCCCTCAAGGGGACCCAGAGAAAGACAAGAGTGCATATGCCATTTGAGACCAAGTCTCAGAAACACACGTCATCATACCTGCCACATTCTATTTGCTAGAAGCAAGTCGCTAATGACAGCCCTCATTCAAGGGGAGAAGAAGGCATCAGCCTCTACCTCTCAGAGAAGTCGGTTCTGGTTTAGAGTCACCGCAAACAATAATTAGCTGGAACTGTCTGATTCCTGCTCTCAAGAAACTGATCTTAGCTCTGAGGAACACACAGAGATGGCAGCAGAAGATATCAAGGAGACGCAGAAGCCAAGAGTTAGCAAAAAGCCTTGAGACAGAAAAAATATATAGAGCACAGATGGTGAGGTGGTGGGTTGGCATCCACTGATCTGCTTTTTGTCACTAGCGTTTCGCTTTTTCTAGAATTTCATATAAATGGAAACATGCGGCATATAGTCTCTCGTCTGGCTTCTTTCACTTAGCATAATGGTTTTGGGATTCATCCGTAATGTTTCATGTATCAGTACTATTTTCTTTTTTAATAGCTGATGAATAATCTGTTATATAAACTACAATTTATTTGTCTATTCACCAGTTGAACATTTTGGTTGTTTTCATTTTGGGGGGGTTATTATCAATGAATCTGCTATGAATAGTTGAATCTGACTCAGTGAACATATGTTTTCATTTCTGTTATGTAAATATCTGAGAGTGGAATTGCTAGGTGTTATGGTGAGTGTATATTTTAATTTTAAACAAATTGCCAAACTGTTTTCCAAAGGGCCTGTACCTTTTCCATTCCCAGTAGCAATGTATGAAATCTCCAGTTGCCCCACATCCATGCCAATATTTGATGTTGACAATCTGTTTTAATTTTGGCCATTCTAGTACATTTTAATTTGCATTTTTCTTATAACCAATGATATTGAACATATTCATGTGTGTATTTAATTTTCTAGGGCTGCCATAGCAAAGTAACATAAACTGGGTTGCTTCCACAACTTAAGTACATTTTCTCACAGTTCTGGAGGCTAGAAGGCCAAGATTGTGATGTCTACAGGCTTAGTTTCTTCTGAGACCTCTCTCCTTGGCTTGTAGATGGCTGTCTTCTCTTTTCTGTGTTTTCACATGGTCTTTCCGCTATGTATGCCCTGTCTTAAGGACACCAGTGAAATTTGATTAGGGCCCACCCTAATGACTTCATCTTAACTTTCTCATCTCTTTAAAGACCCTCTCTAAATAAAATATTTTTCTGAGATTCCTGGGGTTAGGTTGTCAACATAGAATGCAAACTTGATAAATTTACTTAGAGGAAATACCTTTTTGTAGATGCCTTTGGGATTTCTATGTGAAAACTGTCTTTGAATAAAGCCCGTTTTACTTCTTCCTTCCTAATGCCTTTTTTTTTTTTTTTCTTGGCTTATAGCCCTTGCAAGATATCAGTGCAATATTGAGTACAAGTTTGGGTATGTGTTTGGGTATACTTGGCTTTTTCCTGATTTTTTTTAGAAGGAACAATTCTTATACCATTGAGTATGATTTAGGTTTTTTTTAAAAAATTATTTTAATTTTTTCCATTATAGCTAATTTACAGTGTTCTGTCAATCTTCTGCTATACAGCAAAGTGACCCAGTCACACATACATATAAACATTCTTTTTCTCACATTATCTTCCATTATGCTCCATCATAAGGGACCAGATATAGTTCCCACTGCTATATAGCAGGATCTCATTGCTTATCCATTCCAAAGGCAATGTTTGCATCTATTAACCCCAGATTCCCCGTCCATCCCACTCCCTCCCCTCCCCCTTAGCAATCACAAGTCTGTTCTCCAAGTCCATGAGTTTCTTTTCTGTGGCAAGGTTCATTTGTGCCTTATATTAGATTCCAGATATAAGTGATATCATATGGTATGTGTCTTTCTTTTTCTGGCTTACTTCACTTAGTATGAGAGTCTAGTTTCATCTGTGTTGCTGCAAATGGCATTATTTTGTTCTTTTTTATGGCTGAGTAGTATTCCATTGTGTATATATACCACATCTTCTTAATCCATTCATTTGTTGATGGACATTTGGGTTGTTTTCCTGTCTTGGCTATGGTGAACATGCAGGTGTACGTGTCTTTTTCAAGAAAAGTTTTGTCTGGATATATGTTCAAGAGTGGGATTGCTGGGTCATATGGTAGTGCTATTATTTAGTTTTCTGAGGTGCCTCTCTACTGTTTTCCATAGTGGTTGTACCGATTTACATTTCCATCAACAGCGTAGGAGGGTTCCCTTTTCTCCACACCCTCTACGTGATTTAGGTTTTGATAGATGTCCTTTATCAGAGTGGAGAAGTCGTCTTTTATTCCTAGGATATTGAGGGTTTTCATGAGTGGGTATTGAATATTGTCAAATGTTATTTCTGTATCTGTTGATAATGATCATATGATTTTTCTCTTTTGTTTATGAGTTCCTGTTGTTGGATTTTTAAATGTTAAACCAATCTTCACTCTTTTGGAAAGATCCCACTTGTTATAATGTAAAATATTCTTTTTATATATTTTTCCTAAGGAACTTTTATAGTCTGTCAGTGATATGAGAAGAAAATTATAGCCCAAAATATTTGTGATTTGATTACAGGGTAATTCTCATTGTGGAATAAGTTAAAGAGCTCCCTTATGTATTTTTTGGAAGACTGTAGAGAATTGGTTTTCTTTCTTCCTTAAATGTTTAGAAGAATTAACTAGTAGATCTGGGCCTGATGGGTGTATTTTTTTGTTTTCTTTTTTTGGTGGGAATGTGTTTAATTACTAACTTAAATTTTAAAATACATATAAGCCCATTCATATTAATTATTTCTTCTTGAGTAATCTTTTGTGGTTGCCTTTTAAGGAATTTCTCCATTCCATCTATGTACTAAAATTTATTATCATAAAATTATTCAAAATATTTCCTGTTATTCTCTTAATATCTGTGGGTATCAGTAAGGGTATCCTCTCTTTCATTCTGATATTTTTCCTTATCAGTGAGGCTAGAGGTTTACCAGTTTTAATCAGGATTTAATTTTTGTATTGTTGGAGTTTGTTTTTTGCATTTTCTTTTTTTTAAATTAAAGTATAGTTGATTTACAGTGTTGTGCCAGTATCTGCTGTACAGCAGAGTGACCCAGCAGAGTGAAAGAGTATATACTTTCCCTTTCTTACATTGTGTTCCTTCTTGGTCTAGCCCAAGAGACTAGATATAGCTTCCTGGGCTACACAGTAGGATCTCATTGCTGATCCATTCAAACTGTAATAGTTTGCATCTACTAACCCCAAACTCCCAGTCCGTCCCACTCCCTCTCTCCTTCCTCTTGGCAGCCATAAGCCAGACCTCTATGTCTATGAGTCTGTTTCTGTTTTGCAGATAGGTTCATTTGTACCATACTTTAGATTCCACATATAAGTGACTGCATATGATATTTGCTTTTATTTTTCTGACCTAGTGTTTTGTATATTTTTTGATAACTCTTTTTGCAGATGTGCTTTTGGCAAGTGTTTCATCCAGTGTGTGGCCTGTCTTCTAATTTTAGTGAGATTGTCTTTTGTAGAGCAGAATTTTTTAATTTGAATGAAGTCCTGTTTACCAGTTATTCCTTTCATGGATCATGTCTTTGATGTTTTATCTAAAAGAGCGTCACCATCCAAAGTAATCTAGATTTTTTCCTGATGTTGTTTTCTACTAATTCTGTAGTTTTATGCTTTATGTTTACATCTGTTATCACTTTTGAGTTAATTTTTTTGTGAAGGGTGGAAGGTCTGTGTCCATATTATTATTATTATTTTTTGTATGTGGTTGTTGCATCACTGTTTGTTAGAGACTTCTTTGCTCCGTTGTAATCCTTTGTTCCTTTGTCAAGGATCAATTGGAGTCTATTCCTGGGCTCTCTATTCTGTTCCATTAATCAATTGGTCTACTATTTCATGAATATAACACTGTCTTGATTACTACAGATTTATAATTGTCATTAAGTCTGGTAATATCAGTTCTCCAACTGTTCTTCTCTTGCAATACTGTGTTGGCTCTTCCAGGTCTTTTGGCTCTCCATATTAACTTTTTAGCATCAGTTTGTCAATATCTATAAAATAACTTGATGGAATTTTAATTTGGAATAATTTGGAATATAGATCAAATTGGAAAGAATTGAGTCTTCCTGTTGAATTCTGAGTCTCCCTATTCATGAACATGGAATATCTTCATTTATTTAGTACTTCTATGTCATTCATCAGAATTTCTGACCTGTAAAGAATTTATTTCAACATTTCTTGCAAAGCAGATATACTGGTAACAAATTTCTAAATTTACTTTATCTTAGAAAATATTTCTTTACCTTAGAAGAATAATTTTACAGGGTACAGAATTCTAGGTTGGTATTTTTTTTCTCTCAACACTTGAAATATTTTATTCCATTTTCTTCTTGCTTGCATGGTTTGTGAAAAGAAGTCAGATGTAATTTTTATCTTTGTTGCTCTGCAAGTAAGGTGTCCCCCCCCCCCCCCCCCCCCCCCGCCAGTGAGCTTCTTTTAGGATTTTCTCTTTATCTTTGATTTTCTGTAATTTGAAAATAGGCCTAAGTATGTTTTTTTCCCTCTTTATTTCTCCTTTTCTTGTTTTCTCTCTTTATTCAAATATCTTTTATTACTTTATTTCTTCAACATAGTTTCCCCCGCTTAACCTTTGTTTTTTGTTTTTTTGGGGTTACTTTTGACATTTATCCTGCTTGGTGTTCTCTAAGTGTTCTGAATCTACAGTTTGGTGTCTGACCTTAAGTTAGGGGAAATCCACAGTTATTAATTTTGTTATTCTCCTTTACGTGCATGTTAAGCCTTTCTGTAATTATTCCGCAGCCCTTTGATATTGTCATATTTTTTTTTTCGGTATTTGTTTTTGCTTTTTGGTTTTCAAGGATGCTGTTGATATATCCTGTAATGTGGAGATTCTTTTCTCAACTGTGTCCAGTCTACCAATAAGCCCATTAAAGGCATTTCTCATTTCTGTTGGTGATTTTTAACTTTAGCAGTTCTTTTAGATTCTGTCTTAGGATTTCCATCACTCTGCTTTCATTGGTCATCTGTTCTTGCATGTTGCCTACTTTATCCATTAGAGGTCTTAACTCCTGGTCTGATAATTCCAACATCTCTGCCATGTCTGATTTGTGATGTCTCTTCAAATTGTATTTTTGCCTTTGGGTATACCTTGTAGTTTCTTCTCTTTAGTCAGATATGATGTCCTGGGTAAAATAAATGCTGCAGATGGGGCTTTAGTAATGTGCCATTGAGTTATGGGGGAGGGAAAGTGTCCCGGAGTCCTGTAATTAGGTCTCAGTATTTTGTGGCTATGCCTGGAGACTATGAGCTTCATAGTCTTTCTGTTTTCTTCTCTCTTCTTAGGTGGTACAGGATGCCTAGAGTGAACTGGAGTTGGGTAGTTCTCTTCGCCAGGTCAGAAAGGCTCTGATAATACAACATCAGGTTAAGTTCTTGTTAACTTGTCTCTCCTGAGGGCAGACCATGTTAGGAAGAAGAGTGTTGTGGTATATTTCAAAATGGTTTCTCTTCTGTTCCCCCTGTTGGAAAAACTCAAGAGTATTTTTCTCTGATACTTATTGTGGGAATCTGGCCAAGTTCCTGGAGGAACTCACAATAATGTTCCCCCTCCCCTGCCCCCGCAATGAAAGGTCCATCCCTGGAATTTTTAACTCTCAAGTTATCCACTTTGATTCTCCAGCAATTTATCAGTTAGAGTTTAGGTCTTCCTACCCTGGTACTGGTTCCTGGGGTGGTTTCTGCCTGTGAGTGAGTCTCTCAGCTCCAGTAAATTGTTCTCTGTATTTGCCTGTTGGGCTTTTGAATCTTGGAGGCTGTGGCATGCTCTACGTCCTCCTCTCTCATATACATCTAAGAAGAGTTGTTGATTTTTTCAGGCTATTCAACTTTTTACTTATTAGGTTGCAGTGGAGACTTCTAAGCTCCTTACACACAAGATCAGAAGTGGGTAGTTTTTGAATGTTTAGTGAAATCCTCAAACTTTTCAAAATACTGTTTGCTAAAACATGTTGATATATTGCACTTGAATGGATGTTTTACCTACACATGATTAGATAACATTTATTCATTAGTCTTTTGTTTGAATTCATTAGTTCCCTGAGTTATGCAGATCATCCACATGTTGATATATTGCATTATACAATCTCATCATACATGAATTAACCTCAGAAAAACTTTACTGTATTATCATAAGAGAATAGAATGGAAAAGACAAGTAATAACATAGTATTGCCATAAGCTTTGCTTGGTGGGACTTTGGAAATGGCCTTGACGATGCCAAAGATTTCAAGACCACACTTTGAGAACCACTTCTCTAGCATCCATAGGTAAATTTTTATCTTAACTACAGTCTCCTTTAAACATTATACAACATCATATATGATGTAGCTATCTTACAGCAATATACTTCCATTTCTCCCCTGAAATCCTTTGTTTTGTTGTCCACATTGTACTTTTTTTAATCTTTGCAATGTATTGTTGTTATTTTTGCTTTAAACCACCTATTATCTTTTAAGGAGGATATAAAATAAGGAAAATGTTTTAAAAATATTTGTCAATGAATATACTGGCACTGTAAATATCTTCCTACTAATGGAAGTTTTATCTGTGTCACTTGTCTTTTGCTGAAAGAACTTCCTTAAATATTTCATGTAGTGTCAGACTAGACAGTTTCTCATCTCTTCATTTTTCTCTGAGTCTTTTTTTTTTCTTTTGCCATGTCCATGGCATGCAGAAGTTCCAGGGCCAGGGAGCGAACCTGCTTTACACCACTGACCTGTGCTGCTGTGGTGACAGTGCCGGATACTTAACCCATTGCACCACAAGGGAACTCCCCTTAAAGTCTTTATTTCACCTTCAACTTTGAAGTTTTATTTTGACTGGGAAAGTAATTCTAGATGATACTTAAAAAATTATCTTTTTATCATGGAATGAACATTTAATGAGATTTACCCTCTTGGAAAAAATTTAAATAGACAATGTTATTGCACACTATAGGTGCAGTGTGGTATAGATCTCCACAGCTTATTCGTCTTGCTTAACTGAAACTTTATGCTTGCTGATTAGTAACTCCTCATTTCTCCTTTACTCCAGCCCCTAGAACTAGTATTCCACTCTTTGATTCTGTGAATTTTACTACTGAAATCATGGTCTTGCGGAATCAAGCAGTATTTGTGTTTCTGTGTCTGGCTTATTTCACTTCGTATAATGTCCTCAATCTTCGTGGTGTCACATATTACAAAATTTCCTTCTTTTTAAAGGCTGAACAGATGCCATTGTGTGCATATACCACATTTTGGCTATTGTGAGTAGTGCTGCGATGAAAATGGAAGTACTAATATCTTTTTGAGATCCTGATTTCAAATCTTTTAAATATGTAACTAGAAGTAGGACTGCTAGATTATATAGCAGTTCTAGTTTTCCTTTTTTTGGGTGGCACCTGCAACATGCAAAAGTTCCCAGGCCAGGGATCAAATCTGCACCACAGCAGTGATCTGAGCCCAGGCACTGACAATGCCAGATCCTTAACCTGCTGAGCCACCAGGGAACTACAATAGTTCTAGTTTTTTTGGTTTTTCTTCTATTTTAGTACCACACCCATGGCATATGGAAGTTTCCAGGTTAGGGAGGTCAAATCAGAGGGGCAGCTGCTGGCCTACACCACAGCAATGCCAAAGCAGAGCCGCATCTGTGGCTCACACCACAGCTCACAGAAATGCTGGATCCCTAATCCACTGAGTGAGGCCAGGGATCAAACCTGCACCCTCATGGATACTAGTTGGGTTCTTTACCGCTGAGCCACAATGGGAACTCCCTCTTTCCAATTATTTTGTGTTTAAAAAGATTTATAATAAGCTTTTATTGTATTATGACACTTATAATAATGTCATGATTTTATTGATTTTGTTTCAAATGTTAAAGATTTTGATTGTTTCCAATTTATTAAAACTCTTGCTTTAATAAAAAGTTATTATACAAAAATGTTTGAGCTAGTGACTGTTTTCTGGAGATAGTTTTCCTAGAAGGAGAATTAACTGCATGAAAATTTTGAGCACTTTTTTTATGCTCTTGATACACATGGAACAAACTGCTTCATAGAAAGCATGGACCAACTTATGGGAATTCCTACTTAATACCAGTAGCTAATACTTATGGAGCTATTAATATGTCGTAGGAAATGTTATAAGAATGTTCACAAATACTAATTTTTCTGTCCTCACAATGGTGAGGTAGACCCTGTTAAGGTCCATGGATGAGGAAACCAAGGCATAAGATTTTAAGAGTTAAACCCAGGATTTTAAGCAACAGCTGATAAATTAAGGTTTGAGAATTCCAACACAGAACCATGTGGTTATGGAGACTCCAGTCTAACCCTGCATTATTCTACTGCCTTATAAGCATTGTTTTCATTTAAAATATTTGCATTTAAAATAAATGCTCACAAAATGGTGTCTCATTCTTTGAATTTGATTATAGGTAGAATTAAATTTTTTGGTGTTTCTTAGTCATTTTATTTCTTGTGTAAGCTACTTATTTGTGTCTTCTACCTGATGTAATATAATCTTTAAGCTAGTTATCTTAAAGCAAGAAATCTGAAGAAGATACTATGTGGCCATGAAATTCAATCTGCCATCGCAGCAAAAATGACCAAGATTCCAGACTCTAGGGTTACCCTGTGGAGTGGGTGAAATGCCAGCTTTGGTCTCTACAGTCATTTCTATAGTGAAGAAGACACAAAAGTTCCTACTGTAGGAAAAGTGAGTTTGTAGAGGGTGGTAGCGTAGAAAAAGAAAATGAAGAGTTTTCAAATGCCTTAAGAGTTAGTGGTTTCAGAGGGAACTTGAAATAGTATCAAGGGTAGCGAAATCACTCTTTGGAAAACATTTAAATTGAGTATCATTTGATCAGTAGGTAACCAAAGACATTCTTTTTAGAATGTTTTTAGTTTTTAAGGCTATATTTATAGTGCATTTTGGTAATTATCATTATAAGCAATTAGTTTCAGCTTAAAAATCATCTCAAAGACAACATTAAAGTACTTCAGATTCTTTTCAGAATCTCTCCTCGGTACAAATGACACAAGGAAAGCAAATGTAAATGCTTTTTACATTGTACAGACTGCTAAAAATATTCAGTTATAATTCTTAAAAGCTTTTTTTTTTTTTGTCTTTTGGCCATTTCTTGGGCCTCTCCCGCGGCATATGGAGGTTCCCAGGCTAGGGGTCGAATCGGAGCTACAGCTGCCAGCCTACACCACAGCTACAGCAATGCCAGATCCGAGCTGCAGCTGTGACCTACACCACAGCTCAGGGCAACGGCAGACCCTTAGCCCACTGAGCAAGGCCAGGGATCGAACCCTCAACCTCATGGTTCCTAGTCAGATTCGTTAACCACTGCGCCAAGACAGGAACTCCCTTAAAAGAATTTTTATTCTATAATTGCAAGTTCTTATTAACAAAACAACCAGGTCCTTAAAATATAGAAATGTGCAAAGTCCGTAATTGTATATGTAATATAAATTTAGTATGAAATAGAGTAATATGTGAACCCTTTTTATGCATCTGGAGATAAAAGATATCTCCGTATTGATTAGGATAGGCTAGCTTACCCAACTATGAATGCCTCATTAGCAGTTTAACCCATCACTTACTGAGAATCTACTGTATGCCAACCTGGATGCTAAGTATTCAGCAATAAATGTGAACATGAATTCTGGAACCAGACCACTAAGCCCACAAATCCTAACTTTGCCATTATTTACTATGTGACCTCTGTCTCTGTATCCCAGTTTCTGTTGTTCAAACAGTGATGATCAATGCTAAGGGCTTCCCCACCCTGGAAAACTGTATATGCTCCCTAGTGCCTTTTAAAACGAACAAGAAATAAGGAGCATTTCCAAGTAAAAAAGGTATGAAGGTTATACCAGTTCCATAGAAAAAATAGGGGAATACTCTACTGCTCATGTCTCGGGCAGAGATGTGTGTGGAGTTAAATCAACATATTCATCGATGGAGTTCCTGTTGTGGCTCAGGGGAAACGAATCTGACTAGCATCCATGAGGACACAGGATCGATCCCTGGCCTCGCTCAGTGGATTAAATGGCATGGCCGTGAGCTGTGGTATAGGTTGCAGACACAGCTTGGAGCTGGCACTGCTGTGGCTGTGGTGTAGGCCAGAGGCTACAGCTCAAATTTGGCCACTAGCCTGGGAACCTCCATGTGCTGTGGGTACAGCCATAAAAAGACAAAAAAAATTTTCATTGAGTTTGGTTGAACTTTCCTATAAAATCTTCAAGCCTAGATGCTTACTATGAGAAAAAAAAAATTCAATTATTGATTTCATTGTCTCCTAAGAACATTCTTTAGCTGGAAAGTGTCCTATGACCCCTTACTTTGATCACTTGAGAGTTTTATTTTCTAAAATTCTATCTGCAACTTTGCCGTTTGAACTTATATTAGTAAGAATTAAACTTAGTTGCATTATTTGTGATGAGTCAGTTTTCTCCTGCTTTCAAGATTTTTTGTGTCTTTGGCTCACAACATTGTGACTATTTGTATAGATGGTCATCTCTTCGGGTACATCCTACTTGGAGCTAGTTGATCTTGGATGAGTTGAATAATGTTTATTATCATATTTAGAGATTTTTCAGCAATTATATCTTTGAATATTTTTTTCTGTATTTATCATCCCTCTTGTTACTCCTATTTTTTAAATGATTTTTATTTTTTCCATTATAGTTGGTTTATAGTGTTCTGTCAATTTCTACTGTACAGAAAAGTATCCCAGCCACACACATGTATATATTCTGTTTTTCACATTATCCTCCATCATGTTCCTTCATAAGTGACTAGATATAGTTCCCTGTGCTAAACAGCAGGATCTCATTGCTTATCCACTCCAAATGCAATAGTTTACATCTATTAACCCCAGACTCCTATTTATACAGATGGTGCTTCTCTTAATGGTGCCTCAAATTTTTCTGAGGCTGTGTTCATCTTTTTTCTTTATTATTTTTTTTCTTTCTGTTTTTTATACCAGATAATCTCTATTGATATTTCAGGTTTTCTGATTCTGTCTTCTGTTAGATCAAACCTATTGAGTCCACTCTAGTGAATTTTTTCACTTCACTTTCATATTTGACTTTAGAATGTCGATTTATTTATTGTGCTAATTTATATATACTTACTAATATTTCATATTTGAATTCTGCTTTCCTTTAATTTTTAGGCATGATTTTCTTTAGTTCTTTGCCTGTATTTATATATTTATAATGTTCTTTGAACTCTTTCTCTGCTGAGTCCAATATATGGGACCCCTTAAAAGTATTATCCATTGCCTGATTATCTTCTCTTATTGATAGGTCACTTCTATGTTTTTTTGCATGTCTTACTTTTTCATGGAGGGGGAGTTGGTAAGAAGGTAGTCAATCTCTTCTTGGCCTTGACCTTTCTAATATAGTGTAGTGTCTGTGTTTTCTGATTTTTAACCCTGTGAGTTGTTGTTGCTGTCTATCTCTGTTTGTTTAGTGGATTGCTTGAATTAATTCTGCAAAGTCTATTTCTCTTAAAGTGTGCAATTTCTGTGTCACTGCTTAGAGTTTTTTCCTCTTTAAAATTTTTAAGCTTGGAATCTAGCAGTTACTTCTGGGTCAGCACAGTTATGTCTTTAGCCAGTGACTGATTTGGGATTATGATTAAACCTTCAGAGCCAGTAAGATTCCATCCATTTCAGGAAGATTTCAAATCTGTGCTGCTTTTAGCCAGGGATTAACAGCTCTCCAATTGCTCCAGAGTGGATTGACCCTGGTACCTGGGCACAACCTCCTAGACTACTAGGGATGAAAATAATGTTATCAGGTCTCTCTCTCTCTCTCTTTTTTTTTTTTTCTTGCTGTCTTTTTTCCCCTCATGTCATTCCTTGTTAAGTTTCTGGCGAGTCCGCTGTTTTGTTTGCTGCCATTCGTATCCAGTTGCTTCTCTGTTTTTATACCACTATGATCTCCATTGGAGGGAGAATGCCTTTAGGAAGGAGTTCATACACTCTTTGTTCTAAATTAGGTTGCCCCCCTTAGGCAGTGCCGTGGAGCTGACAGACTTCATTTTGCTTCCCCACTAAGCAGAAGCCCTGTTAGTTGTGATAGGGCTGCAGGGTGGGAGGGGATAGGGTCTACTCCCAGAGTAATTCCTTTGTCCCAAAAGGGAGCTTGGGGAATGGTGGTCTCATTTACCTCATTGGCATGGAACTTCTACCCTAGGAGCAGATGCTGGGGAAGAGGGGGTGACGGTGGAAGCCCTAGTCTCTTTGGCCAACAGCTCGTGGCTTGACATATCTGACCGGGATAGAGCGTTTACTCTATGCGTGGGAGCTGAACAGATTTGGGAGACTCTGTCTTCTTGGCTGTATTCTCTTGGAATAGATCTTCTGAAACCCTTGGGGGTTGGTTATGAGGGAGCTGCCTCAAGTGAAACCATGGCCCTATAACTGAGAAGTGGAGGGGGAGTTGGGGAGAAGGTTGTCAATCTCTTCTCGGCCTTGTCCAACCAGAATAAACCTTCTGAAAAATTTAGTAGGAAGTAGGGGACAGGGGCTAGGAGTAGTGTCTGTCTTAAGTGCCACCGATTATCCTCTGTTCTTACTGATATTCTGTAAATTTTTTGAATAAATGCTTCTCAACTTATAGCCTGTCCTTAGGTCAACTTCTAGAGACTTTAAATAGTCGTTTGACAATTTTCACCATTTTAACGATTCTTTGGCTAGAGAAATTCTGCAGACTCACACAGCATCAATTTCATCTCTTTCGTGTAAATTTTTACACTTGATGTTTGGTCCAAAGGCTGGAAATTGGGACATTCATTTCTTATCTCCTTTATTTTTTTCCTTTTTCCTTTTTTTTAATTTTGCTTTTTGGGGCTGAACCTGTGACATATGGATGTTCCAAGGCTAGGGGTTGAATCAGAGCTGGAGCTGTGGGCTTATACCACAACCACAGCAATATGGGGTCCAAGTTGTGTCTGAGACCTACACCACAGGTCACGGCAACACCGGATCCTTAACCCACTGAGTGAGGCCAGGGACTGAACCCACATCCTCAGGGATACTAGTCAGGTTCATTACCACTGAGCCACATTGGGAACTTCTTCCTTTAACTTACTTGTCTCTTACTTAGTTCCTCCCGAGACCTAGAAGGCTTACTACAGCCTCTTCTTTTCCTATGAGATCTCTCTTAAGATAAAGTCGTATAAAAAGAAGCTTTTAGAAATAAAAAACAAAATCCTCCAAAAACCTTAAGAATAATAATTAAAAAAATTCTTTCTTCTGGCAATACATTTTTTTCCCAAGATGGTTATCATACCCTGAAAATTCAATTTGGTTTGAAATCTGAGCAAGGATGTAGTCCAGATTTAACTTTCTCATAAAGCACTGAAATGCTTTCCATTCTACAAGTGGGACATCATAGGACATAATGATTTAGGGGGAATTAAGAATTTAAATATTAAGCACAACATAATAACAATGACGGAGACTTAGATGAAACAATAGTCAGATTAATTTTAGCCGAGAGGAGGTGGAAGACAATTTTGAAAAGAACTGTGCCAGAAGTGAGTAGATGACTCACTTTTGATGCTTCAGGTCTATAAAAAGCTCAACTCCTGACTCAGCTGGCTGGGCATCAACAGCAGACCGGTGACTCAGAACTAATGAGAAGTGATCTTTAGAGGGAGAGTGGTGGGACAGATTGACTGAAAGAAGTAAGGCTGACCCATGTCCTGACCTACATCACAGCTCACAGCCATGCCAGATCCTTAACCCACTGAGTGAGGCCAGGGATGGAACCTGCATCTTTATGGATACTAGTCAGATTTGTTACCACTAAACCACAGTGGGAACTTGGCATCTCCTTTTAACACCACTGTTTTTACCAGTGACAGTAATAGTTCCTCAGCCACATACAATTAAAAAGAAAATCACTGAATGATTTTATTATAAATATTTGAAGCATAGCACAGTATGTAGGTTTGGTAGGAAGCACACTTATAAAATTAACATTTGTATGTCACTATCCTTAAAAACAAAACCCATACCATTAGCTTTGCATATACCTTGGGACTCCCCCACAACTAAAGAGATTCCTGAACCTTATTTTTTTTATTTGCTTTTTAGAAATTTCTCACCTTTAAGTTTTACACAAAGGGAAACTTCCTGTGATATGTAAAATTTTTTAACTCGACATTGTTTTTACACGGTTCCATCTATGCGGTGGGTAGCTGTAGTTCATTTTTTTTTTAACATTTATTTTAATTTCTTTTAGTATGTAATTCCTATACCATAGAAGTTCACCTGTTTAAAATGTACAAGTCTCTGGCTAGTAAATTCCCAGGGCTGGGAACCATCACCACTGTCTAATTCCAGAACATTTTACCACCACGAAAAAGACAGGTAAAACCAAGACAACTCTTACCTGTTAACAACTCCCGATTTCCTCCTTCACCCAGTCCTGCCAATCACTGTCTTTGGGTTTTTCTTTTTCTTTGTTTGTTTTTTCATAGGATAAAACTTTTTTTTAAATTATTTTTTCAGCTGTATAGCAAGGGGGACAAAGTCACACATACATGTATACATAATTTTTCCTCCCATTGTCGTGTTGCGATGTAAGTATCTAGACACAGTTCTCAGTGCTACCCAGCAGGATCTCATTGTAAATCCATTCCAAGAGCAATAGTTTGCATCCAATAACCCCACGCTCCCGATCCCTCCCACCCCCTCCCTCTCCCCCCCGGAGAAGCCACAAGTCTATTCTCCAAGTCCATGATTTTCTTTTCCGTGGAAATGTTCATTTGTGCTGTATATTAGATTCCAGTTGTAAGTGGTCTCATATGGACTTCCCGTGTGGCTCACGACATAACTACTCAGGGTTTTTCTTTTTGAACATTTAGTATTGTGTCTGGCTTGTTTTACTGACCATAATATTTTCAAGGTTCATGCGTGTTGTAGCGTGGATCAGTACTTTATTTCCTCTTATGAATGAATAATATTCCATTGTATGGATACCACCACATTTCTTTATCCATTCATCAGATAGTAGGCATTTGAAGTATATTCACTTTTCGGCTACTTTGAATAAAGTTTCTATAGACATTCATGTATAAGGTTTTTTTTTTGTGTGGATGTACTTTTAAATCTCTTAGGAACATACCTAAGAGCAGAATTTCTAGGTCACGTGGCAACTCTTTTTAACTTTTTGAGGTACTGCAAACCAATTTACTGGGTGACTGCATGATTTTCTATCCTATCAGTTATGTATGAAGTTTCTGATTTTTCAACATCCTTGTCAACATCTTTTCCCCCCATTTAAAAAAAAATAGCCAATTTAAAGTGTGTGAAGTAGTGTCTCATTGCGGCTTTGACGTGCACTTCCCTAATGACTAATGATGGTGACCATCTGTCCATGTGCTTATTGGTCATTTGTATTTCATTTTTATAGAAACGCCTATTCATTTGACCATTTTAAGATAAATTACTCGTCTTTTTAAGACTCATTATATGTGGTGGTTACTAGCGCCTTATCAGATATAATTTGCAAATAAACCCCATTCTGTGGGTTATCTTCTCACTTTCTTTATAGTACCCTCTGACACATAAAAGTTCTTAGCTTTAAAATATTCCAGTTTGTCTGTTTTCTTTCCCCCCCCTTTGGTTGCTTGTGACTTGGTTGCTTGTGCTTTTATTTTTTTTTTTTGCCTTTTTTTGTCTTTTCCAGGGCCGCACCCGCGGCATATGGAGGTTCCCAGGCAAGGGGCCTAATCGGAGCTTTAGCTGCCGGCCTGCACCACAGTCACAGCAACGCTAAATCCGAGCCACGTCTGTGACCCACACTACAGCTCACGGCAACGCTGGATCCTCAACCCACTGAGCGAGGCCAGGGATCAAACCCTCAACCTCATGGTTCCTAGTCAGATTTGTTAACCACTGAGCCACGAAGGGAACTCCTGGTTGCTTGTGCTTTTGAAGTCATATCTAATAAATTCTTGCCTAATACAATATTATAAAGATTTTTCCCTTTTCCCCTATAAGTTTTATAGCTTTAATTCTTTTTTTTCTTTTCTTTTTTGGCTGCACCTGTGGCACATAGAAGGTCTCAGGCTAGGGATAAAATCTAAGCTGCACCTGCCACATCTGCACCAATGCCAGATCCCTAACTCACTGTGCCAGGCTGGGGGTTGAAACTGCACTGCCAAAGAGACAAGGCTGGATCCTTAACCTGTTGTGCTACAGCAGGAACTCCCAGGTTTAGCTCTTCAATTTATGATTTTAATCCATTTTGATTCAACTGTTACATACATGTGGTAATGAGGTAGGGGTCCAAATTCATTCTTTAACATGTGATATGCAGTTTTCCTAGCACCAAAAAGAATTTTCTTTCCCCATTGAATGATGAATGGTAATACCCTTAAAGATATGTCAATGATGTAATCTCTATTACCTATGAATGTTAGCTTATTTGGAAAAAAAAGAATCTTTATGTAATTTAATTAGGATTTTGATATAAAATTATCCTGGATTATTCAAGAGGGTCGTATATTCAATGTCCAGTGTCTTTATAAAAAACCTAAGAAGAGGAGATACAGACACACAGAAGAGAAGGCAGAGATTGAAGTGACGTGACAGGCCAGGGAAACTAGCAACCAACAGAAACTGGAAGAGTCAAAGAATAAGTTCTCTCTTGAAGTTTCCAGAAGGAGTGAGTGCCTTCCAACACCTTCATTTCTAGAACTGTGAAAGAATAAACCTCTGTTGGTTTAAGCTATACAGATTATTTGTTATAGCAGCAATAGAAAACTAATACAAATAATCTTAGTACCCTTCTCAAAAATCAGTTGACCATATGTAGATGGGTTTATTTCTGGATTCTCAATTCTAATCCTTTGACATATAATCTTATCCTTAGACAAGTCCCACATTATCCCAATTACTGTAAATCCAACCACATTAAATAGCTAGCTTTGTAGTAACTTTGTAGTAGATTTTCAAATTGAGAACAGGTGTCTTTCATCTTTGTTCTCCTTTCATGAGATTTTGACTAGTCTGGTTTCCTTACATTTCCATATAAATTTTAGAATCAGCTCATCTATTTCTTTAAAAAGGTAAATTTTTTTTTTGTCTTTTTAGGGCTGCACCCTTGGCATATGGAGATTCCTAGACTAGGGGTCGAGTTGTAGCTGTAGCCTCTGGCCTATGCCAGAGCCACAGCAATGCCAGATCCAGGCTACATCTGTGACCTACCGCACAGCTTACGGCAACGCTGGATCCTTAACCCACTGAGTGAGGCCAGGGACTTAACCCGCAACCTCATGGTTCTTAGTTGGATTCATTTCCACTGTGCCACAATGGGAACTCCTAAAAAGGTAATTTTTATGGCAATTACCTGTAATATGTATATCAACTTTGTGGAATGTTGCCATCTTTACAGTATTATTCTTCCAATCCATGAACATCGGATGTCTTTTCATTTTTTTGTCCTAATATTTTTCAAAAATATTTGTAGTTCAATGTGTTTGTCCTATAATTTTGTGAAATATTTTCCAAAGTACTTTGTTCTTTGTGATTCTGTAACCCAGTATACGTGTGTGTGTGTGAATATATAAGTATTTGTGTGTAGGGAGGCATTACTTTTGCATCTGAAACAAAAGTATAATGTACTCTTTGTTCAATTCAGTTTACTATATATATTCTATTCCAGTTGATTCTATTTTATATCATTTTTAAAAAGCTGTTTGTAATCCATCAAGTTTAATTCACATCTCAGTAATGACTATCAACCACCAACATTGTAGATGAGAGCTATTCAAAACACCAGTCTAAAATGAGTTATGTAGCTTGTATTCAAATATAGAACAACTCTGTCTTTAAGATCTACTCTTTAATTCAGCCAAGTTGTTGTTGTTATTTTCAGATTTCCTCAGAGAGGGAATTTTTGTGTTTTTTAATTTTCTGGTGCAAACCCCTTATCTTATTGACATCTATTAGTTGCTAGTTTGAGAACCAGTACCTACCTGTGGAACATGTTTTTAGTAACACTGTTCTGTATATATCTGGTATTGAGGGTGCTAGATAGTGAGGTATGTGAATATTCAGGTGTAAGAGAATACCAAACTGATTTTCAAGGTTGTTGTACCCATTTGTATTTGCACTGGAGTTTCTCTTTCTGCAAGCCTCAACTCCTAGTCTTGCAATTATTAACTTGTACAAATCTGTTGAGTAGGAAATTACAGCTCATTGTGAATTTAATAATCTCTTTGATCATTAATAAGATTGAGCTTCTTATTTTACATTAACCATCTGTGTTTTTTTCTCCTGGATTTTACTGCTCAGTATCTTTTGTCATTTTCTACTACGTTTTCCCATTGAATCATAAGTGGAATATTTCTCTGCCGCCCTTTCTTCAATCCATCTACTTAGCTACATATGCCTATGGATACTTAAGGTTTGTCAGTTATGTGCATCTAAAATACTTGTCCAATTTTGTGGTTGTCACTTCTCTTTCGGTGTGTGTGTGTGTGTGTTTGAACAAAATGTAAATCCAATCACATTAATTAGCTAGCTCCCTCTCATTATTACTTCTTTTGAAGTAATAGAAAAATTTCCTTTGTGCTCTTTCACAAATTTTACTTTTATTCCTGTGTATCTGGAGTTGTTTGTGATGTGTGTGTGTGTGTGTGTGTGTGTGTGTGTGTGTGTGTGTGTGTGAGTGAGGTCAGGTAGAAATCCTAAGTTCTTTTTTTAATATTAACCAATTTTCATAGGTCAATTTATTCAATGATATTTTCTACAATCCTTTTAACATATATTCATCTCCATATGTGCACAGGTTTGCTTCTGGGCTCTTAATTCTGCTCTCTTGGTCAAATTGTATGCCAATAATATACCTTCTTAGTTACTGTAGTTTAACGATAAGTCTTGAGATTTAGTGGGGGCATTTTCCTCTCTATATTTTTTCATTGTTTTAGGCTGTTCTTGCATCTTTGTTATTCGATATGGATTTCAGCATCAGCTTATTAAATTTCTCACGAACTTGATTAAGATTTTTATAGAAATCACCTTGAACATAAAGACCAGTTAGACATGTGTATAACCATCCTGGGCTGTCCAGGCCAGCCCATCTGCCAGTTGAATGCCACGAAAAGATTTTTGTTGATGCCAGCTGGAGAAGAACTACCCATTGGAGCACTGCCCGAATTCTTGACCCCCTGAAATTGAGAGATAGCAAATTATTTTGCTTTACGTTACTAAGTTTTAGGCTATTTTGTTAACAGTAATAGATAACCCATACAGAATCTGATATATGGAAATGAAGTGCTGCCATAACAAAAAGCTAAAACATGTTGCATTGACTTTGGGACCAGGTGGGAGATTGAAGCTGGAAGGCCTTGCGGATCCTGCTTGTGAAGCTGGAAGAAGACTGAGGAAATTGTTGTTGGAATCTGGGTAAAAGGGCAACTTTGTGATATAGTAGCCTGAAATTTGGCAGCATTATCTTCTGTGATAACATGTATCTGTAACTAATTAACTGGTGAATTTGGCTGAGCCATTGTCCAGGAACAATGTTGAAAGTGCCATTTCATATCCCTATATAATAAAGCACAAATAGCGGTAAATGAGTTGCAGAAGGAAAAATAAAGTCAGCTTTCAAGAAAACTTTAGAGAAAATAGAGAGTAGTTGTCATTTGAAAATAAGTATTTCTCATTCTCAGCTTCTCTGAAAGGTCCTCAAATAAAGAAATGACTACAGGGTAAAGATCATCTCAAGGATATGCCTGTGAGATCCTTTATTAAGATGCCACAAATAGGAGTTCCTGTCGAGGCACACTGGTTGACGAATCCGACTAGGAACCATGAGGTTGCGGGTTCGATCCCTGGCCTTGCTCAGTGGGTTATGAATCTGGCGTTGCCATGAGCTGTGGAATGGGTCGCAGACGTGGCTCGGATTCCGCGTTGCTGTGGCTCTGGTATAGGCCGGCGGCTACAGCTCCGATTCATCCCCTAGCCTGGGAACCTCCATATGCTGCGGGAGCGGCCCTAGGAAAGGCAAAAAGACAAAAAAAAAAAAAAGCCATAAATATTTAATGACCTGTCTCATAGAGCTCCCAACTGGACAAAACACCTTCTAGGAAATTTAAAGCCATTTTCCCTTAGCATCCTGACCAGTATCCCAAGCCCAAGAGAGCCAATCTTGAAAGATTTGTTGTACAGTTTTTGTCTAGTATAGAGAAACTTACTAAGATTCAGAGGAATCCCACTAAGTTTAAAAGATAATTGTATTAGTAGCATCAGCTTGGAATAAAAGGGATAGAAGTATTTCAAACAACACAAACCATGAGTCCTCGACCATCTAAGAACAGAAAGATGAAAAGGTTACTCAAGAGGTAAAATGGGCTATTTATTATGGAAAATAACAGATGACTAAGAAGGGAGTTCCCAGGACCTAGAAGGTGAAGCCAAGAGTCACAGAGAACATTTCTACAGAATGGAATTGGCCCCTAATCAAGACACTGGCAACATATGCTTTTCTTTCTCTCCACTTTTTTTCTAGCTTTATTGTGATATATTTGACATGTAACATTGTAAAACCTTAAGGTCTATAATGTGGTTATTTGATATACATATATTGTGAAATGATCATGGCAATACATCCATTACCTTACATGGTTACATTTCTTTTTTGCAGTGAGAATATTTAAGATCTATTCTTTTAGCAATATACAGGTATGCAATACAGTATTGCTACCTATAGTCACCATGCTGCACGTTACATCCCCAGAACTTATTCCTCTTAAAAGTGGAAGTTTGGGAGTTCCTGTTGTGGCACAGTGGTTAATGACTCCGACTAGGAACCATGAGGTTGAGGGTTCGATGACTGGCCTTGCTCACTGGGTTAAGGATCTGGTGTTGCTGTGAACTGTGGTGTGGGTTGCAGACGTGGCTCGGATCCTGCGTTGCTGTGGCTCTGGCGAACCTCCATATGCCGCAGAAGCGGCCCAAGAAATGGCAAAAAGACAAAAAAACAAACAAAAAAAAACAACTGGAAGTTTGTACCCGTTGACCATTACCACCCATATCCTCTTCTCCCTTGACAATCACTAATCTACTGTTTCTGTGAGTTTGTTTTTCTTAGATTCCACATATAAGTCAGATCATACAGTATTTGTCTTTTTCTGTCTGACTTATTTTCACTTGGTATAATGCTCTCACGTTTCATTCATGTTGTCACCAATGGCAGGACTTTTTAATGGCTGAATAAAATTGCATTATACATACCACATTCTTTTATCTCTTCATCTCTTGATGGACACCAGGTGTTTCCATATCTTGAGTATTGTAAATAATGCTGCAGTTACCATGAGAGTGCAACTGTTTCTTTGATACCCTGTTTTCATTTCCTGCAGATATATAGCCAGAAGCAGGATTGCTGGATTATATGGTAGTTCTAGTTTTAATTTTTTGAGGAGCCTCCATACTGTTTTCCGCAGTGGCTGCACCAATTTAAATTCTCCCGAACAGTGTACAAGGGTTCTCTTTTCTTTACATCCCTGTCAATTCTTGTTTATCTCTTACCTTTTTGATGACAGCTTTTCTAATGAGTGTGAAGTGGTAGCTCATTGTGGTTTTGATTTGCATCCCCAAGGATTCATGCCAACGAGCACCTTTCATTGTAGTAGTTGGCTCTCTGTTTATCTTCTTTGGAAAAATGTATGCTTAGGTCCTTTGCCCATATTTAATCAGATCATATTTTTTTGTTATTGCCTTTTGCCCCATTTTTGACAGAGTATCTATTGTAATTATTGGGTCTCCATGTTGTCATTGTGTATTGGGTCTATGTGTGTGTTTGAGGGGGCACTATAAGAGTACCAGATAATTGTTTTTCCCTTTTTCTTTTCTTTTTTTTTCTTTTAGTTCATAAATTATCAGATCAAGGAGAACCTTACTCAAGTTACTGTGCTGAGAAGTATCACCTGTTCTTGTCTTTGGATCTTATATGGATGACAGTCACCTGGACTTCAAGACAATGCTACTGGCAGGGCTAGGACTAATGTGAGTTAATGTTCTTTTTTGAAGTCCCAAGACTCTATGGGAGACGTTCAATAACCCTGAGTTCAAACCATGCCAGAGAGGTCACATGAAACTCTCTAGGCAGTTATTCTAGTTAGGTGCAACCTTCCAACTATCACTGCCCGGGTGCTAGATTTGTGGTTGAGGCATGTTGGTCTATCCAACCAACCTGTCCAACAGACTTAATAAAAAAAAGTGACCTCTTTTGGTGCCTCCTGGGACAGAAGAATCTCCCAGCCAAGGGCTTTCCAATTCCTGACCCACAAAATTGTGGGCTGTAGCAATAATTGTTGGTTAAGGCGACTGACTGTTTAGGTAGCTTATTACACAACAATAAATGATAAATAGAATCATTTAGATATAATTATTTACACACAAAATAAAACATACCCAAGTATATTTATTGTAGTACTTTGGTAAGAGACTGGTTAAATTGCAGTATGTATACCCAGTGGAAAATACATACAGTAGTTAAAAATTGAGGTGCTTTTTGTGCATGAATATATAACTATCTCTGAGATGTTACTAAGTGAAGAAAGCAAGATGCAGACCAGTATGTTGAATATGCAACTCTTTGTGTAGAATAAAATGGGGTGGAGGAATAAAGTGTTTGTGCATAAATATCTCTGGAAGAACAAGCAAAATCTAGTCATATTTGGTTCCCTGTAGGAAGAGAGCCTGAGTGGCTAGGAAATTTTGCTGTATACACTTGTAGTCTATCATTTTTGCACTTTGAGCGAAATGAACATTAAAAACGAAATTAATGCACAGGCAAGATTAGAGAAATTTTGGCTACACTAGTTCAGAAGCTATATTGTAATTGCTCATTAGCCTTCAGGCTTCCCATCAGGCCCTTACTTGTAAAGGTGTAACTACTTTGCCTCTTCTCAGTAGCAAACTTGATCTTACAGTTCCTCTGCTGAAAACTCATGAAAAGAACCTCTTTTCTCCCAAGATAAACTCCAAGTCCTAACTACTTCAAACCTTAAAGGTTTGTTTTAATTTGACCTAAGTCTTAATTTGACCAGCCCTGATCTCCTATCCCTACATCCACCACTTTACCTTTTGGCAATATTTAATCCTTTTGTCTTTTTTTTTTTTTTTTTCCTTTTCTAGGGCCACTTCCTCGGCATATGGAGGTTTCCAGGCTAGGGGTCCAATCGGAGCTGTAGCCGCCGGCCTACACCACAGCTCAGGGCAACCCCGGATCCTTAACCCCCTGAGCAAGGCCAGGGATCGAACCTGCAACCTCAAGGTTCCTAGTCGGATTCGTTAACCACTGAGCCAGACAGGAACTCCGAGAAATCCTCATTCTTCCCCCCCTGCAGAAAGATCATGTAGGTGTCATTTGTTGCTGAGTATCTTCGAAGCAAGGGAACAGTTTACTTAATTATAGAAAAGATATATGGCACATTTGTATAACACGCCTGGATGAAAAGATTTAGAGGGAAAGTTATCTTCCTGCAAAATCCCTTGATAATCGCCTTACAGTCTCATTTGAAAACTTGAAGTGTGGAAAAATAAATGTGCTAAACCTGTTCAGATTCTCTTAGTGACAAGTGAATGCTTTTTATAGTTTGTACTTGCTGTGAGCTTCATTTAGAGGTTCAACTGCTCCTGATAACCAGTTTTGAATAACAATGGCAACTTCTAACCAGTGGGTGCCTGTCCTGGGTGGGGGGTGGGGGTGGGTCTGTGTTCAGAGCTTCATTTTCCTCAGAGTGTGCTTGGAAACGTGTGATGTGGAGGCTTCACCATTTTATGTTAATTCCCATGTCATTATGCGGTAAGTGTGTTTACATAGCGTCATTTTGCTCTTCTGCATTTAATCAATTAGAGCCATGATTTTGTTTAAATACCTGGATGCCTCATAAATTCAGCTTTGCCAGAACCCTAGCGAATCTTGCAGATTGCGAAACTGTTGTTATGGAGCCAGTTAGTAACTAAAAATATTTGTTATTTTTTATTTTTTTGCCACACCCACAGCATGTGGAAGTTGCTGGGCCAGGGATGGAATCCACTCTGCAATTGTAGCCTGTGCCGTAGCTGTGGCAACACCTGATCCTTAACCCGCTGCTCCATGAGGGAATTTCCAAAAGTGTTTTTTTATTTTTTTTATTTTTTTTATTGTTAAGCAAATACTTGGTGGCCACTTGACAAATATGGGTATCATTCTGATTCTGTTGTTATCTGATGCTTATATGCGTGTGTGTGTGTGTGTGTGTGTGTGTGTGTGTGTGTATAACTAAGTCATTCTGAACTCAGCTCTTTATTAGCAAATGGATCAATTCTGAATGCACTTATTTCCCTGGTGGCCTCCACAGCTTGAGAAGTACCACTCTGGTTTTCTGCAGTCATTTAACTCAGTGGGGTCCTTGCTGTTTTCTAATTGACCAGGCCCCCATTCCAATGCTTCTTTTTTTCTTTTTCTTTTTTTTTTCATTGTGTGCATGGCATGCAGAAGTTCCTGGGTCAGGGATCAAACCTGCGCCATAACAGTGACTCAAACCACTGCAGTGACAGTGCTGGGTCCTTAACCTGCTGAGTCACAAGGAAACCCTTTCATGCTTGCTGCTCTCTTGGTAGTCCCTGCAAGTGAGCTCCCATGTCATGCTCTCAGGCTGTGTGAGGCTTCTGTTTCCTGTGGGATCCACTGGGTCACCAATTTCCTTTGCTTTCAGAAGGAAATTAACTAAACCACTAAAGGGATTACATAAAACTTTAGAGATAGAGGGAGCCTTAGAGTTCATGGAGACTAAATATTCCATTTGGGGGACAAGGAATTGAAGCCCAGGAAATGGGAGTCGTTTGCCCAGAGTCATAGATTTCACAAGAAGCACTCAGAATCAAGGGTACCGCACACCACTCTAGCTCTACTTGCTTAAAGCTGCAGTTTCAGGGTGTCTTTGTGTTACGGAGTCTGGGCTTCATGTTTATAAAACGTTAACTCTCTTCCATCTTAGTAATGTTCCTCTTACCCTCAGTTGTCTAAGAACAAAAGCTGAACTCCCAGTAAAATCTCTAATCGTGAGGACTTCCAGTCCTTCTGACCAACTGGGGGGTAGTATATTTGAACTAGGTTGGGATGTCTTCCAATTCCTGAAATTGTTTTAGAGAAAAGTACCTGTTTTTCCTGCCTCTGACGTCCTTAGGAAGAGCCCTCTGCTGTGTTAGGCACCGAGGTGCCCAACATTGATACTTCCCAGTCCCCGTGGGAGGAGAGTAAGGCAGAATCATAACTCAGGTAGTGAGTGTAGGAACAAGGGCTTCAGTGCACTCTTCGATATGGCCTTTGATGAACATTTGTGGCTTAAGGGCTCCAGGGGGTAACATCCCCAGAGGCCTTGTTGACTATAGGGAGTGGACCTACAGACAGATGGACATGAATCCCTAATCCCCTGTGACCCAGTTTACGGGAAGAAAAGGGCAAAGAAACCATGAGACCTACAGGACATTTCCACCCCTAAAGCCCCTATCGGATAGGGACTGATATAGGTAACTAAGCAAGGCCAATGGGAGGAATCCACATCTTTCTGGACCCCATGATGGTACTCCCCATCTTTAAGGGCTATAAACCCCTTTAAGACAGTAGAGAGAGGGGCTCTTCTCCCCCTTCCCAGCAGCCCTGGGAGCTATTTGCTTTCCTGTAATAAAGGCTTTGCTTGCTTTTTGCCTGTGTGTTTGCGGAGTCCATTCTTCGACTGCATGAACAAGACTCCGGATTCCGGTAACATCTTTCCGGCATCAAGAGGGCAATGAGATGTAAGAGGAATCACCAGCTAGGGTTTTGGGAGAAACGCTTTAAATCTAGGCCACTTGGCTTTACAGGAATGATCTTCCTTTTCCCATTCGTTCTTATGCCTCACTGGCCATTTTGCAATTGTGTGATCTGGAGAATATGCCAAGGGTGGTATAATGAAAAGGTAAGAGACCTGGGGCAGGGATGGCAATGTGGAGACGACGGGACTGCCTGTCTTTTATACTTTGTGTTACACAAGTGAAAAATAAGCCTCCATCTCATTGAAACCTGGTTGGCTTATGTCTGATATGTGCAGCTAAATGCAGTTTCTAACTGATACAATCAAATTTCAGGAATGTGTTTATTTTTCCCTCACTCTTTTTCTCAGCCTCCGCTATCCCTGTAGCCTTCAGGAATGTTCCCATCTTTCCAGTCATTCAAAAATGAAACCAAAAGCTCATCCCTTCTTTAAACCAGGTCTGGTTCTAGGAATTTCCCGATCCCTCATAGTTCTTCACAGCCACTCTCTTCAAAAGTGTATTGTATACTCTTGCCAACTAAGTTCAGCCCCCTTTTCCATCTCCCATTCATTTGTAAAAATCCATCTCTTCAGCAAGTTAGCTATGACATTAAACTCAGTCTGGAAGTTTCCCTTGTGGCTCAGTGGTGACAAGCCTAACTAGTATCCATGCGGTTGTGGGTTTGATCCCTTGTCTCTCTCAGTGGGATAAGGATCTGGCATTGCTGTGACCGTGGTGTGGCCCGGTAGCTGTAGCTCCGATTCAACACCTAGCCTGGGAACTTACATATGTGTGGCCCTAAAAAGCCGAAAAAAAAAAATAATAAATAAATAAATACTCAGTTTTAGTAGATAATACGTATATTTGATATAGAACTCAAAAAGTGAAAATGTTATTACACTAAGAAACATTAAAAAAAAGTTATTATATCTCCCCACCTGTACCTCCCCACCCACTTTCCTTCCACAGAGACAACTAAATTATCAGTTATCTTTGTGTGTTTATACATAATATATTCTTCCAGAGATGTTATGTGTTAATGGAAATATACACATTTTCCTTTTTAAATATTTTTACACACAGGATGGTATATTGTATATACATTGTTCTAAGTTAACATTTTTCACTAAAACATCTTGGACATTCGTTTCAAAATTGACTCTTTTTAACAATTGCAGAACAGAATTATCTGAAGTTAGCATAATTGAATGAATCTTACATAGATGGACATTAGATTGTTTCAAATCTTTTTATTACAAACCATATTATTAAAATGTGAAGACTCCTTGGGCATTTTCTCATTGTTTCCTGACACAGAATATTGCTGTGAAGTCTGTGGTTAGCCTGATTTCTTTACCTTTACTTTAAAGGCAGCTTGGTCTTTTTGTCTAAGTTCCTGCTTTCTTTATCTAATAATTCCAATAATTTTATTAGAGTATGTTATGGAAATGAGCCTTCTATGTCAATTTTTTAGGATAATAGGAACTTTCATATTAATAGAGTCAAGCTTCTTTTTCTGAAGCAGTTTCTTGAGTTATATCTGTAAATATTTTTATGATATATTTTAATTTCTTATTTTGGGATACTCATTTTACATATATTACATGTCTTTATTATGACTTTTACACTTATACTATTTTTTATACAATTTTTTTCCTTTTTATGGCCATGCCTTTGGCAAATGGAAGTTCCTGGGGTAGGGGTTGAATAGGAGCTGGAGCTGCAGACCCAAACTCTTGCCATGGTAATGCCAGATCTGAGCTGCAACTCACATCCTCAGAGAGATAGCATCGAATCCTTAACCTGCTGAGCCACAATGGGAACTCCTATATATAATTTTTAACTCTTTTAAAAATTTTCCTTTTATTTTACTTGCTTTTCCCTGCTTAATACTTCATGATTTTCACAGGGTCTACTTTTCTTTTGGTCTTATCAGTTTACCAATTTTGTGTTATCAAAATTGAGAATGTGTTATTTTTTTTTTCTTGGAAAGTTAGTGTTGTATGTCCTTCTGTCACAGATTTCCTAAGCTTTTATGTCCCTGTGTTGAACTACTGCCTCTTGCCATCCATGAATTTGTAATTTTTCAGTCCCTCTAATTCTTTATGTTAGAATTGGGATGTAATCCTACTTTTTAGAAATATAGTGAGGATTAAATGAGTTAATTTATTTAAGGCATTTAGAATTATGTCTTATATATGGGAAGCATTTTAGAAGTGCTTGTTATTATTATATTTCTGCTTTTATTTTATAGAGGCAATTCCTTTTTATTTTTTATATTTGTACAGATATCTGGTCCCAATTTTTACCTATGATGTGGCAATACTTAACTAGTGAGCTTTTTTGTTTTCCCATTGAACGCCTGGCTCTTTGGAAACATACATTACTTACATATCATTAAGGAGATAAATCATTAAGTGACCTAATCAAGAAAAAATTGTGAGCAAGATTTAAAATGCAATACTTGAAAATAGAAATATAAAAGAAACAGAAGACTCATAAAATTATGCTTTGAAAAATTCTGTACAAATACATTTGAAAGAATGTACAGGATGAAGAATTATCTGTTAAAATGTCTAAATGAGATCAAGAAGAGAGGGAAAACCCAAGTAGATGAATAATATTTAAATAAATTGATAAAATCAGGCTCCAGATGATTTCACTGTTAAGTGTTCTTAAGCTTCAGGGAACAGATTATTCCCTTACATGCCTGTCTTTTTTTTTTTGGCCACACCCACGGCATGTGGCAATCAAGTCACAGCAACCCGAGCCACTGCACTGACAATGCTGGATCTTTAACCTGTTGTGCCACAAGGGAACTCCAATATCTATCTTTTTAATATTGTGGAGAAGGCACAAAAGGACTTGGTTTTTTTTTTTTTTTCATATTTTTAACAGGACCAGTATCACTTTGGTGTCTGACCTTAAAATGATACCATTTCATTTACAAACACATACACATATATAAACATACAGTTATAGTAGCAACTGCATCTACCACCACCACTACCAAAAAAAAAAAAAAATCTTTAAAACTGCAGGATAATCTTTAAAAAAGTTAAGATATAATTGACATATAACATTGTATCAGTTTTAGGTATACGACGTGATGATTTGATATATGTATACACTGCAAAATGATTACCACAGTAAGTTTAGTTAACATCTGTCCCTACACAGTTACAATTTTTGTGATGAGAAATTTTAAGATGTATTTGCTTAGCAACTTTCAAATATGTAATATGGTATTATTAACTATAGACAATGTATGTTGTAAATTATATCCTCAGGTCTTACTTGTTTTCTAATTGGAAATTTATACCTTTTGGTCACTTTCAGCCATTTAGTTCACTCCCCACCCGACCCCCACCTCTGGCAATCACCAATCCGTTTCGCTGTAGATACTATAAGTTCATGAGGTTATTTTTTCTTTCTTTTTCTTTTTGTTTCTTTTCTTTCTTTCTTTCTTTTTTAAAAGATTCCACATATAAATGAGCACACACAGTATTTCCCTTTGTCTGAAGCACAATGCCATTAAGGTCTATCCATGTTGTAGCAAATGGTAGTGTTTCCTTATTTTGTAAGGCTGAATTATATGTACATAGTATATTCTCACATTTTCTTTATCCATTCATCCACTAATGGACGCTTATGTTACTTCCATGTCTTGGCTATTGTCAATGATTCTGCAATGAACATATTGGTACAGATAATCTCAAGACAGTGATTTCCTTTCCTTGGATCTATACCCAAAAGTAAAATTGCTGGATCATACGGAAGTTCTGTTTTTAATTTTTTGAAGAACCTCCATTCTTTTTTCCAAAGTATCTGCACCACAGAATAATTTTGAGTATAGACTTCACCATACCTTAAAAGAGTAATGAAGCACTAAATATGGCATTGGTACCAAGAGGACAATGATTTAATATTAGGAGTTATGCTAATATAATTAACCATATTAATCGGGTAAAAAGTCATATAATCACCTCAATAGATTCTCCCAAAAGCATTTGATGAAACAATTTTAGCTTATCTGAAACCTGTAGGAATAGGTATTCCTCCCTGATATGGCTAATATAAATAAAGTGACAATTACTTATGTGTATAAAAATCAGAAATATATACATATATATAGTCACAAATGTGTGTGTATCTACCTGTCTATGTTTCTAGGTATATATAGATCAAACAAAAGCCATTAATTAGGCTTAAAAGTTGATAGGTGACATCCCTATGAAAGTATAACAAGTAAACTATGCTTTCATTACTTCTATAAATTTATATTTCTCTGGATTATGAGCTGGTGCAGCTAGACGAGAGAAATAAGTTAAAATGTTAGAGACTTAAAAGCATCATTATATGCAAGTATTGTATCAGAATAATTGAACGGTATCAACTGAAAATCTGAAACAGAAGACAATAATGCAATAATAGTTCTGGTTAATAAACACATTCATATATTACATCTACACAATATATAGAATACATATAAACAAAACTGCAACAAAATATTTAAGAATAAACTGAATGAGAAAATTTTAAGTTCTAAAGAAAGAAAACCTTAAATATCTACCCACTTATTGAAAAATTGGAAAGATCTTTCCAATTGGAAAAAATTGGGAAAAAATTGAGGAAACTTGGAAAAATAATTGAAAAAGAAATTGGAAAGATATACCAAATACAATAAAATTGTAAAAAGGCAATTCTCAATTTTATCTATAAATTTAATGGGATATTACCTAATGTAAACCTCAAAATTAAAAAAAAAACAAACATGAAAAAATTATACAGATTTTATTTGGAAAAAAAATGAAAACTATAAAAGCCTCCAAAAGGAAAATAATGAATGAGAAGGGACCAATAGAAATAATCATAATGCTAAATTAATTAAACTTTTTTTTTAGTCCCATAGAAAAGATAGGTATGTTCAAATAGAGCAGGGTCTAGTATTCCAGAAATGGAACCAAACATAGCAATTTATGACAGAATCAGTGAGGGAAGGATTGATTACCCATCCGCTCCCCACTCAGTTGATTCTGGGTTTGTCTATTACAGGACGTTTCACTTAATTTTTTCCTCTCACCCTCTGTGTTGTATCATGGTCCTTGCTTTTGAAAGTGATTTTCACTCCAACATTGATTTAAATCCCCTCAGGAATAAACTTAGTGAATATTTTCTTGTAACATCATGAAAGAATTAATGTTTTCTACTGCAAAGAGGGTGAACTAAGCAGGAAGGGTGCAGCTGAACTATCTGCCAGCTCAGCAGCCAGCCTCAACTCCAGAAGGTGGGGTGACTGGGTGTCTGTGGCTTTGAATTTGGTTCCTGCTCTGTAACAGAGATGTACCAGGACCTGTTGTGCTACCTGCGACGGTTCCTAGAGAGCGGGGGATGGTCAGGAGACCCTGGAAGTTGATGGAGGATGAAAACCACAGACAGACAGACTTATTTTTCACTTTTAAAATTTTTGAGTCTAATGACTTGAAAAGTTTCCCTCCCCTTGGGAATTAATTTCTAGGAATAAGAACACTCCCAGAAAAATCCCTCTTATTTTTGTTGGGAGGATGGTTTCAGTCATTAAATTCAGCTGCTCATACGCACATAGTAAATTTTATATAAAGTCTCATAGTGCAATTTCATGTTAACTTGTTCACTAATTATATAATAAAATTGCTGGAATAATGATCCAACTCATATTTTATTAATGCTTAATTAAAGATAGAGCCTAAGTAATTGCGGCATATTGCAGCACTAGTGATCCAGAAAGTTATAATAAACAACACAATGACAGAAAATTACTAGGTAGAGTAGTTTGGTTTTATAGGTCTTTTAGCTGAATTCATAAATAAATTACATCATTTCGGGATGATTTTTGGTTCCATTTTATCCCTTCTAAATGAATTTCTGCCATGGGTGTCGTATATTCATAAAGGTGGCTTTCATTGACAGCCTGAAACAGGTGTCAACATGCCCTTTGGGTTTCTTCATAAATCCAGTTTTTAGATCTGATGTCAATAGTGGCTTAGAAATAAATTAAGAGAAAGATTGACAAGAAGTCATAAATTGAATAACCACAGGGACTTAGGTTTAGGGGCCTCAGAAGGCAGTATGACTTAGTGAAGTATAAAACCTTAAGCAGAACTAAACACTTCCATCTTTTGTATTTTCCTGCCAGTCAAAAACATGACTCTGAGTGAAAATCGTCATCTTTGCTTCCACTGTGATTCTTCCCTGGTCTTCTAGATCATCATTGGGCCTATGCACGGTTTGGTAACAAAAAAGTAATAAGTTAAGCTACCTATGTCGATAATTGTGACAAAAGGTCATTGTTCTAGGTTTATCCAGGTTGTTGCCTTATTTAGTTTTATTGTAACTTGCCTAAGCAAAGAGATTCTTTAGGAAAATAAATGGATCACCTCATGAGCAAAAAAGATAATCTAATATTTTAGCTTCAGAATTACAAATTAGACCTTACTATATAATTTTTGCATAAAGAAGGCTATTATTTGTAGCTATTATCACTGACCTGAAATCTCAGGGCATAGCTTTCTTCAAGCTGAAATCCAATATATGAACTTGGGGAAGACCCCAACTTTATCTGTTTAATTCCTCTCCTGAAGCGGGAGGGCTGTCTTTCTCTGAAATCTTCCAGGAATGAGAAGGCAATGAATTTGTACAAAAGGATGCTGACACTGAGCTCTTGGGTGTGCGTTCTACTCCATCATCTTCCCAAGGATGAGACACAAGGAAAGCAGGTCAAGGGAACAAGGAAGAGTCCTAGAATGGAAAATATTTAGAGTAGCAAATTACTTTATGCATCCCTCCGCAACTCCAAGCATCGTCAGCTTGCAGTATTAGCTTTGATTTATGTGGGTGTAAATAATGTCCCTGCAAATGAAAAATGGTGACTGCTTTACGACATTAGGACATACGGAGCCAGCCGCATGTGGCTTGATCGACAGTGTCATCTTTGTAAGGACTTCGTGGCAACCCTTTAACCTGATTAATTAGCACAACATTTCTAGGTTTTGTTCACGCCTGTAATATTCCCTGCAATCTTCCTTCATTTATCCCTTGATTCCTGTGGCCTTTTTCCCTCCCAGGAGTAAATTATCCTTCTTAAAATACCTAGAACTTAGTAGAAGAAGACACACTGTCGATACAACCTTGCCATCCTCAGGAACTAGGAGTGGTCTGTATGTTGAAAGCAGAAGAGCAAATATAAATGGACAAAAAGAAGAAAAAAAGTTTAACACCACAGGTTCCTCAGAGGTTACTAAACCCTTCTAAGTATTTTATTTATTTTTTATTTTTTTGTGAAGAGATTCATTGAGAGGCTTAGCAAGGTTCCCCAGACTTGAACCTAGAGAGGGTCTTATATTTTTTTAGGTATTTCTGGAACTAGTCTGAGCATCCAGAAATTCTCCTACTTAGGATCACAAACCGGAAACAGAGTTCCAGCTTTGTTTTATTTGGTCCTCGTGTGTGTGTGTGTGTTTAAGCTGGAAGTTTTGAGATTATTGTAGACTTCTGGGAACGTGTTAGAATAATGCAGAGACACCCCCAGTATCCTTTACCAAGTTCTCCCCCATGGTGACATTTTCCACAACTGTAATGTAGCATCACCTCCAGGATCCTGAAATTGATACAGCCCACTGATCTCATTCCCATTTCCGCAGTTCAGCTTGGACTCATCTGTGTGTGTGTGTACATAGTTCTGTGCGGTTTAACGGTGCATGTAGGTTTGTGTATCCATCACCAGAGTCATGATGTTAAACAGTTTCGTCACCGCAGGGGTCCCTCCACCCTCCTCCGTCAGTGCTCCTCCCCCTCAGACTCTTGGCAGGTACCAATCTGTTCAATCATTTCTAAAACTGTGTTGTTTCAAAAATGTTACATGAGTGAATCATATAATATGTTACTTGTGGAACCTGGCCAGGTCTCTGGAGACTTAGCCAGGTGTTAGCTCTAGCTGCTAACTGTTCGACGGGCTCACGTTGGATCCTTGTGGGTGGTGAGGGGTCCTTGTCTATCGCCACCTCTCCCCACAGGGCTCCTGGTGAGTCTGGGAGAGGCGTGATGTACCTGAGCTGCCTTCATCGCCAGGATGCAGGTTCAAAGTGCTGGGTCTGGGTGGCCTTCCTCTATTGGGAGAGGAAATAACATACCTGACCTCTGTTTTGTTGCACTGGGCTTGGAGTCCTAAACCGGGCCGAGTTCTCTGTACCAGACTTCAGACACCTCTTCTGCTGCCTTTTCCATCATTTCTAAAGTGTATCGTTGCACTGAGTGGGGAGAAACAGGGAGAAATGGGCCTACATCATCTCGTCCAGAGCAGAAGTCCTCCTAGTGGTTTGCATTTTCCTACCTAGCCACGAGCACCCCCGACAAATACGCATCATCTCGTTGTATAAGAGTTCACATGTTTACCCTCTCCGGGTTTGTCATGTTTGAAGCAAACTTTGGGTCCATCCTGGTTCACTCTCAACCTTTATTGGAACTTGAATCCAAGAGTCTGGATGACTTTGCCTATAAATATATAATGCCCGACTAAAATGGACTTGAACAGTGAGGAAAATATAAGAAGGTGAGGTCAAGGGTTACAGGTTTGGGTAATTCAGTGAGACTCCAGCTCAGAATCTTGGACATTTTCTTTTCTTTCTTTCCCTTCCTTCCTCCCCTCCCTCCATCCTTCCCTTCCTTCCTTTCTTTCTTCTCTCTCTCTCTCTCTCTCTCTCTCTCTCTCTCTCTCTCTCTTTCTTTCTTTCTTTCTTTCTTTCTTTCTTTCTTTCTTTCTTTCTTTCTTTCTTTCTTTCTTTCTTTCTCTTTCATGGTGGGAAGATGATTCTTGGAGTATCATCTATGGCACCTTCCAAATTTAGGGAGGCACAGGTCCCTGTTTTATGTCCTGGAAAGGATACTTTCCTTAAAGCTCTTCCATAAATGTCCTTGTGTCTCATTGGCTAGGGATGTGTCATGAGCAAGCTTCCTGCCAGTGGGAATGGAGCTGCTATCATTGTCTTGGAGTAATTATTATGCACTTACTCTAGGGCTTGAGAAGCATTCCATAAGGCACACCAGTATCTAATTTATGAACAATATCCAGTTTCATTTGGAAGGAAGTAGGTAATAGTGGCTGTGGTTAAGTCACTCTAGATTAATTTAGTGTGTTACCTGTCTTATTTAAATCACAAATCTTAATCAGGTCTTTGAAGTATAAACTAGTAGAGATAGGATAGAAGTTAGAACTAAGCAGGATAGGATGCTGAGATAAACTTCAGATTCAGCTGCAGAGTTGGTCCCTAAACTGTGAAATTTTTTTGTAAGAAAGGAACTGGATTTAAGGGCTGAGGGTCATTGTTTCAAGGTGGGGGTTCAGTCACAACTGATGAACCGGGTTACTAGGGTAGTAAGATAGCCTATGAAAGTATAAACAGTGACCCTGTAGACAAACAGGAAACAAGAGATCATCCAAGTCCTATTAGAACACAGGTGTCTAGGAGAGGCTGCTGGTGGATTACTTTTGTCTAATACAGATTGGTTTGAAAACTGAGTATGTCTGAATCTACACAGTGGATCCATGATGCTTATTAGGGAAAAAAAGGCAGGTGCTCCTACTGAAGAATCTGGTCATCAGGGTTATTTCCTCTCCTAAATTTCAGAGATTCAGAAATGTACTTTTTAACTCTAGAAGATCCGGCATTCAGAAATATTTTAAGTCTTTAATTTTCTTAAGATACTGATTCGGTACAAAATTATCAAAAATTAAGTTCATTCAGCAAATTAGAGTTTCATATTATTTAGAAAATAATCTAGGATCTGAATTAGGGCACTGACACTAGGATGGAAATCACAACTGGTACATTGGTCGAGTTAAATCTTTATTAATGCTTTTGCATTAATTATAAAACTGCTATGTGCTAGATTCTCTTCTAGGTACCAGTGGTACAAGTATCTATTTTTTTTTTTTTTTTTGGCCATGGCCGAGGCATGTGGAGGTTCCTGGGCCAGAGACTGAACCTGCATCACAGCAGCAACCTGAGCCACTGCAGTGACAGTGCTAGGTCTTTAACCCACTGAGCCACAAGGGAGCTCTGAAGTCTATCTTGAGAGAGTATACATTCAATGGAAAATTTGCTAATTAGATGTTAGGCTCTCATCTGACCTGAAGATGCAAAGATAAGTAAGATACATTGTCTAACTTCAAGCAGCTTAGTGTAGGAGGCAAAATCGGACAGACTTCTTACCTATCCCACTGAGAACTGAGTTCCAGAGAATCAATCAGCAGAGACCCTGGCACAGAACAGATGCTCAAAACCCTTTTTTTGCATAAATGAATATGTAAACAACTAACTACAGTATTGCATGGCAGTGCTATGCCGAAAGTGTGAAGGGAGTGTTAGAGAGGTGAGAATACTCGAAAGGTTATTCTGCTCTCTGTGGAAATGCAGGGCAGGTGGGTAAGGGAAAGCCTCAAGCAGGGATGACAATTGGTCTGAACCTCAAAATGGGGATTTTGCTGAGTGGAGTGGTGAAGAAATGATTGCACTAAAGTATGAACTTCCATCAGAGTCCTGGGAAATGGTGGGAATGTGCAGTTAACAGGAACCCACGATGGATGAGTCGGGGAATAGCTAGAAATAACCTTGGAAACAGAGGGTGGAGTCATTTGGGAAAGACTTGAATATCTCTTATCAAAAGATTTACACTTCTCTTTGTAGATAATAAGAAAACGTCAACTGCATTTAAGCATACAGAGTGCATAATCAGGGACAATTCATTGAATTCATAGAGAGGACACTCTGCCAGCATTGCAGAGGATGGGTTGGAGACAACCAGGAGCCAAAGATTAAGTCAATAGGCATTTGCAGTCATCCAAGTGAAAAATGCTCAGAGCCAGGGTTAGGGTACTGACCTTGGAAGTGACAAGGCATTTTATGGGCATTGAGAGATATTTGAAAGTGGAATTAATGGGACTTGATGACTGATTGCATATTCATGGTGATAAACGAGGTGGGGAATCAATTTTGCCTCTGTGGTTGTGGTTTGGAAGTTGAGTGGATAGTACTGCGTGGTTGACTAATCAAGGGAAAGAGAGTTCTCGGGGAAAGGATGGAGAGAAGTGCTCTCTCCCTGGAGGCAGAGCAACTCTAACATGTAAGACAAATGTTAACAGGGCATTAATCACTTTGGGTAAATTCATTTTTTTTCCTAAAATATTTTTTTTTGAAAAATAACATTCGTAAGATATGCGGGCTCAGAGTAGTGAATTCTCACAAAATAACACGCTATGTAAACACCCAGGTTACAGAATGGAACATGATTGACACCTGCAGATTAATAAATGTAACAGTCTGGGGAGTTCCCATTGCAGTTCAGTGGTAATGAACCCGAGCAGTATCCATGAGGATGAAGGTTGGATCCCTGGCCTCACTCAGTGGGTTAGGGATCTGGTGTTGCCGTGAGCTGTGGTGTAGGTCGAAGATGCAACTCGGACCTGGCGTGGCTGTGGCTGTGGCACAGGCTGGCAGTTCCAGCTCTCATTCAACCCCTAGTCTGGGAACTTCCCTATGCCTCGGGTAGGGCGATAAATACATAAATAAATAAGTAAATGTGACAGTCTGGCACTTGACATACTATCAGTCCTAAAACCAAAAGGCAAAACTTTTATAGAAAACCACCACAACAGCTTTCAGCCGGTTTCTCATCACATAAAAAGGCTAGATTTTTTTTCTTGATATTTGAGAACTGTATTTAACTTGGTTTGACTGAAAATGTAGACTTTATGATATACAATCCACGGGGCAACCTAGAGAAGCAAGTAAACAACCAGAGTAGCTGACTCTAAGATGCCACAAAAGGCCCAACGTGACTGCAGTAGAAAAGTCTACCATACATATCAAAGAGCTGAGGACAGAGAGAACAAATAGGGTTTCCGTATAAATTAAATAATGCTTTTCAAATTGAAAGTCATTAGCGCAGAAGCTCTGAATTATAGGCATTGATTTTCTGCTTCTTACTTGGGCAATAACTATAGCTAATATTTATTGACCTCTTACTATGAGCTTGGGACAGTTCTGTGGTCTTTATAGGTATTAAATAATTTAAACCTCACTGTTATTATCATCAGATGAAGTGCCTGGAGCAAAGAGCTGGCTGTGGCTACATAATGTGCCTGAAGTCACAGCTAGGAAGTTGTGGAACTGGGCTTTTTTTTTTTTTTTTTTCCCCTTCTTTTTTTCTGAGGGCTGCACCGGTGGCATATGGAAGTTCCCAGGTCGGGGCTGAATCAGAGCTACAGCTGCCAGCTAACACCACAGCCACAGCAACTTGGGATCCGAGCTGTGTCTGTGACCTACACCACAGCTCAGGGCAATGCCGGATCCTTGATCCACTGAGCGAGGCCAGGGATTGAACCCGCATCCTCATGGATGCTAGTCGGGTTTGTTTCTGCTGCACAACAACGGGAACCCCAAACTGGGCTTTGAATGTGGGCACTTGGATGCAGAACCAGGGCCGAACATCTACACTGAGGCTACACTCTGAAGTAACCCCTAGGGTGGAGACCAGTGGTGACTCGTGTAATTAGTGATGGGTAATAATGCTCCCAAGCAACCATTAATTCTTGTGACATCAGTGACAAAAGTGCTACAGGAATAATTTAATCAAGAGGCAGTATAATGGCATGTAGACATATGAAGAGTATTTAACCTCTATTTATTCATACATTTTATATTCATTTATTGCATGCTTAGTACAAGTCAGATAAAGTGCTTGCTCAGGATTCCTCCTTGTAGCAGCTTACAATAGCAAGCATGTTGATAAAAGATCTTTTAATAGGGTAATGTTGCTTCCTGCCTGGGAGTTGAGCAGCTCTCTATGGGGGAAATATTTGAATTACCCCTTTTTTTTTTTTTGGCTTTTTAGGGCCATACCCACAGCATATGGAGGTTCCCAGGGTAGGGACCGAATCGGAGCTGCAGCTGCTCGCCTACACCATAGCCACAACAAGGCAGGAACTGAGCCACGTCTGCGATCTATATCACAGCTCATGGCAATGCCAGATCCTTAACCCACTGAGCAAGGGCAGGGGTCGAACCTTCAACCTCATGGTTCCTAGTTGGATTCATTTCCACTGAGCCACAGTGGGAACTCTTGAGTTGCCTCTTGAAGGATAAGCAGACATTTACCAGATAAGGTGGGAGAAGATTTTTCTTAGAGTATCAAAGGCACAGGGGTGAAAAAAAACCTGACTGGACTGGAGGGGCAAAAGAAAGGGCTGGAAAGGCAGGCAAGAGCCAGGTGAAACAGGTTTTATAAATCAGGCTAAAACTTGCTTTTACCTTGTTCAGTAGATGTCAAGCTTTTGACCCTGACAGTAGGAAATTCTAAACAAATTGTAATTAATCAACTATTTAATTATAATTAAAAATTTCCCAAACAGGCTTTCCCTATTAATATTTCCTTTTGTTTTTTCCCTCTTTTTTTAATTCTCTTCCCTTTCCTTTTTTCTTCCTTCTAGTCTTTTCTATACTTCACTGGAAAATTTTGTTTGAGATCCACTAAATTAGTGACCCAGAAAGAAATCATTGCTTGTAGTGAAAATGAATATATATACATACATATATATATATATGTATATATATACATACATATATGTGTATATATACATACACTTTATTTATTTATTTATTTATTTATTTATTTATTTATTTATATTTCTTCTTAGGGCCACACCCATGGCATATGGAACTTCCCAGGCTAAGGGTCTAATAGGAGCTGCAGTTGCTGGCATATGTCACAGCCATAGCAATGTTGGATCCTTACCCTACTGAGCATGGCCAGGGATTGAACCCACATCCTCATGGGTACTAGTCGGGTTCATTACCACTGAGCCACAATGGGAACTCTTTTTTTTTTTTTTTTGCTTGAAAATGAATATTTGAAATGACCTATCATACTTAGGTTTTAGAAAAATCGCTCTTGACTTGAGAGTAAGGATTAGAACAAGTGGCTTTAGTGGACAGACATGAGGTCCAGAGCCAGGTGAAGAAGTATTTTTAAAAAAATCTAGGCAGGAAATGGTGAGTGTTCAGACTGATTAATTAGAAGAATTGCCATTGTAACTGTAACAAGAGAAATTGTTTCAGAGATTGTTCAGATATGGAGTTTGAGAAAGAAGAAATCCAGAACGAGACATGAAAAAGTTTATAATCTATATGCTTTAATGTTCACCTTCGCGGACTTAATACATTCCTTTTTCATGTCAGAGCACTCCTTCCTGAAAAATATCAAAATGGCCCATGTCACACACAAATTTTCTTCTCCCTGGGATCCTGATTAAATGTTCCAACTCGGGGAATGTTCTTTTCTCCTTTTATGACCTCATGAGACTTTTAACTTTTCCTTGAGCACTTCAAAGAATTTCTTATCTAGTAGGTTATATACAGAATCCTATTAGGGAATAATTTGAAAGGAATAAAATGCTTGACCCCTATAAAATTCTCCATGGAAAGTAATAGAAGAATATAAGTCTCTGGCCTTAATGTACTCTCAAGTTGAAAAAAAATGTTCTGATGATTTCGGGAAGAAGTGGGTTAGCTCTTTAATGAGGTTGTATTAAAAAAATATATTCTTATTTGGAAGCATTTACTGGTGTGGTGGTAGGATGAATCAGATAGGTCAACCCCCATAAAATCAGCTCGTGTGGCACTGCTGGTCCTCACTAGATTCGTGACTGCTCCAAGCCAATGGAGCAACTCCTTTGGAGGACGAATAATAGAGTCCTTTCCTTCAGTTTTGTTTCATTCCCTTATCCATCTTGTCATTCCCTCATCTCTAACTGTCTTTAAACAAAAATGGAGGAGTTCCTGTTGTGGCTCAGCAGGTTAAGAACCTGACATAGTGTCCGTGAGGATGCTAGTTCAATCCATGGCCTCGCTCAGTGGGTTCAAGATCTGGTGTAGGTCTCAGATGTGGCTCGGATCTGGTGTTGCTGTGGTATAGGCTGGCAACTGCAGCTCCGATTTGACCCTTAGCCTGGGAACTTCCATATGCCACAGGTGCGGCTGTAAAAACAAAGCACAATTGAGATAAAATTTACGTAATATCCAATTCACAATTTTAACTATTTTAGAGAGTGCAACTTGGTATTTTCAGTATATTACAGTGTTGTGTAACTATCACCACTAATTCCAGAATATTTCTATCACCCTAAGGGGAACCCCAACTCATTAAGCAATTAGGCAGTAGTCCCTGTCTTCTTTGGTCCTAACACCCAGTATTCTTTTTTTCTGTCTTAATGGATTTGTCTATTTTGGACATTTTCATATACATTGAGTCGTTTAATGTGTAGACTTTTTGCGTTGGCGTCTTTCACTTAGCATAGTGTTTTCAAATTTCACCCATGTTGTAGCATATAGCAATATCTCATGCTTTTTTAATGGCTGAATAATAATTCACTGTACAGATATGGCACTTTTTTTTTTTTTTTTTCTTTAGGGCTGCACTTGTGGTATATGGAGGTTCCCAGGCTAGGGGTCAAATCGGAGTTACAGTTGCCAGCCTACATCACAGCCACAGCAATGCAGGATCTGAGCCGTGTCTGTGACCTATTCCACAGCTCATGGCAATGCCAGATCCTTAACCTGCTGAGTGAGGCCAGGGATCAAACCCACAAGCTCATGGTTCCTAATTGGATTTGTTTCCACTGTGCAAGGATGGGAGCTCTGGATATGGGACATTTTATTTATTCCTTTATCCATTGATATGCACTCGCATAGATTGTTTCTACTTTTTAACTATTAGGAATTACGCTGTTATAAACACTCCTGTATAAATATTTGTGTAGACATGTGTTTTTAGTAATTTATTTTATATACCCAGGAGAGGAATTGTTGGGCTTCAATGAAAATTCTAGGTTTAACTTTCTGTGGGACTTCTAAACTCTTTTCCGCAGTGGCTGCACCCTTTTACATTCTTATCAGCAATGTATGAGATTTTCCAATATCTCCATATCTTTGTCAACACTTGCCTATATTAGAAAAAATCAAAGATGACATCTCATTGCCTTATGTAATTTTTTATTTCAACCTTATATTTACATTTAAGTCTCCTATACTATGTTTTTTGTTTTTGTTTTTTCTTTTGTCTTTTTAGGGCTGCACCAGCGGCATATGGAGGTTCCCAGACTAGGGGTCTAATCGGAGATGTTGCTGCTGGCCTACACCACAGCCACAGCAATGCCAGATCCGAGCTGCATCTGCTACCTACACCACAGCTCATGGCAACGCCAGATCCTTAACCCACTAAGGGAGGCCAGGGGTTGAACCTGCAACCTCATGGTTCCTAGTTGGATTCATTTCTGCTGCACCACAACAGGAACTCCGAGTCTCCTATACCTTTATTTCACTTTTCTCTGTTTTTTATCTTGCCAGCCCCATGAGGTTATTGGGGTTAAGAGCAACTATAAACATTCCTTTTATTAGTAGGGAAAAAAATCATCATGATCTTTTCCTATATTTTTTATATACCCATAGGGGAAAATGGTGTATTAATTTCCTATTGTTCCATAATGAGTTACTCCATAACTTAGCAGCTTAAAACTACAGACATTTTTGGAGTTCCCATTGTGGCTCAGCATTAACAAACCTGACTAGTATCCATGAGGATGGGGGTTCAATCCCTGGCCTCGCTCCATGGGTTAAGGATCCAGCGTTGTCATGAGCTGTGGTGTAGGTCACAGATGCAGCTCGGATCCTGTGTGGCTGTGGCTGTGGCATAGGCCAGCAGCTTCAGCTCCGATTGGACCCCTAGCCTGGGAACATCCATATGTCATGGGTGCAGCCCTAAAAAGACACACACACACACACACACACACACACACACACACACGCAAAAGTACAAACATTTTCTGTCCATAGGTTCAATGGGTCCAGAATTCATAGGCCTCTTAAGCCCTCAAGCTCAGAGAGTCTCTCAAGAGTGTAATCCAGCTGTGGGCTGGAGCTACTGTCTCCACTCAGGGTTCGTGGGGCAGGATATCCCCAAGCTCACTCAGGTGATTGGTAGCAGGATTCAGGTCTTCACCAATTGTTGGATTGCTTGTTGCTAGAGGGGCCCTCAGTTCCTTTCCACATGGGCCCCTCCATAGGGCGGTTTCCAAGATGGCAGCTGGCAACATCAGAATGAATGAATGATTCAGGGCAAGCAAGATGGAAGTACAGTCTCTTCTGTCTCATTTTCGAAGTAACATCTTATCCCTTTTGTCCCATCCCTGTATCAAAAGGGAGTCACTTAGTTTGGCCCACCCTCAAGGTGGAGGGGGTTACATGAATACCAGGAGGCAGGGATCACTGGGGGCCATCTCCGAGACCACCTGCCACCATGTCTTTAGGGAAAGGCATAAAGATGTTGGGGATAAACATATTCCCTTATGTTTTTACAAATGTAAGGGACTTCACCATAAATTTGGGGTGCTTATTTAAAATATTAGTAGGATTTCTTTTCTTTTTCTTTTTTTTTTTTTTAATGGCTGCACTTGCTAGGGGTTGAATCAGAGCTGCATCTTCGAACTATGCTGCAACTTGGGGCAATGCTGGATCCTTAACCCACTGAGCAAGGCCAGGGATTGAACCTGCATTCTCACAGAGGCAGTATTGGGCCCTTAACCCCCTGAGTCACAAGGGGGAACTCTAGCATGTTTCTTAAAGAAATTAAAAAAAAAATGATTTTCAAGGCTTTTGATGACTTGACAATGCAGAAAAGTTGGCAGAAACAGAAAAATCAGATTGGAATGAGTCAGGAGACCTGAGTGCTACCCTGAGGCCTAACATTAACAAAAATTCACGATCTGCTTGTGCAAAGCCTGTAAACACTTTGTGCTTCAGTTTCATTGTCTATAAAATCAAAAGGGTACTTTTTGTCAAGGGTTTTTTTGTCTACAACCCACAGCACAAAATTCATTTAACTTGGGAACCAGCCTGGTACACACACAGGGAAGCAGTTCACAAATAACTGGAACAAAAGTTTATAGAAACAGTGTTTACTCTTACTAAATACAAAGCTCTCTGGCATTTCCCTTTCCATTCCATGCTATTTCATTAAAATGCTTTATTCTACTTAATACAAAATTATGGGTTGGCCCAGCTAAATGTTTTATTACCTTCGAATGAATTCTCATCCTCAATTTGAAAGCATTATGATTTCTCCAGCTGCTTCCAAAACTGTACGACTCATCTACGGTTATTGGCTGCATCTGTGAAGATGATGAAACGGAGGAAAAGAGAAGGACATGCATTTCTCCTGCTCCTTAAGCACCAAGTTGCCCAGTTAAGAGTTTATTAGCAAGGATTTCTGCCTCTCTGCTGTTACCAACATGTATGAACATCATTTTATTAGGGAGATTATGGGCAGCTAGTTCAGAAGGTTTATGCCTGCATGGGACTCATAGCCCCTGGGTTTGCCTCAGGCTATCAACTCTCCAAAAAAAAATCTTAATCCCCCAAATGACCTTCCTTTCTTAGTCTACTAGGTTCAAGAGGTTATTGACGCTGTCCCCTGTGTGTTTGCTTTAGTCTGTTGCATTATCATTTATTTACTGATCCTGTGGATATACAACAGTTGGTGTCACGTGCAGTGCTAACTTCATGAGGGAGTTCCACTAAAAAAAAAAATTTTACCCAGAAGAGGAAATTTTATCTCTCCTGCTGTTGAGCATCTATTAACTGCTTGACAAGGCACAAGGCATGCATTCATTGCTTCTAAAAATTGTCACCAAAGTATATCTAATGCAAGAGCAGCATGAAATTTGTGGCAGCTGGCTAAAAATCAGATTTCTTTGAAGTTTTCTGTGTAACTTAGATGTTCATGTGAATTGAAAACCCTATTGATGCTCATTTTAATATCTAATCATTGTTTTACTTTATTTAAAAGTCACATTATTTTAACTCCCCTTACTCCTCAATTGTAGAATAAAGTTTATATGCCAGGAGGCCGCACCAGGATTTTTTTCTGACTCAGAGCAAAGTACTCTGAGAAATTTTGAGAAGCATGAGACATGTTCTTTTCATGTAATACTCCTAATCACCCTATGAAATAGGTTTTATGTCCTGATTTAGCAGATGAGGAATAAGAAGCTTCATAAATTTATATAATTGGTAAATGATGGCATTAGAACTTAAAACGGGGTTTGTCTCCACAGCTCTTGTTTGCCTTACCGTATCATAATGCCTTTAGATCTTTATGAAATGAGAACGAATCCAGATAATTCTAAAGTATGCACTGCAGATATTTCAGGGTTCTGCACATTTCCAGTGTAAGCATTTGTATCCTGGAAGAGAAGATGGGATAAGCATGGAAATTAAAATACATGATCCTTCAAGAAGGCATTGGTGCATCTGGAGGTCACCTATTTTATAAAGGAAGGTTTAGGAGCGGTCTAGATGACCATTATGAATGAAAGAATATCTGGGTTCATAGGCTAGTAATCATGTTGTAGAAACTGGATTGAATGACTGGTTTATTGAGAAGAATTACTGGATTCTGATGGCATTATAGCCACGGACTTCTGGATTTCTGCATTTCCTCTTTGCCAGTTTTATCCACCCAGGCTGAATTTTCTTTTTTCTTTCTTTTTTTTTTTTTTTTTTTTTTTTTTTTGCTTTTTAGGGCCAAACCTGCAGCATATAGATGTTCCCAGGCTAGGAGTCTAATCAGAGCTACACCGCCGGCCACAGCCACAGCCATAGCAATGCCAGATCCGAGCTGCATCTGTGACCTATACCACAGCTCATGGCAACGCCGGATCCTTAACCCACTGAGTGAAGCCAGGGGTCGAACCTGAAACCTCATGGTTTCTAGTCAGATTTGTTTCCACTGCGCCATGATGGGAACTCCAGACTCAATTTTCTGATTCACTCCTTATCTACTTGTTTCTGGAACCAGAAGGCATAGGCGTGCTTATGAAGTGGGGGAGAGAGGGTGAGAGAGACAGAGAGATCATCCCCAGAGAAACTCGAGCTTTACCTGCTGTCTCAGCTACTTGCAGCCCTCTCAGTGGTTTAAGGGGAAATAAGTTCACTGGCTACAGGAAGAAACAAAGCTGGACATTGAGAGCAGGAAAAAAAAAATAATATTGGTCGTAATTCCTTTACATTCAAATAATTATTTCTGTATTTGTCCTAACACCCATAACAAACAAGAATTTTATTTTCATACACGGGTTCCCTTTCACACCCCTTTCTAACCACATCCTCCGAAAGAGGACGGTGCAGATATTTCATCTCATCCTTTCTTCCTTCTCTTTTGTCCCCATTGCTTGACTTGGGTCTTCCTGCTAGCAAGACAAGTTGTAGTGCTAGACATCAGTTCAGACAGGCTCAGCTGCTGTGTTCTTTTTTCACCCTTTGTTGCCAAGATTGTGGACACAGCGCCTGGCGATTTAGCAGCCATTATGCCACCATGAAGATAAAAATGATACAGAAGCTATGACAGGGGAAGACAAGGAGCCAGGTCTTTGATGACATCATGGAGCCCCTGTACCAGCCCTGACTGCTAACCCAAGAGTTCTCGTTATATAGGATGAGCCACTATTAGTCTTATTTTTTGGTCACTTATAGATGAATACAGTCCTTAACTGATACAACTTCAAATGATGTTATAAGGATATAGAAAACCTTGTATCCTTTCTCATTTATGCCTGTTTTGAGTAGATGTTGTAATAGTAAATATAAATGCTAATATTAGGCAGGTAGATATCATATAGGAATAACTGTCACTATTTCATTTCTTTGCGTTCAAAGGCATCCTTATGTGTCCTTCTGTTCAGAGACGCTATGGACTGAATGTGTTCCTTCAAAAGTCATACATTAAAGCCTAGTCCCCAGTGTGATGGTGTTTGGAGGTGGGAACTTTGACAAGTAATTAGATCATGAGGGGTGGAACCCTTAAGAATGAGATTAGCGCCCTCATAAGAAGGGGCACAAGAGATGAGCTCTTCCTTGGCTATATAAAGATAGGAGGAGAAGGTAGCTGTCTACAAGCCAGGAAGCGGACTCTCACCAGCAACGAGATCTGCTGGCACCTTGATCTTAGACTCCCTAGCTTCCCAAATTCTGAGGAAAAAAAAAAAAAAAGTTCATTATTTAAGTTACCAGTCAGTGGCATTTGAGTTACAGCACCCCGAACTAAGACAAGAGAGAACCATCCTCCTGACTCAGAATGACCATTCCCTTGTGTTAGAGCTTTAGACCCTATGTAACTAACCTAAGTTACGTATAGTTTAGTTTTGTTCTTTCGTTTTGAACTTCGTAGAGCAGAATATTTCTTTCTCTGTGACTTGTGCCTTTTCTCAACGTTATGTTGTGAACATACACAGCCTTTCCCAAGAATGTAGCATGCAGGTGGGCTTTTTACACCTAGTTCGTAGCTTTCATTTATCTTCTGTTTCTTTCTTTGGCTATGGTGTGCAGTAGCTTGACGTGGGATCTTAGTTCTCAGGCCAGGGGTTGAACCCAGGCCACAGGGGTGGCAACACGAGGTCCTCATTGCTAGACCACCAGAGAACTCCCTAGTTTCCATTTCTATACAAGGATTTCCTGTAGCACGTAGCAGTAGAGTATTCCACACAGTGTGTATTTGTAGTTCATGTATTTACATTTCTGAGCACTGCTCCATGTAACACATAGCTGTAGTTCATTTGTTTTCTTTGCTGTAGAATACTTCGTGTGTGAGCTTTCAACAACTTATTCTCCTTTCTTTCTTTTATTTTTTTTTCTAAAAATCTTTTCAGGGCTGCACCCATGGCATATGGAAGATCCCAGGCTAAGGGTCGAATCGGAGCTACAACTGTGGGCCTACACCACAGCCACAGCAATGCAGGACACAAGCTGAGTCTTCAACCTACACCACAGCTCACGGCACCACAGGATCCTTAACCCACTGAGCGAGGCCTGGAATGGAACCTGCTTCCTCATGATGCCAATCAGATTCATTTCCACTGAGCCACGATGGGAACTCCTGTTCTCCTTTCAGTGGCCACCTTGTTGATTGCCAATTTAGAGATATTATGAATGATGCTGCTAAGAAGATTGTTTTACAGATCTCCTGGTGCTCAGTGTGTAAGGGTTACTCTGAGGCATGTTCTAAGAACTGAAATTGTTAGGTCAGGGAAATGTGTTTCCAGTTTTACTAGCAAATGCCAATCTGTTTTCCCAAGGGGCTATTGATTTTCTCTTCCACCCCTTTCATCTGATAATTCACATTGTTTCATACTTTATTTTTTTACTCCCCCACATTTAAATTTGTTTTACAGTGAGTATGTATGACATTTACTATCAGGAAAGATTTTTTCATACGCATTGTCAAAAAAAATCTATCCTTACAAAGGGAATACACATTATTATCCATTTAAGTATCTACAGAGAGGAGATTTTAATCCTTTGAAACTGACGTGATGGATGTTATTGATGGTTAACTGTGATTTTAAAATGTATTTATAGCTGTTGGCAAAACAAATGGGAAACAAATAATCTCCCCATTCCCAAGTTAAATGATCGCCTTATGTACCTGATGTGATCCTTGCATGGAGCACAGAGTATTTACCAGGAAGTCCCAGATAAATAACTAAGACAAGGAGAAAGATGTGAATTCCATTATCTGATTTGGGGATAGTAAAGAAATTTACTTCTCATTTTTTTCTGTAATAAAACTGCTATACGGCAACTGTGGAGAATTCTTGAATTGTAAGATAAATGGCTGTGATTTTTATAGAGTGTTGGTATTTAAACAGAAGCATGAACTCTTACAGGCTTGAGAAAATAAAGGTCTTGTTCTCTCTGGAGGTCACTCTCTCATCTTGGGAAATGATCTCTTTCTGAAATGTGCACTGCTTTCCTGGTGCTTGGGCTGTGCTGCAAGACCAGTGAGGTCCTGGGAACCTTTGCAGCAGCAAAAGCAATTTGCTTCAAACAGGCACAAAACAATTAGGAGGGATGGGAAAATATCGCCTTATCTTATGATCTAATCCACAAAACAAATACATTGATTTAAATATGCTTACCTATTATAGGAAATAGAAGTTTCTTTTAAGTGTTCTTACTGCATTTGAAATACTTAAAACTTGTTTTAGAAGTTCCCACTGTGGCTCAGCAGATTAAGAACCTGACTAGTATCCATGAGGATGTGGGTTCAATCCCTGGCTTTGCTCCATGGGTTGGGGATCCACCATTGCTGTGGCTGTGGTGTAGGCTGGCAGCTCTGATTCGACCCCTAGCCTGGGAACTTCCATATGGTGTGAATGTGGTCCTAAAAAGCAAAAAACAAAAACAAAAAAAGTTATTTTATATACATCTATCCTGTTGGCCAGTGGACTTTATTTTTCTTTTTGTTTTACTAAAGTATAGGTGATTTACAGTGTTTTGCCAATTTCTGCTGCACTGACCCAGTTTTATTTATACACACACACACACATATGTATTTACACACACACACACACGCGTGCACACACACTCCCTTCCCCCTTTCTTTTATTATCTTCCATCATGGTCTATCAAGAAACTGGATATAATTTCCTGTACTGTCCAGTAGGATCTCAATGCTTATCCATTCTGAATCTAATAGTTTTCATCTACTCATCACAAGCTCCCAGTTCATTCCATTCCTCTCCCCTCCCCCTTGGCAACCACCAGTCTGTTCGCTATGTCTGTGAGTCTGTTTCTGTTTTATAGGTAGGTTCATTTGTGCCAAACTTTAGATTCCACATATAAGTGATATCATGGTCCTTTTCTTTCTCTTTCTGACTTCACTTGATATGATAATCTCTAGTTGCATGCATGTTACTGCAAATGGCATTATTTTGTCCTTTTTATGGTTGAGTAGTATTCCATTGTGTATATGTACCAAATCTTCTTATCCATTTATCTATTGATGGACATTGGGTTGTTTCCGCGTCTTGGCTGTTGTGAATAGTGCTGCTATGAACATAGGGGTGCATGTACCTTTTTGAATTGTAGTTTTGCATGGATATATGCCTAGGAATGGGATTGCTGGATCATATGGTAGTTCTGTAGTTTCCTGAGGAACCGCCATACTGGTTTCCATAGTGGTTGTACCAATTTACATGCCCAGCAGGAGTGAAGAAGGGTTCCCTTTTATCTACAATCTCTCCAGCATTTTCTTATTTGTAGACTTATTAATGATGGGCATTCTGACCGGCATGAGGTGGTACCTCATTGTAGTTTTGATTTTCATTTCTCTAATAATTAGTGCTGTTCAGCAGTTTTTCATGTGCCTACTAGTCATCCATGTTGGACTGTTTTTTTAAAATTACATATCTCATCAGGTAAATATTTATACCAAACTCTCAATATACATATATTCATACATTAGCTACTTATATGATTGAGCTAGTATAATTAAAAGTATAAAACATACATGAAATAGAAATTTCAAAAGATTGAAAAAAGTGTAAATAAATATTATTTTTAAAATTTTCTTTAATGCTATTAAATACTACTATGCTACTCACAAAAATTAGCTGAATGTATAATAAAATGAATGTGCTTTTTAAAAAAAATCTCTTGTTTTGCACTTCATGATATAGAAACTTAAGCTTGGGTTCCAGATGATGTTTATTTGATTCTAGATTTTTAAGGCTATTATAGCTGAAAAATTTATTTCGCATATATACATAGATCTAAATGGGTCTGTTTACCAAGTAGTAAAACATTTTTCAGTCTCATCCCCAATTTTCCAAAAATTTGTTCAAAATATGGAAATTAAATGTAAACTTCTCCTGATGCTAAACATAGTAGGTGCTACATTTTAATAATATTAAGTAGTAAATTCATCTTCCATCAACTCTCTTTATTTGAAAATTCTTAAAGGCTCATTTTCAAGTTTTTTTAGTTGTACAAATATGAAAGTTTTTAAGTGACTTATTTATATCACTTTCAATGACAAAAATCCCATAAATTTGGAGATATTTTTAAACATCAAAGTTCTCTTTTCATAGCATGAATTTTATTTAAAAGATATGTTACTTGTTAAAATATCATCCTCACGTTAAAAGTACAGATTAACTATGTTAATTTTTCATAAATATTTTCAGGGTACCATTGCTAATGACTAATTTTCATCAGATTCAAAGATTGGCAAAGTTGACACTTTATTTTTTGTAAGAGAAAAATATCCAACTCATCCTTTAAATGATAAAATCCTTTTAAGTACTTTGCTGTGTGACAGCCAGTGAAGCTCTGGGTCCTACAAAAGATTTTTGTATATTCACTCCTCATGCCATTAAATATTATAAATATTCGTCCATGTTTTAAAAACTTCCCTTTGGTGATGCAAAGCTGGGGCCACAACCCAAAGCAAGGGCCCCACTATAGTCCGGTTTCAGGGCTTACTATTCATATTTTGTTATAGGAGATTGGAGTTACGTAACAGTGGTAACATCTTGTAGCAGTTTATTCATTTTATTTGCCTCAATCCTTTGCCGTAATGGCTTGCCTGTAAATGAGGAAATGGATGCATTCCATAAGCAAGGCTATCTCTGCGTTCTTAATGCAAATTCCCTTCCCTATTCCAGTCACAGGCAGCTATCTTTAGCGGCTCACAAAAAAAGTATTCTGTGTATATTTTCATTACTGAAACAGCACATAGCAAATACCATAAGCTGAGACATACCATGATCCATAGTTTCATCCAAAAGAACAAGTCTTCCACAATGTGTGATTTGTGACTTGTTTCTTTCAGTCTTTGGCAATATTTTCTCTCTCTCAGCAGTATTTGCTGAAAAATAAAATGGTTTTAAGTTGTGTCTCTGTTGTTTTCAGTGCATTATGGCAGTTCATTTTTACTGCTGCAGGAAGGAGAGTTTCCTCATTGGTACATGACACTTGGTTTTCATGATGAAAACCTCAAGAGACTCCTAAACATTTGCCATAAGGTTTAATAGAGAAATTTGATAAAATACTACACTGCATATGGCATGACTTAGAATATGATAATTTTAAGGGATGTTTATGGCACGACTTAGAATATGACAATTTTAAGGGATGTTTATGTCTTGGTTGTTCATTTTTGGGATGTTGCTATTGTCATAGCTTTATACAATCACTAATATCTTAAGGCACAGAATGCCCTTAGATTGAGATTAATGTTTTATCAAATACGCATACACACATACGTATTCCAAGTACTCCTCTTGACTTATTTTGAATTATCAGATGGTAATTGCTTCTAAGGTGTTCTAAGTTCTTGTATATGGAGCGACAGGTGTCAGCTCTACCATTTCAATATTTGCTTGAGCTTGGATGAGTCATATTAGCTGCAATCTGTAGGGTTTTTTTTTTGCAAGAATCTTTTAAAGACATTTGCCCATATTGTGAGAGTGACCTTCCTTTAGTTTTGTTAAAACGAAATGATGTAATTTTGAATCCACTTAAATGAGCCCGAGGAAACGGAGCCCTGCAATTAGATGTAATACAATCAAAGAGAAGAGATTTGAAAATATTATTGTTAACCCTCTAGGTATAAAAAATTTCCTCCCTTTCTTTGTTCTGTCCTTAATGATCGGTTATCTCTAGTATCTAATTCATATCCAGTGAATTACTCATTTACCTAGTCGGTAAATTGTTTTCAGAATCTTGAAGGTGTAATACTATTCTTCCAGTAAGTTTTTAACTTAGCACCTCATTCTAAAGAATTTAAAGACAGAGTCATTCTTTTTTTTCTTTTTCTTTTTTAGGGCCATACCTGCAGCATATGGAAGTTCCCAGCCTAGGGGTTTAATCCAAGCTACAACTGCTGGCCTGTGCCACAGCCATAGCAACATGGGATCCAAGCAGCATCTGTGACCTACACCACAGCTCATGGCAATGCTGTATACCTAACCCACTGAGTGAGGCCAGGGATGGAACCCGCATCTTCATGGATACTAGTGGGGTTCTTTTCTGCTACGGCACAATGGGAACTCCAAAAACACAGTTATTCTCATCTTATAATTTTATGGCTGACTCTACACCTATTTTTCTATTTTTAAAATATTCTTGATTATATAGTTAATATCCATTCCTTATAGAAAATTTCGAAGACCGAAAGTGTAAAGAAGGAAATTTAAAAGGCCCATTACTCTGACCCCATGGAGAGACATCTCTGGTGACTTTTTTGTGAATAAACTTCTAGCTATTAAACTATGCACATACATATTTATCAACATATAAACATATGGATATATTTATAATATCTGCATTTATACACATGTTAAAATAAAAATCATGCTGCAATGATTGTTTTGCAGCTATTTCTTAACATACTATACAAATCTAGTAATAAGATTTTCTGTAAGTTATTCTTCTCTCTCTAGTCTGTCCCCACTTATATAATTTTTAGCAAGTCTTGAGTCTTGCTATTTTGTATGAGTGTAAGTCAAGTTACTGAACTCCACAAGAATCTGGCTTAACTTTGCAGCTAGGCCATCATTTACAAAAAGGCATCCAGAGGGCATGTCATGACAAATTACTTATAGATTTTTAAATCAAAACACAGGAGAAACATTTTATTGATCTTTGTACATTCTTGTGATATGAGCATATCTATTTATGATTATGAAAGGTCTTGTAAGTCAGTAAAATATTTTTAATTTGGATACCTCGAGTGAAATCAGGTTGATGTTTTAGGGCACAGGGGCTGTAGTTTATTTCTCACTCAGCAACTTCAGAAAAGTTTTAGAGTTTTCTAAAGCCATCCCACAAAAAAGTCTTACACTGATGGAGGCAGAGTTCTACATGCTTTAGTAAATGACAAGACCAAGTAGAAATCTGAAGGAAAATTATTTACTGGCATGTAGTGACAAGAAGTGAACTAATTATGATAGCGAGGTGCTGTTATATTGATTGAGAGATTCACGTCAGGCTCTCCCAAAGAATTGATTTTTCGATTCAAAAATGTACCCCCACTTCGCATATAAAATATATCTCTATTTCTAAACCCAACTCATTTACAAAAGGACGAGAGATAAGTGGTAAGATGAAGAACAGTCCTACTATGGAAACTGAGTTAAATGAGGGTTGAATTAGGAAATGGAATTGAAGGAGAATCTTCTTTCTATGACTGAGGACCTTGACATTTTTTATATCACTTACCACATAAAAGTACCTGCAAAATGGAAGGTCTAATATTTTCCAATTGCAAACATAAACAGGCACTAAAAATTTATAATGAGTTTAAACTATCATGTACATACAGAGTGCCATTTAGTTGCTAATGATACACTTTATGTATCATTTCCAGAGGGAAATTTAAAGTAAAACATAGTTCTTCTGTTTCCCCTTTCATCTTTTTTTTTCTCTTTAGCTTTATGCATTTTTTCTTTTTCTTATATTTTTAAAAGTTTGGTAAATTTGATATGTTACAGTTTGTAAATTTAAGGTGTCCAACATGTTATTTTGATACATTTATATATTTTAATTGTCACTTTATTTAACAACTTGAGGGCTGCCCTCCCTGCCTTCTACCTGCCACAAGTTCGGGACCAGAGCAAGGGTCCCTGATGAAACTGATCAACCTGTAAGAACCTCTACTAAGAGCGGCATCCCTAGTGCATGTCCCCTGAATTTCTCTTTATAATAGAAGTTAGCTTTGCCAAGCAATATGTATTTAATATTGAATTAAGAAGGGTTATCCTGGAGTTCCCATCATGGCTCTGCAGTTAACGAACCTGACTAGCATCCATGAGGATTCGGGTTAGATCCCTGGCCTCACTCAGTGGGTTAGGTGTTGCCGTGTTGCTGCGGCTGTTGCTTAGGCTGGCTGCTACAGCTCCGGTTCGACTCCTAGCCTGGGAACCTCCATATGCCACAGGTGTGGCCCTAAAAAGACAAAAAAAAAAAAAAAAGAATGGGTTATTCTGACAAAGTCACCTCCTTTTTCCTCTCTGTTAAATACTTTACATGAGCAATTATTGCTCAAAGATGGATCAAACATAGTCCATGTTGGCTGGTCCACATGCTTGAAAATACCTATGTGACAAAGATGGAGGACATTATATTTATTAGGTTTCTCGAAGTTGACAGACTTTCGCTGAGGATGATATGAACAAGCAGTTACCAAACTGAATTCTTAAGGGGTGGGCACTGCTAACACTAGTTTTCATGCAAGTGTGGCATGATGCTTAATTGCTGGGTGACCATCTTAGAATGACTGAGCATGGGATCTAGAAAAATTATAAAAATGACCCCCTTGTTGATAGCAATAGCAGGGCTATCTGGGTAACGAGCCATGCTACACTTGGAAATGGGCTTCTATAGGATAAAGATGGAAAACCCCGCCTACTTCTCTTTAATTTAATCTTAAGGCACTGTCTGCATTGCTCCCTATGACTTTCAGTGTTGGTTGATAACTTCGGCAGTTTCTGAAGAACTTTGAAGCCGGGTGTGTTCGTAGACAAAGAGAAGCAAGGTATCACAGAAATAAGATTAGTGAGTGAGGGGTAGAGGTGAATGAACTTGGGACATGCATCCAGAGGAGAAAACTTCTGCTTTCTTTTTCTGGACCCTTACAGATCATTCTCTTTCTTTTCAGTTTCTCCATTTGCTGACATTTTGGAAACCGAAGCCAAAAGCAATATATCACATAAGCAGCTCCAGGCATAAGGCTGTTTCAAACCAAAATTGATTTTTTTAAAAAAATCGTTAATCAAGTAGGAATGGCATGTTGTGAATATTTGCAGGGAGTAAATTTGCTAGTGCTTTCAGATTAGCCAAGCCTGGGGATTGTGTGGTACTTTGCTTTCATTTTGATCCTTGGTCAAAACAGAACAGCCCTGCATATAATTTATAACCAAAATGAAGCCGCGAACTGAGCAGACATTCATTATAAGTTCTTTTATTAAACTCTTAATGTTTGGTGGTCCAGATCTGTAATTAGATCGTACATGTGGAGTCTGCCATTACATTTGAGGGGGAGAAAGTAAAAGCTTTGAAAAACACACACATGAAGAAATAAGAAAGAGTAAGATGCCATGATTTTCCTTCCATAAAAAAAGCTGCCATATGATGGACCTGATTTTGGAGGAAAACCAAGAGAAACGGCTCCTTTGATTGTTGCACGTTTGTCCTCTTGAGTTCTTCACTTTCATCATACAGAGGTGACTGTTTCCCCTGGATCGGTCTGCTCTCGCCCCATCACCAGTGGTGACCTCTCTGTAGGCATTTCCTAGCAGTTAATGACCGGCTAGTTTAAGGGCCCTGGGCTTTGCCTCAGGCTCTTAACTAGCATCTCGTTAACTGGCAGGAAATGTGCTTCCTTTCTGTTGCTTACTTTTATATATTCTTAATAGAACAGAAGGTGCCTTGGCTGAAGTAGACAATGTTATACCTTCAGCATCTCATTTGTAAATAACCCTGTTATGAGTAATAGGAAGTGATCCAGCTGGTTGTAAAAAGACACACGTTTAATGGGCAACTCCTGGTGGACTAATGGTTTTGCTTGAAAAAACATCGCACCTGCAGGACACATTGCTCCAGTTCTTGTTCTGAACATAATGAGCCTGCATTCAAGCAGGGATGCACATGAATCTCTTTGGGAGTATAAACCTTGAAATATACAAGAGAAAAGAAAATCTTAAAAAACAGATCTAGCTCATTTTTCTCCCTAGAGACTAACATTATACTGTCTGAGCATCATTCTTTTCCCAGGTTCAGTAATTTCCAGGTACAAGGTAGAGCCACTTTTCTATATAGTGCAATGTCCCTTTAACATCTTACACCTGGTCCACACACGTTATGAATATACTCCGGGAGTGTAGCCACTGTGGCCTCTGTTGGCCATTCCCACTCTGTCTTTTGCCGACACTGGAGTAGTATATCTAATACACTACATGATGGCATTTATTTCATCAAAATTTGATTCCCATTTAACTTGACAGCCTAGCGTTTTATGCTGATTGATTGTAGTTGAACAAACATTTCTAGGGCACTCCCCACAGTTCCAGGCTTATTCCATAAACATCTAATATCCTCAGAAACCAGGCGCAGTATCAACATCCCATGCTATTCCCCGAACATAGCCTGACACCTGGCTTTGGCTATTCTAGCGCAGTCAGTAAGGTTATGCATTCTCATGGCGGAGTGACAGAATCTCAAGCTCAGTGACTTAGGCAAGTTACTTACCCTTTCTGTGCTTCACCTTCCTCATTTGTAAATGTTGGAAGAGAGCATTATCCACCTCATGACGGTATAACTCTCAAGTGAAATATCCTGTGTTAAGTATCTGATGTATTTCCTGGCTTCTTATGAGCGTCAAAAATGCTAATTTTATCATTTACGGTAGGTGCTTAATGGATTCGGGTTCTCCAGAGAAACAAAACCACAGACAGGATATGTGTATGTATACAGATTTATTTTAAGGAACTGGCTCACCATGGCTGTAGAGGCTTGGCTAGTCTAAAATCTGATGGGGGAGGATGGCAGATCGGAGACTCAGGGAAAAATTGCAGTTTGGCTCCAAAGGCAGTCTGCTGGCAAAGTTCATTATTGCTCGAGGAAGTCATCATTCTTTGTTCCATGATGCCCTTCCACTGACTGGACGAGGCCCACCTGCATGATGGCAGCTGATCTGCTTTACTCAAAGTCCACCAAGGACATGCTCATCTCACCTTAGAGAAAACACCTTCTTGAAGCAACCACAGTCTTTGACAAAATATCTGGGCACTGTGGCCCAACCAGGTTGAAATACAATTAACTATCCCACTTAAATCAGTTGAATGGAACTAACGAGCACCTCAGATGGATAGTGTCATGCAATACTGAGCTTCTGGAGACATATACCATCTCCTAGTAAGGCTGGAATATTGGAAATGTGGACGTCCTTTGACTTAACACTTCTGCAAGGCCCTAGGCCTCTAAATCCAGGTCTTTTAGCCTGGGTCCTCTCTGCTCCTGTGACTTAGGGTGTGTTCTTGTTCGGCGTTCCTGTTGGCCTTTGTTTCAGGCCTCTCTAGGCAGCTATTCAGCTCTCTTAGACTTTCCTGGGCTGTAGCTTTTTTTTTTTTTTCTTTTTCTTTTTCTTTTTTTTTTTTTGGTCTTTTTGTCATTTCTTGGGCTGCTCCCGCAGCATATGGATTTTCCCAGGCTAAGGGTCTAATCGGAGCTACAGCCACCGGCCGACGCCAGAGCCACAGCAACGTGGGATCCGAGCCGCATCTGCAACCTACACCATAGCTCAACGCCGGATCGTTAACCCACTGAGCAAGGCCAGGGATCGAACCCGCAACCTCATGGTTCCTACTTGGATTCGTTAACCACTGCGCCGCAATGGGAACTCCATGGGCTGTAGCTTTTACCTCTGCCCTTTCGAGAGCCACAGGTATTTCTGAGGGGGAATATGTTAGTATGACCAGCTCCATAGAATAATCTGAAAACAGCAACACCAATCTACCCATAGCCTTCGTCAGGCCACTGGAACAGTCATGCAGTTTGGAAACTACACACAAAAGTGCTTCATCAAGGGGACGTGTGGGACCGAGGTCCAGCTCATGCCGCTTAGCCCTAAACGGGATGGTGTCTACCACAGAGGAAGGGCAGAACTGTGCCTTTCCAGAGGAGGCATCTCTTTTCTAATTTTCCTTAAAGTACCAGAAAGACTGACCTTAGGAGGCCAAATTACATCAAACCAACCCCATAAGCAAAGTTGTGTTTTCTGTACATTAAGTCTACCTTCAGTGATTTGACTTTGTGATGGGGTCAAGTGACTATCCAACCCCCTCCCTCTATTCATGACCCTTTCCTCCCCTACCCCCTCTCCTCTGACCCCTAACAACACTGACCCCCAGAGAAAGGAGTCCTGACTTCACCTATGAGCATACACTTGCCTTCTTTGTTCACCACCGTGTGTGTTATCTTCTGTATTCCTTTCATCTGTACTGTTAACGTGTTTTCATTTTAGAGCTGTTAACACCAAAATTCATAATTATTTAAACGCCTGACTTAACTAAGTCAGGCCTGGCCTTCTGACACTTTGTTCCCAGGTTTCTCAACCTTGCACAGTGGCATCCTAGGCCAGGTCATTCTTGCTCATGGAGGGTTGTCCTTTGCATTATAGCAGCACCCTGAGCCTCCACCCACCAGGTTCCATAACCCCTTCCCCCCCAAGTTGTGGCAAAAAAAAAAAAAAAAGTTTCCAAATATTACTGGCTGTCTGAAAGCAAAATCACCTTGAGAGCTGCCTTTTTTACTTGGCCCTCATTCCAACACAACCAGAGAGGTATGTTCTTGTAGTAGTTTGCTTCGGCTGCTCTCAGTGCCACAGATTGGGTGGCTTAAACAACAGAAGTGTATTGTCTGATGGTTCTAGAGTCTAGAAGTCCAAAGTTAAGGTGTAGGCAGGGTGGCCTTCTTCAGGGGCTCTGAGGGAAAGGTTTGTTTCAGGCCTTCCTCCTTCGCTGACATCCTTATGGATGTCCACATTCTCTGTATGTCTTTTCACATTGTCTTCACTCTTAAGTGTCCCAATCTCCCCCTTGCATGAGGATGCCAATCCAATTAGAGTCATTCTAATGAGCTCCTTTTAATTCTACTACCTCTCTAAAGATCCTATATTCAAATAAGTTCACTTATTTGAAGTGACTGGGGTCTAGGACTTTCACATGTGAATTGGGATGGGGGAATAATTCAATTCATCATCGTTCCAAAAATATTTATTTTAAAAAGTTCTTGGTGCTCTTATTGTGACTCGGTGGGTTAAGAACCCCATATGATGTCCCTGAGGATGTGGGTTTGATTCCTGGCCTTGCTCAGGGGGTTAAGGTTCCAACGTTGCTGCAAGCTGCAGTGTAGATCTCACAGATGCAGCTCAGATCTGGGGTCACCGTGGCTGTGGTGTAGGCCTCAGCTGCAGCTCCGATTCGACCCCTAGCCTGAGGAACTTCCATATGCCTCAGGTGCGGGTGTAAAAAGAAATACAAAAAGTTCTTTCCTTATTTACCCAGTACCTTAACCTCCACCTCTTTCCAAAGAGACACTGAGGCTAGAATAAGTGGGTCTTAACACTTGACACATAACTCAGTGGTGCAGTTGAACGAATGTTCAAAAGCAAATGACTTCTTAAAATGTAGTGAGAGTGAAGTCACTAAAAGCCAGTGTAAATAATATAAAGCAAGACTGTATGAGGACAGTTAAATTGATACACAGGGAGGATAATTAGGCTAAAAGTTTCAGTTAGAAAAAAAAAACTATTACCTTTAAAGGAGATTATGGATTGGCTCATATGTAGAGTAGTGCTAAAACGGAGAACTACAAGTTCTATTTCTAATTTACTTTACTCAGCCATGTTGAGATGAAGTGGTGATGGAGAAAGCATTTCTCAGGGGCATGCATTCTGTAGTTTTTAGTAGACTTTAAAGAGCTCTTATACTCCAGTGGAAGTCACTGAAATGAAAGCTTGCCTGGAGTTGTATATCAAGGGAAAGATTGGAAGTAAGCCAGGGGACATCCTACCAAGACAGGGTATGTGTTCACTGTGAAGCACAGCACAAAAAAGAGGGGGTAGGGTAGAAGTTGCAAGAGGTCTAAGCCGTGCTTACATGAAGCAAAAACTGGACTTCATGACCCTCTAGAGATCCTGGAAAACCGTCTTGGATTCTGAAGAAGTAGTGGCCACATCACACACAGTACACAGTTTTATACTGCGGTTTTGCACTGTTTATGGGAGTGTGTTGCTTCAGTGATTTATAATAATGTGCCAAGATGATGACACTGGGGGAATATCATTCATAGCACTCACTTTGATTTAGACCGGCATTAATGGCCTCTTCAAGAAAATGTGCTGAATGGTATGGGACTTGGGGGAGTCTTTGTCTTGTTCTTTTTTAGGGATGTTCCTATTGGTTCACCTAATTGTCATTCAAGGAGGAATTTTTTTTTTTTTTTCCTCCTGGGTTCCACCTTCACCCTTTTGCCAACACTGTTGTTACCTCTTTGAAGTGTCACTTAATGATAAAGGCTTAGAATGACAATATAAGCGGGACCTTTGAGAACCACAGAACTTTAACTTAAATAAATCTACCTACAGCTGGGCCCAAATATTTTTAAAATAAAAATCTTTCCTATCGTATCAAATATACAGCAGCATTCAAAGTCTTCCATGTGTTGTACTTGTATTTAATAATGTGCTGGTGCACAGTTCTCCTTCCACGGAGTTTCTGGCTCTTTCTCAAACGTAAGCTTGTCTGATCCCTGTGTACACCTTTGAGATGTCACTGTTTCCTCTGTGAGGCTGACCAAGGTCACCTGTATGAGGAATATTGCAGGGTACAAGTGCTGGTGAACTTCCTCCAAAGCACCATCTTCTCCTTTCCATACCTGATCTCTGTGTCTGCATGGTTTACCTTTTTCTTGCTTGAAGCACTGATAAAGCAGCCTAATTTTTTACTCTTAATTCTGGGCTCTGGCCCTGGGTACCTAGTCTTCCCTTTTCCTCTCCAGCAAGGAACGTCTTTGCAAACACAGGGCAAGAAAGAACTGTTGGATTCAGGACACTTATGTCCTGACTTTCTGGTCCAAGTACCTATTTGGGCCTGCCTGTCGTCCAACTTGGACCGTTCCGGCCAAACACCGTAAAGGACTTCTCCATTCCTTCCTGAGAAAAAGGTTCATAAAAATAGAATGCCATATCATCATCTGTTATATATTAAAGGTGAAATTGGAAGTTATTTCAAAAAAGATAATAAGCTCCATCAAGAGTTATTCAATGACTTTAAGCATTTGTCTTAGTTTGAGTTGCTATAACAAAAATACCATAGGGGTCCCTGCTGTGGCCTAGTGGGTTAAGAATCTGACTGTAGCAGTTTTTGTTGCTGCAGTGGTACGGGTTCGATCCCCGGCCCGGCACAGTGAATTAAAGGATCTGGTATTGCTGCAGCTGTGGTGTAGGTTGCCGCTGCGGCTCAGATTCAATCCCTGGCTGCAGAGCTTCCATAGGCTGTGGGTATGGCCATTAAAAAAATATATATATGTATATATATCCTAGATGGGATGACTTCAAGGTCAAACATCTGTTTCTCACAGTTCTGGAGACGGGAAGCCTGAGATCAAGATGCTGATGTGGTTCTTGAGGAGAGCCATTCCTGCTGTATCTTCACTGGCAGAAAAAGGGCTCTTCCTCTTTCTATGGACACTAATTCCATCATGGAGGTGCCATCCCCATACCTTATCTAAACCTCACTACCACCCAAAGGCTCCACCTTCAAATACCATTACATTGGGGACCAAGGCTTTAACACATGCATTTTGTAGGGACACAGACATTCAGTCCACAACAAAAAATCTTGAAAGTTGCATTGTAGCCTCAGTATACTGGCCATGGCCGTGTGCTCAGTGGGCACAGTTCCAGTTTGATGGATTACCTATCCAGCACTGCTTATCCTTTGCTCCTGTGGAATCCTAAATCTGAGAGAGAAATTGGCCTTCTGAAGGCTTAATCCAACCTCATTTCATTTAGCTAGAAAATTAGGGGGAAAATTAATTTTCAGTGTTTAAAAATAGATCTCTCCTAGAAATGTAAATATTAATCTTCTTTTGAAAAATTAATAAAAATTAAATATTAGTTAAAAATGAATTGATAACAATGTTGGGCTGTTATTGTCTCATGCCACAGGTGGCCGAGCTCTCTGCAGATTTGATTTCTGCAGCTTGTCACAGGTCCACTTTCACTCATTTACGTTTCCTTCCTGGGTGACAAAGCATTATGTCCCCCAGCAGAGGGATTTCCTGGAAACTCTTGGCTAAAGTTACTACCTGGATTTAATTATAATTGCACTTTTTTTTATGTCTGAAGACATTAAACAGGCATGTTTTCATGTTTTCTTATGTTCCCTATAATTGAATCATCTCTTAATATTAAATTGATCCCATGTCTTCCCTCTCTGAGCTCCTATCGTCAAACCTTTTAGCATGCTTCTCTAGTTGTAAAATTCTAGTGTAATATAATTGGCAAGTTTCTACATTTTTTTTTTTCTTTTTAGGGCCTCACCTGTAGCATATGGAAGTTCCCAGGCTAGGAGTCGAATCAGAGCTGCAGCTGCCAGCCTATGCCACAGCCACGGCAATGCCAGATCCGAGCCATGTCTGCGAAACTATACTGAAGCTTGTGGCAACGCCGGATCCTTAACCCACTGAGTGAAGCCAGGGTTTGAGCCTGCGTCCTCATGGACACAACGTCAGGTCCTTGATCTGCTGAGCCACAATGGGAACTCCACATTTTTAAAAAAGTTCCTTATCTTTTAATGAAATGAAAATATTAAAATTCTTTCTACCCTTTCTCAGGCAAATACAAACATTTGTATTTTTGTTATTTATATTTTCTAGTCTGTCCTAAGACAGTCATTCTAATACCCTCAGAATTTCAGATTCAGAAATAAAAGGCACTGGACATTTCAAGGTTTTGTACTTATAATTCTAGACCATAATATGTACCTTTATGTCAAGGGAAAATTTTATTTCCATTTAAATTACAATCTCAAATATTACAAGATAAAAGTTGCAGTTGCTGGATAAAACTCTGCTTTGAAATAACTGCAGAGAGAGGAGCAAGAGGTGCCAGGGCTGGAGATGTCAGATGTGGGAGTCTTTTTCTGTCCGGGTGGAACAACTGCAAACTTGCCGAAGAGAGAACAATGGTGGTTTTGGTGGGGGCGTGTGTGTACGTGTGTGTGAAAGTATGCCTGTACTTCCTTTCCAGTAGACATACTTGTCAGATGTTGCTTTAAATGTGGCCCTGTCTGGACATTGCAGATGGGCGACCGCGAAACAAAGAAATAGGGACTTTGATTTTACGTAAATCATTTTATTAATTGGGGATCAGGTGGTGTCTTCCAGGAAGTAAGCAAAGGGCAAATAGTATTTATGGGAGTTCCCGTCATGGCCCAGCAGAAACGAATCCAACTAGGAACCATGAGGTTGCAGGTTCAATCCCTGGCCTCGTTCAGTAGGGTAAGGATCTGCCTTTGCTGTGAGCTGTGGTGTAGGTCATAGATGTGGCTCGGATCTGGCACTTCTGTGGCTCTGGCGTAGGCCGGCTGCTGTAGCTTCCATTAGACCCCTAGCCTGGGAACCTCCATGTACCGCAGGTATGGTCCTAAAAAGCAAAAAAAAAAAAAAAAAAAAAAAAGAAAAAGAAAAAAGAAAAATACTATTTATAGAAGCTAGTCAGCGTACAATATGCATGCTATAGCTTTGACCCCATGTGGAAAGAGCAGACAACCTGTTTCAAGTTATATTAGGAAACTAAGCACTTCTTGAGCTAGCAGCTTGTCAAATTTGATGACTTCAAGTATAAAATAAGAAGAAAAGTAGTCTTTCTTTAATGATGAGCTTCCCTCACCCCCCCCCATTCTTCCAACTACCCTACAAATCTATGTAAGGCTCTGCAATGTCCTTCTTGCAGTTAATTTCTTTTCTGAATTTAATCATAATATGATGGTTGTCTCTATATAATTTTTGTTAACTAACACAAAACTCCAGTCAAGCTTGTTAAACTTTATATTAATACATACATTTAACTCAATGTTGTTTCTATGTGGAGCTGGCCCAATTGCTTAGTTGTCCAGAGCCTAGGCTGAATGCTTTGGCCTCAGTAATTATTGTCTATACTGTCTGAATTTGTTATATAATTACTTGATATTCTGCTTCATTTTGACTGTTTAGACTTGGCCTTTGAGCCCTTGGCATTTTGCTCACAGGAAGGAATTTATAAACGTGTTCCTTGGCTGATAAATGTAATAGTGCATGATGGCGTGAATCCTAATTAGAGCATCACACATCTCTCATACGTTAGGGTCAAGAGCTTTTAAGTATCAGAGTAGTGTGTTTATCTCATTAGTATATGCAGCTTTGGAATTGGTTATTGCAATAATAACAGTTGGTTTTTTTTTAATTAGGGTAATTAAAACTTGTAGTGTTTCCTTTTTATGTTGGGTAAACGTTAGTTTTTTTAAGTGTAAGTTAGTTTAAAATTAGTCTTTTGGGTTTTCATTTTCCGAAATCCGTGGCTGTCCTTTGTAAATAGGCAGTTTTATAGGAAAGGCCAGAATGCTTAAGGCAGATATGACATAGTAGAAAGAGAGAAGTCAAGACCTATGTTAAGTGGGAAATAAGCTCGGATATAAACAGCTCTTTATCTCTGAGGATTATTTTGAAAATGTCTTTCTTTTTCCTTGGTGTGCTTATGCTGCCCTTGATTTCTCTAACATTCTCCCCCCTGAGTTCGATAAGATTAAAGCAGGAAATTGTTTGGCTAAAGTGATTTTTATATATATTTACTTTGTGGTGGAAGGACACCTATGTCTCTATTTACCTATCAACAGGTATGTGATAAACATTTACCATATTCAGTGATATGCTGGATACTGTGGAGGGAAACAGAGGTGTTCTAAACAGCATTTCCTAGGTTCGGGAGTTTACAATCTGATGGTGGGAGAGCTGGGATTACCTGGGGGTGGGGTGGGGATGGGGGCGTGTGGATGATAAACACATCTGGGTGACTTGTTAAAAGAACTTTAACTTTGAGCAACAAAATAAAGACTGAGAATATTATTCTGATCCTAAGAATAAAATATAACTATCTGACAGACAGTACTCCCATAAATAGATTATTGACTGCATAGGAGAGAGGGACAGATCCTCCTTACAGAGGAATTCCAAATAATGGATGTAGACAATCCCTTTCCAGGAGGTGGAGCTTAATTCCTCTCCCTTTGAGTGTGGGCTGGACTTAGTGACTGGCTTCCAAAGAACAGGGTATGGAAAGGGGGAAATGATGACTTTACAATTAGAGAGACCTGGAAAACTTCACCTTCACCAAGGGATCAAGGCTCACAAGGTCAGTGACAAGTCACGTTGATATCGTGTACTCATGCTATGTTAAGTTGAGAAGGGGTTTTACCTGGGCTGCCCTAACAAATTACCATAGGCTCAGGGGCTTAGAATACATTTATTTTTTCACAGTTCTGGAGGCTGGGGAGTTCAAGATCAAGGTGACAACAGGTTTGGTGTCTGGTGAGGGTCCACTTCTTAGTTGCTGGTGGTGGTCTTCTGGAGGTAGCCTCACATGGCTGAGATATTCGCTCTCTAATGCCTCTTCTTTAAAACTTTATTTTTTAGAGCAGCAAAATTTAAAGGAAGGTAGAGATTTTATTTTTTTTAATATCCCATACCCTCACACATACATAACCACCATCATTATCAACACGGCACAAGAGTTCTACACTTTTTAACAACTGAACCTGTGTTAATGCATCATTATCACCCAAAGTCCATAATTTACATTTGGGTTCACTTTTGGTGTCGTACGATCTATGGGTTTGGACATGTGTATAATGACATGTATCTGCCGTAGTATCGTAAAGAGTAGTTTCACTGGCCCAAATCCTCTGTATCTTCTGTTTCTTTTTGAAGGGCACTAATCCCACTATGAGGGCTGCACCCTCATGACCTAATTACTTTCCAAAGGCCCCATCTCCAAATATTATCACATTGGCAATTGGGCTTCTCCATATGAGTTTTGGGGGGACACAAACATATTCTTTTTAAAAAAATGTTGTTTCCCATCATGGTCTGTCCTAGGAGATTGGATAGAATTCCCTGTGCTATACAGTGGAAACTTATTGTCTATCCGTTCTAAACGTAATAGTTTTTCCTTTTTTTTTTTTTTTTTGCCTTCTTTGTCCTTTTAGTGCCACACCAGTGGCATATGGAGGTTTCCAGGCTAGGGGTCTAATCGGAGCTGTTGCTGCCGGCCCAAGCCAGAGCCACAGCAATGCCAGATCTGAGCTGCATCTGTCACCTACACCACAGCTCACGGCAATTCCAGATCCTTAACCCACGGAGCGAGGCCAGGGATCAAACCCGCAATCTCATGGTTCCTAGTCGGATTGTTTCCATTGTGCCATGATGGGAACTCCTAAATGTAACAGTTTGCATCTGTTAACCCCAAACTTCTAGGCTATCCCACTCCCTCCCCAAACATTTAAGTCAGAGCAAAATGCCCTCTTTCCTCTGTGGTATTTTTCCCATTCTTTCACTCTAACCTCGAGAAAGCAACAGACAAATCAAAATTGAAGGACCTCCTACAAAATACCTGGCCAATATTTTTTAAGATTCTCAAGATCATAAAAAGCAAGAAAGACTGAGAAACTTTTACAGATTAGAGGAGACTAAAGAAACCAGACTAAATGCAACATGGTAAGCTGTTTTATGTCCTGGGACAGGGAACAAACACTAGTGGAAAAACTCATGAACTCTGAATATAGTTTATAGTTTATTATTAGTTTTGTACCAATGTTAAATTTTTAACTTTTACCAGTGGAACCCTCATTAATATTAGGGAAACTAGGAGAAAGCATGTCTGTACTTTCTGAACTGTCTATGCAGATTTTTCCAAAATTTTAAAATTATTTCAAAAGAAAGTATTTTTTTAAAAGAACATCATCATTGAACAACTTAGTAACAACGTGTTACCGTGAGGATGCTGGTTTTCAGAGGAAGGCCAGATCACCACAATCAGGTAGAGATGGATTCTGGAAGGAGTGGGCCATATGACAGGTCCTGAAAGTTGGATAGGACTTGAAGCCCAGTCACTGATTCTTCCAAACCAAAAGATTTTGTTCCAAATATACTTTCAGACTTTTAAATAAAAAGAGATTCTCATAGACACTACCTCAAGTGATTCTAATACCACCAACGCAAAGTGATTTTTGTCTTAAATTTGGGAGCCCGGAAACCATCTAATTCCTCTCAAGCTGCCTTTTATTCAGAGTCCCCAGCTGTTGCCCAAATTGAAGTTTCTTTTGATCACCAGGACATTTCTTTTCCAATTTTTCTGAGACTTTATGCCCCATCATCCCTCTGTCCAGATAGTCCACTGTGCTCTCTGAAAGTAAGACCACCACATTCTTAGCTTGACCTCAGAATGTTTCTTTCGCCTCAAGGCTGTTGCTTAAATAAGGCTTCTTCCAAAAGCACAGCTTATTAAACTTCCTCCAGTGTGTTCTCTTCTTTCCTTATTAGAACAAATTGGTGAGGTAACTAAAAGAGATCGTGACATTCAGGACCAGATCATTTTGTGGCCAATTCTTTCATGATTTTATATATTTATGTATTTTTTATTTTTTGTCTGCTCCCATGGTATGGGGAAGTTCTTGGGCCAGGGATCAAACCTGTGCCACAGTAGACTCCAACCCGTTTTAGTGACAATGCCATATTCTTAACCTGCTGCACCACAAGGAAACTCCTCTTTCATGATTTTAAAGGAAAAGGTAATTCTTACACAGTGTACTGAAATACAAAATCATGGGAAAACGAGGAAAGAGTGCCTACTCTTTTGATGAGATTAGATTAATTCTAAAAATAAAACCTAGTAATGAATGATAATAACAGCAGCAAAAAAGTATGTAAACTAATTTCATTTATGAATAAGATACAAAGATGCAAAATAAAATAGTAGCCAATGAATAACAAAGCCATAGCCATCAATGCAAACAAAGCTCTTTTTTTTTTTTTAAAAAAAAAGGACTAATTGCCATATAACATAATAGTTTCAGGTGTACAATATAATTATTTTATATTTGCATATGTTGCAAAAAGATCACCACAATAAGTCTAATTGACATTCATCACCATACATAGTTACAATTTTTTTCTTTTAAGATTTAATTTTCAGTCTTTAGATTTATCCTCTTAGCAACTTTCAAACATGCAATATGTTATTACTAACAATAGTGGCCATGCTGTACATTACATCCCATTTGACTTATTTACTTTATAACTAGAAGTTTGTAACTTTTGATACCCTTGACCTATTTTGCTCACCCTCCATCCCTTGTCTCTGGCCCCCACCAATCTGTTCTCTAAATCTGTGAGCTTGATATTTTATTTCTTTGGGGTTTTTTGTTTCATTTTTTAATTCCACGTACAAGTGATATCATACAGTGTTTGTCTTTCTCCGTCTGACATTTCAGTTAGTATAATGTCCTCAAGGTCCATCCATATTGTTGCAAATAGCAAGATTGCCTTCTTTTATTATTTTCTGATGGCTGAATAATATTCCGCTGTGTATATACTATATGGTATATACATACATTACATTTTCTTTATCCATTTATCCATCAGTGGACACTTAGGTTGTTTCCATATCTTGACTATTGTAGACAATGCTGCAGTGAACTCGGTGAATATATCTTTTCAGGTTAGAATTTTTGTTTTCTTTGGATAAATACCCAGAGGCAGAATTGCTATGTTGTATGGTAGTTTGATTTTTAATTTTTCTGAGGACCCTCCATACTGTTTTCTGTAGTGGATGCACAAATTTCCATTCTCAATAGTGCACGAAGGTTCCCTTTCCTTCACATCCTCACCAACACTTGTTATTTCTTGTCTTTTTTGGTAACAGCCATTCTAACAGGTGTGAGGTGATACCTTGTTGTGGTTTGTATTTCTTTGGTGATGAAGGATATTGAACATCTTTTTGTGTACTTGTTGGCAAGGCTTCTTTCCAAGGGGTGCATACTTCATTCTGTGTACCATAATTTATTTAACCCTCTATCCATTGGTGACTATTTGGATGTTCTCTTAATTTTGATACTTACAAGTAATATAGTGGTAAACATTTTGGAACATATATCCTAATATACATATTTCTTTAGGAATGGTCTTAGGGAGTGAAATTAGTGTGAAAAGGATATGCAAATAAAAATATACAATCCATTTGATAAATCTCTCCGTAAGTTATAAATGGCAGAAAGTGGTCTTAATTTGATAGAGTATATAAGCGACATAATAATTTGAAAAATTATATAGCGACATAATTAAGCCTATATAAACTATGCAAAAATGCTTTGTTGTAAAAAACTGAAAGTTATGTAAAATATGGAAACAGTACATGTGTGTCGTAAATATTCAGCTAATAAGAAATTGCTGGCAATTCGGTTGTATCCTTTTGCACCTGTTGCTCATTATTAAAGCATAAATATTAGATGAAATGGATATATAAGTAGATAAATACATGTGCATATTAAAATGTTGTTCTGAAATTTGCTTTAAACATTTTTATGCATGTGTTTAATTCCTTCTGTATTAGTACCTGCAGTTCTACCTCATTCATTTTTAGTAGTTGCATCCTCCATCGTATACCTTAGTATGGTTTATTTAATTCTCTATTTGGGATATTTAGGTTTTCGCCAAATTTCATAGTCTTAATTCTGTTCTTTTGAATATTTTTGCCCATTTATCCTAAGGTTTCTCTGTTCCTCGGGATGGTTATTAACAAATGGAAGGGTAAGCAGGAGCTGAGGAAGCAGAGATGAGCTCAGGTAGAAGTTTGAGAGCCTACCCGAGCAAAGAAGGAAAAAGATAAGGCATTATCTAAAAGCATGGAAAGAGGTGTTTTATCTTTGTGACAATAAAAAAAGCTGATGTTATGCACAAGATAACAGCACAAAGTAATGAAGAACTTGTAATGAATGTCTGCAGCCTCCTGTACCCCTTCTCAATCAACTCTAATTAGCATTCAGGCTCTCCAATTCCCTGAAAACTTTTCTGGCTGTGGTCAACAAGGGCCCTTCATGCCAGGGTTTTTCTTCACTCTCTTCTCACTTGACCTGCTCTTACTGTGTGGGCTCAACTGCTCTCTTGGCTTTAAGTAGTCTAGACTTCAACTTTTACAATTTTAGTGCAAACCTCTCTATGGGCATCTCTGTATTGACAGGTCACATGGGAATTTTTCAAAGGAACTTCGAACTCAACAGATCCAAAACTAAATTCACAAGCTTTACTCTCCTTCCCAAACATTTTCTTCCTCCTCAGTGATCAATTATAGGTATAAGTCAGCTCTTGTCCATTGAAGACATCACTTTTATCAAGTCTCACAGGTGAAAGGATCAGTCAGGCACCTCAAATATCAGAGACTCAAAATAATGGTGTATTAAATAAGATTTACTATACTGTATACGTAAGGTTGCTTTCCCACTTGAAAATTATTTTGCGGCTCTAAAACATGCAATTTCTTGTCAATGATCTGACACTTTACACACAGAAAACCTATCATTTTAACTATATTTTATAAAATTAAGGTCAAAAGAGACTTTCTTTATAGCTAGCTATTTGAATCAAAGTTTAGGATTTTATTCATTTCTCTGGCCAAAAGGGGAGCTATTCAAAATTAGGTATAAATCTTAACATCCTTTTCTGTGTTATTTATTGGTAGGTCATCTGCTGTGAAATATTGAAGAAAAGGATTGCACACGTACAGATTATTCAGTGGGAAAATCTGATTCAAATCCTCAGTTTCAAAAGATCTTGGATAGTTGCATCTATAATGATAGTATTATTAATGAGGACTTCTATTAGTTCTTGATTCACCTTGCATTTGAGGGTAGTCATGAGAAAAGATGTGGAAATACATTCTAACTTATAAAAGTCTATGTTTTCCTTTAAAAATGTAAAATATCCAAGCGGTCCTAGAAGGGATTGAGTTTTGGTTCAAGTTAAAATAAACAGAAAGCTATTTCTGATCATTAGCATAAAATATATATATAATCTCTAGGGCATAGTACTGAACTAGTCCTAGAACATAGTCCCAGAATGCAGGGATCTTAACCTTGGAAGAGATCTCAAGACACAGTTTAAAGGTCGTGAACTAGTACCTACAGGCTGAATGTGATCAGCTCACTGTGTGTGTCTAAGTGTGTATTCTGAGTGCTTTAGAAATAACGTGAAAGCCATCAAATGGGGCATGAGGTTGGGGGCATTGCTCTCCAGCATGCCACATGCTCCATCCTTCCATATTAACTGGTCTGCTTCCTCTCTCATACCTGCCTGAGCCTTTGAAGACACTGGAGTTTGTAACTCCAGCCGGTTCAACTTATCTTCCAATTAAGCCCATCTGCCAGGTGGTGATCCAGGCTCTGCTTGAACACCCTCAGGGATGGTGAACAGAGAGCTTATTAAAATTTCAGGCAGCCTTCCTTGTTAGAAAGTTCCCTGAAATTGAGCAGAAACTTGATTCCCGGTAACTTTCACCTCATGGTCGAGTTACACGGAGCAAGCCTAATGCCTCCTCCACGGGACAAAATTTCAGATAATTGATGGGATCTATCATGTCCCCCATTTCATTCCAGGGCTTTTCTTCTCAAGGTTAAACACCCGCAATTTCTTTAATGTCCCTCATTTGGCATTCACCATCCTGATAATCCTCCTTTGAATGAATGTAATTCCATTTGTCAATGACCCTTATAAAATGTGTTTCTAGGAATGAACGCAGTGATCTACATGTGGTCTGCCCAGCCCAGGGTAGAGAGGGGCTATTAACACCTGTGTTCTGGGCATTATGCTTCCATTAATGAAATCGAGGGCTGCATTAACTATTGTTAAGCCCTTCGCAACAAGGTTGAAAATGATGGTTAAAGCATGAAATGCAGCTTGACCAGGTTCAAAGGAAGGAGCTTGCAGTTTAGAAGTTAGTGGATACGTAATAGAGATCTGTTTGAAAACTGAGGAAGAGCCTCTCCTTCAAAGGATGTAGGAAATAATATATGCAAAGGTGTGGATTTTAAAAATCTAGAAGAATGAAGAAAAAATAAATGGATGTATTTGAGCTAAAAATGATTACCCCTTTTTTTCTCCTGTAGTGGTTCAATCACCTACTTTATAATTTAAAAATTAAAAACATTATCAACCTGTGCACATTACTACTCTGTTCTGGTATGTAGTATTTTTATCCCTCACATTTCTGTATGCTCTGTTTTGTATATTAAAGCAATGCTCAAATCGGCATGCATGTTTGTATCACTATGGTTTCCGGTATCCAAAGTCATCATTTGATATTTGGCAAGGTAAGTCATTATTCTTATCTCACTTTAGCAGATAAGAGATTTCCTTCACTTCTCCCAATTCCGACTTTTTTTTTTTTTTTTTTGCTTTTTTGCTTTTTAGGGCCACACTTGTGGCATGTGGAGGTTCCCAAGCTAGGGGTCAAATCATAGCTGTAGCTGCCGGCCTATGCCACAGCCACGCAAAATTGGAGCCACGTCTGCTACCTACACCACAGCTCATGGCAACGCCAGATCCTTAACCCACTGAGCGAGGCCAGGGATCGAACCTGCATCCTCATGGATGCTAGTCAGATTCATTAACCCCTGAGCCATGACGGGAACTCCCCAAGTTCCGTCTTTTGCATCTTGCCACGGCAGGCCTCTCTTGTCATCACGGTTGAAGGTAAGGGCTGCTACTGATTCTCAGGCCACTCAGGGCAGAAAATACTTAAATATTTTAGCTTTAGTACTTTAGAAACTTGCAGGTGCTTCAGGAGCAAGAAGTTCTCACACTGTCCCTTTCAGGCTCCTTTGCCTGTATAGCTTTGAAGGTAATGGCGCTTAGCTATGGCCTCCCATTTGCACCACCACCTTTCAAGTTTCTGTGATGAGTCCTAACTTTTTGTATTTGTCATTTGTAGTCTTTAAAGAGGGCCTCAAAGTTATATAAACTTCAGGCCCCACAACACCTGGCTTTACCCTGCCTTTCTCCCCGAACGTCTTTTCACACCTGGCAGTTTTTCATTTACTCATGTATTGGCCTGAGGTGGAGGCGCACCTTGATCCTTGATCCAAGTCCCACCTCATCATTCAGCCGGTTACGGCACTTCCCTGCTTCAGCCCAAGGCCCAGGGTCATGCCTCCCCTCCCATCTTCTTGCCAGTCTCCTTGCCCAGGGAACCTTTCCCCTTATTCTCAGCCTGGTTGGCATCTGAGGCTAGGCTGATCAGGAGCGGGTGATGCCCTGCCTGCTGGCCCTCACATTCTGGGCTTGCTCTCCCCAATTTCCAGCTGTCGTCCTTCACTCACTGCTCTTCCATTCCCAGAAGCGTGGCTTTGGTCACTACCTCTCTTGGACACCAAGCCTTCTGCTATGCGTGAGCATAACATCGTATGATCTAAGGTGGCTCCTCCAGTCCAGGTTAACCTCAATGCACATATGAATAAGGCCCTGGCTCTTTCTCCTAGTCACCTGCTTTGGGTCACCATAAAGAAATTGCAAAAGCCTCGTATCAAAGAAATAATGTATATCATTCTGCATATTGAACATGAGGCTAGACTTACAATGAAAAAAAGGGAAATGCTGAACACATGAAGATGAGGTCATTTTCAATTCCTGGCTTCTCTAAGATTTTAGCACCTGCCTCTGTATTCTTTTCACTCTAATTGCTGGCAGCATTCCCAGTGACTTCAGTATCATCATAGGTTACCCTGCTGATATATTAGTTTCCCTTCTTTTACAACCTCAACTTTAATGATCTTTGCTTTCCACTCTGCTTTAGTGTCGCAGGTACAGATAGCATGTTTTCTTGACCCTTGGTGGCAGGAATAAAGGATGGCATAGCCATCTTGTACTCCCAACCATAACTAGCACAGGCCTTTTAATATACATTAGCAGCACAGTAAATATTTGTTGATTAAAGGAATCTATAAATATTTGAAAAGTGTAGCTGTAAAATCAAGAATGATAAATGAAGCTTGAGTGAGGTTAGTGTCTTGGAAATAATAATTGAAAATTATATTCTGGAAGATATTATCGTTCACGTTTCAAGGGTATTCTTTCTGATATAGTCTAAATAAGAATAACATGTTTAGGAATTATAATTTTTTCTCTCTACTCACAGAGAATACTTTTTACATTATTCTCAATGTATTTTATTTTTAAATATTTTTTGGCCGTGCCCTCAGCATGTGGAAGTTCCCCAGGCCAGAGAGCAAACCCACTCCATGGCAGTGACCTGAGCCTCTACAGTGACAATGCTGGGTCCTTCACATACTGTGCCAAAAAGGAATTCCCTCTCAATGTATTTTAAACCATAAAATACCATGTAGCATTTGAGCAATTCCTCAAAAAGCAAGTTTTACAAAGCAGTTCAGAGCATATCTAAAATTTTATTTGGACAGTTAGATAGTGGAATTGCAAAATGGTTTATTTACACTGTTAACCAAGCTATAGTTACCAAAAGCTGTTCCAATAGACCTGATGCATTATATATGTAACACATTATATATATGTATACATAAAACGCAAGGCTCAAGAGAGTTTTCTTGGAGCAGTTTTTGTTAGTATTTGGAGATATAGAATGACTTGAAAGTGTCCATATTGTTTTTGAAGAATTGCTGACAAGCTGGCAGTATGTCCTATTTTTTCCTTTGAGAGTCATGAGTTCGCATATCGCAAAGATCTCACTGGAGATTTTGTCCATAAAAATAACTCTGATGTAGCTTGAAGCACAACTTTTATGAGACCCTTTGATTTGTTTCCCAAAGGTCAAGTTCAATTTGTGGCTTGCTATGAGAATGTTTTAATTCTTATTCAGTTATCCCTACTTCCTCTAACTGCCCTGCACATCCCATCACCCAGCAAATAAAAATCCAAGCAGTAAAGTTGGTTAGCTAGGCATACTCTGTAAACCATGATGATTTATTCTTTCAGTGACCTTAATGATAGTTTTAGTGTAGTAAATTTTTTATTACAGTAAATTATTTATTGCAAGAGAGGCATGTGAGTCAACAAGGAATGCGGAAATAGTAGTGGAGAAATTTATGTTGTTTTTCTGAAGCGTCTCGCCACCACCTTTGTGCTTCTAACAAAACCTTGCATTATATGAAGTAAATGCTCGAAATAACACGGGATGGATTGGATTTGTAAAGCGGGGAGAGTGCACATTCAATTTCCAGAGTTTCCCTGAAAGGGACTCTTCTCATTCTTCATACTTATTCTGGAGCCAAGCAGCTCACTGGTTTCCAACCAAGAGAAGCTTTTCCAGTGCTACTGTCTGACAGGATCAAAGTTCTAACATTTCCAGTTTCCCTTCCTTCCTTCCTTCCTTCCTTCCTTCCTTCCTTCCTTCCTTCCTCTCTCTCTCTCTCTCTCTCTCTCTCTCTCTCTCTTTCTTTCTTTCTTTCTTTCTTTTTCTTTCTTACCATTAAAAAAAAAATTAGAGGGAGTTCCCATTGTGGCGCAGTGGAAATGAATTCGACTAGCAACCATGAAGTTGCAGGCTGGATGCCTGGCCTCACTCAGTGGGTTAAGGATCCAGCATTGCCATGAGCTGTGGTGTAGGTCGCAGACGTGGCTTGGATCTGGCGTTGCTGTGGCTGCGGCGTAGGCCAGCAGCAACAGCTCTGATTAGACCCCTAGCCTGGGAACCTCCATATGCGGTGGGTGCAGCCCTATAAAGACAAAAAGACCAAAAAAAAAAAAAAAAAGGTTATAAAAAAATTTGTAGTTGATTTACAGTGTTGTGTCAATTTCTGCTGTGCATGTATACACACACATTCTTTTTCTCTTATTATGTTGCATCATGGTCTATACCAAAAGACTGGATATAGTTCCCCATTTTCCAGCTTCTTGATATTCTTCCAAGAGACAGTGGTACTTGGTACTAAATGACTATGATGTTTCTATTAACCATAGTATTAGATTAGTCAGAATGTGTCCATTGTGACCTTGCCAAATAAAATAGTTAACCATAAAATAGTAACTAAATTCCTCTCCTTTAAATGAGAAGCATTGTATAATAGCTCACTAATCCATAATTGGCCATGAGTTTTAAAGGGCAACATCCATTTGAGGAAAAGTGATACCTTATCAAGACAGTAGGCCGGAGGCTTGATGGAGATCAAACATTCTCTCCTCCCACTCCTTGTCTCATCATTTGCAGAATAGGATGTGACAGGTAAACTGTCACTTAAATTTAAACATCTGTGCAGAGTAGACTATCTGTTACTTATAATTCTAGAAACAGGCACTGTTTGCATCTATCAGACGATGAGAGCACATCGTTATAGTTAGAACCATGAAGGACTATGTGATCTTGAAGCCTTCTCTGAATCTTAAAACGAAGTTGACAAATGACTTTACAATCAAAATATTTTATTTCTTTACTTAATTACTCCTGTACTTATTAATTGATTATGCCCATTTAGTATAAGCAGTAAATGGCTACAGAGTTTCTGTTAACCACAGTATTGGATTAGTCAGAATGTGTCCATTGTGACCTTGCCAAATAAAATAGTTAACCATAAAACACCTTAATAGTAACTAAATTCCTCTCCTTTAAATGAGAAGCATTGTGTAATATTTCAATAATCTATGATTAGCCATGAGTTGTATTTGTTTCTTTACTTATTCATTTTTTGTCTTTTTGCCTTTTCTAGGGCTGTTCCCATGGCATATGGAGATTCACAGGCTGGGGGTCTAATTGAAGCTGTAGCCACCAGCCTACGCCAGAGCCACAGCAACTCGGGATCCCGAGCCATGTCTGTGACCTACACCACAGCTCAGGGCAACCCCGGATCGTTAACCCACTGAGCAAGGCCAGGGAACGAACCCGAAACCTCATGGTTCCTAGTCGGATTCGTTAACCAATGAGTCACGACGGGAACTCCTAGCCATGAGTTTTAAAGAGAAACATTCATTTGACGAAAAGTGATACCTTTTCTATGGTTTCCCAGGACTGCAAACATGTTAATGATTGAATAAATCTTTATTTAACAAGTAAATAGATAAATTCACTCCTCAGTTTAGTGAGGTATGTCTCTCTCTCTCTCTCTTTTTTTTTTTTTTCAAAAAGAGCTTGTGATTTACTGATTTCTTGGGTCTCTCACATATCTGCAGTTGTCTTTCTGTTGCTTTCATAGGTGAAAGCCAATTTGGCTGGAATAAAAATCTAGCACCTCACACATTTTCCTTCAAACATTTAGAGAAGTCACACTCACTGTCATTTTATACAGTTGCTCTTTAATCTCAGTCCAGTCTCAATGTTCTATTCAGATCATTCCTTTATACGTATTATCGAGAATCAACTCGTTTTCTGGAAAAAAAAAGTTATTCTGGTTCTTTTAATAAATAGTATTTACAGAATGATTTCCTTTAAATTTTTGAGATGGTTCCCTTTTCTTGATTTATGGTATAATTTCCATTTGCTACATGATGTTTTATTTCACTTTTATCATCCTGATGAGGGGAGATTCATGTACTTCTAGGGCTTCCTGTTAGCCAAGTTTTATGGATCTCAGTTGGTCCAGGCATTTTTTTTGTGTGTGTGGAGACTTCAGCCTCTGAGACCCCAGGATAATTGTGTACATATCAAAGTGACCTATTGTTACTCCAAGCCGAGTAATAAAAGGTGCCCAACAACATTAGTCATTAGAGAAAGGAAAATGAAAACCACAATGAGATACAACTACCTCTCTGTAAGAATGGCTAAAATGACAAACACAGACCCTGCCATGTGGTGCTAAAGAGTTAGATGAAGTGTAATTCTCATACACTGTTGGTGGGAATGGGAAACAGTACAACTTGGTAAAACAGTTTGTGGATTTCTTTTTTTTTTTTTTTTTTTTTTTTTTTTAAGGGCCGCACCTGTGGCATATGGCAGTTCCCAGGCCAGGTGTCAAATCGGAGCTACACCACAGCTACAGCAAAGTGGGATCCAAGCCGCATCTGCGACCTACACCACAGTCATGGCAACACCAGCTCCTTAACCCCCTGAGCCAGGCCAGGGATCGAACTGGAAACCTCATGGTTCTTAGTCGGATTTGTTTCCGCTGCACCACGACGGGAACTCCTGTTGGTGGATTTTAAAGAAAACCTCAACATACATTTACCATTTGATCCAGCTCATCCACTCCTAAATATTTACCCATGAAAAAATAGGAGCATATGTTCCTACAAAGACTTACATACAAGTGCTCATGGCAACTTTATTTCTAATAGCCCCAAACTGGAAACCACTCAAGGGTCCATTTAGAAATGACTGGATAAGCAAACTGTGATGTAGCCCTTCTATTGACTACTACACGGCAATAAAACAGATGAGCTGTTTAAACATGCTGCAGCCTGGGTGAATTTCAGAATAACTGTATTGTCTGAAAGAAGCAAGACAACATGGAGAAGAGACAATAATGATGTAAGATTCCAGAAAATACAGGCTAATCTGCTGTGATAGGAAGCAGATCAGTGGTGCCTGGGAGTGAGAGAGGCCTTTGAGGAGGGGAGGGATGGAAGGATTCAATCAGGAGTAAAGGGTATCTTCATTATCTTGATTGTGGTGATGGTTTTTCTAGGGGTGTACACATGTGTCCATTCTTATCAAATTGTATGTTTGAAATAAATAGTTCATTGCAAGTCCATTATACCTCAATTAAACTGTTAAAAAAGAGAAGTGTTTATACAGCTTCCTAAAAATCCCTGAAATTTATTACCTCCATTCAGCTTTTTCTCATAGTAGTTTGTGATGATCCGCTGTCTTCAATTAGCTGGGTACTAAAAATTTTGTTTTCTTTCACAATCATCACTGAAATATTAGCCAGCACATCCAATAGTTAAGAGTGAGACAGAGAGGGAAAAAAGGCATAATTACTGAAGGAAAAAAAGAAAAGAATGACCAAAAAATATGATTTTAATTCCAGACATTCCTGGAAAGCAGCACCAGGGAAACCTGGCCAGGAGTTGAGAAAAGATTATATAAACGCCGCAGGGCAGTTCTGCCAGGAGGAAGTGATAAATGACTAAAGGACCGTGGCATTTGTGATGAGAAAGGAAATTAATCTCCCTTGTAGCTTATACTTTTAAGTTTTTCCAGTTGGAATTGTCTCCTCTAAAAGGCAAAAGAAGTGATTAAGGAGTGAAGTTGTGTCTTTAATTTTTTTTATGAGTAATATGTTCTGAATATTTGGTTAAAACGTTTGACTTTTGGAAACTGCCTTTTTTAAAGCAAAAGTAGGATTTTATTTTTTGGACTCAGTGTTTCTTTGAAATTTGATTTGAGAAAATTGAGTTCCCAGTTATAGCTGCAGTTGAAGAAACCATTTTGTCTGTAGTATAAACTTCCCAGATTGTTAGAAAAAGTACAATAATAGGAACAGGAGACCTGGTCCTCCTTACGTGGACAAAAAAAGAAAAAAAAAAAAATCTCTGCCGCTGTAGCCAACTCATGTAACTTCTATGGGTCTCAAATTCATCATCTAAAACACCACATAGTTTAGCAGGAGTTCCCGCTGTGGCCCACTGAGATCAGCAGTGTCTTGGAAGTGCTGGGATGCAGGTTTGATCCCTGGCCTGGCACAGTGGGTCAAGGATATGGCATTGCCACATCTGTGGCTTAGGTCTCAACTATGGCTTGGATCTGATCCCTGGCCTGGGAGCTCCGCATGCCACAGGGGATGGCCACAGCAAACAAACAAACAAAGTAGTTTCAATGTAACTTTTAACTCCACTCTAGCATATAATTTATGATTCTGTATATTCAGGTTAAGGGATGTAAGCATTTTCAGACCATTTCTTGTCTTTCTAAAGATAGAACAGAAGAGGAATACTTGATAGACAATTTAAATGAAGAAAAGGGAAAAGATGCTCTGCTGGCAAAAATTAATAAATGATATAAATATAGTAGCAATTCTTAATAGTATTTTTTTCTCAGTGTTTCCCTAAAATTCATCTGTATTTGTAATGAACATTGCCCACAAACTATAGTGAGTGCCATTCCAAGGTAATGCCTTAGTCGTGTACAAATACATAATTTCACTTAACCGTAGATTCCCACTGAACTCAAGTGTTGTTTTGGCTTGAATTTGCAGTTATACTTTTCCCACTTAAATTCACTCTAAGTACATATCCATTCTTATGGGACCTCCTTGGTTGGCAGAGTTCAAACAGAAAGCTAGAAATACAATAATTGAAAAAAAATTGTGAACACATAAACCATGAGAAATTTGGGGGGAAAATATTTAGAAACGTATTCAGATCTACCAGCATAATTTCAGTGATAGCTCTGTGACGTCTTATATTGTGACTGTTTCTCCTATAAAATGGCAAATTACACAATTACCATGAAAGCTGACAATAAGGAACTAATCCACCAGCAAAGCTATCAGAGAAATAAGCCAAACAAACAAAAACAAAAAAACAAGGAGTGAATGCAAGAAGGGATGGGAAACGATGTCACTAATTCTATTTGGGAGAAACTGGCTCTGTCATGTGGCTTGGTGGGCAGGCAAAGGGAAGAAAGTAAACCTAGTATGTGTGGCTCATAGGCATTTTGCCATCTTGGATAGAGGAAGTGAATGTATTCTCCTAGGTTTGCACAGATTTGGGGGAAAATGCTTCTATAGAAACAGCCTAGACCAAGACACGAGGCGGTCATCTAGCTTGGCACCTGTAGCCATGAAAATGAACTGCGTGCATGGCACATGCCAGGAAGATTCACTCACTGCAGAGGGTTCGTTTTTCAGACGACCGCACCAATTGAATCACTGCTTGGTCTATGCAGGAAGTACCTCTAAAAGCACCAGGACACTAGTGCCAATCAAACTGAGAGTGACTGGAACACCTCTCCGGTCAAGAGACAGCACCAAGGAAGGTAGAAATCATGGAGGGAGCATTTCAGAGTCTCCTACCCCAGGCTTAAGCTGGAAGGAGTTTTTTGAGCAGGTTGGATGTTGTGGGTATTATGTTCTGAGGGCAGGAGTGGTTAAACTTAGGAGTTCCCTGGTGGCTCCATGGGTTAAAGATCCTGAGTTTTACTGCTGTGCGTCAGGTTGCTGCTAGGGTGTGGGTTCAGTTCCTGGCCCAGGAACTTCTGCATGCGGCAGGCATAGCAGAAAAAGAAAAAGAAAAAAAACTGGTTAAATTTATTTCTTGAAATCTTCTTCAAGAATCCTGAATAGAAAAAAAAAAAAAATCACATGATCACACGACCTGCTTTGGGAGTGGAAGTGGTTTACAAATCAAGTGTCTGGAAATTATATCAGCTTCAGGTTCATCAATTTTTAAGGGACTCTCCTTGCCGTACGCTCCCCTTTCTAACTTGCTGCTGGGTTAAAATGTGTCCAAACAGTGGATGAATTGTCATCTCTTGAGACCATTAAAAGGAGAGATCTTACCACTGGAAAATTCTTCCTTCTGTTACACTCAAATCTAAATGGCTGAAACTTGTACTTTTTCTTTCTGATTGAACTGTAAAAACCGTACTCATTAAACTAGCCTTCAGTAATGTTTCTCTGTTTTGCTTATAAGATGTCATGAAAGGTCTCGCCTTACTTTGCTTCGATTCAGATGCGTGCATTATACAGCCCTGACTTGACTATGCGTAATATTAAATACAAAGCTCTCTTTGTAATTGAAATGTATTAGACTGATGCTATCATATTAGTTTCAGATGTACAGCATAGTGATTCACTATTTTTACAGATATACTCCTTTAAAAGTTACTAAGTCAATGGCTACAATTCCCTGTAATCTACAACATATCCTTGTGGATTATCTATTTTATATACAGTAGTTGCTACCTCTCAATCTCATACCCCTAACTTGCCTCTCCCATTCTCTATCAGCACTGGTCACCATGGCTTTGTTTACTATGTCTATATATACTATGTATATAGCTTCTGTTTTGCTATATAGATTTATTTGTATTATTTTTTGGATTCCATATATAAGTGATATTATACAGTATTTGTCTTTCCCTGATGTATTTCACTAAGTACAATACCTCTAGATCAATCTATATTGTTGCAAATGCCAAAGTTTCTTTTTTTATGGCTGTGTAATATTCCAGTGTGTGTGTGTGTATGTGCGTGTGTGAGAGAGCGAGCGCGAGATCTTAGGCATTCATCTGTTGATGGACACTCAGGTGCTTCCATATCTTGGTTATTGTGAATAGTGCCACTGTGAACATTGGGGTGCATGAAACTTTTTGATTTAGTGTTTTTGTTTTTTTGTATATATACTCAGGAGTGGAATTGCTTTATTGTATGGTAGTTCCTTTTATAGTTTTTTGAGGAAGCCTCATAATGTTTCCTACACTTATTGCACCAGTTAAGCCTTATCTGTCACATCATTTGCAAATATTGTCTCCTATTCCATAAGTTGTCTTTTTGTTAGGAGTTTAGAATCAATATATGTACTGCTATATATAAAATAGGTAAACAACAAGGACCTATTTATAGCACAGGGAACTACACTCAACCTATAATGAGAAAAGAACCTGAGAAAGTGTGTGTGTGTGTATATATATATATATATATGAAAAATTACATATATATATAAAACTGAATCACTTTGCTATACATGTGAAACTGATACAACATTGTGAATTATCTATACTTCAATAAAAAATTAAATACCACCGTTTTAAAGGTGGTATAAAAAGGAAATAAATCAATTCGGCAATTTTTTGCTGGGAAAAATAGTTGTCAAGTTATTATCTAAATATTTTTTTCTGTGTTCTCTAATACTATTTATGGTGTGTGTTGATGGCTAATTCTCAAAAAAGTCAGCAGTTCTTCGACTGTTTCAATCTGATATACATTGCGTATTTTTAACTGATTTTTATTTTAGGTAAATTCCGAGAGAAATAAGACATTAGTTGATCGACATAAAACTGATTTAGCCATGCCTTTTTGGTGTACAGCTTTTTAATCTTTAATAATTTCCAAGATGACTTCAGTGACTTTGTGCATGACTTAATCAAAGTTAATTCATTTGGTTAATTCAAGTGGGCTTTACCTTAATTCAGTATCTGACATGTATAGCCACATCTTGAAATAGATCAAAACCTAGCACTCTACTACATATGAAATACTAAATTTCAGTTCATCATTCGCTCTCTAACTGTGACAACCTAACTGTCCCGACTCTGTAAAACTAAGATACCTACTCTTTGACCTTGGGAAACCTTCAGGCCCTGGACCTGCATTTCTTTCTAATCTGTCTGCTGCTTTCTAGATTCACTTGCAGGCCTTTTGACCCTTGATTCCAAAGTCTGTGATTTCAGTCACTGTCACTGTTACTCCGCCTCTCTTTCTCCTTGCATTTCAGTTGCAACCCCTTGCAAAAATCTTAACTGTGGACTCATTTAACAGTTTTACGTCTTTGCTTTTTCACAGGTGAGGATTATTGAAAAAATAAAGTAACACCAAGTTTTTTTGTTTTTTTGTCTTTTTGCCATTTCTTGGGCCACTCCCGTGGCACATGGAGGTTCCCAGGCTAGGGGTCTAATCGGAGCTGCAGCCACCAGCCTACGCCAGAGCCACAGCAACTCGGGATCCGAGCCGAGTCTGCGACCTACAACACAGCTCACGGCAACGCCGGATCGTTAACCCACTGAGCAAGGGCAGGGATCGAACCCGCAACCTCATGGTTCCTCGTCGGATTCGTTAACCACTGCGCCACGACGGGAACTCCCTAACACCAAGTTTTTCTCATGTTTAAAGTACTCCTTTTCGACATCACCACCCTTTTTGATTATACCTTAGTTACGAATTTCTTACGAAAGTGGAACTGCCTTGTAGTATGATAAGTATTGACTGCTATCACTTCCGTACATAGTCATTCCTTGCTTTTTCCCAGGATAAGCAATGGCCTATAAAATGGACCCTTTTTTGTTTCATCTTACTTGTTCTTGTTGATCATTCTCTCTTTTAAGCAAGCGATGTCTCCTTACCTTCGGGGACTTTATTTTCTCCTGGATTTCATCCTCCCTCCTAGATTTTTCCTTCCTTTGCAGGCTTATGTGTTTCTGCCCATTCCTTAAATAGTCACCTTTTTCCAAGATGCCTCATTAGCCCTGTGTTCTTTTTACTATTCACACAGGGCAACCTAAACTACATTCATGGTGTCAATGATCACTTACATGTTGTAATTCTTAGCCCTAAATTCTGCCTTGAACTCAAGACCCGTAAATCCAGCTAGTTCCTGGAAATCTTACACGTCTTATAGGAGTTTTGAGCTCTCCATGATTTAAAAGTGACGTGGTACTTTTCACCTCCAGTCTGCTTCTCAACTGTATTCTCTCCTTAAATGAATGGCCTGAAAATTTCCTCATTCATGGAAGCTAGAAATACACAAGTCATCCTTCACTCCCATCTCCCACTCAGTCTCCACATCCAATCATTCCTAGGGCCCTCCAGGTACCACTGTTTTCCTTTTGTCATTTGTTTCTGCTGAGATTCATCTACTGCAGTGCTATTAAATGATCATTGTTGAAGGCAACCTTTTTCCTTTTCAGAAGCACTCACAAATGAATAGGCACTTGTGAAGACCATGTGGTGATAAAGATTCTAAAGAAATAGAGCAGATGACTGTTGCTTCCCTCTCAATACTGTTGCTAAAATATTAGCTTCCTTGAAAGTATCCTCTTTCCTAATGAAGTATCTAATGAAACTTTATCATAATACTTTAGAAAACATACAGGTCCCACCGACTGATTTTTATTTCCATGGACAGTGTTTACAACCAAAACATATAGATAGGACTTTGGAACCCAGGTGAGGCCTTGGGAAATTCATTAAACATCCTTTTTAGGAGGGAATTCTCTTGTGGTGCAGCGAGTTAAGGATCCGCCGTTGTCACTGAAGCAGCTTGGGTCACGGCTGTGGCCCAGGTTTGATCCCTGGCCTGGGTGTCACCTACCACAGGGTGCAGCCAAAAATCCCATTCCTTAGGAAAAAAATTATCATGATAGATAATATTTATTTTATGGGCTTATGTGAGGATTAAGCAAGATATGATAAAGATGTAGGGGAGGTGCTAAATAGTCATTGCTTCTCATTCTTTTCATTTCTGCTTTTCATGTTTGCCTGAGTAGTTTCTATGTATTTTTCTTGAATTGACCACTCAGGATACTGCTTGAAGGGGAGAGAGAGCTTCTAAAGCATTATTGACTATGTACGTGGATGAAGCTACCATGTTAACTCCATATACATTCTCACTGTGAGGCACCTCCAATGCCAAGAAACATGAACATATTAGAAGATCCCATGCATACAATCTCCAATAAAATAAAATAACAGTGACTACTTTTCAGTTGAAGGAAAAAAAGTAGTAAATTGAAACCAACATATATTTCATCAAATGGCAGAAGCCTACCTCTTCTTGTAGTTGTAACAGGAAACATCGGTGAGAGGATTAGTAATGACAACCTCCCAGAAAAGAATGACATTAATAAAGAAATAATTGAAGGCATCCATTGCTTGTCATCCATAAAAAAAGGCTTTACTTCCAACATGGTTAAAAGTACAATCAATCAACACAAGCCAAGACATTCTCCTGAAGAGATGGGGAAGCCATGATCAGCTATGTGCTGTTGTAGAGAAAAGTGAACCTTTGCTTGAACTTTGAAGCACAGTTGATGGACTCTTTGTCAGTCGCTGTTGATGGTTAAATTTGTGTGCTCAGAAACCCATGTCCATAGGTGATCAGTGTAGTAGGTCTTTTTAAGTGTTGTGGAGCCTCTTATGAAGTCTCTTCCGTTTTCCTATAAAAGCTTGAGAGGTAAAGAAAGGAAAAACATCCTGGCTGATTCCTACCCAAGTGAACACATAAGATAAATCTTTAAAAGAGCATTGGGGTAAGAATTATTTTTCTGGAGTTCCCGTCATGGCGCAGTGGAAACAAATCCGACAAGGCACCATGAGGTTGCAGGTTTGACCCCTGGCCTCGCTCATTGGGTTGAGGATCGGGCATTGCCATGAGCTGTGGTGTAAGTTGCAGACGTGGCTTGGATCTGGAGTTGCTGTGGATGTGGCGTGGGCCAGCAGTAACAGCTCTGATTAGATAAGCCGCAGGTACGGCCCTAAAAAGACAAAAAAAAAAAAAAATTCCAATTAAAGAAAATTCATTTTTTAAAGCAGCAGTAATGAGAAATTCATAAGCCTGCCCTAACTTAATTTAAAATAAAAAAAAATCCATGAAAATACTGGTTCTCCAACTATCAGAATTTTCAGGAAGGTGTAAAAGGTCATCTGGGTTTAAATACAATGTAGTTTAATGTCCAATCACAGAAATCTGTGTCATACTTCCAAGTCTGGCAATTTGACAGAATTGGGCAGTCATGTGAGTAAAGTCAGTTAATTTATTGAAAAAAAGATTAAAACAATTACATCAATCAATTTGTTGAATTGCTTAATTGTTTGACATGTCATCTTTTGTATCATTTGTCTTGTAAGTCTGATTTATAAGTGGTACATATGCCTTCAGAGAAAAGGAAAAGCTCCAGAGAGAAGAAAGAAAATCCATTTTTCAGTACAAGAGGAAAATTAAATCATAATTTAAGTTAGAAAAACTATACTTTGGGGGAGTTCCCATGTGGTACAGCAGGTTAAGGCTCTGGAATTGTCACTCTAGTGGCACGGGTTTGATCCCTGGCCCAGCAACTTCCACATGCCATGGGTGTGGCCAAAAAAATAGGGAAAAAAAACCCCTATAATTTTGGAAAATTACTTGCTTAGAAAATTCCAAATAATGCAGAGATTCCAGAAGTTCAAACACTTGTGATAATGTTTTAATTATATAGAGTAATTAAACACCTTCAGACAAGTGTTTCCTCTTTTTTGCATGTATATGTTTATTTATTTTTACATTTTAAAAATTATATTTGATTTACTATGTTTTGCCCACTTCTGCTGTATAGCAGAGTGACCCAGCCATATACACATTCCATACACACACACACACACACACACACACACACACACACATTCCTTTTCTTATCTTCCATCATGGTCTATTCCAAGAAATTGAGTATAGTTCCTTTTAACTGTGTCCAAAGGTCATAAGTTTACGGCAGCTTCATCACCTTCCTTTAAACTTTTAATTATCAACAATTGATAAAGTAAAGGAGTTCCTGTTGTGGCTCAGCTTGTTAAGAGTACGACTAGTACCCATGAGGATGAGGGTTTGATCCCTATCGCTGCTCAGTGGGTTAAGGATCTGGTGTTTCCCTGAGCTGTGGTGTGGGTTGCTGATGAAGCTCGGATCTGGTTTTGCCGTGGCTGTGGTATGGGCTGGCAGCTGCAGTTCCAATTTCAACCCCTAGTCTGGGAACTTCCATATGCCGCGGGGGTGGCCCTAAAAAGACCAAACAAACAAACAAAAAAGAATTGATAAAGTAAGAAAAAGTTTTCCCTGCTAATTCAGAATTTTGAAGATGGTACTTTTATTTCACCCCCTTCAGGTCCCAGGAGGGCCATTCTGGACCTACAGCACCTGCACTGATTAGCTTATGCTTCATGGGGCTCCATCAGTCTCCGGGCTACATCGAAGAGCCTTATACACACTGAATTTACTGATGGAGGGAGGACTCTCGCAGGACCACAGGGCCCTCGCTTCAAACAGTAAGTTAAACATCGTACGTGGACATCTTTTGCACTCTAGTCTGTGTGCTCTGTTGTGTTTATATTGAGATAGCATCTGGATATAACTATTTATTTCTGGAGCAATTTTTTTTTTTCCTCTTAGAAAACATTTTACATTTTGAAATTACTATACAGCTAATTCTAAGTATGCTTTTTCATTTTTAATTATTGAGTAGACTGAGCTGGCTAATAATAGACAATAATGTTATTTTTTTCACCAAGGTTTGGAAGAGTATGTATATATGCTCTTGTTCTAACAAGTTATCTCAGAATCAACTTCTCACTGATTATGTGACTCTGTTCTGTTTTGGGGCATGAGAGAGAGAGAGAGAGTTATTTGGAATTCTTCTTCCTGAGCTACAAATCCCAGATCAATAATTTAAATTTATTAGAATTCCTAGGCTATTAGATAAGACTGTCATGAACTGTTTGTATATGCTTCTTGTATCCCTTACCAAATAATTGCTCTTAAAGTGTCTTTTTGTATGCTATGTTTACTTAAGTTTGAATTCATATTCATATTTACAAAGGTAAATCTTAAAATAATTGAAGCTAAAAAAATACCATTTGAGAGATGGTAAATGGTTTTGGGATTTCAGAGCAGAAGAGGGAATTTAGGCGGGGGTTTAAGCCTCTGTTATTATGGGAGAGACCAGTTCTGTGACCAGTTTTAACCAACTAGATAAAAAGTAAATATCTAATTCATGGTATTCGGGAAACTCAGAACTGGAGAAGTAATTCAAATATAGATGCTTCAGACTGAAATGTTATGTTGGATGTATACTTATTAAGGGTATGGCCTCGAAGAGCCAAATATGGCTTTTGGCTAAACTTTCTCTAAAAATTAATGTCCCCCCCCTCCACTTTCTCTCTTTTTTCCCCTTCACATTATTTGTTCACTGATGATCTAGAGCCTGGAAAGATATCAAATATCATCTCCTTAACAGTACATGCAGAGGAACTGGTTATGATGTTTTGTAAACTTTAGAAAATGTGCCCTTGACTATTATGATCATTTTTTCTAGATGCCCCCCTGCCCTTGACTATATTTGGGTGGCAGGGGGCAGGTCTTGGGTTGAGATTGTAGACTGAGGGGGGCAGGCATGGTACTCTTCTTTCCACGGCCGGGAGCATAGGTACCTGGGTTCTTAGTAGGAAGGACGTGGTCTAAAAGAACTTCAGTTGAGAAGAGATAAGGCTACTTCCAGGGTGTTTTGGGAGGTAAAATTCTGAGAACTATTTAAAAAGAATAGCAGTATGCCTGGGAAAGGACTATTAGAGAGTAACGTTGTCTTTTCCTGCATTTCAATGACCTTCCATTTGTCTGTGGCTTCTGCTTGGTCTTGGCTCTGCAGTGGGCGTTGAAGGGCAGGCATGCTCATGCTTGAGAGGAAGTGACCCAGAGAGGGTAGTGGTGTCACATGCGTGCCTTCCTTAGCAAGTCCTCAGTGGTGGGGGAAACTGGAACAAGGATGGTGACATGACTGAACCTACTGCTATTTGCGTAAAAAGGAAGAATGATGCCTGAAGGCTGCAGAAAATGGGACCATCTGGGTGACATTAAGATTGTTTGAGCAATGAGTTACCGTCATTATTATCGCAATGTCATCAACAATCCAAATACTGATATCCGTAGTGTGCTTTTTTGAAAATACTTTGCCCTAATATCATCTTACTTGCTTTTTATCTGAGACTTTGACTGTAGAGTACTGTTGGGAAATATCTTTTCCACAAGATACCAGTCTAATTATAAAGTAGGACATCTCAATGTAACCATTTTTGGGAAACTTCAGCACCCTAAAATAGGATATAATGAGAAGAATGTACATTAGTGACTCTTTTTACTGTAAGCACTTTTTTTTTTTACATTTATTGCTTTCTTTACATTAATTTTCTCAAACATTTATACATAGGTACAAAATACAGATATGCTGTACACATATATACAAAAATGCACACATACAGCATGCACTACATTTATATTTGTATCTAATCCAACAACCCTCTGCAAAAGGAACTCTAATCACCTTCATTGCGCAGACATGGAAACAGAGGAGTTAAGCAGATTCAATCACTCTGTGCTGTGGATGGGGATTTGAATCTATTGGTCTTCTTCCGTCGTCTCTGTGGAACCCGAGTTTGCCCATGCTGTGAAGGCAATTTCAGAAATAGTTCCCGTGTATTAAGAGTTGGCTGCGAGAAATTGAGATCATCTCTGGTTTAAGTTGTATTGCAAAGGAAAACACTTCCCACTTGTTTTACATTTGTCATCTTTATAGTCACTCGGTATTTGAAGTATTTGTAAATGAGGATACATTTAAATGCAATGTCAAATACTTTGAAAGTGTAGTACATTTTTGTTCCTCGGTTTAAAATTCATCACAGAAGTCATTTTTCTCTCAAGGAATGTCTGAGTCCATTAGCTTAAAAGATGCTATTGGGGAGCTCATCGTATGCATGTTGCAAAAAATGTTCAGCTCTACTTAATGTGCATTTGTGAGAAATGCCCATGCATTTATGGTCTCTATGATGCGCTAAGCTTGTTTATCTTTCTCTTCCAAACCGGTTGACTGTACCTTCTTTGCAAACCATCAGTCACCTGACCTGAGGATGGAGAAAAGACTATTTTATAAATTAAATTTTTCTCATCTGTGTACATCTTCCTGTAAGTGAAAAGAGAATTTACCTTTTTGGGGTACAGACCTTTTGTTTTGAGTAAGATATTGGACTGAAGAGAAGACAAACATTTCAATTTATTGTACTAGTCTGCCTTGATTACATAATGGAAACACATGTCATGATGGATTATGTTCTAAATATTAACAGACATCATGTTATTCTTCAGGTGTTAATAATAAACACTGCTACAGGCTTTCTGGAGCTGTAGGGCTGACTTGGAAAGGGTCTGTAAATTTGCCAAGGTTTATGCAGGTTGGTAATTAAAGAACCTCCAGTGCGAGATTTGGCCGAAGAGAAGAAAAACTATTATAATTTGTTGAACTGTTCTACCTTGATTACATAATGGAAACCCATGTCTTGATTGAAAAGGTCCTAAATATTAATGGCCATCATTTTTTATTCGGGGGTGAGCAGTAAACACTGTTATAAGCTTCGTGTACGTGTAGGGTTGACTTGGAAAGGTTTTGTAAATGCACCAGGAGTCTATGCAAGTTTGCTAATTAAAGGAGCAAGTAGGACAAACTACAGAAAGGGCAAAAAGGAACAGGAGAAAGAAAAGCTGAATATGATGAATTACACGAGCAGACATTAAGATGAAATAAAATGGAGCTTTCCTGATTTAAATTTGTTCAGGAAATCAGAAATAACTGCTAGGTATATGATATAATTGACCCTGAAAATGTAGGTGTGGGAAACTGCTTATCCATTAGGAAAGCGAAAATGATGTCCGCGAGCCAGGTGCAGGGTACCGGAGAAAAGAGATCATCAGGAAAGGTGAGGCGACACTGCTTAGGATGCTGCCTGCTACTTTCTAAGGAAGGGGAGCCCTTGGTTGCAGGTAGTCTTCTGTTTAGTGGGTGAATGTCTCATATAAAAGAGTATTTCCATCTTCTATATGTTATTACTGACCAGCCATCACATGCATAGAATTAGAATGAAATTGGTGTAACTAGACAATCACCAGGAACCCTTGGAAGCCACTGTTTTGAAGAGTAGAACCTGCTGCAGGAGAAGGAGAAACTTGAGGAATGATGGTCTAGATTCTTATGAAGATCAAAGCACTTTCTCAGTCTGTACTTGGAAGAGCATCTGTATTAGAATCACTGGCAATGCTGGTTAAAAATTGGGTTTGAGGCGTTCTTGTCGTGGCTCAGTGGTTAACAAATCCAACTAGGAACCATGAGATTAAGGGTTCGATCCCTGGCCTTGCTTAGTGGGTTAAGGATCCGGCATTGCTATGAGCTGTGGTGTAGGTTGCAGATGCGGCTCAGATCCCACGTTGCTGTGGCTCTGGCATAGGCCAGCAGCTACAGCTCCGATTGGACCCCTAGCCTCAGAATCTCCATATGCCATGGGTGTGGCCATAGAAAAGACAAAAAAAAAAAAGGGGGTTGGTAGATGCAAACTAATACCTTTAGAATGGATAAGCAATGAGGTCCTACTGTATAGCACAGGCAACTATATCCAATCTTGTGGGATAGAACATGATGGAAGATAGTATGAGATAAAGAGTGTGTTTGTGTGTGTGTGTGTGTGTGTATGACCGAGTCACTATGCTGTACAGCAGAAATGGGCACCACACTGTAAGTCAACTACACTTTAATAATAAATAATAAATAAATGGATACATATTGATTCCCTGTACCCTACCTCATCTCACTGAAACAGAATTTCTAGGGGATAGGCCAAGAAACCTGCTATGCATTAAAAAAAAAAAAATCATTCCAAGTGATTTTTAAACCCACTAAGAATCAGCTTATTAAAGTATTTTGGAGCGGAAGGAATCTTTATAGAATTCTTAGTGTGGTTGTACATCTGTCATAAGAGATCAACAAAGGGAAGATGCAGAGGACAAAGTGCATAGGACATGTTAAAGAAGGAAGACATTTTTCATCAATGGTCACTTAGATCATTCGGAAAAAGATTCACCACTACACAGCTGCAGGAGGATTCTGGTGGGAGAGCCCTGGGGCTACAGGTGGAAGTGGTTTTTGTCTACTCAACAAGGTCCTGCGTGTTGGTAAAGATTTACTCCAGAAGGTCACAACAGTGTTAGGTGGCAGCTATGTGTAGTGCCTGCATTCCTGGACTTGAATATTAAAAAAAACGTGAATGGGGTTTTGGTAGATCTCTTATGTTTACTAAGGGCTGTCATTTCTGCTAAAGCAACCAGATCATGATAAAGATTTCTCATATAACTCTAGCTTTAAATTGACCCAGAGAAAATTCCAGGATTGGCTGGACATGGTCCCTCAGTACCAATGACAATTTCAGTTCTTCTGGATGATGATAGTGACATTGGAAGAGAATAAAATAGAATATGAAAAGGCAATAGCAGACTATATGGATGCTATGGAATAAAATGAAAAGTGCCTGGTAAGCGGTTAGCATACACTTAGTGGAAACTGTGAAAGGTATGTTTGAAAGAATGATAAAGCCTTATCCTTTGGTTTTAATCTAAATTTCAATGGGTGGGAAGAAAAACTCCCAATAAAACTGCCATACGCTTTTGTAAGCAGAAGATAGAAAATGAGAGCCAGATAAAGAAGGACCATTGGCAGGAAAAAAATTTCCTAATTTTTAGATGGACGTAACAGAGTGTTCTTCTGTTTCCAGATGCCTTTGTATGGAAAGCATGCAGTACATGTGATTACCAAAGTACTGAAATTTTTTAATACAGGAATGAAAAATGTCATGGTAGGCATAGCTTGAGACTTCAGTTGAAACTCAACTAATATAAGGTGGCATTAGAAAGGAACAATTTGATCAAAGATCCTAAATCTAGGGAATTCCCATTGTGGCTCGATGGGTTAGGAACCTGACTAGTATCCATGAGGATGCAGGTTCAATCTCTGGCCTTGCTCAGTGGGTTAAAGATCCAGCATTGCTGTGAGCTGTGGTGTGGGTTGCAGACGCAGCTCTGATCTCGCACTGATGTGGCTGTGGCGTAGGCCGGCAGCTGTGGTTCAGTAGACCCTTAGCCTGGGAACTTCAAGGAGGGAACAGTTTTGTAGGAAGTGAATGCATGTAGATTGCAAAGCTGCCATGGAGCTAAGCTACAAATAGGAAATTCAGCTGACTTAACAAATCCTGCAAACATTATTTCCTCAAAGGAGAGCACAGAAATAAAAGAAAATTTTAATTTTTTCCCTGATATAGTCATTGTTGAGACATTGTTTTGTTGCATTTTATTCCAGCATTTTTTTTACATTGTGATTTAATGGTAGATATGTTTTAGACTGTGTGTTTCATTAATATCATATAAAAAGCATGTTTCTGTATCATTAGTGTTTAATAAGTAATATTTTAATGGTGGTATGATATTATGGATGACTCACAAATATGCTTAATTAATCATCTGTTGGTAATATTTAAGTTCTTCTGAATTTTTTTTTCCTATGGTGGTGAAAAGTTTTCATTAAAATAGAATTCTGGAAATGTCATTATGGTCAAAGGATATGAACACTTTTTACTTTCTGGACACAATTTACACAATTATTTTCCAGAAATGTCATTTCAATAACAGTCTCACCAGAAGTTTGTGACTGTGTCCATCTCAATGTACCTTCGTATGTACTAAACATTCTAATAATTATTTTCACTAATTTGAGAGATAAATTAATGTACATAATTAATAGTACTGAGGTTGAATTTTTATATTTATTAGCTGTTTTACTTATTTGTTTATGTATGTGTGTTTGTATGTGTGTATGAAGTTAGTTCTTATGCCTCTTTCTCTATGAAAGACAATTATTTTTTCTCCTGCATTTCTGTATACTCATTACATAGTTAATTCTCAGTCTAAGGTTTGCCACCCAGTTTGATTTGTTGTGTTCTTTGAAACCTCTGGGGTTTTGGCATGTGGGTAGCATTTAACCTTGGTTTTCGGTGCTGTCGTAGATTTCCCACTTTTTATCTATGTTTGACAATTTATGATAATTATAGAGGAGGGCACAAGGAGCTGGATACTAGTTACTCATCCAGTTAGTAGAGTTTTTGATGTATTCTTGGGGTTTTCTGTGTGGGCCTCCAGGAATGGGGTGTTCTACGTTAAAGAAATTTTGTGTCCCTCCAAAAAATGAAAGTCTTATGGGTCTGGCTCCTTGGGGGTATTTGTAAAACTTACTTAGCATCCTAAACTGCTCTGGAACTTCTGACATCATATTTTCACACCCTGAACACAAAGCCTGAGCATTTACCACAAAGTGCTTTAAACAAATGCTTCTTGTAGATACCATCAGAAAGTACTGGATAGTTCTTTGGATGTTTTGTTACTATTTTTACCAGCACCTAATAATTTTTCAAATTCATACTCTGATTTGATAAACAGATGTCCATTTTCATTCTGTCTGAAGTAACCTAATTGCTTCTAAGAACCACATCTTTCCAGCTTAGATTTGTCCCAGATTGGAATTTTTTCGACAAAAATTTTTTTTATTGGTTATGCATACAACTAAGATTCTGATCCATCATATATGCTATGAATAAACTTAGAAAAAGAACCCAAAGTGATAATCCTAAGAATTTCTTTCTCTTATTTTGCATAATGAATAATATGATTATTTCTTCCTTCTTTCCTGTCTTTCTCCCTCCCTCTCTCTTTACTTTTGCCTTTTTTCCCCCTTAATAATGAAGGCTATCTAACTTTCTTTGAGAACAGCTTTAGTTGTCTTTCATAGTTTTTAGCCTTTTTTTTTTCTTAAGGGCCACACCCTGAATCTTATGGGAGTTCCTGGGCTAGGGCTTGAATGGGAGCTGCAGCTGCCAGGCTTCACCACAGCCACAGCAATGGCAGATCTGAGCTGTGTCTTCGACCTACACTATAGCTTGCAGCAACACAGAATCCTTAACACACTGAGCAAGGCCAAGGGTCAGACCCGCATCCTCATGTACACTGTGGGGTTCTGAACTCGCTGAGCCACAGAGGGAACTCTTGCAGTTTTTAATATCAGACAGCCACTTTTTAATTTTTTCAAGTAGGTTTTGATTACCCTTTTTGATTGAAGCATTAGCTAGGAATATATATATCTTAGTTTCTAACCACTTTTTAATTTTTTCAGGTAGGTTTTGATTACCCTTTTTGATTGAAGCATTAGCTAGGAATATATATCTTAGTTTCCAAGAACTTTTCTTGCCACATTTTTGCTATTAATTTCCATATATATTGGATTATGATCAGAAAATGTGATCTTTGCTTTTTTAAATTGTTGAAATTTTCTTTGTGGGCAGGTTTATATTAATTTTCATAAATGTTCTGTGTAAATGCAAAATTTTTATATTATTTTTAGAGATGTGAGTATGTGGGTCTATTACTTTTTTTTCGTGTTTGTGTCAAAGTCCGCCATGGTCCTTTCTTTTTTAGTTTACTAGAGTTGTTTAATTCTGAATGAAGCATATTCAAGACTCCAACTATGTTTCTATCTGGTTCTTTTGCATTTTCTAGTCAGAGGCTATACAGTGTGTTCCATGCAGGTTTATGAATATTGTCTTTTAAATGTTGCCTTTTTTTTTTTTTTTTTTTAAAGACCTCACATAGGTGTGGCATATGGATGTTCCTAAGCTAGGGGTCAAGTCGGAGCTACAGCTGCTGGCCTACAGCAATAGCAGCAACAGCCTACCACAGCCACAGCAATGCCAGATCTGAGCTGCATCTATGATCTACACTGCAGCTCAGGGCTACACCAGATCCTTAACCCACTGAGCAGGCTAGGGATTAAACCTGCAGCCTCGTGGGTGCTAGTTGGGTTCGTTTCTGCTGAACTACAATGGTTACTCCCAAAATGTTGCCTTTTATCATTACAGTCTTTTCCTAAATATCTTATTTTGTTTTAAGAGCTTGCATCCCGTATTTCCAAATGGTCTGTTATTACCTGTTGAGATTATCCATATGAACTGTAAAGTTTACTTCTGACCACTGTTTTGGCTCTCATTTATTTTCCCCTTTTGATTCTGCTTCATGTGTATTTCCTAAGGTCTGTTACATAGTCACACTGTCTCAGACTTTCTCCATATTGTCGGATATCTATTTATACCCTGACAGATGGCTGATATTTTGGCTGGCTATAGAGTTGTGGAGTTCAATTCTTCCTTCCTTGGTAGTGGCTCTACACCTTGTCATGTTTAGAGTGGTGTCAGTGATACCATGAAGGTCAATATAATACTTTTTCTTTGATGTTGACTCCTAGTATGTTAAATATTTGTAGGTTTTCCTCTTAATTCATTAATCTCATAAGTTTTACCATGTTATGCTGACTCTGTGTCATTTATCATAAATCAGGATTGAGACTTGGAATGATTTTAGTGCAATTCTTTTCTCTCTCTCTCTCTTTTTTTTTTTGCTTATCCTTTACTTGTTATTTTACTTTTTCTGGAAATTTAGTAACCATGTTTCAGGATTCTTGGATATTTCCTTCAATTCTTCAAAGTTTTCTAAGATTTCATCACTTTATATTTTGACATTTCTTTCACCTTTTCCTTTTGGCTTTATATCTGGGCTCAACTGTGGAGATGCTTAATCTGGTAAATTGTGTAGTAGAGAAATTATGATTCTTTTTTTCTGCCACAGAATCTCCAGTATTGCTCCTATTCCATTCAAATTCCTGTCTTTCTCCTTGTAATAGGCAGAATCCTGAAAGGGCCTTGAAGACTCTCTCCTCCTAGGGTACACACCCAGTATAATCCTTCTGCCTGGAGTGTGGATGGACTCTCAATGTGATGAGATAGCTACCCTCTTGGTTAGGTTATGAGATATGAGAAAAGTGATGGGATAGCATTCATGTGCAGTGAAAAACAACTATACTGAAATAATTTTCCTTTTCAGTATTTTAACAGTGTAATTAGTTGCCCTTTTGGACTGTTAGAGAGTTCTTACAGGTAATTCTACTTACTGAGCACTTATATGCCAAGCCTCATACTTTGTGCTTCAAATGCTACTTCCTTTAATGCTATTGCAATTTCAGTAGGTGTTTTGGTAGTTCTTTGGGGTAGTTTTTACCCCCGTTAAAGATAAGGAAACTGATGGGCCAACGGTGCCAAAGCTCATAGCTTTGGTGAATGGCAGAGATGAGATGGAAAGATACGCCTTTCTGGCCTCAGATTCTCTCTCTCTCTCTTTTTTTTTTTTTGGTCTTTTTGCCTTTTCTATGGCCGCTTCCTGCGGCATATGGAGGTTCCCAGGCTAGGGGTCTAATCAGAGCTGTAGCCACCGGCCTACACCACAGCCACAGCAACGCAGGATCCGACCCGAGTCTGCCACCTACACCACAGCTCACGGTAACGCCAGATCCTTAACCCACTGAGCAAGGCCAGGGATCAAACCCGCAACCTCATGGTTCCTAGTTGGATTCGTTAAACACTGAGCCACGACGGGAACTCTGCTGCCCTCAGATTCTTTCCTCTGAAAAACTACATTATATCAGATGGTATCCACAGTTGTTTTTTTTTTTTTTTTGGTTTGTTTTTTCTTAGGACTGTACCCACGGCACATGGAGATTCCCAGGCTAGGGGTCAAATCAGAGCTGTAGCTACTGGCCTACGCCACAGCCACAGTGATGCCAGATCCGAGCTGCATCTGCAGCCTGCACTACAGCTCATGGCAACACTGGATCCTTAACCCACTGAGGCCATGGATTGAACCTGAGACCTAATAGTTACTAGTCAGATTCATTTCCACTGAGCCACGATGGGAACTTGTATCCATAGTTTTAACAGCAAGTAGAAAGGCTAGAACTACGTGATTATCTCCATACTTCTACTGCCTGGTGTAGTAATTGTCTTATAATAAATATTTGTAAGACAAAACTGGAAGGTAAAAAAGAGGAAAGCAAGTGATTAAACATTGAGATGATGTTGGGTGGAAAATAGATACTAGGGATCTTGACTGAGTATTAAAATTAGTGACTCGGAAAAATCAGATGATTGTAATACTGGTAACAGTCAGCCTCCAACTGAAATGCCTAAGATTGCTAACTTTGTCATTAAAACCTGAAGGTTTTTCCTTCATGAAAATTTGGATTCCTAGTGGTTCCCCAAACCTACTTAAAATATTTCTGTGTATAATACATAGAGATTATTGTAATACCATTTTCATTTGTAATGGCTTATTATTTCAGAGAAATTTCACCTTTAATTGTCTTATAATATTGCTTATGTAATCTAGACCACCTGAAAAAGTAACTGATACAAGGATCAGGATCAAAAATAAACATTTTCACGTTAGAAAGGAGAGGTAACCCAGAGGTCCATACGTTTTTTATTTACTCAGCAAACATTTATTAGACCCCCCTGTGTGTCAGGCACCTTACTCGGCAGAAGGGCTCTAACAGAGCCTTTGCTTTAGGAAAAGACACAATCTCCAGGGGTAACAGGTGTTGAACAAGCAGTTAGAAGTGTTATGGAAATACATGATGTTTATCAGGAGGATCTGAAAACACTACTGTTGAAGGTGAGGTTGGGTGGGAAATAAACGCATGTACCATGATGAGAAAGAACACCGATGATCCAGTAGCTGAAAGAAGGCCCCGAATGTAAAGAGCATTTACGGGAGAATGGCAAGAGATGGTGCCAGAGAAGTGACTGGGAGGCCCACCACCTAGGCCCTTGTGGGGGACGAGGGGAGTCTGTCAGGGGTTTGAACTTTATCCCGAGGGAAGTGGAAAAGCACTGAAGAGCTGGTTAGAAGTTGAAGATTGACAGGATCAGGGTTATATCTTTCGGCTGGAAAGAGGAGAATAGATTATGGCGAATGAGAGAAGGGGGATGGAGTTCCTGCTGTGGCACAAGTGGATGGCGGCGTCTTGGGAGCACCGGGATGCAGGTTCAATCACCAACCTGGCACAATGGGTTAAGAATTTGGGGTTGCCACTGCTAGGTTGCAACTGTGGCTTGGGTCTGATCCCTGGCCCAGGAACTCCATAAGCCACAGGGCAGCCAGAAAAGGGAAAAAAAAAAAAAAAAGAATAGAAGGGGAAGGTCAACTAGAAAATGCTTGCCATACACCAGCCAAGAGATGAGATTTGCTTAAATGAGTATGAAGGAGGGAAGATGAATATAAATGGTTGGCTTCGGGAGGTAGAGATGATGGTTTAGCATTGATATACTTGAAAGGGACACATCAAGGAAGATTCTCAGTTTCTGATCTGAGAATGCTGGTGAAGGGGGTTATTGAGGGGAAAATATGATGAGGTCAGTTTGGGATGTTTGAGTTGAACTGCCTCTGAAAACATATACATGGAGAGGTAGAGGGGACTGTTGGAAATACAATGTGGAGCTCAATTTGAGATTTACCGGCATAGCTATAATTGAAGGTATGGGGGTAGCTGAAGAGTATGGATTGAGGGGAAGGAGAGGAGAGAGAGAGCTCTGGTGAGGTGGAAGATGGTGAGCCAGGAAAGAGCAAGGACACTGAAAACAATACAACTACTAAGAAGCTACAACATGGTTAGTTGTATCACTTGTTTCCAAGCTGTCCAAAAAGATGGGAGTGGAAAGTGTCTTCTTGATTTTTTTTTTTTTTTAAGGCTACACCCACGGCATGTGGAGGTTCCCAGGTTAGCGGTCGAACAGAGCTGTAACTGCTGGCCCATGCCAGAGCCACAGCAGCAGAGGATCCAAGCTGCATCTGCAACCTACAGCACGGTTCACAGCAATGCCAGATCCTTAACCCACTGAGCAAGGCCAAGGATCGAACCTGCATCCTCCTGGATGCTAGTCAGATTTGTTAACTGCTGAGCGATGACGGGAACTCCCTCTTCTGGCTTTAATAACATGGCAGCCACTGGGGTCTTAGCAAGAGAAATTTGGTGGACTTGTGGGGCCTGAAGCCAGACTGGAGTGGGCTTACAGATGATTAGAACCGGAGGAAAAGGAAGGAATTGAAGTAAAATTAGACCATGAGTAAGAGGTGGGGCAGGGTGATTACTAGGTAAGAATTAGGGGATTATAGGAGGCTTTAAATTACGTTTTACCTTGTTTTTTTAATAAATTGCAAGAAGCTTAAGCATATGTACATTCTGATAAGGAGAAATAAATCAAGAGAAAGGTATTGCTACTTCCGTCTACCTCTAAGTTCACATAGCTCCAGATAGAGCTGGGATTAAGCAGTTTAAGTCTGGGGATTCTGATTACTTTGCGATTCAAGAGTTAAATTATGAACTTGGATTAAACAGAGGAAAAATATCCTTTTAGAGCATCAGATAGTCTTTTTACAAATATTGAATTATGGAAGAGGGGGAGGCTATATAGCAAGAGCTGCCAGGTCAGTCGTAAAGTTATTATGAAGTACGTGTATCTGTGTGTCAGCTTGTCCCAAAGGGAAGGACCATGAGCACACTGAGTTATGGCTTCGTGAAGAGGGCTGGAGGGAGCTGGTGATTTGCACCGAGCACCTGCATGAATCTGGCTGAGATTTTGGCAACAGACGTAGCTTCAAACTAGCTTGTTATTATATAATTTTTATTGTTGTCATCAATTTTTGCACAGTGTTGGGATTTGAAGTGGCGGAAGCGAGCCAAGCCCATTCCTGACCACCGCCTTCCTGGCTACTGATAGCCTAAAAGGGGAGCAATGGCCAATCTTAATGGTTAGAGGGCCAGGGTATTCTCTGAATCAGTTTTCCAAGTAAGAAAAGGTTTCCGTGTTAAAGACATGTAGCCAGTCTCTTCTCCACAGCTTTTTCTCCATGAGACTTGATGATTGAGAGGCCAGAGGGCTATGCTCAGCAGCTCTTACTAGTGTCTTTCCACCATGCAGCTGGCTGTGCATTATCAGGGCCTGGAAGCAGTTATTAATAAAATAATAACTGAATCTCATGTGGCTGCTGGTTCTTGGTGTGATTATTTTTTGAAAATCTATGGCAAGGGACATAAGGGCTAAGGGGCTATAAATGATTTATAGGCTTGGATTTGGCTCTGGAAGTAATATTTGTGGTTCCTCCATAGGTCCTAGTAATGGGAGAGGTGATAGATTGTTTTAATAAATTTATCCAAAACATCAGTTTTAATACGTCACCATTTGTGGGCGATTATTGGCAAAAATAGCTGCACATCTTTACTTTTGTCTATGCCCTTTGTCACGTAACCTTACAGCCCCTCCCATCATGGACTAAACTCTCTTTTCTACCCTTAAATCAAAACTTGCTTATCCAGTAAAATTCAGTGGACGTGATGGAATGGCAGCCCCACACCCAAGCCTTATGAACTCTTAAGTGTTTCTGATCACTTTCTTGGGACCCCCTACCAGGGCCATATGAATAAGCCCAGGCTAGTCTCATGGAGAATGAGGGACCAGTCACCAAAGCTGTGAAGCCCAGTTGTCCCAGCTGAGACCCTAGAGATGGAGAGATTAGCAAAGCCACTGGCTCGATTTATAGCTGACCATGGAACATGAAGGTGCCACACCAGAACCATCTCCACTGAGCACAGCCGAAATTGCCAGCACTCAGGATTATGAGCTAAATGATTAGCTGCTTTTTTTTTTTTTTCTTCTTCTTTTAACATCTTTCTTTTTTGGCCACACCCATGGCATATGGAAGTTCCTGGGCCAGGGACTGAATCTGAGCCCCACATCTGAGACCTGAAGCTGAATCCTTAACCTCCTGAGTCAGGGATTGAATCAGCGCCTCCATAGAGACAAGCCGGATCATTAACCCTCTGCGCCACAGTGGGAACTCCAATGATTAGCTGCTTTTTAAGTGACTAAGCTTTGGTATGGTTTGTTACCCAGTAACAGCTAGCTGATATATCATTCTGTAATATCTGTTTATGCTAATCATTGTCTGTCATCACCCAAGAAATGTCATTGCTGCGGACAGAGAGTAGTTTTTAAGCAGCTACACTCTCACTAGGCTGTGCTGGCTCTCGTACAATGCAATTTACCCATAGACATTTTTAGGAGCTCAAATTCTGTGGATATATCAGAGATCCTGTTTCAAATAAGCAACTATACTTATTTGAACTTATATTATTTATCACATCAGTTGCTTACATACAATAATATGTTTCTGGGCACAATACAGATTGCCTTTATTATAAGCCACTGGGTGTGACCTACAGGAAACAGCACATTTTTCCTTGTCTTATTTTACACTGTAATCAGTACAGTTAAATCCAAGAGTGAATCCAGCATATCAATCTGTTTAGCCTGCCTCTGTTTAATTCGCTAACAACATAAAATATATGTGCATTTGGCAGTTGAAATGAAAAATAATGAGGCACTTAGAGAAATTAGATTACAGCATTAAAATATAATAAGAATTTAATGATACGAGTAACATATACCCTTCATACACTTTGATATATGGGAAGCTACACAATTATCAACAGTGTGAATTTTTTCCTTTTGGTTGCCAGAAAGTATTCATGTGATTTACAATCAGATGTAATACTGTTGTTCTACTGGAATAAAATCTATTATGACATTATATATGATTTTTATTAATTCTATTGGATAATTGGAGACCTCCAATGTTTTTTTTTTCTTTGTTTTTTTTTAATGACAGAGTAGAGATCTCAGCTCATTTTACACTTTTTAATTTCATGCTTGGCTTTGGCTAAATCTTTTCCATAAATTTCAATTCAACAAAACATAGATGCAGCACCAAGCTAAAGCTTAATGAATTGGTTAGAACTCATCCAGAAGTCAAAGAAATAGGATTCTTTTAGACTCAGATGTTTTCAGTTTATGTGTGTGAAGTTTAGTTGAAGCAAGTCATACTCGAATCACTCATATTAGTATGTGTAGCATCTTTGATGCTAAGATGTCAGGGCAAATACAGTGAGCTTAGGAGTAATGGACAGTGTTACAATCAGAGCCACTGAGGATTTTGAGGTCCTTTGGCATGAAATCTCCAGCAAATATGTGGCAGACTGGTAGAATTCCATGGAAGAGTGCCTTGTAAGAAGAGAAAGAGAGGAAACTCTTTTAGGTACAAGGCAGAAATCTTGGTTATGTCATCTAGCGCTGACATCCCTTTTTCAGAAGTGACCGTGACACATAACCCATTTCAGGAAGTTGATTTCTTCCAAGTTGTATGACGTAATGTGTTTAAAAACTTCAAGCACAGCAAACAGAAAGAGTAGACAAGGGAGCATATCCACATGGGAGAGGTTGGCATAGCATTTATAATCTATCAAGATAAGATTAACAGCAATCTGTTTTCTCCATTAAAGACAATTCATTACTAAAGCTATCTTTGCATTACTGAGCAGAACTATCTACCCAAACACATGCCACTAAAGACTAATATTTAGCTTTGCTAAATTCAGATGCATTTATTGTTCTTTTTGGGAAACATTTGTTGAGTTACGGCTTTAGATTGACATTTAATTTAGAATTATTTTTCCTCCCTTTCATAAAAATGTACACTTTTTTCCTGAATTCATTAAAAAAATTTTTTTGATACAAATTATTTTATTTAGAATGGACAAGCCATGGGGTCCTATTATATAGCAAAAGGGACTATATCCAATGACTTGCGATAGAACACGATGGAAGATAATATGAGAAAAAGAAAGTAACCATATGGATGCCGGGGTCACTTTGCTGTACAGTAGAAATTGACGGAACATAGTAAATCAACTATACTTTAATAAGTAATTTAAAAAATAATTTTTTTCATTGAAAAATTTAAAAAGCAAGGTAACCACAAAAATGGGCAAACTAATAATAATGTTCATCTTATGAAATCTAGCAGAAGCATCCTTTTTCTTCTTACCTAACATGTTTTATGAGGTCTAAATAGAAATAGAAGACTTAGGAAGCTCTACCCCAATTGGAGCGACCTGACTCATGTGACTCAGTATCAGAGGAAAAGGTATGAATTTTCTCGCTTCTTATTTGAAATGTGGAAGCAGAACACAGAGATAAAAAGGCTGTAGAACCAAAGGCATCAGAAGGCATTTAGTTCTAGAAATTCTTTTAAGTACAAGGCAGAAATCAGATTAGCTGTGCTATTCAGAGATAGAACACACAGAGGAAATTAAAATCAGGTCCTGGACCTCAATCAGGCGAGAGCCTCAGGCTCCCAGGCTAATGTTACTGAAGAGTGATGCAAGGGAAATGGGCAAACAGGTAGGCAGGTTTAGGACCAGGGGCTACACAGGAAAAGAAATTGTGAGTCAAAAGCTTCCGAAGGAAGCCTTCTGAAATCAAGAAAGCTATGGGTCAGCATATACTAAGCAGTGTGAGTCAGAAACATTGCAGAGATTTAACCACTGGGGTCACTTTCTTCTCCAACCAGGAGAAGCTGCTGGTTAGGATTAGAGAGATGGAAGCTGCTGGTTACAGTTTGGGAAATGGAGGCCGAGCTGAAGTTCAAATTAGCAGAGCTCCAGAGTTAAATGGCAAAAAATCATTCAAAGCGTCCATACATAACTCATGTAGCACCTTTCCTTTTTTGTGCTACTTTCTTGCACAGCATCCCAATTTGATCTTACAATTAGCCTATGAGGTGTGTGGTCCAAGCACTCACTACTTGGAACGCACTTTACTAATATAAAAGGAGAATTGAAGAATTTTGGTAACTTGTTCATAGTGACTCAGCTAGTTTGGCAGAGAATTTAAACTAGAACCTAAAGGTTTTAACAGCTGCATTTGCCTTCTTTCCTCTTTTCCAGGGGTCAACAAACTGTTTAGGTTAGGGGTCGTGTTACGGGTTGAATTGTGTCCCTCCCACCCCATATTTATGTGTCGAAATCGTAACCCCCAGCACCTCAGAATGTGACGTTATTTGGACCTAGAGTCTTTACAGAGGTAATCAAGTTAAAATGAGGTCATTATGGTAGCCCCTAAACCAATATGACTTCTATGGAGTAGAAATTTGGATATAGTCACGCCGGAGGATGATATGAAGACACAGGGCGATGTCCATTAAAGGGCAAGAGGAACAGCCCTCAGAAGGAATCAGCCCTGAAGATAACCTTGATCTCAAACCTCTAGCCTCTGGAACCATGCAGAAATAAATTTCTTTTTCTTTCTTTTTTTTTTTTTGTCTTTTTGCCATTTCTAGGGCCCCTCCCGTGGCATATGGAGTTTCCCAGGCTAGGGGTCGAATCGGAGCTGTAGCCGCTAGCCTACACCACAGCCATAGCAACTCGGGATCTGAGCCGCGTCTGCAACCTACACCACAGCTCACGGCAACGCCGGATCCTTAACCCACTGAGCAAGGCCAGGGACCGAACCCGCAACCTCATGGTTCCTAGTCGGATTCGTTAACCACTGCGCCATGATGGGAACTCTCTTTCTTTTTTTTCTTTTTTTTTTTTTTGGTCTTTTTTAGGGCCACACCTGCGGCATATGGAGATTCCCAGGCTAGCGGTCTAATGGGAGCTGTTGCGCCAGAGCCACTGCAACGCCAGATGGAGCCATGTCTGCAACCTACACCACAGCTCACAGCAGCGCTGGATCCTTAACCCACTGGGCAAGGCCAGAGATCAAACCTGCAACCTCAGATTCCTAGTCGGATTCGTTTCTGCTGTGCCACGACGAGAACTCCGAAAATAAATTTCTGTTATTTAGGCCACCCGCTGTGCTCCTTTGTTATGGTAGGCCCAGCAAACTAAGAAAGCTATAAACGAACCATCTTTGGCTTCGTGAACCACATGGTTTAGTCACAACTACTCAAGCCTGCTATCGTAGCACAGAAACAACCATAAAAATACATAAATGCCTCTGGAGGGCTGTGTTCCAATAAAACTTTATTTACAAACACAGTTGACATGGGTGATAGTTTGCTCCTGTCGCTCTCTACTTTGTTGCCCTGGTAAACCGATGATGGTGATGATGTGAATCACGAGATTGAAGCGTATCCATATGGACGAGTGAACTTGGCCAGCAGTCAGCCAAACAGAAGGGAAGAAAGGCGTCATTTTCTGTAGGTCCTTCTCAAGCTCTCCCTTTCTCCACTGCTTTCTGTCTGGTTTCAAGTGACTGCCACATTTTACATGCAGGGACATGACTGTGGATTAAAGATAACCATACATTTGTGCTGCTCTTCCCACCCTTTGATCTGAGTTGACTTTGTGAGTTTGGTTTGGGCCGACAGGACTGCTGCAGACATGACACTGTACCAGTGGGAGGTCTAAGCCATAAGAGGCCTAGAACTTCTGCTTTTACTCTCTTGGAGCTCTGAGCCATCATGTAAGGAGGTCCAGCTACCCTGCTGGAAGGATGCTATGGAGAGAGAGATTTGTCCAGCAGGCCCCTTTGTATGCCAGCCACCGAGGCTGAAGCATCAGGAGTCCCCACTATCGTTCAGTGGAAGTGACTCCAACTAGTATCTATGAGGATGTGGGTTCAATCCCTGGACTTGCTCAGTGGGTTAAAGATCTGGTGTTGCCCTGAGCTGTGGTACAGGTTGCAGATGCGGCTCGGATCCCATGTTGCTGTGGCTGGGGTATAGGCCAGCAGCTGTAGCTCAATTTGACCCCTAGTCTGGGAACTTCCATATTTCCTAGGTGCAGCCCTAAAAAGCAAAAAAAAAAAAAAAAATGCTTAAGTATCAGACATGAGTAATGCCATCTCGGATGTTCCAACACTCAGTTGGGCTTTCGCTGAAGCCTTTTGAGTGACCCCAGCTGACAGCACGTAGAGACGAGCCTCTTCTACCCAGCCTGCCCCAAATTGTAGACCTCTAAGCAAACAAATGATTGTGGTTTTAGGGCACTGAAGTGGAATGGATTTTTATGCAGTGACAACTGATGCAAAAAATATACTGCCCTCTGGTTGTCCCGAATTTCCCCGTCATTGATGTTCAGTGCTCCTAACGCCCTCTTGTCCCCGTCAACACTCACTTGTGCTGAGGAAAATTCAGACATTGTAGTAGGTGGTTGGGGTTGAAACAAGGAGCACTGTGGCTTAAAGCTCTGTAATACCGTGCCTTACGTCTTTTCCCTAGGAGCCTTGACAAGTCATAAGACTTCTTTTCTTAATGGAAAAGATGTGGTAAGGAAGTATTTTAATCCTAAAGCATATCAAGTTATCCTTACCAGGTGATTCTCAATCCAGAGTGTTTCTCTCTTTGACCTTCCTTCAGAGGGCACCATTATATACCATTTCATATAGCCATTCCCCTTTCATCAATCTAAGACATGTTCTAATTCCAGTTCTGTAGTTGAACGTCACGCTTGCTTCTTAAGATGCAGATTTAGATGACGTCTCATTGAGTAACAGGAAAGTGGGTGACCTTTTCCTCAGTGGGAGGAACCACAGGCTTGCATCATTTTCTGCAGTTAAAGTTTTGGAAACATCATACCAGAGATTATAGTCAGAGTGGCCACTGGGGTAAGATTACCATTGACTTAGCGCTTACAGATGACCTGTTCTAATGTACTAAGGAACAGCCATTCTCTATCTTGACTCCTTTGCCCAAGAAACCACTGAACGGAAACGCCCATAAACACATAAAGGCTCCTTTGTTCTTGCCATAAACTATATGGTAAGAACAGAGAAAGAGGAGTTCCCCTTGTGGCTCCACAGGTTAAGAATCCGACTAGTATCCATGAGGATATAAGATCCATCCCTGACCTTGCTCAATGACTTAAGGATGCAGCATTGCCACAAGCTGGATTGTAAGGTGCAGATGTGCCTTGGATTTGGGGTGGCTGTGGTTGTGGCACAGGCCAGCAGCTGCAGCTCCAATTTGACCTCTGGCCTGGGAGCTTCATATGCTGCAGGTGTGGCCCAAAACAGAGAAGGAAAAAAAAAAAAAAGAGAGGAGAAAGATGGGGAAAAAATTCAGAGATTAGGATGACTTTCTGGGACCCTGACTTTGGCAGACTCAGTGGGACAGGCTGTCTGCATGATCCCTTTGCCCAGAACACCTTTCTTCCAAATTACTGAATCTATTTCACATGTGCTTTTGATACTACCTAAAAGTTTATCAGTTAGAGATTAATTAGAGTTAGTTATCATTCACTTGATAAAGTCTGTCTACTTTTCAAAGTGTTAATGGGCTTCACACATTTGCGTAAATTAGTTCAAGAGAGTAACACTTAAAATTTGACTTGCAATTGAGTTGACACCATGAATCCATGCAGCCTCTATTTTCAATTTTATTCCTGACAACGATCATGTGACTTAGGCAAAGCACTATTACGTGCTCAGCCGAGGAAATTGAGACACAGGTTCAAGTTGATGTTCTTTTTTCCTACCTCCTGCCCAAGAGCCATTACACAAAGAGATTCCAAGACGGGGTTTCTGGAAAGTGAAGGCGTGATTTCTGGGGAGTAAATGAAGCAAACGAGGCTGGGGGAGAGGAGTTCAGCAACAGCAAGGTCACAGTCATCAGTGGAAAAAGCCACCATTTTCTAAGGGGGCAATTTAAACAGTGAAGTGTGGTAGTTCCCATCTTGGCACAGCGGAAACGAATCCGACTAGGAACCATGAGGTTGCGGGTTTGATCCCTGGTCTGGCTCAGTGGGTTGAGGATCCGGCTTTGCCGTGAGCTGTGGTTCAATCCACCGCCTCCCTCGCTCAGTGGGTCAGGAATCTGGCATATGCTGTGAGCTGTGGTGTAGGTCGCAGAGGCAGCTCAGATCCCACATTGCTGTGGGTGTGGTGTAGACTGGCACCTGTAGCTACAGCTCCGATTAGACCCCTGCCCTGGGAACCTCCATATGCCGAGGGACCGGCCCTAGAAAAGGCAAAAGACAAAAAAATAAATAAATAAAAAGTGAAGTGAGAGATTTCTCCAGACATAATTTGCCTATTTCAAAACTCTGAGGCTCATCCTGCCATGTAAGGAGGAAAAGCTTTACTTGTCATCATTCCCTTTTCTCTCTGCAGGACACAGATCTTAGGCCGCATTTCAATGATCTTAACAGTTGGGTCAATTTGGTGTGCTGTTACAGCTTCACGATCACTATGTATATAGCAGTTTGTGGGGAAAAAGTAGTCAGTTTGAACCACTGCTCTACAGATTTTTAAAATAAAGCCTTGTTTTTTTTTGTTTTGTTTTTTGGCTTTTTTTGGACCGCACCTGTGGCATGTGGAGGTTTCCAGGCTAAGGGTCAGTCAAATCGGAGCTACACGTGCCGGCCTACACCATAACCACAGCAATGTGGGATCTGAGCTGCCTCTGCGACCTACACCACAGATCACAGCAATGCCAGATTCCTGACCCACTGAGCGAGGGAGGCGATGGATTGAGGCCACAGCCTCATAGATACTAGTTGGATGTATTTCTGCTGCGCCATGACGGGAGTTCCCAAAATTAAGCCATTTTTTTTTTCTTTTTTAACTGAGACTTTTCTATCTATATTTTAGGGTCAGTTTTTTTTGTTGTTATACGTCTCTAAAGAGAGTGGACCACATTTTTTTTTTTAATTTTATTTTCCCACTGTACAGCAAGGGGATCAAGTTATCCTTACATGTATGCATTACAATTACATTTTTTTCCCCCACCCTTTGTTCTGTTGCAACTTGAGTATCCAGACATAGTTCTCAATGCTACTCAGCAGGATCTCCTTGTAAATCTATTCTAAATTGTGTCTGATAAGCCCAAACTCCCGATCCCTCCCACTCCCTCCCTCTCCCATCAGGCAGGCACAAGTCTGTTTTCCAAGTCTATGATTTTCTTTTCTGAGGAGATGTTCATTTGTGCTGGATATTAGATTCCAGTTATAAGTAATATCATATGGTCTTTGTCTTTCTGGCTCATTTCACTCAGGATGAGAGTCTCTAGTTCCATCCATGTGGCTGCAAATGGCATTATGTCATTCTTTTTTATGGCTGAGTAGTATTCCATTGTGTACATATACCACACCTTCCGAATCCAATCATCTGTTGACGGACATTTGGGTTGTTTCCATGTCTTGGCTATTGTGAATAGTGCTGCAATGAACATGCGGGTGCATGTGTCTCTTTTAAGGAGAGTTTTGTCCGGATATATGCCCAGGAGTGGGATTGTGGGGTCATATGGAAGTTCTATGTATAGATTTTTAAGGTATCTCCAAACTGTTCTCCATAGTGGCTGTACCAGTTTACATTCCCACCAACAGTGCAGGAGGGTTCCCTTTTCTCCACACCCCCTCCAGCACTTGTTACTTGTGGATTTATGAATGATGGCCATTCTGACTGGTGTGAGGTGGTATCTCATGGTTGTTTTGATTTGCATTTCTCTTATAATCAACGATGTTGAGCATTTTTTCATGTGTTTGCTGGCCATCTGTATAGCTTCCTTGGAGAAATGTCTATTCAGGTCCTTTGCCCATTTTTCCATTGATTGATTGGCTTTTTTGCTGTTGAGTTGTATAAGTTGTTTATATATTCTAGAGATTAAGCCCTTGTCCGTTGCATCGTTTGAAAGTATTTTCTCCCATTCTGTGAGTTGTCTTTTTGTTTTCTTTTGGGTTTCCTTTGCTGTGCAAAAGCTTTTCAGTTTGATTAGGTCCCATGGGTTTATTTTTGCTCTTATTTCTATTGCTTTGGAAGACTGACCTGAGAAAATATTCCTGATGTTGATGTCAGAGAGTGTTTTGCCTATGTTTTCTTTTAGGAGTTTGATGGTGTCCTGTCTTCTATTTAAGTCTTTCAGCCATTTTGAGTTTATTTTTGTGTATGGTGTGAGGGTGTGTTCTAGTTTCATTGCTTTGCATGCGGCTGTCCAGGTTTCCCAGCAATGCTTGCTGAATAGACTGTCCTTTTCCCATTTTATGTTCTTGCCTCCCTTGTCAAAGATGAATTGACCATAGGTGTCAGGGTTTATTTCCGGGGGTTCTCTATTCTGTTCCATTGGTCTGTCTGTCTGTTTTGATACCAGTACCACACTGTTTTGATGACTGTGGCTTTGTAGTATTTTTTGAAGTCTGGGAAGATTATGTCTCCTGCGTGGTTTTTGTTTCTCAGGATTGCTTTGGCGATTCTGGGTCTTTTGTTGTTCCATATAAATGTTTGGATTGTTTGTTCTAGTTCTGTGAAAAATGTCATGGGTAATTTGATAGGGATTGCATTGAATCTGTAGATTGCTTTGGGTAGTATGGCCATTTTTACAATATTGATTTTCCCAATCCAGGAACATGGAATATCTTTCCATTTCTTTACATCTTTGATTTCTTTGATTAAAGTTTTATAGTTCTCAGCATACAGGTCCTTTACCTGGACCACATTTTAAATACCGACTTGGTTTAGAAAGAATGTCTTAATGTCAGTTCCCTCAAACAGGAATATAATAAGGCACTCTCCATCATAATATCTCGAAATGCTTATTTTAAAAGAGAATAAAAAGGCATCTTCTTTGACAGGTGAATTTGTGGTTTATCAGTTTCCTGATTCTGCTCTCTAAATGTAAAAGCAGTGAATTAACTATAATTTTTTTTAAAAAAAATATTGGGCATAAAAGTGTAAAAACAAACCCACTGCATATGCTCATAAGCATATGTAAAAGTAACATAACATATTCTCATAGATGGAGGGAAGAGAGTTAATTAATATTCACTGTATACTTTAGTGGAAATTAAATACAGGATTTCTCAAGATAAACACATCTTAAGAGACCTTTTAATCCAAGGAGCTAAGACAACAAAGACTGTCGACTTGGTACCCACAAAGGTGTACAGACCTTTATTTTTTTTCCTATTCCTACACCAGTTGGTAATAATGTTTAATCATATGACTTTTATTGTTACACACCTAGGTTAAAGAACACACAATTTTTATGTTACTTGCCAAATGGTTGATCTTGGCTATTCACGTTTGAATGTTCTCAGGGGAGTGTTTTTAAAAAGCTTTGAACTTTGGGTATTGACGTCATTTCTTTGCTATCTCCTGACTGAAGCTATGGCCTCCCAGAGATGAAAAGATTTTCCAATTTCCAATCTATGATTAGATGCAATCAGAGCTTTTTGAGGGCATGTCCTGTCTCCTTGTTTTATAGCCACACAGGTTAGATGGATGGTCAGCAATGCGGACACCATGAAACAGCTTTCCTCCTGTTTGCACATTTAAATGGTTTCTGAAATCTAAGTGAAGGAGCACATTGTATGGAATGAGAGGAAGAGAATTTCACACGTGGTCCTCAGTGAGGCAGAAAGCACATAAGCTTTGCATTAAGACAGACATGAGTTCATTTCTTAGCTCGGCTAAATAGAGCTCAAGATTCCTGAATCCTCTGAGCTCCAGCATAGAAAATCTGCTCCTAAACCAATTATCTAGTGACAGTTTTATCTGTGGAATATACATGCTCCTAAGTGGTCTGCTTCTAGAAATTAAGCTAACACTCTTGACATGGATCATCAGCTGCTTTCTATAAATTGATATAAAAATTACTGCTTTTTCCCTTCAAATTCAGATTTTATTTTTATTCTGCAGAACTTATTAATTTGTCTCCAAATTTAGTATTGATTTACATAAATATAGCTCTTTGATTAAATTTAGATGTATATAATTTCGGCACATCAAATCTACCTTAGCAAAATTTGATAGATTATGTTTTTAGTATTTCTCTCCTCCTGCATCACAATTCTTAATATCTTGGTTGTCCCATACCTGCATGTGGCCCCTGGCCGGAGGTACCCAAGGCCTAGGCAGCATCCCTATTCTGGAATTCTTCTTTTTTCTACTTTTTATGGCTGCATCCACAGCATACGGATATTCCCGGGCTAGGGGTCAGATTGGAACTGCAGCTCCCGGCCTACGCCACACCAGATCGGAGCCACCGAGCCACTTCTGTGACATATGCCACAGCTTGTGGCAGTGCCGGATCCTTAATTCGCTGAGCGAGGCCAGGGATGGAACCTGCATCCTCATGGATACTAGTCAGGTTCTTAACCCGCTGACTCGCAAAGGGAACTCCTGGACTTTTTTTTTTTTTTAATGGCTCCATCAAACCATCAATACATAAGTGTTCTTGGTGACAGTTTTAAAGTTATTTTATGTCTACTTTTTGACAGGAGAAATAATGGTTTTGATGATAGATCCCCATCATCCTGGTAAGTAAGAAAACATGGGAATGTGATGTTTTCCTTTACTTTACAAGAGTGTATTATTATTATTAACATTATTTTGACTGTTCTCATCATCCATCAACTTCAAAGACTAGACTTTATTCTTTGGCAATGCATCTCCCATCCCTGCTGAGAACTCCCCTCTGGGATCCATCAGTTCTGCTCCCGAGGGGCTTTCTCTTTCCCTGTACAGACACTGACTTGGCACAGCCTGCACGAGGCCTGTTGTGGACAATGCTGTTCATGTAAGTGATAATGATAATGAATTGTCCACTTGAATATAATATACACCGTTTTCAAAGGTTTTCTTTTTCAGACTGGTAATGAATCGGAGGCAAAAAGTTCAGCCAAGGCTGGACTGCGACATGCGTGATCTGTGAATGAAGCATCTTTTCTTTTGTTCACAGCCACAGGTGGCCTGAGTTCCTGCCTTCAGGGCCAGTGACCCTGACTGTAGAGGCCACTTGACCCACTGTTATTTCATGACGTCTGCCTTTCCCATGACGGATGACAACGACAAAGGACTCAGTAGAAAAAGGAGGGCTGGGGGGGCAAGGTAGCCGGTGGGAGGCAAAGTCAATGAGACATCGAAGGGCTTTTCCTATAGGCTCTAACTCCAGGGTGAACACCATCCCGGTGGCCTCCCATCGAGACGGGGACCGGCCGGCCGAATCCCTTTCTCTGCTTGAATGGCTCACAAAGAGCCTCTGTCTGCCTCCTGGGAGAGGGGAGAAAAATACGTGAAGTATTCTAGAGGAACTTGAAATGACTGATGGTGTTGTCTTGTGGTATCACTTGGGCTTGCATGTGACAAGTCATGTTTCTCTCTGCTCTGTCTCCTATGCATTCTGGAGAAGGGTTCAAAGTCAAGCAAGGCAGCTTGTTAGGTAGAAAGTAGCAATGCATCGATTACAGTTTATCTCCAGTTTTTTTCCTTGGAAGAGGTAAAAGAAAAACATGAAAAAACACCACAACCACAGCAACACCAGAACCCCACCCAGGCTCCCCCTAGTAGGACCGATGTTGAGGCGCTTGCAGAGTAGGAGCATGGATGCCTTGTTTTTTGAGTCTGTACGATGTTTTCAATATTACGATAATGCCCAGGTGACATTTAGTTGTTCTTATGTTCCATGAATTAATTTGCGATTCAAAAACAGTATCAATCATTTTCACCTAGTTTACAAGTAAAATGTGTTTTTAGGGAAAAGAGTAGAATGACAAATTTAGTTGAAAATGAAAGGTTGGATAATGTCAAACTCAGGATGAATCTGACTGTGTGCTCTGAGCACTGGGCAGTTTTTGAGGATTGATGACCAGCTAAGGAGGAGTTGATGGTCCTTGGCTGAAATTTGGGCCATTAACTCCAACCAGTCATTAATTGCCTGGAAATGTCCTGGGCTGAGGTCATTATTGCTATTATAAACCGAATTAATGCCCTGTGCCTTAGCCAATAAGATTATTTGAATTATCTTTATTCTCCATTCAATTTATAATTATAAAAATGTACCACAGGCAATCAGACCAGATGATAGATTAATCACATGCAAAATTACATTTAAAATGAATTGTTTTTGATTCCTACAGCTACCCAAAGCATCGGGAGAAGTTGATTTCTCAGTGTTAGCATTTATTGAAGTTGATTTGCTACGCTGCCCCCCTGATCCCTCAACCCTACTTCCTATCACTGGTTGTCGTTCAAGTAAATAACTAAATCGAATGAGATCTTCAGTTCACAATATGTAGATTCAATTTTCTAGAAGCTATAATGCTGAGATTTTTTGGCATGGGAAATTAGGATGGATGGGTGTGGGGCTAGCAGGTTGGGTGGTGTGATGATAAGTGTAAATCCATGAAAAATGCTGTATAGAACCTGAAACATTGCACAGTCTCAATCATAGCCTTGTGTAGTACTTTGCCTTCTTACGATTCCTTTCACATTCATTATTTATTTTTTCTCTTTGAGTAAGTTTCAGTGAAACATGGCAGACGTATTGTTCCTTTATTTCTTTGATTTTTTTAGGGCTGCACCCATGGCATATGGAGGTTCCCAGGCTAGGGGTCCAATCAGAGCTACAGCTGCTGGCCTACACCACAACCACAGCCACACCAGAACCAAGCCTCGTCTGCAACCTGCACTACAGCTCAGGGCAACACTAGATCCTCAACCCACTGAGCGAGGCCAGGGATCAATCCTGCACCCTCATGGATCCTAGTCAGGTTCATTAACTGCTGAGCTGCTACGGGAACTCCTGTTTTGTTTTATATATGAGAAAATTGAGATATAAAAGTTAACTGACTTGCGTTGTGTTGCACTGTTAGGGATTGTCAGAGCTGTCTTCAATCCACGATAGTTTCTCTAAGTGTTTGTTTGTACCATTATTTTATTCTGAGATTTAATTTTTTTTCATATCACCAGTGACTCAGCACTACTACTACTATTATTACTAATGTTAGAATAAATATTAGTGTAATTTAAAATGCCATTTTCAAGGTATTCTCATCTCTTTTGCATTCTTTAGAGGAAGAATAGTATAGCATTATTGAACAATATAGTATTTTGATGTTTTATGATGAGATCAGTTTGCTGCTGTAGCATCTCAAGTTCTCCTTAATCATTTGCTTTTCTTTTAAGCCATGAGTATTTGTGTTAATCTGTGACCTAATTGGATATATTTTATTTCTACTTTATATTTCTGTACTCTATTCTGTTGGTGAATAGCCTTCTACTCTAATAAAGTAAAACAAAGTACTGCCATGGCATAAGTAACCGGAGTTGTATTGACCTACTGGAGCAAGGGGGGACAACATAAGGAGAACCCTGAAAAAGTGTAGTCATTAACAAAGAAAGCAGATGTTCTTATTGCTTATGGATTGGACTCAGAAGTTCTTAGGGTACGTTGTATCAGCAGCAGAGTGAGCCTTTAGATCAATTGATTTCTTAAGGTGAGGATTGATCCAAAACTAGATGATATTCTAGAGTTCCTGTCTTGGCGCAGTGGAAACAAATCCGACTAGGAACCATGAGGTCGTGGGTTCGATCCCTGGCTTCGCTCAGTGGGTTGAGGATCCGGTGTTGTCATGAGCTGTGGTGTAGGACACAGACGCGGCTTGGATCTGGTGTGACTGTGGCTCTGGCATAGGCTGGCAGCTGTAGCTCTGATTAGACCCCTAGCCTGGGAACCTCCATATGCCGCTGGTGTGGCCCTAAAAAGGCAAAAACAAAAACAAACAAGAAAACTAGACGATATTCTGAATTCAAAAGTATTATGCAAATCATATGACACTTGTGTGGCTGTAATTGTGTGATTAATAAATATGACTGTTGTTTGTCTTGCATATACGATGAGGATGATTGTTCTCTCCTGAACAAGTAGTCTCTCCTGAACCCCCTCCTCCTTCTGGCCACCCTCTAGGGGTGGGCCACAGAGGTGGGCAGGGAAGACCCTTATTCCAGAGGCACGTTACCAGTGTCATCTCCAGATGTGCATTATCTCAAAAAACGACAAATAACAGTTTGGGGTTAGACTGTCCTTTTTCCTCCCTTCATCAAATGAGGAGTTGTTAAACCACGTGACATGACAATGGCTGTGCTGAACTTTAGAAAGTACACACTTGGCAATTACAGTACTGACAAGCTGTGAGAGCGGGGTGATGATTAGAATCCAAAGCAAGGAAACACATGCAGAGTCTACTGGGGTCTACTTTGAAGAGCCAGGTCGACATCTTCTTAGAGATGAATTGTTTGTTCTCTTTGGCCATTAGTATTTACCCAAGTGCAACCCAAGTGTTAGTAATGACACAGATATCCCCTTGACAAGCTAAGAGAAACTCTTTCTCTTTCATCACTACTTTCATCATTACCACTTGGCCTGAAAAGTTTAGATTTGTCTAATCACTTCAAGAGCTGTGGAAGTATCATTTATAAGAGCAGCTAAGATTTAATTTCTCACCACGCTATTCAATTCTGTAAATTTATCACCTTTTCCAACTCTATAAACCTCACTCTAGGAACTATTGCCTGGATGTTGTACATACAGGAGTACATTAGTGATTTTTCTGGGTCATTCTCCAAAGTAGCCTGTGAGGCTTCATCTTCTGTATTTCTGGGCATCTGCTGCCAGAGACCTGTTTCACACAAAGGACTGGCTTCATGGAAAGCCAAAGAGTGTTTGAGAGGGCACACAGTGTGGTAGTGTAGTAATCATTTAATATCACAGGTATATCAGCTCTGTTTGGGGAAGGGCAGATTCCCTAGAGTTAAAATAACTTCTTTGAAGCAGTTGAAACCTCTCTGGGGAGAAAAAATGAACCATGCAGAAGAAATAGATCCAATATTTATTCTTACCTTGTTGCATTCCTGATCTCAGTGAGCATTCCTGCCATGATTTTTTGCAGAAGCACCTTGTTTTTCCAGGGTTAGAGTCTTTTTTTTTTTCCCATTACTAGAAGTTTGGGTTCATAGTGTGGGGATCCTTTAGATAGCAGAAGGGGTCAACAGAAGGAAAGTGATTCTCTAAATAGTGTAGGGTAATGACTGTTAGAATTTTATCTAGAGGATCAGGCAGTTTTGGAAAGTGAGGTCTAATCATTCTATTAATAGCCTTAAGATCTTGAACTCTTATCCGAGGCAGGTTCGGAATAATTCAAACGGTAGTGCATGACAGATTATATCTGTTTCTGCTGGTGTGTATACTGTGGACCATAATCCTTCCTTTAGTTCTGGTTTCAAAGGGTATTGTACAAACTTGGATAAATAATTGATTAGGTAAGCCTGAATTTTGATAGCTTCAGTTCCTAAAAATCCAGCCAATACTGGTAAATTTTTGGACCAAGAAGAGTCGGGTACTTCACAGAGGTCTTCAAGTTCAGTTCACTTAAATGTATGCTTCCCAATAAGACAGTGTCCAAGTTAGCTATGACTTGATTATGAAGAGGAGAATTCTCTGGCATTTCAAGGAATAGCCCTCAGAAGGAGCAGGAAGCTGGCAGTTCCATTTGCATAATAAATCTCTTTACCCAGCAAAAATGGAGATGCGGTAAATACAATTTGCTAATAACTGACTTATTTTAAAGAAAGTCCCAGAGGACGTCCTTCAGGTTGAGGAAGAAAGTGATTCTAAGAGGAAGCACAGAGCTTCAGGAAGAAATGTCGGGCAGTGGAAAGATCAATTATATGGGTAAATCTAAATGACTGTTGAGTCAATAAAGCAATGATAATGATGCATGGTAAGATCTAAAATAGATCTAGTGGGAATTCCTGTTGTGGCTTAGTGGTAAATAACCTGACTAGTATCCATGAGGATGTGCGTTCAATCCCTGGCGTTGCTCAGTGGGGTAAGAGATCCAGCGTTGCCCTGAGCTATGGTGTAGGTCGCAGACGCGGCTCGGATCCCGTGTTGCTATGGCGATGGTGTAGTGTAGGTTGGCAGCTACAGCTCCGATTTGACCCCTAGCCTGGAAACTTCCATATGCCTCAGGTGCAGCCCTAAAAAGATAACAACAACAACAAAAATAGATGTAGCCTTTCCCTTCAGCAGGCCCTGGGATCCTCGCACTGGCACGTTGCAGGACATCTCCTGCATTTCATAGCTGGGCCATGCACCGTCTCCACTGTGGGGGATCTCCTAGCTTTACATTCTGGGTGCCAGCATTTTGCGGGGGTTTGGGTAATTCACATTGATCTGTAGTTCTGTTGCCTGCTTTCTGCGCCTTGGGTTATGCTTTTCATCCTTGCTGCACCACCCTTGGCCTTTGATGGGTGGCTGGAGTTGGCCCAAACTCTGTGGCAACAGCGACTGCCCCTGAGAGATTTCTCTGAGCTTTCCTACCCCAGTCTTCCTTCACCAAAGACTTGGAATGCCAACAGTAATTTCTCTCAACTCTCCCTCCCCTGCCCAGTTGTAGGGTACCACCCTCAGTAAGGATGTGAGGGAAAGCTGGAGGGTAATGTAGTTTCCCTTTGTGTCTTGGGCTCCTCGGGTTGCTAATCCATCAGGCCAGCTCACACACAGTCCTAAACCATCTGTTTAACATTAGGCTGGTTACCCTTAGCCTTCTCAGTAGAAGATTGGTCCTCAGAGATCTCCTTCAGAGGAGGAGGACCAATCTATCAGAAATGACAGCAACTAGGGATTGTGTTTTTCTCTTTTGAGGGCTTGTTATTTTCTGGGGTTTGCTTCATTTAGGTTTCTTTTTGCGTTTAGTTTTTTCAATAAATTTCAAAAGCAACTATACTTAATACTCAATGGATTGTTTTGGCTCCTAACCGTTTATTTATTGATTTTTTTTTATGTTTTTAAGGCTGCGCCTGCAGCATATGGAAGTTCCCAGTCTAGGGGTTTAATCCAAGCTACAACTGCTGGCCTACGCCACAGCCACATCAACACAGGATCCGAGCCGCGTCTGTGACCTACACCACAGCTCACGGCAATGCCGGATCCTTAACCCACTGAGTGAGGCCAGGGATCAAAACCATATCTTCATGGATTCTAGTCGGGCTCATAACCCACTGAGCCACAACAGGAAATCCCTGTTGTTTTGTTTTGTTTCAACTTAAAAACATTTTTTTGACCCTAAATTACTGATGGCAAAATAAACTTTGCTCTTATTCGTGGCAAGGTATGCCTTCTTTGAATGTGATACTTTATAGTAAAGAAAATGGTGAAGATGGTATTGGAAGTGATTTCAGACAAAAGAAGACCAATCGACTTTATACCACTTATACAAAGATGTTAAATTTCAGAATATTCTTTATTGTCACGGAAACTTACTATATATAACTGCTGTTGCATGTGGATGTATGATTGGGATTGAGTTATCGAGGATAAAATTCCATTGAGAATGTATTTTTACGTATAAGAAAACAATTTTGTCCCAGGTTTTTAAAGATGTAAATTGGGCTCTTGCTCATTTGTCTGATATTTTTAGAATTTTTAATGATCTTACTACATACATACAATAAAGGGCTGCAACACATTTTTCACTGGCAGAAAAGACCAAAGGGCACACATTGTTTTTTTCTTTTAGGGCCACACCCATAGCATATGGAGCTTCCCCGGGCTAAGGGGTCGGATAGGAGCTGTAGCTGCCGGTCTACACCACAACCATAGCAGCGTCAGATCCGACCGAGTCTACTACCTACACCACAGCTCACAGCAACGCTGGATCCTTTAACCCATTGAATGAGTCCAGGGATAGAACCTGCCGCTAGTCAGATTTGCTTCTGCTGAGCCATGACGGAAACTCCAAAGAGCACAATTTAATGTTAGAAATTTGGAAGACAGGGTTTCTGTGGAGTATTATAACATCTTCCATGATTAACCAATCTTTATCAAGGAAGTAGGTGATGATCTTGATATTGTATATCCAAAAATGTTTACTACCAAATGCTTCATGAATTCAATGGACTGTTTTGAATTTTATTTTCTATCTCAAGAAGATCCTGCATAGGAAATTCATTGCTTTCATGAAATCATATAATAGGTTTAACTATGACCTCACAAGACAAATTGGCAGAACTGGTTACCCATGAAGGATTACATATGCATTTTGAAACTACAGTATCACTTACTTGATTTTAGGTAAAAATTTAAAAAATAAAAGCTTGAACTTGTGGAATTTATAAAAAGTATCTTCTTCCATTCCCAACAATGTTTTTGTGACTGGTTTCTCTACTGTATTTTTATACTAATCAAAAAAAGAAATAGTTTAGGCATACTTATCTCTTGCAAGTATCATTGCTGTTAATCCAACCTAGATTAGACAAATTAACAACCAAGAAAGAAATTCAGTTGTCACATTAAAAACCTTAAATATTAATGTCAGTGCTAGGGGAGTGTAAATTGGTGCAGCCACTGTGGAAAACAGTGTGGAGGCTCCTCAAAAACTAAAACTAGAACTTCCATATGATCCAGCCATCCCACTCCTGTGTATATCACCAACAAATCCAAAAATACTAATTTGAAAAGATGTTCTTGGCAGCATTATATACAATAGCCAAGATATGGAAGCAACCTGTATCTATCAACAAGTGAATGGATAAAGAAGATAGGGTACATATATGCAATGGAGAACTAATCAGCTGCAAAAAAGAATGAAAATTTGCCATTTGCAACAACATGGGATGGAATTGGAAGGTATGTTAAATGCAATAAGTCACAGAAAGATAAATACTATATGATATCACTAGTCCTATATGATATAACTGGTGATATGACATGTATAATACTATATGATATAACTAGTGATTACCAGTGGGAGAGGATAAAGGGTGGGGACAAGATAGGGATCTAAGAGGTACCAACTCCTATATATAAAATAAATAAGCTATGAGGATATACTATATGAAACAAGAAATATAGCCAATATTTCATGATACCTATAAGTGGAATGTAATCTTCAAAAATTATGAATCATTATGTTGTACACCTGATACTAACATAATATCATACATCAACTCTACCTGATTAAAAAAAATACACAGGGAAAGAAAAAGCAAAAGAACAAAAAAATTAAATAAAGACCTCCCAAATTGTATTTGATATTCTATAAAGAACTATACATAAAATCATAAGATCTAATTATACATGAAAAATTATACATATTATAAAATCTAATTATATATGATTTCAATAAGTATTGCTATACATACTACTCATTGAATGTATATAGTATAGGGAACTGTATTTCAATCATAATTTTTACTTGAGTTATGATTGCAAAATGACAAAAAGTCAGACATGTAGTAACTTTTCTGTATATTAGTTGCCTTTATGTACAATGAGAAACTTGGACAATTTTTGTAATTCTTTTATTTTTCCTTTGTTGTGATTGTTGTAATTATGTTTATTGAAATATAATTTTATGTCGACATAAGCTAATGACAGAAAATGTGGGCTTGAATTTTGTATTTTTTTTTTGGCCCATTTCTGTTAACCTATTTTTATTGGACTTTATAGAAGTATTGTGAAGGATTGAAAATTACAAAATTTTTTTTTTATCACAGTTTGGAAAGCATCACTCTAAAGCACAAATACAGAATTTCAAAATTTTATATCGTATATCACTTATGCTTGTATTATTGATTTTGTAAAATTGCTCCATTATTATTAAGCAATACATTTTAATGTCTTCCTGTTTGTAGGCTTTGTTTTCAATAATAGCAATTCAATGAAAGCTTCAAAAGCTGAGGTGCTCTGGTACTTCATTCATTGAATGCTTTGATTCAAGATTTGATTTTGAACAAAATGCAGCTGAAATTTAAAGGGCTCATTTCCAAATGTTCAATACCATTTTAGATAATTAATTTAAAAAATAGTTCTCCAGATTCTCATATGTACTAAAATTTTATTGACATTGGTTAGAAGAGAGAAAAAGCATGTAGTGTTATGATGAAGCATTTGTTTTATGTTCAAGAGTAGCCTAACAAAAATAGTATAGTTTAATTTTTCTTTGTATATGTAAAAAATGTTTAGAAATTCGTATAAGTACAACTTCTATTTCAGTTGGCAGAATATTGAAAGATATTGGATGCCATTTTGAATTATGTACACAGCCAATTCCATTTTTCCCTCCATATATTTCTTCATTCATAATAAAAATATTACATTTTAATGTGGATCTCAATCAAAATTTGTATTTGGGAGTTCCTGTTGTGGCTCAGTGGTTAATGAACCTGCCTAGGATCCATGAGGACCCAGGTTCAATCCCTGGCCTTGCTCGGTGGGTTAAGGATCCAGTGTTGCCAAGCTGCAGTGTAGTTTACAGATGTGGCTCAGATCCAGTGTTGCTGTGGCTGTGGCCTATAGCTACAGCTCTGATTTGACCCCTAGCCTGGGAACCTCCGTATGCCATGGGTGTGGCCCTAAAAAGATTAAAAAAAAATTGTATTTGAAGTATCACCAAATCATGCATAGTTAAGAACCTTATAACTGAATTTACAACAGGTTTCAGACCCTGTTATGTGTTCCAGTGAAAGAATGAACTTAAAGAGTGTTATTTAGATTTGATAAATTAGATGAGAACAAAGTATTTTAAAAATTAATCTGATTATTTGAGGCCTTTGATGATATCAACATAAAACTAACTTGGAACCAGTATATTAACAGCTACTGCTTTACTTATATATACATAAAAAACTTGGAACTGAAAATAAGTTATTAATTTAGAAGAGTAGTCACTTGGTCTAATTGAAAAGTTATGCTTCACAAAGTCATATGCAAGTACTGCTACATGTATGTGTTAAGTCATTGTCTTCAGATGGATGCATTAAATGGTCAGTATAACTACTAGCTTTTGAGGTCAATACTGACAGTACTTTAGCAGATTTGTGCCTATGGTTTTCATCATTTCTGTTGTTAGACCTACCTCCGTGTTGCATTGTAAATATAGACAAACAAATTACTTCCTTTTCATCAAATGTCCTGAGAAATGGAAATTCACTACTTAATTTTTCATTAAACATGTGCTTTTTAATCTCATTGCTATCGAAAGAGTTTATTACAAACTAAAAGGTTAGTACCAAACAATAAAATGAATAAATGTTATAGATATACATTGTATGAAAAATGAAAAAATCACTTTCATGAGAACATTAGGCTACTCTCCCTAAACTCACAGTTTTTCTGTAACCTTACCTGAAATTTTTCATGTTTCTCAGAGAGCACACCAATTGGAGACCTTGTGGTTTGGTTCATCTCAGAGCATGGCACAACTAGCTGGTGGTACAAAGTTGTCTGGAGGGTTGCTAGAAGAAAGAGCTAGCCATTTGGGTATTATCACCCAGCTCCCTTGACATTGAAGAGGTTAGTTGTATTTGAAAGGGATTCTGGTTTTGGAGGAGTAGCTTGAATTGGATTAATCCTCTACCATGTGAGAACACAGAGAAAAGATGGCCATCTTGCAACCAGGAAACAGGCTCTCACCAAACACTGAATCTACTGGCACCTTGATCTTGAACTTCTCAGCCTCTCCAAATGTGAAGAATAAATGTTTGTTGTTTATGCCACCCAGCCTGTGATATTTTTGTTATGGCAGCCTGAGTGGACTAAAACACACTATTACTGGTAATAATTATAGACTCTAAACAAAATTTAAAAGCAACCACCACAACAAACAAAGCTATTGCTTGAAGGTGACTGGAAAGCAAACAAAATCAAGCACAAACTGATGATGATATGACTTTTGCAAAAAAAAAAGCAGGTCACACTGAACAAAATACCCTCAACTCCTACTTCACATGGTACACAAAATTAATTCAAGGTGGATTAGAACCCTAAATATAAAATCTAAAATTATCATGTTTCTGGAATAAAACATAGGAAAATATATCCATGACCTTAGGCTAGACAAAGACTTCTTAGACTGAAGTATAAGAGGAAAAATATAAATTTTACTCTGTCAAAAATTTAGAATTTCTGCTCATCAAGGTACTCTTAGGGAAATTAAAAGACAAGCCACAGACTGGGAAAGAATGTTTGCAATACATTTACCTGACAAAGCATTTGTCTCCAGAATCTAAATAACTCTTACAATACTCTTCATGCAGGTATACTTCATTTGGGAGTTTATTATTTTCACAGTATTAAATTCACTATTGAGATGATTTAAAGTCTAATTTTCCTTTTGTCCTTTTCTTAGTGGCCTACAACGTCACTCTGTTGTGTACAGATACTTGAATTATTAAATTTCCACCTCATGCAACCAATGAATCTCTGACACGAATCTTATTTTCAGAAGTCCTCTTTAGAGCAAAGATGAGAATAGTCTGGATGCAGTGAATTTCATCTCTTAAGCAGCACTAGTTCTTATTGTTGATGTCTAGAGGGAGAGTTTCTGGAAGTTATCTGTGGGATCTACATTAAGTTATAGTTTGTATCAAATGACATGGTATTGATAAACCTGACTCCATACCGGATCTATTCCTTTAGCTTTAACCTTTGTGCTCTGTTGCCTGTGCTTAGACATGCTCTGCACCTTTGTAAACAGTATGTTGCCTATTTCCTGAAATATACGTGATAGCCTATCCTCAAGGTTCTGCTTCCCAGCCTTGACCTTTAAAGGTATGACACCTTTAAAAAGTTGCTGGCAGTTTAGAGGAACATGATGACCAGAGCTATGGAAACAACAAGAATAAAGGATTCTGGCACTAAGAAATTTGCTACAGCCAGCCACACCACTTCCCCATATAAAAAAAAGCCTGAATTCTAACTCTAGTAAGATGATTCTTTTGGACAGTAGTCCACCATCTTCTTGGTCTGCTGGCATTCCAAATAAAGTTAATATTCTGTGCCCTAACACCTCACCTCTTGATTTATTGACCTGTTGGTTGTGTGGCAAGTGTGTGAATTTGGCCTCAGTGACACTCTTTGCCAGGCAAAAGGGCAGTGGAATATTTTTTTTTTGCCCTTTATTTTTTATTTTTGTTTTTTACTTAATACATTTTACTACATTTATAGTTGTACAGTGATTACCACAACCAAATTTTATATCATTTCCATCTCAAACCCCCAGTGCATTCCCCCACCCCCAACTCTGTCTCATTCAGAAACCACAAGTTTTTCAAAGTCTGTGACTCACTATTTGTTCTGCAAAGAAGTTCATTGTGTCCTTTTTTCAGATTCCACATGTCAGTGATAGCATTTGATGCTGTATTCTCACTGACTGATAATTTCTAGGTCCACCCATGTTGCTGTAAATGCCATTATTTCTTTCCTTTTAATGGCCGAGTACTATTCCATCATGTATATGTAAAACCTCTTCTTTATCCACTCCTCTGCTGATGGGCATTTAGGTTGTTTCCATGTCTTGACTATTGTCTATAGTGCCGCAGTGAACATTGGAGTACATGTGTCTTTTCGAGTCATGGTTTTCTCTGGATAGATGCCCAAGAATGGAATTGCTGGATCAAATGGTAATTCTGTTTTTAGTTCTCTGAGGAATATTCATACTTCATACTATAGTGGTCACACCAGTTTACATTCCCACAGTGTAATAGCGTTCCCTTTTCTCCTCACCCTCTCCAGGACTTATTATTTGTAGACTTTTTCATGATGGCCATTCTGGCTGGTATAAGGTGGTATCTCATAATGGTTTTGATTTGCATTTCTCTAATAATGAGTGATGTTGAACATCTTTTCATGTGCTTTTTGGCCATGTGCATGTCTTCTTTGGAGAATTGTCTGTTTATAGCTTCTGCCCATTTTCGGATGCGGGTGTTTGTTTTTTTGGTATTGAGCGGTAGGAGGTGTTTATAAATCTTGGAGATTAATCCCTTGTCAGTTGATTCATTTGTGAATATTTTTTCCCATTCTGTGGGTTGTCTTTTCATTTTGTTTAGGGTGTCCTTTGCTGTGCAGAAACTTTTAAGTTTAATTAGGTCCCATTTGTCTATTTTTGTGTTTATTGTCATTACTCTAGGAGGTGGATTTGAGAAGATGTTGCTGTTGTTTATGTTGGAGAGTGTTTGGCCTGTGTGTTCCTCTAAGAGTTTTATAGAATGTGGTATTATGATTAGGTCTTTTATCCATTTGGAGTTTCTTTTTGTGTATGGTGTTAGGAAGTGCTCTGATTTCTTTCTTTAATATGTGGCTGTCCAGTTTTCCCAGCACCACTTACTGAACAGGCTGTCTTTTCTCCATTGTATATTCTTGCCTCCTTTGTCAGGGATTAGTTGGCTGTAGGTGCGTGGGTTTACTTCTGGGCTTTCTATCCTGTTCCACTGACCTATAGTTCTGTCTTTATGCCAGTACCATGTGGTTTTGATGACTTTAGTTTTGTTATATAGTCAGAAGTCTGGGAGCCTGATTCCTCCAGCTCCATTTTTCTTTTTTGGGATGTCTTTGGCTAGTCTGGGTCTTTTGTGCCTCCAGACAAACTTTCAGATATTTTGTTTGAGTTCTGTGAAAAATGTCCTTGGTGATTTGATGGGGATTGCATTGAATCTGTAGATTGCCTTGGGTAGTATAGTCATTTTGATGATATTGATTCTTCCAGTTTAAGAGCACGGTATGTATTTCTTTCTGTTTGTGTCATCTTTGATCTCTTTCATCAGCATCTTATAGTTTTCAGAGTACAGGTCTTTTGTCTCTTCAGGTAGGTTTATTCCTAAGTATTTTATTCTTTTGGATGCAGTGGTAAATGGGACTGCTTCCCAAATTTCTCTTTCGGATCTTTCATTGTTAGTATATAGAAATGCCATTGATTTCTGTGTATTAATTTTGTATCCTGTGACATTGCCAAATTCATTGATGAGCTCTAATGGTGTTCTGGTAGCATCTTTAGGATTTTCTAGGTATAGTATCATGTCATCTGCAAATAGTTAAAATTTTACTTCTTCCTTTTCAATTTGGATTCCTTTTATTTCTGTTTTTTATCTGGTTGCTGTGGCTAGGACTTCCAAAACTGTGTTGAATAGTAGTGGTGGGAGCAGACATCCTTGTCTTGTTCCTGATCTCAGTGGGAATTCTTTCAGCTTTTCATCACTGAGAATGATGTTAGCTCTGGGTTTGTCATATATGGCCTTTATTATGTTGAGGTAGGTTCCCCCTGTGCCCACTGTCTGAAGTGTTTTTTTAATCAGAACTGGGTATTGGATGTTGTCAAAGGCTTTTTCTGCATCTATGAGAGGATCATGTGGTTTTTATTCTTCCGTTTGTTATTGTGGCATATCATACTGATTGATTTGCAGATACTGAAGAATCCTTGCATCCCTGGGATAAATCCCACTTGATGATGATGTACAATCCTTTTAATGTATTGTTGGATTTGGTTTGCTCATATTTTGTTGAGGATTTTTGCATCTATGTTCATCAGTGAAATTGGTCTGTAATTGTCTTTGTTTGTGATATCTTTGTTTGGTTTTGGTATCAGGGTGATGGTGGCCTCATCAAATGAGTAGAAGTGTTCCTTCTATTTTTGAATAGTTTCAGAAGGAGAGGTGTCAGCTCTTCTCTAAATGTTTGATAGAATTCACCTGTGTAGACATCTGGTCGTGTACTTTTGTTTGTTGGAAGTTTTTTGTGTGTGTGTGGTGGTTTTTTTTTTTTTTTGTCTTTTTTGTCCCTTTTTAGGCCCTAAAAAGGGCTAGTGGTCGAATCAGAGCTACAGCTGCTGGCCTATGCCAGAGCCACAGCAATGCCACATCCAAGCAGTGTCTGCAATATACACAACAGCTCACGGCAACACTGGATCCTTAACCCACTGAGTGAGGCCAGGGATCAAATCCACAACCTCATGATTTCCAGTCTGATTTGTTTCTGCTGTGCCATGATGGGAACTCCCTGTTGGAAGTTTTTTTTTTTTTTGTCTTTTGTCTTTTGTTGTTGTTGTTGTTGTTGTTGCTATTTCTTGGGACGCTCCCACGGCATATGGAGATTCCCAGGCTAGGGGTTGAATCAGAGCTGTAGCCACCGGCCTACGCCAGAGCCACAGCAACTCGGGATCCGAGCCGCGTCTGCAGCCTACACCACAGCTCAGGGCAATGCTGGATCGTTAACCCACTGAGCAAGGGCAGGGGCCGAACCTGCAACCTCATGGTTCCTAGTCAGATTTGTTAACCACTGCGCCACGACGGGAACTCCTGTTGGAATTTTTTTAATCACAGTTTGAATTTCAGTACTTGTGATTGGTCCGTTCATCATTTCATCTTGGTTTAGTCTTGGAAGATTGTACTTTTCTAAGAATTTGTCCATTTCTTCTAGGTTGTCCATTTTATTGGCATATAGGTGCATGTAGTAGTCTCTTATGATACTTTGGATTTCTGTGATGTCCGTTGTAACTTCTCCTTTTTCATTTCTAATGTTATTGAGTCCTCTCTTTTTTTCTTGATATGTCTAGCTAAGTGTTGATCAATTTTGTTGATCTTTTCAAAGAGCCAGCTTTTAGTGTCATTGATCTTTTAGTGTCATTGATCTATGCTTTTCTTCATTTTGTTTAATTTATGTCTGCTCTGATATTTATGATTTATTTCCTTCTGCTAACTTTAGGTCTTATCTGTTCTTCTCTCTAGCTGCTTTAGATGTAAAGTTAGGTTGTTTATTTGAGCTTTTTCTGGTTTCCTGAAGTAGGCTCGTATTGCTATAAACCTCTCTCTTAGAACTGCTTTTGCTGCATCCCATAGGTTTTGGGGTGTTGTATCTTTGTTGTCATCTGCTCCTAGGTATTTTTAATTTCCTCTTTGATTTCTTCAGTGATCCATTGGTTGTTTAGTAGAATGTTGTTTAGTCTCCATGTGTTTGTGTTTTTTGCAGTTTTTTTCTTGTTGTTAATTTTTAGTTTTATAGTGTTGTGATTGGAAAAGACGCATGATAAGATTTCAGTTTTCTTAAAGTTACTGAGTCTTGATTTGTGGCCCAGAATGTCGTCAATCCTAGAGAATGTTCCATGTGCAGAATGTGTATGCTGTTGCTTTTGGATGGAATATTCTATAAATATCTATTAAGTCCATCTGGTCTAATGCTTAAGTTAGGTCCTGTGTTTCCTTATTGATTTTTCTGTCTGGATGATCTGTCCATTGCTGTAAGTAATGTGTTAAAGTCCACCACTTTAATTGTGTTAGTGGTGAATTTCTCCTTTTAAGGTTGTTAGCAATTGCCTTATATATTGAGGTGAACCTATGTTGGGTACATATATATTTACAATTGCTATATCTTCTTGGATTGATCCTTTGATCATTATGTAATGTCTTTCTTTGTCTTTTATAGTATTCTTTATTTTAAGGTCTATTTTGTCTGATATGAGTATTGCTACTCCAGCTTTCTTTTGATTCCCATTTGCATGGGATATTTTCTTCCATTCTCTCACTTTCAGTTTGTATGTGTCCCTAGAAGTGAAGCGGGTCTCTTGAAGACAGCATCTTGAAGACAGGTTTTGTTTTTGTATCCATTCAGCTAGTCTATGTCTTTTGGTTGGGGCATTTAGTCCATTAACATTTAAGGTAATTACTTATATGTTCTTATTGCCATTTTATTAACTGTTTTGGATTTTTTTTGTTGCTCTTTTTCTTTCCTTCTTCTCTTGTTCTCTCCTCTTGTGGTTTGATGACCATCTTTGTAGTGTTGTTTTTGAATTGATTTTTCTTATTCGTGTGTGTATTAATTGTAGATTTTTGGTTTGCAGTTACCTGAAGTTTTGACTTATGAGTCTATATATATATATACAAGCTTGTTTTAAGTTGTTGGTCTTTTAATTGCAGGTGCATCTCTGGTGTCCTGCATTTGTACCCTCCTCTTCTCACGATTTCTGATTTTGGTAGCATATTTGTGTGTGGATGATTTCCTACCTTTATATATGCCTTTACTGGTGAGTCTTGTCATTTGTGGCATTTTTGTTTCTAGTTGTGGCCTTTTCTTTTCTGACTAGAGAAGTTCCTTTATTGTTTGTTGTGAAGCTGGTTTGGTGTTGCTGAATTCTCTTAGCTTTCGCTTATTTGTAAAGCTTTTGATTTCTCCTTCAAATCTGAATGAGAGCGTTTCTGGGTAGTGTAATCTTGGTTTTAGGTTTTTTCCTTTCAACAAGTTAAGTATATCATGCCACTCCCTTCTGGCCTGCAGAGTTTCCACTGAAAAATCTGCCAATAATCTTATTGGCATTCCCTTGTATGTTATTTGTTTCTTTTCCCTAGCTGCTTTCAGTATTTTCTCTTTGTCTTTAATTTTGGTCAGTTTGATTAATATGTGTCTCAGAGTGTTCCTCCTTGGTTTTTTTTTTTTTTTTATATGGTACTTGTTGTGCTTCCTGTATTTGAGTTAGTGGTCCCTTTCCCATGTTAGGGAAGTTTTGGGCTATTGTCTCATTGAATATTTCTTCTGTCCCTTTTTTTCTGTCTTCTCCTTCTGGCACCCTATAATACGGATGTTGGTGCATTTAACATTGTCCCAGAGTTCTCTTACACTGTCTTCATTTTCTTTTCAGTCTTCTTTCTCTTTTCTGTTTTGCATCCGTGATTTCCACTGGTCTGTTCTCCACCTTGCTTATTTTTCTGTCTCCTGTATTCTGCTTTTGGTTGCTTCTAATGAATTTTTTATTTCAGTTATTGTATTTTACATCTCTGCTTGCTTAAGTTTTAAATCGTGTATTTCTTTGCTCAGTGTTTGCTGTAAATTATCAGTCTTTGTCTCCAGTTTATTTCCAATGTTTTGCATCATATTCAGCATCATCAGTCTAAAGTCTTTTTCCTGGAGGCTAATAATCTCCAGATCACTTAGCTGTTTTTCTGGGTTTTCTTCTTTCTCCCTTATCTGAGTTATAGTTGTCTGTCTTTTCATTTTTATAGGTTTTTGGTGTGGTGTCCTTTTTGCAGACAACAGAGTTGTAGCCTCTCTTACTTCTGGTGTCTAACCCCCTTGTGGATGAATTGGATGAATTGGTATGGGTGCTTGATGTAGGCTTCCTGATGGGAGGGGCTGATGCCTGCCCACTGGTAGGTGGGGCTGATTCCTATCTGTCTGGTGGGTGGGGCTTTGTCTCTGGGTGAGATTAGAGGTGGCTCTGTGCCTGGGGAGTCTTTAGGCAGCCTGTTTACTTATGGGTGGGGCTGTGATCCCATCTGGATTATTGTTTGGCCTGGGACTTCTCAGTGCTGATGAGTGGGGCCAAATTTTCCCAAAGTGGCCACCTCCAGAGGATCACATGCTGATGAATATTCCTGATACCTTCTCCTCCAATGTCCTTCCCTCACAATGAGCCACCAGTCACCCCCTGTTCCCCCAGGAGGTCCTCTAAGAACTGTAGTCAGGTCTGACCCAGACTCCTATGGAGCTTCTGCCTCACCCTGGGACCCAGTGCACATGAAAGCCCATGTGCCCCTTGCAAGAATGGAGTCTCCATTTTTCCCAGTCCTGTGGAGCTCCTGGGCACAAGCACCACTGGCCTTCAATGCTAGATGCTCCTGTGGCTCCCTCTCCCAATGCCAGATCTCCAGGTGTGGGAACCTGACGTGGGGCCCAGAACTCTCACTCCTGTAGGCGTGCTTCTGTGATACAGTTACTTTCCAGTCTGTGCGTTTCCCACCTGGCGGGTATGGGATTGCTTATATCGTGTTATTGCCCCTTCAGCCATTTTGATGTGGCCTCCTCTTGTCATCTGGAGTAGGACATCTTTTTGAAAGTTTCCAGTCCATTTGGTTGAAGGTTCTTCAGCATTTGGTTGTAATTTTGTTGTTTTTATGAGGGAAGGTGAGCTCTAGTCCTTCTATTTTGCCATCTTAATCCCATCCAGCAGTGGAATATTTTTATGGTTCTTTACGAACACTGACATATGCCAGGCATATCTATTATATTAAATAATTGGAGATAGAGAAAATTACCACCTCAGTGATGCTAAACATTTCACTCAACTTTCTGGACACTGCTGATCTAAAGAATTCATGAAATGTGAATAACAGAGTCAAGGGTGGGAGTAGCCTGGAACACCTGGAGAGCCAGGTGCAACTGGACAGAGAGAAAGTGACAGGAGTCAGGCTGGGCTGATGCTCTTAGGTGAGGACATACTGGGATGGCAGGGAACACTGTGGAGAAAAAAACACAGCTTTTCCAAGAATATTAAGGGGACCTATTTTTCCTCTTTTATAGTTCCACATGTCAAAGAACAAAAAACAAAACTAAAACCAGAACTTTACAAACTTGGGAGATTAAGCACTTTTCATTGGAAACGGGTTATAATTCAGACACATTTAAAAAAAATGCCTCTGGGAAATCCGTGGTGGCACAGTAGTTTAAAGTTCTGGCATTGTTACTATAGTGGTCTGGGTTGCCATGCAGTACATGTTCACTTCCTGGCCCAGTACCTTCTGCCTGCTGCAGGCGTGGCCAAAAAAAAAAAAAAATTAAAAAGTACCAAAAAAAAAAAAAGCCTCTGCTAAGCATTGGACATAACTACATTTGAGAAACCTTTCTTTGTCTAAAATTACTACTACTTCTTTTTTCAGTGTTATAACTCCATATTACATGAAATTTGGATGAACTTTTGTTAAATATCCCTGATATTATAAACACTAACATTTTCTAGTTTTGCCAGATAAAATATAGGTTTCCCAGTTAAAGATGAATTTTCAAATAAACAGCAAATAATTTTTAAGACATAATTATGTCTCATGCTGACAAATACTCATATAAAATAAAGAAATTTTCATTTTAGGAGATAAACACACAGGAAAATAAACAAGTGTATGTCTGTTGTGGAAGTACAGATTCGAGCTGCCAAAAATTGGCCTTAGTCTTATTTCAAGCAAATGTGTCTTTTTGTTGTCCTTTTTGCACTATTGCCCATGTAATATTTGGAGTATACTTACACTAAACTTTTTTTCTGGTTTATCTGAAATTCACATTTAATTGATATCCTGTGTATTTCTTTATGAAATCTTATGACCTTATTTATATTATCAAATCTGTCTAATATGATTTCTGTAAATTTGATCTCTGGTTTAAGTATCTATGCTTTTAATTCTGGTAGCTGTTTAAAAGCATGAATTAAATAAAAATTGTATGATGGTCCAATATGATTGCTCTAATTTCTGAAGACTATATCATTAAAATTTAACTTTCAACTTTGCCTGCAACCTCCCTCCTTTCCTGCTATAAGTCTGCCTCTCTCCCCCATCCACTGTATATGTATGTTTGTACACCCCCACATAACCCCCCCACACACAATTATATTGAGTGACTTTTTTCATTAAACTTTCATGAGAAGCTTATATAACATGCACCTTGTGTTTGAAGATAAATAATGAAGGATTGAATGGCTGATGACTAAGCACCTTCATCCCATTTTGATCTGTCTATTCAGTACTTATTTTTATGCAAGTCTTCAGAGCTTAAAATGTTTTTTTACATTATCCTTTACATGTTTCTGTTAATCTCTTTGCTGTAACCACATTGACTCTCCCTGCTTTGTCAAAGGCATGAATTTTAAATGACCAGGCCCTGATGATCCCAGAAGAAATAAAGAAAAACAGTATTGTCTTTCTTTAAAAAAATAATATCTAGCTGAAGACAAAGAGAAACTTTGTCCATTAGCAATTAAGGTAGGGGACTTAAAAAAAAATGGAACAAATTCCAGAGAGTTTAAACAAAGGGTCCTCTGAAAAGAAGGCAAGTATATATTTGCTTGGAACAGGAATTAGTGATATCTTCGTGGCAGTTGAAACTTGTACTTAAATGGCAGACACACAATTACTTATTTTCTTGTCTGATCTGTTCATCTCCAAAATGAAAACTCTTTTATTTTATATGATTATCTGTCAGTATTTCTTATTACTCCAACTTTATCTTGCTTTTCATTTTATGCTGTAGTATTTAACTGTGCTCCCAGCAGTTAGCTTTGGAGAGATGAGGTGTTTTAACAAAGACAACAACAAACTTCTAAAAGCAAGCGTCTTTTATTCTCATGTAGGTCCTCCCTCAAAGTATTATTTTATGGTAACTATTTTTCCCTCTATTCAACATCTTCTCCAACTTTGAAAACATAAGCTGAGAAGCCTCTGGATATAGTGAGCAGAGAAAAAATACTTCTGGAGTTTCTACAAAGGTTCAAAGGAACAAAGGTTCCTCTCTTTGTAGAGGACCTTGCTTTCCTGATTTTGAATTCCTAGGCAGTGACCTTTTGACGTTCTTCTCCAGGAGGCTGAACATGAAGGAGAATGGTGATACAAAAGACCAAAACCTTGGAGTTCCCGTCATGGCACAGTGGTTAAGGAATCCGACTAGGAACCATCAGGTTGCGGGTTCCATCCCTGGCCTTGCTCAGTGGGTTAAGGATCTGGCATTGCCATGAGCTGTGGTGTAGGTTGCAGACATGGCTCAGATCTGGTGTTGCTGTGGCTGCGGTGTAGGCTGGCAGCTACAGCTCTGATTAGACCCCTAGCCTGAGAACCTCCATATGCCACAGGAAGCAGCCCTAGAAAAAGGCAAAAAGGCAAAAAGGCAAAAAAAAAAAAAAGACCAAAACCAATCATCCACCCAGACTGGGCTGCTTTGCCTGAACCTACACGGGTATAGGTCCCTGATGAACTCTAGGTTAATCAGGGATGAAGTAATCCACCTCCCCAGTTCTTGGGGAAATTCTTAGGAAGTATTTAATTTTGCTCATTCCTGTGAGTCAACTTGACTCTCTGGATGAGAGACTTGAGTTGGATGAGGAATTGCCAAAATCTACATGCACACCAAGGGAGCCTCAACTTTGTTTTCTCTCTTTTGTCTGGAGCAGATAGAACTGGAACGTTGCTTAGTTATTCTTTTCTGTTGGCTTTAGCTTTTAATGTTAGTTATATGAATAATTAAAATGTAAATGTATCCTTTAGGTTGACTCGTATCACAGAGAACGGATCATTTAATAATTTTGAATAGGATCTTTCTTTAACATTACAATTAAATTCAGTGAAGTAGCTATTGAAAATAAATGTGGAATTTGTTCAGCTGTAGGAAAGTTCAGAATTATATGCTTATGTATTTTTTATCATAATATTTAATTGTATATTAAAAATGCATTACCTTTGACAGAAACAGAGGGAACTCTGGGGAATAAACACACCAGTCTATTTCAGTTCCCTTAAACCAAATGGAATTTGTGATTTGAAATTTGCTTTACTTCTCAAAGAACTGGAGATTTCCTTGATGGCTGGATGATTGGCTAGTTTGGGGGACCCAGGGTTAGTCCTTTCCTGCACAAAGTTTATTAGCTGGCAAGATGCAGAAGACATTAGTATATACTAATTTTAAAACATCAGAAGACTATCTATTGATGGCGAACTCTTGATTAGATGAATAACTAGTATAAAATCCCTAAAGCCATGGACCTAGCTAGCTCTCCTGTGAGGTCTGAGAATCCAGTGACATAATCAGTAGAAGGACAGTGTAGTTAGCCATGATTTTGTGCTTTGGTCTGGGAGGGCACTTGGCAGAGAGGAGGTGGTTGGGATTTGGATGTGTTAGGTTTCAGTGGTGTCTGCTTCCCTGGTCCCATTGATAACCTTTACATATTAGAGGGAAAAACAGGTTTCCAAATAGAAGGTATATTAGGGTTCTTCAGAGAAATGGAACCAATAAGATAGACAGATTTGTATATATTACATGTGTATTATATCTACATATGCGTGTATGTATAGATGCATGAAGAGATTTATTATAAACTCTTGGCTCATATGATTATGGAGGCGCAAAAGTCCTATTGTCTGTCTTCTGCAAACTGGAGGCCCAGGAAAGACACAGGTGTTTATTTCAAAGACTTGAGATCCCAAGAGCTGATGGTACAGAGATTCTGGTCCGAGTGTAAAGGCCTGAGAACCAGGAGCATCAGCTCAAGCAGTCAGGCAAGAGATCCTTGAATTCACCTTTGCTCTGCGTTTTTGCTCTTTTCAGGCCCCCACACTGGGGAGGGCCATCTGCTTTGCTCCATCTACTGACTCAAATACTGATATCTTTTAGATATATCCCTCCAGATACACTCAGAAGTAATGTTTTACCACCTATCTGGGCATCCCAAGGTCCAGTGAAGTTGACATAGAAAATTAATCATCACGTGGGATAATTTTAATTCTTGGATAGGCAGGATTCTGAACACCTTCATATAAATTTTCCAGTTATAATTACACAAATGCTGTAATTGCTTAAAGTAATTAATTTTAATTAATTAACTACTTTACAAAGTAATTAACATGACTTTGGAGCAGTAAATGTTAAAGAAGTGAGTATGTTTAGAGTTTAGAGTGTGCTGAAGGACAAAAGTCGTGGTTGAACTTGTCTATAATGTTGAGAAGATCAAGCTCCTGACAGGTCAGTAGTTTGCCTTAAGATGTTTATTTTCACATGAAGCACTTTATAGATTGTTCTGTATAGTTATTTGGAAGGTGTCCTGTTATATAGCTGGCTGTTAGGTCAGAGTTTCTGGATTGGACGTGCAGTCAGAGCCCAGTAGGATTACAAATTGGGGTAACTGGCACATATGCTGTTGAGCCTCCTCCCTAATGTCAACTGTGTGTCAAGGAAAGATTGTCATAGCCCTTTCAGGAATCAGGGTGACAGTGAATAAAAAGACACACCTAAGTGATTTCATTTATTTAAAGTTTGGGCAGAGAATTCCTCATCCATGTAAATCCAAGTCTGTGATTATGACAATAATGTCTTTCTGAAGGAGAAGTAGCTTCTTTAAGTCAAACAATTTCTAACCTTCACTAGTGTTTGCAGATAGAGAAAAGAATACACCTAAAATTGCAAGTTGTTAATGCAGATGAGGTTATCTTAGAGCCCAGTCTGAAGGCAAAAACTTCTGAACCGCATTACTTACAAATAGCAAATCAGCATTGCTCATTTGTCATAATTTCCAAGAAGCTTTAATACCCTCGTGGGAATTTTATTCAGAATGACTCTTTATTACTGTCCTAATGAATGAATGCTATTAGAGACCATATTACAAAACTCCTGAGGATTGTCATTTCCTTGCAATAGCAAGCATCCAGCGTAGAAATTTTGAATAATACTGCTGAAAGAGTTGCTATTTTCTTTTACATTAAGCTTAGTAGTAAAGAGCGGGCACCTTCAGAGAATATGAATAATAATGATGGTTTCCTTCGAAGTTACCAGAATTTTGGTGAGTACTAACAAAGAAATGACATTTCTCCTTTTAGAGATGTATTTTCCATGTTGGCCACAGAACTTTTTTCTATTTGGGCCTCAGGGCCTCCTGCATTTCTCCAGATTAGAAGTGATGAGCTTTAGGTAACCCAAAATCCCAGCGGTAAAAGGATTTTGTTAAGGACTGTGATCAAAACCCAGCTCTCATTCTCTCCTTATTCTATATTCAGTGTCAGACCTTTGCTGCAAATCTTTGTTACTTTTATGATTGGATAGCTTTCTCGAGGGAGATGATCATCCATGGAAAGAATTAGATGTGCATTAGCAAGTCTGACCCTTTAGGGTAGTTTACACTAACACTGTTAGTTCTTGGATAAAGTCTGTAAGGCTCAGAGCAGGAATTAAGATTTCACATAGAGCCCCCCATCTCTGAGGGCACTGTGATCATTAAAAGAGCCTTGGAGGCATGCTCAGAGCTTGAGGATTCCTACTGATACTTTTCGTGGGTGTGGTTTCAATGGAGATTTTTAAAAAACGAACTGTGATTTTGAGCCAGGTGTCATGCTTTCCCACATGTGCGTAAAGTAGCGACATGAAAATGCTGGAGTCCAGTGTATTGGGGCTCATAGTCATGCCTGATAGATTTGAAGTTTTTTTTTTTTTTCTTCACTTTGAAATTGAGAACCTAGTCATCTTTGCTCTTATTTTAAAATAAACACTAAAGAAATAGAATTCATTCATATATATATTTTTGTTTGTTTGTTTTTGTTTTTTAGGGCCGCACCCACGGCATATGGAGGTTCCCAGGCTAGGGCTCTAATGCAAGCTACAGCTGCCTGCCTATGCCAGAGCCACAGCAGTGTGGGATCCGAGCCACGTCTGTGACCTACACCACAGCTCACGGCAACGCTGGATCCTTAACCCACTGAGCAAGGCCAGGGACTGAACCCGCAACCTCAGGGTTCCTAGTCAGATTCGTTTCCGCTGCACCACAATGGGAACTTCCCATAAATCTTTTTTTAAACAGGTAATTTAAAAAAATACTTGATTCAGCAAAGTAATTCTCTGTTTTTTTCCTGAGGATCCCACCCAAAGGTCTAGAAAATTAATTTAGTCCTTCATTTCTCTGAAAACTAGTAAATTATGTCTCCTTTCCACTGGGAGACTCAGGACTCTGTGAATATCAATTTCATACTCCTCTAGCCCCAAATATCTGTTTCTTTTTTTTTTTTTTTATCCTTTTTAGGGCTACACCCTTGACATATGGAGGGTCTCAGGCTAGTGGTCAAATCAGAGCGGCAGTTGCCAGCCTGCACCACAGCCACAGAAATGCCAGATCCTTAACCTACTGAACGAGGCCAGGATTTGAACCTGCATCCTCATGGACACCATGTCGGGTTCTTAACCTGCTGAGTCACAACAGGAACTCCTTGATCGCAAATATTTCTATCAAGATTATACCAAATGAAAATGTCCTGAAGGAGGAGAAGCAGGAGAATGGAATTTGGAAGTGGTAGATGGTACAGCAGGAGTTTATCAATCAAATTTGTAGATAGACAAATATGAAATTTAAGACCTTCCCTCATCCATCTGCAAGTAATTGTGGTATCACAGGTGGTGGTGTATTCTTTTTCCCTGCTGCTAGTGTCCTGTGTCATGAGATTCCTCTGCTTCCACCCCATCTCATAATGTGGTTTATTTAAACATCATCAGCAGCCAGACTCTAAAGATAAATCTGTGTTGATAGTAGTAAGTCAGCCCATAAAGGTCAGTGCATGCTCCTTACTTACTGTGCCTTGCTTTCAGATATGTGCATTTGAGAATAGAGGCATAATTTCCTGGGTTAAAACCCTGGGCCACTGCACGGGGAGATTGCGTGGGATTGCTCTCCTTGATGGAATGCTGGTGGACTCTGCTTTCATGAAGAGTTAAGATTCTGTGTTTCCAAATCTGTTTCTTGGTTCCATTTCTTTGTCCATGTGGTGACACATAAAATGCCAAAGAATGGTTCATCCTATGCATTCTAAAGCCAGAAGAAGCTTGCTCAATATTTCAGTATGTAATGCTGACCTCTTCCAGAGGAAGCACTAGTTTGTGTGTTTGTTAGGGCACCAGTGTGTGATAACAGTGTTCATACTAGCCAGGTCTAGAACATGGTCATGATGCATTATGAGACTTGTAAAGGAATTACTAAATTAGGAACATGTGGCCCAGACTTCCTTCTATCTGTGCAAAACAAAATGCAAAGTCCCAGTTTGGGTCTGGAAAGTGATCCAACATCAGCGCTGGGGAAGGATACTGAAGAGAATAAGTGAAAAGGAATAAAGACTCCAGCCCCTCAAAATAAAGCACTGAAGTCACTAACCGTACCCACAATGGGTTGATGGTGCCGAGAGTTGCTTTTTGAAGAACAAACAGGTATTGAAAAGGGAATTTAATGAGCAAGAGAGAACAGAGGTTAATGATTCATGTCAATGCAGGGGACCAAGCAGCTGGGCAGATAGGGAAGCGAAGCTTTTGCATCACAGAGATAAGTTGAGAACATAGCTAGAATTCATTTGCTCTGGGGCCAGGCAGTTTGTTTTAACCTAGGGAATTCCTCCTGGAATAGCAGCTGTTTTTTTGTTTTTTTGGGTTTTTTTTTAAACTCCCTTTTCTTAAAAATACTTCCATTCCAGTTCTGTAAAGGGGTTCTATGGTCTCTACCCAGCAGATGTAGGGATGAGCCAGGAGCCCATAGAAGCTAAAGTAAATGTGTATGTTTAGAAAGGTGAGAAGAGAAAGGAAGAAGGGTTCAGTCTTAGAGCTGTGTCTACTGTTTTCCCTTTCAAGACTTGTTCTCCCTCTTTTATTCCAAACTTACTTGATGGCATCTCCATTCATCCAATTATCTAAGTCAGAAAGCCAGAAGTCACTCCTAAACTCTCGTCTCTTGTACCTACATTCAGTTAATTACCAGAGTTAGTCCATTTTATGTCTGACGTATTTCACACACCCCTTTTCTCCATCCAGAGTGTTCTAATTCAATGTTTCATTGTCCCAGCACTATCTCAAAGTCTTCTTAAGTGATCTTATAGAGTCGCAACTCATGATACTTCCTAAGTATTTTCTTTCTTATAAAATTAAAATCCTTTTTTTTTTTTTAATTTTTTTGGTCTTTTCTAGGGCCCCACCTGCAGCATATGGAAGTTACCAGGCTAGGGGTCTAATTGGAGCTGCAGCTGCCGGCCTGCACCACAGCCACAGCCACATGGGATCTGAGCCACATCTGTAACCTACATCACAGATCATGGCAACACTGGATCCTTAACCCACTGAGGAGGGCAGGAACCTGCAACCTCATGGTTCCTAGTTGGATTTATTTATTTATTTTGGTCTTTTTGCTATTTCTTTGGGCCGCTCCCAAGGCATATGGAGATTCCCAGGCTAGGGGTCGAATCAGAGCTGTAGCCGCTGGCCTACGCCAGAGCCACAGCAACGCGGGATCCGAGCCGCGTCTGCAACCTACACCACAACTCACAGCAACGCCAGATCGTTAACCCACTGAGCAAGGGCAGGGACTGAACCCCAGCCTCATGGTTCCCAGTCGGATTCGTTAACCACTGCGCCATGACGGGAACTCCCCTAGTTGGATTTATTAACCACTGAGCCACGACAGGAACTCTGAGACAACTCAACAGCAAAAAAGCCAACAACCCAATTGAAAAGTGGGCAAAGGACCTGAAGAGACATTTCTCCAAGGAAGATATACAGACGGCCAATAAGCACATGAAAAAATGCTCAACATCACTGTTTACTAGAGAAATGCAAGTCAAAACCACCACGAGATAACACCTCACACCAGTCAGAATGGCCATCATTAGTAAGTCCACAAATAACAAATGCTGGAGGGGTTGTGGAGAAAAGGGAACCCTCCTGCACTGTTGGTGGGAATGTAAGCTGGTACAACCACTATGGAGAACATTTATGGAGGTATCTTAGAAATCTATACATGGAACTACCACATGACCCAGCATTCCCACTCTTGGGCATATATCCAGATAAAACTCTACTTTAAAAAGACACATGCACCCGAATGTTCATTGCAGCACTATTCACAATAGCCAAGACACGGAATCAACCCAAATGTCCATGGACAGATGATTGGATTAGGAAGATGTGGTGTTTATACACAATGGAATACTACTTGGCCATAAAAAAGAACAAAACAATGCCATTTGCAGCAACATGGATGGAACTAGAGACTCTCATCCTGAGTGAAGTAAGTCAGAAAGAGAAAGACAAATACCATATGATATCACTTATATCTGGAATATAATATACGGCACAAAGGAACCTTTCCACAGAAAAGAAAATCATAGACTTGGAGAATAGACTTGTGGTTGCCAAGGGGGAAGGGGAGGGAGTGGGAGGGACTGGAAGCTTGGGGTAAATAGATGCAGACTGTTGCCTTGGGAAGGGATTAGCAATGGGATCCTGCTGTGTAGCCCTGGGAACTCTGTCTAGTCACTTATGATGGAACACGTAATGTGAGAAAAAAGAATGTATACATGTATGTGTAACTGGGTCACCATGCTGTACAGTAGAAAAAATATGTATGTAATAAAAAATAAATAATAAATAAATACAATAAAATTAAAACCTGATTGTACTTCTATCCTGCCTGATGCTATTCTCTGGATCTGTGTACCTTCTAAGATAAGACAGAAGGGAAATTATTTGAAAAAAAATCAGATATGGATCTAGAATTCAGGGAGAAAAGCTCGTAATTGGAACTATGTACCGGGGAGTCACCAGCATGAAGATAAAAGTTGGATTCATAGGTCTATGGGAGATTTCCTAGGGAGCTGTCACAGGGAGATGAAATGGAAGAGCAAACAACAGAATCCTGGACAAGCCTGTCATTTAAGGAGTGGCCAAAGAAGAATGGTTCCAAAAATAATGAGAGGAAGTAGTGTTAGGAGTGGGAGGGCATTGAGCTTTTCCAAAGGGAGAGAGAATAAGAACGTCAGGAGGACCAGAGGTGAAGGTAAGGACTGAAGGGTGTCCCTTGGATTTCACCTTTGGAAACTCAGTGGTCGTGAAATCACTAGTAAAACTGCTCCACCGAAACTGTGTGTGTAAGAAGGGGTGAGGATAGGGCAGACAATGGATGTGGTGGTTTTCAGGGGATGGAAAAAAGGCAATGCAGTGGAGGCAATGAGTCAAAAACACTGTTTTAAAAAACTTGAATGTTAACAGTAAAGAGATGATGGGTGTGGGTAAAACTGAAGGAAGTAATCTAGTAGAATGGAAGGCTTGAAGATACAGGTAAAGGAGGGATGATTGGTGGACAGGTTCCTGGGGAAGCAGGATGCATGGGATAAAGAGTTAGAGTGAAGGGGTTGGCTTTAAATAAGAAATTATCCCTGAGAACTAGAAATAAACGAGGAAGGATCTCTGGAGTTGTGGCCAAAAGTTTGCCAGTGCATCTCCAGGATGCCAAAATACACTGTGCAAATTAATAAAATCTTGGGCCAAGGTGCAGTGGCTTTGCCACCTACCAGTGTGACTTGGACAAGTCATTTAACCCCAATGAACTTCAGTGTCTTCTCACAGAGAAGTAGTAGTTGCGTCTTCCTCATGGGGCAGTGAGAATTAAGACAGTTAATAAGTGTAAAGCACTTAGACTGCTGGTAATAATACGGTGAGTGTAATACTATGGCATCCAGTAAGTGTTGGCTGTTAGCTATAGTCAGGTGCAAACTGGGACAGTTGCTACACTTGGGATTTCTAAAGTGGTGATGTCTGTGCCACTTTACCTTATTCTGGTAAAAACTCCCTGGTAGCACAGATGAACTCATGGCCAGATTTAGGACTAGCAACGTACTCAAAACTTCTGTCTATCGTGACTGGTTCAAAGCAGGCACAGGAACCAAACTAGGATGAACAGTATCTTTCCTAAGGATACATATGCCTGAGTTAAATGGACTAGGGGGGATTTCTTTTCCCCCTTTTGCAAGACTATAAGGGTGTAACTCCAGACTTGCTGGTACACATATCCCTGGCTATGTGGAGAAAGACCATATCAGGTGTAGCAGCAGAGAATGAAACTAATATTCAGAGAAAGGTGGAGACAAGCAATGAAGAGAAAGAAAATATCTAGACAGCTGTTGGATCCTTGCATTTAGTTGTCCTGGAGGCCAACTGCATTTAGTTGTCTGGCCCTTTCCATGGTAGTGATGTAAGCACAATTCCCTCCTTTTTAGGCTAAGAGGCATGAGAGTTTGTTTTGTCTGTTTGCTTTGTTTTGTTTTTGTCACTTGCAACAGAAGGTTGCAGGGAGAGGGGCGTTGTACACCACGTATCCTTTAAGATCAAAAGGGAAACCCGTGCGTGATGGATGCGGCTGGGTTCTTCAAAGAGCTGTGAGTAGAGGGTTAGTCCACCCTCCATTTCAGTTATGCTTTCTAGCGTAAAGTGATTTGTTCAATAACTGAGATGTTCTAGGTTCTTCAGTGTTGTGGTTTTTTATTTCCTCGCTCAACTCAAACCCTATAGGCATGACTGTTGGATTTTGTTCCTCTACCGGAGATCTAAAACATGGAAGATACTCCTATTTTCTAGCACTCTCTTTCGCCTCTAAGGACGAGGAGGATGATGGGAGGAAAAGGCTCACTGGGAATGTTGGTCTTTGGTAACCTCTGTCTTGCTGCCGTTACTGGTCGGTGATGTTCTCCCAGCTATGAACTCGGTGCGATTTCCTGACAGCATTGTTCAAACCGCAGTGTCTGTTCAGATCCTGATTAACTGCAACTGAAAGAAGTAACTATTCAGCTGCATAAAAACAGTAGAAATTTTGTTATTTCTCTCAAGTCAAACAAACATGTAAATGCCATTTATTAAGTGTTAATTTATATGATGGCGGAGCAGGGAGAGACCAAAACCAATTGTGGAAAATTTACTCTACTGGAGTCAGAAGGTCTAAGTGTGGGTTCCCTGTTTATTGCTACTTTATGTCCTCTGTCACATGGCTATAACAGTCTCAGGGTTTCTGGTTCTGTGCATGTAAACAGAGAGGGCTGGAGTGGAGTATCCTAATGCTCAATGACTGTGCATTGCTAATTGTAGCATATACTGCCTAAATTTGCGATCCCAGCATTTCATTCTTCATGAAAATAGGCAGCATTAGGATGACATAAGCACAGTGCAGAACAGGAAATCTTACAAAGTACTTTCTCAACAACCTTCTGGTGTTGCTCTTCTGGGGAAAAGTAAGACTCCCCTCAGAGTCCTTCATTTCATGAGTTCTAGGCAAAAATTGAGATTGCTCTGAAACCATTCCTCAAATGCTGTGCGTTTTAACTACAGAACTTTCAAGACTTGAGTTTATTTTTACTGTTGATAATAATTACAGTTTGGAAAGAACAAACTTGGTGTTGATGGAGTGGAATAAATCTTTTGCCTTCCAGATAAAAGAAGCCGGGGCAAAGGGCACCCTTGGAATTCTATTCCTGTGTCTATAGTAATGAGAAAGCCAGACATTCTGCTGTGTGTTGAGTCTCTGGTGTGAGGTTATCCAGGGTGAACCTCAGGCCAATTCACTTAGTCTTGGTATTGGAGACAGAGATTAAGAGACTGCCAAGCATCCCAGTTATTTTGCATATCTGCAGCTAGGAAGGGATAAACCAGTGGGGACAGCATGACCACAGCTGCATTCAGGCAGCCATCTTTGACTCCTGAAGCCAAATTGTTCTTTTGTTGCTTTTCTTTTTCTTTTGTCTTTTTTTGCTTTTTTTTTAGGGCCACATATGGCATATGGAAGTTCCCAGACTAGGGGTCACTGGATCCTTAACCCACTGAGTGAGACTGCCTGCCTACACCACAGCCACAGCAACGCCAGATCCAAGCCATGTCTGCAGCCTACACCACAGCTCACAGCAACACTGGATCCTTAACCCACTGAGCAAGGCCAGGGATCTAATCCGCATCGTCCTGGATACTAGTCAAGTTCGTTATGCTGAGCCGCAATGGGAACTCCTTTTGTTGCTTTGTTCTAATACATAGACATTAATCTCTACAGCTGGAAAGTCCACCCAGTCTTCTGCAACAATAAGTTAGAAAACTTATTTTAAAAAGCTTGTTTTTCTTAGTTTGTTGGAAATCTTTTGAAGTGATTAGAGGACTCAATCTTCTTGGAACTCATAACTTTCCAAGCTCAAACATGTCTTCAGAGCTTTTCTAGACCATCCCCTTAGCCACAATTTAAGGCAGACTCTCCTAGCCCAGCATTTTATAAATAGTTAAGCTACGTGTCTCTCATACCAAGTTTATCCTACTATTTCTGGATCCGATAGCAGTTGGGGTAATACTTAGTAAATTGAAATAATGTTTTGGAAAGATGTTGCTCACTTTGGAGCATAGATATGTATGTATTATTTAGCATCTACCATTTTTTATCTGCTGTTTAAAAATCAGAGCTAAATTAAAGTTATTAAAATTATGCAGTAATGCAGTACAATGTTGTGATAATTCCTATTAGGTTATTATCTCTGATGTGATACATATCTTCAGGCTTAGAAACATCACCGTTCTGCCAATTCTTCTAAATATCACATTATACTCAGCTCCATATGCAAAGCATAAGCTGATGTTTTTTGATTGAAAGCCATAAAATCTGACCAGTTAAAAAAAATAGCATAAATGGGCATTGGCTTTTCAGAAATGTTTGTATTTAAGGGTGAACTGAAAATGGATCTTTTTAAACTTCAATTTGTATCCTATAATAAATTGCCATTTTGAAGACTGCTATTATGGATTTCATGTGGCTCAGAGGTAATGAACCTGACTAGTATCCATGAGGATTCGGCTTCACTCCCCGGCCTCACTCAGTGGATTAAGGATTCGGCATTGCCATAAGCTGCTGTGTAGGTCGCAGACGAGGCTCCGATCTGGTGTTGCTGTGGCTCTGATATAGGCTGACAGCTGCAGCTCCAGTTCCACCCTTGGGAACTTCATATGCTGCGGGTGTGGCTCTTAAAAAGAAAAGATTGAGGAGTTCCCATCTTGGCGCAGTGGTTAACGAATCTGACTAGGAACCATGAGGTTGCGGGTTGGGTCCCTGCCCTTGCTCAGTGGGTTAACGATCCGGCGTTGCCGTGAGCTGTGGTGTAGGTTGCAGACGCGGCTCGGATCCTGTGTTGCTGTGGCTCTGGCGTAGGCCAGTGGCTACAGCTCCGATTCAACCCCTAGCCTGGGAACCTCCATATGCCACGGGAGCAGCCCAAGAAATAGCAACAACAACAACAACAAAAAAGACAAAAAAAAAAAAAGAAAAGATTGATATTAGTTTATCCTAGTATTAAAGACTCCTGAATTTTGTTGACATCAGTCATACTGAAGAAAAAAACATTATGTAAGATAAATTACATAGCCTTGTGGATAATCACCCTAATCATGCAGAACGACTTAGTAGCTGTAAAGGATTATGTGACAGTTTAAAAATATTGCTTGGGACCATCTGAATTCATCCCATTAGAAGATAAAAGCAGTATTCTTTTAACATGGGAGCTGAAGGTTTTTTAATCAGGTGATTATATCTATGGCTCTGTGACCTTTTTAAATAAAAGCAATGTGGGAAATTCAGTTTTAAATGGTAGAGAATATTAAGCTGTCCAGGGAGAATCCACTGTAAGGTCAAAGAGCAATAGGACTGGAAAAAAACTGTGAGATTATAGAATAATTAAGCTCAATAGTTTTCTACCTGAAGAAAAAGTGCAAAACTATAAAAATATGCATTGGCTATGCCTTTATCCCTTTTCTCTTGTGCTTATTCTTGAGACTGAAAAACCACTCAGCTTAACAATGAAATATGAATTTACGGAATGATATCTTAATTTTACTACTATTTTTTATGTTTTTAATACTAATTTAAGATATTTTCCTTTGTCGATTTCCAGATCTTCAAATTTTTTCATCAACCCACTTATGCTTCTTTGTGATATAGTCATTTTTAGAGTTGAAAAAATAATCCCTCTGAGTCTCTTTTACTTATTTCGTCTTTATATGGGAAATGCTGCTTATAACCAGACAACCTATAAATTTAGTAAAGTGCAAGTTCACCAATGTGGCAGCTTCCGATTATTCCTGTTCCTCACTTCCAGCCATTATGACTCCCCCCCAGGTTATTCTGTGGATTCTCCACTAGACATCTCGTGGATTTTGCGCCCTCTGATTTTGGGTGTACAGGAAAGCACTGCATGTGGGCGGAGTTCCCAGTGGAGATGGCAGTTGATTGACCTCCACCCACACCCAGGCTGCACAGTATCATTTTAACATTTTTTTAAATTGTCAAATCTTTGCTCAGAAACCTTAAATAGATCCTCATTATAATAAAGAAGTAATAAAGAAAAAAACCCTGGAGTTCCCATTGTAGCTCAGCAGCTTAAGAACCTGATATACTCTCCGTGAGGATGCAGGTTCGATCCCTGGCCTCGCTCAGCGGGTTAAGGATCCAGCATTGCCAAAAGCTGCAGCATAGGTTGCAGATGCGGCTCACATCTGGTGTTGCCATGGCTGCGGCTTAGTATGCAGCTGCAGCTCTGGCTAGACCCCTAGCCTGGGAACTTCCATATTCAGGGGTGTGGCCCTAAGAAAAAGAAAGAGAGAAAAGAAGGAAGGAAAGAAAGAAAGAAAGTGTGAGAGAGAGAAGGGAAGAAAGAAAAAAGAAAGAAAGCTAAGCAGAGCAAAGAAGGAGTGAGAGAGAGAGAAAGGAAAGAAGGAAAGAAAGAGAAGGAAGGAAAGAAGGAAGGAAGAAAGAAAAGAAAAAAACCCTCTACCTCCCCTCAAAATCGATCCAATCATCCACAGTGATTCATTGTTTTCTACCCTTTATCCCTCACCCAGGGGCATCTACCCTGCCCCTGCCCCCGTACTATGCAGAGGTGCATGTGCGCGCACACACACACATGGTTTCATCTCAGCCTACAGCATATCTTCAGACTAAAAAAGGAGTCCCTAGTCCATTTTACCAATTTCAGGTTAAGTCAGCTCATGCCAGGCCCTGACCCTGATCTTGTGCCTCGCTTCCAGTGATTGAATGTTGCCCAACAGCCATCTCAAGTCCCTCAGTCCTGGGACCTCTGCTAGAGGCTCATAGGAACAAGTCACTAGCCTGTTCCCCATTCTTTCACTTTCATACATGAGCTTGTCTGACTAGCATTTGGCAGGGCGAGGGGAAGCTCAAAAATGATTTGAGACTTGAAGGCAATAAGTGAGAATACAAAACCAGCGTAAGGAGGACAGCAGAGATGGAGGGCATGGGAAGGGTGGAGAGAAACTTAGGCCTTGAACTCCGTGCCACCTCTGCAATTGCCTGGTTCCAGACTTCATGACAAGTGAAAAATAAATTCCAGAATGTTTGAAGTCACTGTGAGAGAACTCTGTCACTTGGGGCCAAATCATGTTCACTGATTTACTGAGGTTCAGTCACCAATAGCAAACTTCTTGAGGCCAGATCAGGCTGGTAGAGGCAGATAGCCTACACCTAAGGGAGTCTGAGCAAGCATAGGTAAGAATCTCCTTGTGAAAGTGTTAAGACTGTAACAGGGGAGTCATTGCTTCATATATTAAGGTTAGGTTTCAAATGGAAAAGGAGCAGCGATGGGTGAAGTTGACCACCAGGTGGGAAGAGAGCATTCGAAATAATGGATGAGAGAGGATTGGGACAAAAGAAGTAGGCTAGTACATGTAAATGAATGGGATTAGCCCCTCAAAAATCAATCACACGCTGTTTTCTAGAGCTTCGCTGTCCAGTATGGCCACCGAGAGCCACAGATGGCAACTTAACCCTTGAATTAGGGCTAATGCAAATTGAAATGTATTGTAGGTATAAACCACATATGGGATTTTGAAGACTTAGTATGAAAAAAAGAATTTTTTATACATTGAAATGATATTTTGGATATATTTGGTTAAATAAAGCATATTCTTAAAGTTACAAAAAAATCAGTCACATGGATTTTAATTCCAAGCACCCACTGGCTTAGGGCCACTACCCAGGACAATACTGAGATTGCACTGTAGGGAACAGTGTTGCTTCTTCTGAAAGCTTAGAATGTGAACTCTTTGAGGGCTCGGAGCCTGTCTCATGTCTCCAGATTCTAGAATAGTGCCTGTAGGCTCAAAAAAATGGGAATAATTGGTTAATTAAATAATAAATAGGGAGTTCCCTCTTGGCTCAGTGGAAATGAATCTGACTAGTACCCATGAGGACACAGTTTCGATCCCTGACCTTGCTCAGTGGTTAAGGATCCGGTGTTGCCATGAGCTGTGGTATAGGTCACAGACTCGGCTTGGATCTGACGTTGTTGTGGTTGTGGTTGTGGCCAGTGGCTACTGCTCTGAATCAACCCCTAGCCTGTGAACCTCCATATGCTGTGGGTGTGGCCCTAAAAATACCAAAATAATAGTAATAATAATAAAAAATAACCTTCTGATAATGTCCAGGCAGTATGTTTTTTCTACTCCCATAGACCTCTGAATTCAGCTCTGGCCCATATTGTCGATGACTGGCTAGGATAGATGGGTGGGTAAGGGAACAAATGGATGGATGGACAGATGGGTAGACAGATGGACAGACAGGCAGACAGACAGAAAGATATTTACCACAAGATCTTTTTAAAATGTTGATAATATTAAGAATTTCTAGGAAAAACTAGAAATTTAAATAGCATCATACTTTCCATGTACAGCCAAAAAAAAGTGGTTTTCACCTCCCTTCCCTTCAGGTCTTGTCATTTCAATATGAATTTGAGAAAACTGGATAGGATTACTACTATAGCTGTTTTTTGGTTTCTTAATTGACTCTCCCTGGGGACCCTATAAATTTTTTTTTTCATCCTGGTATTCCTGTTCCACTTATCCCATGTCATTTTTCCCCGTAATTCACATCAACCTCTACATTGTTCATGTGTATGAGTTTATTGTCTGTCTCCCTTTACTAAGTTCCAAAAGCCAGGGGCTATTTTGTTCCCAGGGTCCATAGTGGAGCATGGTAGATGGCAGGTGTTCAACATATCTTTGTTGAGTGAATGAATCAATGAATGATGAAAGTGGATGTGTGCTCAGCATCTCTGCGAGCAGTCAGAAAGAACTGTAAATAAGAGTCACTCCTTGCCCACTAATGTAATACCAGATGTGGAATGTGACGGAACATTAGAAAAGACATGGAAAAGGGAAAGGGGGAAAACACCTAGATAAAGTATAATTTAATTAAAATAGAAAGATTAAAAACTGAATGATTTTTGCTCTAGAAGTAGTACACTCAGAATCATAGACTCTTTTCCATGTACTAAATATAAAGAACATACTCTCTTAGAGTGGTTCATTGAACATGGAGACATTAGTGAACTTACAGCTCTGTTTTTATCTCAAATGCCAAATTCCAAGATTATAAGGTCCATGATAAAGAATTCCAACCACGTGAAACCTGTGCAGAGGTACACTGAGGGGAGATGGAGTTAAAAGCAAGCATCTGGAGTTCCTCTTGTGGCTCAGGGGGAAACGAATCTGACTAGCATCCATGAGGACATGGGTTGGATCCTTGCTCAGTGGGTTAAGGACCCAGCATTGCTGAGAGCTGTGGTGTGGGTCGAAGAGGCGGCTCAGATCCTGAGTTGCTGTGGCCGTGGTATAGGCTGGCGGCTACAGCTCTGATTTGACTCCTAGCCTGGGGACCTCTATAAGCCGCAGGTGCAGCAGCCCCCACCCCCCCAAAAAAGACCAAAAAAAAAAAAAAGCAAGCAACTGATTTACCTATTATCTTTATAATCCTAATTTAAGATATTTTCCTTTGTCTATTCTTTTCCTGCTTTTTCATCAATCCACTTATGCTTCTTTGTGATGTAATCATTTTTAGAGTTGAAAAAATAATCCCTTGGAGTCTCTTTTACTTATTTACCTAGACTGGTTTGTAGCCAGGATGGAATTAGATGACTAAAAGCACACTCTTACTTTCGTCAGTGGGTGTTTATGGTTACTTCAGAATCAGGAATTCTCAAGAATAATATTTTTCACATCTGCCTTTCCTCATTCTTTTTGCTCTAGTCATGTCCTTTGAACTATTCCCACCGAAGTCTCGCTTTTCAACACAGTTTTTTTTATCATATTTGTGAGAAACAAAGCAGAAACAGAGACTCGAAGAGGCATGTCTAAGTTTCAGGTGAGAAGATGCAGAGATGTCTTTGGAAAGCTGCATTTTCCGTTCACAAAGGCAGGGCAAACCTGGCGCTGGTGGTAGTGGAGCAGAAATTTGCTCACCATGGAGAGGAGGGCACAGGTACCACAGGAATCCCAACAGTAGGAGGAAGGGAAAGCATTTTTTTTTTTTTTAAATTGTATAAATCCACAAGCTGAGTGGAAGTGACTTGGGACCAAAGCCGTGAAATTCAAGGAAGTTGAACAAAGCAGTTAAAATGCTTGTGTTCGTACTTGGATGAGGGTGTGTCCCTGGGGCCTGAGAGGATAGTGGTAGAAAAAACTGAATTGGAAAAATGCTGAAAAGGAAGTTACCTCACAGAGAAAGAGAGAGAGGGAGAGGGGGAGGGGGAGGAGAAAGGGGGGAGGAGAAGGGGAAGGCGAGGGAGAGAGAATGTTTGCACTGGTGTACCAAACTGATGAGAAACCCTTTTCTTTTTGAACTTGGAGGCGTCAGCAAATATTTAGCGGACGTCTTTGGAGCTCACAGGCTCCTGTCACAGGTGAAGGATCCGCAAGGTCACAGCCCCGACCTTGAGGCATTTAGTGAGTCCTAGGTTGTACGATTTGCTTTAATAAAAGACCAATTTCATCATGGAAGTTAAGCCTACAGGACTCACAGTAAAGGAAGACTTGGTCTGGCCGTAGTCTACTTAACAATATCAAAATAAAGCAAAACAAAAATCACACTCGCAGACATCATCATTAATCACCGACATGGTCCTTAAAATACGCGTTGCTCCTCTTCCTGCTTTTGCACATCTGACCTCTAAAACCAGCCCTAACTTGGAGGCAAGTGGGATTGTCCCCTATCAATAGACACTATTATTTTTCTAGATGCAAGGAAATAGAAAATGACAAAACCAAAGTTATCCCTTAAAGAGCACGTATTTAATAGAAAGCACTGAGGTTTGTGAAAGACCTGATTTCTCAAGAAATAGCACTAGAGATATGAATATTAATTGGATTTTGTATAGAAAGAAAACATGATGAGCAAAACAAACTAGGAAAAGGGAGAAACAAAGACTTACACCTGGAACTGTGTGTGGTGGCTTAATACCATTATTTAAACTCTTGTATTTCCACTCAGAATTTAAATGTAATTCAGGTAATATTTGTTAAACACCTGAAAGTATGTGACATGCACATTAAGCTAAAGATCCAGTCAATATCAGTATCTTCCAGAAACTTCTATTTCTGTCATTTGTTTATCAAAAAGACAAGAATTTGAGATAATACATTTTGCAATGAGGGGAAAATGTTAAAATGATAAAGACAGGACTTCCACCATAGATTTTAAAGTGTTTCTTATATACTGATATTTAATTGGCATACGGTTTTCATTTTTCTTAATTTTATTTTTTAAAACATTATTAAATTTTCATTTGCTTATGTTTACATTTATTTAGTTTTGCTTTTTAAGGCCGCACTTGTGGCAAATGAAGGTTCCCAGGCTCGGGGTCAAATCAGAGCTACAGCTGCCAGCCTACACCACAACCTCAGCAGCACCAGATCTGAGCTGCATTTGCGACCTACACCACAGCTCACGGCAACGCCGGATCCTTAAACCACTGAGCAAGGCCAGGGATCGAACCCGCAACCTCATGGTTCCTAGTCGGATTCGTTTCCGTTGCGCCACAATGGGAATTCCATGTTTTTATTTTTCAAAAAAATATTTCTATGAAAAACTCATTTGATGGGTGACAGAGTGAAGTGTTGCAGAAATGGGGACATGTTTTTGAATCCCGGCCCTGTCACTCACTTGGCCAAGGACAAATTATTTAAAACCTTCTGAACATCATTTTCTTCTCCTGTCAAGTGAGAGTGTAATTTTGAGCATAGTGGTACCATGAGGATTCAATGGAATAGTTTTTATTAGGTGCTTAGTTATAGAGCATGATACTAAGTCTTCAATAAATGTCAGCTACCACCCTAATTGTTGTCATTGTCACACCACCAGCACCATTGTCATCATCATCATTGTGAACTTCACCATTATTGGAGTATATGGGGATTATAGTAGGTTAAAAAAATAAATAACATCCCTGGCATCCAGTGGTAGTTTGAAAATGGTAAATATTCGGTGTGCACAAGATATGTCTTTATGTGTGATCAGTACAGTCCAGTGGATACATATCTTTACGTCTAGTTGCAAATGGGAAAACTAAGAAAAAGCAAATGAGTTGCTAAAGGCCACAGAGAATTCACAGTGCCCCTGTGCGCATGGCCCCCTCTCACGGTTAGGAGGGTGGGCTGCAGATCCAGGTTACCTGGGTTTAATCACTGACTCAACCACCTTGTGACTGTGGAAAACAGTCTCTTCCCTTTCTGCACGTCAATGTTTTATCACCTCTAAAGCGAGGCGAATATTAGTGGCTCCCTTTGGGCATTGTGACACACCTGGGGCCTGTGCATTTGCTCACCGTGGCAGAGATATTTACTGTTCACACATGGGTACATGCACGCCCACATGCCCACAGTTCACAGACCTTGGCGATCAGGCCACATGGCTCTACTGACCAGTGGGCCAGAAAAGCATCATTGCTTCTGAGCCAGAGGATCCACGTCTCTCTTCTACCGAGGTGATCTGGAAATTGCATGTTGATATGGCAGTTTCACAGATCAAAATAGCCCGCATCGGGAGTTCCCGTCGTGGCACAGCAGAACTGAATCTGACTGGTATCCATGAGGATGCAGGTTCGATCCCTGGCCTTCCCCGGTGGGTTAAGGATCTGGTATTGCCATGAGCTATGGTGTAGGTCGAAGAAGTGGTTGGGATCTGGTGTTGCTGTGGTTGTGGCATAGGCCAGCGGCCATAGCTCCAAATCAACCCTTAGCCTGGCAACATCCATATGCCATGAGTGTGGCTCTAAGACTAAATAAATAAATAAATAAATGAATAGCCTGCAACGCTGAGTCACTGCATAGAGGACAGTTTCTTTGGGAAGACGCTTGACTGGCATTAGAGTTCCCCTGGGAAGGAAATAGAACCTTTGTTGTGCAAAGTCACTGAGATTTTTGCTCTCCTTTTTTATAACAGCATAACCTAGCCTGTCCTGATTGTGCAACCATAATAATAGTTCCAGATTTAAAGCCAACCTACAATAGGTGTATTGGGAGCTCAGAGTAATGATAGGACAGTATTTGAATGAATTACAGTCCTAAGGCTATTGAAAAGATCTGGAAAAGTTGCATTTCCTTCCTCTGTTCTTTATATTTTACACTAGCCCCAAATTCTTTCCAGGTCTCGCCCACTGAAATTGCTGGCTCTGGTATCAAAATGCCATTAAGTAATGTGGCATCCATGATTTTATTTTTTAAATCAATTTCTGCTTATCATCTCCTTAGCCAGAAAGCCAAAATTAAAGACTCTCTAAGCCCTTCCAACAACCAAAAGCAGGTAGTTCATCTTGGGAAAAGGGAGAGGAGATGCACAGACAAATTAGATATGGCTATTTAGGTCCATAAAATGGTCCTTGATTAGTTTTAGAACTCAAGTAATTATGGTGCTTATCATGCAATGGACTCAATAAATGTTTAATGGTGACAGCTATGCAATTGGGGAACATGGTCCAAAACCACTTAGGAATCTGAAAATATCAGAGCTTCTTAGAAAATAAGAATAAAAGCAATTCATTAAAATGTTTATTGGACATAAGAGCACTCATTATGCTATTCATTAAGAGTTAAAGCCCTATTATTCTTTGATTTTAATCTGGGTTTTCCAACCCCACAAAAAATTTCCTCTTTATCAAGAGACCATGTTAAAAAAAAAACACCCCAAAAACAAAACAAAAAACCCTAAGAGTAATATCCAGGGAGCCCACAGGGTATTGCATTATGGCTTGCAGAAAACTCAGAATGCAAATTTCTGACTGCATTACTTGAATTCTGTCAAAGCAGTTGAGAGTCTCCAGAAAGGAATAGACTGAATCATATTCCAGAGTCTGGAACCTAGCATAAGGGCAAGCAGATGCACAGCTGAGTTTACCAGTACAGAGTTGCCTTTTCGTGACAGGGCATAGTTGAGTGTGTGATAGCACGAATCTACGCTTCAAGGAAGAACACCTCGGTTTTAAGGGAAAAAGTTCAGGGTGGTTCCTGGACGCCTCCTGTGTTTGGTACTAATGAGTGTCCCTGAGATGACTCTAACCATCTCCTGACCTAGTTACCAAATGTGTGAACTACAAGGTTAGAGAATGAGAAAGCCACCAGGAATTTAAAGAGCTGCCTCAGATAAATCACAAAAAATTGGTACACACACACAAAGCAAACAGCTGTTGTTTTTCCAAGGAGCATTTTCCATTCTAATAATGAGTGAAGAGCTCCCTCCCTGAAAACAAAACGAAACAAAACAAAACAAAACCAAAAAAAAACAAACAGAACATAAAACTATGTGGATTAAGAAGATTCATGGATCTACCCTCTAAAACATATCCTTAAGCTGTAGTTTAGCTTCATTTGATACAATTTCCTAAATCTCTTATGGATGATACAGTTTCATTATGCAAATAGTTTTGTTGAAGTATTTATTTTATAATGCAGCCCCGGGCTAAAATTCCCCACTGAGTCTTTTCTTTAGGTTCCCAAAGAGACTCTCTTTCCATGAAATGCCAGGGCGTGAAAAACTGTTTTGGCTGTGATTTGTATGAGATGGGGAGTGTATATGGAATAAATACTCAATAAGGGGTCCAGAGGGAACCAGCGTGGCTCAAACCATGTATCTATTGATCCACAGGACTCAGCATTATCTAACTGATCACTGAACCGGTTTCCTGAGCAAGGAATCCATTGTTAGAACGACAAATGGGTATTTGGGGGAAATGATCATGGCCAACACTATTATGAATCCTTTGCAGCCATCTCCACCAGGCACCTGTTAAAGGTCCACTGACATTACACCTCCCAGGGGCCAGATGCTGAGGGATATTACTCAGCTAACAGATGTGGGGTTCTGGTTTTTTCGACCGTCTTTCACATAGAGGAGGAACCTAAAAGCAGGAGAGCAAAGTCTGATGTTAATATATTGGTTATTTTTTGTTATGTGCATCAGTTTCCCAGTGGAGAATCTGCAACTGCATGCCTGACACAGACCATATTTTATACGTTAAGTACTACAAATCAGCTGTTAGCCCCTGATTTATCCCCTTGTTATGCACCCTCTGCTAAGCCAGCGCAATGGGGACTTGGCATTCTCTTTCATTAATGTCCCATAATACAGTATTTATGATGCTACTGTTGACTCATGGAGATATACTTTACATCTCTGCATAACAAGTTATAATGTAAGACAGACCTAAGTTTCATGATGGGGGATGAACAAAAAGAGTTTGATAATGATTACAACAATATAATCACTACACAGAGGAAGTTAGCAATTCCAAACTATATACATAGCACAGCTATGTATATATATATTCTTTTTCAGATTCTTTTTCCTTATGTGTTATTACAAAATATTGAGTATAATTCCCTGTGCTCTACAGTAGGTCCTTGTTAGTTATCTGTTTTATATGATAATCCCAACCTTCTAATTTATCCCTCCCCACCCTTTCCTTTTTGGTAACCCTAAATCTGTTTTCTATGTTTGCGGGTCTGTTTCTGCTTTGGAAATAAGTGCATATATATATTTTTTGTTCTTTTAGATTCCACATATAAATGATAAAAGTTGATGCTTGTCTTTCTGTGTCTGACTTTGCTTAGTATAATAATCTTTTTTTTTTTTGTCTTTTGTCATTTTTTTAGGGCTGCACCTGCAGTATATGGAGGTTCCCAGGCCAGGGGTCCAATCGGAGATGTAGCCACTGGCCTACACCACAGCCACAGCAACTCGGGATCCAAGCCACAACTGTGACCTACACCACAGCTCATGGCAACACCAGATCCTTAACCCATCGAGCGAGGCCAGGGATTGAACCCGCAACCTCAGGGTTCCTAGTCGGACTCATTTCCGCTGCGCCACAATGGGAACTCCTCTTTTATTACTCAGTGAATTTTATTACATTTATAGTTGTACAGCAATCATCACAACCAAATTTTATAGCATTTACATCCCAAACCCCCAGCCCATCTCCTGTGCCCCAACATATCTCATTTGGAAACCATAAGTATTTCAAAGTCTGCAAGTTGGTATCTGTTCTACAAAGAAGTTCATTGTGTCCTTTTTTAACTCCACGTGTAAGTGATAGCATTTGGTGTTGGTGTCTCATTGTCTGACTGATTGCATTTAGTGTGATAATTTCTAGGTCCATCCATGTTGTTGCAAATGTTACTTTGTTCCTTTTAATAGCTGAGTAATATTCCATTGTGTATGTATACCACCTCTTCTTTATCCACTCCTCTGCTGATGGGCATTTAGGTTGTTTCCATGTCTTGACTATTGTCTGTAGTGCTGCAATGAACATTGGAGTACATGTGTCTTTTCAAGTCATGGTTTTCTCTGGATAGATGCCCAAGAATGGAATTGCTGGATCAAATGGTAATTTTATTTTTAGTTCTCTGAGGAACATTCATACTGTTTTCACAGTTGTCGCAACAATTTATATTCCTACCAACAGTGTAATAGGGTTCCCTTCGCCCCACACCCTCTCTAGCACTTATTGTTGTAGACTTTTGGATGATGGCCATTCTGGCTGGTGTAAGGTGGTATCTCATAGTGGTTTTGATTTGCATTTCTCTAATAATGAGTGATGTTGAACATCTTTTCATGTGCTTTTTGGCCATGTGCATGTCTTCTTTGGAGAATTGTCTGTTTAGATCTGCCCATTTTTTGGATGGTGGGTGTTTATTTATTTATTTATTTTTGGTATTGAGCGGTAGGAGGTGTTTATAAATCTTGGAGATTAATCCCTTGTCAGTTGATTCATTTGTGAATATTTTTTCCCATTCTGTGGGTTGTCTTTTCATTTTGTTTAGGGTGTCCTTTGCTGTGCAGAAACTTTTAAGTTTAATTAGGTCCCATTTGTCTATTTTTGTGTTTATTGTCATTACTCTAGGAGGTGGATCTGAGAAGATGTTGCTGTTGTTTATGTGGGAGAGTGTTTGGCCTGTGTGTTCCTCTAAGAGTTTTATAGTATGTGGTATTATGATTAGGTCTTTTATCCACTTGGAGTTTCTTTTTGTGCATGGTGTTAGGAAGTGCTCTGATTTCTTTCTTTAATATGTGGCTGTCCAGTTTTCCCAGCACCACTTACTGAACAGGCTGTCTTTTCTCCATTGTATATTCTTGCCTCCTTTGTCAGGGATTAGTTGGCTGTAGGTGCGTGGGTTTACTTCTGGGCTTTCTATCCTGTTCCACTGACCTATAGTTCTGTCTTTATGCCAGTACCATGTGGTTTTGATGACTTTAGTTTTGTTATATAGTCAGAAGTCTGGGAGCCTGATTCCTCCAGCTCCATTTTTCTTTTTCGGGATGTCTTTGGCTAGTCTGGGTCTTTTGTGCCTCCAGACAAACTTTCAGATATTTTGTTTGAGTTCTGTGAAAAATGTCCTTGGTGATTTGATGGGGATTGCATTGAATCTGTAGGTTGCCTTGGGTAGTATAGTCATTTTGATGATATTGATTCTTCCAGTTTAAGAGCACGGTATGTATTTCTTTCTGTTTGTGTCATCTTTGATTTCTTTCATCAGCATCTTATAGTTTTCAGAGTACAGGTCTTTTGTCTCTTCAGGTAGGTTTATTCCTAAGTATTTTATTCTTTTGGATGCAGTGGTAAATGGGACTGCTTCCCAAATTTCTCTTTCGGATCTTTCATTGTTAGTATATAGAAATGCCATCGATTTCTGTATATTAATTTTGTATCCTGTGACATTGCCAAATTCATTGATGAGCTCTAACGGTGTTCTGGTAGCATCTTTAGGATTTTCTAGGTATAGTATCATGTCATCTGCAAATAGTCAAAATTTTACTTCTTCCTTTTCAATTTGGATTCCTTTTATTTCTGTTTTTTATCTGGTTGCTCGGACTTCCAAAACTGTGTTGAATAGTAGTGGTGAGAGCAGACATCCTTGTCTTGTTCCTGATCTCAGTGGGAATTCTTTCAGCTTTTCATCACTGAGAATGATGTTAGCTCTGGGTTTGTCATATATGGCCTTTATTATGTTGAGGTAGGTTCCCCCTGTGCCCACTGTCTGAAGTGTTTTTTTAATCAGAAATGGGTATTGGATGTTGTCAAAGGCTTTTTCTGCATCTATGAGAGGATCATGTGGTTTTTATTCTTCCGTTTGTTATTGTGGCATATCATACTGATTGAAGAATCCTTGCATCCCTGGGATAAATCCCACTTTATGATGATGTACAATCCTTTTAATGTATTGTTGGATTTGGTTTGCTTGTATTTTGTTGAGGATTTTTGCATTGATGTTCATCAGTGAAATTGGTCTGTAATTGTCTTTGTTTGTGATATCTTTGTTTGGTTTTGGTATCAGGGTGATTGTGGCCTCATAGAATGAGTTTAGAAGTGTTCCTTCTTCTGCACTTTTTTGAATAGTTTCAGAAGGAGAGGTGTCAGCTCTTCTCTAAATGTTTGGTAGAATTCACCTGTGAAGACATCTGGTCCTGGACTTTTGTTTGTTGGAAGTTTTTTAATCACAGTTTCAATTTCAGTACTTGTGATGGGTCCATTCATCTTTTCTATTTCATCTTGGTTTAACCTTGGAAGATTATACTTTTCTAAGAATTTGTCCAGTTTTTCTAGATTGTCTGTTTATTGGCATATAGTTGCATGTAGTAGTCTCTTATGTTCCTTTGTATTTCTGTGATGTTCATTGTAACTTCTTTTTCTTTTCTAATGTTATTGATTTGAGTCCTCTGTCTTTGAGTCTGGTTAAGAGTTTATCAATTTTGTTGATCTTTTCAATGAACCAGCTTTTAGTTTCTTTGATGTTTTCTATGTTTTTCTTCATTTCTCTTTCATTGATTTACACTCTTATGTTTATGATTTCTTTCCTTCTGCTAACTTTAAGTATTATCTGTTCTTCTCTCTCTATCTGCTTTAAATGTAAAGCTAGGTTGGTTGTTTCAGCTTTTTCTTCTTTCCTGAAGTAGGCTTGTATTGCTATAAACATCCCTCTTAGAACTACTTTTGCTGCATCCCATAGGTTTTGGGGTGTTCTATCTTTGTTGTTATTTACTTCTAGGTATTTTTAATTTCCTCTTTGATTTCTTCAGTGATCCATTGGTTGTTGAGTAGCATGTGTTGAGTCTCCACGTGTTTGTGTTTTCTCCAGTTTTTTTCCTGTTGTTGATTTCTAGTCATGTAGCATCATGGTTGGAAAAGACGCTTGATATGATTTTAATTTTCTTAAAGTTACTGAGTCTTGATTTGTGGCCCAGAATATGATCAATCCTAGAGAATGTTCCATGTGCACTTGAGAAGAATGTGTATTCTGCTGATTTTGGATGGAATGTCCCATAAATATCTTTTAAGCCCATTGGTCTATTGCTTCATTCACTTAGTATAATAACCTCTAGTTGCATCCATATTGTCAAAAATGGCATTATTTAATTCTTTTTTATAGCTGAGTAATATTTCATTACACACGTGCGTGTGTGTTTATGTATATACACACATACATATCACATCTTCTTTATCCATTCATCTGTTGATGGATGTTAGGTTTCTTCCATGTCTTGGCTATTGTAAATATTGCTGCAGTGAATATTAAGGTACATATAGCTTTTCAAATTATAGTTTTCTTTGGATATATGCCTAGGAGTGGGATTGCTAGATCATATGGTATAGTTCTATTTTAGTTTTGGGGGAACCTTCGTATTGTTCTTCATAGCGGCTGCACCAATTTACATTCCTATCAACAGTGTAAAAGTGTTTCTTTTTCTCCACACCCTCTCCAGCATTTATTATTTATTAGACTTTTTGATGATGGCCATTCTGATGTGTGTGAGGTGATACCTCATTGTAGTTTTGACTTGCATCTCTTTAATAATTAGTGATGTTGAGCATCTTTTCTGTGCCTCGTTGGCCAATTATATGTCTTCTTTGATGTAATGTCTATTTAGTTCTTCTGTCCTTTTTTGATTTTTTTTTTATATTGAACTGTATGAGCCGTTTGTATATTTTGGAGATTAATCTTGTTGGCTGCAAACTAGCAAGTTCTTAAACATGTAGGAAAATGCAAGCAAAAGTATGGTATTACAGTATTTCCTCCACCAGTCTGATGCAAGACGCAAAGTCTCTGACACCCAGAAGCAGGATCAAGTAGGATATCTTAGTAGGGTAGCTGTCTTAGAATCCTGAATGAAGAGAATTCTTAAAGCTTTTTCTAGTTATTGATTCTCTTCTGGGAGACTGGCTTTGTAAATTTATGTTCTCACAGATACCATGTGTCATGTCGTTGTTTTCTGCAATAGTTGGCTTTGTGAAAACTCTCCCTTAGGATGGGTTTAGATTATTTTTGTTTCAAAAACTTTGAGTTTTATCTTTAAATGGTACTACAGTTTCTGGGAAGATTTGCCAAGCTTGATTTGCTTTATTAGGCCAGTGCAACAGCATCATGCACCATTACATTCCATTTAGCTGAAATGGAATCATCTTTCTTGTTTGTATATAACATTTAAATCACCACTTACGATGGAAATGTTGGTTTGGCATATGGCCTTCTTAGTCACACTAGAATTGCAAAGTAATGCTGAGAGGAATGTACACTACATCCATGGTTAAAAATAAAATTTCATGAAAAGAATCAGAAGAAAAGAATATATGTGTGTGTGTGTGTGTGTATATATACATATATATATATACTTAATTGAATCATTTACTGTATACCTGAAACTAGCACAATATTGTAAATCAACTATACTTCAATAAAATAAAATTTCATATCTAATTCTAAGCCATTGTCTGGAATGTTATTGTGATGTTATTCCTGAAATTCTCATCTTAACATTCACAAGTTAGAGAATAACTACTGAATTACCATTTATCAATAAAGAAACTGGGATATATAAATGTTTGGAACCCGTGAGAGCTTCTGACTAAGTTGAACAGTGGTTGAATTAAATTTCTTAAAAAATCCAATCCTTTGCTAGTTCACCTGGCCAGACTATTTTGGATGGTCTCAAGCTTCACTACTTGTCATTGTTGTACAGTGGAATTGAGTTACATGTGATCGTGGGAGACTTTTCAAACCCCCAGTAATTCCAGTTAATAATTACAGATGTGTCCGATGTTTCTCAGGCCACACCTGAAACTGGGTCATCCCACTTTCCTGAAGCTTGTCCCTCCCCTTTGAGGAGGCGCCCCCACCCCCACCCCACTGTCTCTTCAGTATCTCAGCAGGTAGAGGGAAGGGGGGGAAGTCTCACGTGTGTTTTAGCTACTACCTGATTTGCTTAGTTTTCCTTCCCTCCTCCTTCAGCTTCCATCTTTGTTTGTGATGACCCAGGACTCCCCCAGTTCCCCTGCTCCCCCTCCAGTGTTGCCCCACTGGCCCAAGTTGAGGGCTGATGAAGCCATGCTCCCTCAGGCCCTTCAGTACAAACCCCCTCATTGTGCCAAAGCCCACGTGAGGTGCCAGACTGCAAAAGCTGTTAATAACAATGATGCCCTGGGACCCTGAAGGATGTCACATCGAAGGACCCTTTTTCCTGCTACCTTTATTTGTTTTTTAAATTTCTTAAAATTTGTGGAAGTATAGTTGATTTACAATGTCATAGTACATTCTGCTGTACAGCAAAGGGATTCAGTTGTATCAGATTCTTTTCCCATATAGGTTATCACAGAGTATTGGGTAGAGCTCTCTGTGCTATACAGCGGGTCCCCATTGACTGACCATTCCACACACAATAGTATGGCACTGTTTTAATAGCATGGGCTTTGGAGGCTGAGCGACAGGGTTCAAATCCCAGGTTTTCTACTTACTGGCTGTGTTACCTTGGACAAAGTTTCTTGACTTCTCTATGTTGCAATTTACCTGAAATTTTGTAAGTAGAACAATACCTATCTCATCAGGTTATCAAGGTGATGCTTATGAAAACAGTTCTTTCAAATTTTAGTGATGGCGTCTTCTCCTTAATCCACAGTTTCTGTCAGGAATCCATAGGGTCTGGATTGAAAGACCATCCAAATGAGAAATATCCTTCTACTCTGCTCTTAGTCTCTGCAGACACTGGCTGATACTCAACAGGACTTACATGCCTCCTTTGGAGTCATTCTTTCTCTGAGATGACCCATTGCTCTGCACAAATAGTCCAGGGAAGAGAAACCCAAGAGACTTTAAGATATTTCTGAATTCCAAGGGAACAGGCTTAGGCTTAGGCTGTGAACCTTGTTCCGTAGGGAATGTTTCTGCAGAATGAGTTTATGTTTGTTTATCTGTTTTGTTGCTTTTTTTTTTTTTTTTTGCTTTTGAGGGCTGCACCTGCGGCATATGGGGGTTCCCAGGCTAGGGGTCGAATTGGAGTTACAGCTTCAGACCTACGCCACAGCCACAGCAACACAGGATCCGAGCTGTTTCTGTGACCTACACCACACCTCACGGCAACTCTGGATCCTTAACCCACTGAGCAAGGCCAGGGATCGAACCCACAACCTCATGGTTACTAGTCGGATTCATTTCCGCTGCACCACATCAAGAATTCCAGAATGTCTTTTTAATTGCAATACGTTTGTAGGACAGATTTTCCCAAACGAACACTCACTCTGGGTAAAGCAAGGCTTCATGTATCTTCTGCAGGAAGTTCTATGTTACCCAAGCTTTGAAAAAACATGTTTCAACCTCGCAGGTCCAATAGAATATAAATGTTTTGCAAAAAGGCAATTTCTTGTCACTCCTCTCCCTTGCCCATGTTCTATAGTACTTATTTCATAATGTCGGTAGGCCATGGTAACATCATTCAGCTCAGAAGAGCTCAACTCATAAAAATTGAATAAACTTCTAGCAAAGCTCCTTCCAGTACCTAGCCTAATCTACAATGCTGTCCATTCAGTAAAAAAAAAAAAAAAAAAAAAAATTAGCTCTTACACATTAAATGAACACATATAAAACCCACCATGTCCAATATTTTCTTTTTTCTTTTTTTCCTCTTTTTTTTTTTGGCCATGCTCATGGCAGAGGAAGTTCCTGGGCCAGGGCTCAAACGTGTCCAATATTTTCTACTGTTAATTTTCTTTTCTTTTCTTTCTTTTTTCTTTTTTTTTTTTTTTTTTTTGCTGAACTTTGCAGGTCTTGTTTTGTAAGGGGGCTGCCATTTAACTGCTCTCCAGCTGATGGCATGGGCAAGCATGTGCTATAACTCCAGTCATCAGATTAGAACAGCTCCCTGATTAGAATTCTCAGAACACCATCACCAATTGGAAACTCTCCTAATTGACTGTCGCTCACCTAGCCTCTTCAGAGCATTTTCTCTTTTGAGCCCAGAGGTATCAGCTTAGGACTTTTACCAACACCTGAATTCTCGTGTGATGATCTGGGTCCCTTGCAGCTCCAGCTGACCTCTCCAGACTTCCCGTCACTTGCCTTTGTGTCCTGGGATTGTGCCCGCCTGAGCAACTTGCAGGCAATGGAGAGTGTCCTGCATTTTAATGGGGCTGCACCTTTGCACACGCTGCGCTCTCCTCCTGCGATGCCCTCTGCCTCTCCTTCACCTTCTTTGCCTGATTTACTTCCACTCATCCATCAAATCTTGTTTTAGATATCGGCTCTTCAGAGTCAGCCAGTTAGTGTTAATACTGACAGTGCATGGTTCAGGCCCCATCACAGCTATGTGATCCTGTGATATAAACTGTTGCTTTCTTCTCTTTCCCACCAGAAGGTGAACTTCATGAAGACAGAAACTGGGTCTTTTATGCCTGTATTCCCAGTGGCTGGCAGTAGGGCTAACACATAGTGGCTGCTCAATAAATATTCTAAATTAAAAAATGAAAGGATGAATGAAAGCAAGAGAAAAAAAAGAAAAAGGGGACTTAATGAATAGAGCTGCTAGTGATTACATCAGCAAAAGAAGGAATGTGGGGTTTTGCTAATTAGCAAATATCTAATTATGGATATTTAAGAGAACAGGGAATAAAAGTAGATAAATATGTAGAGGCCTATACACGTCGGAGTATAGGGGAGGAGTTATCAGAAAGACCTCATATATATAAAAATTTTCTAAGTCATAGAATTACTAATTCACATTTGTGGAGTAATTGAATTTTTCTTATTGTCTTTTAATTTGAACAATGACCTTGTGGCAAAGGCTTGTTTATTATATCCATTTTGCAGATGGAGAAATTTGATGTCATGGTCAATTAAGTGTCTTTGTCTAAGATCACCAAGTCATAGAGATGGAGTCAAAATTCAAACCCAGATCTTCTGGATCTCAATATCTGGCCATGTGGCTTCTTGTATATGAGAATGATAAAAATGATATTTAGGTCCAAAGTTGTTTTCCTGAAGAGATTTGTAAAATGATGCGTAATTAAAAGGTCTGCTCTAAAGAGCATGAGTTCTGATGTCTCCGTGCCCATAGTACAGCTCTGCGAGTAGCCATTTATTAGCTGTGTAGCCTTGAAGAAGACAGTTGGCTTCTCCTAGGGTGTCTTTCTCTTTGTTAAATTAAAGACATTCGTACCTGTCCTGAGCAGTCTTGTTATAGGGATTAGAATGTGTATAACATTCCTAACATATAGCAGGCGCTTCAAAAAAAGTTACTATTTTTACGATATTCAGTGCTTTCAGAAGTTAGCTGTGTAGCTTTGCACCGCACAAGGCTAGGAACCTAGAGGTGAAAATTCCTCAGTGTTGACAATTGTGTAAAATTGTATGAGAAATGTACACATAAATTCAGAATATCACTTTCACCCGTCGCATTTTTTTGGTCCTTCTTGGGCAAAGTACATTTCACATTTTGGAGCTGACTAGCCTGTACACACAGGAATTTTTTTTTTCACATATGTAAATGCTCAGTGACACCACAAAGGGAACTTCACGAGCAAATTTATTACTGTGCATTTCCAGGTAATGTAAGCAAAGAGATAATTATTTGTCATCCTCTGAATGTGCTAAAGCAGATGAAAACATGTTGTAATTTGCACAGCCATTGGAAAGGTCTTCAACATCGAACTGCGTTGAGCCTTGATGCTGGCAGCCCCCTACAGCGGCGGATACAATACCCAGTTGTGTCTGTAAAATTGGCCAGTTGGGGACAGCGCATTCCTGCATACTTGAGGCTGCCTGGCTGATTTCTTCCCTTCAACTCAAACCCAAGTCAGGCCAGGCTCCTCCACTGCAGAACAACAATGTGGCAACAAGGAATGAATTTTCCCCACCCTTCATCCCCCCCACCCCCAACACCCTCCCTTCAGGCAAATCATCCTGCCCAGATTTCAAAGAAATCCCAGAGAGGCATTCTTGCTGTTATATCTCCAGGACTCCAGCCAGCACAAATCAAGAAAATGGTTTCCAGGTGCAGACTGCCTCCCCCTTTCCTTCCCCCCCCCCATTTTAAATCTGGTGATTGCTCCGAGCTTTAAGCTGGGGATGGACGACAGGGGGAACAGGAGGCTAACCTTAGGATTCAAAAGCCCACGGAAAATGATTTTGCCTTTTTCATTTTAGCAGAGTAATGTCCATTCTCCAAAACATATCACGCAACCCAGTATGATTAATTCCGTCTGTTTCGATAAGCCCGAGACCCCGAATCACTAGCGTACATTGTCTGGGCGGTGGAAGGAGCCCTACAGAGTGAGGCTTTGACAAAGGTAGTTCTAATCCAATGCTATTACTATCTCCCAGTCACCAGCTCCATTTTCACACAATGCTGTAATTGGGGAGAAAATTGCCCACTTCTCACAATAGTCTTGGGTTTTCTAAATTCTAGTAATAGCAGGTAATTATTGATAAACAAAACGCCAGAGGGAAATGTCATTGGGAAACTTTTCTAGACACTGTAATATTCATAGTGGAGTAGGAACAATTGGGGGGTGACCGTGTTTAGAGTGGGTACCCTTGACCCGTGTTTGTTTTTGGTTTTAACTGCAGTCATTTCTCCTGTGCCCCAGGACGAGAATGGTCATCCTTTTGGACACTTCTGCACCTTTGTTTAGGTGCTTTGCTCTATTCACATGTGGAATAATCTTTTACATTGCAAAATATGAAAACCATTAGATTCTATTCTATAATTCAGTCTTCGGTACTTTTTTTCTATAGCATCTAAACATTTTAAAGGTAATAATTTTGTTTACCATGCAGTATTGTTACAAGCATTATGCGCTGTTGAGAAGTGATATTTAGGGCATGTGGAGAAAGAATATTCCTCTGTCTCTAATTTTGTGATACACAAAGGCGTGTTTCATATATCGAGGTCAAGAGCTTTTGTTTTTCATTCACCCCATCAACTCCTCAAAAGCAAGCAGATTAGAATTTGCTATTTCTTCCTTTTTATTTTTAGGGCTGCACCTGCAGCAGATGGAAGTTCCTAGGCCAGGGATCGAATCAGAGTTGTAGCTGCCAGCCTACACCATAGCTACAGGCAGGATCCAAGTTGCATCTGTGACCTATACCACTGCTCACAGCAATGCCAGATTCTTAACCCACTGAGCAAGGCCAGGGCTCAAACCTGCGTCCTCAGGGATACCGGTTGGGTTCCTTACCACTGAGCCCTGATGAGAACGCCCTGCTTTATTTTTAGAACATGACAATTTGTACAGTTTTTCCCCCTTGAAATTCCTAGTTTAATTATTACGCTCTTTTCCCCTGAACTATTGTATCTCTGTGTTACTGTTACCTTGATTTTTCTTTTTGAGAAAAGAAGTAGGTGCTTTCTAACATATCAGTCAGATTTTTCAGCTTCCCAATCAAATAATTTGTAGAGTTTGGACCCATTAAAATCTTTGGTTTTCTATGTCATGGAACAGATTGATCTTGGAGCCCTGTGAATTTCTCTTTTATTTTGGATTTAGCGTCAGAAGCTGTGAATGCTTGGCAATATTCATCTTGACCTCCTCTTCGGCATAGAGCTATTACGTTTGCATGCTCCTTGTCGTTAGAAGGACAACATGGCAGAGTTGTGGCCAATAGAACAGGGACAGAATGATGTGCCCACTTGTGGGACGGGGGCACAAACATCTTCTATGTGTAACTCTCTCTGTCCACCAGCAGAATGGGAAAGACTAGAAGACTCTGAAGACCTGGGGGAGAGCAAAGCCCCCGGATGGAGAATCCTAAGTGCCTAAGGGACAGAGTGGAACATACATACTCCTCCCCTCCACTGACTCAAACTGGATTATGACAAGAACAGGAAATAAGTGATATACCGTGCTGAGCAATTGGGACGTGGGGACTGTTCATCAGAGCATTTAATCTATCCCATCTAATGTAGAAATTGGTACCTTGAAGTGGGAAATGCCAAACCTAAACTACATGGCTTAGTGGTTGGGTGGAAGACTGCAAGAAATCCTACTGAAGTCTGGAAACCTATGAAGACCTGGGGAAGTGGGAGCATTTATGAAGTGGGAGCATTTATGCTAAACTTTTATTTATGACCACATTGAAGGACACCATATGCCAGCTGAGCCTGAAACTCTCAGGAAGCATTTGGGAAGAGTCAGAGTGAACATCTGTGTTAGCCGCAATTGGCTGAGGAATTACTTATGAGATGAGTTTAGATAAGAATTGGCTGGTTTGCAAGCAGAAATGAAAGGAAATGGAATCCAGAAATTGAATGTCATGAAGGAATGGAAAAGCCAGCTGTTTTCTAGAATACAAACTGTAGGACATGAGATTGAAGGAATCTTTGATCCACTGTCACTCATTAGGATTCTGGTTTTGCCTTCCCACTCAACCATGATGGCCCCAGGGTAGCCAAGAAATCAAGCTTGAAATTTATGTCTAGAAATAAGGTTTGAGTTTATTGCATGGTTACTGATGTCTGAACTTGACTGGGAACAAATAGGCCAATGATTTACATATTTTGGAAGGAATGTTATTGCCAAAGAAACTGCAGACCTCATGGGAAAGGCTATTAACCTCCAAAAACAATGATTCTCAACTGGGGGCAATTTTGCCTCCCAGGGGACATTGGGAAGACATTTTTGATTGTCATGAATGGGAAAATGCTGCTGGGATCTAGTGAATAGAGGCCAGAAATGCTGCTGACTACCCTAGAATGCATGGAACAGCTCCCTACAGCAAAAAAGTATGCTGCTCAAAATGTCAGTAATTCCCAGATTGAGAAACCCTGGTCCACAACATACCTCAGAATCCCGAAACTTGCATGAGGAGAAAGTGAGCTGCAAAAGCTGAGGCTCCTAGGAAGGGCACTGACCAACCACCCACTCCAGAGGGGGCCATGAAGGACAAATGACAAAGCAAGACCTCCTGGAGGGTAGAAGAAGGAGCCACATAGAACAGTGTGATTCTTGGTGCTGGCAACAACTTGAGAATGTATGGCACCCATTTACTAAAAAACTTCGCAGGCTGCAGGCAGAACGTCCACCATATTTGAGACGGTCTTTTTGGTTGGTTTGACTGGCATAGAATTAGCAGTTCAAAATAATTTTCAATACTGTAAAAGTACTGTTTCACTGACCTCTGACACTCGGTATTGCTGATTAAATTCTAAAGCCCATCCGATTCTTCTATTTTTGAAGGTGACCTAATTTTCTCTGTGGAAGTTTTTAGGGTCTCCCTTTGGCCCCTAGTATTCTGACATTTACAAAGATATGTTAGGTCCTTTTCTTTTTCTTTTCTCTTTCTTTTCTTTTTTGGCTATACCTGCAGATTTGGAAGTTCCTGGGCTAGAGGTCGAATTGGAGCTGCAGCTGTTGGCCTACACCACAGCCACAGCAACACTGGATCTGAGCCACATCTGTAAACTACACTGCAGCTTGGCAAAACTGGATCCTTAACCCACTGAGCAAGGCCAGGGATTGAACCCAAATCCCCATGAACACTGTGTTGGGTTCTTAACATGGGGAACTCTAAGTATCCTTCTTAAAAAAAAATTTATTGGAGCATAATGTACAATATTTTGTAAGTTATAGGTATCAATATAGTGATTCACAATTTTTAAAGGTTAAATTCTATTTATAGTTATTATAAAATATTGGCTATACTCCTCATGTTTTACAACATATCTTTGTAGCTGTTTTATACATAGTAGTTCATACCTTTTAATCCCCTGCCTTTATATTTCTCCTCCTCTTCTCCCTCTCCTCACTGGTAACCACTAATTTGTTCTCTCCGTCTGTGAGTCTGCTTCTTTTGTGTTAAATTCACTAGTCTGTTGTATTTTTTAGGTTCCACATTTAAATGTTATCATACAGTATTTGTCTTTCTCTGTCTGATTTATTTCACTTAGCTAAATAACCCTCCAAGTCAAACCATGTTGTTGCAAATGACAAAGTTCCATTCTTTATGCCTGGGTAATATTCCATGGTGTATACTTCCACATCTTCTTTATCCATCCTCCTAATGATGGACATTTCGTTTATTTCCATGTCTTGGCAATTACAAACGGTGCCACCATGGATGTTGTGGTGCATGTGTCTTTTTTATTTTATATTTTTAGGGCTATACCTGCAGCATACATAAGTTCCCAGGCTAGGGGTCCAATCAGAGCTGCAGCTGCAGGCCTACTGTAGCCTTGGCGATGCCAGATCCAAGCTGCATCTTCGACCTACATCACAGCTCACAGCAATGCTGGATCCTTTAACCCACTGAACGAGGCTAGGGATTGAATCCACATCCTCTTGGATACTGGTTGGATTCTTAACCCACTAAGCCACAATGGGAAATCCCTACATGTATCTTTTTCAATTTGTGTTTTCCTTTTCTTCAGATATATACCCAGGAGTGCAATTGCTGAGCCATATGGTAGTTTTACTTTTAGCTTTTTGAGGAACTTCCATACTGTTTTGCATGGTGGCTGTAGCAATTTACATTTCCACACAACAGTGTACAATGTTCTCTTTTTTCAGCATCCTCACCAACATTTGTTATTTGTGTTTTTTGATGATAGCCATACTGACAGGTGTGAGGTGAGATCTCATTGCTTCTCCTTCTTCTCTGAATCCTTGGTATCAGATGACACTAGCCACTTTGGATGCATATGCTTCCAAGTACTTATCTAAATGTTTTTTTCCAGGGAGTTCCCGTCATGACTCAGTGGTTAACGAACCAGACTAATATCCATGAGGACGTGGGTTCAATCCCTGGCCTCACTCAGTGGGTTAAGGATCCGGCATTGCCGTGAGATGTGGTATAGGTTGCAGACATGGCTCAGATCCTGAGTTGCTGTGGCTGTGGTGAAGCTCTGATTTGATCCCTAGCCTGGGAACCTCCATATGCTGCGGGTGCGGGCCAAAAAAGTCCAAAGACCAAAAAGAAATTTTTTTTTTTCCATAACGTATTTTGTTTCCTTTCCCAACAAGCAAACATACTTTTATTAGCTACCAAGATAATACTTTTCCCCCACCTCCTTATGTTAATATGTGGTATATACAAAGATCATTTTCATCTTACACACTCCTCAGAGGGTTTCAAAAACCACATTACTTTCATCATAATGCTATGAATTTGCTTACCTCTAACTTTTCTTGCTTATTTCCCAATGCTTGCCACTAGTCACTCCTTTCTAAACATGTTTGCATCATGAATGGGACTCTCAGAGCTTCACATCTGCCATTTCCTCTGTCTGGACCACTCCACTCATCATTCCCCCTGGAGAAGTCAACCCACCTTTAAGGGTCATTTGAAATCTCATCTTTTCCATCAGATTTCCCAGACACCTCAGCCTGAAGTGGTACTTCATTCTTTTGCCACTGTATTACCTTCATCCAGATGGGCTAATTCATTTGGTGCTACTTTTTATTACTGACCTGTTACACTTTCAGATGAATGCAGTACAGCAGGAGTTACACAGGACATGTCAGGACATATTTTATTCAGCTTAAACTCTTCCTGGCTGTGTGTCATCATGCTGCTGTCAGTTTCAGTTTCCTCATTTATATATGGGGAAATACCTATTTCCTTACTCTATAGAATAGTGATGACAAAACCTGCTTTAGAGGCTTTTGTGAAGATTAAATGAGATTGTTTGTGTCCAGTGCCTCAGTTCCTGACTCATAGTAGCTGCCTTGCTAACCTGACAGGTGTTAATTTCTATACCCTTGTCTTGCTTTTCTGTTATGTAACAGGTTACCATATCATTTTGTCAGCTTAAAGCAGTATACATAATTATGTCACTAGTTCCGCAGGTCAAAAGTCTGGGCATAATTGTAGTTGAATCCTCTGCTCCTGGTCCCACCAGGCTGAAAGAAAAGTGTCAGCCAAAATGTGTCCTCATTTGAAGCTCAGAGTCCTTTTCCAAGCACATTTACGCTGTTGGCATAAGTCAGTTTCCTATGGTTGTAGGACTGAGTTCCCTGTTTTCTTGCTGGCTGTCATCAGGGAATCCGTCTCAACACCTAGAGACGACCCTCAAGTCCTAGACACCTGGTCCATTCACAGTATGGCTACTTAGGTATGCGAATCCCTCTCTAATTTGCTATGACAGAGTCTTACCTACCCTAATAAAATGACCAGAGTAACTGTCCCATCATTTTCACTGGTCCTTTCCGTATTACAAGGCATGGAATTATGTAAAACATATACATCCAGTGATAAGAATCTTAGGGACTATCTTATACCTACACAACCCTTGAGGCTATAAAGTCAGAAAGGAGGGGAGTTCCCATGGTGCAGTGGTTAACGAATCTGACTGGGAACCATGAGGTTGCGGGTTCAATCCCTGGCCTTGCTCAGTGGGTTGAGGATCTGGCATCGCCATGAGCTGTGGTGTAGGTCGCGGACGTGGCTTGGATCCCGCGCTGCTGTGGCTCTGGTGTAGGCGGGTGGCTACAACTCCGATTGGACCCCTAGCCTGGGAACCTCCACGTGCTGCGGGAGCAGCCCTAGAAAAGGCAAAAAGTCAAAAAGACAAAATAATAATAATAAAGTCAGAAAGGAGGAAGAATTCAAAGATGCAGGAGTGTTGGGAAATAATTGGCTGATAGCCCTGAAAAAAATTCAAGCCCTCAGTGGAGAGGTGTTTGTAGATTGCTGTATTTGTCAGTGGGGTCTCCAGAGAAACAGAGCCAAAGGAGTCAGTATCTGAGTTCCCTGGTGGTGCAGTGGGTTAAGGATCCAGCATTGTCCCTACTGTAGCATGGGTTTGATCCCTGGCCTAGGAACTTAGGCATGCCTCGGGTATGGCCAAAAAGGGAAGAAAAAAAGGAGTCAGTGTCTGTTTTTCTTCTATCTATCTGTCTGTCTGTCTATTTGTCTAATCAAGAGATTTATTATAGGAGTTCCTATGGTGGCACAGCAGAAGGAAACTGACTAGTATCCACGAGGATGCAGATTCAGTCCCTGGCCTTGCTCAGTGGGTTAAGGATCCGGTATTGCCCTGAGCCTTAGTGTAGGTCAAAGATGCAGCTCAGATCCAGTCCAGTCTTGCTGTGGCTGTGGTGTAGGCTGACGGCTATAGCCCCGATTTGACCCCTAGCCTAGGAACTTCCATATGCCGTGGGTGTAGCCCTAAAAAGACAAAAAAATAAAAAAAGATTTCTTATAAGGCATTTACTTACATGACAATGGAGGCTGAAGAGTCCCATGATCTGCTGGCTGCAAGCTGAAGATGCAGGAAAGCCAGTAGTTGAAGTCTCAGTCGGAGGGCGGAAGACTGATGTCCCAGCTCCATGGTCAGAGAATTCTCCCTTCTTCCACCTTTTTATTCTATTTGGCTCTTGAACTGATTGGATAATAGACACACCTATTGAGGAGGACAGTATGCTTTCAAATACGAATTTCTTCCAGAAACTCCCTCTCAGGCACACCCAGAAATAATGTTTACCCAGATATTTGTGCACCTTGTGGCCCAGTCAAAATGACATATTAAATTAACAATTACAACAGGAGAAGTAACACACATTCTAATGAGATAATTGGGTAGGAGTTAAGGATGGGTGAGTTTCAGAAAAAATCATAGCTGAGGGGATGCTGTGATGAGAGTAATATGTGAATATTGTCACTCATACTTAATGGAGCTGCTTTTGGAAGCATGAGTGGATACGTGAATGGAAGAATAAGCCCTCAAAGCGCACACGCGGACACACTTGTTAAGCTACTGTGATTTCCATTATGTTGTGGAAAACTTGGGTGAGTCATTTTCTTTTTTTTTTTTATTTAATTTTCCCACTGTACTGCAAGGGGGTCAGGTTATCCTTACATGTATACATTACAATTACATTTTTCCCCCAGCCTTTCTTCTGTTGCAACATGAGTATCTAGACAAAGTTCTCAATGTTATTCAGCAGGATCTCCTTGTAAATCTATTCTAAGTTATGTCTGATAAGCCCAAGCTCCCGATCCCTCCCACTCCCTCCCCCTCCCATCAGGCAGCCATAAGTCTCTTCTCCAAGTCCATAATTTTCTTTTCTAAGGAGATGTTCATTTGTGCTGGATATTAGATTCCAGTTATAAGTGATATCATATGGTTTTTGTCTTTGTCTTTCTGACTTACTTCACTCAGGATGAGATTCTCTAGTTCCATCCATGTTGCTGCAAATGGCATGATGTCATTCTTTTTTATGGCTGAGTAGTATTCCATTGTGTATATATACCACTTCTTCCGAATCCAATCCTCTGTCGATGGACATTTGGGTTGTTTCCATGTCTTGGCTATTGTGAATAGTGCTGCAATGAACATGCGGGTGCACGTGTGTCTTTTAAGTAGAGTTTTGTCCGGATAGATGCCCAAGAGTGGGATTGCAGGGTCATATGGAAGTTCTATGTATAGATTTCTAAGGTATCTCCAAACTGTTCTCCATAGTGGCTGTACCAGTTTACATTCCCATCAGAGTGCAGGAGGGTTCCCTTTTCTCCACAGCCCCTCCAGCACTTGTTATTTGTGGATTTATTAATGATGGCCATTCTGACTGGTGAGGTGGTATCTCATGGTAGTTTTGATTTGCATTTCTCTTATAACCAGCGATGTTGAGCATTTTTTCATGTGTTTGTTGGCCATCTGTATATCTTCTTTGGAGAAATGTCTATTCAGGTCTTTTGCCCATTTTTCCATGGATTGATTGGTTTTTTTGCTGTTGAGTTGTATAAGTTGTTTATATATTCTAGAGATGAAGCCCTTGTCGGTTGCATCATTTGAAACTATTTTCTCCCATTCTGTAAGGGTGAGTCATTTTCTAATGTGCGTGATAGAGTATTGGGTCCTAAAACCTAATCAATAAAAGAGCTAAGATTCATACTGTAAATATACAGTGCATTTCCACAGCTATTATTGATACGAACTGCGAATTGCGAAAAAAGTTCCCATGAATCGTTCAAATTTAAGCAGGTTCAAATTTTCACGAATTCATTTTAAAATGATATCACAAAATTAAAGTTGCTATTGCTATTGTAGTGCTGTTTAACCTCATTCTTTGGGAATCCTCACAAATGTATTAAAGTAGTAACACACATACTGTTCTTTCCTTCTAACCAAAAACCCTGCTTTGATATTAGCAGCTTAATGCTGCTTTTTAATTCAAACCAACAGATACTTTTTGAGAAAGTATTATGCTGACAGCACTATATTAGGTACTTTGAGAAATAGACAAATAAGATATGGTTTATGAGAACAAGTAATTTACATGTTTACAGAGGAGAAAGACATAAGAAATTCTAATTTAAGGCACAAATTACTCATTGTTGTAAAAATGTACAGACATAAAGCTATGACAGCATCAGTTGAGGGAGATTAGTTTTGCATAGGAAAATCCGGGTCGACTTTTAAATGAGGTACTATTTGAACTAGGTCATTAATGAAGATTAGGACTGGAATGGGTGGACATGGATAAAAATGCCAGTTCAGGATTTGATAATAAATTCTACAAAAACAGGAATGAAATAGTTTAGAGTGTTTGGGGAGCTACCAAAATATAATTCATAATGCATGCTATCAGGACAGACAGGGATGTTTGAATGGAAGTAAACGAGGAAGGAAAAATTATGGCCACCTTGGAGATCAGGATGGAGAGATGCTTAATTATTTTACATGCAATGAAGTTCCATTGAGGGTTTATAAATAGGGCAGTGACAGGAATATACTTAGGAATAGGACTCTGGTGGCAGAGAGGGAAAGAAGACTTGAGGTTAGGGAGATAAGTTTGGAGATCGGCATAAAGTTTAGTTAATAAATGTTTGTCAATTGTCTACAATCTGCCTGAGGATAATAAGCACTGGGGATTGGCATTGGGAATTCAAAAGAAACAATATGCAGCATCTACTCATGAAACGATAGATCGTAGGCACCTTTCTGGTGATGATCTGCTGCCTTATGCTTCTTTGCAAAGGTATGGCCATAATGTCAAGTAGATGATAAAACATGGTAGAAGGTGAAGGCTAAAATGATGCTAACAAATTGTGAAGGGTCTTGCATGAAATACGAGGCACTGAAGGGTTAATGTGATAAAAAATATTATCCAGAAAGATGATTCTAATGCAGGGCCCAAAATAAACAGACAGAGGAAAAACCTAGCAGTTGTGAGGTCCATTTGGAGGTCAGTTTGGAGGCCATGGCATATTTATATGGAAGCTGATCAGGGTCTGAAAGAGGGGAGAAATAGAATATGGACTGATGGGTTTGGAGAGGGCGATGGGAGATTGGGTTAGGAGCGCAGGTGCAGGATTGAGTCTTAGAGATGAAGAGGCTCTTCCTCAAGCTGGAAGCCCTTTGTAGATGCCTGAAAATGGGCGATTAGGAAGCTGGAAGTGTTCATATTGCTCAGCTCTCCTTTCTGTGTTGTGAAGACAAAGTCAACCTTTTAGTGACAAGCCGACTCTTAGGAGAGGACCAAGATTGAGTCGTTCTTTTTGAGGGGTAAGAATGATATAAGACAAGGGACATGTAAAGGCACCAACAGTGACTGGAAGCTGTTTCTTTATGATAGTTTTCACTTGCCCCCTGGTATATTGAACATTCGAGGGTATTCCCTGTTGGAGAGACAGATGGCTTCGGACTCCAATTTAGGAGTAAGTCCCAGACCTTGAGTCCTGCCAGTCACTATTTTTGGCTATGCAGGCAGCACAGTGCCCAACTCCAGGCATCACCTTTCACGTAGACTGCAGGGTAACTGGTTCCCTTGAAGTTGTAAATATGGTGGCCCCAAGTGCAGTGAGTGAGGAAGACATCACAGAAGCCCATTCAAGGGGATTCCTGTCCCAGCACGATAAGCGGCCCTTCTTCAGCTCTTACTCTCTCTAAACAGGAGTGAAGGAGAACCCTCTACACCTGCTGAGGCATTAGTCTCATTGTAAGAAAACACATAGATCTTCTCAGCTTGTGGTAGATGGTGCATTGAATCCTAGATATAGAAAACGGCTTATTTCTCTTGCCTTCCCTGTAGATAGTTCACCCTTGATCTTTGAAAAAGAAGGTAAGCACTCCAAAAACCTTTCTTTAAATTTTTTGAATGGAAAAAGGAACATAACAGTTTTACCAAAAAAAAAAAAAAGTGTGCTGGTGAAACAAGGTGAGCCTCTGTCATCCAGCCAACTGTTCTTGGACATACCTTCTCTGGATCTGCTACATTTCCAGGATCCTTTGACCATGAATTGCACTGCCCCTGCCAGATACTAACTGTAGTTCCTTCCAACTGCTTCAGAAAATGGCAGGGCATGACAGAAAAGATAAATAAAATAAACAGGAGTGTCATGCCAGAAAAAGTCTGATCCTCCTATTTAATGGTTATATGCCTTTCTAAACCTTGGTTTCTCAACTGTAAATGGAGTTAATTGTACTTTCTGCACAAGCTTGGTGTGAGGAATAAATAAGATAACCTATATACAATGTCCAATGATGAAAGATGAAAACCATTTAGTGAAAGTTAGCTTCTTTTCTTCAATTCCTACACTTGGTAAGGTAGTCTTTGTGTTGGCCAAGAAAAACCATGTACAAAAATCAAAATGGTAGACCATTTTGTAGATTTTTTTTTTGTCTTTTTGCTATTTCTTTGGGCCGCTCCCGCGGCATATGGAGGTTCCCAGGCTAGGGGTCCAATCGGAGCTGTAGCTACTGGCCTACGCCAGAGCCACAGCAACGCAGGATCCGAGCCGCGTCTGCAACCTACACCACAATGCCGGATTGTTAACCCACTGAGCAAGGGCAGGGATCAAACCCACAACCTCATGGTTCCTAGTTGGATTCGTTAACCACTGCGCCATGACGGGAACTCCCATTTTGTAGATTTTAACTTGTATTTATCTAGATAATATTGTCAAGAGATGGGCAAAGATAAGGACGCACCTTTCTGTACTTTCTCTCTTATTCTGAACAATTTTAAGTCAGCCTCTGGATTCCGAAATTCCCCAAAGACTACTAGAGGAATTTTTGGTGAATCTTCTGATAGAAATTCCTCTTTTTCCTTCTTCTTTTCTGCGTTCATTTTCAGTCTAGCTAAAACTTTTTTTCCATGTAGCTGTCCTTAAAAGCACAGTCACATTGGTGAATTATCAGAAATTTTGCAAAACCTGTCCACCTACATCCCCTTGGGGTCTCTTGCACTGGCAAACAGCTCCCAGGAAGAACAATGGCAGAGGCACCTGAAACTACTTTTTTGTTGAAGTCTAATTTTTATCCAATAGAATCGCACAAATTTTGGGTTTTCCTCTTCTTCTGGGATTTGATGCCTGAGGCTGTAAAAAAAAAAAAAAATTCGAATTTGTAGGCAGAATCATGAAAATATCTCAGGGCTTTCCTGTGGAAAGCTTCAAAGAAAACAGAATTCTAATATCTCTATCTCAGGTTTAGAACAGTGCTTAAGGTGTCATTATATTTTGGGTGAGGACGTATTGTTTGGATTCTTAGTAAACCATATTTTCCTGTAAAATACTCAATACAGTATCCCCATGATCAACTCAAGACAAGGTCTGTGGAAGATGCTGAGAAATGTCACCCATTGTACTACCCAACAATGATCCTTGTAACTTGTACCTTTATTACTGTGGATAAATCGCTATTTTACGTTTGACTCTTAGTCGTAAAGGCTCTAGGTGGTATTATCCGAAGGAGTGTAATAATTTACAGGGAAGATCCCAAAATATTACACTGACATATCCTCAGAAATCTTGTCCATTTTCTGAGGGGGGATCCTATGGTACAGAGAGATTAAGTACCTGTTCTAGTGAATAAGGGGCAAGAACAGAGTTACTGCTCTGCACTCTTTCTACAGTATCATGCCTCACTTTTAGGTTATATAGTAACAAATTAAACTGGAAAGAGGATTTAGAGTTGGCAAGAGGATTGCATGGTTTCAAACCTATAATAAATACCAAGATCAATTTTATATGTGAGATTTATTTTTTCCCTGTCTTGTTATCTAATGTCATTTCATTGTGGTATAATCATAACTGTAGAAACATAGCAAGTCTTCACAAAACAGTCATGATCCTGTGTTTACGGACAAATCTAAAAATTGGATTTGGCTTAAGCCTTCTAAATCAAACTAATTCCCTTTCTCAGGTTAATGCCCTGAGGCTAACATAATATACACAGCTTAGGAGATAACTTTAGTGTTATATTTAAGATGAATGGTTTATTTAAATTCAAACAGCAACATCTTTAGTGAAAAAAAAAAAAGAGCTCTGTGAAAGTGAAATTTAATTCAATATGATTGAAATACATCGTGAACAATCTAATGATTTTGTCACATGCTGAAATTTTCCTCTTTCTAAAAAACATTGTACTTGTGTGAAAAAGTCCAGCGAGGCAGCTGCTAATATTTGTTCTTCTTGTAAAGTAAATGGTTGCCTTTTCTCTTTTGTCCAAATCAAATAAGGCAGATTGAAAAATCAACTAAACCATAAATTCACACTTGGAAGAGCTTAGGCACATAAAACTGTATCAATTGATATGTGAGTTTTCCTAAAAACCTATTCCCAATGCTTCTCTTTGAAGCTATATTTAATACAGAGCTGGAGGAGTTATTCCGAGAGACAGAGAACTAGGACAATTATCAGAATTTTTCCTCAGCCTTTTGCCTGTTAATTATCGAGGATTCTCACAACAATCTGATGAAATCGCAAGATCAGGCTTTGAAAAGCAGTCTGGGTGTTGCCTTCCCACAGTCAATACATACTTCACCAGCTGCTCTGTAGAAGCCTGACCCTGTCTGGCAACGCAGCCAGTCTCTAGCTTTAGGATCTGGAATTGCCAGCAAGAAACATCATCTCTAAAGAGGAAATTAGAACATCTCCAAACGTGAACCATGGCTGCAAAAAGGAAGTTCTGAGCATCAACTTCTGCTTTAGGTCAAGACCAAGTAATTTAATTCCAGGCACTGTTCACTTAAGAGCTAGGATGCTGTAATCTGATCTGAATCTTTTGGCTTTGTGTAGGAAATCTGTCACCCATATTGGGAGGTGCTAGAATTTTTAATGTGTAACTAAGGTGGTGTCTGAATGTATTACAGACCAGAAACTGTCCCACAGGGCTGTAAGCACCCGAGATTATTTGCAGTTTACTTTATGCAGCCCTAAGCATTTAGGTTGAAGGGTTCAGCCTCAGTGGGACACTGTACTGCATTGAAAACAGGATCCTTCTCAGCCAAATAAAAGAGAAACTTGTAGAAGCTAAAGGAGCAACAGGCATGGCTTGGTTTGGAGCTTCACACTAAGTGGATAAAAGATTGTTGCCTGTCACTTCAGTTGAAGGTTTGCCTGCTATCAAGCCACCAGGCATCAGAAGGTGTGCCCTGAGGGGAATTCGGGATGGAGAGACAAACAGGATACTGGCCCTAGATAGTTCAGATGCCTATCAAAGGAATAATTTCAGTGAGCCCAGACTCTTCCATCTTCCCCTATATAGAAAAGCACTAAAACCATTAACTTGAGATGTCTGTGCTTCGTGATTAGCAGTAATCTTTGGAAGTTCAACTACATTTTACTTTTTACTTTTCCCCCAGCAAAACCTCATATGTGTGTGTGTGTGTGTGTGTGTGTGTGTGTGTGTGTGTGTGTGTATCTCCTAGCTCCTCTCTAACCTCTTTGGAGTAGTTCTAAAGAACTATCTGAGAGGCTTCCTTCCCAAGCTGTAGTCCTCAGTGAGGTATAGAATGTGATTCTCAGCTTTGAGGGTGCGCATTTTTCTTCCATCAACAATGAATAAAAGCATTCAAGTTGCAACAAGGCCCTTATGTTTTCAACAGGATGGAGATTGGCACTGAGAGCACAGCCTGGGTGTCTAGTCCACCAGGTGATCATGGCTGTGAAGCGTTCCTGGGACCTTCGCCACAGGCTAGAAGGGCAAAAACCCAAGCATCCTCCTTGAGTTGTCAGAAGTACACTCTTACTGGATTTGGTGACAAGGGTTAAATTTACGTTGCAAGAAAAAGCCCTGTAAGTCCCCGGGCAGTAATTTTTAGAGTGTCAGTCTGAGTCTGGCCCATAGAAACCGTGTCTGATTTCCAGGAACAAGGAGTTGGCGAGGGAAAAGCAGGAGTCACAGTTTGAAGTATGAAGGCTGGGTTTCAAGACTAGGTTCAAGTTTTCTGCAGTTGAGTTCAGTTGCAGTCCAAGGCATGAATTCAAACATAAGGACACATAGATTGCGGACCTAGGGTTGTCTGGTGCTAGGCAATTAAGGATCCAGGAACTATGCTAGGCTCCAACTGGAGACCAACTCGAGGGCTGTAGAAATAACTCAAAACCTGGTTGAGTCAGATGGACCCATGGGACTATTCTTAAACAGGATGGCACATAGTGGGCACTCAGTAATTACTTCCCTAAACAAAGCCGAACCTGGTATTTGAAGATGCTGCAGCAAAATCAAGTTTATAAAATAAAGACACTGATCAAAGCATGTTGTTACAGTGTTATGTTATAATTCTCTAGGAAAAGGTCACGCTCTGCATTTTCCTTCCCTTTCTCAGTGTAGGCACAGGGTGTAGGCAGTACTGGTTTTCTTTTATTTACTTTCAAAGTGAATTGAGCAACCAAAAAAAAAAAAAATGAAGTCTGTAAGGTTGGACTTCTCATCCAATGTCACATTTGAATGGCACTCAAAGATTTTACATTGTCTTAAGGGTTCTTATTCCGCTGCATAACCCCAAGGCATCTCCCCTCGATTGCCTATGAATTTTAACACAAATTCTGACAAGATTCATTGCCATCTTCTCTTGATACAGCCCCAAACCCCTCCAATCAGCCTGGCGCATGCTGGGTTTTGCTCACGCTATAGGCTCCCAGTCTCTGAACCTGTGTTCCTGATTTGCTTCTCCCTCTTCGTATCCACTTTGAAGGATCCATTTGTTTCCTTCAAAGCTCAGCCTGAGTCCTGTGAATCCTAACATTTAGCTCTTATTGTTCCTGGGTGCTTAGCATTTTTTCTTCCCAACTTGTTTGGGAATTTTATTTGATGCATTTTGGATTTCCACAGCCTAGAGAAAATAAAGATCAATCGAGTGAATTGTTCTGCATCCCTTAATATTGGATAACATCACCTGTACATTTTAATCCATAATACTGTGGTCTAGAGTGGGAGCTACTAGTCTTGGGAGATAGATCAGAAATATCCAGTGACTCATATATGTTCCTTAGGTATTCCTTTTTATAAAAGGTGTAAACAAGGTATATGATCTTAGACTGTGTATTTGCATTACTGTGAGAGTTGGAATACACAGTCCCTAAGAGTCCTTCCATATCTGTGAGTGTGCCTAACAAGAAGCCCTGAGCAGCCACTCAATGAAGACAAGGCAAAGTTCAGCCTGGATGATTAGATGATTCTGGGAGGAGCAGTTATATTGCCCTGTTGGTGACAGAGAAGGTGTGTGGGTAAGTGGAATCTAGAGCCCAGGCTGAAATGGGAGGTGGGACAAGTGATGGGGAGAAACTTGTAGAGCAGGTCTGGAAGTTCCCAGTAGGGAGGGGGCAGGATTCCATGGTAGGCAGTGGGTGGGGATCTGGCAGGATCTATAGGAAATTTCAGCCAGCAGGTAGCAGATACCTACATAGAGCCTGGGGCACGTGGGTGGAATTCCACCTGTCGGATAATATGGGGAAGGGAAAAGTTGGGGATTGTGGGTGAAGAATGTCGCCTGCCATATCAGTAAACAAAGGATGTTGCAGCCATCAAGCCATCTGCCACTGCAGCACCTGCCACTGCAACCGCCCCTGACTGTGTGCCCTGAGGGGATTCAGGATGGAGAAAAGCTGGATACTAGCCCTGGATAGTTAAGGTGCCTCTCAAAGGAATGATCTCAATGAGCCCAGACTCTTGGCATCTTCCCATACATAGAAAAGCACTAAGCTCATTAACTTGAGATGTCTGTTTTTCTTTAATTAATTGTAATCTTTGGAAGTTTCTATTACCTATTTTTGTTTGTTTGTTTTTCAAAAACTATTGTATATCCTGGCTTCTCTCTTGAGAGGCTGTCTCTCCTAGGCTTAGGTCCTCAGCAAGTCTGCTGAATAAAACGTAATTCCCAACTTTTAGTTTGTGCTTTTTTTTTTCCCAGTGGAATCATTTAATGAGGTGGAAGGGACAAGGCAGTAATTTGTGAATCCCAATTCTTTATTAGGCTCTATGGTCAGATCTTGACCTGCAGCAGTTCTGAACAGAAGCTGAGAGAGAGAGTACTGTTAGCTTTCGGCTCCTTACAAGGCTAGGGAGACCAGCCTAGACTGAGAAGCTGATCAAGGCTGAACCTCTAGGGCTTTAATGATCTCAGTTCTGAAGGTCACTGAGAGGCAGCGACAGGGAACCAAGCAGATAGTTGTAATCTACTGCCTGCCTAGAAAAGCAAAGCAGATTTGAATTTAGTACTTGTATGTTTCTTTGAAGATGAGTTAATATTTATACAAAGCTGACTTTGATGGAGCCACTGCTGATTGTGGGAGAGATGGGTATGCTCTCAGGGGGGTAGTCGGGTCAGATTACAAAAAGAAATTCTTATAATACAAGCTTTTCCCTAAATCACAGATTTTTCTTCCAATGCATATTTTATCAACTGATTCTGTCACAACCTGCAGCTATCTTTCTGTTTTACTTCTTTCTTAAAACAAAATAGAACAAATAACAACACTGGTATTCAGTTGATTCATTCTGTAATCTTTATATCTTTAAAAATGCTTTCCTCTTGCCTTTTTCTATGGTGAAATGTGTGATTTTTCTGACTCTAAAATAAAGGGATGTGGTAGTTTTTATCTCTAAAACTCATGGAAAGTGAAATCATGTGTTTTAAATCACTTCCATTCCATTTCCCACCCTTGGCTTTTGTGCCAGAAACTAATTCTCCTTCTAGTCTTTCCCACATTTCCAAAACCTTTCTTAAAAATTCTTCCCAGACAAAATGAATGCAGAATCCTTGGTAGGAATACTTCTATGTGAGCTGTGTGCTTCATTATTAATGTCTCATGTATCATGTGAATATATATACTTGAATATCCTAATTTACTTTAGGGTAAAGAAGACTCCTCACCAGAGCATTAGGGAATGTGTGTGTGCATGCGTGTGTGCGTGTGTGTGTGTAAGGATTAGAAGGGTTTTTTTACAAGCACTTAAGGAATATACAACAGATTGAGTTAAAAAAGGCAAGAGCTGAGAGGCATCAGACTGAAAAATTGAGCCAGGCTAGTGACATACAGACAGTTTGAGGTTTTTGAACCAAAAAGGAATGTGCATTGGCCCAGAGAACTGCTAGAAGAGCAGTTCTGTTCAAGAAGGGAGATGAGTTCCTGCTGAGGCTCAGTGGGTTAAGAACCCAACATAGTGTCCATGAGGGTATGGGTTCAATCTCTGGCCTCACTCAGTGAGTTAAGGATCCAGCTTAGGTGCCAGTTGTGGCTCGGATCTGGGGTTGCTGTGGCTGTGGCATAGGCTGGCAGCTGAAGCTCTGATTTGACCCCTAGCCTGGGAACCTCCACATGCTGCAAATGCAGCTGTAAAAGGAAAAAAAAAAAAAGGCAGAAGAAGAAGGGAAATGAGATCCAGAGCCAGTCAGGTGGGGCCCCCATTTCTTTAAAGGCCAGGGATCAGAGAAAGAGATGGCTTCTTTAGGGATGAGTAGGATACATTTTTGAAAAGGACAGAGACATAGCCAATAAACTAGAGTTTGATGGACTCTGTGATTGTGTTGGTAGCTTTATTTTGGTGCTACATCTCGGAACAAATCCACTCACAGTCATTAGGATTAGAAGTTTGGCTATTGTTGATTCACTTTCTTTTCAATCTTTGGAGAAATTCAGGTGGGCACTTTTGATTATAGCAAGCTGGAAGGTACTCATACTGACTTTAGGTTTTTCCAGGGAAGGATGTGAATTTTCCAACCATTACATGCCTAATATTTAGCACAGTGCCTAAAATATTAAAAACATTTAAAAATTCCTTCTTTTCCTCAGGAACAGGAATAATTATGATAAGCAGGTAGAACCATAGAACTGCTTATTTTCTGAAGAAATTTCTCTAGATCGACTACCACAAAACTATTATTTTTTAGATATTTGCAAGCATATAAAACCTCATCAATAGATTTTTTTTCCCCCAAGCTATATGGGCAAAGGGCATTGAGTATTTTGAAATTTATTCATATTGACAGACCCAGAGAGAAGATAAATCCATCTCCCTGCAGAAGTAAATGTTCCACGGGGGCCAACTGAAGATTTTGGCCTGAAGTTCTGGTTTTGTATTTGTTTTTAATACCTGAAACAATCAGCCATTGTCCTAAACTTGACATATTTTTTTCGGTTGCGTTCATAATAGAATTTTGACAATTCTATTGTCAATTTTAACAATTATGCCATTGCCAGGGAAAAGCCAAAAATCTTTTTTGCCGAGACAAATATGGGTTTCATGTTTGTGTTTCTCGAGTGGGTAAGGTCCATGTTGACCAGTAGGAGACATTCTGAGCTAAGTCCACTCCCCTAATCCTCACAGTTGACCACAGCTTGGCCATTCCTATTCCAGGTACACCAGGCATATAGCTCAATGACTGATGGCTTATAGATAGGACACCCACCAAAGTGTCCTGAAAATAGCTCACATTTGAGAGAGATTATCTAACAGGCTACTTAATTGCTCTGAGGCAAATACTTTTTGAGCTCCTCACTTTGCAGCTCTGTCTCCCTTACAAAGTCATAACAGAAGAGATAGGGGCAGCAGAAAAGTTATTTGCTCCAATATTTTTGTATTTTACAAAACTAGATTTGAAAAGAACATCCCCTTTGATTTTCAGGTTCTTTTACACAAAGCCCTATAGGAAAAATTTCCATTTGAGTTTAGCCAAAGTTAAAAAGAAAACATCCACAGAGCATATGCAATACATTTGCTCTCCCCAATCCCTTTCACATGCTCAGAACCCTTAGAAAGAAATTCATAGTCTGGGTAGAAAGCTGATTCCCTTAGGAAATCAGTACCATCCATTTTTCTTCTGTCTTTGTATGGTCTCTGTTATACTGTGAGCCCAAATCGCCATGTTTTGTGTGCTAGTCACTCTTATGTCCCATGAATTCCTTTCAGAAATAGCCCAGAAGCAACATGAAAGCAAACAGTGTGATTTCCTAATCTCCCAATGAAGCACTTAGTACAAAGAGGGGTTCTTTAAATATTTACTGAATAAATTAATAAAAGATATCAACATGTATCACATGAAATATGGAGCCAGTTTTCTGCCACAGTAGTAAAAGTTTCTTCTGCTTAAATTTGTTGAATGTAGGGAATGTTTGACATGAAGCGCTGTGGAGGAGGAGTCCTGGGGAAGGGCATAGCATGAAGGGGGCAGGTTTGAGTTCCAACACTGGTTTCTTTTCTCTCTTTTTTTAAATTGAAGTATAGTTGACATATAACAGTGTATTAGTTTCAGATGCACAATGTAATGTTTTGATATTTGTATATATTACAAAATGATTACCACAATAAGTCTAGTTAACATCTGTTCACATTAGCAAGAGATTGTGTTCTTTTTTTCCTCCCTTTAAATGATTTTTACTTTTTCCATTATAGCTGGTTTACAGTGTTCTGTCAGTTTTCTACTGTACAGCAAGGTGACCCAGTCACACGTACATATATTCATTCTTTTTCTCACATTGTCCTCCATCAGGCTCCATCATAAGTGGCCAGATATAGTTCCCCCTGCTATACAGCAGGATCTCATTGCTTCTCCATTCCAAAGGCAATAGTTTGCATCTATTAACCACAAACTCCCAGTCCATCCCACTCCCTCCCCTTCCCCCTCTCTCTGAGCAACCACAAATCTGTTCTCCAAGTCCATGAGTTTCTTTTCTGTGGAAAGGTTCATTTGTGTCCTATATTAGATTCCACATGTAAGTGATATCATATGGTATTTGGCTTTCTCTTTCTGACTGACTTCACTCAGGAAGAGTCTCTAGTTCCATCCATGTTGCTGCAAATGGCATTATTTTGTTCTTTTTTTATGGCTGAGTAGTGTTCATATATATATATATCACATCATCTTAACCCATTCATCTGTTGATGGACATGTAGGTTGTTTCCATGTCTTGGCTATTGCGAATAGTGCTGCAGTGAACATACAGGTGCATGTGTCTTTTTTGAGGAAAGTTTTGCTGATTTTATGCCCAAGAGTGGGATTGCTTGGTCAAATGGTAGTTCTCTATTTAGTTTTCTAAGGTACCTCCATACTGTTTTCCACAGTGGTCGTACCAGCTTACATTCCCACAACAGTGTAGGAGGGTTCCCTTTTCTCCAAACCCCCTCCAGCATTTGTTATTTGTGGACTTATGAATGATGGCCATGCTGACTAGTGTGAGTTGATACCTAATAGTAGTTTTGATTTGCATTTCTCTAATAAACAGTGATGCTGAGCATGTTTTCATGAGCTTGTTGGTCATCTGTACATCTCCTTTGGAGAAATGTCTATTCAGGTCTTTTGCCTGTTTTTCAATTGGGTTGTTGGCTTTTTTGCTGTTGAGTTATATACATTGTTTGTATATTTTAGAGATTAAGACTTTGTCAGTTGTATCATTTGAAACTATCTTCTCCCATTCTGTAAGTTGCATTTTTTTTTTTGTGGTTTCCTTTGCTGTACAAAATCTTGTCAGTTTGATTAGGTCTCAATGGTTTATTTTTGCTTTTATTTCTGCTACCTTGGGAGACTGACCTGAGAAAACATTTGTAAGCTTGATGTCAGAGAATGCTTTGCCTATGTTCTCTTCTAGGAGTTTGATGGTGTCTTGTCACAAGAGATTTTTTTCTTAAGATTTATTATTTTGTCAACTTTCAAATATGCAATACAGTATTATTAACAGTAGTCACCGTGCTGTGTGTTTTAGATCCCTGTAACTTATTTATTTTATAATTGGATGGTTATACCTTTTGACCCCCTTCACTCATTTCATGGCCCCCAGCCCCCTAGCCCCCACTTCTGGTAAGCAGTAATATGATCTCTGTATCTATGAGCTTGGTATTTATTTCTGGGTTTGTGTGTGTGTGGGGGGGGGTTGTTTTTAGGTTCCACATATAAGTGAAATCATATGGAATCTTCCCTTTGTCTGTCTCAACTTCACTTGGTGTAATGCCGTTGAGGTCCATCCATGTTTTTGCAAATGGCAAGATTGTGTTCCTTTTTATGGCTGAATAATATTATGCGTGTGTGTGTGTGTGTGTGTGTGTGTGTATCACATTTTTATATAGTGCAAAGAGCATTGGTTTCTCTGAAGGAATTCCCTGTCCTTTGTATAATCCTATGGAACACAGCAGTGGACAGGTCAGTACATGGATGTGGGAGATGGGGTAGGTCTTTATTTGGAAGTATGTTTTTCGTTTATCCTATTAAGTATTCTCCCTCCTCATACAGCAGTTATCTCATGGACCCCTGTGTGGACAGGTCAGGTACTGGGCTTGTGAGAAGTCAGGGACAGGCTGCCTGAGGCTTGCCACCACAGAAGCAGACATCTTCGGTAAAGATGAAGCCATTGCTAAAGAGCAGGAAAGGGGGAAGGGCAAGGGAGGGCTATGGCATTAAGAGATGCAAACTACTATGTATAAGTAGATAAGCAACAAGGATAGATTTACAACACTGGGAAATATAGCCATTATCTTGTAGTAACTTTTAATGGAGTATAACATATAAAAATACCCAATCACCATGCAATACACCTGAAGTTTAGATAATATTGTAAGTCAGTTGTATTTCACTTTACAAAAATGAGGCTGTTTCCGAACCTGTCATCTTGTAACACATAAATCCTAGGTCTCTACAGTCTGTGATTACCAAATAACTTGTCATTTTTTTTACATAGTCCGATGGCCTGATTGCTGGAGGCTGTCTCCTCCCCCAAGTCTCCCCAAGCTGTTTCTCAGAATCCTTGTGGTGCCATCTCATGCATGTTTGGGATCAAGTCTCTCTGGTTCCACCTCCCCTATTCATCTTGCCACCTCAGCCATGATGTGGTGGATCCTTGCAATATTGTTAATTTGCTGAGCCAGACTTTAAGCCAGTGGTTTCGAGTCCCTCCAGCAAACCTGTCCCCCAGCACGCATCTATCCCAGTTGGAGGGGGAACGGCACATCACAGTTGGAGGTGGTTCTTCTGCAGTTCCTCACTGGGCCACTGACTTTCCTGAAGCCTTAAAAACAAGGAATATCGTGTAGACAGTCCCTTAAAACTGCTATTAGATATGGCTACTCCTAGAGTTTAAACAAACATCATAATTCCTTCCCAGCTTAGCTCCTTGACTAACTTCTGGAGTGCTACCCATGACAGCGGGAAGCTTCCCCCACCAGCGTGAATACTGACAGCAATGTGTTGCCTTAGCCTCCAGAACCAGTTAATACCTGGACCTGGAGGGGGAATAAAGAAGACTTTTTTTCCTCCAAAGCCAGGCCCACTTCATTGTTAGGCCTTGCCCAGGACAGGTTACAATGAGAAAATTCATACAGGTGAAATCTTCTCCTTCACAAGCATGGGCTTGATCTGGCCCCATGTCCTTGACAAAATAGCCTTAATCATAAAAAAGTATATTACCCTCTCAAATGGATTGTTCCATCTGGAATAAACACAGTTCTACTCAAGTTGTGCAGCATCACATCTGGTCTAATTCCTGTCACTTTTTTTTTTTTCCTTTGGTATAACATCAAGAGAAGTTAAGGTGTGAATCAAGTTATTCCTCTCAAGCTCTTATCATCAAATGCTTTGTTGTACATAGACCGAGCGACCAAGAATGGTCCATAGCATTTAGGCATAGATGATGCGTTTATAGATTAAGAATGGAAAAGCTCTTCTAACTCTTTAGGGGCACATATTTACTGTACTGAGTAAAATGCTTACTATCGCAGCCTAACTCATCTATGGGGCAAGTTCATAGTATCTACAACTAACTGTCCAGGAGCCCGGGGAACTTGCCCTTAGATAAGCTTCACTAAATGTCCGTTTAAGTAATTTTTCCCCAAAGAAAGATAAGCTCTAGTCTCCACCTGAAGTGGAAAAAAAAATGCTTACTACTTTTAAAGTGATCATTTTTAAGCTTCAGAAATGTGAAGGTCAAGTTTTTCTAAAGCATTTCTTCTCCCCACATCTTAACACTCTCTTCCAATGTCATGAAATCATGAAAGTTTATCTAAGTGCTGTTGATTTATCTTAACCTACTCAGTTACCTCCATTCTTAGATTGTTTCATTTTATTTTATTTTTTTTCTAAAACTAATAGGCATTCCTTGTACAAAAGAAAATAGGGAGTCGGCCATATAAGGGGAAAACATGGAAATGAGCAAGGCGGGAAGGTGGGAGAGAGCAAAACATAGGTAATGCAATCACATAGACCTGGCTTTGAGTTCTTGCTTTATTACCTTTTATGAACTTATGATCTTCAAAAGTTATTTGATTTTCCTAAATCTTATCTACAATGGGGACAATAGAAATTTCCTCATGGAATTTTTGGGAGGAATATGTGAAATAATTCATATCAACCATCTAGCTCAATGCAAATCTATTACTCCTTTAAAAATTATTTTTAATGATTTCTTGTTAAGTTGTAATTTTCTAACCCAATTCATGATACTACATTGATAGTTCCTTGGAAGGCTTTCTGTAATTCCTGTCACAATCTTCTTATCTTTGCACTCGATTAATTGAAGGCTATTTGGAGGGGAGAGTTATACTGCTACAGGAGATTGGAGACTACACACAGATGGTGAATCTTTCTCTCAGATGGCATAAAAAAAAGCATTCTCTGACTTGATAAGAAAACATGTATGATGTGAGGAAAGTCATAAAAAAGAGCAGGCAGGAGTAAGAGGTTCTTGTTCTTCAGAATGGTTTCATCCATGCCATAAAGGACTGGTGAGCTATGAATCCCAAAGTGAATCAAATTAGAAGCATCTCGGATGTTGAGCTAGCCTTTTACTTGAGTATCTAAGCGACTTAGCACAGGTAGGAGAGCATTTGTTTGTCAAACTTGATTGGGATGCTTAGGGTTTTTTGGGTTTGTGATCAGTAAATTTGTGCTTATTTCTCTCTGGCTAGAAATTGTAGGGTACCCCTTGAGGAAAACTGACATATTTTAAGTGAATACTTTGACCTACATTATTTTATTGACATCCATGTCTGAACTGAATATGAAGCAGGGAAGAAGCTTGAGGGAGGGGCATTTCTTGGTGTTGAGAATGAAAACTTGGGACACTCAAATTTTAAAATATAATTTTTAAGCCAGCTTTATCAGGGCTAGTCTTTACTCATACCATCACCTTTAAAGAAAGCAAAATGAGCATACTTACTTGACCTTGTCTATCCTTAGTTACAACTCATTTTGGGGGGTGTCTGAAGTTCACTTACTCCAGCAGAAGCAGAACTTCCAGGATCTGGAAATGATATGAGTGCTCTTTTTTGAACATTAAACACATTTTCCAAAAGCATATTTTGTTGAATTACCTTCAATTGAATCAGACACACATGAATTGAGTTTATTTGGGAACAGTGGTACTGAAAACTATGAGGCTAAAGAATTGATGATGTGTTTCCGATTTTGACAACATTTGCTGGTAAGCATTGGAGTAGGTGGGCTTTGTATTGGATACAGTTAGAACATTTGAGAAGTCCTTTGCCCAAAGACATGATGGTCTAGATCAGGAGTCAGAAACTTTCTGTAAAGCGCCGCAGTAAATATTCTAGACTCTATAGACCACATAGTCTTTATGGCTACAACTCAACTCTGCTGTTGTAGCACAAAAGCAGCCCTAGACAGTACATAAGTAAGTGTAGCTGGGTTCCAGTAAAACTTTATAAAAACAGGCTATTGGGGGAATTCCAGTCATGGCTCAGCAGTTAACAAACCTGACTAGTATCTATGAGGATGCGGGTTCGATCCCTGGCCTTGCTCAGTGTGTTGCTGTGAGCTGTGGTGTAGGTCATGGAAGTGGCTTGGATCCCGTGTTGCTGTGGCTGTGGATTAGGCTGTAGCTCCCATTCAACCCCTAGCCCAGGGAACTTGCATATACCATACCATGGGTGCAGCCCTAAAAAGACAAAAGATGAAAAAACAAAAACAAAAACAGGCTATTGGACATTCCCATCTGGCTCAGCAGGTTAAGGATCTGGCATGGTCACTGCTGTGGCTTGGGTTGCTGCTGTGGTGTGGGTTCGATTTCTGGACCGGGAAATTCCACATGCCACAAGTGTGGCGAAACAAACAAAATAACAGCAACAACGAAAGCTGTTGGCTGAATTTGGCTCACAAGCCAAGTTTGCTCTCCATAAAGAGAGTCCCTAACAAGAACTAGGAGTGTATCCTGGCTGGGAAGCCTCTGGGACCTCTGGGGTGACCCAAAAACAGATCTAAATGATGCTGGAATATAGTTAGTACCCTGTTTCCTTCCTCACTCTTTATTGTTGTTTTATTACAAAACTAAGTAACAAATGCTAAGTCTAGAAAAATCAGAAAGTACAGTTGAATAAGAAAAGTGGAAAGTCCTTAATCCCATTTCTTGGAAAAGATATTTTGTTTTACATCATTTCACATATTTTACCACGTGAAGAAATACTATGTATTTGTAAGCACATAATTTTATTTACAAAAATTAGATTATACTATTATTCTATGCATATGTATACATGTCTATATATGTGTGTAATATGTGCTGGGGGGTGAGTGGGTGTGCAGTAACCCATTTAATAGACACCTAATGAGTTTCATTAGCCTCTAAGAACACTTACTTGGCTGATCATGTGACAGTGGATTTTTCTATATGTTCTATTCTTGCCAAATGTAAGTGAAAGACCACACCCTTTATTTGTTACATTGGAATATAGAGATAAATATTTGCTCGTGTGATATTAAGTTCTAATTTTAATTGAATGTAACTTAGTCTTCATATGTTATATTTTTAGATCATTTTCACATGCACAAATAAATTTAGAAAAAGTTATTCCCGACTTTTTGTCTACCAGATTATTTCTGGGCATTAGTGTTGCACTTTTGAAAGCAATGATTATTTGTTTTCAGTTGTTAATTCTCTTTGAAAATGTCCCACATTTTGAAGGATCTTATTGAAAATCTTGACCTTACTGGCTGTTTGGTGCAAACCTAAATCTTGACTTTAGAAAACAATCCGTGTTGAGGAGAGGTGTGCAATTTAATTTTGGAACTTGCCTGGTATGAGAACTTCTTAAAGACGTTTCCAGGATCTAAGTACAGAGCACATCCTTAAGGCCATCTTGTCTAAAAATCAAGGGAATAGAGATGCCTCAGCAGAAAGAATATGGCCAGAAAAGAGGCCCCAACTTCCTCCTTCATTTAATCACAGTTAGCTTTCCTTCCAGGGGTTCTGAGTTAACAGTGGGGCAACTTTTTTTTTTTTTTTAATATTTTCTGCTTTGAACAAGCAGGTGTTTCTTTCATGAGGCCATATGTTCCTGTACAAGCTTTATCCAGAGTACCTATAGTGTATCCTACGATAACGTGGCACATGGCCAGTCTCCTCACAAGACTTTCCTTTTTATTCCAAGGAGAGTGAGTGAGTGAGTGAGTTTGTGTGTCTGTGTATGTGTGTCTGTGTGTATGTATGTTGAAGAGACAGAGCACAACAGCCGCGATCTCTTTGGGCTGGTGGAGCATCCACTCATGTGCCAGCAAACCACAGTGAAGGTGAGCTGTCAGCAAGGCCTGGGGTCCAAACTGACCCCACGCCAAAAGCCTGCCTGTGGCCTCTCTCCCAGCAGGCTGCTTCAGGGCTGTGGCAGACCCCAAGAGCAGCTGTTTCTGCCTGGCAAACAGGCCGGAGTCCGACTGGGTGGTTCTCTCAAGTTAAAAATAACAAGTCATTACCAAGAAAGAGGAGTGCCACTCCACGTTGACTGTGCCTTGTTTCATCAGGATCATCAAGAGGAACCCAGAGGTGAGGGCAGCGGGAAGTGGGACGTCTACGGAGGTAAGAAAATGGGGAGGCTTCTGCTGTCACAACAGGAAAATGGGAAATACCTGGAAGCCCATGCAAACCTGGCCAAGATATGTGCTGGAAAGAATGTTCTCTGAAAGCCCGGCTTTGTGATCACCATTCAAATGCAGATTGCTGGGAAGAAAGCACATGATGTTTACAAGAAGAAAAAAAAGCTTGCACTTCAGAACAAGTGACTGCTTCTCCTGTCCTTGTGGGGACAGTGAATAATCGAGCGCAAAAGATCTATGTGTCTGTTACTCCTCTTGCAAGCTTGAAAGTGAATCCATCATCCTAAGCTCACTTTTGGTTCCATGTGAGCCTGGAAGTGGAAAGTAGGAGCCCCCTTTATTCTACACTGGCCAGAAATGCAGGGATAAATCCTCATCAAAATACACGGCGCCAAAAATGCTTCAAAGTTGGATAGTTAATAAATATAAATTGGAGCAAAACAGCAAATAGAGAAATCTGAATAATTCTAAGAGTAAATTCAGTGACAGTGTCCTGTCTGGACATGAATGTTTTTTAAAAACTGCTTATTTTCAAATAAAGAAGGTGAGCAGGATAGGATAACTCCCTTTAAGTGATTTTGCACTTGGTTTTCTTTCTTTCCCAAGATGTCTTCTAGTGACCGGCCACCCAGAAGTGTGGTCTGTGGATTAGGAGCTTCCACATCAGTTTGTTAGAAAGGTAGAATTTCTAGTCTCACTCCAGACCTACTGAATTAGAACCTACATGTTAAAGAAGATCTTCACGTGATTAGCACACACATTAAAATCTGAGGAACTGTCCTGGTACCCGTCAGGAAAGCTTAAGTCCTGTAGTTAGGTACACCTATTATTTATTTCGGGCAATACTAATTGTACTATTTACCAAGAGTTGTTGGGTCAAGAAATCACCACTCGCTATTTCAACTGATGTGGACATTCAGAAGGAAAAGTTGAAAACCTTCTAAGTGTTTTTGGCTGGATGGGATAACACTGGAGGAATTACAAGAGTAATAAAAGCAAAGCAATGCGTATTTACACATTTTGAACTGTTGTAGTTGAAATGTGTTTGCTTTAATCATGTTAGACACTGCTGCATTACTCTAGGACATGTACTTTGAGGAAATGATGGCATCACGAAGTATCCTATTAAAGGTATTGATGAGCTGTCATAAAATGTCAATGTAGAAAGACATTCACTGCCAATTACATTGAAGCCATATGTCTCAGATAAAATTGTACAAGGTAATCTTAAATTTAGCCTATTAGATAACTTGACTTAGTCTATTTGGAGTCTTTGATAACTTCAATATTATCTATTAAATAAAATTGAAAATAAAAAGGTACAGTAATCCTAGGTGTAACAGTCTCTTCAAAGAATGGGGTAAAAACGAATCAAGCTTCAACTTTGCACTAAGTGGCTGGTGTGAGATTGCCCAGGGACTCTGGGTGAGGAAGTGACCAGAGCAGCAGCCTATGAAGTGTGATGCATGGAAGAATTTGGCAGTGGGAGGGAGGGGTTACGGAGTCTCTGCCTGTAATCTGAGCCTCCATCCTGCTATCGACCTCTTCCCTGAACTTCACCTAACTCTTATGGAAATCCTGTACATGAAACAATAACAGGATATCTCTGGAAAAGTTGCAGAAAGTCAGGGCTCAAAACACATTGTTCATAAACTCATGGAATCTTTACATGCAGTCCACTGTATTTAGAAATATTTTTAAAATGTCTAAGGAAATTCCTTGCTTATCAAATTCAATAGTCTTTTACTTCAAAAGGAAAAAGCAGTTTCAGCTTCTTTGCAGATAAATTATTTAAACCTAGACAGTCTTAAAAAAATGTTAATGACCTAAGGGGATGGTTCTTGAACTTCAGTGTGCACCAGAATCTTCTGAAAGCTTTCCTAAAACAGAAGATTTTAGATTCAGTAGGTCTGAAGTGGGTCCCAAAATTTGTATTTCTGGCAAGTTCTCAGATGAGGGTGATGCTGCTAGGCCAGGGATCACACTTTGAAAGTCCCTGAACTACAGTATAGTATATTATTGATTACTCCAGTGAGAGAGAATTTCATAGGCATTTATTCTACAAACACTATTAAGCCTTTTCTATGTGCTCAGGACAATGTTAATTGCTAAGGTTGCAAAATTGAAAAATTCAGCCTTACCCTCCAAGAGGTTGTGGTGGATCACCACTATGCTTCTGAAGCACTAAATGAGTAGCAGAATTCCCTCTGCTCTCAGTACAGGAGGAGAAGCTCTGTCTCCCATTTCCTGTGCCTCCACTTTCCTCAGCCCTTAGGAGGCCTCAAAACAGTACAGAGAGGGAACAGGCATCAGTTCATGGCCTTCTTATCCAATTCTGATGACCTCAAAATAATAAACATCTAGTTGAGAGAGAGGTATGGAATTGAAGTAACAAACACATTTTTATCTGGATCATAAGTATGTCTAGATAAGAACTTTGGGTGTGAGTACTGGCACATGGCACTATCTGGAAGCAAATATATATATATATATATATATATATATATTTTAATCTACCAAGTTTTTAAGGTAATTATACTGCCAAAGATCCATGTCTTTGACTGTTCATGCCTTAAAAGAGCATCTGCACCTGCAAATTTGCATCAGAGGCATAAGGGTAGTGAGTTCCTGGTGAAGGCTCACTACAAATGTAGGAATGAGGAATAATAAAGATGGGATAATTTCCCAGGGGTCAGGACCAGGGACCACAGAGAGCAATGGCCAAGGGGCTCTTCCCAGAGAGCAGACCAGGGTGTAGTCTAGGAACCTTCTCCATCTGCATCCTAGGGGGCCTTCCCAGTGCCCACCTGGCAGGATGTTATCATTGCAAGATCTAGGCACACACTAGGTATCTCCCATTGCCATTCAGTGGAAGTTCCTACAGCTCTTATCCTGCCCCTCTTCCATCACTGTATATTGGTTGAGTATATATGTTGGTTTGGGAGGATGAAGGGAGCTTTAGATAGCTTGTTTTTTATTCTGTAAGTTGCCAGAGCAAATGAAGCCGCATATACTGTTGAGGAAGTATTGAGCATGTCATTGAAAAATCCTAGACTCTGAGCCACAGTAACTGGGTGAATTTTGGATTGTCACTTGAGGTGGTGAGTATGTTTTGTATGAAAGGTGTGCTTTGGATATTCGAGGGTTAGACTCTGGAAAAGATGATTCACAGCAAACATTTGTGCTACCCTTTTATATTGTAGAAATGCAATTGGGAGATGTCATCCTAGTTCTTCTTTTATCTGGGTAGACCACTTAAATAGTTGTTATCAGTGAAATGTAAGTAATTGCATGATCCCAATCAATGATTAAAAGTATTGTGTATCCCTTCCTGGCATCAGGGGTTGACTGTTAGTATGCCCTCTTCAATTCCTTTTCCCCATCCACCACCTAGATGTTGATGTCCAGGGTCTCTGTGAGACTGTTGAAGATGTAGAGATAAAAGGTGAAGGAGCCTGGATCCCTGAGTTACTGCTTGGAAGAGAGTCACTAGACCACATCCACACTGGATCATTGCGTGACACTTTATTTTCTAGATGAAGTCACTGAGATTTGAGAATTTATCTGTTAATATTACCTTAATGTAGCAATTTGTTATTTATTTTTCATTCAAGCATGAGTAGGGGCTTAGGAGAAAGAGTAGACTCATATGAAATAAAATGGAAGTACTACATTTTTCTCTACCTTTCTCAATTGTAAGATGGATTAAATGTTGTGACCTTATCACACATAAGTTATCCCTCTTACAGTAATCCTAAGAAGCAGCTCTTATGAGCTCCATTATACAGAAGAAGGAACAGAGACTCAGAGAAATTATGTAATGTGCTTATTAAGTCGTGGGTGGCAGAATCAAAATTCATACTCTGAACACTCTAACTCCAGAACCCATATCCTTTCCCCTGTCCCATTCCATCTCTCCGTCAGTGTTACTGACATGAGCAATTTCTCTGCAGTTGGCTTCCTACTGAGGATCAACTACTTTTCATCCTGCATATTTTTATATTTTTAAAACTTCTTTCAAGAAAAGGAGACTTTTGCTGAAAGTGGTGGAAAATGAAACCTTCCCCTGATGAGAAGTGTATAAACTAAAACTGGTAAAAGAAAGGAAGAGTGTTAATATGGGTATAGACAGAATTCATAGATCCTCATCAAGGCAAGTTCCTTCCTGGAAGCAAAGAAGGAATATCTGGCATTTACCAACCCCAACACCCTACAACAAGATACACTCTAGCTAATGTTCATAGAGCTAGAAAATCAAAATTTTCCTGAAAGTTACTCATGACCAACCAATTGAGAATCACAACCACTTATTTATTCCAGAGAAAAACATTGCTGCCAAGCCTAGCTAGTCATTGAAGACATTCATTTGAAGTAAAAATATGCTTAATTTTCTGAGATGTTCCATTTGGATGCAGTTTGGTGTTGTCAGTTCTGCTGTCCTTAATTCACCCCAATGTAGGGTGAGATTAATTTTTAGGGAAATATGAAGCATGCTGAATATTATTGTAGTTTAAGTTAACCATAGGTGTTCGTTTGTTTTATTTACTTGACTAAAATAGTGTCATACTTTGTATCATGTTATTAAATTAAAATATTTAATCATTCTAAAGTTCCCTTACAAAGCCTCCCTAAGAAGTATTCTGTCTATTTCAATATGTGGAGTTAGCCAGAATATAAAAGATTTGATTTTTCATGGAGTAGGGTTTGACCTTCAGGTTCAAAATTTTTAGGCTTCCTCAGAAGCTAACAATGAGAGGGAAATATTAACTTGGGATAAACCTGTCTCACAAACCTCCTACACATGACTAAGTAGAAAATTAGCTCATGTGTGCCCTGTGTGATGTGACCCAAGAGAGGATAAAGGGACAGATACTGGTCTTCTAAGCTGAAGTCAAATAGGAAAGATAGCTTGAGTTCTTGGGCCAGTGATTCAAACTTATTTTTAGTTGACACTTCCTTGACCCCCATTTCCAGTTTTAAAATATCTGTATTCCAAACCATAGTCTTTGATGACTAGCTAGGCTGCCTGCAATGGATTGAAGGTTTTTGTCCTACTCCTCTCCCCCAAATTCATATGTTAATTCTAATCCTCAGTGTGGTAGTATCTGGAGCTGGGCTTTGGGGAAGTAGTTAGATTACAAGGGTGGAGCCCTCATGAATGGGATTAGTGCCCTTATAAGAAGAGGCTAGCCCTCTTTCTCCTAAGTAGGAATACAAGGAGAAGTCCTCAGTCTGTGAATCAGGAAGAGAGCTCTCATCAGAAGCTGATCATGTTGACACCCGGATCTCAGACTTGTAGCCTCAGAACTATAAGAAATAAATTTTTGTTGTGTATAAGCCACCCTGCCTGTGGTCTTTTTTTTATAACAGCCTGAGCTAAGACCCTGCCCTTACTCTCAATATTATTCCAAGTTTAAATATACAAATCTTTGCATGGGCAGGATGAAAACATGGTACCTACATAGTGCTCATTTATCTGGGCCTAGGTGGATATAGATAAAGGAACTAGAAGGCAGAATCATGAAGGAAGTATGTAATATTACTCTGTGGTGTTTCTGGATGAGCTTCTTCAATCTTTTTATCCTTATTTTGACACTGATATCTGCAGTTTTTGTCCCTTCCTTGGTTGTGCACTGACTTGAATGAATCTTTCTAATTCCCATAACCAAACCATAAGCTTCCAACCCATGGATTTGCCTCATACCAGGCCTCAGGATCTATGGTCATAGCACCCAGCATCCCATCATTTTAGATATTATTCTTGAGAAGACTTGTGTTTGTTTTTCCTAAGAACTGGGTCCTGTCCCTAGTGCACTGATTGTCTGCTTTGCTTTCTTATTAATAGTACCAAGACTATGTTAACTATAATCATAAATTAATACATTGTTTTTCTGGTTGGTCATAATTCAGCATCTTTTGTTTCCCTATCTTTTTTTTTATTACTCCATTTGTATAAAATATTGGTTATATTCTCTATGTTGTACAATATATCCTTATAGCTTATTTATTTATTTATTTATTCATTTTTTTACTACTCAAATGAATTTATCACATCTGTAGTTGTATAATGATCATAACAATCTGATTTCACAGGATTTCCATCTCACAGCCCAAGCACATCCCCCCACCCCCCAAACTGTCTCCTCCGGAGACCATAACTTTTTCAATGTCTGTGAGTCAGCATCTGTTCTGCAGAGAAGTTCAGTCTGTCCTTTTTTCAGATTCCACATGTCAGTGAAAGCACTGGATGTTGGTGTCTCATTGTATGGCTGACTTCACTTAGCATGATAGTTTCTAGGTCCATACATGTTGCTAAAAATGCTGGTATTTCATTCTTTTTGATGGCTGAGTAATATTCCATTGTGTATATGTACCACCTCTTCTGAATCCACTCCTCTGTTGATGGACATGTAGGTTGTTTCCATGTCTTGGCTATTGCAAGGAGTGCTGCAATGAACATTGGAGTACATGTGTCTTTGCGAGTCATGGTTTTCTCTGGATAGATGCCCAGGAGTGGGATTGCTGGATCAAATGGGAGTTCTATGTTTAGTTTTCTGAGGCATCTCCATACTGCTTTCCACGGTGGTTGCACCAATCTACAATCCCACCAACAGTGTACTCCTAGAGGAAAACATAGGCCAAACACTCTCTGACATAAACGACAGCAACATCTTCTCAGATCCACCTATCAGAGTATTGACAATAAAAAGAAAAATAAACAAATGGGACTTACTCAAACTTCAAAGTTTCTGCACAGCAAAGGAAACCCTAAACAACACAAAAAGACAACCCACAGAATGGGAGAAAATCTTTGCAAATGAATCGACTGACAAGGGATTAATCTCCAAAATTTATAAACAACTTCTGCAGCTCCATACCAAAAAAACAAACAACCCCATCCAAAAATGGGCAGAAGATCTAAACAGACAATTCTCCAAAGCAGACATACAGATGGCCGAGAAACACATGAAAAGATGTTCAGCGTCACTCATTATTAGAGAAATGCAAATCAAAACCATGATAAGTTACCACCTTACACCAGCCAGAATGGCCATCATCCAAAAGTCTACAAACAATAAGTGCTAGAGAGGGTGTGGAGAAAAAGGAACCCTAGGACACTGTTTCCCTATCTTTTAACGCCTCTCATCTTTCAGCATTATTTTGCATGTGTCGTATAATCAATGGCATCTTTAGGCATTTGTGACATGGTTTTCATTATTCCTATTTGATCAATATCCCTGGGGTCATAACTAGACAATTTTGACCCTTGTTTTAGTCAACAAATCATTTAGGACCATTTTAAAATGAAAACACAAGTTCTAACTTGCCCGATACCTTTGGCTGGCCCTTCCTAGTGAGCTTATGAAAGTACTCACACTGAAATCTGCAGAAAGCGTGCCAAAAGTTTAGAGGATACGCCAAAGTTGAGAGGAAAGGATTTAAGACCTGCCTCGTCACAAATACCCTTCATAACAAAGAGCAAACTTGAATGTGTAAGGGAATCACCAGAAGAGTTTGCTAAACACAGTGCTGGGCTCTGACCCAGAGTTTCTGTTGCAGTAGATCTGGTGTTGGGTTCAAGATGGTGCCTTTCTAACACGTTTCCAGATGATACTGATGCTACTGGTCCAGAGATCCCAGTTTCAGAACCAGTGTCCTAGAGAATATTACAGAGAAACATGTTTCTCCATCTCCTAGCTCTGAGGGCAGCCTGGCACTGAGCCAGCTTCCAGTTCCGTTCTCTGGAACCCTCAGCCAACATTTCCCATCTCCTGGGTTATAAAGATGTCTCTTCGCCTCCTCTGCAGACTTCCTTCTTTTTCTTCCCCAGCCCATAGCCTTTCTTCCAGCTGTCCCCGCAGAAACACTGGCTCTGTAGCTATCCTTCAAATGCTGAAAGGCATTTGCCCCGTTTTGTTTCTCTGTCCATGGTGGTTATCCACAGTTTTTAATGTGATTGTGTTGTGCGGGAGAGGGACATCTGGAGAGGCGGGCGATTAGGCCTTTGGGATTCATTTGAGAGAGTTCAGAGATCTGGTGAGAGAATTTAGTGTGAAAACCTACAACAGAAAATAATATTTTATACTTTGATATTGCTGCCGGTCCTTTCCTGGTTCATCTTAATTTTTATGTTGGGTCTTCCTCCCCTAGAATTGAGGAACTGGAATTCCGTTCCAAATCTTTTTCTTCCATGTAGTTAATGTCCACATGCTCCAAGAGTGAAATGATGAATATTTCTCCAGGATGTTAACAAGAACAAATTTTAAGTTCACAAATCTGATGTTTGCAAACAAGGGCTTTATTTCATACCTGACATCCTTCCCTTGACTCTTGAGTTCCCCATCTGCTGAGAGCGAGCTAGCCATGCTCTCCTATTTCAGTAAACTCAGTGTAATCTAAAAGCATTCTAGCCTAAATTAGGCATTATTGTTGTAGGCACCATTCAATGTACAGCTGCCTCTTTGAGGTATAGGGAGGAGCTTTCAGAAGAGGGACAGAGACAATACCCAGCACTGTCCTAGGGCTCTGCTGCTGCCTGGGTTCTGCTTCTGCTTCCCCCCCTCCTCCCCCCCTCCCTCCCCCCTCCTCCCCCTCCTCCTCCCTCCCCTCCTCCCCCTCCTTCTTCATCAAGTCAATTTTATTGGCATATAGTTGACTTACAATATTGTGTTAGTTTCGGGTGTACAGCAAAGCGAATCGGTCATATATACAGATATGTCCATTCCTTTTCAGATTCTTTCCCCCCATAGGTTATTAAACAGCACTGAGTTGATTTTCCGGTTCTATATAGTAGGTCCTTGTTGGTTTTCTGTTTTCTACATAGTGGTGTGAATATGTCAGTCTCAACCTCCTAATTTATCCCTCCTTCCCATGTTTCCCCCTTAATAGCCATAACTTTGGTTTTGAAATCTTTGAATCTCTTTCTGTTTTGTGAATGAATTCTTTTGTATCATTTTTATTAGATTCTACATATTAGTGATCTCATATAATATTTGTCTTTGACTTATTTCACTTAGTGTGATAGATTCTAGGTTCATCCATATTGATGCAAATAGCATTATATCTTTTTTCTTTTTTATAGCTGAGTCATATTTCATTCTGTATATATACCGTATATTCTTTTTTTTTCTTTTAAAGCCACACCTGTAGCATATAGAAGATGGAAATTCCCAGGCCAGGGGTCAAATGGGAGCTGCAGCTGCTGGCCTTCACGACAACTTGCAGCTACAACAATGCCAGATCTAAGCTGCATCTGTGGCCTACACTGCACCTTGCAGCAATGCTGGGTCCTTAACCCACTGAGTGAGGCCAGGGATCAAACCCTCATCCTCACAGACACTAAATCGTGTTCTTAACCCATTAAGCCACAATTGGAACTCCAATTTACTGCATCTTCTTTTTTTAATCCTCTGTTAATGGACATTTAGGTTGCTTCCATGTCTTGGCTGCTGTGAATAGTGCTGTGTTTGTTGTTGTTGTTTTAGATTTAAATTTATTGGAGTATGGTTGACTTATAGTATTGTATTAGTTTTAGGTGAACAGCAAAGTGAATCAGCCATACATACAAGTATATCCATTTTTTTTTTCCCATGTAGGTTATTACAAACTATTGAGTAGATTTTCCTATGCTATACAGTAGGTTCTCTTTAATCATCTATTTTATACAGAGGTGTGTATATGTTATTCCCACCCTCCCAATTCCTCCCTCCCCCACCACAGTTTCACCTATGATAACCACAAGATTGGTTTTGCAAGATGCCCAGCTCCTAAGGTCCTGATGGTGCCCCCTTAGTGTGGATGGAACCCACTGCTGGTCTCTCTTGGATACTCTTATGACTTTTAGCAGGGCTTCCTCAGTACCTGATTGGAGATGATAATCCTGATAAGGCACAATCGGGCTTTTACCACCTCCCCAATTCTCCCCACATGCCAGCTAGTGAGTTTTCTACCCATCAGAGCTCTATTAATTGGGTCTCTGTGCCATCCTGGGAAGATTTTTTTTTTTTTTTTTTTTTTTGCTGACAACAACATAAAATGCTCCCTGCTAACATCTGTATCCTGCTGTCTTGACTTAGGAAGTTGAGGAGTTTTCACCTCTCACACATAGGATGACATTTGCCTTCTTCTACTTCGCTCCATCACTCTACCTTCTTTCTGTGCTCCATCCCTATTTCCCTGCAGTTCTGGCTGGATTGGGTGCTCTGCTAAACAGCATGTGCCAGGAAGATGCAACCATATCTTCAAAATCACCCCCAGCTAGGGAGGAAATTTATCCATTCATTATCAAGATGAAACAATCCAAGAAGAACCAAGAAGGGGACACTCATTGAGGGTTCCTATCATTTTGTTACAGACTTCATTCTGCAGATGCACACCCCTCAACTAAAGGTTCTACCAAATTCACAACCTGAGTGGCTGAGAACCTGCCTCTGAGCCAGAGTGGGTTAAATAAGATAACTCATGAGGCCACCATGTATTGAGAGATCCCCAAATCCTAGATACACATGAGGCACTGACTAGATGATAAACATAGGGCTACACGTGGTAGGAGCATTGAGGTGAGAAAGAGAGTCAAGAAATACTTCGTAGAGGGGTCCAGTTTCAAACTGTGAGGACCACCTGGCCATTGTGCCAAAAGGCCACACAAACGCATACCATTAGGTCCCTTGTAGTAAATATCCTACTCCAAGCATGGCAGTTGAAATACCTTGTAGTGCTTTTTCGTGTCTCTAAACCATAAGCACTTTGAGGGCAAAGCTTGTACTTTATCTATTGCCAAGGCCTCATACCTCACCTGGTACACATCAGACGCGTTATGAGAATTAGTAACTGTTGGAGCATTATTATTAATAGAATGCTAAGTAACATTCCCAAAATTATTAAACCTGAAGAATTATTTGACATAAACAAAATGTAATCATTCTTTAACTACTTGGATGAAAATTGCATTCTTATATCAACCACTCACAGTTGAAATTAAAATGGAATCTCTCTCATAACAATATTAGAAGAAAATTAATGCTTTTGCATTAATGAGCTTCCTGGTTTATTACTTAATAAATTACTGTCACAAGAAATATTTTAGAAGACTTTGACTGTTAGATACTCAGTATTCTATGGATATCGATATTATTTTGACTTTTTTTTTTACAAGTGATAAATGAATAGTAATTTAAAGAATTGTAAAGATGCAAAATGCTGGTTCTGGTGACCTGATGTTTTTATGATTATGCCATACATACCACAAATAAATCATGGCTTTTGTATTGTTGTATCTTATTAAATTGTATGAAGATTTAATTTAAGGCCAATGTTGATAACATTGTAGATAAATGAACCATGTTCTTTGCATGGATGGTTTTATAGCACTGAGTCATATTGGTTAGTAAGTTAAAACTCTGTTAGAATTTCTATTATGAATTTTCAAAGGCCTCTCGTTCTCTAGATTGACATTTAGTAGCAAATCCAAGACTAGACTTGTCTTACTAATTAAAAGGAATTATTTTACCTTGGTTAAAAGATGCAGTGTTACAAAAGAAGTTGGCACATTCCTAGTTGTTGGCATTATTACCAAATAGTGGTTTTTAAAACACCATGTATTACAAATATGAGCAAGAAATTCTGAAGTCCAGAGTGAGCTAAGCACTCACCAGCAATTTGACCCCTCTGGGCCTCCCTTGCTCACGTGTCAGTAAAATAAAAATTTGGAGAGAAAGATATCTGAAATCATTCTATTTATCTCTATCTATCTCTCTACCTATTTACCTACCTACCTACCTATCCATCTATCCCTCTATCTCGATCTGTTATCTACCCATGATCTATCAGTTACATTGTGTCACCAGGCATCTCTACCTAATGTATCTGTAGTAATAAAATGGACTAAACTCAGAACTGAAAAGAACATTCCTTATTCCATCCTCCCACCAAAGTTCTCCTTTTTCTTAAACTCTATTGTACACCGTGAGGATTCATTCCTTTCTTCAACATCACCTGGAAGAGGCTGCAGAAACAGCTTATGTACGTTTTTAATCTTTAAAAAGCATTTATATTCGCAAAATATATAACCTTGTAAATTAGTTACATTAGAGTTGTAATATACAAGCCATAAATATGAATTAATGTGTATAATACACAAAGATGTTATACTGTTATATTTAGGTATAATTTAGATCCTGAAAGATTAATTTGCATAATAGACTATGACCACTTAAGAAAATGACAATACTGCCTAGCCCACAGTACTTTATCATAAAAGCAGACATATCCACATGGGAGCTAATTTTCTATTTGGCTTCTTTCTGTAAATCAATATGTAAGGAAGCCTAAAATTCCTTAAGCTCAAGATAGAGTGAATTGTTTCAGGGGATGAGATTCCACACCTGACCAATGGTCACCGGTTACAAGACAGGAAATCTTTATTGTTTATTACAACAGCCAAGACCACATCAAGGGCTTAATCACAAGCAGTGTTGTGTTAAATACTGTATGATGGGACTTGGACCTAAAAAAAAGTACTTGAGTAATATGACCAGGACATGTATTTAGCATTATAGAAATATATACACACACCTAATACATATCTGTGTATCTGTATAAATCAAAGAGTTCATGAATAGGAAGTGAATTTCAAGTTTGGCTGCATAGAGAGATGATTATAAATCTCACAGCTATTGTACTTTGTGCCAGTTTTCTTTGATTTTGTCAACTGTGGGACATGAAAACAAGTTATCACCATTGTCTGACAACACTTTTTCTATTAAATGTCTACTAATTTCTCCTTAGCTTTTTTTCTTTTTTTCTTCTTTTTTTTTTTTTTTTGAAAATGGAACAAACTTCATTTTCTAAATGTTTCTTTCAGGTGTGATATTCAAATATAGAATCTTTGCAGCTCTGCTCTATTCTTTACAACCTTCACTAATTTGTCAAACATGTGTCAATAATATTCTGACTGATTTTTTGACCAGTCGTCGGCACGGACTTTTCCTCCAGGACCCAGTCTGTGGAGGTCGACCCGTTGTTGTGTGGGGACTTGGTCTCCCCAACCTGGTACGCGCAGGTCGACCAGTTCTCTTCTATAAGTTCAAGGTCTTGCTTGCTTTTTACACTGTAATCATGGCTTCACTACAGACTCAAAGTAAGTGTGTCACCCACTCGGTGCTACTTTCTTGTCTACCCCATACCTTGTCAAACCATTGCCTAGTGAACTTGCACGATGTCTCTCTTCTAAGGTACATGATGTAGCAATTACCCCATGTGATCCTCTGCTGTTGATTCTTCAGTTTACTGGGTCACTCTATTCTGTAGTTATCGTCTGATATGCTGAGCATTCTCATTAAGAGCAGTGCTGTTTGCAAGGTCACTCACCTGTGAGTGTTCCCACTGATCCTTCCTGATTAAAACACGGAAGAACAGGAAGCACAGAACTGAGCACCCTGCAATGTCGTTTCCTTGATGCCGCTCCTTTTTGTCAATAATTACTCATAGATGTTTTATAGTGTAGGATCCCTGTATCTAATGAATGATGGTGTTATTTCTATTTTGATACACGTACCCATGTCAAGTGAGACTAAAGAAAAGTCTTTGCAGTTGTGAAGATAATGTCTCTGATTTCCGTAAATTTCTCCAACTTATCACTAAAGGAAGTTTCTTCTAACTGGGACCAAAGACTTATTCAGTTGGAAAAGCCATAGCTTCATTAAGGGAGGAGGCGCTCCTTGATTCTCATTCCAAGGCAGGTTGGCTCCACGCATGCATCCTTTTGTCTTTCTCCAAGGGAGAATGAGTTGCTCACCTTAGCGACGTATCCTGAGCCCATGATATTTACTGGGCTAGGTTTTGGTAGTAGCGTGGATTATTCCACTTAAAAGGTGGAAACTCAGACCCCACGCTCCTCCCTGGCACTCCCTGTGTTCACAAAAGATCAGACCTAGTCAGGACTACCTCCTCAAGGCAATTCCAGGTGGCTTTTGTTTCCTCCCTTTTTCTTCCCCTTCAGCTTTCAGCCTTCAGTCTTCTACCATCAAAGGTATCAGCAGAGCCATCTTTCCTTCTCAGAGCCTCTGGGCACACCTGGGATTGCTGGTCCTAAAATTTATATGAAAGGGGGAAATAGTAGCTCTTTGGATTCAGATCAACTACATGCTCCAGGATACCTTTACCAAAGAGACCTTGTGTTGAGGCTTTGGATGCTGGTTTAGGTAATAATAAAATGGCACTGTGATTCCAATTTTTTAAAAAATTGTTCCTGTGTGTATACTATCCTAGGGGCTGTCCATAGTGAAGAAAGATCAAGGCAAATTATAAATGCCTTAGGGTCCTTAATTGTAAACAAACTTCCCTTTAATGTTCAATATTGATACCCCAGTAGGTGCTGAGTGGATACTGTCATTGAGAAACAATTTTCAGATAAGGAGATGGTGTGAGAAAGTTTATCTGGCATAGTCCATTTGTCTCATTTTAGCAAGGAAAAAAAAATATTTTACAGTGAAACAGGCTTTTTCAGGAGTTTAATGTATCCCTTAGTTGAATAAACAAGGATTTAGTTCTGGTTAAGTACGGGAATTTCTTGGGAAAACATTTTTTATGATGGTGGTGGTTTTTCCTAGGGAGAATTTTAAAGTTTTTGTTTGTTTGTTTATTTTCAAAATGCTCATTTTCTATTCAGGGGCAGAGAAGCAGGAAACTCAGCAAACACAGAGGGGCTTTGTCAGATCTGTGGCTGTGTACTGGGCTGGCTATGGAGGTGGAGCCCAGCAGAAGGAGATGATACAAGGGGTGTTGGGGGTGGGGAGCGGCGACGGGCACTGCTCCTCCTTTTCCCTTTCTAAGTCTGCCTTTGCCCGCCCTCCCCTTCCTTTCTCTCGAGTAGATTTCATGATGCATCACACTCTGGTTCATCTCTTACTGTCCTGAAGAATCCTTCATCTCCTTTTCTCTACTAATCCTATTGCCAAGATTTGCCCTTGCCTGCTCTCTTTCTAAAGTCTGTTCCCTGGAGACCTCCTCTACTCCCATCCAGGATGAATCCGTGTTCCATAGACAGCTTTGCATTTGCTTGTGTCATTTTCTTTCTTTCTTTCTTTTTCTTCTTTTATTTTAGGGCTGCACCCACAGCATGTGAAAGTTCCCGGGCTAGGGTTCAAATGGCAGCTACAGCTGCGGGCGTACACCACAGCCACAGCAACATAGTATCCAAGCAGCATCCACAGCCTATACTACAGCTCACAGCAACGCCAGATCCCCGACCCACTGAGCAAGGCCAGGGATTGAGCCCACATCCTCATGGATACTAGTCAGATTCTTTCCCTGTGCACCACAACAGGGAACTCCTGTTTGTGTCATTTTCAATTCTTTTCATCAAAGTCAGTGTACAGATTTTTCACCTCCAGGTAAAGTTATTCCTAAGTATTTTATCTCTTTTGATAGTATTGTGAATGGATAGTCGCCTTTATTTCTTTTTCATATTTTTTGCTCTCAGTGTATAGAAATGCAACTGATTTCTGTATGCTAATTTTGTACCCTGCAATTTTGCTTAATTTATTGATTAGTCTATGGTGTTTCTGATAGAGTCTTTGGAATTTTCTATATAGAAGGTCATATCACTTATTCACAAAGATAACTTTACTCCTTCCTTTCCATTTTGGATGCCTTTTATTTCTTTTTCTTGCCTGATTGCTCTGTCTAGGACTTCTACTACTGTGTTGCCCAAGATTGGTGAAAGCGGCACCCTTGTCTTGTTCCTTATCTTATAGGAAAAGCTTTCAGCTTATCACTGTTGAGTATGATATCAGCTATAGATTTGTCATACATGGCCTTTATTGTGTTGAGTTATGCTCTTTCTATACCCAATTTGCTGAGCATTTTATCAGGAAAGGGTGTTATATTTTGTTAAATACTTTTTCTCCATATATTGAGGTAATTGTATGATTTTTATTTTCAGTCTATTAATTTACTGATTTATATATGTTAAACATCCTTGCATCCAAGGAATAAATCCCGCTTGATCACAATGTGTGATCTTTTTAATGTGCTGTTGAATCCAGTTTGCTAGTACTTTGTTGAAAGTTCCCAGATCTATTTTTGCTAGGGATATTACTCTGTAGTTTTCTTTTCTTATTTTTTGAAAACTAGAGTTCTCACTGTGGGAGAAGAAAGATATATATACATAGAAAGATGCAAGTTTATTAAGAACCCAGTGGTGTTACATTAACATTCCAAGTATCAGTATGAACTTATGATTCAGTATGTACATGTGATATATATATATATATATATGCACATAAACATATAAAGTATGTATCCATTATTAACATATATGTGTAATTTGTTTTTTCCTCACTGGGTCACTGAAAATGTCTAAAAGGAAAGACACTTTAGTAAAGATAAACAACCCTAGCATCCAGACCTTTGTTTCTGAATACCAGTTCCCATTATCTACAGCTTATTTGGGGACTGGAACAGGGAAGGGAAAAGAAAAACTTAGAAAATCTTGTGCTAGAAAGTAAGGAAGTGCATAAAAAACGATACAGTCATTTCAAAGGAAATAAGGAGCTAGTTTAACAGGGCTCCCACATGTCAATTAAAGGACAATTTTAGAAATAACATTTTAAATTAAGCTAATTTCTTGAGATTTATGACAATAAAAACATCAATCAAAAACAATGTTTGCACAGAACAGCGAGAGGATCCTATGCACTATATAGAACTGTTTTTTTGTTTTTTGTTTTTTGGGTTTTTTTCCAGAAACCAAAAGTTCGTTTTAAGTGTCATTGGAAAATCACTCTCTAATCCCAGAGACAAACAGCCTTAGTTCATCTCTTGAAATGTGACCAAGGCTAATCAAGTCCTGGTCAGTCACCTTAAAGATGATGCCCCACCCCACCCTCTGATGTAATGATACTGATTTATCACCAATCCTTGGTGAGACTTTAATCTTTTAACCTCTGTTTCTGTGTTCCTGCTTCCCCCAGTATGGAAACTTCTCCCTGTTTCTTATTCATCACTCAAAGGATCAGTTTGAAAACAACCTCCTCCACTCTACCCACTCTATTCAAATTTATGTAATGACTTCCTCCTGTGTGTTCCTACACAGCTATGCACACACCTCTGTTCTCTTTATACCATGTGTGTTCTTTTCATAGCGCTATCCTTCGGTAGCTTCTAAACTGTTTTAGGAGAGGGACCATGCTTTATTAATATTTACAGGCACTAACTTTCACTCCTCCCATTACCTTTATCAGCTGGTTCATTGCTTTGCATACAGTGAACGTACAAAAATTGTTATTGATTGTTGACTTAATCTGAGTAACTTAAGTGAACAAAGAGTCTAAACTGTTCCTAGTGTGTGCACATCCAATTGAAACTCAAGATGAAATTCAGTAATTTTAACAGGAATAAATGAATCAATGTAAAATCCAGGAGAGAGAAAACAGGGGAAAACATCTATTAAGTGTATTCCTTGTGCCACATAGTTTCATAAGAATTGCCTTAATAGATCGGAGATGCTGGGGCAGGCTAAGTGATAACTCAATGGACTGCAAGTGACATGGCTGGGATGTGAGTCCAGGCCAGTCTGACCTAGAGCCCATGATCTTTCACTATCCTAGGCTGTCCACACAGTAGCTCATTTAGAAAAGAACTTAGGGGTATAGTAGACTGAATCTTAAGAGTAGGAATTAATGATATAAGTTAATTTAGGTGTATTAATAACAGGGTAAAATCCATATCAAAGGAGGAGAGAATCCCATTGCACATTCAGGCTGCTTAGTGCTGGTTGGACCATGTTTCAAGCACTGTACCCATGCTGCCCTCTAACAGTATTTGCCAAGTGAAATGTGTCTGAAGAAGGGATCTGGAAAGGGATGGATCTCAAAATGATGATATACAAGGAACAGTTAAAAGTTTGATGCCATAGAGGATTAGAATAAGAGAATACCAAGGAGCTACATTCACCGTTGGAAGGAAAAACCAGGACTGCAACAAAGAAGAAATAAAGAGAGGCTCAATATTGAGACCTCTTTTGCTTCTTTCAGATTTCTTTTTTCCAGCTATCTCTTAACATAGTTTAAATACAGGAGGGGTGACAATCTTGAATGTGGATGGAAAGGGAGAAGCCTGAATCAAGAAGGAATTACAATGCTTGACCTCCAGGGAAAAGTGACTATGTGATGAAAATGCTGAAAAAATTAACTTAGTGTATATAATATTATGTATTCCCAGTTCCCAGAACCAAGCTTAATAGAAGGAGAAATAGATAAGGGGAATATTTGAAAACATTAACAGAAATTTTCTCTCGTGTCTCCACACATCGCCATCCCCCATGAAGTCCATCCCCAGCTATGGCATCTAAAGTACACTGTGTTGCAGTTCCCAGGTGGCATAGCCTTGTCATTGCTACTTCTGTGGCTCGGCTGGCTGCCGTGGTGTGGATTCAGTCCCTGCCCCCAGGAACTTCCACATGCTGCAGGCTCAGCGGAAGGAAGAAAGAAAGGAAGGAAGGAAGGAGGAAGGAAGTAAAAAGAAAGAAAGAAAGGAAGAAAGAAAGGGAAAGGAAAGGAAAGAAAGGGAAAGGAAAGGAAAAAGAAGCCCCCCTTTTTTTTCCAAGAAAGAAAAAGAAAGAAAGAAAGGAAAGGAAAAAGAAGCCCCCCCTTTTTTTTCCACTTAGCTCGTTTACCAGCATACACAACATTAGGTAGAACCTAAGGAAACTTATTTTCTACCATCCAGTGAAACAGTAGTTCAAACTAGAAAATAAATTATCATCGTAAAATTATGATACTACTTTTCATGCACACCTGAGGCTGTAGACTGAAAGTCACACTACATCTAGTTTATTCATACTGTAAGCTAGTGATTGTAAAAATTAATCTTTAGAAATATAGTAAATGTCTGAACACTTCTAGCAAGTCATGAAACTTATGTTGGCTCTTCCTTTCTTTGATGAAAGAAATTATCCTGCATTTGGCACGGCACCAAAGATATGCCTAATGTTTCTAGTATGATAACTTATTATACCAGCAGTGATACCTATTGTCTCTTGCACACCTTTGGAAAGTACTTCAATAAGAAGTTTCATTTCCTCACCTTCTTTTGCAAGTCTTCCCTTTCTTTTCAATTCTTTCATTAGTGTTACTTACCTTTATTTCTTGGTGTGACTATGCAGACATTCTTAGGTTCAACCCACAAGAAAACTGTTGGTTGTAGAAGAAAATACCTTGTGGTGTTGTGATATCTTAATGCAGATAATGTGTCTAGGTGCCATTAGAGAATGTCCATTTCAATGGTCATATAATGCCACCTCTGTCACGTCTTAAGGGCTCAGAATACTTCCTTTTGGGTATGTAGACCTTGAATAATACCATTCAGCCTTGGCATTTTGCAACCCATTAATAATCCGTGGTAGTTTTGACTGACCTGGATCTTTGTTTTATATTTTGTATTAGTTTTACTGTAATAATGGGTAGATTGATATAATAATGATATAACTCCCATTAACATTCTGAAGCATGTAATAGTTTAAAATAGTCGTATAATCTGCAGACTAAAGGACTACTTAGACTAACAAGTCTTTTTTTTTTTAACAGAGAGAGTGCTATCATAATAATTTACTAATCTTGTGGATTTTATAGAGAGAAGCAACTACTTTTCTAAAGTTTTTAATGAGTACTGTCTGCCATGAGAGGGGTGGGTTTCCATAATGTTTTCTTCTAAAATGTTTATGAAGGAAAAAGCAGAAGAAAGAAGAAAGCTTGAGAGAGCCGTTCAAAGCAACCAAAGGGACGTCATTACAAGAGAACGTGTCACTCGTTTATTCAAAAGCTTTGGCAAGAGGTGATAATTACTAAGATATTCTGTTAAACACAGAGAGGCGGGCATGCACTGAAGTTCAAACCCAACCTGAAACATGGGGTAGAACAGCATCCTTCTCTGGCTCCCAGCAACTCAGTTGCACAAGGGGCAAGCCATCATGAATAAGCAATGAGAGTTCTTTGGATGGAAAATAAAAGATTTTATGGACTATCTGTTTCAGTTCCCTGGAGGTGAGGGTACAAGTAGGAAAATGAAAAGTTGCAGGATACATCCTGAGATGTCTTTTAAGTCATAGAAAACCATTATGTCATTTGAAAACTTATCAGATAAACATTTATATGGTTACAAAGAAAAAATATGTAAGTTTACTTTATGCCGCAGGAACCACAAATAGATTGCATAGCTTATGTCCAGGGAAATTTATGCATTAGACTCATGTAAAAAGTCAGAAGCATCTCAATGTTAGCACAATCAAAGCTACTCAATTTATTTTCCTTCCTGAAATTCTACTCAATTTTTTTTGAAGTCATGGTAAGCAGTATGGCAAACAGGTAGAATCGAGAGTCTCTTCCTTTAAACGACCTTATTCCCTTAACTTTAAAGAGAACCTGCCACAATATATAGCATTTCATTTTTTTTCTTTTATAAAGCTTGTCTTTCCCACTGACTCCAAGTGCCAAAAGTGTAAGGATACATTTTATATACGGTTGTATGATGGGTACCCAATAGAGTTCTAGCATATGGCAGGTGTTCAAAGACTAATTGTGTGCAATTGATTTAGTTTGAATATTTAATTCCTACTCTTTCTTCCAAATGTTTGTATCCTCTTCCAACGTGAGGATTCTTAAATGCCCTTTGACACTTTCTGTCCGCAGTTAAAGACACCCCACTCATGGAGTTTCTGTTGTGGCTCAGTGGTAATGAACCTGACTGGTATCCATGAGGGTGCAAATTCAATCCCTGTCCTCACTCAGTGAGTTAAGGATCTGGCAATGCCATGAGCTGTGGCATAGGTCATAGATATGGCTCGGATCTGGCATTGCTGTGGCTGTGGCATAGGCTGACAGCTACAGCTCTGATTTGACCCCTAGCCTGAGAACCTCCGCATGCCATGGGTGTGGCCCTAAAAAGACACCTCACTCCTTTCTTTTCATTCCTGTGAAGAAATCCTGGCATAATACCTTTGTTGACCCGTTTAAATACTCTTACCAGAAAAAAAGCTGAATAAATTAGGTAAATGTTGTCTCTCCCCCCCACCCCACCCCCAGTGTTACTGGAATGGTACTGAAATATCCACCAGTAACTTTAACGGAGTTTTCTGAAAGGGAATTTAAGATTTAAAAGAAAACACAGCAAGCATCATTGATAGTTTCATGTGCAAGTCAACATTTTCTGTGCCCATCAAACTTCAACCTACACGAATTCCTCACTCTGCCCACGTGACTGAGGGCTGGACAGGGGAATCCTGAATCATCTTTCCCAGAGCTCAAGTTCCGGGCCTTCCTCCAGAGTTTTTCACACTGCAAACGGAGAGGTTCTCATATCTGTGACACATGTCTGCTTGCTCCCAGGTTCATTTTAAACCTTCCCCTCATTCCTCGGACCTCTATGAATGGAGAAGAGGAAAGAAAGAATGAGTGTCCTTGATGCCTTTGATATTCACTTTACTCTTCTGCTCTAAAAGCCATGTTGTTCCTCTTTCCTCTCTGAGATCTTTTGGGCCACGTGCTCTGTCTCTGACTTTCCTCTGACGGCCAGGGCCTCTGCCAGTCATCTCAGGTCTGCTTCTGGTCGGTCCTGGATCAGCTATTCCCACTGTTCTCACCTGCAACCCATCCTGTGTACATGGAACCTGCCTTTTCGAGCCTACATCTCTGCCCCTGATTGAATGAAGGCAGAAGCCCTGTGTAGGTGTCCAGCCTTTAGAGATCTGCCAGTGGCTGTCTTCTGTGGCTATCTCTGGTCTTGAACACTTGCCTTCCTGAAGTGAAATTCTTCCTCTTCCTTGGTCTTGACTGTGCAGCTCCATCTAGGTCATCGAATACAGGCAGTCAAGTTCATGGTTCTGGTCTTAACTCCTGCCAAGTGAAGCTCTCTTCAAACTTGTGTCTTTTTTTTTGCTTTTTAGGGCCAAACCAAAGGCATATGGAGTTCTCAGGCTAGGGGTCAAATCAGAGCTACAGCTGCCGGCCTACACCACAACCACAACAACATGGGATCTGAGCCATGTCTGCAACCTACACCACAGCTCACAGCTCACAGCTCACAGCAATGCCGGATCCTTAACCCACTGAGCGAGACCAGGGATCGAAGCCTCAACCTCATGGATCCTAGTTGGGTTTGTTAACCACTGAGCCACAAGGGAACTCCCTCCTCAAACTCTTTTTGGCAATATCCTCAAAAAGCAAAGCGCAGTGGTAGTCCAACCAGCCTTTTTGATCAACAGTCCCAATTCTGAAATTACATATCTGCTCAATAGTATGGGTGAATTCCTTCTCTTTCTTCAACATCTACTCTTCTTCTCTTTCTTTCTGGAAGATTTACCCTGATTCATTAGAAGTGGTTTGAGAAATCCCAAAGTCAAGTAAAGAAGGTACAAGCTGGGAAAAGATGGGGGTCTACCAGTGCGAAAGGGAAAATTAAGGAGGGAGATGGAGTTCCCATCATGGCTCAGCGGTTAGCTAACACAACTAGCACCCGTGAGGACTTGGGTTCGATCCTTGGCCTCGCTTAAAGGTCTGGCATTTCCGTACGCGGTGGTGTAGGTTGCAGACTCAGCGTGGATTCCACGTTGCCCTGGTGCTCCAATTGGACCCCTAGCCTGGAGACCTCCATATGTCACAGGTGTGGGCCTAAAAAAAAAGACAAAAAGACAAAAATAAATAAATAAATAAAAAGAAGAAGAAGAAGGAAGGAAGGAGATGGAGAGGAGGCAGATGAGAGAGGGCCAGCTGGTCTGGGCAGTCTGTCTGAAGAGGTGTGCACCAGCTGCTCTCGTTCTAAAGAGATGGATGTGATGGCCAGACTCCCTCTTGGCTTCTCCACTTGGATCTTGTAGTTGTGTTTCTGAGAAGAGGTGGAGACTGTGCTGCAGAAGCTGCCCAGATCACTGCAGTCAGCAGTTTGGGGCCAGCTGCCATGGCCAGGGAGCAGCTGCCTCCATTACGGCCACTGACAAAGGGACAGCTAGTCTGTTGGAATCACTCACTCCTGGAGGAGCGGACAGTGCCCACAGATAGAGTGGATAGCGTGGACCCGAACTTAACTGTGACAGGTTTCCAAGCTGCATTCGTGGGGAAACAGGCCAATTTTGGCCACTGTGTCTGTTTCACATTTGCCTCCTGATTTAACAGCGCCCTCACCCCATTCCCTGCAAATACTCTGTGCGGACAGCACACCAGACTCGCAAATTCCCAGAGGGTACGTTTTCCAAGGTAGAGGTCTAGGCTGCACTCCCACTGTCCTTCTGTCTCATTTTCATCATCAGGAAAATGGAAAATCAAGAAAGACAAAAATGCAAGCCTGTTGGCTGTCTGATTTATTTAACTAAGTATTCATTTGTTTTAAGTTTAAACATTTTTCCTAGTTATAAGAGTAATATCCGAAAGAATTTTGGAATGCCGAAAAAGGTAAAGAAAAAACCCTCAAATGTGATTTCATGCCAGTCTTTACATAAAATATAAGATATATTTATTTAACATATAACAAAGTACATAATACAATTCTAATACATGTTATTATATAATATAGTCTGCCACATCATGCATAAAATATTACAATGTAGTATGTAGCACTCAATTTAAAAACATGTAACATCAGGTAGCATTACCTTAAATCTGTGATATATATTTAGCCTCAATGTAACGTTTTCTTCAATGAGAATAACTTTTACAATCAATATTTAGAAGAAATTGATGATGTACCTTAGGTAAGAAGATATGAGTTCCATGGGTCTATTAGAGTTTTTACAAAAATATCGCATCCTTGAATAAAGTTTTTGCAGCTTTAAGTTGATCAGTAACTGTCCCAGGCCAGTAACCTCCTTCTACCTCGTGAATTTCATAGTTGCCTTGTAATCCGTTATATGGATTTATTATGGTTTATTTAACCTATCTCTGCTTAAGATCATTCTAATGTTTATCAGACCATATGGCTTTAGGCCTTTAGAGAGTTGCAGGAGACAAAGGCAATCTGCTTACCTCTGCAGCCCAGGGAATGTGAACGGGCCCCTCGGAGGACATTACCTTTGAAAGAAGGCATTTGTGCGTGGGCAGTTTCCATAACGACCAACATATGGAGGAGCATGGGCCACCAACCCATTTCCACCCATTTTCTTTTTCAGGAAATTCGTGTGACTACACCCATTCAGGAAAAGGAGAGGTTCAGCTCTTTTAGTGACCCACTCCTTCTCGGACGTGAGCCCTTTTCGGCTAAAACTTTGCAGGCTGCTGTACTGGTTCATTAAGAGAGGCATGTTCCCTTTGACACTCAGAACTCCTAGACGATTTCTTCCACCGCAGGCTGAGGGTGGCCACGGGTCCCAACAGACTCAAAACACCCGAGACCATGACAGAGCAGCCGGGAGGGCCAAGGGAAACAAGGAGAGAGAAAAGCAAAAAGGAGACAAATGGCAGGGTTATCTAAATAAGTTGATGGAATCAGCAAAATGACTTATATTCTGGTTGATGTGCTTTGTTTTGCTGCTTTGAGGGAGGGGAGTAACTTTTGCAACACCAATTGTTAATATTTAGTATGTCATTTTCTAACTTTATGAAATGTCTGCCAAGCGTAGCCTGGGGACTAGGCAATCCCAAATTGTTGCTACTGGGCAGGGGCTTTGGGAATGGGGGAAAAGACAGGGAGTTTCTGGCTACATCTTTTATATCTGAGAAATCAACGCTGCATGTCATCTGCAGTATCAGTTTGCTAGATTATTAGCTTTGCTTGAAGGGAGAGAGAGTCAAAAGTACTTGGCTTTCCTCATCCTTAACAAGGCAATTGATGTCTTTATAAAAGTAAAAATTATGTGTGATATTTAGCTTTTATATTTTTTTTTTTTTTAGTTTGGTTGACACTGGCAGCCGACTAAATAAAATGTACCGTAGATGTTTAATTAATTAATTAATTAATTTTGGGGTATTTTTTCCTTTTTAAGGCTGCACCTGGAGCATATGGAAGTTCCCAAACTAGGGGTCTAATCGGAGTTGTAGCCTCTGGCCTATGCTGGAGCCACAGCGATGCCAGATCTGAGCCACCTCTGTGACCCACACCACGGCTCACAGCAACGCCGGATCCTTAACCCACTGAACGAGGCCAGGGATCGAACCCACAACCTCCTGGTTCCTAGTTGGATTTGTTTTCCCTGTGCCACAATGAGCAGTCCATCCGGAGATGTTTAGAAACTGGTCAATCTCATCAGCATGGGGTGGTATGATTTAGGAACTGACAACTATAGCATGAGCAGTGGTTTGCTTTTCAGATTAATATTACCAAAAAAGCCAGAGCTAATGCTTTTCCACATGGGATTATAAATGGTGTAGCTGGAGATAAGCAGAACACTCACATCAGTTTCAGTAATATTAGATGTCCTCTTCCCAAAGTCTTCTGTACAGAATTTACTGGAAACTTTATTTAGTTTTGGTTAGATCAAACCAGCATTCATCACAGTCTAAGTCATTTGGATTAATGTTAATTACGGCTACCAAATATTCTTGAACTATTGATATAATATTAAAATTGAGAAACTAATCATATGGTCAGTAAGTAGCATCTATCAGTATTGAAATGCCTCCTTAATTAGTAAATAGATCACTTCAATGATTGTAAATCAATTCAGAATGATTCATCACTAACTGTATTATAAAATTATTTTTTTCTTGTCTCTTTAGGGCTGAAGCATATGGAAGTTCCCAGGCTAGGGGTCAGACTGAAGCTGCAGCTTCAGACCTACACCACAGCCGTGGCAATGCCAGATCTGAGCTGCATCTTCGACCTACCCCACAACTCACTGCAATGCTGGATCCTTAACCCACTGAGCAAGGCCAGGGATCGAACCCACATGCTCATAGATACTAGTCAGGTTCGTTACCACTGAGCCACGGCAGGAAGTCCCTATAAAATAATATTTTGAATTGGAACATGGTTGGCACTTATGCTTCTTACTAGGGAATTTCAAAGTGACTTCCTTTCCTTCTATATTTTATCATTGACAATTATGTTAACATTGAGGAGCAAAGCAGAGATGGACATCGTTAATTAAGACAGTTACAATGAGCTATGCTACGTTGTGTTGCCTATTCATACCGTAAGAGAGCATACTGTGTTTTGACTATTAACACTCTATTATAACAAGAAATATCCTTATATAATATTAAAATACGTATTATTCAATCCTGACTCTTAGCTCAGCTTGCTTAATAAATTACCCTTAGATGTCCTGCAATCTGTGATCTTATTAGATTTTTTTCTTTTGATTCCCTCTCTCTCTCTTTCCTTAATGCCGCAAATGGATCTTTTCAATTTTGTAAGAACTATGAGATTTGAATTCCCAGAGAGACTGATATATTTTTCTAGTCCAACTCCCTTGATAAAGAAATGAGGAAATTGAGAGCAGAGAGTGAAAAGACTTTGTTGGAACCACATGGCTAATTAGTGATGAAACATGAGCTGGAATTCATGTTCTCAACTCCCAGCTCAGTGTTCTTTCCATATTCAATTTTGTTTAGGTTTCTTTTCAGTCTAAAGTCATGTTTATATCAAAATTATCATATCTGCGAATATTTACTTTTAAAATATTGGTGCAAATGAAATTCATCCTTCTTTGTTATCTCTTCTTTCATCTCCAGGTCACTAAATTGTGGGTTCTAACATTTGTTACATTGTCACACACATTTTGTGGAGTTTAGGCACTAATTCATCAAGGAATGGGGAAGGATCTGTGTATTTAAAATGAGGACCAGGTGGGATATTAAATCTTCGTGGATACCAATGAGACACAATTAAGGACAAGGTCTGGGCCCCTGGTGCCTTGACGGGGGGAAACTTGGAAACTGATCTCACTGAGAAGACATTGAATTAATTTAGAAAAATTGGAAGTGATTTGTTACCTAGAATTGATTGAATCTGGCTATATATTAAAGTAGGGCCCAAGATGCACATTCACTTGCCTACAGAAAAATGAAGAAAGTTACATGTCTTATGCTCTTGAGCTTTACAGAGCCTGGTGTTTGTTTGCAAGCCTACTGTGCTTCCATTTGTCTGTATTGTAATGATCTTCTTACACGTTTGTCTCTCTTACCAGACTATAAACACCTATGTATTAGTGTTGGTCATTTTGGTATTTCCAAACCCTTGCTACATTAGAGATGATGCAGGGCTGTTTCTCTGTTAGATTGATTGCAGAAACATCCCCAGCGACCCCTCACCCTGTAGCCGTGCTCCTTGCTAGGTAACTTTATAGCTCTTCTCATTGGGATGGAGAGTTTCTTCTTCCACCTTTTGAACGTGGAGCGTCTTTTCATTTGCTTTGCCCAGTGGAGGGTGATGAGAGTGACAGCATTCTAGTTCTGAGCCTTCACCTAACGACGTCTTCTGCACCTCTGCTCACTCCCTTGGAACCCTGTCAGCACCCCAATTAATGAGACTGGTTGATCTGCTGGATGCTAAGAGGCCACAAAGAGGACAATTCTTTTGCCCCAGCTGACACTATTCAAAACCAGCCTATGTCCAGCCAACATCCAAAATGAAAAGAAATCCAGGTGCAATCAGCAGAGACATTAGTCCAGTTCAAAGCTTTATGTAGATTCATAAAGAGGCTCAGCTGAGACCTCACTGAACGGAACCACCCATAATACTCATGAGCAAGATCCAGAAACTCATGAGCAAGAATATATGCTTATTGTTTTAAGCCACTGAGTTTGGGGGAGATTTGTACATGGCATTATTATAGCAATAGGTAATTGATGTCTTTTCTAAAATAAAGTTGATCAATTGCTCAAAAATAATTAAGTAATGACTTTAACAAGAAAGTGGTGAAACAGTATTTATTCCTGGGCTCAGAGCTTTTGGTTTCTATGGCTCCTTTCATTTTCCCCCCTAATGTTTCACTGAGCATCAGTGTATAAAGAGCAAGGTCCTGAAAGGGATGTTATTCACATTTGCTTCTTTCTAGAGGTGTGACCTTAGACAAGTCATTTAATCACAGCTTCGCTTTCCTCTTTTATAGAATAGAGATAATGATCCTACCTTGTCGACCTCATAGAATTATTGTATTGAATGAGAAAATATTTTGGACAGTGTTTTGAAAGCTATTGCATGCCCTTCACACACTGAATTGAGAAACCCAGCTGCCAGCTGCTTTGGGGAAGGGTGAGAGGAGGCTGAGAGAATGACAGAGGAGTGGGAGAAACAGGAAGATTGATAACCCTGGAGACACCTAGGGTCAAATGGTAACTGTGAAACTACGTCCATGCCTCACTCCCCACTAGTGTTATCAAGTTTGGTGATGGATTTTCTTTTCTTGACAAATTGCCATTGCAGGTTATTTCCTAGATGATATTTCCACAAATGGAAAATCATTCTCCATTGCCTGAATGGCACTAAAGAAAGTTATTATTTCACATCTGATTCCATAGAGCTTGCATTTAGATTTACCAGCAAGAGGGTTAATAAAAACAGAACTGGAGCCAATAGCAATTGAAAAATGTCACTTCTCTATCTGGCTACAATGTGTCACCGTATAGGTTGCATCCTCTGATGATAAAACATAATTTACTGCATCAAAAAGTAAATCTGAAACCCATTTCTGCATTCCCCATAACATGAGACTTGTTTAAGAAGATTTTCTATTGGCTTTGAAAAAGAAGAGAAGCAGTGAGAGAAAATTGTAAAATGAACATGTATTTGAACATATATTTTTCGGATCCTGGTGTTTGTTTTAACACCAGGCCTTTTAACAACATGGCCTTTTAACATTTATGTGAAAAGAACTAGTTATATGGTTAAAATTGCCTTGCCTGCTGATTTATAAGGTGACTTATCTATAAAAATATTGAAATAAATTTTCAATTTATTTGAAGAAAACAGATTATTAATACACAGCGTTACGTTTGCTTAGCCTATGTTGTTAGATGCCTCTGGTTCTCCGCTTACTGAATCAGAAGAAAAGACGTTTCATAGCAGTTATTTCCTCTCCATAAAATTTTGATGCAAATAAAATAACCTGTTCAAAACAAAAAGATTTGGGATTCTCTTTTAACAACTGTTTTAGGAATACGCACATTTGATATGGCATTTCGAAATGCAAAAGTAACTAGGAGAAATTCATTAACTAGGAGACATTCAATAATCGCATTTTTGACCTTAGGTGGTCAAGTGGCACTAATGAAGGGTTTGCAGGGTGTCACTTCTTTTAGGGGCAGGACAATAGCCAAAGCTGGAACTCATTCATTCATTCATTCACCCATGAACATGCATGTCCTCAAAAATGCTTATTTCACACCGAATGTTAGGCACAGCGCTAAAGATGTCTTAAGACATTTATGTTCTGCCTCATTTTATAACATTTATATAAGATGGCTTTCCTCCTACATTATAACATCTCTTTTCTCCTTGTCCTCATCATCCTCTACCATCTTCTGCTTCAGCACCATCATATCTTTCATTGATTTTTTTTTTTTTTTTTTTTTTTTTTTTTAGGGCTGCACCTGCAGCATACGGAAGGAAGTTCCCAGGGTAGGGGTTGAATGGGAGCTACAACTGTGGCCTACGCCACAGCCACAGCAACGCCAGATCCGAGCCACATCTGCGACCTACACCACAGCTCACAGCAACGAGGTATCCTTAACCCACTGAACGAGGCCAGGGATTGAACCTGCATCCTCATGGATACTAGTTGAGTACATAACCCACTGAGCCACAACAGGAACTCCCATCTTTTATTGATCTTTATATCCTCTCAGTGCTTAGCCATAGTAGGTAGTTGATAAAAGTTTTCTCAATTACTATTAATTTTAAAATAGCATTATTTTCTTGTGAGAAGGTCAAGTGCTATGTTATTTGCTTTAGACACAATATTAAATTATCCCAACAAACCTATGCAATAGCTACTACCATCAGTCCCAGTTTATAGATAGGAAATTATAAGCTTGGACGTTTAACTTACTGGTTCAAAGTCACACAGATCGTCAGGTGGTGAGTTCTACCTCACTCAAGGGTGCTGAGGAAAAAGGATATAACTTCTATTTATGCTTTTTACTTAAAAAATAAAATTTTCTTAACGTTTAATAAATATAATAATAGTAGATATCTATCACCTATTTATTTATAGTTTTTATTTCAAAAATAAATTTACTGGTGAAAGTAAACCCATTTTTTTTTTAATCTGCTGCTGTGAACCAGAGTTTTATAAACTGTGGATTATAACTCAACAGTGGCTAGAAAAATGCATTTAAAAGGTCTGGCCCAGGATTTTCTTTACTGCTATTGGATAAGGTAGAAAGGAATGTAAAGAAATGATGTGGGATGAAATGGACCAGAATAGAATAGAGAATAGTAATAAGATTCACATTTTTAATATTATTTTAAGACATTTTGTTTTAGGCATATCTACAGATGTGCTATTGTGATATAGTAAAGATCTATTTCTTACTGTGGGTAATAATAAAAGAAAGTTTGTAGTAAACAGCTATACTCTGTGAAGAGCTGTAAGCCCAGATCCTACAGGCATTTTATTTGGCCAAAAAAACACTTTAAAGTTGAAGTCCATTCCTTATGGCATACATTGCTTAGGTCCCATCCTCTCTTTGTTTCCTCTGGTTCAGTTTACACTCACATTTACCTGCTTAGTCCCTGTAAGCAACTGAGTTCTGGGACCCAGATCCTGACTCTCTCGTATCTACTCATTTCACTTCTCTCAATAATTGATTTTAACAGAACCATATGACAGATCCTCTGGCTAACAATCTAAATAGACACGGGAGACCTGGTTGTAAAGATGGGTTTATCCCAATCTAGTTGTTCCATCTTAGTGCCTGATATTACAAAGCCAACACATGAGAAGAAAAGCTACAGCATGAGACTGATAATAGCTACTATTTCTGAGAAACTGCTAAATGTCTGTCACTGTGCTATATAATTATTCCATCGATGTTAATCCTGAAAATGATCTCATGACATGGATATAATTAGTTATATTTATAGATGAGGAAATTGAGGCTGAAAGAGGTAAGTTACCCTGTTTAATATTATAGTTCTGTGGCAGAACCAGAAGTCAAGCCCAGATATGTCCAATGCACACTCTTTAGTTTCTCATCTAAAATTTAGGTGCATGACTAGATACTGTATTCTAAAAAATGGCAGGACATATTCTAATTTCAAGAGAGGAATGCAAAATTTATTTCACACTTTCTGTGACTCTTTTCTAAGGATAGATTCTTTTTACCTCTCACTGGGACTGTCAAATTATGTTCCCAGTAGTCTCTGACTTTCCCCCTTCCAATCCGACATAAACACTGATGATCTTCCTATAACACTTTATAGAAACATGCCGTGGCTGCCCTTTACCTAGACCACTTGTGATAGGCAGAATCATAGCTACCAAAGTTCTAAATCATCACCACCACCGCTACCATTGTCGCTGTCATCTATGTGTCCTTGTGGCTTTTTCTTTGTTGACCTTTATATCCTCTCAGTACCTGGCACGTAGTAGTCAATAAAAGTTTAATTATTATTAATTTAAAAATAATCGCAGGTCTATTAGTGCATAATCCATCTCCTAATAGAAACTCTTGTCCACCAAGAAACTCTTGTTTGCTCCAAGGTGGGCTCGTGAGCCTGTCTCCTTGGACTAAAAACTTCTTGAAGACTAGGATGCCCTGGTACTCCACTGAGTGGGCTTTGGATTTTGTAGATATTTGGCGCTCTTCATGGACTCAAAATGAAAATTAGTGTAATGATTATGTGCAGCACTGCGGCAAAATTAATAGACCACACACTTAGGGAGCTGAGAATACAAGAGAGAGGTTATTTACACTGCAGATGGTATTTTCTAAGACAAAATAAAAGAGCACTAACTGAATCAAAGTTTAGGTTATCTTATCTCCAGTTAAAATGAAATGCTTTCATCTTAAGCACCACTATGCCTTCTCTCTGCTGCGGCGGTAATTCCCTTCCTGAAACCCACAAAAGCCCAAATTCTTAAAGAGGATGCTAAAGCAGTGTGGTTTATGCAACAGTAACAACACGCTGTCTACACGACTCCTTTCACAACTTTCCTTAAGCGTGTCTTTTTTTTCTACACAACAGGTTTTTCTCATTAGCTCCATGTGTTGACTGTCAAGGTCGGATTCACAGTGGAATGGTGAGCGTCATTTAGCCAGAGGGCAAAGGTGCCAAAGCCTGGAAGTGCTCAGAAGTTCCTAGTAAACAGACATCCAGAATCAGAAGTGGGGGTGAGGGATGAGGGGGGGAGGCGATGGACAAACAATCTAAAAAGAAAGAAAAGAAAAAAAGGTAGCATCCCGTTAGAAAATTGTAAGGAGTCAAGAAAAAAAGATAAAAATCCTTTTAAACAAGATCCAGTTCCTTGAATTGGCTTAGGTGGGGAATAAGTGAGCCCATGTGGGGGAAGGTGGCACACAGGTAAAGATGACTACAGCTGCAGTTGGAAATGAGCGTCAATTCAGGCCCTCCTTATATTAAAAAAAAAAAAAAAAAAAAAAGGAAAATGTTACGTTTTCCTTTTTAATTGCATAGGAACATTAGCGTATGGAATTAGGTCATTTTGTTTAATCCCTTTGCTACCAATAGAGGAAAATAAATGCCACGTGAATAGAAGTTATTTCTTTTCCTGTCCTAGTCTTCCAGGGTGCGTTGCAAACACGTTTATGCACATATGCATCATGAATGATGTTGAACATAAAGTTAATTGACCTTAATGAACAGAACAGGCAAAAACAATCCTTCTGGAATTCCACTGCATGGAAGCACTCTTCAGAATGCCTCTTCAGAAAAAGCAACAGTGTTTTGGAGTATTTTTAGAGACTGCTACCTAGGCAGGATTTTCGGCAGAAATATGGGCGATAAAACACACACCGATGTCTTTGGGATTTGTGTGGATCCTTGGAGGTGATTAGGCCGGCTACTAGGATAATCTGTTTTGGGGACAGGGTATATTTGAAAGGTAAAATGAATGAAAGCAAAGGATTTCTCAGGAATCCTACCTACATTTTATTCTTGGTTTACACTCTTTCCAGCTGTGAAAGGCTCAGCCTAGGTAGCCCAGAGCCAGTGCTGTCACTCGGAGATGTGTGAATTTCGCCGAGCTCCAGCTGGGTGCTCTCAGGACTAATATAAGAGGCAATATGGTGCCTTTACCTGGCTGAAGACTTTTCAGAAGCATGAAATGTCACGTACCTGTTGTTGAAAGTCTGCTTATTCCTCTAATCTCATTGCTGTCTGAGTTTTATTGCACCAGGAGTTCTTATTTCTGTCTTCCATATAAGTAGGCTTTTAGTAAATGAACTGAGGGGGTGGGCAGCGTGGGGAACGAATGGAGAAAAGGATGGTGGGAAAGGAGAGCATTTTTCTCCCACCCCTTATGTTCTCCCAGCTGCTGGAAGCTATTAAGACCTTTGGACCTTGTTTATTAGCTGGGAGCTTTGAGATCTGCATCAGGGTTAGTGGGTGTTTTTATTTGATGTCTGCTGACTCACTTGTGTTTTGAAGCACACTCTGTGTCAATTCTCCAGTGTGATTTTTTCCAAATGAGAGGAAATTATATTTTTAAAGATAAAACTGGGTATTTCCATGAGCTTGATTTACCTCACTACCTGGCATGTACTGTGAGTCAGTGTTTAAATGTCAAGGAGAAGCAGTTAGCAAAACTGTTTCTCCTACTCCTTATTTTTAGGCTTGTTTTTCTGCCTTAGAAGACTTTTGGTAAGAAGCGTTGTTACGGAAGTATATATTGTAAACTTCAAAATAATTATTTCCTCTGCTTTGTCTTGGTGTATTTTAGTCCTTTGTATTTTAGAATGGGAAGAAAATAATATCATGACCTCTTTTTTTGGTAATAACGTATTTATTTATAAAAGAGGCAGTTTGGACTCCTGATTTTCATTATGCATTTTTTATTGAAGTATAGTTGATTTACAATATGATGTTAGTTTCAGGAATACAGCACACACACACACATATATATATAATGTACTATATTATATATGCTCTCTCTATATATATATGTATAATATATGTGTGTACCCTGTACAAAGCACTGTGCTAGCCACTGGAGTGATTGACAGATGAGATTCTTTGATTTCATAGATGTTATAGTTACTGAATATATATACATATTCATATAAATAACACATCACAGGGCTATGCAGTGCTGTACAGTTAACAGTTAAAAAGTAGAGAAGGCCGTGCATATTTAAAGTCAGTGCACCAGCCCCAGTTCTTTAATGCCATGTATGTCCCACACCTTACTGTTTTGAATGTTTATATTTGCATATTGCATACTGGCAGGTTTCACAAAGTGGGGCAGAAATCCTTCTAAGAATGCAAATTTAGTTCAACCATAAATAACACGCTGCTGGAGTGAATACAGGTTAAACATAAAAAGCAGAGTAACACTCAATCAAAAAGGAAACAAAATGACAGCCTGGAGATTATTTCCTGAATGAATTATAACTGGCCATTTAAAGACATATCAAAAGGTAGAGTTGGATCTGAGTATCATTCAACTTGATACGCCTTTTAGGGAGATAGAGACAAGGGATAAATTTGCTGGTCTGGCCTAATCTGCCCCTTCCTCTCTGAGAGCTCAGATGGTAGAATGGCAGGGTTATTAAAATAGGTACTGAGGAGTGTCTCTGAGAACCATGTAGTCAGTTGTTTTGAATGACCCTCTATAAATATTTTAAGATGCTGCCTGTTGAACTTTAACATACGCACAAGTGGGAGTTCCTATTGTGGCTCAGCAGAAACAGACCCGACCAGTACCCATGAGGACAGGGGTTCGATCCCTGGCCTCAAATAGTGGGTTAAGGATCCGGTGTTGCCGTGAGCTGTGGTGTAGATCGTAGACACGGCTCAGATCTGGAGTTGCTGTGGATGTGGTATAGGCCGGCAGCTGTAGCTTCAGTTGCACCCCCAGTCTGGAGACCTCCATGTGTTGTGCGTGTGGCCCTAAAATAAAAAACAAAAAACACATTCAAGTGATCCAGTGACATCATTAAAATGCTGATTCATATTCAGTAGATCTGGAGCATGGCTGGGGAATTTGCATTGCTATCAAAATTTCAGGTGATGCCGCTGCTCCTGGTCCCAAGACTACTCTCTGAGCAGTAAGAATCTGAAAGTACGGATGGCATCATTTCCAGTGGGCTTGGCCAGACGTATAAAGCTGCCAACCGATAGTGCTTTATCTAGTGAAAAATCAAAGCTCAGTGGTTTACATAGGACTAGAGGTCAGCAGTGAAAATTTAGGATTATTTTAGGGACATTAAAATCAGTAGACATAAAAATAAACTTTAAGTAGAAAGGGAAGTTCCTGGAAGAGAAAATATTAAATGGAATTTGAATAAACATACTATAGAGAATAAATATCAGGGAAATATGTTACAAAAGTGACATTACAAAGATTGGTAGATAGGCTTTGGAATATGACTTTAGGCCACAAATTAACTCACCTTTTCTGAACAGTGTTTGGGAGACTGAGTGCAGAGATAAAGTATTTATTAAACCATTTCTCTCCAGTAAGCAAATAATAAAATGTAAATTGGAATGCATATATTTAATGTCTCACTTATTAGTTGTAAAGTAAAACATAACTACCATCATTACATAGCATATCAAGTCCACAGAGACCTTCATTCCCGTTCCGTGAATTTGTCATTAGCTCACCAGAGACACAGTTCTTTTGCTTGTTTACTATGGTTAAGGTACATAACCCAAAATAGTGAGTAGCCATTTGAAGATCCACATGAGCCCAATTGGTGCCAAACTGAAAGATTGTTTTTAAATCAGAAATTCAAAGTTTTTAATATTGAAAAATGATCAATTGCTTTTACCTGCTCTTCAACTGATTCAATAAATATTAACTTGAGTTCTACTAAATTAATGCCAGGAGTTCTGCTAGTCACTGAACAGAAAGTTGTTCTAGAATCAGCGGCCACCCTCATGGGAAATTCTGTGCCTGACTCTCCCACCCTGATCTACTGCCCCATCCCTTCTGTCTCAAGACACATTCTCTGTGATCAGAGTTTCACACATATACACAAACCTGAGATGGTGTGGAGCTTGCCAAGAGATTCAAACCAAGTTATGCAAATAGAGTACAATCTGTAATACAGAATTTCTAGGAGTTCATTTGGAAAATGTCACTGATGTGATTGAAGGGTGCTATGAAGAAGAGAGTTAAGTCAATTTTCCCCAACTCCTGCGGTATTTTGAATGAACGTCTTTGGTTTTCATACATAGGCAATTTTTTAAGGCTCTTTGTGTGATTATCTACTTTGGAGGAGGAGGCAGGTTGTAATTCATCTTATGTCCTGAGATTTTCCCTTCACCCTATTAGGGTGAAATTTTCCTTCACGCTCACCCTACCCCGTACTCTTTCAACAAGGTCTTAAAAGGAAACAAGCCCGAAGGGTCTACTGATAGAAGGAGTGGCGGGGCTGGGGATCCCCATCAGAACTCAGATGATGAGCAGAGAACAAGCAAGGCATCCGGAAAATGGCATGGAACGGGGATGCAGCATGACCCTGCTGAGATGGTTTATCGTGTGCTTCCTTGTTTATTTCCTTGTCACACCAGTGCTAGGAGATCTGCCTCAGTAAAAGTGAAAAGAAGATTCTGGGGGCAGCTAGACTTGGCCATGGCGGTAGGTTTGACGTCTTCCCTCTTGAAGGGTCAGAAGCATGTCACTGTGGTAAAGGCTAAGAGAAGCCTGCTGTGAAGGAGGCGCTTCACTCCGATTCAACCAAAGTGTTCCAAATTTATTTGATTATTTATAACCACTGGCCACCCTGGTAGCAATATCTGGAACTTGTTCTGGGAAATACACTTTGCTAGCTTACCCTGCCCCCCTGGGAAAGTTTTCCTAAGGATAATGTCAGTAGAGAGATAAGTAGAACTGTGTGCATGTGTGTGTGTGTGTGTGTGTGTGTGTATATGTGTGTGTGTGTGTGTGTGTGTGTGTGTGTGAGAGAGAGAGAGAGAGAGAGAAAGAGGGAGAGAGATAGTTTCAGGGACTTGGTAACAGCTCATTTAAATATACAACCCTGCCTGATTTCTCCATGCTTTTAAACAATTCTATCTGTGTTTTGTTTAACTAGGAGATTGGCTAGTGAAAATGCTCTGATCAACATAGTTATTAATGCTACTAGACTAAAGACGAAGAAATTAGTAACATTGTCCAGACAAAAGGAAATGTTCCTCCAATGACAAAAGTAGAAAAGAAGCTTTCAAAATTGTTTTCTGTGAATTTTCATTTTTTGAAACATACTGTACAGTTCAGTTCATCATTAACATTGCCCCGAGTTATTTATGTTTAACTCATTACAATGAACTTGAAATGGAACCCCAGAGACAAGTCTATTTTTTTCCAAATGTATCTTTCCAATCATTGAAGCAATTTTGCATAATGGTTGCATTTAGGTATTAGTAAGCCGGCACATTAATGAATGCACTGGACTTATTTTTTAAAGAAATGAAACATGGAGTTCCCACTGTGGCACAACAGTATTGGTGGCGTCTTGGGAGTGCTGGGTCACAGGTTCAATCCCCAGCCTGGCACAGTGGATTAAGGATCTGGCTTTCTGTGGCTTATGTTGCAGCTAAGACTCGGGTCTGATCCCTGGCCTGGGAACGCCATATGCCACAGGGCAGCCAAAAAAAAAAAAAGAGAGAGACAGAGAAAATAAATGAAACATATTTAAGCATGAATTCAATGCTTGTAGTCATTAGAAGGTCTCTAATAGCATAGCATGACCATTGAGTTTACTTAGTTTATAGGAACCTATATATCTAGATTTCTTCAGAAAAGTGAAAAGTACCTTTTCTAGCTTCAGCATCATATTATGACATATTTATGCGTGTGTGTGTGTGAATGAGAGAGAGAGGGTGAAAGAGGGAGGGAGGGGAAGGAGAGTAAGAGGAAGAGAGAGAGAATATTAGAGTACTTAATGAAATTATATTAAGTACCTGAATCCAGGTATTCAGGAGGGAGCTGATGAAGTGGTTTAGAGTATCTCTCAAGCAAATAACAATGTATTTGACCCACAGTCACCTCTCAATTAATATTATCTCGTAGTATGACTTTTTCATTTTCACTTTCATGGTTGGGACCCAGTAAGCTCCCCAAATGGTGGTAACTAACAATTCTTTTTGAGAACTGTTCCTAACAGAGTGAGGTTGTTGCTCTTCCCGTAATGACGATCCAATTCTTAGACCTGATTCTGATCTTATAAAGAACCAACACACTGAAAAATCTAGACATTTGGCAATGAAAGCCAAACCAATTCTCCAGCTGTCAGCCCCTGTTACCTCTTTTCTCAGCAGTCCTATTGGGTAAGTCTGCTTTCAGGAGAGAACAATACACCTCTCATAGCACATGACATGCTCAATCTAGAAAGGTAACAAACATCCTGTTTAAAATATATGAAATGACTTGGATTCTGCTTTATTAAAGACTCCCTGGCTCCATCTCCCTTCTAAACTCAGAGATAAAGAGAAGCTCAGCAGTGAACCTGCAGCCTCCTGAAAGAATCGTTCCCCAGATATTGGCAGAAGCCATCTCAGGTCCCCACTCTCCTGAGAGAGGTCCTGCTCCTCCTGGATCTGTTCCAGGAACTTATTCAAAAGAAGACAGTTACTGTGTACAGGGCACTGTGGGGCCGTGTGCTGCGCATCCAAATAGTACAGCTCTGAGGAGGTTTTTGTTGCCTTTTTTATAAAATTTTGATTTTATTCTTTCTTTCTCTCATGATACCCTTTCTCTTACGGGATGCTTGCTTCTGTTACACAAAGCTTAAGCTTCCTGCGCTTTCCAGTTAATTTGTAAAGAACCGTTTTTGTGAAAATTGAGTCACACCTACTTAAAGATGTCTGTGCTGCAATGGGATGGTAGTATCTAAATCTCCAGCATATATGATGAGAATGTGCGTGTGTATGTACATTTTTATATCTTTTTTTTTTTTGTCTTTTTAGGGCCACACCTGCAGCATTTGGAAGTTCCCAGGCTAGGGGCCGAATGGGTGCTACAGCTGCTGGCCTACACCACAGCCACAGCAATGGTAGATCCAAGCCATGTCTGCCACCTACACCACAGCTCATGGCAATGCCGGTTCCTTAACCCACTGAGCAGGGCCAGGGATCAAACTCACATCCTCGTGTATGCTAATAGGGTTCATTTCCCCTGAGCCACAAAGGGGACTCCACACACACACTGTCCTCTCCTCTATTAAATATGGCACTGGTTAGTCTACTCTCAAGCTGCAGTTGAAGAAACAAAGCCATTGGTTTTTATTTGTTGTGTTCCCTCCAGCATAGGGATTTAGTCTCAAAAACAACCAAGCCACAATTGTAATTGTGCTTATACAAAATCAAACATGTTTTATGGCCTCCACCACTCTGATTTATTGTTGTGTAACAAATGGTTATGGGTTCTCTAGGCTGGTAAGTGGGACGTGCTAGTTATATTTGCAAGGTGGTATGTGTGTGTGTCCTTCAGAAAATAGAAATGTCAGTGTTGGCTCTTTGCTCCTGTGCTGCGCGCGGGAAACCAAGCTAGAGACAGGAGCGGCCGAGACACTTGGTGGCAGCCTGCGATGTGTGGGGATAAGAGCTATGTATTTAAAGCATACAATTTAACACACGTAATTGTTGGCTTCAGGCACCACTGAAAATAAATTTCCCAAATGACGATCAAAAGTTGATGTAATTGAGGGATGGGGAAAAACATCAGATGGCGATAGGGCATCCAGGACGTGGGTACCCTATTCTTTTTCAGTGTACATTTATGACTATACTGTGAGAATTTTTAGAACTATTTATCGTTTACAGGGATTCAATTTTTTCCCTCTTGATGTTGGTAGGGGGTAGGTTGATGTGAATGTATATCTAGGAAAAGATTATAAAGAAAATCAGAAAATAAATGTCCCTCTATATGGTGGTAGGCATGACATTGGCTGGACATTTTATGCTTTAAAGGAAGAAAGAGAGGCACGGATAATTTTTACCTGGTGATTCGCAACTGAACTAAATAATAAAATGGGCACGGCTTCAAAAATTGTAGCCAGGATGAATATTACTTGTGACACACAAGCTTCACTCTTTATGACATTAGAATGCATTGCCTAATAATGTCATCACAAAATTACCCTTCCGAATTCTGTTTAAACAGATTTTGTTAAACCCGTGGTACAAGCTAAACAAGGTTTATATAGTGAAATTCAAGATTAAAGGGCCTCAGCTCATAAGGCTGCTTCTGGACTGCCTTTCAAGAAGCAATCCCAAGTAAGGTGTTTGATAGAGCAAGGTCATGAACTCCCCAGGAAGCTTTCTGAAGGACGTGAAAGAGGATAAATCGCTTCCCTTTCCTGCCAGCTCCAAAGCACTCCTGTGTCTCAGCTCTGGAAATGCATATGGAAACAATTGCTCCTGGACTATTTCCTCTGCCCTGCAGGTGGGCTGTGGTCTCTCTAAGTCTGCAGCATTAACCACGCTGCTCAGTACAGAGGTCGGGGGTTAACTCAGCCAGCCCTGAACAATGTCCTGTTCCCAGCGCTCGCTGTTTAAAAGAAGGGAGCAAATCCACAGTAGTGTTGAGTTCCAGTCATTTAATAGAGCATCTAATCTAACGTCTCATTTTGCAAATCCGAAACTTAGCCAGTTGAAAATTCTTTGTTCAAGGTGAAACTGCTAGTTAAGGAATGAAAGGTTCAGGATTAGAACCCGGGTGTCCAGACTCCAATTCTGGGCTGCTGGTGTGCTTCCTTCTACCTCGTGCCCCTTACATGGCCTTGCAGTCACCCTGGGAGTGAAAGAAAGAGCCAGACCTAATTGTTTTATTTGTCCTGAACACTGATGACACAGTAGCTCTTACACCCTTGGTCTTAGTTACAATGTCACCATGGAGTGCACTGTATGGAGTCGAAAGTACTGTTATTTAAAATGCAGTATTATTTGAGAATATGTGAATGATATAATAGGTATAAAGACTACTCCATATTACCCCTACTTTGTATGCTTCCGAGAGAAAAGCACAATTTTAAAGGAGATTAGAATAAAGTACCATTGCCTTGTACTTAATCTTCCAGTATAACTGACTACGAAGTCTCTTTAAATAGAATTAAAAACTGGTATCTTATGCATTGAAGAAGCCAGCTAGTACTTTGCAACATATGTGTGGTATAAGAGACTCAACCCATTGGTATTCTTACGGATTTTGATTATGTCTCTTGCTTGTCTACAGAATTGTTTTGGAAGCGCCCTGTGATACCATTTATCCCATTTCCATAATTTGTAAGAGAAAACACCAAGGTCCTAACGGGACTAAAAGATTTGGCTGAGTGTCACGCCCATAGGTAGCTGGGGCGAACTAGAACTCAGTTCTGGAACGATGGTCTGGTTCACTACACTATGCTACCTGCCAGTATTCATTATTCTGACTGGAGGGGGGGCTGGGTTAACACTTTATAATTAATAATTATAATTAATTAATAACTTTATAATTAATAAATAAATCACACTTTATAATTAATTTGGTAAGTAACCTTTTTTTTCAAAGCAGGAATATGAATTTCTCCCATTTTGAATATAAAAACTTTAAAAAAAATTGGAATCATTTTCGGTTTACAGAAGAATTTTGAACATAGGAGGGGAGTCCTCCGTCAACATCTTCTGTTCATATGACACTTTCATCACAATTAATGAACTGATACTGACACATGATTATTAATTAAAGTCTGTGCTCCATTCAGATTTCCTCAGCTTGTACCTAACGTCCTTTCCCCTCTAGGATCTCATCCAGGAGCCACATTACCTTCAGTTATCATGTCCCCGGAGGCCTCTCGCCACTGTGACAGTTCTCAGAATTTGCTTTTCTCTGATGACCTTGGCAGCTTTGAGGGGTACTAGTAGTGTCTTTTGTAGACCATCCCTCAATTGGTATTTGATTCATGTTTTCCTCGTGATTAAAGTGGGGCTCTGGGTTCTAGGGGTGAAGACCACAAAGATGAACCCATTCTCATTGCATCCTATCAGTGGTACATGTTATCAATAGACTTATCGCCATGGATGTGGCTCATCATCACGTGGATGAAGTGGTGTTTGTAAAGGTACTCTTTTCTCCCTATTCCTGTATTATCTTCCTTGGAAGGAGGTGCCTGTGAGCAGCCCATACTTATGAGTTATGTCCCATCTTCTTGAGGGAGGAGAAGGTAACATAATTATTTGCTGTTTATTGGTTGATTTAACCATTTATTTGTAATACTCTGGACTCAGATACTTATACATATACTTTGAGTTATGGTCTAATACTACTTTATAATGTAGCTCCAATTCTTGGCCATTGGAAACTTGTTCAGTTGGTTTCTGTGTTCTTTGGACATACCCCTAACACTGTGGTTATTTGTGTCTTTGAGCATTTCCTTACTTTTTGGCATTTCCAAATGGTCCACACTCACTTAATACATGCCCAGACCCAGCTATAGAATCACTCATTTTTCTAAGAAGCCTTAGTTCATTTGTTGGGGAAGAGTATTGGGAACCAAGATCTGAGCATGAGGTATGTTTGTTGCTCCTGGGGTCTTATTGCTTCTAGGCCCTCTCAGTTGGCAAAGAAAGGAAATAAACATGTGGGTAACTAACCTGCGCATATACACATACCTTTAAATATCTCTGTATGTATCCACCTGTCTCTATGTCAAGGTAAATATGAGTTCATATTGACGTCTGTTACCACATGAATCATTCCTGCCTTCTCTTCTTGCTTGTCTTTAACTTCTCAGTCCACCAGTGAGAACCTAGCACCCACATTCTCCCATTCATTTACTTAATTGTTCAAATCTAGTATACATGTATAGTTCTTTCAGAATTGTTAACTTGTACTGCTCTGAAAAAAAAAAAAGTTTTATCACTTAGAGTATAGTTTTTATGTACAGTTCCTTTTGTCTTTAGTTTTATAGCCTCCATCCATTTCCAAAATTACTTAGGATGGAACCTTTTTGTCCAACTTCCTTTCATGAGATTATTTCATACATTGTTACACAGATTTTTTTTTTTTTTTTTTGGTCACAGTCTGCATTCTGTCCTGGGACTTCCTGGTTTCCTGAATGATTTTTTTTTTTTAAGTTACATATACTGGAATTCACTCTTAAAAACAAAACAAAACATAACTCAAGACAAAATTTTAAGAGATTTTAGAAGCAGTTTTAGGTTCACAGCGAAATTGAGCAGAAGGTACAGAGACTGCCCACATACCATCCCCCGCCCCCTACCTTCACACATGCACAGCCTTCACCATTATCAATATCCCACAACAGAATGGCATCTTTATTAGAATTGATAGGTTTATAATGACAGACTATAATCACCTAAGGTGCATAGGTGATATTGTAATTCACTCTTGGGGTTGTACATGCCGTAGGTTAGACCAAATACATAATGACCTGACAACTACATAATGACATCACTGCAGCATCATACAGAGTAATTTGCACTGCCCTAAAAGTCATCTCTGCTCCACATGGTCCATCCCTTCCCCAAACCCCTGGCAACCACTGACTGATCTTTTTATGGTCTCCACAGTCTTGCCTTTTTTCAAAACATCATATAGTTGGAATCATACAGCATGTAGCCTTTTGAGATTGGCTTCTTTCACTTAGTAACATGCATTTAAGTTACCTCTGTGTCTTTTCATGGCTTGATAGCTCATTTCTTTTAGTGATGAATAATATTCCATTATCTGGATATACCATGGTTTATTTATCCATTCATCTGAAGTAAAAACATTTTGGTTGCTTGCAAGTTTGGACAGTTATGAACAACGCTGCTGCAAACATCTGGATGTAGGTTTTTTGAATGGACGTACATTTTCAAGTCCTTTGGATAAATACTAAGAGGTATGATTGCTGGATCATATGGTAAGAGTATGTTAGGTTTTGCAAGAAACACCAAAGTATCTTCCCAATGACTGGACCATTTGCTTTCTACCAGTAATGTATGAGAGTTCCTGTTGCTCCATCTCCTCACCAGAATTTGCTGCTGTATGTGTCTGGATTTTGGCCATTCTAATAGGGTTGTAGTGATGACTCATTATTGTTTTAATTTGTATTTCCCTTTCTCCATATGTTGTGGAACATGGCTCATTCTTTGTGCTGTAAAGTTTCATAGGTTTTGACAAATGCAGTGTTATTTATCTACCATTACATTACCATACAAAATAATTTCACCCATCTGAAAAAAAAAAATCTCCTGTGCTTCTCCTATTCAACCCTCTCTCCTCTCGTAACCACTGGCAACCAGGAAAATTGATTGGCCATCTCTATAGCCTTTTTAAAAAATGTATTTTATTTTTATTAAAGAAGTGTTGATTTGCATTGTTTCGTCAATTTCTGCTATACAGCCCAGTGACCCAGTCATTCATATATACATATGTATATGTATGTACACATATATGTACACACAAATTTGTGTATATACATACATACACATATACATATACACAAACATATACATTCCCTTTTTTGTATTATCTTCCATCATGGTCTATCCCAGGAAATTGGATATAGTTCCCTGTACTGTAAAGTAGGACCTCATTGCTTATCCATTCTAAATGTCAGGCTGACTTCTTTCTCTTGGTAATATGGATTTAAAACATATCTGTGTTTTTTAACATGGCTTGATGGTTCGTTCCTTTATATTTCTGAGTAGTACTTTATTATGTGGATGTACCAGAGTTTGTTTCTCCATTCCCTTATGAAGGACATCTCAGTTGCTTGCTGTTTGGGGTGATGATAAACAAAGGTGCCAAAAACATTTGCATGCAGATTTTCGAGGGGACGTAAGTTTTCAAATTGCTTGGTTAAATACCTGGGAGCATGGTGGTTGAATTATATTTTGCTTTTTAAGAAGTTTTCACACTGTTTTCCAAAGTGGTTTTACTATTTTTCATTCCCAATAGCAGAATGAGAGTTCCTTTTGTTCCACATCACCACTGGCTATTGATACTGTCAGTTGCTTGGATTTTTGCCACTTTAATTGTAGTGTGGTGGTATCTCATTGTTTCGGCTTCCCTGATGACAAATAATGTGAGCATCTTTATGCATGTTTATTTGTCATTCATATATCTTTTTTTGGTGAAATGTCTTTTCAGAACTTTTCCCCATTTTTAAAAATTGAGTCATTTGCTTTCTTGTGGTTGAATTCTAAAAGTTTTATGCAAATTTCACATACAATTCTTTTATCAGATACCTGTTTTGCAAATATTTTATAAACATTTCCATGGCCACAATAATATATTAAAACTTTACTTATAATTAACAGACATCCTAAATTTGCTATAAAAAACTGAAGCAGGTAGATTTGAAGGTTAGATAAATGTCAAGTTAGACTTAAGAAATTATATATTCCCTTTAATTTGAAATTGGTTACGAGTCTTAAAATTGTAAGCAAAAATTTAAAAAATAAAATTATAAGCAACATTATTTCCTTTCTTTTGATTAATCTCCCAGTAAGACATTGTTGCTTATCGGATGGTCCTTCTCCTCTATTTCTTTCTAACTGCACTTCTATTTATTCTGGGTCCACCCTTCTGAATGATTCATGATTGTCTAAGCCATTCATAGTAACGGCTCTGCCAAAGTCCATCTGCGAGTAACTCCTAGTAAATGTAAAAGGAAGGATCATAGAGCACTTTGGGGAAAGGTATTTTCTCCCTTTAAGAAGAGAGGACCATATGATAGAAAGATTGCTTTTGACCCCTTCTCTCCCTCCTGCTTTTGATGCTCCTATTTGAGAATGTGACTTCTAAAGCTTGGCCAGCTCTTGCAGCCATTCAGAATGAGAAGCCTAAAGACAAGTGTCAACATGCTGAGAAGGTGAAATAGAAGAAAGCAGTGAGATTGGGTCTTTGACAACCTTATTGAGCCATGGAACCAATTCTGGAACCAATCCTAGAAAGCCTACCTCCAAATGTCTTACTTTAGTGAAAATTAAATGTCCATTATTGAGCTAGTGCTTTACAATCTTTACACATCAGAGCAACGTATAAAATCATATTTGTGTGGTAAAGTGGAGTGAACAGGTAAGAATCTTCAAAAGAGACAAGTTAATTAGGGATTTTGATTGCTTCAGGCAGCCCATTCTGGCTACTTCAACAGTTCCCAAGATTAGCATCGAAGCCACCTGCCACTGACTCATGGCACGCTGTTGTATGCTTGTTGAGAACTTCTAGTTTTTCAGACTCGTTCTGTAATTTGAGACTGGATACATCCTAATTATGATACTTATTAAGTACAGATTTAAACCCACGTAAAATAATTTTTGTCATGGAAGTCAACTAACCAACCTATCAGATGATGTCTGACAAAAGTAGGCTCACATTGTTCCCATATGTGATTGTTCAAACTTGAGGAGAGTTTGGAAACTTCTTGGTCTTCTGGAATATACCTGGGATAGTTGGGTCAGAAAAGGATAAGACATCTTTGCACTCATACCATCATTTTAATTGAATGGCTTTGGCATATTGTGGTAGGCTAACATATAAAGGGCATCTCTTTGCAGTAAAGAAAACATTTTAAAGTGTTGTCTAAGTTACTCTTTGAACAGCTGGATTCAATTCATAATATGGGAATCACACCAAGTCAACTCAAAAAAAAACAAAACAAAAACCTAAACTAAAAACAGGTCCAGCTTTCTGAGAATGCAAGAAAACCTCAACACACTCTCATGACCATCTTTCCAACATACTAAGGAGCCCTGGGGTTACGCATACAGAGTTCCCTAATGATGAACTAAAATGACAGTTTTGTACTTATGATGAGTAATTTTTAAAGGGCTTACAAGGTCTCGTGTTCCAGATAAGGACTGTGATCCCTAAAGAGGCAACATTTCTGAGCATTTCTTATTCATAATTAAATAGTTTTTCTGGCAGCAGACAATGAAATTCACAGGATTTATGTTGACTCCTTCTGTTTGGGAATAAATTGTAGGCTCTGGGATATCTCTGAATCACATTCTAACCCTCTGATTTTTATTTATTATTACAAGGCTGCTGGAGCATAAATTTCTTTGAAGCCAAGTGCTTTCTTCAGGAAAAAATGTGGGAGATATCTGGTTTTCTTTTTTCACATAATAATTTCAATTTATTTAAAGTATATTATATATGCACATTAAATATATATAGTATCAATTTCAATACATATTTATAATATATTTCACTTTATATTAAATGTAATAATTTTGCATGTTATCACTGATGTATTTACTGACTCAGTGAAATCATTTAATTCGGCTCACCATCATGCGAAAGGGCATCTGACATTAGTTAAGTCTTATGGTCTGGCTATGATTATTAAGATTAATATGAACTCTTCTTGTGCAGACATGAGATCAGCAGCAAAAAACGCTATTTGCAAAGCATGAAACTGCTGGAAACTTTAAGTTGGCACTTTTCTGGGTGTTAGTGACTTTCAATACAGAGTGTCCCATTCTTCAGGTATGGATGGCGGTAAAGGTCCCTGGAAGTGAGTGAGACTTTGGTTTGCAGGCATGCCAGCTGGAAACCCCACAGTGGTACATCCTGAGGCCAGCAATGTTATAGGGCTGCCAAGGGTGTAGACCATCTTTTGTGGCTTTCTGACCAGCTCCAGTTTTTGTGCACATATCTTGGCTAATTTCCAAAGCAGGTCAAAATATTGACTAGCTTTGCAATGTACAGTGAAAGTGCTATTTTTATTCTTGCATTTAGGAACAAATCTAATAGAGAAATTTTGGTTAGCTTCTCCTAGACTCCTTGCAGAAGGTAAAACTTGGGAAAGAAGTTGCTTCTAATGGGGTGATCTCAGCTAAGGAATATGGAGCTTTGGGGTTGTGAGTGCTAAAATATTCCTCACTGGTCTTATCAGCATTCAGAAAAACTATCAAAATACTCTTGCAGATTTTTTTTTCCTGAGAAATAGGGCTCATTTCAGACTCCAATGGGAAAATAGGAGATGAAACTAAATGAGAGTAAGAAATGAGATGATAATTGCTATAGTTCAAAACATCAAAGTTCACATCCAGGTGACAACTGCTCAAATACCTGTTGAAACTGGCATCTCTCAGGTGACTTTCCTCAGAGAAATAGGCATTAACTGTTTTATGGAAACACCTTATTCTACCTGATCATTTCTTTTCCCCAAAGGGTCTCATTTCCACATCTTTGAAAATGTCAGTCAGTCATTCGTACAAAACCGGTTTTCAAATGAGTTTGGAAAAGAGCTTACTTAATTCTGTCTTCCTAAGGCAAAAATTTACAAAGCCTGAAAAGAAACCATCAGTGAAACTGTCAAATAAACAAAGAGTGGAATGCCTTAAGAAGGCAGCCAAATACATTGTTAGTAATTTAATGTTTAAAAAAAAGAAAGGAGTAAAAAGTGGCCGATAGAGTCGGTCATTAAGAAGTAATTGGTTGTTTTTTAAGAGCAAGAAGCTGGTGAACACAATTTGAAAGTGAAAAAAGTAAAGGGAAACAATTGATAACACCATTTTCTCGAGAATTTCAATGAGAAGGAGATAAGGAAGACAGCGCAATGTATTGATGAAGAATACGCAGGCAGGTAGAGAAGTCTCTGGGGAATAAGAGAAACTTAGGCACTTTGAAGGTATAAAGAAAACTGCAGAGTTAGAAAGAAGCAAATTCTCCAGCAAGAGAGGACACTTGATGGAGTAAGTTTCCTAAAGAGATCAGAATGGATGTAATCAGGAGTAAAGATGGCAGGATGGGCTTTGGCGAGGAGAAAGGCTGACCTCTTCCAGTTTGGAGGAAGGTGCCCAGGAGGAAGAGGAAATGTATGGGGTGGGTTGGTGTGGATCAAGGTGAGGGGATGGAGCTTTTATACTTAACGGGTCAATTTCTCATATTGAAAGTATCTTAAGTGAAACAGATGATAAAAGTCTCTGGGGGAACTCCTCCACCCCCAAAGAGCTGAAATGAACTCAGGTCCTTGTCCTTCCAGTGATTTATATTATGACATGTAAGATGAAATGACATTCATAGAGAACTCTGTGTCCATACCAGTCAGTTTTTTCAGGAAAACGTCAATGCTGGACACTCACATTAAGACCGGTACGTTGGGAGTTCCCGTTGTGGCTCAGTGGACATTAATCCAACTAGTATCTATGAGGATGCAGGTTCGATCCCTGGACTCTCAGTGGGTTAAGTATCTGGCGTAGCTGCGAGCTGTGGTGTAGATCACAGAAGTGGCTCGGATCCCGTGTTGCTGTGGCTGTGGTGTTGGCAGACAGCTGCAGCTTTGATTTGACCCCTAGCTTGGGAATTTCCATATGCCATACCTGTGGCCCTTAAAAAAAAAAAAAAAGACCAGTACGTTGGACATTGTGGTGATGTTGTTTTGAAATCCAGACGGTCCAGCTCCTTAATTTATTTCATTCTTGAAACCCAGTGTCCTCAGTGCTCATGGAGTGCTTGCCAGGGTGCTCATTTACAGCATATACTAGCACACTTTTGGTATTTAAAAAAAAATTATTGAAATATAGTTGATTTACAGTGTTGTGTTAGTCTTCAGTATTTTTAAAAGGGCCTTTAGGAGTTGCTTGGTGGCATAGTGGGTTAAGGATCTGACTCTGTCACTTCTGTGGTTCATGTCACTGCGTGGTGCCGGTTTGATCCCTGACCCAGGAGTTTCTGCATGCTGCAGGTGCAGCCCCCAAAAAATTTTTTTAATTAAATAAACGTGCACTTTCGCATCCCAAGAAATGTGTTCTATAGTCAAGAAAGACACAGGGATTTTCCCCCTTTGTATTTTTCTCAACCCTGTTTCCTTTTTGCCGTTGACCCATGTTCTCGCATCAGGAACGTTATAAATATATAATTTTCCTGTAAGTCGGTAAGTGAGTTCTGAATTATAGGCGTATCAATCCTCTTTTATATGCCTCCAGGAAAAAAAGAGAATTCAGTCTGAAAACATTGCCCTTGGATTCTTTACTACAATCATGACCTTGGAGAAAATACAGTAGCTTTTCCCTAGAAATGGTATCTGACTGTCACTGATATCTTATAGACATTTTATGTGAGAAGGAATAGAGGGTCACTTCAAACCTCATAAAGTACATCCGAATAGTCACTTAAATGAAAGACTGGAAGATGACTGGGTGAGTAGCCCACTTAAGTTGAGTGATAATAGATTCCAAAGCTGAAAAATGGAGAAAATAGCAGGCTAGAAACATTGGTTGAGGCCTTAAAAAATAGAACCATGTTGACTTTTATGATCGGGACTGTTTATAATAAAGGGATGTTTAGATTTAATGTACCTCTTATATGGAACAAAGGTAAAAAAATAAATAGGATTTTCCCATTTCATGAAAAACATGGGGTGTTTTTTTTGCTTTTTAGGGCCACACCTGCAGCATATGGAAGTTCCCAGGCTAGAGGTCAAATTGGAGCTGTAGCTGCCTGCCTATGTACGCCTCAGCCACAGCAAGGCCAGATACTTAACCCACTGAGTGAGGCCGGGGATCAAACCCACATCCTCATGGATACTAGTGGGGTTTGTAACCTCCTGAGTTTCAACGGGAACTCCTGAAAAAAATGTTTTGTTTGGATACCATAGAAATGCTATGAAAGAGGAGCATGGGCAGTGCTTCCAGGGTGCACACAGAAGAGGAAGGACAAGAGTTCAGCCACTGGAGGGAGATCCCAGCAGACTGTGTACAAACTGAACCACTTTTATCAAGTAGGAGACAGTACTTTGAATCCTATTGGCCTTCCCTGCTGTTGAAGCTGTTACTTAGCCCCCAGTGGTATGTATTTTTCATATTTGGCCTGACTTTTTATGATTGAACATATTGAAACAATTCAGCTGATTTGCAAAGGATCTTTATTTTTTAATTGCCCCATCTACTGAGCTAGTGATTTCTTTCCTTTTGTGACTACCACTTTTCTCTGTCAAGAAATTGTGTCCCAGTGTCGGCTATAAATCAAAGGCCTTGTATAAAAATATGGAAGTGGATTCTTGGCTTACAGAAAACTTGGACGTATGGTATTTTTCCTTAATCGCTGGAAAATATTTTTGTTCTGAGCTTGATATTTGTAGAATGCTTATGTTTTATTTTTCATCTTGCGGCCCTGATTATTTTTGTACTTCCTTTGGTATTTCATTGTTAAAAAATTGAATATTATTTAAAGTGCATTCATTTTTCCAAGTTCCTTCGTTTAAGTTTCCACATGCATATCCACAATTTGGCTGTTAAATTTTAAAACTGTTTGTATTATTGTCACTTTTTCATTATGGAAAGCAGACTATGTTTAGAGATGCCAGGGTTTTTAAACATAGAAAACTGGTTATTTATTAATAAAGAAAAAAAAGCTATTGGAGATAAAGGGCACAGAGTAATCCAGAGTCTGTTTTCTAGAATGTTCTCTCGCAGCAGTGATGCAAATGCCTTTACAAATTAAACTGGAATGGAACCAATAACTTTTTCATGGTTCACTAAAAGGCCTTATAAGGAAACTCTCTTCCACCAAGGCCGTGTTTAACACTTTAAAGAGCATCATATTCTATTGTTCAGAATTGTAGTTATATGTAGCCATGTGTAGGGTGCCTCAGACCCAGCCAAGGGACTCACAAGAGATTCAACCAGTTTAGTTAAGATGCTAGGATGCTTCGAAGTACAATCTTTTGTAATCATTCCCTCAAATGCCCCCAATACCTTAGACAATAGCATTGAAATATTTGTCTGTTCCAAGTCTCATGCATTCTGCAAGGAAGAGCTATAGAGTTGTTTCTGTTTGTCTTCCAGATGTTGTGGTCTGGTATTTTGTTGACTGATGAGTTAATTGTTGTTTTCATGAACACTCTCCCCTTCTGTGGCTTCTAACTTTCAGACAGTGTTATCAAAAATTATATCAAGAAAGAAATAGAAGCCAAAAAATATTAGCAACAGCCTTTTCTTTAAAAGAAAAAAAAAAACCCACATTTTACTGAGAAATAAAACACATGTAAAGTGCACAAATTAAAAATGTACTGCTCATTGAATTATTATAAAGTGAGTACTTAGGTTAACAGGCTGTCAGCTCACTGTTTTCCCCCTGTGTTCCTTTCCAGCCAAAGGTTACCCTTCTTCTCAAGGATAAACACTTTCTGACTTTAAGAGTAAAGCTTCTCTGGAGTTCCCGTCGTGGCTCAGTGGTTAACGAATCCGACTAGGAACCATGAGGTTGCAGGTTCGGTCCCTGCCCTTGCTCAGTGGGTTAATGATCTGGCATTGTTGTGAGCTGTGGTGTAGGTTGCAGACGCAGCTCGGATCCCGCGTTGCCGTGGCTCTGGCATAGGCCCGGGGCTACAGCTCCAATTGGACCCCTAGCCTGGGAACCTCCATATGCCTCGGGAGCGGCCCAAAGAAATAGCAAAAAGACCAAAAAAAAAAGTAAAGCTTCTCTTGCTTTTTCTTCATTCAAATTACCACCCAAATAGGAATTATCAAAGACCACAGTTTATGTAATCTGCATTGATGAGACAAGTCACACATCATTATAATTTGTTCAGTTTCTTAGTTATTTTGCTAATCATTGTGATTGCAAGATGCCTCCATGCCCCTTATAGCTGCAGTTCATCCGTGTTTACACTTATGTAGTATTCTATTGTACCCCAATTTATTTATTTTTCTGTCTTTTTTAGAGCCACACCCGTGGCATATGGAGGTTCCCAAGCTAGGGGTCACATTGGAAGGTGTAGCTGTTGGCCTTCACCACGACCACAGGAATGTGGGATCCAAGCTGTGTCTGTGACCTGCACCACAGCTCACAGCAATGCCAGATCCTTAACCCAGTGAGCAAGGCCAGGGATTGAACTCCCATCCTCATGGATACTGGTCGGATTCGTTAACCACTGAGCAACGATGGGAAGTCCGTGCACTGGAATTTATTAAATTCATGCTTGATGAACACTTGGTTGATTCCAGTTTTTGGCGGCTATGAATGATACTGCTGTAAATATGCTTGTACTTGCTTTGGTATTCTTATGACAGCTGGGACACACGTGTATTAGTATATCTAGGAGTGGAATTTCTGGGTCATAGAAAATGCATGTCTTCAACTTTAGAACTTTCCCTTTAGTGGTTGTGCCAATTTGCTCTGCCAATAGCAATGTATTAAAATTCCTTTTGGCTACATATCCTCATCAACTCTTGCAATTGTCAGTTCCTTTAATTTAGTGATAGTGCTGGGATTCTCATTGTGAATATGATTTGCATTAATTCTACATAGTATTTAACCACTTGGATACCCTTTGTAGGTGGCTGTTTAAGTCTTTTGCCAGCTTCCTTTGTAAGTTTTCTTGTTGAGTTTTAGAAGTTTCCTATTATTCTGAATATAAGCCCCCTACCAGTTATACATGTTATAGATATCTTTTTCCAGTCTATGGCTTACCTTATGCCATCTTCATGATATCTTTAGAAAGAGCAGTCCTTATTAATTACTCAAAACTCTCAGTTTTTGTAGCTCCCATCTTGGTGCAGCGGAAACGAATCCAACTAGGAACCACGAAGTTCTTGGTTCCGATTTCTGGCCTTGCTCAGTGGGTTAAGGATCCGGCGTTGCTGTGAGCTGTGGTGTAGGTTGCAGACGCAGCTCGGATCGGGCGTTGCAGTGACTCTGGCATAGGCTGGCAGCTGTAGCTCTGATTAGACCCTTAGCCTGGGAACCTCCATATGCCATGGGTACAGCCCTAAAAAGACAAAAGACAAAAAAAAAAAAAAGCAACTCTCAGTTTTTTACTCAGTGAATTTAACTCTTCTTCCTTCCTCTTTAAACTAAATTATTTTTAGTAGAGTCCCAAGGTGACCTGACATTTAAGGATTCAGTGTTTTCACTGCTATGGCTGGAGTTTGACTTGGCCTGGAAACTTCCTTATGCTACAGCCATGGCCATAAAACCACGTGTATTCTGTAATTGTGTACAATATTCTATTTAGGTCAGATAAGTAAAGCATTGCATAGTTAAAAATCATCTGTATTTTTACTACATTTTTAAGTTACTGAAAAATAGATGTTAATACCTTCCACTAAAATTATGATTTTTGTCTATTTTTCTTTTAATTATATCTGCTTTATGTATTTGAGGCTATGGTAATAGTTGTGTGAAATTTTAGGTTATAATGACCATGGAGAACTGATCCTTTTATCCTTATGAAATATCCGTCTTGATCTCTAGTAATACTTTAGTTTTAAAGTCTCGTCTATGTTTTTGTTATTTATTTATTTTGTCTTTTCAGGGCCACGGCTGCTGCATATGGAAGTTCCCAGGCTCGGGGTCAAATCAGAGCTAAGCTGTTAGCCTATTCACAACCACAGCAACATGGGATCCAAGCCACATCTATGACCTACACTGCAGCTAGTGGCAACGCAGGATCCTTAACCCACTGAGCAAGTCCAGGGATCGAACCTGCATCCTCATGGATACTAGTTGGGTTCGTTACCACTGAGCCTCAACGAGAACTCCAAAGCCTCCTCTATTTGATATGGAAGAGAGACAACAGGAAAACCTGGCTTTAGCATTATTTTAAAAGTTCTAACTTACATGTAAGAGTGAAACTTTAAAATGGCTATAGGACTCCTTTCGGCAGGAAAATATTAACTAGCCTCTTAACAAGTTTAGACAAATATTTGCGGTAAACTACTGTGCAGACAATTGTCGTTAGTTTCTCGACATTCATAAACTCACAGTGCAAAGATTATGGTAAGTTATTCTGAGGCAAGATGTCCACAGATGTCTTGTTTCATCCTAATGAAATAAACTGGTGTTCAGGAAAGATGGAGGATATCGCAAGGATCCTGGTAACTGTTGTCTTTTTTTTTTTTTTTTTTTTTTAGGCCCCCACATGGAGGTTCCCAGGCTAGGGGTCGAATTGGAGCTGTAGCTGCTGGCCTACACCACAGCCACAGCAATGCTGGATCCAAATCTGCAACTTACACTGCAGCTCATGGCAACACCGGATCCTTAACCCATGGAGCAAGGCCAGGGATCGAACCCACATCCTCATGGATACTAGTCAGATTCGCTAACTGCTGAGCCACAACAGGAACTCCCCTGGTAACTGTCAAGAGATTGCTGGGAGTTCCCATCGTGGTGCAGCAGAAACGAATCTGACTAGGAACCATGAGGTTGCGGGTTCAATCCCTCACCTCGCTCAGTGGGTTAAGGATCCGGTGTTGTCATGAGCTGGAGTGTAGGTTACAGACATGGCTCAGATCTGGCATTGCTGTGGCTGTGGTGTAGGCCGGCAGCTACAGCTTGGATAAGATCCCTAGCCTGGTAACCTCCATATGCCCCTGGTGTGGCCCTAAAATGACAAAAAGACAAAAAAAAAAAAAAAGAGATTGCTAACGCATTTAGGATGTAGGGTGTGTGTCCTCTCTAAGATTACGTCGTTTTAAAATCATGCTTGTGTTAATGCATCAATTTTTTTTAAGTTTTAAGAAAAAGAAATTTTAAAGGTGATTAAAGGTTGAAATTCTGGTATGACACTATCAGATTTTTTTTTTTTTCGCCTGGATAACCATGTTTTGGGGGAAGAATATACACAAACGTGTATGTATGTACATTTCACATATGTTTAAAAAATACTCCTCAATTAATAATACCCCTTGTTTGGAGATTCCATTGTGGTTCAGTGGTTAACGAATCTGACTAGGAACCATGAGGTTGTAGGTTCGATCCCTGGCCTTGCTCAGTGGGTTAAGGATCTGGCGTTGGCATGAGCTGTGGTGTAGGCTGCAGACGTGGCTGGGATCCCGTATTGCTGTGGCTCTGGCATAGGCCGGCGGCTACAACTCCGATTCAACCCCTAGCCTAGGAACCTCCATATGCCGCGGGAGCCGCCCAAGAAAGGGCAAAAAGACAAAAAAAAAAAGTCCCTTGTTAATATCAATTAGAGTTATTTCCACTTAGTTCCTTTAATCAACATGAAATCCCTATGAGCCCTCAGAGTCCAGGAAATGTTAAAAAAAAAAAAAAAAAAAAAAGCAAAAGAAAAAGCTGCTGAAGACCACACAGTTTAAAAGAAAAAGAAAACATAGGACTTACTGGATGCAAAATCAGTGTTCTTTGCACTATGATGTGCTATTAGAACTACCTGCTTTATGTCGAATGAAAGCACTATGAGCAAAAAAAAAAAACCAAAAAAAACCCAAAAAAACATGCTCTTAGGGCACTCTTAAAGTTCAACTTCAGGAAACATATAGTTATAGAATGCTAGGAAAAATCCAGGATATAGCAGGACAGACTTACTTGGCAGGCAGTTCTGAGGCCATCCAGATGCAAAATCAATTAGAAAAGACCAGAGATCAAAGAACAATATTGTGGACATTGTTTCGTGAATACCAAAGATACAAGGTCTGTTTGTCGTCGTCTTTGATCATTTCTAAAGTAGACTGCATGCTTATAGATTATGTGCAGGTATTAAAGTGGTTTTTTAAAACACTTCAGCAGTGTCTGTGAATAAGGAACATATAGATGTATTCTAAGGAAACCTGATCCATGAAAATCTGACCTTTCTAAAGAAGAAATCAGAAGTGATGAATTAATTTGTAAAAAGATTCTTACTTAGAAAAATGATTCTGCAGGACTTTCAAATCCAAGCTCTTCCAGTGCTTTTAGAAACACTTTCATTTACAATAGTTGAATCTGTACGAGATTTCTCAGAAGGATATGTATTGCATAAATTACCACAAGCCATGTGAAAATGTACCGGAATAAAAGTAATGTTTAGAGAGGATTAAAGAGAGCAAATAATTTGGAATAATAAAATCACATGCGCAACCCAATGCAACCAGATAGTTTATTCCGATTATATACAGTGCAAAATAAGGACAAATAAGTTGTCATCATCAAGATTTAAAAACCAAGTGCCTACTCAGCAATTTGAAATTCCAGTTGTTGCTCACTCTGATTCAAACATTTATGTCAGAGTTGGTTTGTAAAGTAAATTTTGTCCACCTCTGTGAAGGAACACATGTGTCAAAAGCAACAGCTTAGGGAGATGCCCTGAATTGAATGGGTTAGGGCTGTAGTTTCCTATCAGACTCTTGTTTGCTTGAGTAGTTTGAATGCATAAGAACGACTATAAGGAAAAGGCAAGGATTTCTGCAATCCCTCAGACCCAGGAATGTGATGATTCATACTATATTATGAGCTGAGACACAACCAGGTGCATGTATTAACATATTATTAAGCACTCGCAGATGGCTTAAATTTACAAAGTGCATGGAGAGTAAATCATTTAGCTGCATTTATATTCACCAGACAACAGCAGCTGCATAAAGGCAAGGAATAATATTGTAATAATAACGCTAACAGCAGTGATCTAGAGAAATACTTTTCCATTTGAGATTAAGTGCATTTTGAGAAAATTAAGGATGTTTCTCATCATGGGATATGACTTAAAATCTAGTTGTTCTTGTATATAGGCAATTCTAAAATAGATTCTTTTTATCGAACTACGGTTGATTTACAATGCTGTATTCATTTCAGGTGTACAGCACAGAACATATACATACACTCTTTTTTAGATTCTTTTCCCTTATAGGTTATTACAAAATACTTAGCTCTCTGTGCTCCACAGTAGGTCCTTGTTGGTTATCTATTTCATATATGGTAGTGTGTATATGTTAATCCCAACCTTCTAATTTATCCCTCCCTCCTCTTCCCCTTTGGTAACTAAAAGTTTGCTTTCTACATCTATGGGTCTATTACTTAATATATGTTACTAAATAGTATATAGTTGTTCTTGTATTAGGAAATATAATTATATAAATATAATAATATATAGTAAATATAATAATTGTTCTTGTATATAGGAAATTGTAATATAGATTTTTTTTTAGTCTACACTTCATGCACAGTCACTTCCTATAAAAGGAGCTTGCTCTTTGCAGAATGGATAGCTCCTTGCTGTCCCAGTCTCCGCTCAAATGCCACCCCTTCAGGCAGTCACGATAAATCCCTGTCTAAAGTCGTCTTTTCTTAACACTACTCCCAGGACCTACCTATCCCATTAAGACCTTTTTTGTTATTGTAGCACTCATCACAATCTAGATCTTTGAAAAATGTATTAGTTTATTTGCCTCATTTTAAGTCCCTCCTCCTGAATAGAAACTTCGTGAGAAAAAGAACTTTGTATGTATAACCGGGGTGCTGAAACCCTGGCCTCTAGAAGAGCCTCTAGCAAACCATAGAGGTGCTCAGTAAACATATGTGAGGTGAATAAATGCAGAAATAAAGAGTTTGCCGTTGGCATTTTAATTGACTAAAATTATTTTCATGTTTTGTTATACGGCTGCGATTCCCTGGAGTACAGTTATGCTTAAGTATTATGATCAAACACTAGAACACTGTTGATAATTAGTATGGCATTTAATTCATTTGTTCATTTTAAACCTACTTTTCGTCTTTGTGGAAGTCACATTCTAGAGGGGAAGAGAATGCTGAATAAGTGTCATGTAAGAAAACATTCAAGATACAAGAAGAGATTGTAAAGGGAGAAATTAATTGATTCTGGGGTAGGTTCAGAATGCTCTAGAAAGAAATGTTTTCTAGAAAGGATCAAAAAGGTTATGGTTTAAACTGGGACATATTTGAGGGTAAAAAGTGGCAATGAACATAAATAATCTATTTGACTGATTATTTTATTACATTGGTGGACTTAAGCAACAGATCTTTGAAGCCCAGTTAAAAAAATAAGTCTTTTTGGAGTTCCCGACGTGGCGCAGCAGAAATGAATCCGACTGGGAACCATGGGGTTTCAGGTTCGATCCCTGACCTTACACAGTGGGTTAAGGATCTAGTGTTGCCATGAGCTGTGGTATAGGTCGCAGACGTGGCTCAGATCTGGTGTTGCTGTGCCTGTGGCGTAGGCTGGCAGCTACAGCTCTGATTTGACCCTTAGCCTGGGAACCTCTATGTGCCACGGGTGCGGCCCTAAAAAGACAAAAAGACACACACACACAAAAGAAAAAGTCTTTTTAGTTAAAAGAGATAAAAGGAGATAAGGCAAGTTCAGTAGCCAGCCTTCAAGATGCCCTTCAATTAGCCTCACTTACTTGTATTCACGTCCTAGTACCAAGTCACACTGAATCAGGATAGGTCTGTGTGATGTGACAGGAGTGACCATGTGAAATTTTCAAGACTATATCACAAAAGATATTGTCACTTCTGCCTTGCTCTCTTGAATTGTTCACTCTGGAGGAAGCCTGTGGCCTCACAGATAGCCTCAGGAGAGGCATGTGTGGGGAGGAAGTGAGACCTCCTGCCAAAAACTACCACCAACTTGCCTATCATGTGAGTGGACCCTCCAGCCCCAGTCAAACCTTCAGATGAATGCAGCTCCATTAACACCTTGACTGGAACCCCATGAAAGACAGCCAAGCTGTTTACAAATTCCTGACCTACAGAAACTATAGATAATGAATGTTTGTTTTGTTAAGCCATCCAGTTTGGGGGCAACTTGTTATGCAGAAGTAGATAATTAACAATGTAATATAATACTACTACACTGGATCTTCAATCATGCCCTGGAAGAAAAAAATGCTATAAGTTGACTTGTGCCAATTGCCAAAATTATTATATTGATGTTAGATTAGATAAAAACATAATATGGGCATTACTCTTATTGGTAGTTATTTCTGTGATTTGTTTTAAAAAGTGGGGGGTTTTGTTCATTTGCTTGGTTTTGGGGTTTTTTGGCATGTTTGCAGCATGTGGAAATTCCGTGGCCAGAGATTGAACCCATGTCACAGCAGCAACTTGAGCCACTGCTGTGACAATGGTGGATCCTTAACCTACTGAGCCACAAGGGAACTCCTGAAAGGGTATTCTTACTCTTAGGAAATCCATGCTGATGTATTCAGGGGAAAAAGGTAAAAAGATGTCATATTTACAACTTACTCTCAATGATGACAGAGAAAGAAAAGAGAGAGGGTGCAAATGACTAAAGCAAATAGAAAAAATATTAAATAGGAGAAAGTGAGGGCTTATTTAATTTACAAAAAAAGGTTTATTATCATTGTAGGACACTTAGGTTGACTTCAAAGGATATATGGCTATTCTATGTATAATTTTTTATTCTTCCAACTTTTCTATTTGACATTATCATAAAAAGTTAAAAGATGTTTTCTAAAAGAAATTTAAAGTAGTTATAATCTTGTACATAAAAGCAAAATTTAAAATCTTTAATCATATGAACATTAAAAATAGCCTAAGAAATTAAACACTCAGTTCATTTGCATTCATTGTAATCAATTCCTTAGCTGTATCTGCTGTTAATACTACATCTGTATCTTTCCAAAGAATTAATTTTATTATGATCTATTTTTAATTTTTTTTTTTTTTTACCAAATTGCTGGCAGTCTTCTTTAGAATTCACTTTATTTCTGACCAATTTAAAGTTGTTGACACCTTCAACTGACCTCTATAGAGAATAATAATATTTTTCATTTAGAAAATTCTCTCTTGGTTGTTGATAAAGTCCCTGGTAAACTCACAGCTAATTTTCTTGAATAAAGGATATTCTTATTTCTATTTGTTTTACTTTAAGCTATATATGTCGGTGCCAGTGTTTTTATAGGTACTGTCTTTTTCTCCTTGTGAATTCCTTTCTTAATATTATTTTTCATGACACCAAATTGGTCAAGTAGATTTGGTTAAGTGGTGAATCTTGAATTTTTGTCCAAATTTAGATGTTCAAAATCATGGGCCTTTTCCATTACATTGCACTCTGAGTTGGAATATAAATTTACGCAATTAGAAATAATGATCAAAACTTTCATCAACTGTTTCAGAGTCAAATTATTTATTCTTAAAATGATACTTTGCAAAGAGGTATGAGGAACTGTATGGGGTTTTAGAATGGCCTGTGTCTTGATTAGGTGGTATTAGATGGATATAAATATATACACACAGGCTTATTTGTAATCAAGCTATAAAACAATCATCAAACAATCAAAAAATATATCATACTATACCCTTGTGATCAATTTGCATACCTTAAAGTACGTAAATTACACATGAAAAAAAAAAGTTAAATCTTGTACATCATCTAAGAACTCATTGTTTAAACTGTTCAGTTCCTGTTTTACTTTTATGAAGATGAATGTCAGTATCTTCCTGGTTGTAATAATTGCAAATTTTAAAGCTTGAAAACCAAAGTTTTTATAGCCCTTTGGTTAAACACTTTAATTTAAAATATTCAGCTGATCAGCAAACGCAATCAAAATTTGAGGGCTTTTTTAATTTACAAAAAAAGGTTTACTATCATTGTAGGACACTTAGGTTGACTTCAAAGTAGTTCTTCAGGAATTAAAACATCTCTAAAATCTAAACAGTGCTGGGCAGCAAAGTGAGAAAGTATGTACAGTTCTGCTGAAGCTTTTTCTAATTAATTCAACATCTGCCTCATCACAACAATTTTCTAGCTCAGTTAGTTTATCTGTGGATATATATAATGATATTGTAAAATGTGACATCTACAGGTTCTATTTTGATTAGTAAATACTGCTATTTGTTTAGATGTAAATTATTACATATACACCACAGCAGATAGAGGAAAAATTCTGCCCCATAAGTTCCTTAATTTAGTAAGAATACTGTTTTTACCAAAACGCTGTGCGCTACCATACATGCATTCTGTTCATATTATTGTCACAACAACAAATAATTTTTTGTTCAGTTTTGAACATAAGTTTACAATAGTGTTCACCATAAAATCAGAATGAACTTCCAGAAGTTTTACTCAGACTTCATGGATTGCATGGAAAACACCTATTGGAATTCATTTATTTTCTACCTGAACCATTTAATGACCCTGATGTTATTCTGACATCATTTAACTGTCTTTGAAGGTCTCTTGATCATAAAGCCGAACATTAACCACTACCATGTCAGGTTTCAAACTTGTTTAAGAAAACTTGGAATCAAAAGAAACATCACTAATTTAGAATAACAGGCAATTTAACTTAGATGAAAAGATGTGATTTGTGGATGCGGTTCGGTTCGACCCCTGGCCCTGCTCTGTGGGTTAAGGATCTGGTGATACTTCAATTCGACCCCTAGCCTGGGAACTTCCATATGCTGCAGATGTGGCCATAAAAAAAGTAACTGTTGATTTATTATTTACAACCAATAAAGAACAAAACAACTCTAGCAAGGGCTTTCAGATTCCTCTGTGTAAGAACTCTGGCAGTGTTATTCAGCCTATCTTTCCTGCATGCCTCACTCTACTTGGGCAACCATAACAAAATACCTGACTGGGTGGCTTAAACAATAGAAACATTTTCTTACAGTTCTGGAAGCTGGAAGTCCAAGATCAGGGTGCCAGCATGGCCAGGCTCTGTAAGAGCATTCTTCTAGCTTACAGACTCTGTCTAGAGGTAAAAGCACATTAGGCAATTTGATTTAGATGAAATGATGTGTTTCATTCAGTGTATGGATTTTGAAAGGATGCGATTCCATTCCCCAAGAGAGGAATCAGAAGGAATGAAGGGGTGATGGGTCCCAAGGAAGTTCAAAATATTAAATAGACAAATTTCATTAGATTTTAAGGCTCAGGAATAAACCTCTATGATTTGATACTCCATCATCCTGGCCCACTAGGGTGGCAACATCACTCCTACAGCTCAGAGAGGTGGCCCTATTCCCTCAGCCCCACCCTTTGAAACCAAGGAGGAAATAGATTTGCCCATGGGCCATATGGTGGTCGTGGTAGCCCTGAAGTTTTCTAAATTGCTTTCAAAGACAATTTTTTTCTTACCTTGAAGAATCATGCACATTTTCAACTTAGTAGCTCTATGGTCCCAAAAAGTTCAACAGCTCTCCTTTATTCCATCCCACTTTCTTTACTTTGTCTGCTTTAGTTCAACTGGCAGCACTTTTGTTGGCATAATCCAGTTTCTATTCCTTGCTTCTGCTGAGATGGCTGATTAAATCCCAGAGTCACATCCATGATCTCTTTATCAGCTGGTTGTTCAGCCAAATCCTTAGTGTTCTCTTCGGAACAACTTTCTCACTTTTTGTAATATGGATGGGTTGGAATTTTCCAAATCTTCAAGTTCTGGTTTTTTGATGTTGTTGTTGTTGTTTACATTTTTTTCTTCAATTCATCTCTCTTCGTTTGCATTTAAATTATTGTAAAGAGTCAGGCAGAACCAAGCCGCCCCTTCAATACTTTGCATAGAAATCTCCACAGCTAAATATTTTTTTATAGCTTACAGTTCCATCTTCCACAAGGCACTACAACAATTAATTTAAACTCTTTTGTGCCTTTACTCCAGTTTCCTATAGCATGTCCCTCATTTCTGAGAATGAATACATACATACATACATACATACATACACAATGGAATATTACTCAGCCACGAAAATGAATGAAATAATGCCATTTGCAGCAACATGGATAGACTTATATTTTCTCATATTAAGTGAACTAAGTCAGACAAAGAAAAATATATTACCTATATGTGGATTGTAAAAAAATGATACAAATGAACATATTTACAAAACAGAAATAGACTCACAGACACAGAAAACAAATTTATGGTTACCAAATGGGAAAGATGTAGAGAGGGATAAATTAGAAGTTTTGGATTAACATATACACACTATTAAATATAAAATAGATAACAATAAAGACCTACTATCTAGCACAGAGAACTATACTTAATATATTACAATAACTATATATGTGAAGCACTTTGCTGTACACCTGAAACTAACACAACATTGTAAATCAACTATAATTCATTTTAAAAAATTAATAACTTCTAAAAAGGAGAGGAAAAAATAAATAGAACAGAATCTGAAGAAAGAACACCAGGGATATCATCAGATTGGCACTGTGTAGTTCAACTGAGTAGTAATGTGAAGAATGGATTAAAGAGGAGTAAAAGGTGATGTGGAGGTACCATAAAGAAGCCCAGAGGACCAGATTGCCCAGGTAAGAGGGTGCGTTAGTTTTACTGATGTGACGGAAGTAGGGAGGGAGAGGAATGGACAGACTGGAGCAATATTTAGGAGGTGGACTTATGGGAACTTGTTGAGTCTTCAGGGGAGAAATATGGGCTGTGTACATATAAATTTGGTTAGAAAAGGAGGCACCAGCTAAGGACTGTTAACCCAGACAGCACAGTAAGAGGAAGACTAGAACAGTGTAGCATTCTGAGAGGCAAAAGATGTAAGGATTTCAAGAAGGAAGGAAGGTTCAAATAGGGGCACAACTGCTAGAAGCCAAGCAAGTCAGGAGCAGAGTGACATGAATGCATAGTCAAGTGAATTGTTGATGGTGTGATGGGAGCAAAAGTGATATTAGAGTAAATTGAGAATGGAAAGGGAGATGAAAAGAAAGTAACAAATGTAGAAAAAAATTAAGTTCATTAAGTTTGTTGGAGAGAGTACAATAACTGGAAAAAAGGTAGGGAAATGAACATTATTTTGAACTGAAATTTGTACATACCCTGGAGTCTGATGTTTTCCCACCACTTTCCCCCAAATTATATACAGTGATGATAATTTAGAAAAGACAGTACAAATTGCCAATAGGAAATCTTCTTAAAGTTCTTTATTTAAATGACATCATTTATGAGCATGTTCCAGAAGATTTCAAAATGAAAGGGAAACACCGGACTGATTTCTTAAATTGGAAAAGTAGAAAGATTAACACCTACATAATATAAATGTAAGTTAAAAAAATAAATGCACCACAGCTGAGTATAATTGGGCAGCCTACCTTTTGAGCTCTGGGAATTTGGGTGAGAAGCCTTTGGATTTTGTTCACCTCGTAGATAGATAAGTGGCTCAAAATCCAAGTCTCATCACCTTCAGAGGTGTGGAGCTGGTGCAAGTTTTAAGTTCTCAGTGTCCTAGGGCTTTAATCCAGAACTCAGGCAGTGGCATCTCATTGGATGTTTTACGTGCCCACTGACAAGTTGTACTTTCATCAGGCTTGAATGCCAAGGACATTGATATGTTAGTAAAATTGGAGAAATATATTGCCTGAACCACAATATTGAGAAACTTACTTTGAATTGAGGAAAATAAACCTTAAAATGCTACTCTCAAGGTATTGTAAAAATGATGCAGCTCTTGATGTGATTTTTTACAACAGCATAAGAGGATGCCCATCTAAAGCTATCATGGAGAGCTCTTTGAAAATAGCAGAATTCAGTGCCTGGTTAATGCCTGCCAATAAAAATCTCAGGGATATATGTCAAAAGTGAGACTCAGAAAAAAAAAAATCTCATCTTTCAACTGGCCATCTTGGAGAGTCACTTGTTCCTCGTTGGGAGCAGAAGAAAGAAAATAGGGTCATTTTTAAAAATAACTTTTGTTAATGAAGCATAACTTACATTGAAAAAGTGCACAGATGATAAACTTATTTAATTATTACCAAGTCAATATACCCATGTAGCCGGCTCCCAATTCAACAACATGCATCATGCAACAGAAGCTTCCCTAAGCCCCAGTGCTGTACAAGGTCCCCTCTTCTCACAGTTAGTATCCCCATCCAGACTTCTAGTCTCCTAGACGAGTTTTGCTTAGTTTTCACTATCTAATTATGCAGTACGCACTTATTTCTGCTTGACTTTTTGCTCAACATTGTATTGTCAAGTATAGATGTAGTTCATTCTCACTGGTGTACAGTATTAAATTGAACAAATTTATCACACTTCATTTATTCTGTCTACTGGGGACATTTGGGTTGTTTCTAGAATCTGGCCCTCAGGAGTAGTGCTACTGTAAATATCCACATGCCCTCTTCATCCTGCCAACCTCTCTTTCCCCACACTTTTGTTTGTTATATATCCAGGAGAGAAATTATTGGATCATAGTGGACTCATATGTTCAGCATTAGTAGATGATGTCAAACTCTTTTCCAGAATGGCTGTACCAATATACAATTTTCTTAACTTTAGCAATTTTGTATCTGTGTGGCACCTCATTGCAGTTTTCTTTTGCATTTTCCTGATGACAAATAATATTATATACCTTTAATTTGTTTATTGGCTCTTTGGATAGCCTTATTTGTAAAGTGCTTATTCACTTATGTCCATATTTCTCTTGTTTTTGTTTCTTTTTGTTATTGCTTTGTGGGATTTCTTTATATATTTTGGGTTATAGCCCTTTGTTGGTTATATATTTAGGAAATATCATCTCCCACTCTTTGGCTGGCTTATTCATGCTATTAATGTGTCTGCCAAATAATGAGCATCTTTAATTATAAAGCCCAGTATCATTCCCCCCCTTTTTTTCTAGTTAGTGTTATTTGTGGACTGATTATAACATATTTCCTGAGGTGTTCCACTCCCACTTAGCAACTAGAAATATTCAAGATAATATTGTCCCCATGCTAACAAAAAGAAAGAGTTGAATAATGAAAAAAATCATATATCTTCTTGAACCCACCAGTGATCTAAGTTTGCAAAGCAATCAAGCAAACTTAATTTCAGAGTTATGAGGCTTTGAGTAAAATCAGGAAAACCTAAATTGTTTCAGAACAGACACAGCACAAGAGGAAGAGGTAAAGGCAAACAAGAAGAAATCATCCTAAATTTTAACAAATTCTCAAGTGTTGAATGTGAGCCTGCATATCATTTTAGAGTCTGGGAGCCTAGAAACAAAGAGGATTCATACTCACTCTCTGACTCTTTTCCATGTGTCTCCAATCGTGCCTTATAGGAAAACGTGTGAGGCAAGTGTGAAACGTCACCCAATTTATTCATAGAAACAAATACCTAAACCAGGGTTGGGGCAGCAATCCCTTTTGTACCCAGAGCCACCAAGGTAGAGGGTAGAAGTGAATCCATTCCGCCTCTGGTAGAGGACAAGGAAGAGCCTAGCAAGATCAATAATGGTCCACTCCCAGGGGAGGAACAGCATAGAGACAGGGTGCACAGGGGTGCAGGGCCTACTAAATGTAGAACATAGAGAGACATGCAAAAATCTGTTGTACTTCTATAGACCAACAGTAAGAATGTGGATAGTAAAATTAAAAATAAAATACCATTGTAATTTTGTCCATATATATGTCCAGGAGTGGGATTGCTGGATCGTATGGTAGTTCTGTATTTAGTTTTCTGAGGAACCTCCATACTATTTTCCATAGTGGTTGTACCAATTGACATTCCCACTAACAGTGTAGGAGGGTTCCCTTTTCTCCACACCCTCTCTAGAATTTGTTATTTGTGGACTTACTAGTGATGGCCATTCTAACTGGTATGAAGTGATACTTTACTGTAGGTTTGATTTGCATTTCTCTAATAATTAGTGATCTTGAGCATCTTTTCATGTGCTTACTGGTCATCTGTATTTCTTCTTTGGAAAAATCTCTATTTAGGTAGGTCTTCTACCCATTTCTCAGTTGGGTTGTTTGTTTTTTTGTTGTTGAGTTTTACGAGTAGTTTGTATATTTTGGAGATTAAGTCCTCAGTTGCATTGTTTGCAAATATTTTGTCCCATTCTATATGTTGTCTTTTTTGTTTGTTTTGTTTTGTTATGGTTTCCTTTGCTATGCAAATGCTTGTAAGTTTAATTAGGTCCCATTTGTTTATTTTTGTTTTTATTTAATTGCCTTGGGACACTGGTCTAATAAAAGATTTGTACGATTTGTGTCAGAGAATGTTTTGCCTTTGTTTTCTTCTAGGAGTTTTACTGTGTCATGACTTCTATTTAAGTCTTTAAGCCGTTTTTAATTTATTTTTGTGCACGATGTGAGTGTGTTCCAATTTCATTGATTTACATGCAGCTGTCCAATTTTCCCAACACCACTTGCTGAAGAGACTTTTTCTCATCTTATATTCTTGCCTCTTTTGTCAAAGATTAATTGACCATAGATGTCTAGGTTTATTTCTGGGCCCTCTATTCTGTTCAATTGACCTGTGTGTCTGTTTTTTTGTAATAATACCACACTGTTTTGATTACTGTGGCTTTGTAGTATTGTCTGAAATCTGGAAAAATCATGCCTCGTACTGTTTCTTCCCCCACGCCCTGAGGATTACTTTGGCAATTCTCGGTCTTTTTGATTTTATATGAATTTTTGGATTATTTATTTTAAATTTGTGAAAAATGTCATGGGCAATTTGATAGGGATCACATTAAATCTGTAGATTGCTTAGGATGGTATGGCCATATCAATGATATCAGTTCTTCCAATCCAAGAGCATGGGATATCTTTCCATTTCTTTGAATCCTCTTTAATTTCTTGATTAATGTTTTATTATTCTCAGTATATAAGTCTTTCATCTTGGTTAGCTTTATTCCTGTTTTTTTTTTTTTTTTTTGGTGTGCAATTTTAAAAAGGTTTTTTTTTTGATATTTCATTATCAGTGCACAAAAATGCAACCAATTTCTGAATGTTAATCTTGTATCCTGCTGCTTTGCTGAATTTGTTTATCTTGTTTGGTAGTTTTTGTGTGAAGTCCTTACAGATTTCTATATATAGTTTCATGTCATCTCCATATAGTGACAGTTTGACCTCTTTCCTTCCATCTTGGGTACCTTTTATTTCTTTTTCTTATTTGATTGCTGTGCCCAGGAAATAAAAATGATAAATGTACCTCTATGTTCATACCAGCACAATTCACAATAGCCAAGACATGGAAATAGCCTAAATGCCCAATGGATAAATGGATTAAGAAGATGTGGTAATACATACAATAGAATACTATTAAACCATTAAAAAAGAATGAAATAATGCCATTTGCAGCAACATGGATGCAACTAGAGATTTGTTAAGTCAGAAAGAGAAAGACAAATACCATGTGACATCACTTAAATATGGAATCTAAAATATGGCACAGAAGTTCCCATCGTGGCGCAGTGGTTAACAAATCCGACTAGGAACCATGAGGTTGCGGGTTCCATCCCTGCCCTTGCTCAGTGGGTTAATGATCCGGCGTTGCCGTGAGCTGTGGTGTAGGTTGCAGATGCGGCTCGGATCCCGCATTGCTGTGGCTCTGGAATAGGCTGGTTGCTACAGCTCCGATTCGACCCCTAGCCTGGGAACCTCCATATGCCACAGGAGCGGTCCAAGAAATATCAAAAAAGGCAAATAAATAAATAAATAAAAATATAATAAAATAAAATATGGCACAAATGAATCTATCTATAAAACAGAAATAAATTCACAAATATAAAGAACACATTTGTGGTTGCTAAGGGGGAGGGGGTGGGAGTGGGATTTGGGGGTTAATAGATGCAAACTATTACCTTAAAAATGTATAGGGAGTTCCCGTCGTGGTGCAGTGGTTAACGAATCCGACTAGGAACCATGAGGTTGTGGGTTCGGTCCCTGCCCCTGCTCATTGGGTTAACGATCTGGCGTTGCCGTGAGCTGTGGTGTAGGTTGCAGACGCGGCTCGGATCCCGCGTTGCTGTGGCTCTGGTGTAGGCCAGTGGCTACAGCTCCGATTCGACCCCTAGCCTGGGAACCTCCATATGCCACGGGAGCAGCCCAAACAAATAGCAAAAAGACAAAAAAAAAAAAAGTATAGATAACAGGTCTTAATGTATAGGACAGGGAATTATATCCAGTCTCCTGGGACAGACCATGATGGAAAAGAATAATTTAAAAAAAATGTATATATGTATCACTCAGTCACTTTGCAGAAATTGGCACAACATTTTAAATCAACTATACTTCAATAAAACTTTAAAAATTTGAAAAAATAAAAAAGATAAAATCAAATACAATTTACAATTATTTTTAAAAATGGGATAATTAAGTATAAATTTAATAAATCAACATGTGCAGTTTTATGTGCTGAAAATTACAAAATGATAGTGAAATCAAAGATCTAAATAAATGAATAGATAAACATGTTCATGGTTTGGAAGACTCACCTTTAACTCATGTTAAAGATGTCTATTCTCCCAAATAGGTATACATGTATAAAACAATTTTTATCAAAATTCCAGAAAGAATGTTTATAGTTAAAGATAAGATTATGCTAAAATTTATGTAAGATGTGAAAGGAACTAGATTAACTGAAATGTTTTGAAAAACAAGATGAAAATGAGACAGATTCATCTACCCATCAGCTGTATAATTAGCTATTATATAGCTACCATTATCAAGACAGGGCAGTTTTCCCAAAGGTGTAGACACATGGATCAATGAAACAGAAGTGAGAACCTAGAAACAGCCACACCAATATGCCCAGCTGATTTTTGACAGAGATGAAAAAGCAATTCAATAGAGGAAAGATAATCTTTTCAACAAATAAAGCTCTAACAACTTGAAAGTCATAGGCAAAAACCAAAAACTAACCAAATAAAAGAAAACCCTCAACCTGAACCTTACACATTTAAATATAAAACATAAAATTATAAAATGAAAAAGAGAATAGGAGAAAACCTAAGGGACTTAGAACTAGGCCAAGAATTATTAGACTTGACACCAAAAACACTCTCTATCAAGTAAAAACTGACAAAATAGACTTCATCAAAATTGAAAATGTTTCCTCTATGAAAGATTCTGTTAAGAGGATGAAAAATAAGCTATGGATTGGGAAAAAAATATTTGCAAAGCACATACTCAACAAAGAACTGATTCATAGAATATATTAAAAATTCAGTGGTGAAAGCAAATAATCCAATTAGAAAATGAGTAAAAGGCATGAAAAGACATTTTACCAAAGAGGATATACAGATGGCAAATAAGCACATGAAAAGATGTTTAACATCGTTAACCATTAGGAAAGAGTGGGTTAAAGCCACAGTAAGACATTACTACACACTATTAGAATGGCTGAGATAGTCAATAGTGTTATCACGAGATGCAGGTAAGCATGCAGGGAAGTGGGATCACTCATGCATTGCTGGTGGGACTGTGAAAGGGTACTGCCACTCAAAAAAAATTTTTTTTTCTTTAGATATGCAGCTGTCATACAGCCCAGCATTTGCACTTCTGGGCATTTATCTCAGGGAAATGAAAACTATGTTTACATAAAACATATGCACGAATGCTTATGGCAGCACTATTCATAATAGTCCCAAAGTAGAATCAACACGGGTGTCCTTCGGTGGGTGAATAGTTGAATAAACTGTGATTCAGCCATCCCACGGAGTACTACTCAGCAGTAAAAAATAATTACCTATTGATTCAGGCAAAACCTGACAAATCTTCAGGGAATCATACTGAGTGTAAAAAAAGCCAGTCCCAAAATATTGCATGCTGTATGGTTTGTTTATATCACATTCTGGAAATGACAACACTTCCAAAATGGAGAACAGTTTAGTGGTTACTAGGGTTTAAGAAGGGGTTGAGGACAGGAAGGAAGCAGATGTGGCTATAAAAGGGCAACACATGGGATCCTCGTAACAGAAGTGTATTTTCACCACATTAATGTCAGTCCCCTGGTTGTAATATTATAAAACTGCTACCATTGGAGAAAACGGAGCTGAGTGCACACAGTCCCTCTGTATGTTTCTTACAATGGCATGCGAATCCACAAATTTGTCTGAATTATTTCTTACAACTGTATGTGAATCTACAATTATCTCAAAATAAAAAGTTTAATTAAGGAAAACTATATGGGGAGAAAGACACAATGGTTCTTGAAAGACAGCGATCTTTGTTATATTTTGCACTATATGATGAAATGGCATTTTGTTACTAAAAACATTAAAAAAAAAAAACCTGTATAATTTTAGGCTTTTTAAAATGTCCAGAATATAGAAGCTGGCAGTTTCTATTTTGAGCTGGCTGTTTTTAGTAGTAGGGTGCCAAGTTCTGGTTTCTGCATTTTAAGAGAAATTTAAAGCAAATTCAAAATTGAGAGAGGATGAAGAAGACACTGGAAACCATGGCATACATGAAATCATGGGGGAAAGAGACAATGTTTACCCACAGGAGAGAAGCTGGTGCACATGAGATTATACTTTTTAATTATTTGATGTATTACTTTAAGGATTAGATTTCTCCGTAAAACCCAAGGGTTGAAAATAGGACCCAACTGGTCGAAGGTACAAGAAGAGAGATTTCAGTTTGGTTACCAGGGACTGGGAGTGGGGTGTGGGGAGATGTTGGCCAAAGAGTACAAACTTCCAGTCATGAGATGAGTAAGTTCTGGGAATCTATTATATAGCATGGTGATTATCCTTAATAATACTGTTACATATTTGAAAGTTGTTAAGAATAGATCTTAAGGGTTCTCAGCACCAAAAAGGAATGGCAGTTATGTGATGGGATGGAGATGCTAACTAATGCTCTGGTGGTAATCCTTTTGCAATACATAAATATATCAAATCAACGCTTTAGGCTTATACAATGTTATGTGCCACATATAGCTCAGGGAAGACGGGGAGGGAGGTGGATGGAAAGTGTGGCTTTTACCTGAAGCGAAAGACAGGGGGGGAGGTGGATGGAAAGTGTGGCTTTTATCCGAAGCGAAAGACAGGGGGGGAGGTGGATGGAAAGTGTGGCTTTTATCCGAAGCGAAAGACAGGGAGGGAGGTGGATGGAAAGTGTGGCTTTTATCTGAAGCAAAACGGGGTCTTCCCAGCAAAAGAGCAGCCCCTTTTGAAACATTAGTTGTGTGACCATCAATCAAAAACATGAGTTGGGACATGTGGCCAGAGTAGGGGTGTGTGGAATCTGGGTTTGGGCAGGACTCCTGTTTCTAAATATTTTATCTTTACTTGGGGTGGTGGTATTTCTTCAGGGTATTCAGTAGCGGGCCCATCAGGTTGCCAAAATATCCAGCAGTTCAGCTTGAGGCAGTGTCACTCAGGGTCCAGAATGCCAGGGTAACTTGGGTGCAGCTCAACTAGACAGTTTACAAGTGCAGCTGTTTTCCTGGGTAAAGCGGATCTGCACCAGATCCCTGACCTAGAGCCATGACAAAATAGGCTCCCCTGTTCTCTCATCTAATTCAGGAAGAATGGTTCAAGTTAGAATTGTCCTCTTTTGTAGATAAGGACCCCCTCCAAAAGAGATGTTTACACATTGTAGAAGAATCATGGTCAAGTGCAAAGAAAGATCCCCTTAACTTTGGATCTACCAATACCATGAGCGGGTGGGTTGAGAGAAGGCCGTCTTCCCCAACTGTGTGCCATTTTCTGTAACCAGGTCCTTGAAGCAGCCCTGCTTTTGCCCACAAGCACACAAAGTCCCTTAGAAGAATATCTTTAAGTTCTCTCCCTACCTGGCAGGCCCTGTTCCATCTCTCCATCCTTCATCTTTACTTTCTGACTTTTCCCTCCATCCATCCTTTCTTTTCTTCTAGAACTTCTTATGAAATGATTAAAGACAAACAGATATTGGTATATAGAGGGTGGTTTTAAAAATAGATAACAGTGATGTGATGTGACATCAAACAACGGAATAGATGCAAACACTGGAGATCCTCTTCCATGAGGCATTAACCCTTTAGTTGCTGGATCATGGGGCAATGCTGGAGAGGGGCTGGGCAAGAGGAAATGGCACTTGGAAGCTCAGGGAAGAAGCTACAGATCAATCAATACAAAGTATTAACAATCTGCATGGCCATCCTATTGCAGACATGGAATATCATCCCTAGTCTGAGAGAAAGGGTGGCTAAGTATGGGGCCAGGTGATATGGTAAAGATAGGTGCTATTAACAAAAGCCAGCCTATCTGTATCTATATCTATATCTATATCTATATCTATATCTATATCTATATCTATATCTATATCTATCTATGTAAATCTTTAATCTTCCTGTTTGGAGGCCATTTCTCAAAAGATCAGCAGGCTTCCAGACAAGAATCCTCTGTATCTTTATTTCCCTTCACATCTATTTACCTGATTTATTTATGTATACTTTTAGAATGCAAACATTGGGGTTTTAGCCTGCAGAAAATATAATTAGGAAGCTTTCTTGCAAATCTGCTGAAGGGAAAAAAGCATTAAACAAATCCAGTTTCAAGTAAATTAAAATGCATTTCATTTTTCCCCACATAATATGGCCAGAAGATTGTGATACAGTAAGGGAGGAATGAATAGAATTGGATTCTGCTTTTTTCACTGCCCTGCTAACTCTTTATATGTTACTTCACATAAACGATTCTAAATGAACAGTAACTGAAAAACATCAAGAGGGACAACAAAAGAAAAACAATATATTGATAGTGAAGAAAAAATCACTTACATTGTTGAATGTAAGTTATTTCTTAGTTTTATAACTTTTGAGATATTTTATCACAGCTTATATTTACATTTATTATACTTGATGTATGTCATGGCTATAGTCTACCATTCATTGGGATTTCAGATTAAAATTAAAGTAACTTTTACAACTAAGTGGTTTGTTTTATAAATGTTTGGTATTCTCATTAGAAACAATTAACACTCAAAGGTAAAGTTAAAAGTCAATAAGCCTCAGGATAAATGAAAGTAAAAGCACAATCTGTCATTTTACAACCTTTAAGTAGAATTTTGCAGCTTAAAAAAATCAGTTAAGTCTTTTTTAACATTGGGTACTGCTTGGTACTAGGCTTATAGACATCGTCTTTATTCTCTTTGCACTTTTTCGCAAAAGGAGGCATTAATTTTATGATTAGAATAATAGAATATTTATTGAAAATAATTGAAAAGTCAGTCAGTAGAAGGCATAAGAATCAGAAAACTAGAAATCTGATGATCTTTGGTAGGTATTAGCCAGTTCATAGACTCTAGGTCTATGTTGGATGGTAATACACTGAATGTACATAAAATCACATAGAAGGAATAAAAATGATTTGATCTTTATTATTTTAGCATCAATACTTTTATGTAATTGAGGGAAAGTAAGCTACGCATTTTGAAGATGAATCTGTTGATAATATTAAATTTTAAAATGGAAACCATTGAAAAAATGAAGACACCCCACAGAATGGTAGAAATCTTTTTAATGATAGAAAATCTTTTCAATGATGCAACCAAGGGCCTAATCTCCAAAATATACAAATAACACATACAGCTCACCAACAAAAAAACAGTCAACCCAATCGACAAATGGTCAGAAGACCTAAATAGAGATTTCCCAAAGAAGACATATGGATGGCCAGTAGACACATGACCAAAAAAAAAAAAAAAAAAGCTCAACGTCACTAATTATTAGAGAAAACCAAATCAAAACTGCAATGAGGTACCACCTCACATCAGTCAGAATGGCCATCATTAACAAGTCTACAAATAACGAATGCTAGAGAGGCTGTGGAGAAAAGGGAACCCTCCTTCATTGTTGGTGGGAATGTCAATTGGTACAACCACTATGGAAAATAGTATGGGGCTTCTTCACAAAACTAAATATAGAACTACCACATGATCCAGCAATTATGCTCCTGGGCATATATCTGGACAAAACAATAATTTAGAAACATAACATGCACCCCTGTGTTCACTGCAGCACTAGTCACAATAGCCAAGACAAGGAAACAATCTAAATGTCCATCAACAGATGAATAGATTAAGAAGATATCTCACACACACACACACACACACACACACACACACACACACACCCCGAATACTGCTCAGCCATATAAAAGAACAAAATATTGCCATTTGTAGCAACATGGATGCAACAAGAGATTCTCATACTAAGTAATTCAGAAAGAGAGAGGGATACCATATGATATTACTTATATCTGGGATCTAAAATATTGTAAAAATGAACCTATGTACAAAATAGAAACAGACTCACAAACATAGAGAACAGACTTGTGGTTGCCAAGGGGGAGGGGGAGGAATTGGGATGGATGGGGAGTTTGGGATTGGTATATGCAAACTATTACTTTTAGGATGGATAAGCAATGAATTCCTACTATACAGAACAGGGAATTATATTCAGTCTCTTGGGATAGACCATGATAGAAGATAATATGAGAAAAAAATGTATGTATATGTATGACTGGGTCACTGTGCTATACAGCAGAAATTGACACAACAATTTAAATCAACCATACTTTAATGAAAAAAATTTTAAATGAGACTTCTATAAATAATTAACTTCAGGGAGTTCCTGTCGTGGCTCAGTGGTTAACGAATCTGACTAGGAACCATGAGTTTGCAGGTTCAATCCCTGGCCTTGCTCAGTGGGTTAAGGATCCAGTGTTGCCGTGAGCTGTGGTGTAGGTTGCAGATGTGGCTCGGATCCTGCATTGCTGTGGCTCCGGTGTAGGCCAGTGGCTAATGCTCCGATTCAACTCCTAGCCTGGGAAACTCCATATGCTGCAGGAGTGGCCCAAGAAATGGTGAAAAGACCAAAAAAAAAATTAACTTAAATTTGCATTATAATACCCATAACTGAAGGGTTTTGGAAGCTGGAGTTGTTTGGGTATTTATTTGTTTACAAAGAGTTGGTCTTATTTCTTTTATTGGGTAGATGTCTTAAATGATCCATTTGAGAAAGATGACTCAGTTCAACTAAGGAGGTCAGGAGTGAGATAGTGTATGAATGTTCAGGTGGGAGTTTGGAAGTATGCATCCTCAACAAAGTTGGGTGGTTTATTTGAGCTTTTTCTTGTTTCCTGAGGTAGGCTTGTATTGCTATAAACTTCCCTCTTAGAACTACTTTTGCTGCATCCCAGGTTTTGGAGTGTCCTATCTTTGTTGTCATTTGCTTCTAGGTATTTTTAAATTTCCTCTTTGATTTCTTCAGTGATCCATTGGTTGTTTAGTAACATGTTGTTTAGTCTCCACGTGTTTGTGTTTTTTTCAGTTTTTTTCTTGTTGATTTCCAGTCATATAGCATTGTGGTCGGAAAAGATGCTTGATATGATTTCAGTTTTCTTAAAGTTACCAAGGCTTGATTTGTAGCCCAGGATGTGATCAATCTTAGAGAATGTTCCGTGTGCACTTGAGAAGAATGTGTATTCTGTTGCTTGTGCATGGAATGTCCTATAAGTATCTATTAAGGCCATCTGGTCTAATGCTTCAGTCAGGGCCTGTGTTTTCTTATTGATTTTCTGTCTGGATGATCTGTCCATTGCTGTAAGTGGGGTGTTAAAGTCCCCCACTATTACTGTGTTATTGTTGATTTCTCCTTTTAAGGTTGTTGGCAGTTGCCTTATATATTGTGGTGATCCTTTGTCGGGTGTGTAGATATTTAAAATTTTTACGTCTTCTTCTTGGATTGATCCTTTGATCATTATATAGTGTCATATGTTATATAAAACATTCTTCATTTTAAGGTCTATTTTGCCTGATATGAGTATTGTTATGCCAGCTTTCTTTTGATTTCTGTTTGCACAGAATATTTTCTTTCGTCTTCTCACTTTCAATTTGTATGTGTCCTAGAAGTGAAGTGGGTCTCTTGAAAACAGCATATATATGGGTCTTGTTTTTGTATCCATTCAGCCAGTCTATGTCTTTTGGTTGGGGTGTTTAGTCCACTAACATTTAAGGTAATCCCTGAGATGAATGTTCTTATTGCCATTTTACTAACTGTTTTGGATTTGTTTTTGTTGCTCTTTTTTCTTTCCTTCTTCTCTTGTTCTCTCCTCTTGTGGTTTGATGACTGCTTAGTGTTGTATTTGAGTTGATTTTTCTTATTTCTTTGTGTATCAATTGTAGATTTTTGGTTTGCAGTTATTCTGAAGTTTTAATATAGAGTCTATATATATAAGAGATTGTTTGAAGTTGTTGTTCTCTCATTTTTTTTTGTCTTTTTGCCTTTTCTAGGGCCGCTCCTGCAGCATATGGAGGTTCCCAGGCTAGGGGTCTAATTGGAGCTGTAGCCACCGGTTGACACCAGAGCCACAGCAGTGTAGGATCTGAGCCGCATCTGCGACCTACACCACAGCTCACGGCAACACTGGATCCTTAACCCACTGAGCAAGGCCAGGGATCGAACCTGCAACCTCATGGTTCCTAGTTGGATTTGTTAACCACTGCGCCACAACAGGAACTCATAAATTGTTGTTCTCTTAATTGCAAGTGCATCTCCAGTGTCCTGCATTTGAACCCTCTCTTCTCATGATTACTGATTTTGGTGGCATAATTGTGTGTAGATAGTTTATACACCTTTACTGGTGAGCCTTGTCATTTGTGGTATTTTTGTTTCTGGTTGTGACCTTTTCTTTTCTGTCTAGAGAAGTTCCTTTAGTATTTGTTGTAAAGCTTGCTTAGCTTTTGCTTATCTGTGAAGCTTTTGATTTCTCCTTCAAATCTGAATGAGAGCCTTGCTGGGTAAAGTAATCTTGGTTGGAGGTTTTTTTCCTTCCATTACCCTAAGTATATCATGCCACTCCCGTCTGGGCTTCAGAGTTTCTGCTGAAAAATTTTCCAATAACCTTATTGGGGTTCCCTTGTATGTTATTTGCTTTTTTTTCCCTAGCTACTTTCATTATTTTCTCTTTGTCTTTTTTTTTTCTGTCTTTTGTCCTTTTGGGGCCACACCCATGGAATATGGAGGTTCCCAGGCTAGGAGTCTAATCAGATCTGTAGCCATAGCAACACCAGATCCAAGCTGCATCTGTGACCTACACCACAGCTCACGGCAACACTGGATCCTTAACCCACTGAGCGAGACCAGGGATCCAACCTGCAACCTCATGGTTCCTAGTCAGATTCATTTCATCTGCACCACAAAGGGAACTCCTCTCTTTAATTTTTGTCAGGTTGATTAATATGTGTCTTCAGGTGTTCCTCCTTGGGATTTTTTTGTATGGTACTCATTGTGCTTCCTGGATTTGAGTGAGTGGTTCTTTTCCCATCTTAAGGAAGTTTTCTGCTCTTATCACTTCAAATATTTTTTCTTTCCCTTTTTCTCTCACTTCTCCTTCTGGCACCCCTATAATATGGATGTTGGTGTGTTTAACATTGTCCCAGAGTTCTCTGATACTCTCTTCATTTGTTTTCAATCTTTTTTCTCTTTTCTTTTCCACATTGGTGATTTCCGATAATCTGTCTTCCACCTCACTTATTCATTCTTCTGCTTCCTGTACTCTGCAGTTGGTTGCTTCTAATGAATTTTTTTATTTCAGTTATTGTACTTTGCATCTCTTCTTGCTTAAGCTTTATGTTTTGTATTTCTTTGCTCAGTGTTTCCTGTAAATTATTCATCTTTTCCTCCAGTTTATTTCCAGTGTCTTCCATCATCCTCAGCATCATCAGTCTAAAGTCTTTTTCCTGGAGGCTGATAATCTCCTAGTCACTTAGCTATTTTTCTGGGGTTTTTTCTTTCTCCCTTTTATCTGAGTTAAGGTTCTCTGTCTTTTCATCATTATAGGTTTTTGGTTTGGTGACCTTTTTGCAGATAATAGAGTTGTAGCCTCTCTTACTTCTGGTGTCTGCCACTCTTGTGGCTGAAGTTGGTAAGGGGGCTTGCTGTAGGCTTCCTGATGGGAGGGACTGGTTCCTGCCCACTGGTAGGTGGGGCTGATTCCTATCTGTCTGGTGGGTGGGGCTTAGTTTCTGGGTGAGATTAGAGGCAGCTGTGTGCCTGGGGAGTCTGTAGGCAGCCTGTTTACTTATGGGTGGGGCTGTGATCCCACCTGGATTGTTGTTTTGCCTGGGGCTTCTCAGCACCAAAGGGTGGGGGCCAGATGTTCACAACATGGCCACCTCCAGTGGATCACATGCTGATGAATATTCCCAAGAGCTTTGTCTCAAATGCCCTTCCCCCACGATAAGCCACAATCACCTCGTTTTCTCAGGATATCCTCCAAAAACTGAAGTCAGGTCCAACCGAGATTCCTATGGAGCCCTTTCTTTGCCCTGGGACCCAGGGCACATGAAAGTCTGTGTGCACCTTTTAGGAATGGGGTCTCCATTTCCCCAAGTCCCATGGAGCTCCTTCACACAAGCCCCTCTGGCCTTCAATGCCAGATGCTACAGGGGCTCTTTCTCCCAGTGCCAGATCACCAGGCATGGGGTTTGACGTGGAGCTGAGAACTCTCACCCCTGTGGGTGAGTCTCTGTGATACAGTTACTTTCCAGTCTGTGGAAAATATTAGCAAACTGAATCCAACTATACATTAAAAGAGTTGTACATCATGATCAAGTGAGATTTAACCCAGGGGTGCAAAGATTCTTGAATATCCACAAATCAATCAGGATGATACACCACATTAACAAACAGAAGATTAAAAACTACATGATCCTCTCAATAGACGCGGAAAAAAGCCTTTGACAAAACCCAACACCATCTCTGATAAAAACTCTTCAGAAAGTGGGCGTAGAGGGAACCTACCTCAACATAATAAAGGCCATATATGACAAACCCAGAGCTAACATCATTCTCAATGGTGAAAAGCTGAAAGAATTCCCACTGAGAACAGGAACAAGGTAAGGATGTCCACTCTCACCACTACTCTTCAACATAGTTTTGAAAGTCCTAGCCACAGCAATCAGAGAAGTAAAAGAAATAAAAGGAATCCAAATTGGAAAGAAAGAAGTAAAACTATCACTACTTGCAGAGGATGACATGATACTATACCTACAGAATCCCAAAGACACTACCAGAAAGCTGTTAGAGCTCATCAATTAATTTGGCAAAGTCACAGGATACAAAATTAATACACAGAAATCAATGGCATTTCTATACACTAACAATGAAAGGTCAGAAAGAGAAATTAGGAATCAATCCTGTTTACCATCACATCCAAAAGAATAAAATACTTAGGAATAAACCTACCTAAAGAGACAAAGAACGGTACTCTGAAAACTATAAGACCCTGATAAAAGAAATCAAAGATGACACAAACAGATGGAAAAACATACTATGCTCTTGGGATTGGAAGAATCAATATTATCAAAATGACTATACTACCCAAGGCAATCTACAGATTCATTGCAATCCGTATAAAATTACCAAGGACGTTTTTCACAGAACTAGAACAAAATCTCTTAAAGTATGTTTGGAAGCAAAAAAGACCCAAAATAGACAAAGACATCCTGAAAAGGAAAAATGGAGCTGGAGGAATAGGCTTCCTGACTTCTGACTATACTACAGAGCTACAGTCATCAAAGACAGAACTATAGAGCAGTGGAACAGGATAGAAAGCCCAGAATTAAACCCATGCACCTACAGTCAACTAATCTATGACAAAGGAGGCAAGAATATACAATGGAGAAAAGACAGCCTGTTTAATATGTGGTGCTGGGAAAACTGGACAGCCACATGGAAAAGAATGAAATTAGAACACTTCCTAACACCATACACAAAAGTAAACTCAAAATGGATTAAATACCTAGATAGAAGACCAGATAGTATAAAATTCTTAGAGGAAAACATAGGCCAAACACTCTGACAAAAACGACAGCAACATCTTCTCAGATCCACCCCATAGAGTAATGACAATAAAAGCAAGAATTAAGAAATGGGACCTAATTAAACTTAAAAGTTTCTGCACAGCAAGGACACCCTAAACAAAATGAAAAGACAACCCACAGAATGGGAAAAAATATTCACAAATGAATCAACTGACAAGGGATTAATCTCCAAAATTTATAAACACCTCCTACTACTCAATACCAAAAAAAACCAAAACAAAACAAACAAACAAAAAAAACAGCCCCATCAAAACATGGGCAGAAGATCTAAACAGACAATTCTCCAAAGAAGACATATGGATGACAAAAAAACACATGAAATGATGTTCAGCGTCACTCATAATTAGAGAAATGCAAATCAAAACCACTATGAGGTACCACCTTACACCAGCCAGAATGGCCATCATCACAATGTCTACAAACAATAAGTGCTAGAGAGGTTGTGAGAAAAGGGAACCCTAAGACACTGTTGGTGGTACTGTAAATTGGTGCCACCACTGTAGAAAACTATATAGAGATGCCTCATAAAACTAATCACCTTTTCCTAATTTGTCACACAAAATTGCATGCATAGTCCATTTAGGAATCACTGCTTTTGAAATTGGAAGTAATTTAACACAATTTCAAAAAGTACCCTTATTCTCTTTTTGCGTATGATCATATTATAGGTAAAACTGATAGACCATTTGACCCAGCAATCCCACTCCTGGGCATCTATCCAGAGAAAACCATGACTTGCAAAGACACATGTACTCCAATGTTCATTGCAGCACTGTTTTCAATAGCCACAATGAACTTCTCTGCAGAACAGATATTGACTCACAGACTTTGCAAAACTTACTGGTTTCCAAATGAGACAGGTTGGGTTGTGGGGGGATACACTGAGGGTTTGGGATAGACATACTGTAAAATTTGGTTGTGATGATTTTTGTACACCTATAAATGTAATAAAATTCATTAAGTATTAAAAAAAGGAAATAAAACTCAATATGATGAGATCTTTTTTTTTTTTTTCTTTTCTAGGGCCGCACCTGCGGCACATGGAAGTTCCCAGGCTAGAGGTCTAATAGGAACTACAGCTGCCAGCCTGCACCACAGCCACAGCAACTCGGGATCTGAGCCGCTTCTTCAACCTACACCACAGCTCAGGGCAACGCCAGATCCTTAACCCACTGAGCGAGTCCAGGGATTGAACCTGAAACCTCATGGTTCCTAGTCAGTTTCATTAACCACTGAGCCATGATAGGAACTCCAAGATAAGATCTTAATGATGGAATCTGGCATACAAGGCTGAAAGCGACATTTAGAATGGCTTACTTTTGCCCTAAATGTCCTTAGACAGTAACTCTGGTAGCAGAGAGAATTACGTTTCTTATAATTAACAGCTATAATTATGAGATCTACCGGTCTCTAGATACTGTATCTATCTTTGAATACAGATTATTTAATCCCTTCAACAGTCTCCCTGAATTAATACACAAATATTTTGTTAAAGATTAAAAACACACAATTCGACACTTGTCTTCCTTTCAAGCTTCTGATATTCTGTAGTCACCTGTTTCCTAAAGAAATTAGATTCAACATTCTGACAAATTCTCAACCATTTTGAATTTATTACAAATATAGGTTAGATGTTAAGGCTAAGTATCTCATTACATCCCCATAGGGTGTGTGCAAAATCATAAAACGCCATTAATGGAGAGAAAATGGGAGACTGATGAGTAGGCATGAACCAATCACAAGAAGTTTGTACCATCTAATATATAAAATGGTCAGAACTATTTTATATATTAGGTGCCTTGAGCATCAATTTCTTAATCATTGTATTTTATTTCATTTGTAATAAAAGTTCCAAGGAAAATGCTTTTGAGATTTCAGCTCTCTTAATTGATCTGCATTGTCATTTTCTCATAACATTTAAACTAGCACCACCTCATCCTTTCCTCCTGCTGCACTAAGAATTTTGTAATGTCTTTTAGCTTCTTCCTAACCTTACTCAATCATGGGGAAACTACATGCGTGCGCGCGCACACACACACACACACACACACACACACATACCCAGGCACATGCATGCATCTTCTCTGGTGACTGCAGGCATCTTCTTCTTTACTAGGAAGATCTTTGCTTTGAAATTATCTGTTATCATCCATCACCAATTAATGACTTAGAATCATACTTCCCTATTTTTACTTTACAAAATCAACATAAAATATATATTTTCATTTTTGGTTAGGTATTGTATATACTGACCAGTTGAAACAAATCATATCAAGCTTGATAATTTCCATAAGAAATCTTAATGCATTATAAGCAATCCAATCATTTTGTCGCAGAAAGTATCTACTCACCCTTTCCTAATTTATGACGCAAAATTGCATGCATAGTCCGTTTAGGAATCACTGCTTTTGAAATTGGAATTAATTTAACACAATTTCAAGAAGTTCCCTTATGCTCTTTTTGAATATGATCATATTATGGATAAAATTGATAGAACATTTTTATAGGGCTTTCCTGCACTTGTGGTGATTTAAGTGGTACATGTGTTGCATAATAACCTGAGTTTCATTTTCATATAAACTGTTGAAGAAAGCTTTTATTGCTTCTCATCATGTTTTCTGTATTATTACTAGTCCTAAGAGTTAAAAATTACTAGGATTCCCATCATATTGCCAAATTGATTTTCTCAAATTATTTATTCCACATAGAAATGATTCATAACCATCTCCCCAATGAGATATGTTTGCCATTCTCATCATGTGAAATAAATATAAATCCCCATTTTATGAATCAGTAAGCAGGCCACTCTAAATTAGTAGCATCGATGCCAAAATGAGCTCTCTCTATTCTAAGGTATTACCTGTTTCTCCTAAGCTGTTAAAATCCTTTGAACTGATTTTCACTGCACATGGGAAGTTCTCTCAACCTGTAAGCGAATGGTGAGAGACCTTAAGGTACATGTGAGTAGAGACTTTATCTGGTTTATTCACTGCTCTATACCTCTCACCGGGAACTGTTACTGACACAGAGGAAGACTCGATAAATATATACTGAGTGGATAGTAAACTTGAATGCTAAATTATTCACATTATTTTTAGAGCTGTTATTTTTGCATGAGAATAATGAAAGTGTCCCCAACAGGAATAAATAACCAATGCCCAGAACATTTTAATCTAAAACAAAAATTTGTTACTTCCCTATCCTAAGGTTACAGTTACAAAATCTGGCTCAGCACTTAGTAACTCAAGCATATAGAGTGTAGCAGTCAGACACAGTTGCCTCAGTCAGATTTACGTGCAGAGAACAGAATTCACTCTACCAAACTTAAGCAGAAGGGATTTGAAATAGTGTATTAAACGGCTCAAGATGTGTTAGGAAGGCGAGAGAAGCAGACTTTAGACTGAGCCTCCAGGAAGAACAAACAGGGCTGTCCTGGAACTTCTGCCTTGATTAGGAAGCTGTAGCATCAGGAAGTTGCCAGTGAGATTGGGAAATTGGTGATTACTGGCACCATAATCTGTACAAATAAAATTGGTATTTCTCACCCTGTCTCCTTCCCAATGTAGCTTGGTTCAGGACTCACCAAAATACGTCTGATTCATGGCATCTAAAACACATCAAGAATGCTAGCTGGAAGGAATTCTGGAAATGCAATTTTAACATTCCAGCCTCAGCATTATATAAAGGCATGCAATTCACTCTAAATAGCTTGGAACTTTTACCTCCCCCAAAACATGTGTTCCACCGAAGTTAGTTTTCTGATTCCTTCCTAATAAATTAGAAGGTCAGTCATTAGACCAATGCAAGGTTATGGGCTATGTGAAATCCGACAAGTTTCCTCATCGCCTTTCAGTCACATACAAAACAGTGAAACCAAGTCCCCAAACGGAATGCCACAATATCCTTAGAAAGTCTTATTTAGTACAATGCTGCTCTCGGATTAGACATTTTGTTCAATTCACAGAAAGCATAGAAGACAGCAGCGTGCTCTAGATGAAAAAGAAGTACAAACATCGGTAGATAAAAAAATGCAGCATCACTTTAATATAACACAAACTTCAGCAACAGGGAGACCACACTGGCATCCAGACCATGCTGGCTCTATGACTCCGGAAAATCTCTTAACCTCTCTGTACCTCAGATTCTTTAATAAAATAGGGTATACAAATCCGACTAGGAACCATGAGGTTGTGGGTTCGATCCCTGCACTTGCTCAGTGGGTTGACGATCCGGCATTGCCATGAGCTGTGGTGTAGGTTGCAGACGTGGCTCTGATCCCGCATTGCTGTGGCTCTGGTGTAGGCCGGTGGCTGCAGCTCCGATTGGACCCCTAGCCTGGGAACCTCCATATGCCATGGGAAGCCGCCCTAGAAAAGGCAAAAGGACCAAAAAAAAAAAAGAAAAGAAAAGTGTGTCACATACTGAATTTTCTGAGAGTTATTTGGAATTGTGCCTGGCAATACATATCAAAAATATTAAGCAGGATTTCCCTTCGTGACTCAGCGCAAATGAATCTGACTAGTATCTATGAGGACGCAGATTTGATCCCTGGCCTTGCTCAGTGGACTAAGGATCTGGCATTGCCGTGAGATGTGGTGTAGATTGCAGACATGGCTTGGCTCTGATGTTGCTGTGGCTGTGGTGTAGGCCAGAGGCTACAGCTCTGATTCACCCATAGCCTGGGAATCTCCATATGCTGCGGGTGGTGCCCTAAAAAAAAAAAAAGACAAAAAAATAAAATAAAAATATTAAGCAGATAATAAATATCTGCTATTATAATGAGTCAGTTAACTAATATACCAATTTTTTTGCCTAATACCTGTCCTCAACTCTAGGCCCTGAGAAAGATGCATGACAAAATGAGACCCCCTTAGAGTCTAATTTAGATGAACCAGCAATACAAGGTGTTAGAAAGTATTATATTTGAATTGCAAAAGGAATAGAAAGAGCATGGATTTAGGATTTTTTTTTTTCCTTTTTCTTTTTAGGGCTGCACCTGCAGCATATGGAAATTCCCAGGTTGGGGTTGAATTGGAGCTGTAGCTGAAGCCACAGCCACAGCATAACTGGATCCAGACTGCATCTGCAACCTACAAGGCAGCTTGCAGGAACCTTAACTCACTGATCTTTAACCCATTGAGCGAGGCCAGGGACTGAACTTACATCCTCAGAGACATTATGTCAGATTCTTAACCTGCTAAGCCTGTTTTAGTTTTTTGTTTGTTTATTTTTAAGAAAAGGCCTTAGGAAGACTGGAAAGTGGAATTCTCAGAGAGTATTATTTTTGACAAATAGAAACTGCCAGAATAAAACAAAGAGCTATTTCTCAGGCAGCATGGGAAATTGAGTTGGACTTATGTAGATCTTTCTAGCCAGGCCAATACCTCATAAAAACTATCACAGGTCATGACCTTTTCTAGGGCTTAGAGGAAGTATGGTCATAGATAAAACTTATCAAGATTTTTAGTTTTTATTTTGATGCTGTTTTTCTCTGAACAAATAACGTGAATAATCAGACATTGATTCAGCTGCTCTTATTTAGCTGTGTGATAAAGAAGGAATTGGAAAAATTTTAAACCAAAAATGTATCAAAATTAATTGCTGGAGTTCCCGTTGTGGCGCAGTGGTTAACGAATCCGACTAGGAACCATGAGGTTGCGGGTTCGGTCCCTGCCCTTGCTCAGTGGGTTAACAATCTGGCGTTGCCGTGAGCTGTGGTGTAGGTCACAGACGCGGCTCAGATCTGGTGTTGCTGTGGCTCTGGCCTAGGCTGGTGGCTACAGCTCCGATTCGACCCCTAACCTGGGAACCTCCATATGCCGCGGGAGCGGCCCAAGAAATAGCAAAAAGACAAAAAAAAAAAAAATTAATTGCTCTCAGAGTTCCCATCATGGCACAGCAGAAATGAATCTGACTAGGAGCCATGAGGTTGCGGGTTCGATCCCTGACCTCGCTCAGTGGGTTAAGGATCCAGCATTGCTGTGAGCTATGATATAGGTTACAGATGCGGCTCAGATCTGGCATGGCTGTGGCTGTGGCGTAGGCCAATGGCTGTAGCTCCGATTAGACCCCTAGCCTGGGAATCTCCATATGCCACAGGTGCAACCCTTTAAAAAAGAAAAAAAAAGGCAAAAAAAAATATATGTATTTGCTCCCAAAAGTAAATCCAAAGGAGGCTGCCTGTGTGGTATGTAGCATTAAAGCTAGCCACAGGAACTGTGATCCTCCGGTAATCCAAAAATACAGCCTGCATCTGGCGAGAAAGAGTCAATTTATGTGGAATTTCATTTGTCTGTAAGTGTTAGAAGAATATCCGTTTTAGTAAGGCATTGTTTTGAAAGATTTTCTAAGGAGGAGACGTGAGGTATTTCTTCCCAAATCCTTTTAGGATGAATGAACTTATTTCTTTTCATATAGCCAGGTGCTACACGGAAAGCAATACTTTTTTATGATTATTTAATAGTCCAAAAGAAGTTCTTTATCTTTAAGCTCTTTAGAATTGCAATAAACATCTGATTCCTCAAATTTAAAGGAACCAGTATATTCAACATACATTTATTGAGTCTCTGTTCCAAGCTTGACGCTTACCAGGTGCTGTAGGAATACAGGGTTTAAGATGAGTCCTCTGCTTTCAGAGATCTTCAGTCTAGTTGGTATTGCAAATAATACACAGATAAAAAGGCAGATAGTCAAAGTTAAATTTAAAAAATACATGGCAAGACATGATTAAATATAAATACTAAGTTTTACAGATTAAATGTTACTATTCAGAGACATGAGACTACTGAGGCTTGATATGGAACCAAAAAAGAAATTAATTGTGGGGGAGTTCCCATTGTGGCTCACTGTGGTCATTAAGGACCCAACATTGTCTCTATGAGGATGGGGGTTCAATACCCAGTCTCATTCAGTAGGTTGAGGATCTGGCATTACAGCAGTCTGTGGTGTAGGCTGCAGCTGCTGCTCCAGTTGGACCCCTAGCACGGGAACCTCCATATGCTGCAGGTGTCACAATGAAAAGAAGGGGGTGGGACTCTAAAAAAATTGTGATGGGGGGGAGTTGGAATTAGTAGCGAGGAAAAAGAAAAGAGCATTCCAGGTGTGGAAAAGAGAATGATCAAAATGCATTTGAATGAATCTGTAAAGCTAAAACTGTTGAAGTAGAGAATATTCAGAGGGGACCAGCAGAAAAAAAGAAAGTGCAGTTTGGAGACAAAGTGTGGAGGTCTTTGGATGTCTAGATAAGGAGGTAGCGGATGAGAGAGTTTCACTGTGGGCTTTTTAGCGGGAGAGTGAAAGATGAAATAGTCTGGCAACATGCGTGGGATAATCTGGATAGAGAGAGACAAGCTGGAGGAGAGTTTTACAGAAAGTCATCTTGATGTGCTGAGAGTCTAAACTAGCTGATGGCTGGGAGGACAGAGAGGGGAGTGTGGAGGTGAAAGACATTTTTTAAGAAGGAAGGAGAGCTTGGTGCTTATTGGGAAATCATTGTAAAAGGGATGAAAGTATTTTTTCATTCTTGATGAAACAGAGAAAGATGGAGAGAGATGAGATGAGAGGGAGGGAGAGAGAGAGTAAGGTTTGACTTCTTTTTAGATAGAGTTCCAAAGGGGGAAAAATATTTAAAATTGTGGGCATGATTTTTGCATCTTAATTCTCTAAAACAAACAAGCAAGGATAAATGTATGTTTTCTATCTTCTAAGCAATAACAAACAAAGAGGAGCTTTTTCTTAACATTATTAAGTTTACCAACTGGCTCGCACATTAACATGCTGTAGAGATCCACTGACCTGCTCCTGGGAAAAGAATTAATTGAAGAGGAATAACTAATCACTACAAAATGGTTCCCTAAAATAGTCACCCATTACTGGCTCAAGGGACAACCCATTGGGTTGAAAATCACAGCATCATTGACTTTATAGAATACTCGCCGGACCTTCCTCACATTTCTAAGATTCTTCTAGATCACTCACATAGGCAAATATCGATTTACCATCAAATCATCTCAGTAAATAAGCCTACAATAACCATTATCGTGAGTAATAAAATGGATTGCAGAGCAAGAAGAATGGGACATGTTTTGCACTGACAACAAGAAATCTTTAAGGAAAGGACTTATTTCATTTACCTGGACCATGTTCCTTCCTGGCTAGTACTTTGTGAACAGAAAAAGAAAGAGGCATTAAATGAAAAAAAAAAAAAAAGTATTCTCCATTTAAAAGCACTTAATTTAGCATGAGAACTAACCTATACAAGTGGCATTATCAAATGTGCTCTCTCAATTCTATGAAAGGTATAGTTCTCTGGGTTAAAGGTTAACTTGTAACTATGACTGCTTGGAAAATTAGCCCTAACTAATGCATCTCTCCAAAAGCCAAGTGAAATACTAAATAAAGAGCTACCAGCATTGGAAGGTCCAATTCTGATTTCTCTATTAGAATCTGTCCACTGAAAACTATCGAAAGAGTTAAATGGCAGAAGATACCCTTGCAAGTGAAAAAAAAAAAAAAAAAAAAAAAAAGAATAAACAAATGAGTGAATTCTCCTGCCCTAAGTTCTCCACAATGTAGAATTGGCCCAATTTTCATTGTCAATGAATATTGTGAACTCATTCTCAAAGCCGTGCCCTTTCAGTTCTGATACAAATCACTGCAAAGCAAAACGCAGTACCCAGCTGGGAAAGCAGGTGTAAAATGGCCCAACTAATTACAGCCTTGTCAAGTAATGGCGACAAGGCAACTAGTGACTGGCCTCCTAGTGAATCTGGGGCGATTTCAACCCATTGGATTAAGAAATAACACATGAGGAAGAGGCAAGCCCGAGATTGTAATGGTTTTTGATCTGAGGAGAGAAAAGGCAGGGCTTTTTAGGAAATGGACCATTCAGCCAAACCTAGGAAGAAGAAGAGAGATAGCTTGCTTGTTTGGGGCAACTTCAACACCCCTCACTCTGGTTTATTTGCCAGAACCACCGAGTTAGACTCGATCAAATAAAGAACCTCCAGATGGGAAACACCACTTTCTCTTTCACCCTCCACAGTGGTAGATTCAGCAGCTTCCTGACAAAATCTTTTATGAAGCTATAACTCTGAAAACTCCCTGGATCACAACCAGAAAACAAAGGATCTCTGGTATCCTGAAACATTCAACGGCAGACAAAGCTTGAACGTCTGGAAAGCAGCCACATTTCAATTCCCCGATCCTGGGTCTTTTCTTTAAAATCGTCACAAAATACACGCGGGCTCTAAATCCCAAAGGGAAAGGAAAGTTATTACCAGGATCTATAGGGCTGTCTACTCACCACGCCATTCGTTGCCCAGAGGCCAGGAATACAGCATTTTATCAGAGCCCTGCTCAGTGGAGTGAAGGACACATATCCAGATGGCAGAGTCACCTGCTTCCAGGCAATGCATAGAAGCAATTATTGTTGTTTGGCTTCAATCCAGAGCAAAAATAAAGAGTTTAATATGTGAGGCCCAATAACTATATCCCATTGATCCAGGGAGTTTTAGATAAATAATATAATAATTTTAGGAAGGAGTTTCATTTTGAACTCTGATGGTAAAAAAAAACCATCAATACTTTCAATAATAATGTCCTGCATTATTATTTTGAAGTCAGATAATTCGTTTTAAAAAACCCTCCAAATTAGTGTTCCCTAGCAATAGTTTAAAATATGTCTCTATTCATGTCAATAAAGATGCCAAAAACTTTTAACAAGAGACTGACCTATAAGACAAATAACTGTTACAAACATAGGTATATTCACACATGGAGAACAGGTCCTTTCAACTAGAGCCAGGATAACTTGAGAATAAGTCAAGATCTGATAGCTATAATCCCTATCTTCCTAAATTAATTAATGACGTGTGAACTGAGATTTTTCTTAGCAGAAAATTATTATTTCTGTTAGACTCATAACCAAACATGGCTTATTTTTTCCTGCATGAGGTGTAATTCCCTAACATAATTTTTTTCTTCTATGAGGGAATAATCCATTTGATTGCCTGTTTTTGTACTCTATGTAAATGGAATAATATGTATGTGTTTTTTTGCATCTGGATTTTCTGCTTAACGTATTTCTGCAGTTCATCCATGTTGCTGTGTATGTCAGATTTCCGTTCCTTTTTACTGCACAGAAATACAACCATTTGTTTATCCATTTGCCAATTGATATTTGGATTTCTAGTTTCTGGCTATTATAAAATAAGGCTGCCGTGAATACTTCAATTTATGTATTATGGTGAATACATGTATGCATTTCTGTTGGTCCTGTACCAATGAGAACTGGTATATTGGAATTGCTTGGTCACAGTGCTTTGCATATGTTCATCTTTATTGTTTTCCAAGTGGCTATGTTAATTTACATTTTCATCAACAGTTTGTGATTAGTTCCGTATCCTTACATTTTTGCAATTAAAAAAAAATTGGCCATATTGAAAGGTGCGTAATGGCCTTGGATTGGGGTGTATGTGTTTCTCTGATGTTGAACGCAGGTGGTCACTTTGACCATTTGGATATCTTCTTTCGCTAAGTGTATGTTTAAATCTTTTGCCTGCTTTTCCCTTGGGTTGTATATCTTTTGAATATCGATTCGTAGGATTTCTTTTTATATTCTGCCTATGAGACCATCAGCAGATATAGGTTTTATTTATATCTCCTGGGAGTCTCAGTTCCGTGTTGGGTGTTGGCAGGAGGCATCAGTTCCTGCATAGGTGGGTTCCTCCCTACCTCCCCACCTCTCACCAGATGATCCAAGAGAGAGAGCAAAGCAGGAGCCGTGGTGACTTTAATGACATAATCTCTGAAGCTGCCATTGCTAACTTCTGTTTCTTTCCTGTTCAATAGATGTCTCTAACATAATTATGACTTTTTTTTTTAGGGCTGCACCCATGGCAAATGGAGGTTTCCGGGATAGGGGTTGAATGGGAGCTACAGCTATTGGTCTATGCCACAGCCACAGAAATGCTGGATCAAAAGCTGCCTCTGCAGCCTACACCACAGCTCATGGCAACGCCAGATCCTTAACCCACTGAGTGAGGCCAGGGATCCAACCCGCAACCGCATGGATGCTAGTCTGGTTCGTTAACCGCTGAGCCACGATGGAAACTCCTAATGTCATTTTTTTTAAATATACAGGAAAAGTGGCCGTCTTCCTACCATGTTCCAAAAGATCTTTAAGGAGGTATACAAAAAATATGTACACGATCAAAAAAAAAAAAAATAAGGAATTGGGATGGATGACAATAGATATTTCCAGATTGTGCTTCAGAACTAATGATTCACACTTTGCTCCTCTCCCACTTCTATAGTCTTCCTCTCTCCTATCACATTCTCCCCTGCCCCTGCCACAGACACACACACACACACAAGAAAAATATTCTAAAACATTGTATTTGTCCCTACCAGCCCCAGAGATCTCTGGACATTTTGTGTCTGAGAGTTACATGACATGCTAACATAAACCTTAGCCAACTGCATTCCAGTTTTCCCATGGGGATGACGGAATCCCAGATCCAAGTGGCCAACATAGAAAATAAAAGGAGGAGTTCCTGCTGTGGCGAAGTGGAAATGAATACAACTAATATCCATGAGGATGCAGGTTTGATCCCTGGCCTCACTCAGTGGGTTAAGGATCCGGTGTTGACATGAGCTGTGGTGTAGGTCGCAGACGCAGCTCCTATCCCGTGTTGCTAATGGCTGTGGCGTAGGTTGGCAGCTGCAGCTCTGATTCGACCCTTAGCCTGGGAACCTACGTATGCCATTGGGGGTGGCCCTAAAAAGCAAAAATAAATAAATAAATAAAAATAAAAAAGAAAGCAAAGCAAAGAAAAGGAGACTAAACCCCACATTACTGGTCAAGTTTTAATAAATGAAATGCCCTTTTATTTTCAGGTTAATCCAGTAGAATGTTTTGAAGATGTACAAAACACTAGTAAGATTCTTTCTACCTCTTTTTCTCATTCGTTTAAACTGCAACCCTTTACTGTCTCCAGCGTCTGCTCCAGGAGTCAAGCATATATTTAGCTCCTTGACAAATGCCTATTTAGTGTTTAGTGTGCACTAGATACTCAGCTAGCCCAGCACTGTCCCCTAACATAGACAAGCAGCCAACAGACTGCTAATTATCTTGTACTTCTTCTGTTGCCTCCACTGTCTCAGCTTCTTCTTATGACCTCCCTGTGTAATGGTTGGTACAGACATGAGAGACAATGGGAGCTGGTGGTAAACCAGGGGCTGCAGCAATGGCAAGTAGAGATACGGCATTGAGGATACTAAGAAGGTACACAGGAGCATGACTTGCTTATTGTTTGCTTGGGGATGAGGGGTTGTAGAGAAAGGGATATCAATATCATCCACAGGGAGTTCCCACTGTGGCTCAGTGGGTTACGAACCTGACTAGTATCCATGAGAATGTGAGTTCAATCCCCGGCCTTGCTCAGTGGGTTAAGGATCTGGCGTTGCAGTGAGCTGTGATGTAGTTTGCAGACACAGCTCAGATCTCACATTGCTGTGGCTGTGGCGTAGGCTGGCAGCTGCAGCTCCGATTCGACCCCTAGCCTGGGAACCTCCATATGCTGCAGGCGCAGCCCTAAAAAAAAAATAAATAAATAAAAAATGAAAAAAAGTTTGATTGACAGCTTTCTGATTTGTGCAGCTCAGAGCATGATGATGCCATTCACCAAATAGAAAACACAGGAGGAGGAGGAGATGAAAGCCAGGGCTGGCAAATGTGTGCTCAGTTTCCTTTTAATGCCGCGTTTAACCAATATGCGAACATTTAAGTAGAAACATCTAATAGAGTGTGGATGTGGTTGTATGGGTCAGAAGAGTGAAGTGGACAGAGGGAGCCGCCTGAGAGTTTCTAAGTCATGGATAAAGTTTAAGAGCTTAGGAGATGAAACAGGAAAATGGTTCAAGAGAAAGTGTGCTAAGGTCAGAACTCCATGGAATGTCAAAACTTATGAAACAGCTGTCTGAGGAGAAACACAATTAGGAAGCTGAGAATAAAAGGTAAGGCAGATCTGTGTGAGCCTAGGTTCCCCCCAAACCAGAGCCTGAGACAATATTTTGAAGTAGGTAGTTTCTTTTGATAAGTCACTCCAATGAGTAGGAGTTGGGGGCTGGAAGAGTTGAATAAGGAAAGAGAGTCCATCTAGGGTGTCTGGTTGAGTTCACCACCACTATGGGCAAGGGGTTCAGTCCTGCTGGGGGCTTTCTGAGGAGCCATGTATAATGCACCCCCAATTGTCCACCCCAGGGGACATAGAGGGGCAGCATTTATTCATAGGCTCTGGTGCCCCATGGTCAAGTCGCCCCTTGGGTTATTCATGCCCTTACAATTCCAGGCTTATGCTTGTGTCAGGATGACTGAAAGGGTTCCCAAAGGCATCTCCCACAGTGGTAGAAGTAAAGACATTTAGAATAGAAGTAAAGACATCTTTGAGGGGAGATACTTTCAGCCGACCACTGTGTGCAGCTGGGTACTGTTGTAATAGCCAGAGAAAAAAGGAGGACTAGCAGGATAAAAGATGGGGCACAAATACGTCTCCTCCTTATATCACTCATAGCTGCTCGTGCCTCATACTAAACACAATCCATCACACGTGCTTTGATTTAGAAGCTGTCTGTAATCTCTAAAATAAAATACTTAATATACAAACTCCAGTTCCAGCTAATGTGATCCTAATATCTTCATCAATATTCATTATCACTCTTCCACCACTCACTCAAGATTTTTCCCATCCTCACTCAGTACTTCAGTTTAGCTTGCTTGCTCACACAATGGGGGGGACTTCTCCTAGGAGAAGATGGAGCTCATAGTTGTTTCATTCCTGTTGTTGATCATGATTAGAGTTATGATTGCTGTTCTCGTTACTCTATAGCTTTCACTGGGCAGGGACCCACGTGTGTTCCTTGGGGTCTGATGGACTCAAATTGCCACCAAGTGGCTGGCTGGCATCTTCAAGAGATGGAGCCAGAACAAGATCTCAGCAGTAGTTTCTGCTGCTGAAACAAAGGCATTTAGCAGTGCCAGTCACAAGGTCAAGTTTAGGGAGAGGGGGGTCCATTCAGTTGGGTCCATGCTTGGCTCTCTTCCCTGTTGCCCTGGTTGATCAGCCTGGGTCCAATCGAGGAAGATAAATCACATCATAATTTCATCAGGGAAAGCTTAATTAAGAGTTATGAATATAGCTTAATTGTGATCATTTCACAGTGCATACACATAGAAAACCATTGTAATGCACCCTAAATATAAGCAATATTTTGTCAGTATTTATAACTCAACCAAGTTGAAAAAATAATGATTAACTCTAAGGGAGCTTTTGAATGTGTATCTGAATAATAATTTAGCTAGAAACACTCGCACTCTAAAGAATACAGAAATAGAAGATATAAGGAGTGACCAGTACCCCTAAGATGAGACAGAGCACCCAAAGAAGAAGCCATCCCAACCCACGGCTGCAATCAAGACCTTGTTGGAGGGAACACAGCTGTATCTTACTGGGTAGCAGGAATGTCTCTGTGGTGTCACGCTGGCAGAACTTACAGAAAATTTGCCTTCTGGAACTTGCTGGAAATCTGCTCTTTGGGGTGCTGGAGAGAGTTGTTCATGCTGCCCCACCAGCACCGGGCTACAAAAGTAGCAGAAGGAGAGGAAGCTGCTGGCTGCTGTGTCTGCTGGGAGCCCTGCAGCACGGGAGCAACTCAACTCTGAAACCCTGCACTGAACAGAGCAGAGCGTCCCTCCCTGGTCCCTTAGCACAGCGGGGAGCCTGGTGGGTCCCAGGGCCAACATGTGACTAATCATCTGAGCACTTTGGAGCTGCCAGGAGCAGCCCGAGACCGCTGCATGCTCTGAAACATTCCCCATGGCCCTTGACAGCTTTCGCCATTCATTTCCTGTGTGCACCGTGGCAAGAAAAAGATACATGTGTGTGTGAAGTATTGCGAGGTAGAAAGAAAAGAAAGTGTATCTGGGAAAGTCTTTTATAAAGGCTGGCTCAGAGAGACAGAAAGGATGTACAATGGCCTGCCAAAACTCAGAATTTAAGAGGTTTGTCTGAGTATATAGTATGGAGAGATTTTCAGTATGTCTCTTTGAGAGGAAGGGAGGGAGGAAAGTGGAAAGGAAAGAGAAGAGGCGAGGAGGGAGGAAAGGAGGGGATGAGGGGAGAAGAGAGGGAGAAATAGCCATTCGGGAAGGAGAGACGGAAGATCCAGGAACAAAATCCAATATGGGAAAGTTCTTTTGGAAACGATCCAGTACACTGGTGGATAGATTATCTTTAAATGCTACAAAAGTTTTTGTTTTTTTTTTACCAAGTGGAAGTTTTCCAAATGATACCTCAGAACACACTTTCTGTAATTTTTTTTTTCTGCTTTTTAGGGCCACACCCTAAAAACGGCACATGGACGTTCCCAGGCTAGGAGTTGAATTGGAGCTACAGCTGCCAGCCTATACCACAGCCACAACAACACAGGATCCAAGCTGCATCTGCAACCTACACCACAGCTCACGGCAATGCCGGATCCTTAACCCCACTGAGCGAGGCCAGGGATCGAACCCACAACCTCATGGTTCCCAGTCGGATTTGTTTCCGCTGAGCCAGAACGGGAATCACATTCTTTATGAAGCATCCAAGTGAGCTGCTGCTCTCCCGTGGATTCCTGAATACGACCTGACTGGGTTGAACAACATGTCTCCATTTCTGAACTTTTCCTTGAGTATGAATTAGAAGCTCATGGAAATAGAGTTTAAGGTGCAGGCTGCTGGTATAACAGCCAGATCAAGTCTGTAAGAATTAACACAATTTCCAATGATATCCAAGACCGAAAAAGGCCCCCAAACTAGCAGCCATATGTTGCAGAGGTAAAGTCATTCTAACCCCATATAAGATCCTGGTAAATCCAGAAAAACTGCAATAACTAACCTCGGCTAACATTCTATGGTGATAAAAGTTTATTCATTACCTGAATATGTATTTGCTCTTTCTGTCATCACATCAGTTTTTCTTGGCTTGAATTTCGGAATGGATTGATGTAATGGGGGACTTAGGCCATAATGGTATTCTATTCAGTACTTGGATTCTTTTTTTTCCTTTTATTATTTCTCTAAAGAAGCCATTACTGGAAGTTCTCTGGTGGTCTAATGAGTAGAACTTTCATCGCTGTGGCCGGGTTCAGTCCCTGGTCTGGGAACTGAGATTCCACATTAAGCTGCTTCACATCACAGCCAAAAAAACAACAACAAAAAAAGTATACCATTTAAAAAAATAACATGAATTTTAAAAAGAAGCCATTCCTCAGACATTTTTTTTTAAATGTCTTAACTGGTAGCTCTATAAATATCCTCAAAACACCTTTTCTATACAAATTTTATACATCTATTTTTTCAGTCATTCCCGTGGCATCTGAAAGTCCCAGGGCCAGGGATCAAACCCGCTCATTAGCAGCAGCCTGAGCCCTAACAGTGACAACACTTGAGCCTTAACCCACTGAGCCACCTAGCAAATCTCTGTTGTTTTTAAAAGTTAATATGTATCTACTTTTTAAAATCAGAATAGGTTATATATATGTGTGTGTGTGTATTTATATGTATGTGTGTATTTATTTATTGTATCTATTATTTTATTATATTAGCATCATACATTGTTTTATTTATCTATTTATTTATTTTGTCTTTTGTCTTTTTAGGGCCACACCCATGGCATTTGGAGGTTCCCAGGCTGGGGGTTGAACCAGAGCTGTAGCTGACGGCCTACACCACAGCTCATGGCAACGCCAGATTGTTAACCCACTGAGCAAGGCCAGGGATCAAACCTGCAGCCTCATGGTTACTAGTCGGGTTTGTTAACCACTGAGCCATGACAGGAACGCCAGCATCATATATTGTATCAAGCTTTTGTTTTCTAATAGGCAGAGCTGACAAAAGTTCTAAAGATAGGACAGTTTCTCATTCAGCATTTCATTATCACTATGGAGAGATTCTGGTTTCATCTCATGCTGTCGATTCTATTTGTCTTTCTTTTTTTTTCTTTTTGCTTTTCAGGGCCACACCTGCAGCATATGGAAGTTCCCAGGCTAGGGGTCAAATCGGAGCTGTAGCTGCCGGCCACAGACACAGCAATGCAAGATCTGAGCCAAGTCTGCGACCTACACCAGAGCTCACAGTAACACGGGATCCTTAACGAGGATCCTTAGCGAGGCCAGGGATGGAACCGGTGTTCTCATGGATCCTAGTCAGGTTCGTTAACCACCAAGCCATGAAGGGAACTTCCTCTATTTTTCTGATGCCTTATTTGCTTCTGGAAAACGGGCCTTTTCTTGTTTTATCATCATTATTATTTTAATTATGATTTTTATTTTTTCCATTATAGCTGGTTTACAGTGTTCTGTCAATTTTCTACTGTACAGCAAGGTGACCCAGTCACACATACATATATACATTCTTTTTTCTCACATTATCATGCTCCATCATAAGTGACTAGATATAGTTCCCAGTGCTACACAGCAGGATCTCATTGCTTATCCATTCCAAAGGCAAAAGTTTGCATCTATTCTTGTGTGTGTGCCTCAGTTTTGGTATCTGTCTGCTGAGCAGAGCTCTGGAGAATTCCTCCCTCTTTGCTCGATTAGATGCATGGGAATCTCTAACCTTCAGGCACTCAACCAAATCAGGTTTAATGTAATAAATAACAGCACACCAGTAAATATGTAAAACAGTGTAAGCGATATGACACTCCTGGAAAAATCCTAGTAGACACAACAATTTACAAAAAAATCAAAGGCAAGCGAAATTAATTTAGAAAGCATTAGAGGAAGGCAGTGTGAATGGAGCTTGAGGGCAGAACGATGGAGGGATGGGGGATGGATAGTCGACATGTCCTGGACTGGGAACAAATTAGCTGGAATTGAAAGAAACAGTTTGGTCTGTTCCCCTCAATGCACCAGAATATTTGGAAGTGAGGGAACTCAGGGCCCTGTTGCTAATATCAACTCAGGAAGCTGAGTGCAATAGCGGGTTTGGAGCACTTTCAAAAGCACAAGAGCATCATCAAATTGTGGTATTCCTGTATCCTCGGAAAGTTGTCTGTGCTCTTCCTAAAGGTCTGAGCAAGGATGATTTAATATATACAGACCACTAATGAAACTGATGTTTTGTCGTGATTGACACTCATGCTGTTATCCTATCTGGATCTTCTTCCTCCCAAAGAGTTCTCATTCCATTTTCACTGATGTACGAACCCGTTCCTTCACACATAAGCTCACAAGCCATACACGAACCAGGAACGTCATGCCACTGGGGAAAAAAAAACATTTCTTCAGACCTCTGTACTTGTCCCCACTCCAATGCCCTCCCTAAAAAAGGCAATTTACTTGAGATAAAGTTTTAGCTCAGATGTGTTTGGAGCAATTTACTTTTTTCAAAGTACAGCATTTACACTCAAATTCAGACTAAGGGTGATTTTATAGTCCCCCCAAAATGTGCTTTCCATGGATCACTACAGGGCTTTTCCTGGGATTTTCCTTATAAAGGACATCTTCCCTCTACCTCCAGATGTTAAATAATATTGAGAAATTTAAATAACAGCTTTTATCCCCTCATACTGAGTATATCTGCAAAACCCCAGAGTTCAATCGTGGAAATTATAGGTGTGATTTTTGGTCAAGGGGCAGTAGAGATAGTTAAAGACAGGAAACACTAAGTCCTACTGGTGAGTAACAAAGTCCTAGAATCTAATCGATTACTAGTGATATAATTTTTGGTAGGTTACTTTACATCTCAAAGGTTGAGTGTTCTCTTCTACAGAGTAATAATGATAATACTATCAATCAATAATAGTAATAGCAACAACAGTAATGATACAACCTACCTCACAGGGCTTGGGGTGAGAATATATGTCATGCTTTATACTAAGTCCTTTGTATAATAAGTTAACTATTATTATCTCTAGCAATATTATACAGGAGTATATATCTGTACCTATATAATTTGCACACAGTGAGTTACAATGAAATAAACTGAAATACTGATGAGTTTTTTCGAAACAAAAATGTGACCATGCATTTGCATATACTATGCATGTAGGATAACCGTTTCAAATAAAAAAATAGTTTTGGTGTAAAGAGTTAACTATGTTGTGTGAATACCAAACTTTAAAAATTATATTAATGACTAGATACCATATGACATGACTACTGGTGATTTATTGATCATAAAAGTAAAATATTAGTCTTTAAATTTTATCTGCCATTTTAAATTGTGTCAGCCAAGGTCTGTGTGCTATTAAATCTATAACATTTAAAAATATTTCCTCATTAGTGACACTGCTGCAGTTATTGCTTTCATTCATGATCCTGGTTTATATTAATAAATGTTATATAAAGTTCAATATCTGTTGCTGCTCATTATTTTTAGTCATGTGAGGGGAGCGACATGATTTCTTGAAATACGCGCACCGTAGCTCACATAACAAAGGGCTGTGACTTGAGACACTTGGGGACTATTCTTACAATAACTTTTTTTAATGTAAGATCCACATTTATCTAAATATACATGTACACATATTCTCTATATTATTATCTACATTTAGTAACAGTAGTAGTATTAACAGGCATAAAGAAGGATGGTAAGGAGTTCCCATCGTGGCTCAGTGGTTACGAATCTGCCTAGGAACCATGACGTTGTGAGTTCAATCCCTGCTCTTGCTCAGTGGGTTAAGGATCCAGTGTTGCCATGAGCTGTGGTGTAGGTTGCAGACACGGCTCGGATCCTGCATTGCTGTGGCTGTGGCATAGGCTGGTGGCTACAGCTCTGATTAGACCCCTAGCCCGGGAAGCCGCGGGAGTGGCCCTAGAGAAGACAAAAAAAAAAAAAAAAAGGATGGTAAGAACATTATATCCTACAGCTATAATTCATAGACATAGACCTTGCCCCAGAAAAACTAACCATCACTGCCTCAAGATGCTGAGGCTGTCGTCTTAAGACAAATGAATTTCTTCCATACTTTTCCCTGGTTCCCTGAATTATTGTAGTTATAATGGTATAAAAATTCCTACAAAATCTTGAAGTTGGAAAGTGTTAAGTTCTGTTTCTATTAAATTTTCCATTAAAAACAATAATAATATTTTTAGTTTCTTTAGGGGCAGGAAGCAAGTCTAATACTGCCTTCTCCCCACACTCAATAAATATCCCCATATGAAATCAGCCTATGTGTGGGAATGTTGTTATTGTTATTACTGTGTATTAATGGAACCACTCTTTTTTTTTTTCACTCCAAATGGCAGGAATATGACTTTTATTTTCTCCTCTATGTTATGTTGTTGCTTTGATATTTTTTAAATGATTTTTATTTTTTCCATCACAGGTGGTTTACAGTGTTCTGTCAATTTTCTACTGCACAGCAAGGTGACACAGTCACACGTACATATATACATTCTTTCCCTCACATGATCATACTCCATCATAAGTGACTAGATATAGTTTCCTGGGCTCTACAGCAGGATCTCATTGCCTATCCATTCCAAAGGCCATATTTTGCATCTATTAACCCCAGATTCCCAGTCCATCCCACTCCCTCCCCCTCCCACTCCCCCTTGGCAACCACAAGTCTGTTCTCCAAGCCCATGATTTTCTTTTCTGTGGAAAGGTTCATTTGTGCCGTATATGAGATTCCAGACGTAAGTGGTATCATATAGTATTTGCCTTGCTCTTTCTGACTTACTTCACTCAGTATGAGAGTCTCTAGTTCCATCCATGTTGCTGCAAATGGCATTATTTCATTCTTTTTTATGGCTGAGTAGTATTCCATTGTGTATATATACCACATCTTCTCAATCCATTCATCTGTTAATGGACATTTAGGTTGTTTCCCTGTCTTGGCTATTGTGAATAGTGCTGCAATGAACATGTGGGTGCATGTTTCTTTTTCAAGGAAAGTTTTGTCCAGATTATTGCCTAACAGCAGGATTGCTAAGTCACATGGTAGTTCTATACATAGTTTTCTAAGGTACCTCCATACTGTTTTCAATAGTGGTTGTACCAGCTTACTTTCCCACCAACAGTGTAGGAGGGTTCCCTTTTTCCACACCCTCTCTAGCATTTGTTATGTGTGGACTTATTAATGATGGCCATTCTGACTGGTGTGAGGTGGTACTTTCGTAGTAGTTCTGATTTGCATTTCTCTAATAATCAGGGATGTTGAGCATTTTTTCATGTGCTTGTTGGTCATCTGTACATCTTCCTTGGAGAAATGTCTATTCAGGTCTTTTGCCCATTTTTCCATTAGGTTGTTGGTTTTTTTGCTGTTGAGTTGTATAAGTTTGTATGTTTTAGAGATTAAGCCGTTGTCAGTTGCATCATTTGAAACTATTTTCTCCCATTCTGTAAGTTGTCTTTCTAATCTGTTCGTCTGTTGATGGACATTTAGGTTGTTTCCATGTCTTGGCTATTGTGGAACCACTCTTTTTCATTTAAAAATCATGACTTTTTTATGGATATATTAGGCTTCCATAGTCTTTTCATTTTAGAATAAAGATATTTAGGTATGTATAAAGTATATTTTAAATACTCTGATTTTCCCTTCTTTGTTGATAATGTTTCTCAAACTGCTTGTATAAAAGTTGACCAAATTATAGAAGTTGACAACTTCATTCATGGAAAGACATTTTGAGTTCGGTGGAAATGTAACGGTTTTACTACAAAGCTTATGAGGCATTCGCATAGTTACTTGATTTTACAGTTTTCACCCATGAGAAAATGCCAGTTCAGGTCATCTCTCTGCACAGCCACAGCAGTAAGTGAGCAAACACAAAGACACTCAGAGGAAGGAGTACATTCTCCCAAACACAGTTCCTATTTTTGTTTTGTTGGGTTTTTTTATGGCTGCCCCTGTGGCATACAGAAGTTCCCGTGGGCCAGGGATTGAATTGTAGCCACTGCTATGACCGGAGCCTCAGAGAAAATGCCCATCCTTTAACCCATTGTGCCAGGCCAGGGATCGAACTCACACCTCCGTAGAGACATGAGCCACTGCAGTCAGGTTCTTAACCCACCAAGCCACGGTGGGAACTCCCTTCGGTTTTTTCTTTTTTTTTTTTTTTGAGGGGTATTAATATTAAGCCTTTTATGCTTATAAGGTAAATATCACCTTAGAATAGTGCCCAAAGTTGTCTAAGCCTTTTTCATGTATTTTAAAACTGCCTTCTCCACAAGTATAAATTAATTGCTGGAGAATTTTTTTTTTGCTATAGAGTTCCTACTACATTGATTTTGAGGTATGGTCTGGAGGTCAGACTTACAGCTTCTCTTCCACAGCATCTTGGCATTTTAAGCCTGTCAAAAAGGGAATATACACATCAGAAAAATACTTCTCTGTGGGTCTCAAGTTCGATGGAACATGTCTCTCCAACCTGGGAGAGGAAGCGAAACAGTCAGAGAAGGTTTCATTCAAGACCTTTGAAGGGACTTTTATAACCTCAGATAGTCATTCAGCAAACATTATGAACTACTTTATGAACCAAACTTCTATGACAGGGCAAAACAATCTGACTTTTTGGTGGCAGTATTGGCCTTGCATTAAATCCATGCTGTGTGGCCTTTGCATAAATACCATTGAAGGAAATGCAGTAAGTAAATGTTATAGCCTTGTTTTGGGGGACATGTATCTCACTACACTAGTGCTTCTGGATTAATAGCTGGAACTGTTTGTGGATTACAGATCCTGTATATTCACCCTTTGTTGTTCTGCATATAAGGTGTAAATTTTAAAATACAGAGCAAATTGCATTTGGAAAGTCTGATCACAGTAGCTTGTGTGTTTGTGTTTCAGCTTAGTTTCTTTTCTTTACAGCATAATCTTCAAGTTATTTCTGTATAGTAACTGAAAACAGGGTAAATGGAAATAATTCTTTCTTTAATTTATGCTTGTGGACAGAAATAAATTCATAAAGTTATAAAAGAACCATGAAAGTTAACTAATTATCAACAGCAGGACTGCTAATCCAATAAAAAGTTTCAGTGTTTTTCTTTTTTTGGTTTTGGTTTATTTCTGTATTTTTTTAGAAGACATATTTATATTTTCATTTAGCCTGTAAGGAATATTTATTCCAGTAATACATTTGAAAGTCAGTAAAATTTTTCAGACAAGAAAAGCCATTAGGTCATGATTACATTTTAGCTCATGACTGTCAACCATTAAAGTTCATGTTATTACTATTGTTTTTAAATTCACAAAAGACTCCTGTGTGTACAATGTCCTAGAAAAGTAATGTAACATATAATTGTGGTCCTTCTGAAAATGCTAATTACAGAATAAAGCTAAACGTCTTCTGTACCATGACTGGAATTGTCATATGACTTCCCCTTATCTCATAGCTAATAGTAAGGACACCTACTTCTGGCTTTTAGCAATGGATCCCAAGTCAATCAACTGATTTAACTGTCTTTGTATAGATTCATACATATGCTGGATGTGATAACCCAACTATATAGTTTTATACTTCTCAAAAACTAATCTCTCAAATAAAACTTAGCAGTGCACAATAAAAAGACAAATGTGAAGCAGAATCTTTAGAGCAGGGATCAAAAAATAACAGCCAAGGAAGGAAAGGACGTATTTGAAAACTAAGCTGAAATAACTACATTTGATCATCAAACTCACATCTCAAGCTAAGAGAACCAGTAGAAGGAACAGAATGATTCTTCAGAAGCCACTTTTTCTCAGCGTTACACTGCCCAGGGCAAAGTCTACTTCTCACACTAGACGTGATAATATAAGGGATGAATACAGTTGTAGGGCTTATAATGGCAATGGGGTCTGATAAATTCCAATTATGCAAACTTTATGTGCTCATTAAAATAGTTATTAACTCCCGGTAAATATCCACAACAGGACTGGGCAGGATGTTGTCAAGCAAGTAATAGTTCCTTCGTTAATGTAAGAGAATAAAGTTTACCTCCATTATAACACTCCTCATGGTCACGCTAGGAATTGTGATTTTCCAATCCGTGCTTTGATTTCTCTTTTTCAATTTGTGCTTCAGTTTGGAAATTCGTGCCATAATTTCGGATCATTTGAATTTGGGAAATTTGAATTGAGAGAGGATTTTGCCACCAGATTAAATCTTGTGTTTCATATCCTGGAAGCTGCTCTGGGGTCTAAATCAGATAGATTCAACACCAGATGAATGAGTAAATTAATTAACCAACTGCTGAGTATAGAGCACATATCCACACTTGAAAGATGAGTCAGTAAGCTCTTCTCCTAAATCCGAGTTGACGAACTTTTTCTGTGACGAGTCACATAGTACATACTTTTCAGCTCTGTGGTCTGCTTAACTTTTCTGTTTTATTGCAAAAGTAGCTGTAGACAATACGTAAGCAAATGGCTTTAGCTGTATTCAAATAAAATTTTATTTACAAAAGCAGGCATGGGTAAGATTTGACCCACTTGCCCTAATCTGCCAAACACTGAGCTAAATAAATAGACTCACCTTCGAAATGCTACAAACAAAAGGCTTTTTTTTCTGGAATTCTCACTGTGACACAGTGGGTTAAGCCTAAGCAAGTGGGTTTGAGTTGCTGTGGCTCGGATTTGACCCCTGGCCCAGGAACGTCCATATACTGCAGGTGTGGCCACTAAAAAAAAGGGGGGGGGGTGTTTTCCCACCTTGGATTCTTTCATAGTGTATGCATTGGAGTAGCCTACAACTTCACACCAGGTGAGAGGATTGTCTATAGCTGAAGAGTCCTTCATGTTCTCCTCCCCCAACCCTGGTCCTTGAAGCCTTTTATTTCCTGGTGTAAATTATAGAAACACACTTTTCAATGAGATTTCTTTTTTATCTGCTGTGACTGCAGAAAGAATGAAAAGCTTTCCAATATTTTCCCATAAAACCACTTTGTTTCTCATAATTATTCAACTAGCTTAATGTTCTAATTGAGCCCCATGAGTCTAGCATGATACCAATATTTTTACAGTCGTGTGACATTCAGGATACATTTTTAGTATCTTTAGGATATCAGCACAGAGATGTAAAAATATTGCAAGAGAATATAGTAAAGAAAATTAAAAAGTACAAATTACGACAAGGAAGTTGGTAATTCTGTGTTGGAAATCCACGCCCACTGGAGCCAGTAAGTTTGTGGATCAAACCAACATCGTATATAATCAAAAAATATCTGCTGACATAACATGCAGATTTAAAGAAAAACCAATACTAAAAACTGTAAGAAGTGTTCTTATTTTGACAGATTCTTCCTAGGAATTGCTTTCAGTCATTATCATTCTGGCAACGAAAGGGGGAATGTTAAAAGGAAGGTGAAGTTCTCTAGGAATACGAGATTACAGTAGTTTCTTTTCTAATGGATGTGTATTTGTTTTACCGCCTTATTTTATTTTATTATTTATTTTTAGGGCTGCACCTGCAGCATACGGAAGTTCCTAGGCTAGGGCTTGAATCAGAGCTGCAGCTGCCGGCCTACGCCATAGCCATAGCAACTCAGGATCTGAGCCACATCTGGGACCTACAACCACAGCTCACAGCACCGCCAGATCCTTAACCCACTGGATGAGACCAGGGATCAAACCACATCTTTATGGCTACTAGTCAGGTTCTTAGCCCACTGAGCCACAGTGGGAACTCCTAATTTTATTGCTATTTCACATGTTATATCTTCTCCCAATGAACTGAAAAACAAAGAGGATGAAAATTTGTCAAATCCACTGAACTCTCAGATGTTACAGTGGAATCTATGCATATTGAGTATAAAGAGAAAAAGTAGAAAATCAAAATGCAATTGCAAATAAATCTTTATCCAAAATATTTTGAAAGTTTCTGCCTTTCAAGGAGCACCAAAAAAAAGCTTTGTATTCCCAGTCTTGGATGTAAAATTCACAGTTTGGTATTTCCTTATTTCTGAATCAATATTGAGACATAATATTTCAGACTTTTGCCAAGCATTATATGAGTGTCCATGGGAGACTTTTTAAAAATAAGAACAACAGATTGCATTTTAACTTCTATAAGCTTATAATTTCCTTTGGTGAAACAAAGCAAACATGTAAAATAAAATGAAGATAGCTCTATATTTAGTCACTGATACATTGCCTCTTGTGTATATACTCTGAGAAAGGAGATCAGTATGGCTGGATGAATAAAACAGATGACTTCATGAAACTAAGAGAACTGAATTTGACTTCCAAAGATAATTAGAATACAAATACAGATGATATACTAGTCCCTCAAAGTACAAAGAACAATTTGGACTTGACGCTTAAGTAATTTGGGATCCATTTCAGTGTCCTAAAAGGGACAGTGATGGAACAAATGTACTCATTTACTTAATTTGAAATTTTAAAAATATTAAATGAAAATACTGCATATATATAGACATGAAGTTCTTAGCATGAAACAGAGCTGAAGAAACCTTGGCTATTATTATTATCTCTTAGGATAATCTCTTCAATTTATAGATAAGATCTCCAGGTTCCTGAATAACCTCCAGCTTATCTGAATTTACAGATAAGATCTCCAGGTTTCGTGATTCGTTCCATGTCATACAAGAGAGTCATTTATAGGGCAAGCCTCTTTCAGCTAAATCACAATTAAGAGAGATAAGCCTAGACCCTTCTGAATGGCTGTCCTGGAGTTCTACAATCTGGTAGTTTAGGTTTGATGAACTGCATTAGTGGTCTTGCATGCTAACAACTTAAAAATAAATGTAGAATTTAAACAGAGAAGGAAAAGACAGCAATCTGGCTTCTACTCAAGCTAAATTTCTAACCCCCAAATCCCTATTGCCCAAGTAGATATTAAGATGTTTGTATTTAATGTATTAAGTGGATTGGGTCTGAATTCTGATTCTACCATTTAGAGATCATGAGACCACTAATTTAGTGAATTTCTCTGTTTCAATTTTCAATTTCCTCATCTTTAAAATAGATGATGCCTCATATTAGATATAAGGGTTTTTTTAATTTTTATTACAGTTGATTTACAATGTTCTGTCAATTTCTGTAGTACAGCAAAGTGACCCAGTCATACATATACATATACACATTCTTTTTCTCACATTATCCTCCATCATGTTCCATCACAAGTGGCTAGATATAGCTCCCTCTGTTATACAGCAGGATTTCATTGCTTGTACACTCCAAATGCAGTAGTTTGCATTAACCCCAAACTCCCAGCCCATCCCACTCCCTCCCCCTCCCCCTTGGCAACCTCAAGTCTATACTCCATATACATGAGTTTCTTTTCTGTAAATAGTTTCCTTATTTAATATCTAGATTAAAAGAGAGCCTGGCATAGAGTAAGCACTCCATAAATGATAGCTATAATTATTAGTTGCTAGACTTTGGTCATTAAACTGCTTTAATTATTTCAAATCATATCTAAATCAGTTTCACAAGTTCTTAAGCACTTAGAATGCTATGGAAGGACATTTAGTTGAATAAGGAAGATAAGATATGTTCATTTCTCTATGCCCATCCTGAAATCCCACTATGATGAAATTAAAGAAAGAAGAAATTGTTTAAAACATACAAAATTTTAAAATAAGGACAGTGATAAAAAGGGAGGATATGAAAACAGTCAAGAAATGTTAACACAATTTTTAAAATTGGAAAACATAATTGAAGTGTAATTATTAAAGCAGAAATATTGAACCATAAATTCCTACAGATAGAGTCCATTTTTGTCACAGAATCCTCGAAAGGATCGAAAATTGGAAGCACCTGTTGTCTCTGAAAATGGGAATGAGAGGTTAGGTTGAAAACAGGATGATCGTTTGTAAGTTTACCTAAAGAAAAGTTAAAATCCTTTCCTAGGATGCATCTGGACAACACTCCACATTCCTGCTGCCACCAAAGACTCGAGGAGCTAACCCCCTGTAGAAAGGCTCCAGGCACATACAGCAGAGTCTAAAAATAGGACTTCATGAAACAGCTTCCATCCACTGACTGACCAAGTTCACTGTCTATGCATGAATTTGATTAGAGGTTAATCCAGCATCATCCAGTGCTGAGAATTAAAGCTTCTATAAATATAACTTGACTTTAAATAATAAATCAAGGTTATGGCCAATCAATGAAAGTCTTTCAAATTTTTTTCATCTTCATCTTACTTGATTCCAGTTAGAATTTTACATTAGTAATTATATCTATAATAGTAGCTAGTGGCTGAATAGAATACTTCATAGAAATGTGGAATCCTTGAGTAGAAAAAATTCATGTCTATTTTATCATCTGATACATGGATGGCTATAGACTAAACAAGTTCGCTGTGCAAATACGTTAGGAATGCAAAGGACTTCTCTGAGCGAGCCTTAGGCAGCCTCAAAGAGTCTCCCTCAGCACCGGAAGCATCTGTGTTCTCTAGAAAACAGAGGAAATTAGCTGAGAGAGGGCTGGCAGATCTGGAAGGGATCTGATGGTCAGGAAGACGCAGACTGGCATCCCACAGGGCATGGAATTCTCCTCAGATTCTATATGGTTGGATGTGCGAATCTCTTCCTAAAACATATTTATTTATTCTCAGTCTTATTCTGTAAGAGACTTCTGTGGAAAATCAAAAGAATATCCTTTCCTTCAGTCTTCAGTGGCTTCCCATTGTCCACAAACAAAATCCAGACACCACACTGTTTTTATAAGCACACCCTCACTATACTTCCATGAATCTGATTTTCTGGTCCTACTATACCCCTTGCCGTATCCGATCTAACATGTCCTCCTCTGTTTCTAAACCTTTTTACTCTCCTTTTCCATGTTCCAAGAAGTCTGTTCCTCCCATTTCTGTCTATGGAAAACTACCCATCCTTCAAGATACTATTCAAGTGTCCCTTCCTTCTTGAATGCTTTCTTGATCTTTTAATTGTAATTAAGTTGTTATCTGAATTACTTTTTCCAACCACCTCTACCTTTGTGTATACCTCTACCCAGCAAGGATCACACTCCAACTGGCAGAGGACCTAACTGCATGCGTCTCCATCGCTAGATTATTATTTCCTTTAACGAGAACGCCTATGTTTCCCCCATGACATTTAAGACTGTGCCAAGCACACAGTGGGTGTTTATAGATGTGCAGTGAATTTGGTATACCAGAATTGAAGAAAATATCCCAGTAGGTAAAACTGTCCTTGTTCAAATCCAATGGCTCACCCTCTTTAATCTTCCCTACTCCAGGCTGTTTCTACAACTGCACTGAGCTAGAGAAAAAGGTGCCTACATCTTTGGGTTGCTTGCCTTGGATGCATACCCCAGCCCAGTGTCCTAAAACAATCAGCCCATCAAAACAAGTAGGTACCACTAACATAAAGGCAAAGGAAGTGGCCTCTGATCTCCAGAGGTACCACCTGGTAGAATCTACAGAGAGAAGATATTAACTGAGTCTGTTTATTTATGAAGAAGGAACTTACTTGTAACCATTATATTTAGGATGACTCCACTTTTCACTGATATTCATGCCAAAGAGACCTCAGGAGAATTTGTAGACTGGGAATGTTCTGTGCTCCACATGTTACCCTGAGTTTAGTTTAAATTTGACCAAAAAGTGTGGGTTTTTTCAGGGTCGATTTTTGTGCAGAAACTTTAAAGGGGCAGGAAATCATTTAAAATGAATCCTTTGCTCGCAATTGTTTTGATTTAGAAGCTGAGAAATCCCACATTTATTTTTGTTTAGTGGATTGGAATATATATAACTTTCAGAACTCAGAATATTTATTCAGTAAGAAGGACTTAAATGAGCATGAGTAATTTCTAAGACTGAAAAAAAAAGACTTTTTTTCAAGTTTTCGTTCTGAAAGTATGGTTACTCTAGCCATTCATTAAACAGCTGCAATGCATTTATTAGGAAACTTCTGTGTTAGGTGAGTGTTAAAATGTGGCTGCGGTTTATTCAGATTTCATCCACCTTGAAAGAACTGCCACAAGCACATATTGTATTTGATGCATTTTTTTTCTATTTTTGTCAAGGATGATATTTCTGAATTGGCTCTTTAGTATCCTCTACATTCTGATGATAGAATGAAATGAATAAAATAAAAAATAAATCTGAGAATAATGGAACAGGTATTCACAACAGACTCCTAGAGAGTTTCTTCAAACCACAGATGGAAGGTAGAAGTCAAAATGGCTTTTTATTATCAGAGGGTTTTTCTTTTGACATCTCAGTTACCCAAGCCTTTCTGAGTGAACCAATAGAACTCACTTCCACTAATCAATTTGCTGTGACCTTTCTCTCCTTAGCCTCATCTCAAATAAAATGATGAGTTGCCTCAGCTTTGCACAGGGTTAGTATCCTCATCATTTGTGCCATGAAATCCAGTAAAGATTCAATTAGTGCTGATGAGGTGAGACCCCACGGTGCCCACGGTTCTCTGTGTCAGCAGAGGATTAGAAAAATAGATGAAAAGCTGTGGTTGCAGCAGGGCAAATGGAGGCTCAGACTCTGTAAGTCTGAATAAGGGTTGTGGAAACCTCTTGTGTGATTGTCTGTATTCTCTTTGGGTGTAATTCCACTCAAAACAAAACAAAAACCACAACTTTTTTTTTTTTTTTTTGGCTTTTAGGGCCACACCCACCGTATATGAAGGTTCCCAGGCTAGGGATTGAATCAGAGCTGCAGCTACAGACCTACACCACAGCTCTCGCCAACACCGGATCCCTTAACCCGCTGAGCGAGGCCAGGGATTGAACCTGTGTCCTCATGGATGCCAGTCAGATTCGTTTCCACTGAGCCACGGCTGGAACGCCAAACCACCACCCTTAAATGCTATGTGTGAAGCACTCTTTCTGGAAATATACTATACATAGAAATAGAATGATAGACAAGTAAGTTCCATCCACAAGAAACGTAATTCTCATAAAGGAGATAAGCATGAATACAAATGTCTGTAAAATGTGGCAGGATGCTTAGAGCTCAGAGGGGTGTAAACATGCCATAGGAGGTAAGAATGGTATTTTTGCGGGACTTTAGGGGGTTAAGATTAGGGAGGTTTTACTGAGGAGTTGGTGTTTAAACTGGGTTGTAAATGATTGGTAGGATTTCAAAAAGTGGAGCAGGGTGTTGGGAGTGAAGTTCAGAAGCAGTTTCCAAGCAAAGGAGTTATAGTGGGAAAAACAAGACAGGTTTTTAAAGTGTATTCTCTACAAAAACAAAAAAAAAATAAAAAACTGTGACCTCTCTTTAAGTAAAAAAGAAAGGATACATGAATTCTATAGATCATTTCCATCTGCTTTACAGGAGGAATTGCAATTGTTACTGTGAAACTATGTAAGACACTATTCTTCTAATATGAATATAAAGTATATGTTGATAAGCTCCCATACCTTATTCTGATATAAATATGAACTATATATTGATCTGCCCCTGTGCATCATGTGAAAATTCAGACCGAATTATTAGCTGTCAAGTCATAAATTGGGGAAGATCTTTTCTCTTTTCAAGCATAAAAATGAGTATTTTAAATAAGAGGTACTGGGTGGATAAGACATTTGGTACTAATAAGAACCCCGATAGTATCCATGGACTCGAGAAGCCCTAAGTTCTTTTGCTTCTAGGGGAGGAGTCCAGGATGGATGCAAAGTGCAAAAGAATGTTGCAGTCGCTGAACATCTGGACTAAGAAACTTTTGATAAGAAGCAAATAAGCCAAAACACGTGTTCTTTCCAGCTGTGAGCATTTGAAGCAGTCTAACTCTTACGTTGCTGAATGGTGGGGAAGATAAGAATTTCCTTAATGTAAGCTCATGCATGCATGGCTATATGTTGGTACTATAAGTTCATCTAGTTATGTAGCAGCATCTTTTCTGTATTTGGGAAATGTGAAAGCTTCTGAAAAACTCAGGTTTTTAGAGACTACTTGCACTCATTTTAGATTTCTCAATGTAATTATGTCAGACCAAAAAACAGCTATGAATATGACCAAGACTTACAATTTCCATGTATGCCAAATCCTTAAGGATACTTCTTTTGAAAGTATTTGTATATTTAAAAGTTTTCAGAAAAGTAAAAAAAATATATATATATATGTGTGTGTGTGTGTGTGTGTATATATATATATATATATATATGAATAGTGGAGTGAAAAATGCATGAATATTATTACTATTTCTTTAAAAAAAAGAAAGATGCTAACATGGCACATTGCAATATTTCCATAAATGTCTGAACTCCTCAAAATCTGAATAAGTCAACATTGAAATAACACAGAAATATACAAGCCTGGCTTGATACAGACATGTCTGAACATAACTTCTAAATAACCCTGGATAGGGGAGTTCCTGTTGAGGCTCAGCAGAAAGGAATCTGACTGGCATCCATGAGGGTGAAGGTTCCATCCCTGGCCTCGCTCAGTGGGTTAAGGATCAGGCATTGCTGTAGCTGTGGTGTAGGCCAGCAGCTACCACTCTGAATTGACTCCTAGCCTGGGAACCTCCATATGCCGAGGCTATAGACCTAAAAAGTTAAAAAAAAAAAAAAAAAAAAACCCTGAATAGATGCTCCTCTAGATGGTGATTGTTTAAAAGCTAGTATGGGAGTTCCCTTGTGACTGAGCAGTTAAGGATCCAGCATTGTCACTGCTGTGGCTTGGGTCACTGCTGTGGTGTGGGTTCAATCCCTGGCCTGGGAACTTCTGCATACTGTAGGCATGACCAAAAAAAAAAAAATTTTAAATAAAAAATAGAAGATAGTATGGTACAGACATCTCTCAAAAAAGAGGGAAGGGGAGGGGACATTAGGAGAATTAGAAATTATATAAGCAGACATTTTGCCAGGTAGTTGTACAACTTTCTAAAATTCTCCCAGAATCAGTTTAATCTGGCACCAATTTAAACAAGAATTAAATGAAATGAAATAGGTATTGTGCTTGGTACATAGTAGGAATTCATTAAACATTAGTTTCTTTCCTTTCCTCTGTGATACAGCAACAGATAGAGAGAATTGAGTTGATACTAAAAGAGCATTTGGCACTGTTTCTAGGACAGTGTAGAGGGAATTAGCCAGGCACACAATTACAACTCGTTAACAATAAGGAGAGTGGCTTCCAGGCCAAGTTTTTTTTTTTTTTCTCAAACCTCAACACAAATCTTTAGCATATGGTTCAAGCAGCCTTAAAGATTTAAGTGTAGGAGTTCCCGCCGTGGCTCAGTGGTTAATGAATCTGACTAGGAACCATGAGGTTGCAGGTTCGATCCCTGGCCTTGCTCAGTGGGTTAAGGATCTGGTGTTGCCCTGAGCTATGGTGTAGGTTGCAGATGTGGCTCAGATCCCGTGTTGCTGTGGCTATGGTGTAGGCCGGTGGCTACAGCTCCGATTAGACCCCTAGCCTGAGAACCTCCATATGCCTCGCGAGCGGCCCTAGAAAAGGCAAAAAGAAAAAAAAAAAAAAGGAAAGATTTAAGAGTAAACATCTATGGTTTCTTGTAAGTCTACATATTTGCTAATTCAATTACTTACCTTCTGAAAAAATAGGGGATACATTTATATTAATCTTTCATAACTGGAAGTTCTTATTGTGGCTTAGCAGGTTAAGAACCTGACTAGTATCCATGAGGATTCGGGTTCCATCCCTGGCCTCACTCAGTGGGTTAAGGATCCAGTGATGCTGTGACTGTGGCGTAGGCCGGCAGTTGCAGCTCTGATTTGACCCCTAACCTGGGAACTTCCATATGCTGCAGGTGCAGCCCTAAAAGGCAAAAAAAAAAAAAAAATCATTCATACCTAAAGTGCTGTTTCTCCCCTTCCAAGGAAACCTAAAATGTTTCTAATCCTTTGGGCCAGACATAAGCAGCCCACCTTTATAGGAACTGCCCTTCTTTTTCACTGCAGATCCTTGAATTATAAATAGTTAAAAACTGGAACTGTCTCTGGAAAACAAGAATTCTAGAGAGTTATTTCTTTTTTCTGTTATTATTAACATAGGTCTCTCCAACATCTGTTATATCTTATTGAAATTCATCAAGCTAAACACAGCTGCTATTCCATTGGAAAGTGGGAATAAGGGGTGGGGAAAGTGAGAAAGGATTTTTTTTTCTTTGTGTAAATAGGAAAAAATATGATTTTTTTTATGGTTGTTTAACTTGAGTATCCTAGGATTTTCTTGGACTTCCTGAAACTGTAGCATAGCAGACAGACAGATGTAATAAGTATAAACTCACAACACCATTTAGAAGAAATATATTTCAGGCACCTGGTAAATCAGGGAATATTGTACTAAAATCTATTTCTGCTTCTGAAAGAAATGTTCATGTCTTTGGGTAATAACTTACAGTTTCTCTTTTTTCCCTAAAGCATGAAAAGTGGTCATATAGCACACCATTTCTTCAAAAACTGGAGTGCACACACAAGAAGGGATGTGGTAATTAGTGGCTTCAGGTGGTGGGACGACCACTGATATAAGGACAAGCTATTGGTAGCCACTAAATCAGTGCTTCTTGTTTTTTCCTGTCCTGTTTCTTCCACTCAGCAGCATGCAACAATCTGTAATACAAACTCAAGTATATTTTTAAAAGTCATTGCCTTTACTGAACAAGTGTTTTAAAATAATGTGAAAAGTGAACAAAAAACCAAAACTCAAATCTTACGTAGTCCTTGGAAGTTACCAGATGCACCATCTTCCTCTTCACTTTCCTTTCTTTGGTTTGTTTTTAGAAAGGCAAGGGAAAGGTGGCATCTTTTCTTTGTCCCTTATATTAAAGCACAATAATGGATGAAATGCCAGTGCTATTCATCTCCATACTCCCAAGCAACTCGGCGTAAGATATCTGTGAACTGCGACACTGAAATCAAAGCACATTCATCATGCTTTTGTTTGAAACCTTAATGCAGAATAAAAAGAAGATGAGATGCTCTGTAATATGTTTAGGAAACATTTCAAAAAAGTGAATACAATCTTGCTTCAGGGAAGGATCTATTATAGATAACTTAGGATCCACTGCAGTTGGAGCTGAACTTGGAAACACGCAAATGATGATGTAGCACTTAATTTCAGACTTGACTGATCTTGGTAGTAGGTGAAAACCAGCAGTATGACATAAATTGTTTAGTCAAAGTGTCAGGCTTTTCTCTTTCTTTTCCTTTCTTTGCAAACTCGTTTACTCTCTGTGAATGTTCATACATATGAGATCCTCAGAAACAAAATGGTCACAAATTTGTATGATTCAAGCACCCCTATTCACATTTCTAAGAAAACCATTCTGATGGGCTGAAAAGGCAGTCTAAGTAGGAAAATGGATTGGAGGAAAGCCTGCCACCTGTAACGCTAAAGTCTCTTCTTAACTTGAAGCCATATTTATCTGACACTCTTGTGCACACCTGCCATTGTATTCCTGTTTCCCTAATCTCACTAGGATCATTAGGGGATTCTGTGAGCATTCGGACAGGCAATTACAGTAATGCAGTCTCAACACTAGCTGGCCAATGTGGGATCAACAGCCATTGTACTGAAGTCAAATAGCATGATTGCCAGTAAAGGGATTTTATGCCTGCAGTGAGTGAGAATATGCAGAAGAAACTGGATTCAAAAGCTTAGTAAGTGAGCGCCTTTTTTTTATTTCCATTGAAGACTTGGCTCCGTTGAATATTTAGGAAAACAATATTAATGCTGCTGCTTCAGAGGATCCTCGGGGAAATCTGATAAATATCTGATTAAATTTGTCTCCAACACAATTACATTAAAGTCAAACTTGTTTAACTTTTTCTATGCTTGGTTATCTCTGCACAGCCAAAAAGATGTTAATTGGCAACCTAGCTTCTAATGTATTTATACCACTGCTGGTTTATTAAGTTCAAATTTTATAATGCAAATGAAAAGGGATTGAAGCTTTTTTTTTGTAAACTTAATTCAACTTTGAGGGTTTTGTTTTTAAATAAAGGCTAAGAACTTTTCAGTTTACATTGTTTTTTACTATTGCTCTTTTAAAGAAGGTAAATTTTGGAAGATATGAGATGTGCATAGAGGTATTCTCTGTACCTCTCAATCTTAGAAAATAGAACTGAGAAAAAATTTTTCACTATTAGAGATACTCCACCCAAACCATATTGCCAGCATTAGAGAAAGACTTTTCCATGAGAATTTATCTCTGGGAAAGGTTCTTCACACTTGAATTTCCTTCTCCAACTTTTATTCATTATATCTCTTGAATACGCCCTTAAAGTACTTGTAATTTAACAAAAAGTACATGAAATAAAAAAATAAGACAAAAATGGTATTTTTACTACTATATGTAAAATAGATGGGTGACAGGGACCTACCACTACACAGGGAAATTCACTCAATCCTGTCTAATAACCTATATAGGAAAAGAATCTAACAAGGAATGGATATATGTATATGTAAAACTGATTTACTTTGCTCTATGCCTGAAATCAACACAAGCTTCTAAGTCAAATATCTTTCAATAAAAAAATTTTTTAAATAGTAAAAAAATAAAAGGACACCTGAAAGCAAAAGAAGTTTACAAAAATAGAAACAATGCATTAAAATACTGTTTTTGCACAGAACAAGATTTCTGTCTATACTCCTAAGTTTTGTATAGTGTACTGATGGATTTCTATATGCAAATGAAACAGGATATTGAAATGGGAATTATCCCTTGTCTTAGTTTTGGATAAAGTTAAGACAGTGTTTGGTGCTCATGCATTCCTAATAGTGGTGCCAAAACATCTGTGCACAATTTGCTAAGGGATGATGCCAGTCCTGGTCTGGTATACCACAGGGCATCACCACTTCCAGGATGTATAGACAGTGATGTGGCTGATGAGGGTACATTGGTAGAGAGGCTCGTTAGAGAGTCTTTTGTCAGATACTGTGTTCTTTTGCTCACCTGAACCCTGGAAGAGCATGACATCTGTCTGTAGGCAGCTGTCTGGAGGAGCCTGTGGCTGCAGGGCTAAGAGTGCTGCTCTAGGAATAGCCTGCACTTGGCCCAGAGTGTAGCTGAATTACCTAGAAGTGTGGGAACTAGGTCACTTCAGAGCGGCCTTGCCCATGAGGACTGTTGAAGGAATGATGTGGCCCTTACAGAGATGCACTGAAGGAACTCAGGGAGCATTGTAGGCAGCACAGGGAACATCGGCCTATCATGGAGCCACAGGTGGAAGATTCCCACTAGGGATTACTAAGGTGCTCTCAGATAGCCCTATATGGGAACAAAGGGCCATTGAGCATCCAGAACTCCTAGAGGGCATGATACCAATTCTAAATTCTAGATTTCTCTGATTCTCACCTCTCCTCTCTTGCCGAGAGACTGCACAGAGAGAAGAACTAGGAGGGAAGATGATGAAGAAGCACACCACAAAACCCTTCCCCGCTGTAGTTTTCCAAGTCTGAGCTGAGATTAGTTGGGGGAGGGAAGAAGCTTGAATTTTGATGAGAATAAATTTCATGTTAGAATGGACTGAACATGGAGGAACTCACAAAAAAAGTAAAGTGATTGGAAAAATTATGAGACTGACCTTGGGTTTCAATCATAGGCAGGCAAGAGATTGTCTACAAGGCAGGGTAAAAGGAACTGTCTTGAAAAAGAAAACTCTTGAAGCCCAGGTTATACAACCTGTTATACAAGTTTTATAAGGCATCTCTAAGGAGATCTGAATTACTCTGGATAAGAAGGAGGGAAGAATTTGAAGTTTATGAAGGGAAACTTGAAGAAGGGAGAGAGAGGCAGGGGAATCAGACATTATGAGGAAAAAAGTCAGAAAGCAAAAGCCTTTGTTGGCAGGGCTGCTAAGAAGGATACTGATAGAGCAGAAATGTCCAATAAGATTTCAAATTGTTTTCTATGAGGCACATGTGTGTGAATAGGATATTTTAAAAGAACTTGAAGAGTTGAAGTGTCTTACTCCTGAGTCAATGTAAGGACCAGGAGAAGGTAAGCCATCAATATTAAGATGGATTCACCTAAGAACATATCCCAAAGAAGGTGATGTTTAAGCAGATTCTGTGGCAAAGAGGAAGCTTCTCTTGTAGTTTCCAAAGTTTGTCTATTGATCTCACCGTTTCACTTATTATCATATGTTCAATATTGTCTATCAATGTGTATTTAATTGTGATGGTGATGAGGGTGGTGGTGATGAGGGTGGTCATAGGAGTAATGGTGATAATGAGGTAGGTGATGAAAACAACACCCACCATTTTTGAATATTAATGTGCTGTGTTTTTCATGAACGATTTCACTGAGCCATGGTAGGAACTCTGGCTTTTTAAAATTACTGACTTCTTCCTCACAACAAACATATGAAATAAACATTATCATCCCTATGATTTAAATAAGCAAATAACAGAGATATGTAATTTTTTCATGCTATCCAGATATTTAATGGTAGATGGAGAATTTAAATGTGTTTGTCTAAAGCTTAGTAAAAATGCAAATTGAATTGAATTTCCTTTATGAAGATAACTCTTCTAAGTGTGATATATGCCAAGACTCTATTTCTATTCTTCTGTCTACTTTAGATTTTATTTTCTCTTCTTTTTCTAGTTTGCTAAGGTAGAAGCTTAGATTATTAATCCTAAATCTTTTTTTTCTCCTCAATTATTCAATACTGTGTTTCCTGTAAGCACAATTTTCATGCATCCCACAAACTTTGATAGGCTATGTTTTTTGGCCCCAAATGTGGTCTATCTAGGTGAACGTTCCATGTGAGTTGAGAAGAATGTGTATTCTGTTGTTGTGGATTGCTAATTAGATCCAGTTGACTGGTGGTGCAGTTTAGTTCACTATATAGCCTTACTGATTTTCTGCCTGCTGGATCTGTCAATTACTAATGGAGGGGTGTTAAAGTCTCCAACTACAGCAGTGGATTTATACATTTCTCCTTACAAGTATATCAGGTTTTGCCTTGGATATTTTTTATGCACCTGTGTTAGGCACATATACATTATGGATTGCCATGTCTTCTTGAAGAATTTACTCCTTTATCATTATGTAATGCCATACTTTATCCCTGATAATTTCCTTCTCTCTGAAATCTTTGAATCTTTGTACTTCTTCTTAGTAGAATCTAACTATTCTTTTGATAGTGTTAGCATGGTATATCTTTCTCAATCTCTTTACGTTTAGTCTATCTCTGGCTTTATATTGAACGTGAGTTTCTTGTCAATGACATGTATGTAGGTCTTGGCTTTGTATCCACTCTGAAATTTTGTTTTAATTAGCATATTTAGACACTTGAATTTTTAAAGTGATAATTGATCTGTTTTTATTAATGTGTATAATATTTATTACTGTTTTCTATTGATTGTCCTTGCTCTTTGTTTCTTTTCTTTTCTTTTTTATATTCTACTCTTTTTCTGCCTTCTCTGGCTTTAATTGAGCCTTTTATATTATTCTAATTTTTCTCCTTTTAATTATACTAATAAGTTATACTTTTTTCACTTTTTTGTTTCCCTCGAATTTGAAATATGTATTTACAAGTAATTAAAGTCCTCTTTCAAATAACATTATACACATCATGGCTAGGACAAGTGGCTTATAACAGAGAATTCTCAATTCCTCCTTCCTATGTCTTAAGATATAATGTCATTAATTTCACTTATTTTAAGTAGTAATCACTAAATACATTGTTTCTATTATTCTTTTGAACAAAATTTTATTTTCAATCAATTAAGAAAAATAATTTTATTTATGTCTCCTCTAATGTGCTTCCTTTATGTGATCCAAATTTCTATATCATTTGTCCTCTAGATAATTTAACATTTTCTTGGCAAAATAGGTGACAAACTCCCTCAATTTTTGTTTGTCTAAGAAAGTATTTCTTTTTCACTTTTGAAGGACAATTTTGCTGGATAAAGAATTCTAGGTTGGTGGGTTTTTTCTTTCAACACTAAATATTTCACTCCACTCTTCTTGTTTACATGATTTCTGAAGAAAAAATCCAATGTAATTCTTATCCTTGTTCCTACACAGGCAAGGTGAATTTTTCATCTAATTTCTTTCAAGATTTTCTCTTTGTGAATTATTAATAGTTTGAATATGATATGACTAGGTGTAGACTTTCTGAGATTTAGCCTGCTTAGTATTCTCTGAGCTTCCTGGATCTGAGTTTCCTGACTCTGTTACTAGTTTTGGAAAATTATCAGCCATTACTACTTCAAATATTTTCCTTTCTTCTGTTTTTGGTATTCTCATTATATATATGTTGTACCTTTTATAATTGTTCCACAGTTCTTGGATATTGTAGTCCATCTTTTAAAAAATTTCCTCTGCTATGCTGCTTTTGTCTCCACTGTTGTCCCCAAGTTTTCCTAGATACTTCTTAAATAGGGTTTGAGGTTTGCAGTCTTTTTAGCTGCAATCTCCTGTTATTACTCAGGAGCCCTACTGATGTGTCAGTAAGATGTAGGAGCAGAGATGTGTTCTCTGTGCCATGGTTCAGTGTCAGCCTTTTAGTAAGACTGAATTGGGTATTTCCCTTCCCACTTGTCAAAGGCTGGAGGGGGCTGGAGTTGGGTATTTCTTTTCCTCCAGGTTTATTAGGTTTTGATTAAAATTGTATCCTTTAAGAGAAGGAAAGGCCTTGTTAAGTAGAACTGAGGACTCTGGGCATATTTCAGAATTGTTATTTTTCCTCTCCCCTTGCTAGAAACACAAGGGAGTTTTTCTCATATCTTCACAGTGAGAATCTGATAGGGCTCCTGGAGGTTAAAAATTTCAGAAGTATGAGGGCCCTCCTAAGACTAGCTTAGAGTTAAAAACTCCCAGGGGATCCAATCTTAGGACAGAGGATTTTCTCCTAATTGCAACTCAAGCAAAATTGGTGGGTTACAGTGCAGTTGACAGAGTAGACTTCAAGAAAACTTCTTAGAGAGTATGAATTCATGCCTTCTAGCATTTATGATACCTGACTGATACCTGACTGTTGAAGGACAGAGGGAATGAATAGTGCCTACCAAATGAGAAGGTGTCTTGAGAACAAAATTTGAGGAACACAGCTCCATAATCAATGGACTGGTTTACTGTAGGGTAGCTTAACCACAGGATGAGATCTGTCAGACAATGATATGGAAGCATTCACAACTATACTCCTCACCACTGAAGGATCATTGGGACAATTCTATAGTTAATCTGCGGTATGGGAGCTCATGCATGGAAATAGGATGTTCATTCCTACATGAAGACTTATGGATAGTAACTAGGCTTGGGGTCACTAGCAATATGTCAATGAGGGCCCTTGTCATTGTTTAGGAACTAACAGTGCATACAGGCTACCTGGTCCTAATGATTTTAAATAATATTTATTAACTACAAAGTCCTTAATGACAGAGAAGTGATTTATCAATTTATTGGTACAATCCTGGGTAGGGTCAATGGAAAGACAAGAGTAATTGTATGGGCCCAAAGTGGTGTCAGTTTTGCTAACAGCCATACACTGACTTAGACCTGAGAAGTCTAAAAGCAAGAGCTGCTCTAATGACAAAATTGGTGGAGAAAAACAAATGTGAGTTTTCTGTGCAGCAACTGAAGACCCAGTAGAAGGAAACCAGGCTCATCATTATGAAAGGAATTCCACCCAAATGGAATGCCAGGCAAAGTGATTCCCACAGTGGTTATAAACCATGGAAAACCAGAGACTGAGGATGGAGCTATATATCCTGCTACATCAGAAAACATAGAAAACGTCACCTGCATTAGGATATTACAGCTGATGGAGCCCCAACAGGAATGTACAAAACAACCAAAAAGATTTTATCATTAGAATCCTTCATACTCAGAGGGCCACAAGACCAGATGACAACTGTAGTATCAAGTAAATTGTTCTGCCCTATATCACATTCTTTCCTCAATTCAAATTCTGTAGCAGCTGGATGCAGCCTGGTGAATGGAACAGAAATAGTGGAAGAATTAGGTATCAAAAATTGAGGCATTATAGAAGTAAGAAATAATTTTGCCTTTCAAATCAAAGTGAGGTTGATTGGCCCTTCTGTAGGACCTACTGCTTTAAAAGATTTAAATGGTAGTCATCATGTCAGGTGTTAAGGGTCAGAGCAATATAAAATATCTTATTCCATTATCTCTATCAGTATACTCATATTGTCACACAGTGTTTATGGGTCTCAAACAACCTGGTTCCCAGAGTTAAAGCTAGATACTTGTTGGTAACTTCATCATATCAGGAGATTCTGTATCTACGTACCACAAATTTGAGAGGAACTTTCAGTTTTTAGTTCTAAAGGAAATTCAAAATATTTCTGGGGAGGAAAAGCAGCATCCAATTGTACTTAATGGTAGATATCAGATTTTCTAGCTTAGATCATGCCATCTTTCCTATAGAGACATGTTTGTGTCACTTCCCTAACTTGGGGAAAAGATTATGAGAAAACATCTGTGAGGTCCAAGTGATTTATATCTTTGTAGACAAGCAGGAGAGAATAAAGTTGGATTTAGGTGTTTTACCAGGTGGTTCTACCCATTTTCTGGATATTCAAACCATCTGAGAGAATATTTTAATTAAGAAAATTATTAAAATTTAATAATTATTAAATTTATTTTAATAATTAATAATTATTAAATTATTTTTATGGCCACACCCACGGCATATGGAAGTTATTGGGCCAGAGATTAAATCTGAGCCACAGTTGCAATCTCAGCCTCAGCTATAGCAATGGGGGATCCCTTAATCAAGTGTGCTGGGTCAGGGATTGAAGCCATGCCTCCACAGTGACCCAAGCCACTGCAGTCAGATTCTTAACCCATTGAGCCATGGTAGGAACTCTGGCTTTTTAAAGTTACTGACTTCTTCCTTCATTTCCAGCACAGACAAAATAAATCAGAATATGGGGACTAGGGATTTTAAAATCTTCCCAAGTGATTTTAATGATCTGCCAGGGTGGCAAACCAAGGTTTGAGAAATAAACCAAAAAAAAAATCTAAAATGTGAATTTACCAAGTGAAGAAAAGAAGATTTGGGCAAGCTTTCTGCTATCCTGTATTAAGCAAGAAATATATGCATTTGCACTATGGGAGATACTCTGTAAAGGATGCCTGGGAGGTAGAAATAATTATCCTTTTGACAACTGAAGAAACTGGTGAGCAGCTTAACTGGGTTGAATAATATCACATGGGTAGTAAAAAGCAGAGGCAGGCTATCTGATTGATGCTAATGAACACATTGAATGTAGGGACTGTTTTATTCATCTTGCATCTCCTCTACTTTCTGTTGCATCCAGATCAGCCTCTAGCAAAGCATCTGCTCTAGAATAGGGGTTTTGTAAAATGGACCATGAATGTCCTAACTCATGAGACAGGATATTTTTGAAGCAGTGATTTTTTTTTTCTCTTATCACCTACTTCAGATACCTCTTCAGATTAGCCTAGGCAGCCTATGAGAAGATTGACTTTTGGTGCCTTCCATGTAGTCTACTACTTGACATTCAGTCATGCCTGAGACCACGAAAAAGGCCAGTCAGTTCCAGCTTAGTGAAGGTCATGGACATTGGCAGAGACTAGAGCACAGCCAGGAATAGGTAGCCAAGGAACTGGTATGTAGAGAGGTAGGTTCAGAAAATAGAGTCAAGAGTAGAGTACAGTACCAGGTTAAGTCATGAGTTAGATGAAGGTCAATGTGAGATAAACATCTCACCAGTGAGAAGCAATTGCCTTTTTTCAAGAACAAATCTCAAGGAATCAGAATTAGGATAGGAGTTCTCATTGTGGCTCAGTGGAAATGAATCTGACTGGCATCCATGGGGATACTGATTCGATTCCTGGCCTCGCACATTGGGTTAAGGATCTGGCATTGCCATGAGCTGTGGTGTAGAGCAGCAGCTACAGCTCCAATTCAACCCCTGGTCTGGGAACCTCCATATGCCCTTCCTCTCAAAAGACAAAAAAAAAAAAAAAAGGAAGAATTAGGATACCATTAGTAATCAGTGTCAGGAGCCAACGAACCCAGAATCTGAAGCCAGGTGCTGGGATCATGAACCGTGAAGTGACACAACAACTGGAGTGCAGAGTATTTGACACTGGGAGATCAAGTTAAATTAAATCCTCCAGATATGTGTTAAGTGGCCATTTATGTGCAAGTCACTGAGAACTGTAATGCTAATGCAAAAATAAATAAGACAAAGACTTTATCCTGAAGGAGGGAAGAATCTACTAGGAGGACAAAGGAGAAAGTTATCAGAGTATATACAAAGGAGATAATACTGGAGTTCCTGACATGGTGCAGCAGAAACGAATCCCACCAGGAACCATGAGGTTGTGGGTTTGATCCCTGGCCTGGCTCAGTGGGTTGAGGATCTGGTGTTGCCCTGTGCTGTGGTGTAGCTCGCAGATGTGGTTCAGATCTGGCATTGCTGTGGCTGTGGTATAGGCTGGTGGCTACAGCTCCAATTAGACCCCTAGACTGGGAACATCCATATGCTGCGGGGTGCAGCCCTAGAAAGACAAAAAGACAAACAAACAAAAAAAGGTAATACTGAAGATTTAGGGGTATTAAACAGAGTTGAGACAAAATGTCTCATAGTAGAGGTTAAATCAGAATTGTGCCTGGAGTCCTACTGTATAGCACAGGATAGTCAATATCCTGTGATAAACCATAGCAGAAAGGAACATGATAAAGAATATATACATATGTATCTGAATTAGTTTGCTGTCCACCTGAAAGTAACACAACTCTGTAAATCAGCTATATTTCAACAGTTAAAAACATAAAATTACATTTAAAAAAGAAATGGCCTTGAAAAATAGGTAAGAATTTTTTTTTATTTTCTGAATGAGTTATTTTCTATTAATAAAATCTTTTTAACATTATATTTAAAGGATTTGCTTGTGATATCACTAAGATATAATATTGTCTAGCAGTAAATTAATCAAGATATATTTTCCTTTAATTCCCCTTGTGGGTTCAATAAATTATGATTGACAAAAATTAAGTAAAATTTAACACTCCTTTTGCCCCACTCCTTGTCACCTCAAGGAGCCTATGATTTTCTTAATGGTCCCACTAAAGAGTCAAGGTGATATTCTTCATGTTACAACATTCCAGAATTCTCTTATTCTTTAGGTAATTATATGTAGACATAATGACTTGGTATTAATAAATGTGACTTTTGTTTCGAGTTTGTCCTCTCGAGAGTCTACAATATCATTAGAGAAGAAGCGTTGAAGGGTCTTGCTAAGTCAGAATGTTTGTGGGAACTCTAGGGATAAGTTTCACTTGCCAAAAGGAGAGTCCATAAGGAAGTAGCATTGTCTTTAAGTCACTAGAAATCTTGTGTGTGGGGGGGAGGGGCTTAAATAACGAAGATTGATTTCTCAGAGTTCTGGAGGCTGAGACATCTCCAACCAAGGCTCCAGCAGAGTGAATATCTGGGTGAACCCACTTCCTGGTTAGAGTCTTTCACTGTGTCCTCACAGGACAGAAGGGGTGAGAGAGCTCTCTGGAGTCTGTAAAGTTCCTACAGGAATACCTCATTATATTGCATTTCTAAGATATTTTAGCTTTTGCAAATTGAAGGTTTGTGACAACCAAAAATAATTGTGTGATTTGCTTTATTGTGATATTGGCTTTTTGGAGAGCCTTGTCATTTGTGGTATTTTTGTTTCTGGTTGCAGCCTTTTCTGCCTAGAGAAGTTCCTTCAGTATTTGTTGTAAAGCTGGTTTAGTGTTGCTGAATTCTCTTAGCTTTTGCTTATCTGTGAAGCTTTTGATTTCTCCTTCAAATCTAAATGAGAGCCTTGCTGGGTAAAGTAATCTTGGTTGGAGGTTTTTTCCTTTCATCATGTTAGGTATATCATGCCACTCCCTTCTGGATTGCAGGGTTTCCGCTGAAAAATCTGCTGAGAACCTTATCAGGGTTCCCTTGTATGTTATTTGTTTCTTTTCCCTAACTGCTTTCAAGATTTTCTCTTTGTCTTTAATTTTGGTCACTGTGATTAATATGTGTCTCGGGGTATTCCTCCTTGGGTTTGTTTTATATGCTACTCATTGTGCTTCCTGGATTTGAGTGAGTGGTTCCTTTCCCGTACTAGGGAAGTTTTTGGCTATTATCTCTTTGAGTATTTTTTCTGTCCTCTTCTCCTTCTGACACCCCTATAATACGGAAGTTGGTGCATTTAACGTTGTCCCAGAGTTCTCTGAGACTCTCTTCATTGGTTTTCAATCTTCTTTCTCTTTTCTGTTCCGCATCCATGATTTCCACTAATCCATCCTCCACCTCGCTTATTCGTTCTTCTGCCTCCTGTCTTCTGCTGTTGGCTGCTTCTAATGAATTTTTTATTTCAGTTATTGTATTTTTCACCTCTTCTTGCTTAAGTTTTATGTCTTGTATTTCTTTGCTCAGTGTTTCCTGTAAATTATCCATCTTTGCCTCCAGTTTATTTCCAATGTCTTGCATCATCTTCAGCATCAATAGTCTAAAGTCTTTTTCCTGGAGGCTGAAAATCGCCTGATCACTTGGCTCTTTTTCTGGGGTTTTTCCTTTATCCCTTATCTAAGTTATAGTTCTCTGTCTTTTCATTTTTATGGGTTTTTGGTGTGGTGACCTTTTTACAGACAGTAGAGTTGTAGTCTCTCTTACTTCTGGTGTCTGCCCCTCTTGTGGCTGAAGTTCATATGGGGTCTTGCTGTAGGTTTCCTGATGGGAGGGACTGATGCCTGCCCACTGGTAAATGGGGCTGATTCCTATCCCTCTGGTGGGTGGGGCTTTGCCTCTGGGTGAGATTAGAGGTGGCTGTGTGCCTGGGATTCTTTAGGCAGCCTGTTTACTTATGGGTGGGGCTGTGAGCCCACCTGGATTGTTGTTTGTCCTGGAGCTTCTCAGCATTGATGGGTGGGGCCAGATTTTTCCCAAAATGGCCACCTCCAGAGAAAGGCATGCTGATGAATATTCCTGAGAGCTTTGCTTCCAATATCCTTCCCCCACAACAAGCCACATTCACCCCTGTTTTCCCAGAAGGTCCTCCAAGGACTGCAGTCAGATTTGACCCAGATTCCTATGCAGACTTTGCTTTGCCCTGGGACCCAGGGCATGTGAAAGTCTGTGTGGGCCTTTTAAGAATGGGGTCTCTGTTTCCCCCAGTCCCATGGAGCTCCTGCACACAAGCCCCCCTGGCTTTCAATGCCAGATGCTCCAGGGGCTCTTTTTCCCAGTGCCAGATCCCCAGGAGTGGGGATTTGATGTGGGGCTCAGAACTCTCACTCCTATAGGTGAGTCTCTGTGAACCAGTTACTTTGCAGTCTGTGGGGTTTCCCGCCCGGGATGTGTGGGGTTGCTTATATCGTGTAATCACCCTTCCTACCTCTTGATGTGGCCTCCTCTTTGTCTTCTGGAGCAGGATAGATTTTTGAAAGTTTCCGGTCCATTTGGTTGAAGATTGCTCAGTATTTGGTTGTTTTTAGGAGAGAAGTTGAGCTCCAGTCCTTCTATTCCGCCATCTTAATCCCATCTCAATAGGTGAGAATTTGATAGGTATGCTGAGCAGTGAAATGAGAGTTTTTTTAAAAGGTGGATGGAGATCTCAGGCCCTGTAAGACTAAATTTCAAAAACAAGACCCAGATTTTAGAAAACTGATATTACAGATTTAGAATATATCAGCATCATAGGTAGGTGATTTACCTGGGCCATGAGACTGTTTTAAATATATGAAGAGAATGTTTGGGAGGCAGAGGCAAATGTCAAGGTTCTTTCTTTGAAGGGACTGTGCTTTGTCCCTGAATCACTGACAGGGCTCCAGAACACAACACACACCAGGGGCTCAAGAAAGTTTGATAAAAAGAGCTCAGTGGGTTAAGGGTCTGGCATTGCCATGAGCTGTGGTGTTGGTCACAGACGAGGCTCAGATCTGGCATGGCTGTGGCTGTGGCTGTGGCTGTGGCTGTGGCTGTGGCATAGGCGGGCAGGTACAGCTCTGATTGGACCCCTGGCCCACAGACCTCAATATGCTGCAGGTGTTGTCCTAAAAAGGAAACAAAAAGAAAGTCTGACGAAGAGAATAGATGCATGTATATGCATAACTGAACCACTTTGTTGCACAGTAGAAATTGTCACAACATTATAAATCAACTATACTTCGTTAAAACTTTAAAAAGTAAAAAACAAAGTTTGACAAAGGAATTTTTGTCAGAGGTCGAAAAGCTTGTGAGGACATTCAAAAATCAATGTTACTTGGGGGAGTTCCTGTTGTGGCTCAGTGGTTAATGAAGCCGACTAGGAACCATGAGGTTGTGGGTTCAATCCCTGGCCTCGCCCAGTGGGTTACAAATCTGGCGTTGCTGTGAGCTGTGGTGTAGGACACAGGTGTGGCTTGGATCCCTCATTGCTGTGGCTGTGGTGTAGGCTGACAGCTGCAGCTGTGATTAAATCCCTAGCCTGGGAACTTCCATGTTCTATAGACGCAGCCCTAAAAAGACAAAATAAATAAATAAATAATAAATAAATAAAAACAGTGGTTTTTTTGCATGTTCAGGATGGATGTCATCACTGGCAGTTCTCAGTCATTATATTAGCTCTGTGTCAGAAGGCTCTTACTCTGTACTATAAATATGGACATTCTGGACACCATTTTTCTCTCAAATATCAAGATGACTCTTTATATTTTATCATGTCATAGCCATTTCAAATTTGGCAGCAAGTGTTTCATGTTTTACTATTGGAAAAAAAAAAAAAAACAGTAGGAATCTCAGTTTGGTGCCAAATTGTAGACATTCACTCATTTGCCATTTGGCAAAGGATTCCATCTATTACTTTTGTACCCTAGTGACTATACTGATTACCTTTCAATTTCCTAATCCTGAACACCCAGGAAACCTAGGTTACCATAGAAATTTCTTTTCTACTTATGTATGATTTAACTCAGCTAAGTTGTTTTTTTCCCTAAATGATTCCACATTTGATCATTGTTAAACTACAATAATATTTCCTATAATGAAGTCACATTTCTGGAATTCTACTCTCTGGTAAAGGTACAACTTTTATGGCCGAATTTTTGTAGGAGTACATTTGAAAAGGTCAGCCATACAGAGACTTTTAGATCTTTGATCTGCATTCTAATCACCTGGAGACTTCATTCAAATGCAGATTCTGGTTTAACAGAGCCACATGGGCCTGGGAATCTGCATTTCTGAAGGTTTCCAGATACTGGAGGAGCAAGGGGATGAAGAATCTGTTTTGTTGTTCTTTACAAATTCTAAGTGATTTGAATTATTTTAATACTTTGATGTGTGGAATATCAAAGTTTTACACTTTTCTTTCTGTTGCTCACGAAAGAAGTTAATAGAGCAAAGATAACATGACTCTGTCAATTTGAAAACTGAGAAAAATGCAGGCTAAGTGACATAATAGGAACCACTGTATGGTCCTATCTCTTTATCACATTAGCGCTTGGAGATGAAGTCAATAAATGTCTTCTTGGAATTTTAAGAACGGCATTTATCATAGGTAGGTACACGTCCTGCTGATACAGTCCTTTCAGTGCAGGAATGCAAGAAAGAAATATCTCTGGTAGAGGAAATGTTTATTTCATAGTACAAAAAAAATGTAGCCTTCTTTAATAATTTTTTCTTCTGGCCCCAAATTTAAATATAGAATACTGGTTTTCATAGCATTAATAATGATGCTGGTATCTGACTTCAAAAGTATTCTCCTGATTCTAGCTAGTAAAGCGCTATTTGTACAAGGCTAAAAATATTTTGCAACACCACCTCTGCGAAAACAGGTAGAAATATCCAGGTATGATTCCCGTTTTTTGAAAGCTGAATGTGTTTCCTCTTCTCCAAGGAAATATTTAAAGGGCATGAATCAGGGCCCTCTTTTCAGTGTAACTGGAAAAACCCATGGGCAGATAGTGAAACTGACAAATAAGCTTTAAGGGAGCTGTCAATCATGGATTCCTTTGCTGAGACTACAGCATCTAGCTACCTGCTCCAAGTTCTCCTTTTCTGTAACCAAGTCTTCAATGGCTCAAATTGAAAACATAAGCAAGACAATCAAAATGAACAGCTCAGCCTTTGCCTCTCCCCACGGCAATAGAAGTAATGATTTTAGATACTGCTTCTGCAATAGCTTAATACCAGTACTGTCATCTGCCATTTGAAATAATGTTCTTATGGAGTAGATAACTCTAAAGCACATAAAATGAAAATACCATGGACTTAAAAGTAAATAGTATGGATTATTCCTTAAGGAACCGTGGAGTCAAAGGCAGACAAGCCAGATAGAAAAATCTTTGCTTTAGTGTCACACTAAGAATAAGGTGCTTTAGGCAAAGCTTCTGTTGTACCCCAGTCCATCCAAAAAAATCTTCAACAATCCTTATGTCCCAAAGAAAGGAAAAAGGAAAACTTGCACTTACCCATATTACATCATATACTCAATTTTAAAATGTTCAAAATTTTGATGAAAGTTCCCTTTTTCACTTCCCCCTGATGGACTTTGTTTTCACAATTCCCCATCATTTTCCATCCTCATACTTGATCTCTCTGTTTTTTTTGTTGTGTTTTGTTTTTTGTTTTTGTCTTTAGTCTTTTTAAGAGCTGCACCCATGGCATATGGAGGTTCCCAGTCTAGGGGCTGAATTGGAGCTGTAGCTGCCAGCCTACACCACAGCTCACATCAACGCCGGATCCTTAACCCAGTGAGCAAGGCCAGGTATTGAATCCACGTCCTCATGGGTACTTGTCAGGTTGGTTAACCACTGAGCCATGATAGGAAATCCTGATCTCTTGAAGAGAACTGTATTTGCCTTTTCCTTTTTTTAAATTTTTTAATGACTTTTATTTTTTCCATTTTAGTTGGTTTACAGTGTTCTTTCAATTTTCTACTGAACAGCAAAGTAACCCAGTCATATATACATATATATATATATGTATATATGTATACATATATATATATATATATATATATGTATATATATATATATATGTATGTATGTATTTTTTTTTCCTCACATCATCATGTTCCATCACAAGTGACTAGATATAGTTCCCTGCGCTATGCAGCAGGATCTCATTGCTTATCCATTCCAAATGCAGTAGTTGGCATTTATTAACTCCAGACTCCCAGTCCATCCAACTCCCTCCCCCTTGGCAACCACAAGACTATTCTCCAAGTCCATGAGTTTCTTTTTTGTGGAAAGGTTCATGCTAAGAGATATGACTATTCACCTTGGTGGTACCTGTCTTTTAATGGTTCTCTGTCACTTAGAGTCCAAATACCATAGAATGGTATAGTAGTCCTGTCATTATTTAGTTTCCAGTTTCTGTCTTCACCTTGGCCTCAGTTTCTATCATCCTCACCGCCTCTTCTTACCCACATCATGGAAGAGACCACAGCCCTTAGGTAAGGGCAGCAGGGAAATGAGATATAGAGGCCACACCCATGATATCTGTCTCTTTCGAAGTCTTCATTCCTAGAAAACCAGGTCTAATCTCTATTTAAGAGCTTTAATAATGCCTCTTCTTAGGAAGACAAGTTTTTTGGAGAGGAACCTATAACTTTAAATATTATTGGAGATGTAAAGATACAGATCATTAATTTCTTTGTAAAATAAAATACTCCTACCAGTTTATTTACATATTTTTCTTTCCATCAAGACCTTGTGCTTTCTACAATCAGATGCACATTATATTCATGTCGATTATAAAAACAACTAGCACAGATTCAGCATATAATGTTCCTTTAAAAAAATCTTTAATGCATGAATGAATGTAATACTGTTTTTCCTGGCAGACTGTGTGTACAAGAGTTAGGAATTAATTTGTCATTTTCACTGAAGGTTTGTCAACAACATGTAGATCTTAAAGGTGCTGTCTGTCTTTACGTTTGGTGGATTTTAGGTGCCTAGTGTCTTGGAACACAAGGCATTTTTGTTTTAATTATGAAATATATTAATATACTAGAAGGGTATAAAACTTTCATGTATATTTTAAAGTATATTTTAAAGAATAATAACTATGCCAGCATCAAAGTAGTGAAAACCCTCATTAAGGACTGAAGATTACCAGTAACTAACCAGCCCCTGATCCAGTTATCTTTGAGGGCACATCCCTCTCTACCTATACCGAAGAATAACCACCCTCCTCACGGATGTGAGTATAATTTTGTTGCTCTTTGTGATTTAAGCATCTTGTGAATATGATCCTAAGAATGTAAAATTTCGTTCTCCCTACTTTTGAACCTGATCTACCATATGAATATTTTAAGTTATATATTTTCATTCACTCTTTTATGAAATTCATCTCTGGTGATGTTTGTACCTGTAGTAAATTCATTTTCACTGCTATATTATGCCATCGAATGATGATATCCCACTTTATAAATTCAATGTACTCCATTAAGATCTATGCTGATGTTAACACATATGTATTCTGTAGGCATAAATAAGAGTTATCTAATTTATTGAAACCTATTAATGGAATTGGTGGGTCATGGGGCACATGAATTTCATATTCAGGTAAAGGCAAAGATGTTTTGCAATTTATGATTCACCAAGCAATGAATGAAAGTCTCTGTTGATTCATGTCCTCGCTAATATTTGATAATAAGTAGACAAAATTTTTACTGGTCTAGTGGGTGTGATATGGTATTTCATGCTAATTTTTATTTGCATTTCTTTGATTGTTACTGAATCTGAGTATTTTTGCTTATTCATTCAAGATTCCTCTTCTTTGAAGTGCCTATTCAGATATTTAGCCCAAATCAGATCTATTTTAAGTTATCTTCCAGATATTGGTCATTTCTAAAATTATGTGAGGTAAATATATTCTCAGATATTCTTTCTTTAAAGTGTCATGATATGTAGAAAAATCTCATTATAATATAATCATATTTATTATTCTACAGCTTGCTTTTCACAATTAGTGAAAAGACTTGGTTTTCTGGTTTGGTAAGAGTTAGAAATATATTAATTTTGTATCCTTCAACTTTGCCAAATTCATTTATGAGTTCTAGCAGTTTTCTGGTAGTGTCTTTAGGGTTTTCCAATTATAGTGTCATGTCATCTGCGAACACTGATAGTTTTAATTATTCTTTTCTAACTTGGATTCCTTTTATTTCATTTTCTTCTCTGATTGCCATTGCTAGGACTTTTCACAACTATGTTGAATAATAGCGGTGAAAATGAACATCCTTGTCGTGTTTCTGATCTTAGTGGAAATGTTTTCAGTTTTTCACCATTGAGAATGATGTTAGCTGTGGGTTTGTCATATGTGGCTTTTATCGTGTTGATTGCATTTCTGTATACTAACAATGAAAGATCAGAAAGAGAAATCAGAGAAACCATACATTTGCAATCACATTAAAAAGAATAAAATAGCTAGGAATAATCCTACCTGAAGAGATAAAAGACCTATACTCTGAAAACTACAAGATGCTGATGAAAGAAATCAGAGACAACACAAACAAATAGAAAGACACACCATGCTCTTGGACTGGAAGAATCAATGTTGTCAAAATGAGTATACTACCCAAGGCAAACTACAGATTCAGTACAATCCCTATCAAATTACCAAGGATGTGCTTCACAGAACTAGAACAGAATATTTTAAAATTTGTTTGGAAACACAAAAGACCCCAAGTAGCCAAAGCAATATTGAAAAAGAAAAATGGAAATAGAGGAATTAGGTTCCCTGACTTCAGACAATATACAAAGCTACTGTTATGAAAACAATATGGCACTGGCATATAAACAGAAATATAGATCAGTGGAACAGGATAGAAAGCCCAGAAATAAACCCAAGCACCTAAGGTTGATTCATCTATGACAAAGGAAGCAAGAACATACAGTGGAAGAAAGAAGCGGTGCTAGGAAAACTGGAAAGCTGCATTCATGTAAAAGAATGAAATTAGAATACTCTCTAACACCATACACTAAAATAAACTCAAAATTAGGATTAAAGACCTAAATAGAAGGCCAGATACTATAAAACTCCTAAAGGAAAACATAGGCAGAACACTCTTGGACATAAATCTAGCAAGATCTTATTTGATCCACCTCCTAAAATAGGGTCCATAAAAATAGGCACATGAAAAAGTGCTCATCACTAATTATTAGAGAAATGCAAATCAAAACTACAGTGAGGTATCACCTCACACTGGTCAGTATGGCTGTCATTAAAAAGTCAATAAATAAATTCTGGAGCGGGTGTGGAGAAAAGTGTACCTTCCTTCACTGTTGATGGGAATGTAAATTGGTACAACCACTGTGGAAAATAGTGTGGAGGTACTTCAGAAAACTAAATATATGATCCAGCAATTCCACTCCTGGGCATATATCCAGACAAAACATTCATCCAAAAATGTAAATTGGTACAACTACTATTGAAAACAGCATGGAGGTACCTTAGAAAACTATATATACAGAACTACAATATGACCTAGCAGTCCCACTCTTGGGCATGTATCCAGACAAAATTTTTCCTTGAAAAAGACACATGCACCCCTATGTTCACTGCAGCACAATGGCCAAGACATGGAAACAACCTAAATGTCTATCAACAGATGAATGGATTGAGAAGATGTGGTACATACATACAGCGGAATACTACTTGGCCATAGAAGGGGCAAAATAATGGCATTTTCAGCAACATGGATGGAACTAAAGATTCTCATACTAAGTGCAGTAAGTCAGAAGGAGAAAGACAAATATCATATGATATCACTTAAATGTGGAATCTAAAATACGGCACAGACAATCCTATCCACAGAACAGAAAACAGTCTCAGAAACACAAAGAACAGATTTGTGGTCAGGGGCAGGGGAGGAAGCAAGATGCTTGGAGAGTTTGGGGTTTGGTGGATACAAACTGTAACATTTGGAATGGAAGGGCAATGGGGTACTTCTGTACAGCACAAGGAACTGTGTGTGATTGGGTCATTTGCTGTGTGTAACAGAAATTGAGGAAATATTGTAAATCAACTATACTTTAAAACAAGAAGAGTTAGAAATATAATTTTCTTTTTTCCCCTCCGACGTATTAGTACCGTCTACTGTAGTGTCCATTGCATTTCTTCCACTTGATTTCTAAGACCATGTCTGTCAAGTAACAGGTGTACATATATATAGAGAAGTCTCCTTCTAGGTTTTCTATTTCAGTTTTTCATTTGTCTATTTTTCTTACCTGATAATTTAATGAGAGAAGAGAGAAGTAACACATGAAAAATAGGAAAGAGCCGTACATATTTTGGAATTAATTTATGGTTGATTGTAATATAAGCACTAGGACTATTGATTTTTTTTTTTACACCAAAAGTACCACTTCATAGACTAATTGGGCAGACCTATAACACAGATAAACAAGACCACCTATGTGGTTTGGAGAACCTGGCGAAAAATGAAAATACAAGGCCCCTTGTTTAAAATTATTAAAAATTTCAAGCTGGTGGCATCAGAGCATTAAACCAAGCATGGGCCCCTTCTGACTGTGGGGCCCTGTGAGATGGCACAGATCCCATATCCTTGAAATCAACCCTTCAGATAAAAGATAATGAGCTAATTCCTTTTTCCTATGAGAATTATAACATGCTGCAAGAATGAGATCCAGATTCTTACAGAAAATCATTTTCAATGAGGAAAAATAGTTTAGCTGGATGAAATTAAACACCTAGCATGGAATCAGGTATTTTAAACACTGAATTTCATTTAATAGTAGCCAATATACCTGTAATGATAAGGGCTTCTAATAACAAGGAGAAGAATTAATCTTTAGTTGGTCTGCTTTTATTCCTCACTCTAATTACACATTTGAATCTCTTTTACATATTCTTATGCTTCTGCTTGACTGTCATGCCATATTACATGTAACAGTCTTGGATTCAATGGCATGATATACCAAACTGTATTCTTTACATAGTTTCCTGATGTGTTTACTTTACGATGTGTTAAGGAAATGTTGAAAGGAATTTATAGCCAACCCCTGTACCAGTTAATGTGCCAAGAGTACTTAACTGAAAGATTATTTGAATTGGTGCCTGTGGATATATCCTCTTGTAACCTCTTATTAGATATTTTCATATTTGCTAAAAGAAATAAACTATTTGTAATATTAAGTTCGCTCAATTTTGTTTAGAATATATTAAATAGTGCCTCTGTTATTCAGTATTGTTATGGACTCTTGTATTCCATGTAATTAAATTTTGAAGAATACCAAAAATTATAATTTAATTTTAAAAACTTCAACTGTTTACCATTCTTTTTCAACATAAAAAAGTTCTTTCTGATCTTAATAGTTCACTACCTTGCCTTACTAAACAGAGTATTTCAAACATTATTGGCTCTTTCCTCCATAGTTTGGTTATATTTATAAACTCTATTTTGGATATAAATTATTGAGCTGGGTTATGACTTCTCAGTCATAAGTGTATGTAGTTTTTGAGTCTAATTTCATTGATTCTTCTGCCCAATGACTCTTGGTTAGATTGTCAGTGATAACTTGTTATATATTGGTGTGCCTTCAGATTGTGCTCTATTCTAATTTGCTTTTCCTAATATGATTAAGAAAATTTAATTATTTTATTTTAATTATTAGAATTCTGTGTCAAATAATTCAGAGGCTTCAAAGCATGTGCCCATTGGAGAGGTGCAATAAATATTTCTTAAATAAGTGAATATTCAGTGCTATCTGGATTCAAAACACCAGATATTTTCACAGCATAAAAGGGAAGAGCAGGGATGGTGAATCCAGTTGAAGAAGGATCATCCTTGGTTTTCACTTAATTATGATAAACTTTTTAGTGCAGAGCCAGTATCAAGAATGAATTTACTAAATAGCCAAATCTAAAAGAGATTCAAAATTAGTTTCAGAGCCATAATCCACAAATTCCATAATAACAAGAAATCAAGATAATCTAGAAAATGTACCTATAATTCTGGTTAATATTTACAAATAGGCAATCTGTTATGGCGGTTTTTATAACTGCAGAGCCTGAAAAATTCATAAATGTCAATTTTCCCGAGCTACAGACTGCTAAATAAGATTGAACGGTTCCTGTTAGGATCAACTGATATTTTAGAATGCTTTATTTATATAGAAATGTTTCAAAAGAAATAAATCACAACTTCTTTTCTTATTTATTGATGGTGATTTTATTTTCCTTCCAGTTTTATTGAAATGCAATTGGCACACAGTTTAAGAGATAGAGCATAATGATTTGACTTACATACATCATGAAATGATTACCACAATAAGTTTAGTAAACACCCACCATCTCAGATCCAAAATTAAAGAAACAGAGAAATATTTTTTTCCCTGTCATGAGAACTCAGGATTTACTCTTTTAACAGCTTTCATATAAAGCACACAGATGTGTTAGTTGTATTACTCGGGTTGTGCATTATATCCCTAATAATTTGTATCTTATGACTTGAAGTTTATACCTTTTGACTACCTTCATTCAAATCCCCCTCCCCTACACTCCTTGCTTCTGGTAACCACAAATCTGATCTCTTTTTTCTGAGATTGTTTGTTTGTATGTTTGTGAAGTATAATTGACTTACAAACATGATGCTCATTTCTGATAACACAGTCATATGATATTTTTATACATTTCAAAATGATCACCAGGATAAGTCTAGTTACTGTTACTATACAAGGATATTACATAATTATTGACTGTATTCCCCACACTGTACATTTCATAACCATGACTCGTTCCATTTGCAACTGGAGTTTTCCCCTCATAATCTCCATAAACGATTTTGCACTCTCCCGGTGCTCCACCCCTCTGGCAGCTGCTTGATTCTTCTCTGTATCTGTGATTCTCTGTTTTGTTCTGCTTCTTCAACTGTTTTGTTTAGATTCCAAATATAAATGAAATAATACAGATTTTATCTTTCTCTATCAGACTTATTTCACTTAGTATAATATACTCTTATGTCTATCCCTGTTGCCACAAATGGCATGATTTCATTCTTTTTATGGCTATCATCCTACATATCACATCTTCTTTATACATTCATCTATCAGGTTGTTTCCATATCTTGGCTATTGTAAATAATGCTACAATGAACACCGGGGTGCATATATTTTTTTTCTAATTAGTATTTTTGTTTTCTTCAGATAAGTACCCAGGAGAAATTGTTGGATCACACAGTAGTTTTAGTTTTAACTTTTTTAAGGAATCAACATACTGTTATCCATGGTGACTGTACCAAATTACATTTCCACAAATAGTGCATGAGGGCTTCCTTTTATCCACATCCTCACCAACATTTATTATTTTTTGTCTTTTTGATGATAGCCATTTTGACAGGTGTGAGGTCATATCTCATTTGTAGTTTTGATTTGCATTTCCCTGATGATTAGTGATGTTGGGCATTTTTGTGTGTCTGCTGATCATCTGTAGGTCTTCTTTGGAAAAATATCTATTCAGATCTTCAGTCCACTTCTTAAATATGTCATTTGGGGTTTTTATTTTTGTTGTTGAGTTGAATGAATTCTTTGTATATTTTTGATATTAGCCCCTTGTTGGATATATCATTTGCAGATATTTTCCCTCATTCAGTTGGTATGCTTTTCATTTTGTTGCTAGAAAAATCTTTTTAGACTGATGTAATCCCATTTGTCTATTCTTGCTTTTGTTTCTTTTGTCTGAGGAGACATATCCAAAAAAAAAAAACATTGCTGTGACTGACAGCAAAGAGACTACTTGTTTTCTTCTGAGAGTTTTATAGTTTCAGGTTGTACATTTAGATCTTTAATTTATTTTGAGTTTATTTTTGTATTTGGTATGAGAAAGTAATTCTTTTGCATGGAGCTGTCCAGTTTTCTGAAAACCACTAATTGAATAGGCTGTCTTTTCCCCATTATATATTCTTACCTCCTTTGTCATAGATTAACTACCCATATAAGAGTGAGTTGATTTCTAGGCTCTCAATTTTGTTCTATTGATCTATGTGTCTGCTTTTGTGCCAGTACCATACTATTTTGATTAGTGTAGTGATAGTTTGAAATCAGGGGGCATGTTGCCTCCAGTTTTGTTCTTTTTTCGTAAGATTTTTTTGGCTATTCAAGTTCTTTACATTTGTATACAGATTTTAGAATTATTTGTTCTAGCACTGTGAAAAAGACCATTGGTATTTTGATAGGAATTGCATTGAATCTATAGATTGTCTTGAGTGATATGGTCATTTTAATACTATTAATCTTCCAATCTATGAGTACAGTATATCTTTCCATTTGTTTATGCCATCTTTGGTTTCTCACATCAATGTCTTATAGTTTTCAGGGTACAGGCTTTTTATCTTTTACTTCTTAGGTTTATTCCTGAGTATTTATTATTTTTATGCAATTATAGGTGGGATCATTTTATTCACTTCTCTTAGAGTTCATTGTTAATGTAGAGAAATAAATTTTCACATGTTACTTTTGTATCATGCAAATTTACTGAGATCACTGATGAATTCTAAAAGGTTTTTGGTAGTATCTTTAGAATTTTCTGTGTTTAGTATCCTGTCATCTGCAAATAGTAAAAAGTTTTACTCTTTCCTGTCCAATTTGGATTCTTTTTCATTTCTTTTTCTTACCTGATTGCTGTGGCTAGGCTTCCAAAACTGTATTGAATAAAAGTGGCAAGAATGGATATCCTTGTCTTGTTCCTGACCCGGAAGGAAATAGTTTCAGATTTTCACCATTGAGTATGATGTTAGCCATGGCCTTGTCATATATAGTCTTTATTATGTTGAAGTATGTTCCCTCTATACTCACTTTATTCAAATTTTTTATTATAAATAGATGTTGAATTTCATTGATAGCTTTTTCTGAACTTATTGAGATGATCATATAGTTTTTATTCTTCAGTTTGTGAATGGGCTCTATCATATTGATTGATATGTGGATATTGGAAAACCCTTCTCAGGATAAATCCCACTTGATTATGGTGTATGTGATCCTTTTAATGTATTGTCAAACTTGGTTTGCTAATATTTTGTTGAGGATTTCTTCATCTGTGTTCATCATTAGGAATATTGGCCTGTAATTTTCTTTTGTTTGTTTGTTTTCTGGTTTTGGTCTGAGGGTGATGCTGGCATCATAGAATTAATTCAGAAGGATTCTGTCCTCCTCAATTTTTTGGAATAACTTGAGAAGGATAGGTCTTAACTCTTATCTACATGTTTGGTAGAATTCATCTGTGAAGTCAACTGGTCCAGGACTTTTGTTTCCTGGAAATATTTTAATTACTGATTCAAATTCCTTCCTGGCAATATCCTTCTTCTTTCTAATTGAGTCTTGGGAGATTGTACATGTCTAGGGATTTTTCCATTTCTTCTAAGTTGTCCATTTTTAGGGGATGTAGTCATTCTTTTTAATCTCTTATGATCCTGTTGGTTGTAACTTCTACTTTTTCATTTCTGATTTAATGGTTTGGGCCTTCTCTGTTTTTCTCTTGAGGAGTCTGGGTAAAGGTTTATTAATTTTGTTTTTCTTTTCAAAGAACCAGTTTTACCTTCATTGATCTTTAAAAAAAAAAACAACTTTTTTTAAGTCTCTATTTCATTTATTTCTGTTCTGATATCTCTTTCCTTCTACTAACTGGGTTTTTCAGTTCTTTTTTTAGTTCCTTTTGGTGTAAGCTTAGGTTATTTATTTGAGATTTTTTTCTTATTTCCTATGGTAGGCTTGTACATCTTCAAACATCCCCCCAGAACTCTTTTTGCTGCATCTCATATATTGTGGATAGTTGTGTTTCTGTTTTCATTTGTCTCCAGGTAGCTTTTTTGATTTCCTCTTTGATTTATTCAGTGACTCTTTGGTTGTTTAGTAGCATGTTTAGCTTCCATATGTTTGCGTTTTTTTGCAGTTTTCTTCTTATAGTTAATTTCTAGTCTCATAACATTGTGGTCAGAAAAGATGGTTGATATGATTTCAGTCTTCTTAAATTTACCAAGATTTATTCTATAACCTAGCATGTGATCTGTCCTGGAGAAGGTTCCATGTACACTTGAAAAGAATATGTATTCTCTTTTTGGAGAGATTGTTCTATATATTTGTATATTAAAATCATCTGGTCTGATGTTTTAAGGCCAGTGTTTCCTTATTGATCTTGTGTCTGAATGATCTGTCATTTGATGTGAGATGTTAAAGTGCCATACTTTTAATGTGTTACTATTATTGTTATTATTTGTTAATATTTGCATTATGTATTTAGGTGCTCTTTCATTAGGTGCATATATATTTACAATTGTTATATCTTCTGCTTGGATTGATAACTTGATAATTAGGCAATGTCCTTTTTGTCTCTTGTTATAGTCTTTGTTTTAAAGTCCATTTTCTCTGACATAAGTATTTCTATTCCAGTTTTCCTTTTGTTTCCATTTGCCTGGCATACCTTCTTTCATACCTCACTTTCAATTTATGTGTGTCCTTAGATCTGAAGTGAATTATTTGTAGGAAGCATGTGTATAGCATTGTTTTGTATCCATTTAGCCACTCTCTATCTTTTGACTATAGGATTTTGTCCACTTACATTTGAAGTAAATATTGTTAGGTATGTACTTAGTGCCATTTTGTTAATTGTTTTTCAGGGTGACAATTTTTTCTCTTGTATCTCTGAAGATATTAGACATTTTATGTTAAAGTTTTCACATGCTCCCCAAATTTTTCACATTGTCTCTGATTCCTCAGACTTCCTTCCTGTTTTCTATTAGTTGATTTATTTATTTTGGCCACTCTCTTTTATGTTAGAGGCTTTCCTCAAATTTTTGTAAATGCTCTAACCTTGTTACCCATTCTTATTTTAAAATGAATCATTGAAATCTTGATGTGCAGTTATGTGGATGGGGGATGAGGGTCCAGCAGACATTTGTATTGGAGGAATGTACTCATTTCATAAACTAAGGCTATTGATTTCTCCATGCTCCTGAATTTGATAAAGTAGGGAGAGGACAGCAAATTAGCAACAGTTTCTCTCTGGCTAGTAACATTTGGGGATGTAAATGGAGAAAGAGTGAGAAAGGTTTCAGAGTAGAGTATCTAGATTTTGACTTAATATGCACTTTTGAGCCCAAGGTCACCCTAGTTCAGAACTTGCAGATTCCCTAAGTCTGAAAATGTTTCTCAAAAGCTTAACTCCCAGTATCCCATGGTTAGGAGTGTGGTAGGGTAGGGGCTTATACTTAGAGGGAGAGAGGTGCTAGTCTCTTGACTGTATGCTGGATCACAGTTCCTCTCTATACAGATGTTCCGTCAGCTCCTCTGTACTCAACTCCTTTCTTGTACTTCCAAGCCCTCCATTGATTCTGGACTGAGAAATCGGAATTCTCAGGAATTCTTGCAAATTTGCCAAATCATAAGTTAATTTGTATTTTTCACAATGCTTCAATCTGAGTGTTTTTAAATGATGAGTGATCATAATAGTAAGTAGTAAATTATTTTCCTGTGACAGAGTCAAAGTAAATTTACAGGGGTTTGGAATAAAAAAATAGTTGTAAATATATAATTTATTGATTATAATGAGCTGATATTACTTTGACAAGATTATATATTTTAATAACATATAAAATGATATTTATTTGATATAGAAGTTTGCAATAAAAATTGAAGGAAGGAAACTAAAATGAAGGAAGGAAAATAAAACTAAATGCTAAATAAATATCAAATTATTGAAAGATAATACAACAAATATGTGACATATTTTAAAGTTATTTTCCTTGAAATCTTAAAACACACAAAGTATTTATAATACTATCCAATAATCTTGGTCTTTATTTTGTAAAAAGTATTTCATTTCATAAAAAATTCCTTCCATTTTGTGACAGTGTTGGTAAAGTGAATCTAACAAAACTTCAAGTTGAATGTTAGGCTATATGTTACTTCATAAAAGCTCATTTCCTTTTTTAATAATGAAAATATTTCACTTGCTTGCCCTGAATTTGGTTTTGCCATTTGAAACATATATTGTATTTGCCGATTCAGATTTTAGATCTGTTCCTAATTCTCCATCTGACTATTCTTACAGCAGCATTGTTATTTTCTCCCCTTTGCATTTCTTCACTGAAAGTATTTACAAACCACTGTAGCCTATGGAGTATTTTCAAACATTGGAAAAGGGCAGCTAACATTATTAGGTAGTGTTACAGTAACTCAACACTCTGATATCCTCATACAGTTAACAGAACTGCACAGAATCATGTTTGGAAATTGCCCAGAACTTATTTTGCTTCTGGAACTTGTTATTTCTTGGAAAAACAGTCTAATAATTTCTATAAAGTACACTATACACATAAATGTATTGATATTTATTTCATTTGCCAAAATGATGCACCTTTAGCAGAGATGGGGTCACAAACACATACTTATAACATAGCTGCAGACCTTGATTAGATCTTGACTGCCTCTCTCCTCCTCGATCATGCCCTGCTTCTCGAAATGCCAATCTTATCCTTCACCTCTTTACCTCTGTACTTGCCCCCAACTTGGCATCAGTCTGTTGCTTTAAACTTGTAACATCTCTATAGTGATTACAAAGCTTTGATTCTAGTTGGGGTATTGTAATTCTTTTTCTTGTTTTCCCAATTGATTTTTTTTCCCTCTGGGTTCAAAAAAAAATAAATTTTCCTCTTTCCATAAGAGGAAAGAGTCCTCTTATGGAAACTCTATGTATAACCCTTCATTCTATCTGGAGTGCCTCCCATCATCAAGGCTCTCAGATTTCCAGGGAATAAATTAGCTCATTCATTACTCCCATTATTCCTTATTTATTACTCATTAGGTTTAAAGTTTAATGTCTTAAATTGATTATTATTTTCCCTTTGCTTCTAATCTCCCCACACTTCATCGAATGTCTCATCTGCTATTTTCTTTTTTCTAGTTCCTTGTGTATTAATATCTTGATGTTAATATCAGTGATATTTGTGGGTTTGAAAAGAGATTAATGTGAGATATGACTCTATCATTTTTATCCATGCCCTTCCTTGTTCTTTCTGTGGGTTAGTTTAGCTACCCACAGCTGATAAGAAAAAACCCTGTGTCACACAACTCTACCCAATCACCACATGTCATAGCTCAGAGAACAAATAATAGACTCTAGCCTCAAGCTGTATCTGTAAGATTCTTTCATCCAGACATAGAATTTGGTATTAAGTAAAAAATATTAAGCTGTAGTAATATCCAGGGTGGATATAAGTGACCCCTCTTTTTCATGTATCCCCATCTTTTCACCCATTTACTCAGCAAACAATTAATTGAGCACCTTTTATGTAAGTACTATGATGACAAAATGCACCATTCATATTCTATGCCATCCAGTCTCATCTAAGTGATAAACAAGTCAGCAAATAATTATTCCATCATGCCTAACAAGAATATAGTTACCAAATGTTTATATTACAGAGAAAGAAGTGCTTACCTTCTAGATCACCAAGAAAGACTTCACAGAAGACCAGGATATTGAGCTGTGATAGATAAAAATGCAGGTAGGCAATACAGGGACAAAATAAAAATCTGGACAGAAAAAAAGAATATATGCAACATCCTAGAGGTGAGAGAGAAAAGGATGAACAAGAAGTACCGTAAGGAGTTCCCGTCGTGGCGTAGTGGTTAACGAATCCGACTAGGAACCATGAGGTTGCGGGTTCGGTCCCTGCCCTTGCTCAGTGAGTGGGTTAACGATCCGGCGTTGCCGTGAGCTGTGGTGTAGGTTGCAGACGTGGCTCGGATCCCGCGTTGCTGTGGCTCTGGCGTAGGCCGGTGGCTACAGCTCCGATTCAACCCCTAGCCTGGGAACCTCCATATGCCGCGGGAGAGGCCCAAGAAATAGCAACAACAACAACAAAAAGACAAAAAAAAAAAAAAGTACCGCAAGACTGAGAATATGGTACTTGGGTGGATGGTAGCATGTTTAGAGGTTAAAAGTGTAGATATTATGAGAAAAAGAAGGTATATATATATATATATATATATATATATATGTATGTATAACTATATATAGTTATACATACATATATATATGTATGTATAACTGGGTCACTGTGATGTACAACAGAAATGGACACAACACTGTAAATCAACTTTAATAAAAAAAAATGTAGAGTGGAAAAGGTAATGAAGAAGTTTGGCATTTATTCTGAAGTAGAGAAAATTTTAGGCATGAGAGTGATGTGGTCCCTTTTGCATTTTCATAAGACAATAGTGGTGTTGTGGGGCTTCTGTGAGTAGCTAAGAGAGGTGCCAGGCTGCAGATTCTAAGAAAGCTCTCACATTAATTCAGGAGAGAGGACACTGGGCCAAAAGTTACAGGCATTTCTTTTTAAGTGGGGATGTCAGAAAAGTATGTGGGAGTTCCTGTCGTACTCAGAGGCTAATGAATCTGACTAGCACCCATGAGGACACAGGTTTGATCCCTGGCCTTGTTCAGTGGGTTAAGGATCAGGCATTACTATGAACTCCTGTGAAGGTCACAGATGCAGCTTGGATCCCAAGTTGCTGTGGCTGTGGCGGAGGCCGGCAGCTATAGCTCCAATTAGACCCCTAGCCTGGGAATCCCCAAGTGCTGCGGGTACAGCCCTAAAAAGCAAAAAAAAAAAAAAGAGCAAAGAAAAAAAGAAAAATATAAGTGTAGGTGTCACTTTTTCCGGGAAGATTTTCCTGTCCACCCCACAAATCTGGGTGACATCTCTCTCTTTTGTTTCCTATCATCCTTATAAACATCACACACTTTATCAGAATCCCCTATTTTGCTTTTAGGCACATTGACAGCAATGATGATCTAAGTCTTATTCGCAGTTGTATATTTAAGACCTAGTGCAAGTTAGTGATACTATATGGGCACCCAGTAAATATTTGAGTAAATGAATAAATGAAAGGTAACTGTCTGAAACTCCTCAAGCAGACATTACTTTCTCCCGGCTGCAAACAAATAAGAAATGCCATATTGACATCTACACCGTAAACACCAGAGCATCTCAAGAGTTGTAGCCAGACCAGCAGCAGCTGTATCACCTGGGAATTGGTTAGAAATGCAAATTCATGGAAACTCTCCAGGTCTGTTGAATCAAAAACTCTGGGATCGGGGGATCAGCCGTTGGTGCTTTAAAATGCTCTGCAGGCAATTCTGATGCAAGCTAAAGTTTGAAGACCACTGATATAACCATCCCCAAAATAACTTTATGCTATTGCAAAGAGATCCGCTACCAGAAGTTCTTGTACTATGCTTGAAATCCTGCCCTGGTGATCTATCGCCTGTAAACAAGGTTCCACAGGATAGGAAGGGCATGAAATGAGGACTTTATGGTTGTTTTCCTAAGTAGGAAGTTCAATAATCAATACTCATCTAGTTACAAAAGATCTACATGCTAATTACCTTTATTTCATGAGCAAGTACTCCTTGAATGGGACCAAGCCAACCACTCTCCTGGAAAGTACAATTGACTCACATCACTCCTGAAGTGGACAGTTGACTTGCATTGAATAGATGCTTCAAATCAGACCAGATTGCCACATTGGCATTCTGTGGACTTCTTTGGTTCAGTTCACTAATAAATGAAAATGTGGTGAATGCTGTATTGGAATCAGCAATGTCTCATCAAAATGTATACTTGATCAATTTGATTTTTGATTTCTTTCGATGACTGCCAGAATTCCAGCTCTGTCTGTCAGCGAGGTTAGCAGGATGTCCTAATCTCAATCTGAGTTAAAGTCTTCAATGAAAATACTGCGAGCATGGTCACATTTTTTATTAAGCCAAATGAAAATGATGATGCTATTAAAGACATGTTATTCCCATTCAAGCAAAAAGTGACAGTAAAATTTAGCCTAAGAGGGCTTATTCAAAAACAATTTCTTTTGCTCACTTTTTTTTGCATCCTTAATATAGTAATCATTTCTCGTTCTGCTATGTTCCACCTTCACAGTGAATATACATTGCATAGCTCAAGCATACTGATTTTCACTTCATGAATCTATAAACCCTATAATTCTTACCCCAAACCTGGCAGTTTAACCTGTCTTTGGAGGAATGATTTAATAACAGAGACATATAATGAGAGCTCTTATCGCTAAAATGTCACCGTATTTACAAAATATACTACAGGGCACTTACTAATATAGTACAAAGTGCTGTCATAAATCATTTAGCCTAGGCTACTCTTTAAAAAAATACATTAATAAAACAATGATTCAGTTCACAGAATAGTTCAGTATTCTTGGCTTTGAAACATTTATTTTTTCCAATCTGAAATATTTTGAGGGTTCTCAATTACCACTTCATGTCTTGTCTTTGTTTGATACTCTATTCTTAATAGTTTTACTTAGCACTAATTTGGAAAGAACCTACTGTACACTTTTACTATATTTATAGATAATACTAGATATATGGGGAGTTAAAAAGAAAGGTAGGAAACAACTCTTTTTTTTTTTTTTTAATCTTTTTAGGGCCTCGTCCATGGCATATGGAAGTTCCCAGGCTAGGGGTTGAATCAGAACTGTAGCTGCTGGCCTGTGCCACAGCCACAGCAATGCCAGATCCGAGCCATGTCTGCCACCTACACCACAGCTCATGGCAACGCCAGATCCTTAACCCGCTGAGCAAAGCCAGGGATCGAATCCTTCATCCTCATGGATACTAGTCAGATTCATTTTCGTTGCGCCATTACAGGAACTCCTGGAAATAACTCTTTATTGCATAAATGCTAATTATATTCACAATAAGAACACTGCCATCAATGTTTATCTACTATGCAGCAAGAAAAGTACTTAATTTCATATGCCCGATATGGGTCAGGTGCTAAGTAGGAATTTAATACTCACAAGAAACTTGGGAGATAGATGTTTTGGGTTCCATTTTGTAGGGCAGGAAACTAAGGCATAGATAAATGCTCTATCCCAGGCCTCAGGGCTAATTAGTGACTAGGAAAGGATTGGACGGTAGTTTGCTTGATTCTGAAAGCCATGTATACTCTAGTGTGCTGTGCAGCCTCTCACTCGGGCCTTGGGTATAGAGTATGATAGCTTTACATGTGCCCTTTGAATAATTGGGAGAATGATTACATGGCCACTTGAGTCAGTGGCAAGAAAGTATCTTTCCAGCTTATTTTTTGAGTAGAATCGGAGAACTCTGAGATCCATAACCTCGGAAGCATCAGACAGAATCTTGGGAAAAGAAATCAGAACTCTGGCTAAATTTTCCCACAAAAGAGGGAGAAAGTCTTTGTTTTTCTATGACATCTTTGAAAGTAGCAAGAGAAGTAATCATAAGCGCTGACATCATGAGTCTGGACATTTATTTAACTTAACCATGCACCTTTACCAGGCACTCTCCCTCAGTATCCACACTTTTAGTCTTCAATGAAGAACATCTAATTTTCTAGGGCGGGGAGTTGGAGGGGGTAACAAATTAGAAAGGGTGCCTAAATCAGCTTCTTTTCTACCTCCATTCTTATCCTGATTTTTCTTAACAATTATATGAACTTAGATCACCTTAGGCCTTTGTCTTTCAAAATTACTGCAATCAAGCTCTAATGAAATTTTCATCCCTTAATGTTGCTTTCTTCAAAAAACGAAAACAAAAAAACAAAGACAATCAAACCTTAGCTGTTTCCTGGTAAAAGGACAAAATTCTAAAGCACTCTTACCAAAAATAGGTCTACCTATCAATATTAAGAAATGTAAGGAATAGGAGTTCCCATACAGGCACAGCAGGTTAAGAATTCTGCTGCAGCCAGACACTGCGGAAGTGTGTGTTTGATCCCTAGCCTTGGTTTGGTGGGTTAAAAGATCCAGCATTGCTGCAGCTGTGACTCGGATTTAATCCCTGACCCGGGAACTTCCGTAGGCCCTAGGGCCATAAAAAATATAAAAAAGAATGAAAGGAAGGAAGGAAAAGGGAGGAAGGAAGGAAGAAATGTAAGGAAAAAAGATACATATGAGCAATAAATAGGATACAATCAGCAAAATGCAGAATGGGGAGACACTCTACAGAACAAAAGACCCAATTCCCTCAACACATAAATTATAAGGAAAGAAAAGGTGTGATAGAGAAACTTTTATATAAAAAGGATTAATCCACCACTTAAAATGTGTGTGGACCTTGCCTAAATATTAATTTTAAAAGCAATTAGAAAAATATTGAGGGAATACTTGATGATGTTATACAATTGTTCATTCCTTCAGGCATGATCATGAAATAATAGAAATGATTTTTAAGAGTCCTTATTTTTTATAAATATATACCGAAATATTTCTAGGTAAATTAATAAGATTTCTGATACTTTCTTCAAAAAAAAGCCCTCCACAGTGATTTTGTATAAATGATGAAAGTATAGGTAAAATATTACAGGTCATATAGGAATGATTGCTGGAGCCAAGTCATGGGTAGTGTATGAGGGATTCATTTTTTTTCATTATTATTTACTTTTGTATGTGCTTGAAATTTTCCACAATATAATATTTGTCTTTATTTATTCATGTTTTTCTTTTTAGGGCTACACCTACAGCATATGGAAGTTCCCAGGCTAGAGGTCAAATCGGAGCTGCAGCTGCTGGCCTATGTCACAGCCACAGCAACACAGGATCTGATTCTGATCCATGTCTGCGACCTACACCACAGCTCATGGCAACGCTGGATCCTTAACCCACTGAGCAAGGCCAGGGATAAAACCTGCATCCTCATGGATACTAGTTGGATTCTTACCCACTGAGCCACAATGGAAATTCCCCACAATAAAGTTTTAAACATTGTTTTATCTACTAGAAAATCACTTTGGAGTTCGCATTGTGGCTCGATGAGTCACAAACCCAACTAGTGTCCATGAGGACATGGGTTTGATCCTGGCCTCACTCAGTGGGTTAAGGATCGGGTGTGGTGTAGATCAAAGACATGGCTCAGATCCCGCATTGCTGTGGCTGTGGTATAGGCCACCAGTTGCAGCTCCAGTTCTCCCCACAGCCTGGGAATTTCCATATGTCATAGGTGTGGCCCTAAAGAGCAAAAAGCAAAAAAGAAAAGAAAATCACCTTACTGTGTGTTTCACATAAACTAAATGGTGATCTGAGGGGGAAGAGATGTTAAAATCTCACCAGAAATATATCTACAAGTATATGCAGTAATTTACAACTCAGTTTCCTGAGTGAATTCTATTATACTATTTTTAATATTTCAAGAAAAATAAGGCAGTCATTATTCCAAAGCTATCCAGGCCATCCACCATACCAAGTTACTTTTGTTTGACTGAAGTAATATCAACTCAGTGTTACTAACCTGGTTATCTTATTTTAAAAAATACATTAGTTCATATTTGATAGGAAAAATCTTTCAAAGTAGCAGTCTTCTATGTGAAGTTGAGGGATATAATAATAGATTCTCTTTAATTATTATAAAACTCTGCTGCTGTAGACATAATTGTGTCCTTCCCCAAATTCACATGTCAAAGCCCTAACCCCCAAAGGGACTGTATTTGGAGTAAGAAAGTAATTAGATAATGTGATTGGGGCCCTAATAGAATTAGTACCCTATAAAGAGAGGCTAGAGAGCTTGCTCACTCTGTTCCATGTCAGGACACGATAAGCAAGTATCCATCAATAAGCCCAGACAAGAATCCTCCTCAGGGAACATACCCTAACAACATCTTGACCTTGGACTTCCAGCCTCCAGAACCGTAAGAAAATAAATTTCTGCTAAGGCTATTCATTATAGTAGCTCAAGCTAAGACTGATTTTTCTGCCGAGAGTGGAGTGCTGAAGTAACAAATATCTAAACATGTGGAAGTGGCTTTGGAATGAGATAATAGGAAAGGGGAGAGTTTTGAGGTGTTTGCTAGAACTGTGGATGTTAACGGTGATTCTGATGAGGTCTCTGATGGAAATGAGGAATGGTTATTGGAAACTGGAGGAAAGGTGATCCTTGTTATAGAGTGGCCAAGAACTTGACTGAATTGGGTTCTAGTGTTTTGGGAAAATGGAATTTGCAAGCAATGAAACTGGGTATTTGCTAAGGAAATTCCTAAGCAAAGAGTTAAAGGAACCTCTTAGTGCATCCAATCAAATGTGAAGGAGAGATGAATTGAATAAGGGATTATTAAGCAAAGAAAACCCCATAACTTGAAAATTTGGAAAATTCTCAGTCAGCCTCTCCATACTGCAACAAATGAGAAAGCTTGTTCTAAAGAGAACACTAAGGGTGCGGTCGAGCAGTCATTTGGTAATGAGATCATGAATGCAGTTCATGGCCCTAATCATTCATTTCTTGCAGAAACCAGGAAAAGAGATGGGATTATACTAGCATTTTGTGCTTTCCTCCACCTGTTTCACACTGAATTCCCAGAATAGCAGCTGGAATGGTAGTCATTCCTCTTTGCAAGTCAGAAGATCCGATTAATGATGTTTAAAGAACTTCCCTAACCAAAGCAGTTGGGAGGCCTAAAATGTTCTCTCCAAATGGAAATGTCTGCAAGTTTCATTATAGTGCTTTATATACAATGCTTTCTAGCTGCCATCCCTTTAGTGGAACAGAACTGCACTCTTAGCTTATGTACAAATAATTGATAAGTTGATGTCCAGAATCTTATTATCCCAGAATCTGAATAGAAAATCATGCTTTTCAGACACTGAAGGGGGATGGGTCTGCTTTTCATTTAAGTAATTTTAACTAATAATTTTCATTCCAGATTAGTTTCCTCACTGAACCAATGGATCATTAAAGAAATCTGATTTACAAAGTTAAAACCAGAATAATAGTTTTTCTCATACTTTAAAAAAATATTTCAAACATACCAAAAAATACAAAGGTCAATATAGCACTGTATCTACTGCTTGAAAAAATAATAATAATGCTAAAACTGACCATATTTAATTAAAAACATATCTAGTGGTTTTATCAAAGAATTATTTATATATAATTGACTTAACCAATTTTAAGTACAAATTTAGATGTTTCAGCAAATACCTACTGTTACGTAATCACCACCAAAATTATGTTATGAAACATTTCCATCACCCTTAAAAATGTTCATTCATTCCTCTTTGCAGCCAATCCTCTCCCTGGTTCCTAGCCATCATTGATATGCTTTAAATGAAAAGGAAAGCCATGGACTAGAAGAAAATATTTTTAAAATATATATCTGATAAAAGATTTGTGCCCAACTCTTACAACTCAAAAAAACAACCCATTTCTGGGAGTGGGGAGCAGGGACGAGGATAACCAAAATATTTGAATTAAAACACTTTCCCAAAGAATACAAATAGAAAATTAAAAGATACCCAGCATCACTAGTATTAGGCAAATGTCCATTAACACCATAATAAGATACCAATACATACATTCTACTGATGATAGACTGGCTATATTTAAAAGTCTGAAAATGCCAAGTGTTATATGAAAATTGAGCAACTACAACAAGGCTAATAGGAAGGTAGAATTCTGCAGTCACTTTGAAAAGTTTTTATCAGTAATTTTTATAATGTAAAACTTATTATAAAACCTAGCAATCCCCTTCTTAAGAAAAGAAAAGAAAATATAGCCACATATAGATTTGCACTTGGAAGTTTTTTTCAAGTTTAGCAATTTTTTTTTCAAATTTCTTTATAAAAAATAAACACATTTGATGCAAACGAAGCAATTCCCCTGTATGTCTGTTTCTATTCTCTTTCCAGAGGTAACCACTATCTTGAAGTTGATGTGTTCTGTTACTGCACATTCATACTTCCATGAAAAAATCAGAAAAAATAGGGATTTGTGTGTGTGCTTTTTTAGAAAAACGTATCTAAATACTTGTTTGGGGTGTAGTCTTTTGTGGTTTGCTTTATTCACATAAAAGCATTATTTTTACATTTATCTATGTATGTAATGTAACTATCCTTCACCCACACTTATTACTATATAGTATTCTATTATATAAATATCTAATGTGTGAGAGATGTGGCCAAGATGGCAGAGTAGGAAGACCCTGAGCCCACCTCCTCCCATGAGCAAACAAAAATTACAAATATGTACAGAGAAAATATCTATGAGAATAGTCTGACGACTAGCAGGAAATATTTTCTGCAACTGAAGTTATAAAGAAGGAACCACAATGAGCTGGGTAGGAGGGATACAAAAACAGTATAGACAAGACCTACACTGCTGAATAGGTGACCCACAGATGGGAGGATACTTACAATTGCAGAGGTTCTCCCCAAGGAGTAATAGATCCAAGCCCCACATTGGGCTCCCCAGTCCAGGGACCCAACACCAAGAAGACAAGCCTCCAGAATCTCTAGTTTTGAAAGACATCAGGTTTGTGTGTAGGAGAGCTGGAAGGCTGTAGGAAATAGAGACTCCACTTTCAAAGGGCACACACAAAAGCTCACATGCTCTGAGTTCCAGTCTGAGGCAGTACTTTGAAAGGAGGCTCTGTCAGATTCACTTTTTGATCTTAGAGTGTTTCCTAGATGGGCAAGAGGCAAATGGGACACCCTTAGGATAACTGAGCCTGGCAATAACCATTTTTTGGGAGCACATTCTTCCACAAGGACACAGGTGCTGGTTAGCACACTTTCAAATCATCTTCTAACACACAAGTCATCCCACACAGCCAGTTGCCCCAGTATCTGACTCCTCCACCATCAGACCAGCCCAAGTTGTGAGACCCCCTCAGGGCACTCAGCCAGCTGGGCCAGGATCTGGCCATGCCTACTAATGATTTAGCAGCCACTGCAGAAGGCACACCTGGCAGGCAGCTGAGCCAAGGGCCAACCCCACCTACAAGCATGCTCACAGAGTTGGCCCAGCCACAACAGAGGAGCCCACACAGCCCACAGAGGAGCACTTTGAGAACTTAGGGCTCTGGTGACCAGAGGGGTGTAACTGCTGGTCCCCAAAAGGCATCATCTACATAAGGCTACTTTTCCAAAATCAATAAATGTAACCAACTTACCTAACAAATAGAAAGAAAAATAGAGAATTCAATAAAAAAAAAGGGAGACAAAGGAGTATTTTTCCAAATGAAGGACCGAAGAAGAGGAAGAGGAAGGAGAGGAAGAAGGAGAAGGATAGGAAGAGGAACTAAGTGAAATGCAGGTAAGCGATCTGCTTGGTAAAGAATCTGGGGCAATGATCATAAAGATGCTCAAGTAAGTCAGGAGAAAAATGGGTGAACATAGAAGTTTAACAAACAGAAAATATCAACAATCATCAAACAGAAATGAAGACTGTAGTAAGTGAAATAAAGAATACATGGAAGGCATCAACAGAAGATTAGATGATACAGAGAAATAGATGAGCAAACCAGAAAACAGAGTCGTGAAAATCACCCAACCTAAACATAAAAAAGAATTTTAAAAAATGAAGATATTTAAAGAAACTCTGGGGGAAAAAATCAAGTCTACTAATATTCACATTATAGGCATCCCAGAAGGAGAAAAGAGAGAGAAAGGGGCAGAGAACACATTTGGACAAGAATATCTGAAAACTTCACTAATCTGAGAAGGAAATTTTCTGGACATCCAGGTCTAGAAAACATGAAGAGTACCAAACAGGTCAAACCAAAAAAGTCCACACAAAAAACCCTTATAATTAAAATGGCACAAATTAAGGGTAAAGAGAATCTTTAAAGCAGCAAGAGAAAAACAGCTGGTTGCATGCAAGGGGATGCTCACAAGATGGTCAGCTGACTTTTTAGTGGAAACCTCAGGGCAAAAGGGAATGGCATGATATACTCAAAGTGACAAAAGAAAAAAATTTTCCAGTAAGAACACTCTACCCAGCAAGGCCATCATTCCAATTTGCAAGTGAAGCAGAGTTTTACAGATAAGTGAAAGCTTAAAGAGTTTAGCATCACTAAACTGGCTTTACAAGGAATGCTTAAGGGACTTCCTTAAGAGGAAAAGGAAAGAATACAACTACAAATATGAAAATACAAAGGAAAAATCTCATTGGTAAAGACAAACATACAGCAAAAATAGAAGATCAGCCACTTATAAAGCTAGTAGGAAGGTTAAAAGATAAAAGTACTAATGTCATTTATATTCACAGTAAGTAGTTAAGGGATACATAACAAAAGATACAAAATATGTCAAAAACATGAAATGTAGGGGTGGGAGGAGTGAAAATGCAGCTGTGTTAAAATGTGTACAAACTTAAGAGTTTATCAATCTAAAATAATCATATATAGAGGGAGGTATACATATATATATGTACACATATATACATATGAAAAATTACAAAAAAAAATTGTGTAGGCTAAATTATATGCTACTAAATTACCAATGGATCACTGAAGATATCAAAGAGGAAATACCTTGAGACAAATGCAGATGTAAACACGAAGATCCAAAGTCTATAGGACAGAGCAGAAGCAGTTCTAAGAGAGACGTTCATAGCAATACAAGCCTACCTCAGGAAGCAGAAATATCTCAAATGAGCCATCCAACTTGCACCTAAGGCACAAAAGAAAAAGAAACAAACAAAATGCAAAAGAAAGAAAAAATAAAGATCAGTGCAAAATAAATGAAACTCAAACTAAAATAATAATAGAAAAGATCAACAAAAGTAAGAGCCTGTAGTTTGAAAATATTAACAAAATTGATAAACCTTTAGCCAGACTCATCATGGCCAAAACAGAGAGGACCCAAAGAATAAAATTAGGAAAAAAGGATAAATTATAAGCAACACCTCAGAAATACATGTGGTCACTAGGGATATCTACAAATATTCACCAATAAAATGGACAACCTCAGAGAAATGGATACATTCCTAGAATCTGTACAATCTCCCAAAACTGGATCTGGAATAAATAGAAAATATGAACAGACCAATTACCAGTAATAAAATTGAATCAATAATTTAAAAACTCCTGACAAATGAAAGTCCAGGAAAAAAAGGCTTTACAAGTAAATTCTACCAAATATTTAAGGAAGAGCTACCACCTATTCCCCTTACACTATTCTCAAAAATCCCAGAGGAGAGAACACCTCTAAACTTATTCTATGATACCAAAATCACTCTGATACCAAAATCAGATGAAGATATCACAAAAAAAGAAAATTCCAGGGCAATGTCCCCAATAAACATAGACAAAAAACTCAACAAAATATTAGCAAATCAAAATCTACAATACATTAAAATGATCATACATCATGATAAAGTGATGTTTATCTCAGGGATGCAAGAATGGGATGATATCTACAAATCAATCGATGTGGTACACCAGATTAACAAATTGAAGAATAAAAACCATTTGATCATCCCAAAAGGCACAGTAAAAGCTTTTGACAAAATTCAACATCCATTTATGATAAAATCTCTCAACAAGATGTGTATAGAGGGGACATACCTGAACATATTATAGGCCTTATAATGCCAAACTCATGAATTAATAATAATAATTTTTGGTGCTATGTTTCAAATATTTTATATATAGAATTCTGCTACCTGCAAAAAGAGAAAGTTTTACATTCTGGGACCCTGACTAATACAATGGTTTTCCAGTTTACATATCCACATTTGAGAATTCCTGTCTCATCCTTGCTAGCACTTGATATTAGCAGATTTCTTCATTTGTGCCAAGTGGATAAGTGAAATGAAAACCCATGATTATCTCTTTTTTTTTTGTCTTTTTGCCTTTTCTAGGGCCACTCCTGTGGCATATGGAGGTTCCCAGGCTAGGGGTCGAATTGGAGCTGTGGCCACCAGCCTACGCCAGAGCCACAGCAACGTGGGATCCAAGCTGTGTCTGCGACCTACACCACAGCTCACGGCAACGCCAGATCCTTAACCCACTGAGCAAGGCCAGGGATCGAACCGACAACCTCATGGTTCCCTGTCGAATTCATTAACCCACTGAGCCACGACAGGAACTCCAACCCATGATTATCTTAATTTGAATTTCCCGATTAGAACTTTTCACATTTATGTTGGTTATTTAGATCTCTTCCTCAGAATTATCTTTTCATCTTTATTGTCCATATCTTATGGAATTGTTTATCCTTTTGTAACTGATTTGTAGAAATTATGTGTGTGTCCTAAAAACTAATACTGTATCAATTAAGGTGTTGCAAATAACTTTTCACAGTTTGTGGTTAAAAAAAAAAAAACTTTCTTATATCATTTTTGGTACACAAGTTTTTGAATGATGTCTAATTTATCAGCATTTGTTTTCATGATTTTGGCTTGCTTAGGAAATTTTCCATGTTTCCATATCACTAAATCATCCTCCTATTTTTTTTTTCTAAATTAAAAAACCGTTGTCTTACATGTTTTATACATCTGGAGTTTATTTTTGTTTATAGTATGTTGATATAATGTTATTAACTTCCATATGGATAGCCAATTGTCCCAACATCTTTCAATGAGTAGGCTATTCATTCCTCGTTGAATTGTAATGACAGAGTTGTCATTCAATAAGATTCTTATGTTCCTTAGTCTGTCTCTATGCTCCACATTTTGTTCTTTTATATTTTCTGACACTGTACCAGTAGCAATGAGTATAAATCATTCTAGCTATATAGATGTTTCATAATAGGAGCTTTCCCATTTCATTTTTCCTTACATTGCTTTTTATTATTTTCGGCCGTTTATTTTTCTATGTGAATATTATAATAAGCTGGCTAAATTCCCTAAAAAAAAAAAAAAACTGTTAGAACTTTGATTGGCAGTAGATACAATTTTTAGATTAAATCCAGTGGGTCTGATTTCTTTTTGATATTGACTCTTGCCATCCATCCATGATTACTCTATCTATATGTATATGTGTGTGCTCACACCTGTTTGTGTCTGTATATATACATACATGTGTATGTCCATTCATTTCTCAATTTTGTGAACTTTTTCCATAAAAATTTTGCATGTGCTTTTTTTTTAGATTTATCCTTGAGTTCCTTAGATTTTTTTGTTGCTATTGAGGATGAGATTATATTCTCTAATTGCTTATTGCTAGTACCTAGGAATGTTCTGTACCAAAATTTCTGTTTTGAGATTTAATTCAGCACATTTTCTGAACACTTTATTTCTATACTCATTTTTAAATTTTTGTTTATGGTGGCACTGTGGCATATTTTAGTTCCCAGGCCAGAGAGTGAATCCAAGATGCAGCTGTGACCTACACCACAGCTGCATCAATTACGGATCCTTTAACCCACTGTGCCAGGCCAGGAATTGAACCCTGTGTCTCTGCAGTGACCTGAGCCACTGCAGCAGATTCTTAACCCACTATGCCACAGGGGGAACTCCCTGACCACTTTCATTAGTACTGTTTCAAGTACTTACATTGACTTTATTTACATATAATCTTATCACTTGGAACAACTGTGATTACATATCATTCTTGGAAATTCTTATACTTCCCCTTTGTTATCCATTGTGTTATTTTCTTGTCTCACTGCACTCCTACATTCTCTAATAAAATGTTTAATGGTAGGAGTAAAAACCATTACCTATTCTTCTCGTAGCTCTGACTTTAAAGAAAGTGCTTCTAACCTCTCACTGTTAAGTCTGATGTTCCTTGTAATATATTGGCAGATACCTTTTGAAAGGTTAAGGAAAATGCTTTCTTTTATAGACTGCCAAGAATTTGTATCATGACTTGGAATTGAACCTTTCATGTACTTTTTCTACATTTATTTAATTTATTATTCTGTTTCTTTTTTATTCAGTGGTATCCCTCCAATTAATTATATTATTACATATTAACCTGCTCTTTCCTTCATTGGGCAATGTTTCAGTTGTTACAACTGATGCACTTATATTTTATTATTTTTGTATCTATGATCCTAAATGACATCAGTCTAAAATTTCCTTCCTTATATTGCCCAACCTATGTCTGGTAATGTATACTTTTGGTTGGGGGGGGTGAGGAGTATAGGATTTGCTTCTAAGATTGTCTTTTTTTGCTTGTTTGTTTAGAAGTTTTACTGATATGAATCTAGATACAGAATTGTTTTATCAATTAAAATAAATTAAAAGGGCTTCATCAAAAAAAGAAAAGGTCTTCATCAATATGATGATTCATATTTTTCATTAATTCTGGAAAATTACTTGCCATTATGTCATACATTAGAATACTATATTTACTGCATTTTCTCTCTGCTCTCCTTTTGCAACTCTAATTTTGGTTATTCTCATTCTGGCCCTCATGCTGTTTGACATCTCATATGTGCCATTTCTTTATCTGTATACTGAATTCTAGTTTATTTTTCAGGTCTGTTTTGCAATGCACTAATTTTTCCACTCAGCTGTATCAAATGTGCTATTTAACACATTCCTTGATGTCATTTCAATGACTTTTTTCATTACTTTATGCTTTTTTAATATTATCTATTCACTTTTCATAATAATCTGTTCCCTGTTTATGACATTTATTGTATTTTTTTCCTCCTTCCTTGTGTTTACTGTGTCTTCCAAATTGTTGACATGGTAGATCCTTATTTCACACAGTTGTGTTTTCCAAGGAAGGCCTGTAGGGAAATCCTTATCTCTAGCATTTCTATAGAGTTATGTTTTGATTTGTACTACATTATAGGGGTATAATTAATCATGATCTTTTTGTTTGTTAACTTCATAACTCTGGAGTCTTACACCAAATGGTTTATAAGTAATGTAAACTGACTTTGACACTGGTGTTGAGCAGCCTTGTTTCAACATCTCACAAACCTCAGGTCCAGAGAGGATGCTCTCTCTAATCCCCTTTCATCGAGAAGGCAGCTCTTCCAAAGTCCTGGCCTTATGAAAAGGCATCCTTTCTACTCCCTCCCTTGTACGTGTCCCTTGCCATGTTCTAGACCCTGCATGGTAAAAACTCTCAGGCCCTGGCATTTGGGTCTTTAATGGAGCCTGATATCCCCAAAGCTGCCCCAGTGTATGTGCACACAATTCTCAGACTTTGAGTTTCCTCTTTGCTTTTGGCAGCTGAAGATTTCCTTTGTTCCTTTCTAGATAGATAGATAGATAGATAGATAGATAGATAGATAGATAGAAAGAAAGAAAGATACATGGGAGATAGATAATGTAACATTATGCAGCATATCCATGTGTTAGTAGTATGAATAGTCTACTTTATTGTCTTGTTGCCATGGTGCTGGAAACAGATGTATGGAATATTCTGTCCTCAGCTATCTCCCATTGCTCTTTTCACTTCTAACCTCTGTTAGGTAAATCTGGGCATTTTTATCACTATACAGGCAATGTGGTGACAGCCCTGGCGAATGATAGGGGCTAGAAGAACATGCTTACATCTTTTTTTTTCAAAAGTATAGAAGAGACTGATTCACAACAGGGATCAATACAACTTTGCTGCTCTTACTTAATCCACATCCTAGTTCTCTCCCTACCATAGTTAGCAACATACCAACACTTTTTGCAAGCAAGTAGCTTTCTTTGGCTCTGTCCTAAAGCATCCTGAAACAGGAAGTCATAGAGTGTTCCTAAAACGGTCTGTAAGATTGTCGGCTATGTTCTGCATACTCACAGAACCAAGGTTGTTTGGCTGAATTTCAAAATGTATTTCGGATTTTAAAATATGTTTCCATGAAAAAAGAAATGCAGTTCAATTATATTTCAAATCTTTGATTTTTTTAAAATCAAATACACTCCATTCATCCTAAGCTTGTTCTGTTTTCACTAACTTCTATTAGAAAACCAACACCCATAGACTGGCTTTGCTTCAGATGTCTTTGTTCGTCAGTGGGAAAATAGTCATCAGGACATTCAAAGGGCATCAAAATGTTCAGAAGTACCAAATGGGACCTTTGTGGCGATGTTCAGTTTTCCATAGATTTTTCCCTGAGTGCTTGTAAATATCTTTGAAAAGCCATCTGAATTGTATCACCGTAGTTCAGGGGGAAATGTTTGCCTTTTTATCAGCTGAGATATTTCTGTAAACAATGGGTCCCCATGAGAAAGCCAGATTCCCCGTGTGGTTGACTAACAGTTTGCTATATTAGCCAAATTGGAGAGTTTGGCGATATTGTACTCCTCTCTCTCTGACAGGAGTTATTTCTTCCTTTTAACAAAATGAAATTATGTCAGAGTTATATGTAAAATCAAAAATAAGCTTCTCACTTTGGACCTCACAGTTTGAGAAACCTTTGGGTCCAGTGTCTTTATGACTCCACGTCCTGTATTTAACATCTACTCAGTTAAAGGTCTAAGGCTAAAGTTCCCCTGACATAAAAGAATCAGATGAAAATAGAAGGATGCGAGGGGTCTACTTGGAATATCTTCTCTATACAGGACTCAGCCGATTTTGTTTCCTTAAATAGTACCCATTTTATATTTCCTCTCAAGGGATGTTTAAGCATATTCAATTTGAAAGCATAAAAGATGGTATTTACTAAGGAGTGTTTTTAAAAAGCAAGACACTAGTTTAGGCACTTTCACAATCAGTGCATTATTTAATCGTGATGGTACACCTTTTGCAGGTGTGTGAAGGAAACATCAATCCAAGCCGTTACTTTTTATGGCCAATTCCATTATCTCCTCTCCTGTAATTTGTCTGCATTTCTTCTTTGCCTCCCTTCCCTTAATGCTAAAGTCCTCATTCTTACCTTGGTTGGAACACACACATCAAGTGGCTTTGACACTCAGGTGCAATTACCAATGATGCATTTGCCTCCATGCAAATGTCAGAAGGTAGCAGAGGAAAGGTTACCTCCCTGCACTGCAGGGATAATAGCTCTGCAAAGTGCCAAAGCGCTATTCACTCCGCGTCCCTTTCGGTTCCAATTCCAGAGAGGTTTCTCGCATCCGTCACAGAAACTGATCCCTAAATCTCCGTCTCCTGGGACAGTCGCACTAATTGGCAATGCCAGGTTTTGTTTTCTCTGAATGCTCAGGCAAGTTCCCTATGAAAATATTAGGTGGGTCTGACTTCAGAGGACCCCTTCTTGAAGGGTGTTCATGTCTGCCTGGTACAAAGCTTCAGTCTTTAGAGCAGGTCGGTCAACTCTGTCCAGGGTCTCAGGGGTGGAAAGTCAGGGGCAAGTGCCATCTGGATTCATTATGAATGTCTGCAATCCCTACCTCTTTCACCCTCTGAAGATCCGTTTTTCCCTGTCTTTAATTATCCCATTAAGGAGAAGAACAGGTGAGGCCAGAGGCATTTGTGGGGTCTTGGATGGAGAGTGGGAGGCAGGAAAACAAGGAGAGAGAAAGAGGGAGGAGAGGGAGGAGAACGAGGTCTCAGCTCTGGATGTCGCTGCTGTTTTGCTCCAGTTTGGGGAGGAGGTAGGGACCCTCCTGCTGGCTTTCTCTCCAACGCAGCTGAGACCTTTGTGAAATCACTGCAGAGGCAGGGGCGGCAGGCACTATTTTTATCTCCAAATTGATTCAGCTGCAGAGGCTGCTGTGCCTCCGACTTCGTGGCTGCCGGGCCCTCCCCCTCGCCGTCCCCACCCCCGGCTTCCGCTCGCTTAGGAGACTTATCTTCAGCCCCCTCCGCTGCCGCTCCCTTCCCTCCCAGCCCGCCGGCCCCCGGGCTGGGCGAGGGCAGGGCTCTGCCAGATCCTGATAGTGACAGAAGCAGAGCGTGCCTGGGGCTCTGACAGCCCTCGGAGGGGCGCCAGGCAGCCGAGAGCCACTCGGGGCCCGCGCCAGCCTCTAATTGTTCACCCTCCAATTTCCCCTGCCCTTGGGAACCGAGGTCCACAAAGAAATTTCAGCAATTGAAATGCAGCGCGCCGGGAACATGTGCCAAACGCGCCCCATCCGACGAAGGTCTGGGCCTGCAGATGCTGTTGCTGGGAGGAAAGGACATTTTGAGGCCGGCCTTTTCAACGTCTCCTCCTTCCCAGGTTGAAGGGCCTCAAACAAGCTTTTGGAGAAGACGACTTGCCGGAAGGGCCTGGGGAGACAGCCCTGTTTGGGAGAACCAAGGCAGGCGCAGGGCTGGAGGCGCCTCCGCCCTGCATGCTTGTGTGTGGAGCCGCCCTTCCTTTGCACCTCCCTGAAATGCACGGAGCTCTTTCACCACCAGATCTTCATCCTCTGTGCCTAGTGAACAGCCAGTTGGTCCTCAGAAACATTGTTACCGTAGGATCACTGAGTGGGGACTTGTTTTAAAAAGCATGTCTTCATAAGCTGAGGATGAGGTTGTCTCTGAGGCTCCTTGGTTAAGTATCTAAACGCTGAGACTTAACATGGGTCTTGTGCTGAGCCTGGGGCCCCACAGAGCCTGAAGAATTTGGAGAGGTTGTGGGTGGGCAGGCGGGTGGGTTAAGTGAGTGACCTTCACTTAGGGCAGGCCATGATAATGTTACCAAGTCCAAGTTCATACTGCTTCCCACGCAACAGGCCAGTATATCAAGAGACAAGTTATTGCCTTCCTGAATAGTGGCTTTATTCAGAAAGCCGGCAAATCGGAGTTCCTGTGGTGGCCCAGTGGTTAAAGAATCCGACTAGGAACATGAGGTTGCGGGTTTGATCCCTGGCCTTGCTCAGTGGGTTAAGGATCTGGTGTCGTGAGCTGTGGTGTAGGTTGCAGATGCAGCTCAGATCCCACATTGCTGTGGCTGTGGTGTAGGCCGGTGGCAACAGCTCTGATTCGACCCCTAGTCTGGGAACCTCCATATGTCGCGGGAGCAGCCCTAGAAAAAGGCAAAAAGACAAAAAACAAAAAAGAAAAGAAAGCTGGCAAATTGAGAAGATGGTGGACGCTTGTCTCAAAGGACCAACTTGCCCGAGTGGAGTTAGAATTCAGGCTTCTTTTATACTAAAAGGGGAGGAATAAAGTCCAACACAGCCTCTGGAGGGGATATGTTAACTTCTTCCTTCCTGCAGTCATTCACAAGTGGGTCTGGTCAGGTGGTTTCCTATGAGCTCAACAAAGGTATTTTAGCTTAATGCTCATTACCTTGGAGGCATAGTTCCCAGAGATGGGTCATTATGTATAATTAAGTTTATGAGCAACATCCTTTGAGTGATTACAGGATACAGAGTTCCTTCCCTATTACAATAGGCTCAGCAAATGTTGGATATGGTAGTCAGTGTTCTAGAAGCAAAGCCGTGGATCCCACTAGAAGGAGCCTATTGCCTAGTAGGAAAGATGGAATATGAGCAAATCCAAAATGCACAGTATGAAACACAAGTCCAGATGTGAGATAGAAGGTGAAAGGGAAGATGCTAGGTAAGGGTGCAAATGCAGACTTTAAGGATAAAGCAACCTGTGTACTAGATGATAATACATGGGTATTATTTGGACATAAAATGAAAGAGAAGAAGAGAAATTAGGTCTGTGTCATCCAACACAGCAGCTCCTAGCTGCATGTGGCTACTTAAATTTAAATCAATTAAAACAAAATCAAATATTTAGTTCCTCAGTCACACTAGCCTATATTCAAGTACCAGAAAATCGCTTGTGGCTGGTGGCTACCATATTGGATAGTGCATGTCATTTTTCTCACTGCAGAAAGTTCTTTTGGACAGTGCTGCTCCAAAGTAAGAAAACAGTATATGAACAAAGGCACTGAGGTATAAAAAACTCAGGTTAACTCAAAGGAGCACGTAGTAGCTTGGAGTACCTGGAGTAGTTACTGGAGTTGCATAAAAGGGAGCAAACAGAAATGAGAAGACCAAAGGATGCATGCTACCAAATATGAGGCTCAGACATTTAAACATATTTTGCTGGAAATAGGTCATTTTCAAAGGACTTCAAGCAGGGAGGTGACATGAGCAAAACCATGTTCCTGAAAGATATATATAAAGGCTGTGTATAAGATAGTTTTGAGTGTTGTGTTTGGTTTATCTATTTGCATGTGTATTGTTCAATTCTCAAAACAGGTCTGTGGGTAGGCAGAGCAGGTGGTATAGAAAAAAGTGTCCATTGTCATTAGAGAAATGGAAGAACCATGAAAAGAGTCACACACACACACACAAAAAAAACAAAACTATCTGTGACAAACAGCTTTCTTCTTCCACCACACAGCCCCATGGGCGAATTTCTTCTTGTATCAAGAGCTACTGATATATGTTATAGTCCCTTTTGGGAGTTGAACTACAGTATTAGATACGAATAACCCTGAAGAGGAGGCAAAGTTCGTGTGACAGAGTAGCTTCAAATTTGACATAGGAAAGACAAAAATCACAACAACAAATTGGAGCCGTTGAACAGAAAAAGGTAGGGAGGGTTTACTGGGACCACTAGGGCTGCTGTAGGCTATGAAAACAGCGCCCCCTGGAGTTGGTCATGCACAGCAACCCAGATCACACCAGCTGGAAGAGAAAACAGCAGGGTCTCATCAAAATGCAGACAAAAGTAAAGCCCTAGAACACTATTGAAGATCAAGCATGATGCAAGGATTCCTAAAAGAAAAAAGTTCTTAGAGACCTTCAAATCAAACCTCTTGGATGACTTTAAACTCAGAGTTTGGGAAGAGCCTAGGTCAGGTCAACTCAGGATTGCTTTCTCTTCTCTGCATCCGCCTGGGTAAAGAACTCTGATCCTAAATTTTCTCATCTGTAAATCTAAACAGAATTCTATTTCTCAGGACTGTTGAAAGGACTCAGTGTGACCCTGTATACACTGTAGTAGATGCCCAGAATTCAGTTGGACTTAACTGAAGACGGGTATATGTGTTTTAAAATGTACACAAAAAGGCAAAGGGGCTATTCCGGTTCCAGATCAGGAAACATGAAGAATGTTTATCAGACTGCCATAAAGTCTCCATCCCAGGTCCCCACAAATTATCATCCCTCTCAAAAAAAAATTTTTTTTTTTCCCCAGCTCCCCGGTGAGAGATAGTAAATTGACAGAATAGTGCCTGTTTCCCTGCCATCAGTCTAGTTGTGGATGTGAAATACAAATAGAGCTGGGGCTTCTGAGAGGTTTATATGGATTTAGTCAGGTGCAAATCCCAGTGCAAAGGTAAACTTTGATTTTTGTTACGGATATAAACCAGCTGCTTGTGGCCCAAGCGCCTGTCCCCTTCTGCTTTTAATCCTGCGTTCTTTCTAGACTCCAGTAATTGGAGCAAATTTTACTGGTTGCCTCATTGCTAATATGTTATTGCCTCTTTTGTTTGCGATGCATTCCGGGCTTAAATAAGCTACAGGTACTTACAGGGCAATTTCCTCTTCCGGTTACCCCAAGTAACAATTGCAACGTGGAATGCCAAGGACCCCTAACTATTTTTTTCCTCTTAGCTTCTTCTATTTGGGGAAAAGCTTTTCTTCTAATTTTCATCAAAGCAGCTGCCTCTCGTAATCTCTTAGGCAGCAAAATAAATGGAAAAAGAACTTTCTTAAGCCAAACCAATACCACTGTTTTAAAAGGTCTTTAAGAGATAAAGAAAGACAGTATTTGAAGTGAGAGAAACAAATGCTTTCTGAAGCTTAGAAACTGAGTACCCCAGGGGTAGGTATAAACAGATACCTTCTCTTCCCCCAAAGCACCATCAGTGCCTCTAAGGATTTCACTGGCATAATCCCTTGCTGGCTCACTGTAGCTAAGAAATAAGAAAGAGGCCAGGTTAAAACTATATTCACCTTCTGCGAGAGACAGCTGAAAGCTTTGAATGCATTTTTTTTTTTTTTCATCATCCTATTTCCTGCGGCCCCAATTACTCCAGGTACTTCTGAGTTTCTGGCCATTGAAGATTCTTTTTCAATAGAGCATGGGTGGTCACATGAGCAACCTTCCCACTGAGCCTGGGCTGTACGTGTATGAAACAAATGCTTCTTTTGCATGCATTTTTGGAGAGATGGTAGCACTTTTTCAGGTTCAAATATAATCTTTTTTTTAGCATTAAGAGTGAAATGAAAGGGGAAGGAGAGAGAAAAAGAGAGAATTAACTTTTCCATAACTTTGTTTTTGGTATTTTCGTACTGTGTTTCAAGGCATCTTCCTGTATTCACCGCAGCTCCTTAGTCTGAAATGGGCTGAGGGAGGGAGGCCACCTTGCCTGGGGCAAGAGAATCTGGCTCCCTAGAGAGCCGGATGTTAGGGGAAAGTGAGTCATGAGTAGGCTCAGCCTATATCTTCATGCTTCTATGTGTTTTTTTTTTTTTTTTTTTTGGTCTTTTTGGGGCCACACCTTCAGCATATGGAGGTTCCTAGGTTAGGGGTCTAATGGGAGCTTTAGCCCTTGGCCTGTGCCACAGCCACAGGAACGCCAGATCCCAGCTGTGTTTGTGACCTACACCACAGCTCATGGCAACGCTGGATCCTTAATCCACCAAGCAAGGATCAAACCTGTGTCCTCATGAATGCTAGTCAGATTCGTTTCCGATGAGCCACATTGAGACCTCCTTCATGCTTCTCTTAAGTGTCCTGCAGAGAATGCCATGTTGGACCGCACTCCACTGTCTTTAATAGTGGGATTCTTGGAGGTACCCAAATGAAGATGAGATGTGACTGGGAGATGCCAATTTGACCAGGAGACTTATTTAGGGAAGCTTCTATCCTGTGGGGGAAGGACCTGGGGGAAATCAAGGAAAAACAAACCAAAAAAAACAAAACATACAAACAAACAAAAAACAAAAAAAACAAACAAAAAAAACCCCTGTTTTTGGCCTGGATAGCTTTACCTTGGGAATCTTTGAGCTGCACCAATGACTTTAAATGTGAAAAAATGTGGAAGCTCGATTTTCAAGCATTCTTGGTGATTTTTGAGCAGTTTGACCAGGTTATGTGAATATGGAATAAATTACCAAGCTTTCCTCTGGATTTCTACATATATCCCTCCATTGTGCATGTGAAATTTCAAAACAGCAAAGATTAGCAACAAGTTTGCTGTCTTTCATAAAAGAAGCCACAACCCAATCCAAGCTGGAATACCCCAGCCCCACCTGGGTGGTTCTTACACTGAGGAATCAGCATGTGGTAGGTAATGCCTACCATCCAAGTCATCTGTGGGGACCGATGGACTCTTGTCACACATGCTTTGTGGCCTCAAAGTGGGCTCTTGGCAGGAGCAGGAGTGTTGGTTTCTGGCATGCAGTATTTTTTGTAGAGAACTCTAAAATCAGATGCCTATTACATTTCATAATTATTCTTGTGCTTGGCCCTTAAACACCATTTCCATTCACTTCAACCAAGAAAATTACAAACATGATGCCGTCGCTTTGAAAGAGTTAAAAAGCCATTGGACTTTCATTTCCCTTTTGTGGTAGGGAGCCGCTACATACCTTTCTTCCCACAGAATTTTTATAAGAATTTTGATTGGATGACATATGAGATTCATAAATTATTTTAAATGTATATGAAAATGTCTGCCAGTGGCAGGGGCAATGTAGGTGCTCAAGAAATATGTTTTGGCTTCCTTCCAAGCAGGCTAGAAATATTTCAGCCTCATTATTGGGATTACTTATTGTGCAAAACCGATATTCCCACAAAGAAGGGCTTTGAATAGTAGGAAAGACTCTTTCATATAGCACTACTGCCTTAGACTATTTCCTAACTTGGGAAGAGCATTAGAGCTCTTCTTTTTCAACAGGAACATAATGTCCATTAGCCTGGGGAAGAACTGCGTACAAAACGCAGGTGTCTGAATGAAGACAGGGATCTGTGGGATGGAAATCAGGGACAGAAAGAGCAAGAGCTGTATAATTGATGCGCTCCGTATAACTGAGGCAGAAAAACTGAACTTTGAAACTGGCAGTTTGCCCCGTCACAGACAGTTTTTCCAAAAAGGAAGCGTCCTGATGTGTGCATATTAACATTAATGCCAAGAACTGGCACTATTGGTCTGGCAGCCGGCACGTTGAAATGAATGAAATGATGCAGGTCATAGACACTGAACTGCAACCGACCAGAAACATGACCCGGCCACCTCTGGCCACGGGTGAGAAAAGATGGGAGCTAATGAGAGAGTCGGTCTTAGGAGACAATTTGCATACCCCATTTAATCTCCACTACTTTAGAAGGTAAATATTATCATCACCATTTTAAAGAGGAAGGAACGGAGGCGACTTAATTTGCCCGTGGGCGATCTGTTAAGTAGCTGAACAAGAAATAGGACCTGGGTCTGTTGAAAGCCCAACCTATTATACTGCCCCCTTCCCTGTTTTATAGTTTTGTCTAGTTGTTATTTCTAAAACACTGAAGATAACTGCAACTGAGCTCTGAGGTTTATAGTATAAAATATTTTATTTCTTTCCCTAAGGGGTCCTTTGGTTGTCTCTCTCTGTTTTTGTTTGTTTGTTTGTTTGTTTGTTTGTTTGCTTTTTAGAACTGCAACAATGCATGTGGAAGTTCCCAGGCTAGGGGGTCACTGGATTCTTAACCCACTGAGTGAGGCCAGGGGTCAAACCCACAACCTCATGGTTCCTAGTCAGATCCGTTTCTGCTGTGCCACGACAGGAAGTCCCTTTTGCTTGTCTCTTAAGAGCCCCAAGTAAAAACATCACCTTCAGTTATTTCTAAAGATCTGAATCAAATCCACGTGATCCTAACCTGATCTTTGTCATCAATGTTGAAATGCTCTGATTAAACAGAACTTTGAAGTAAATAACCCTGTCACCAACTTCAACAAGGTAACAAAAGTACTAAAAACTTCTTTAAAGATACCTGGTGCTTTAAGGCATTGGAGTTTAATTGTCATCGTCATTGCCGTTATCATCGTCGTAAGTGCAATGGATAGGATGTTTGTGTCTCCCCCAAATCCATATGTTGAAACCCTAACCCCCAAAACGATGATGTTAGGTGGTGGAGCCGTAGGTCAGGAGAGTGTAGCCTCCATGAATGGGGTAAGTACCTTTATAAGAGGCATCCCAAAGAGCTCCCTTGCCCCTTCTGCCATATGTGGACACAACAAGAAGTCAGCAGTCTGCCAAAGAAGAGGGCTCTCTCTCACCAGAATCTGACCGTGTTTATAGCCACCCAGACTATGGTTCTGTCAGAGCAGCCCAAACTAAGACACTGATTATTATTTTTAGTCATTTGAGTGTAAACTGATAAAACAGAAAAACAAGGCTTCTGGGATTAAAGCCAGGTAGGGGCTAAGCCAGTCCTGCAAGGTGCCCTTCTCTTTCTCTCCATTGGAGGAACTCTAAATCATTTCTGTTGTACAGGGGACAGCTGGAAAATTCTCTCTAGATATTCATTTTAGTGTGCGTGAACTTTTTTTTTTTTAAGAATTGTGGTAGCCTGGTAGATGATGCTATGGATGTAAAAGCAATTCAGAAGTGGCTCTTGACACCCCAAAGGGTCTTTTTTTTTTGCCATTTCTTGGGCCTCTCCTGTGGCATATGGAGGTTCCCAGGCTAGGGGTCCAATCGGAGCTGTAGCCACCAGCCTATGCCAGAGCCACAGCCACGCGGAATCCGAGACGTGTCTGCAACCTACACCACAGGTCACGGCAATGCCAGATCCTTAACCCACTGAGCAAGGCCAGGGATTGAACCCAAAACCTCATGGTTCCTAGTCAGATTCGTTAACCACTGAGCCAAAATGGGAACTCCACCCCAAAGTGAACCATCTAGACATTAAGCTTCAATTGCTTAAGAAGTAACTAGCCTTTGTCCCTTACCACTTTCCCATGAAGGCATCATGAGCTTACCCTCATAAGCAGAGCTGTATTTGGTGCTCACCTAGAAGATTTAGTGTTGCAGTATTTTTCGTGCATATCTAGGCGGTCTTAGGAGTCAAAGGGGTTAGGGGAGGAGACCTAGCTCTCTTTTCCCTTCCGGTTTTCCTTTTGCTAATGAAACACTTTTTCTTTTCTCTTTCTTTTTTTCTTTTCTTTTTTGTTTTGTGTGTGTGTGTGCTTTTTAGGGCCACACTTGGGGCATATGGCCGTTCCCAGGCTAGGAGTCAAATCAGAGCTGCAGCTGCCAGCCTACAGCAGAACCACGGCACCATGGGATCCCAGAGGCATGTTCACAAAGCTGGATCCTTAACCCACCATGTGAGGCCAGGGATCAAACCCGCATCCTCATGGATACTGGTCCAGTTCATAACCTGCTCAGCCACAACAGGAACCTGAAACACTTGTTAGGTATATTTTCAGTGCTCTGAATATGGATGGAACCAAATGATCAATTCTTTAGACGTATATGTAATATTTCTGGGTAGAAAACTACTGTTATTTCCCCAGTTCTGAATATATTAATGATGGTACCAGGACAGATCACCCCCACAGTTTCTGGATAGGAGACTTATTCCCTAAGTCACTCTGCATCTCGCTCAGTGTGTGCTGGGAGAGGTTACTGCTTTTGTTCTTTTTCCTTCCCTTGGATCAGTCCTCCAATATCTGATGTGGCTGCAGCAAGGAACAGAGGTCATCCATGAGCTTCCATAATCCCATCTGATCATGCCATATGGAGCAGAATATTCCATGAAAACTATCCGTGCACATAGTAATTACAATACTAGGCTGACCTACGCTCTGAAACTTAGAACTCACACACACACTCACACAGACACATGAGTGGGGAACAAGAAAACCGGAAATGGTTCATAGGAGAAAGAAAGAAGCAAGAAGTAAGGTCTCAGTAAGCGCTGGGATGCAGGTTCGATCCCTGGCCCAGCACAGCGGGTTAAGGATGTGTGCAGCAGCAGCATAGGTCAAAATTGTGGCTCAGATCTGATCCCAGGACCAGGTACTCCATTTGCTGTGGGGTGGCCAAAACAAACAAACAAACAAAAAAGGTGAAAATAAGCATTTAAAAAGAGCAGAAATGAACAATTAGTATCAGCGACAGCGTCATTACTGGTGAAAATAGCATTTGTGTCCTAACCGGGAAATCTTTCTTTAGTGGTCTTTCTCTGGAATATGCATATATATCTGAAGTACTAGACTACAGCTGAGTTAGCTTTCATATATTCTCAAGAGTAGCTGGAATTTAGAGAAGATGCCATGCCAGGCCCTGATGTGGGCACTTGGTGACTACGTCGTATATCATGGGAAGAGCCAATTTCCCTGCATCTTTGTCCCAAGTCCTCTTTCTCTAGGGTCTAGTGTCAGGCTGTTTAATTTGTATTCTGCTTCTCCTGCTATCCAGCTGTGAGATTTGGGGCAAGTTGTGATTCCTTCATCTATAAAATGTGGATAGTGGTACATACTACTTACTTTATAACCTGCTAAGAGGATGGAATGAGTTAATGCAAGTGGCATTCCAGAGGAGTTCCTGCCAAATAGTAGTTCTTCCTAGTCTTCTCCTCCTCTTTCCCTTCCTCCTCCATCATCATCCTCAGCAGCAGCAGCAGCAGCAGCAGCAGCACCCATTCTCACTAGCAAACACTTTCCCACCTCCACGGTACATACTTCCTCATTTTCCATCTTCCATTTTCTCGTTCCATTTAATCCTCCCGTTGTCTCTCATCGACAGTCTTTACCGAAGAAATGCTGTTTATTTTTACACTTTTTTTTCTTCTCTTCCTTCTTTGCGCTCAGTATCTTTGGGTCCGTCCAGTCTCTCCTGCCCTTAAATAATACATGTGTGAGAGTAATTTTCCCATTGACATTTCTCAATGTTATCTTTTCCTTCAATACCAAATCCTGTAAGTCCAACTTCTACTGTTTCCTAAATGTCACTCCAAAGTCTCAAACAGAATCTACATAGGCTGAACTAATAGTTGATATTACCTTGCACCCTGCCAGCTTCCTTCCAGAAGTAGCTCTTTCTGCTCAGGCCCTCATAATGACAATCTTACTCTTGCACTGCCTCTGCAGTCCTCAGAAAAGCACTGAAGTTCCCTTCCTACTTCAGAGAGTTACAGTACTTCCGTTCATATGCATTAGAGACTTATGAATGTTCCAGAATGATCGTTCTGGACTAAGAATTTTGCAAACCAGAGGTTCCCATTGTGGCTCAGCAGAAATGAATCTGCCTAGTATCTATGAGGAGGCAGATTTGATCCCTGGCCTCACTCAGGGGGTTAAGGATCCGGCGTTGCCGTGAGCTGTTGGGTAGGTTGCAAATGAGGCTTGGATCCAGAGTTGCTGTGGCTGCGGTGCAGGCCAGTGGCTACAGCTCCAATTCGACCCCTAGCCTGGGAACCTCCATGTGCCACCAGTGCCCCCCCCCCCAAAAAAAACCACAAAGAATTTTGCAAATCATATCACTAACTGCAGCGTTTAGGAGCTGATCAAAATCAGTTCTCTATTAGAATCACACATCCCAGTGCTTGAAGAAATCAGGGCTTTCTTCCATTTACTGTGTATCTTCTAAGCACCGATCCCTGAACTCCTTGTTGGGGATACAAAGAAATCTAAGACCGACCTTCCTCCAACCACATGCTGGTTTGTCAGGGAATGAAGATCTGCAAGAAAGTTGAATCCACTGCTCTGTGGCAAGATGGAAAAGGGCAAGTTCTATAGAAACATTAAAAAAAAAAAAAGCCCACTCGGAGAATCATACCCTAACACCTCACCAATATATAGATATTTCCAGCTTGGACCAATTACAAAGCTTTGGGCTGATAACTCAAAGGCGACATGGTTTCCTATCTCCTCCCTCAGCTCCACTGTATCCAGCAAGCCAATTGCATACACAGTCAGTGAGGTTTCTAGTGCTTATCCACCTGAAGTTCAAATTCCCCTTCTTACCTTCTGAACAGGAGTAATCGTACCGTAGTTTAAAAAGCTCTCCCTCCACGCTTGAACCTTCTTTGAGTATGCACAATTATTTCTGTTGTTATAGGCTCCTTAACTAAGGGGGATTGGCCTCCTTCACTAAAAGCACTCACTGCATACTTTTAAGAGTGGTTCTGCCTTCAGATATAGTTTCAATCACCGCAGGGTAAAAATCGCCTCTGTGTTCTTCAGATTCAGATTGCTCATTACATTTGAACATATAATTTTTTTCCTCATCCAAACAGTACATTTTATATGCATATTTAATTAACTCCTTTGTCCCGCAAACCAACTCTACCTTACAGAGCCAAAGGTAATTTAGTTGTGTGGGTCGTTCTTAATAAGAACCAGGTGGGTTTTTTTCTGTGACCGTTACTCTAGCTTGCTCCGTGTTTTCATAAGGTTCTTGCCATTCATAATATGTTTCTTTTGCACAGTGGAAAAAGAGTTAGACATATCCTCATGCCCAGTACTACAGACATATCATCATGCCTGCTCTTTATATTGTGGTCCTTTAGTGTAAAGTTAAACCACACTGTAAATTTCTTTACTGTACAGCACAGGTCTGGTTCCAGTGTGCATGGAACACTGTCACCAGATGTCTCACCTCTTGTTATTTAAAAAGTTCCACTCCAAAATCTCCACTCCACTGAAGTTCGATGGTACCGTTTTATTCCACTTTATAAGTCTGTGGTCTTCTTTCAAACCTCAAAATATCGTTGCATTTTCCTTATGGCACAGGGGGTTAAAGATCTGGTCTTGTCACTGCAGTGGCTTGGGTCACTGCTGTGGCATGGGTTTGATTCCTCACCCTGGAAACTTCCACATGCCATGGATGTGACCAAAAAAAAAAAAAGTAATAATAATAATAATAAAAATTTAAATATCCTAATCCAAAAAATGTATTTAAAGTCTTACTATGTCAGGGCACAAACTAGATACTATAGTTACCATTTTTTAAAAAAGAACAGGAGTTCCCATCGTGACTCAGCGGAAACAAATCTAATTGGTAACCGTAAGGATGCAGGTTCGATCCCTGCCCTTGCTCAGTGGGTTAAGGATCCGGCATTGCCGTGAGATGTGGTATAGGTTGCAGACTCGGCTTGGATCTGGTGTTGCTGTGGCTACGGTGCAGGCTGGCAGTTGCAGCTCTGATTCGACCCCTAGCCTGGGAACCTGCATGTGTCACAAGTGAAGGCCCTAAAAAGACAGACAACAACAACAACAACGATAAAGCAAACACTGAGTCGTGAGCTTCCCTAAAATGAAAGACATATTTCAGAGTTACCCCTGGTCTGGGGCTCACCACCATAATAGCACTGTGCTCAGAGAGAGATTTTTCTAACTTTCCCAAGAAAGGAGAAATGATATTCTCTTCCTTCCATCTTTTAAGTCAAATGAAATTCAGAGATTCCACTCATACCCAGCAGATAAATGATAGTTACAATTGGTGTAGGATCTGAGGTGCACAGCAATGATGATATTCGCTGCTAACCACACCAGCTGCCCCAGAAGAAGTAGCCCAGCTGAAGCAGCACCACCTTGCCAAGGACAATGCAATTAGCACCTCTGTTATGTTTAATTATTGAGGAGGGGGTCTCAAAAGTTACTTAGGCTGCCAACCACCAGAAGAAACCTATCCATGTCATTGAAAATGGGATAATATTTAAAGATAATTCCAAAACTCATATTATTCCTAATCCATTATAAAAATACTCACCCTCAAATCCAAGTTTTGCTCCAATATGTTGCTACTTCTAAACGTTTATAGTCATCAGCTTGTAGTTTCAGTACAATTCCAGGCAAGACCTTTTGTAATGGAGTGTTAATATTTTTCAAAAGAATAATTCTGGGACATTTCCCAGATCAGCATCTGGCTTTTTCATGGTTCCCTAAGGAAAGGTTTTACAAGGGAAAGTGGTGGAATAATTACATTTATTAACAGTTTATTTTATGCATGATTTTTTTTTTTTTTTTTTTGCATATCTGTAAGCAGCCCACACACTCTTAGGTACCAACTGGTTCTGTTTTCTCCTATTTGTCTCTGAGTACCTGACATGCATGATAACACCTAGAAATGTACCTCCCCCTGTAGACACACACACATACACACACACAGAAACGTACATTTCAGTGCGTATTCAATAACATTCAGGTGCCATGATGAATATTTGAAGTTTGCTGGGTGGAACACATTTTCCAATACATAAATTTTTCTTTTGTAATCGAATTATTTTCAGGACATGTCACTAGTCACACTAATTTCAAATTAAGGAACAATTAAGTAGACAGAATATAGGGAAGAGTTAACCAGCTCTGACATGGAAATAGAAGAATAAGAGTTCTTCAGCTGCACTGAGGTAGCAAAAGGAAAATCATGCAAATGCAAAGGATTGCAAAATTTGGGCAATATGCTGTTTTTCTAGAAAAGGCATCTATAAAATTCACTGGATTCTCAATGAAGTCCCCTGTCCTATCTTTATGTAATTCTTTAAGTCATTATTGAATTTCAGAAGACATCAACAGAGTACAGATGATATTGGATTATTTAAATCTAGGTAATAGTAAGCTGCCTTATTTGTTTCAACATAGGATTTATTAAGTCATTGGGCTGCCGTAATGTGAGTTAAATAAGGTCTCCCCTCAGACAAAATATACCCTAATAAAGGAGACGTATATGTACATAGACAAATATAATAGCAGGCATGATGACATGAATGACCTAAGTGGGACATAGGTGAAATCTTTTTGGAACTCTGAGAGTCCTAGACTGGAATTAGAACAGGGGGAAAAAAAAATCTATGAAGAAGATGGCATCAAAGCAGAATTTTGAATGATGACTGGGATTTCATTTGATGAAAATGACGGGAAATGCAATCTAGTTAGGGAAAATTTAATATCATAGAGGTTAAAAAAAAAAAAAAGAGGTAAAAGAGTTTTGTCTCACCAGAGTGTATAGTAATCTTGAAATATAATACGATGAAGGCAGTTTGGGATAAACCTTATGTTAAAAAAAAGGAAACTTGGATGTCAGATGATTGCTTATGTGAAACATAGATAAGCCACTGAAGCATGGGAGAGGAGGAAAAAAGATATATTTAAGTTATAAAATATAGTTCCTAAACTGTAAGGAATTAGTGAGTCCTATTATCCTGAGATACCGTTGTTTTCCTCCATATGCGGATAATTTTGCAGATAGAAGTTTCAAGGTGAGAGCTGGAAAAGAATTAATTATTCCATATAAGGGAACAGATAAAAATATAAAGTTTCCAGGAAAAAAAAATCCAAGAAAAAGATCCAAAGAGATTCAAAGGAGTCAGATTAGATACTGAGTAAAGGGTCGAAGGAGGAAAAAAATGGTTGAAGAACAGCCAGAGAGAGGTTTAAAAAAAAGCGAGAGAGGTGTCTAACAAGAGACATTTAAGTTGCTTTTCTGAAGGCCTTGAATACTGGTCCTTTTGTCTGTCTCCCCCACATATAGTCCATTCTATAGAAGATACACAAGGGTGCTGAGTTCTATATCCACAGGGGCAGAACTCCTGACAGGATACCTGGAAGCCAGAGATCATTAGACTGATGATATATATTTTTAAAATTTTATTGGCATATAGTTGACTTACAATGGTGTGTTAGCTTCAGATGTACAGCAGAGTGAATCCATCACACATACACATATATCCATTAATTTTCAGATTCTTTTCCCATATGGGCCATCACAGAATGCTGGGTAGATTCCCTTGTACTATATAGTAGGTCCTTGTTACTTACCAATTTTGTATATAGTAATTTGTATATATCACTCCCAACCTCCCAATTTATTCCTCCACCTTAGTTTTCCCCTTTAGTAACCATAAGTTTGGTTTCAAAATCTTTCAGTCTGTTTTTATTTTGTGAATATGTTCTTTTGTATCCTTTTTTACTAGACTTCGTGATCTCATATGATAGTGATCTCGTATGATAGTGTCTTTGTCTGAGTCACTTCACTTAGTATGATAATCTCTAGGTCCATCCATGTTGCTGCAAATGGCATTATTTCATTCTTTTTTATGGCTGACTAGTATTCCATTGCATAAGTATACTACATATTCTCCATTCATTCCTCTGTCAATGGACATTTTGGTTGCTTCCAACTATTATAAATAGTGCTTCAGTGAACACTGGGGTGCATGACTCTTTCTGAATGATGGTCTTCTCTGGATATATGCCCAGGAGTGGGATTTCTGGATAATGTGGTGGTTCTATATTTAGTTTTTAAAGGGATCTCCATACTGTTTACTGTAGACTGATGATAATTGATGCTGAGTGTTATCTCAGCGATGCAAGGTTTAACCTTCATGAAAAGGAGTCTGGATTTTGTCAGTCAGATAATAAGGAGCCATTAAAGCTTAGCTTCTTTTGCTTATTTGTTTTAATCAAATCTGGGCTTTAAAATATACCTCTTACAGAAATGTGTAGACTATCTTGGAAGAGTAAAGATTGGGAAGGAGAGAAACAGATTAGGAGACTATGAAGTAATCTGGTGTAGAAGAGTTGATGATCTGAATCAAGGCAATGGCAATAGGAATGGAAATGGAGAGTTTTGACAGGTGTTTGTGAATAAAGCCAAAAGGAATCAGCACATCGGGGGTTCAAGTGAGGTTGAAAAAAGGGATCTCAAAAATCCCCAGGCAAAGAAAACGCAAGCTTCTTTCAGTAATCTAATCGTTAGGAATATTACATGGTTATTTAAAAACTAGTTTACAAATAAATAAATCCAGTAATTAAATAAAAGTTAGTATTTTCAGAGTGAGATAATAAATACAAAAATTTAACCAAAGAAATTACCAAAAAAAAAACCATGTTATCTTACATTTGATGTAAATACCACTATAAGCACACATTTTTTTCTTGTAAATATATATATGTTTAGCTCTGTCCTCTGAAATTTCCTAGAAACAATGACAAGTGATAGCAATGAGCACTCCAGCTTTTTGATTATTGTCTCTCAGTCACATATCATCTTCATGACAATAGGGAAACAGAGTCCAACTTGAAGTGGTTTCCACTGGTCCAAGATGGGACAGTTTGGCAGCAAGCATCCAAATTCAGAATGTGGAGTATTCTGCAAGACAAGTAATACATTTTTTCCAACAAATCAATGGCAGATGAAAAGAGGATCAAGGTGCCACTTTAAGATAAATGACATTTAAGAAACATAGTAACTGGGAGTTCTCCTCGTGGCTCAGTATAAGTGAATCTGACTGGTATCCATGAGAGAGCAGGTTCGATCCCTGGCCTTGCTAATGGGTTATGGATCCGGCATTGCCGTGAGCTGTGGTGTAGGTCAAAGACACTGCTTGGATCCTGCATTGCTGTGGCTGTGGCATTGGCCGGCAGCTACAGCTCCAATTCCACTCCTAGCCTGGGAACCTCCATATGCAGCGGGTGTGGCCTTAAAAAGACAAAAAAAAAAAAAAAGAAAAGAAAAGAAACTAAATTCAATATATGGTTCTTGTTGAAATAGCATTAGAATGCAGCTGTTAAAAGTTATCTTTTTTTTTTTTTTGGTCTTTTCTAGGTTTGCACCCGCAGCATATGGAGGTTCCCAGGCCAGGGGTCGAATTGGAGCTAGAGCTGCCAGCCTATGCCACAGCCACAGCAACGTGGGATCTGAGCCATGTTTGTGACCTACACCACAGCTCACGGCAATGCCGGGCGAGGCCAGGGATTGAACCCACAACCTCATGGTTCCTAGTCGGATTCATTAACCACTGAACCATGACGGAAACTCGTAAAACTTCTCTTTGATATAATCAGGAAAACAATGGATGATATTAAGAATATCATGTGCTTTTCATCATGTATGTAAATGTCAAATCACTGTATATATAGTACACCTGAAACTAACATAATATTGTACATCACCTATGGTTCAGTTGAAAAAAATAAAAAGAATTTGCCTTCAATTCTTTTAGGTATACTGTTTTGTAGGATAAGGAAGGGAGAAGCAAAAATAGATTTATGAAGTTCCCGCTGTGGTGCTGCGGGATCGATGGCATCTTGGGATGCTGCGGGATCGATGGCATCTTGGGATCGCTGGGACTTAGGTTCAGTTCCCAGCCCTGCACAGTGGGTTAAGGATCTCTTGTTGCCATGGCTGCAGCTTAGGTCACAACTGCAACTTGGATCTGATCCCTGGCCTGGGATGGGAACTCCATGTGCTGTAGAGTGGCCAAAAAAAAAATGTCTTTATAAGTGAAGATGTAGTCTAAAGTTTATTTCTGGGGAAATGATATGATATCTCATGTTTACTTTAAAATACTGAATGAAATAAAGTGGGAAAAAAAAGTATGGAGATGAAGTAGGGGTGCAGATTGAAATCAGCTTGGCAAAATGTTGAAAATGATTGAAGTTATGTGATAATAAATATGCAATTCATTAAACTATTTTCTATAAATTTTTTTTTAAGGCCAACCCACGGCATATGGAGGTTCCCAGTCTAGGGGCTGAATCAGAGCTATAATTGATGGCCTACACCACAGCCACAGCAACGGGATCTGAGCTGCATCTGAGACCTACACCACAGCTCATGGCAATGCCGGATCCTTAACCCACTGAGCAAGGCCAGGGATCAAACCTGCATCCTCATGGATACTAGTCAGATTTGTTTATGATTCCGCTAAGCCACAATGGGAACTCCTATTTTCTCTAAATTTTTTTATGGAAATTTTCACAAGGTCATATTCAAAGAAAAGATTACTCTTCGGTTTTACATCACAAGATAAGATTACTTCAATAACCATGTAGCTGTCTCCTCACCTCATATATATGTATCTCCATTTGATTCATCTCCAAAATTGTCACCAGGTTCTCTATTTTCTTGATTCTATGACTTCTCAACTTCCGTAGATTTCAGTGGCCCCACATGGCTTGTCAGCTTAAGCAGACGCTCATATAGGACCTGCTATCTAAGATCCTTTTATTTATTTTTCAAACTGAAATGGGATTCATATAATGTAAAATTAACTCATCGTGAATAATTCAGTGGCATTCAGTACGTTCACAGTGTTGTTCAAACAGCATCTCTGTCTGGTTCCAAAACATTTGCATCACCCCAAAAGAAAAACTCAAACCCATTAAGGACTTACTTTAGATCCTTTTCAGTCTGGCCTCAACTGGGGAGTTAGATGTGTCTCTGAATATGGCTGATGGTTTCTCACTCCCAGATTTGCTCACATTGCTTCTTCTCCACTAACGCTTTCCCCAATTACTGTCTTCATATAAAACTCATTTAAGATCCAAACCAAACTCTGCCTCGTTCATGAAGTTTCAACAATGTCATGAATTGGACAATCTTCTACTTCCTTTGAATTCTAGCTTTGACACATCTTACGATAATGAAAGACTGTGCTCTTTCATAAAATTATATTGAACACAGAATTCATATTTCACAATTTATTATTTCAATGATAACAGAGAAAAAAAATCTTAGCGGAAGTTCATTTTTCTTTCCCCACCAGTTCTTTGGGCTATTTTAACTCAGAGAAAGAAAAACAGTGAAAAACAGAGCTCACACCTCTGCAAGAGTAAATGTTCTGGAAAGAGTCTGTCTCCACATGTAATCACAGTGTGGGGGAGAAAGGTACCATGATTGCCAATACTGTCAAAGTGTTTAGTGATAGAGAAGGTTCCAAAATACTTTTCAAAAACAAAATGAAACAAAACATGCAGTGAGGCTGAAAATAATAAGGAGGAAAATCTATGGGTATAAATGTTGAGCATTTGAAAATTCTCCACAAGGTCATTACTGGCAAATGCATTTTGGTTTGGTCTGGCACTCAGACTGTGCAGGAAAGCCAGAGCCTTCCACATCCACCTGGTTCCACGCCATGGCTCCATCAGAGCCTGGCACAGGTGAGGATGAATCATAGAAATCACAGGACTACTGGAATTGTACCTGTGTGCTTTAGAGGGAACCCAGTCTGGTATCCTCATGCTGAAGAGGAGCTGGGATTCTGTAGATGGGATGTTGACTTTTCCAAATGTACTTAACTAGTAGTGCTAAAACCTCTCTTCAAATTCAGATGCTCTGGTCCTGATCCCAAGATTCTCTCTGTGTCAGGACCTAGGTGATTGATTTATTTATGTATTCATTTCTTATGAACCTGCTTATTTCCTTTATCTAGGCATGGGAGTTTTCTTTCGAAGTTTAGTCTGTGGTTCTCTTGGGTGGCAGGGGGAAGAGACTCATCAACATCAAATATATTTATTTGCTTTTCTAAAAAAGTAAAAGACACTTTAGAGCAGTTTGTTAAAATTTGCCAAGTACTTTTAGGTCTCTGGACCACGAGGCTAATAGAGTCAAGACAGGGAAAAAATGAACAGTAAGGTCAACAGAAACACGTCTTTCTTTGGGGAGTAAGTCCAACATCTGACTCAGTTTCTGGCTTTTCCTGGAATATACATTAAAATAGGGGCCCTGCTCAGCCAAGCTGTGGGCCACTGAGAGTGTCTAAGGCTGCCTCCACTGCAGTGATCTTTCAGTTGTGTGTTGTATTCATTTGCTGGGGCTGCTGTAATGAAGCACCTTAAAGTAGGCGGCTTAAATAACAAAAATTATTGCCGCATGGTTCTGGAGATTAGAAGTGTGAGATCAAGGTGCTGAGAGCACTTGTTCCTTTTGAGGGCTGTTGGTTCCCTGTGTACCTTGTTTCTTTCCCCGCCTCTGATGGTTTTCTGATGATTTTTGGCATCCTTGGCTTCTAGGCTCATCACCCCTGTGTTAATATTTATATCTCACAGTTTTGGAGACTAGGAAGTCCCAGATAAAGGTGCTGGCTGATTGGGTGTCTGATGAGAGCTCCTCATGCTTATAGACAGCCACCTCCTCACTGTGACTTTATATCGTGGAGAGGGGAGCAAGTGGAGAGAGAGAGCCAGCACTTTGGTATCTCTTCCTATAAGGGCACTAATCCTATCAGATCAGAGTCCCACCCTGATGACCTCATTTAACCTTCGTTATCTCCTTATAGGCCTCGTCTCCAAATATAATCACATTGGGGGTTGGGACTTCTGGTTTTCTGGAGGACAAATTCAGTCCATAGCAGCCCCAATCTCTGCTTTCAGGATCATATGGTGTTTTCCCTGTGTACATGTCAGTTTCTGTGTCAAAATGTTCCTTTTTTCAATTAAAGTGGATTAGAGAGTCACTTTAATCTTAACAAATTACATCGGTGACAACTGTATTTCCCAATAATGTCACATTCTGAGGTACTGGGGACTTCACCCTTTGAATTTGGGAGGGGATATCGTTCAACCCATAACATGTGTATTGGGTTAACTTTTCCTTGGACCAGAGCATCCAACAGTTTTAGGTGGTATCTTGGTTTTCATTCTTCCATAAACAAATCCCAAGACAAGACTTTGAAGGGGAGTGGTTATATGGGAGGTATGCAAACATGAGCAAAGGAGTGGGGAAGTGACCCTGAGAAGGATGCATAATTAAAGCAGCTGCCAGAGTGGGAGTGGAGACATCCTATTAATCCCAGGAGGAAAATAAAGGAGCAAAGTTATTCCTCCAGAGAGACAAGAAAGCAGGAAGAAAGCAGGAATATTTAAACACCAATTTCCCTGCCTATCATTGGTTGATAGATGCTATGTCCCTCCTTCTCCCCTTCCCCCAGCTCTGCTCCCCCTCCCTCCCCCTCCCATCCCCATTCTCTTTCTCATTATTAGCTTTAGCCTAGACCAACTATTCCTGGAGAGAATGAATTTATGGGCGCTAGTGCCCCACTTCTAGTCCTGCTCCCTTTAAATACTGATTTGAATTTCTGCTAGTCTTCTTTTGTCCTATCCTGAATAATCCTTGGAAACATTCACATTAAAAAAGATTCTCTCCCATGTCTCCATCTGGTCTCAAGAATTCACCCATAGCCCAGCTCCACTCTAGATACTGAACTGTGTTCCCAACCTAGGATCTCACTCTGGAAACTATGCACATCTATCTACATTCTTTATCTGCCTCTAAGACAGAAAACCAAACAAGCATAACAGATGTGAAAAAAAAATTAGAATCTGCTTGCTTATCATATTTGGCAGTCTTAATTTGTATTTACATCTTATCAGTGAACCCTTGCTAACAGAGCGTTTTGTTTAAAATTATTTTGGCTAACAGAGGGTTTTGTTTAAAATTATTTTGGCCATAGATGGTGGCTTTTCAGACCATCTCTAAATGTCCCTCAGTTTCTAGAACATTTGGCCCCTGTGCATGACTATGGTGAAAATAAACCTTATACCAAGCTTTAAAAAGACACACCCCAAAGCATAAAGACTGAGAATTAACAGCTACTTGCAAATGTCATTCCCCAAATTATTCCAACCAGCCATAGCCATGATCGGGGGTAAAATTTACAGGCGCCTGAAGCTGGAAGTGACAGATGGGGGGAGTGGTAAACAGTGCTGATTGCTGCAAATGTGGATAAAATAAAGACAGAGAATTAGCCATTGTGTTTGGCAAAGTGCAAGATATTAGTGGACTTTGATAGAAGGTGCATCAGTGGGACGACAAAGAAAAACTTAAGTAAATTGGGAAAGTGAGAAAGTGGAAACAGTGAATTTTAACAACTCTTCTGAGGAGATTAATTATTGGGGAGGAGAACAAGATAAGTAATATTTGGAGAGGGGTATGAGGTCAAGGGAAAAATTTTAGGATGGGCAATATCAAGGCATGTTTTTAAGCAAATGGAAATAATGCAAAAGGGACATGATATTGCAGAACAGAAAAAGAAATCTTTGGGTTAGCAAAGTGGCTAAGAAAGAACCGTGGAGAGGTTGCCTCTGAGGAGAGAGACCCTAAGAGAAATGAAGACTGACTACGTGTGCAGGTACAGGTGGATTTATGGATTTGGTGGGGAAATAAGATCATCTTCATCTGATTGCATCTATTTTACTAATAAAGTGCAAGGTGAGGTCACCCACTGGTGGGGGAAGAGGAGGAGGAGAAGGGATGAGAGGCAAGAAAGTGTATTAGTTTCCTAGGGCTGCGCGAACATACTAGACTGTTCAGTTTTGCCTGCCACTGCCTCCCTCAGTGGCTGCCAATATCAAATGGTCACAGGAACCATGGCTCTATGGGTTTCAAACCTCAAACCTTGGGCCTCTCCACATACTTTGTTCCCTCTCCCTTGAACATTCCCTCCCCCTTTGAGACCCTCTGTAGTGGCTTAAAAGATGTCCCACAAATTCTCCGCTTGCTTCCCCATCTGGAGGCAGAGCCTAATCCCCTCCTCTTGGGATGGGCTGGACTTGATGACTTTCTTTTAAAAATTTTTTTCTTAAAATTTTTTTTTTAAAATTTCAGTTGATTTACAGTGTTGTGACAATTCCTGCTATACAGCAAAGTGACTCTGTTATGCATACATCCATATAACTATATGCATTCTTTTTTATATTCTTTTCCATAATGATCTATCCCAGGAGATTAGAGTTCCCCTTGCTACACAGTAGGACCACATGGCTTATGCATTTTAAATATAATAGTTTTCTTCTACTAACTCCAAACTCCTAGTCCATCCCACTTCCTCCCCTCTCCCCCTTAGCAACCACAAGTCTGTTTTCTATGTCCCTGAGTCCATTTCTGTTTTGTAGATAGGTTCACTTGTGCTTTATTTTAGATAGCACACATAAGTGATAACATAGGGTATGTCTTTCTCTTCCTGAATTACTTCTATCAAATATCTGAAGGCAGAAATGAGAGGATATCACTTGCAAGACAGAACTATTAAATCTGCCTCATAGTCAATAGGTGAGGTTGAAGTTAACCTTTCCCTTTGTCCAGCAGGCAGCTTTCCAGTGGAAGGAAAGTACCACCTCACACAGAGGGTGTAAGGTCTGTTCCCTTCTGGCCCCCACTGCACCAGGGGGCAAACAATGACAAAGGGTCCCATGCCCCACTTCTCACTGCCTCATTCCACCTTATTGATGCTGGCTGTGGAGGTTCAAGAGCCCTTGAGTCTGGGCTGGCGTAGGCTATGTATTTCCTAAATGTTACGAATAGACCACCATTTCCCCAGTCCTTGGCTCAAGAGCAAACAGGATTTTCTTGGAGCCTTTTACATCTATGTCTGTTGGGGGTTATGAGTTGTTGGTGGCTTCTGAGGCACCATCTGGCAGGTACAGGAAGATTAAGGAGCCTGGGGAGCCCACCACTGCCGTGTTGTTTTTCAAGTCCTATGGTACAAGGCAATCAGAGAATTTCTCTGCTTGTTGTAGTACATCTAAAATATTTGTTTTATTTTTCTAGTTGTAAAGGGGTGAGGCTGGGAGGAATGGAGCTACTGTATCTTGGAGGAACTGGAAGAACCCAGTTTTTATTATTATTATTTTTTTTTTTTGTCTTTTTAGGGTCACACCTGCAGCATAGGAAAGTTCCCAGGCTAGGGGTCAAATTGGAGCCACAGCTGTCGGCAAATACCACAGCCACAGCAACAGTGGATTCAAGTCATGTCTGCAACCTGCACCACAGCTCACAGCAATGCCGGATCCTTAACCCACTCAGGAAGGCCAGGGATTGAACCTGCATCCTCACAGATACTAGTTGGGTTCTGTACCTCTGAGCCATAATGGGAACTCCCCCAGTTTTAAATTTTGATCAGCCTCCCTCCATGTCCTAAGTTTTGAAGGAGGAAACATGAGGCCTCAAGTTTAAGACTGCAAAGGATGGAATGACCCTTACTGTTCTAACAAGTGCAAACACCTATGAAGACTTAATTTGATAGCTTCTTTTATGTTGACGTTCTACTCACAGTGGACAGTAAGTTTTGAGTGATTGATCCCAACCCTATTTTGCCTGAAAGATCTGTTAATTTTTAGGCACTCTTGTAGAATATGCTGGTTTTTCTGGAGCATTTATGTATTGCAGAGCATTCGTGCATATAGACATACCTATATTCTGTAATCTGCATTCGTGAATGTATTTATCTTCATCAGATAAATTCACCATCTCTTCTCTCTCATAGCACTGCTTAACTTGAATATCTGTTTGTTATGTATTACTTTGATTTCCTCTGACAAAATCACTTTCATGTAAGAATGTCTGTGGTAAGCTATTCAAGGTCAAGGACCATGGTGTAAAGTTTTTCTGTTACTATTTGTGGTCCAGGATGTCCCTGGGGAATGCTCCCTCCAAAGGACAATGTGTTGTCCTATTCTTGTCCATGAAGTACAATGGAAAACTTGGAGTGTTTTACACAGCACACAATCACATTTTATTTTGAATACCTTCATGACTCTGAAGATAAATGACCCCCACACGCAGTGTTTCTTCCCTTCCACAAATGGCTAAATATTTTTTTTTCATAGCACACCACAGCCATGCTTGAGTAAATAAAGCAGAAATACACACATGTATAAGCATCATGTATTTCATGTACTTCTTGGTTGGATGAAGTGAGTATTTAGTTCAGTCTAGGGAAGATGAACTTGAGAGTCTCCCAATCATTATGTGTTCTTTTATTTTCAAGTACCCAAGCCATTGTCCAACTTTCTTTCTTTTTTCCCTTTTAGGACTGCACCTGTGACATAGGGAAGTTCTCAGGCTAGGGATCAAATTGAAGCTGCGGCTGCCAGCATACACCACAGCCACAGCAATGCCAGATCGTCCTACACCATAGTTCACAGCAATGTTGGATCTTTAACCCACTGATGGAGCCCAGGGATCAAACCCACATCCTCATGGATACTAGTTGGGTTCTTAACCTGCTGAGCCACAAAGGGAATGCCAAGCCCAGTTTTCTTAAAGTAAAACTACCTCAGTTCATAAGGTAACACATTTGATCTCCAGTAGACTCATGGATAAAATGCCTTATATTGATACAGTGCTTTATACTTACAAAATATTTTCTCATGTCCTTTCATCTTGACCTCTTTTGTAGAAATGAGGGTTAAAGATGCAGCAGATTTTTTACTTGCCCTGGAATCTCAGGGAGGTTACAGTGGCTGGTTCAAATTCCACATTGAGTAAATTATGGTATCAGGAATTAAACAAGGACTTCTCAGACCATGTTGTGACTGATTGATACCCTTATGCATTAAATCATCAGAAGGAAAGACTGTCTTTTATATGTGGGCAAACGCAGGTCTTTTCAGTTGTATATGCTCCCACCTTCTCAAGGATGGTGCTCTTGCTTTATTTTATCTAAAAAACCAAACCCCCTCCATCTTCAACAGTCCAGCTGTCATCATCCCCATTTCTGTTTCACAGGACTGACTTTGCTATTTAGGGAATCATCAGAGTATTATTCCAAAGGGAGGAAAATCAGATAAAACCCAGCATTCCTGGCTACAGCCTGTATGATTATGAACACAGTACTGTACTTACAGTAGAGTAGGACGCCAGGGTGAATAGACACCGCTGCCTTTGAAAGGATGAACATTCGTTCTGACCTAATAACTATCTAACGCTGGGTACAATTATCTTTTCGCAAGTGGCACATTATTATTTGACACATTAATTGTTGTGTCATTTCTTTCTGAAAGGCATGTTGCGAGCCTAATACAAACCAGAGGCTTCATGAATTATCCATGTCATACGCTGCTGCACTGATTTACCTTTTGCAAAATAAAATCAACCCAATCGCACCGCCTGTGTTCAATTACCACAGGCCGATCTGTGCCACCCTGTGACCCCAAGAGCTTTCTTCCTGGGTCTTGGCAATTCTGATCAACATTAGCAATGGTCCGCTTACTCACTACAGCTATGAAAGTGTTCTTCCTCGTAGGTAAACTAGAGATGTATCTTTGGTAACAGGAACATTCTTTAGGATGTAGTTTTTGCCTTGAGATCCCCTTTTTCTGTGTCCATTCGACCTTGGTCCCTTTTTCATTCTTTCCCAGGAAGGGCTCTCTGGATAGAGAACTGTTTCCCGGGCAAAAAGACCCCAGTAAGCCCCAAACATTCAAATCTGGATGACCTTCCATTGCCACAGCTGCCACTCGGCAGCCTTCGAAGCTGATGGGCTGGCGGCCCTGGGTTTGCCTCTGGGCCTGTCATCTGTCGTGTTGTTAGACTGCTGATGGGCTGTCGCTGCCTGCCCCTGAAGCTGGCACTTCCCTCTTCCAACTTGGGCTGCCACTGGATGATAAAATCAAGCAGCCTCACAGCCGCCCTTCATCCTCCTCCAGATCCCAGTGGTTGAATCAGTCTCCAAGCAGAAGCAGAAAAACTGAACCTTTCCATTGTCTTACCAAACACATTGGGTGTGCATATTCCACCGCAAATTACCATTTAAAAAAATCAGAATTAGAATGCATTTGCTGTTCTATACTTTGCTGCTAGTTAATGCCATGCCACCCTGAAGACTCATCTCCCCTTTTGGTTTTAATTGGGTTCTTTTCTGTTGCTTTCATATCAATTTGCACCTGACTGACATATTCTGCAGCTGATTACCAAGTGAGTTGTTCTGTGAGCTAGAGGTATGATAAATTAAACATGCTATGTATCACCGAATCCATCTTTGGCTGCTTCATGGTACATTATAATTTGGGAAGGCACTATTAAAATAAAATATTAAAGAATAAGCAGAAACAGCCCACCGTTAACATGTCCAATGGCAAGAGAAAATTACAGGTTTCATTGTATATGCGGCACCATCTGCCTCTTCACCGAGGCTGAGCCTTCGGCTCCCCCAGGGGAAATCGCTGTGGATAAGTTATTCAATTAGAACAGCATTATTGGCCAGCTACCTTGGAGAATTGGGTTGATGATGTTGTGATTATCCCGCTCTACATTCCTTCATGTCTCTGGCAGGCTGCAGTGCATGGCAACTTCCTTAAGTGTTTACCAAGCCCTACAGTAGAGGTGAACAATTGGAATGAAGAATATCAAGGATTCCTGAAAGAAAATCAATTTTGAATGAACTTTTCTTGCTTAGCCGCAGCTTCAGTATTCTGAGTCATACTGTATTTTTGTGGACTTTCATGTTAAGTGATAGAAATGGCAGTAGGGAGGAAAGTGAATTGCATGATATGCATTTAACCTGTGGCACGGCACCAAATCCTTCTTCACGTGAGATTACAAGGCAGAGAAATACTCAGGCCTCCTCCAAGAGGTTATTCATTCTAGGGAAGGGAAAATCTCATAGGAGCATAATGCTGTTTTAATCAGGACTTCAGCTCTCCTTTGAAAACATTTGTTTTATAAAAAGTAATAATTATTTATGAGTCACTCTCTACCAGGAAGTCGGAGCCCTTCCTTTAAAAGTGCGTGCCAGTCAACCAACTTCCTAAGTGGGAGGCCTTTGGGGGTGTTTATGGTTATCTTTAGATCATGTGGTTTGCAACAGAGGATCTTGCAGTATTCCTTTTGTCTCATCCAAGTAAAACATATATGTATATTACATGCACATATTGTGTGTACATGTATAGATATTATATATAATTTATATATGTGTATGTGTGTGTGTGTGTGTGTGTGTGTGTGTGTGTGTGTAAAATTTTTTTCAGGGCCACACCTGTGGCATATGAAAGTTCCCAGGCTAGGGGTCAAATCAGAGGTGCATCTGTAGGCAAGTTGTAGGCAAGTTGTGGCAAAGCTGGATCCTTAACCCACTGAGCAAGGCCAGGGATCAAACCCTCATCCTCATGGATACTAGTCAGGTTCTTAACCCACTGAGCCACAATGGGAACTCTCTATATAATTTTTTTTTTTTAATTCTTAGGTGCCTGTTGAAGAAAGTTGGAAATACAGAAAACTGTTTTAAAATTTACATATAAAATCATTTATTTTCACACTTCTCATAAATATCATATCTCTGATATGGTGTATATTTCCAGAGGGCTTATTTGCACCCTGGGGTCCATTGAGACCATCTTTGATGATTGCCAGTTGAGCAGGAACTCAAATGTGCTCCCTCATCGCTGGTTCAGATGCTGCTGGCTCTGGAAGATGGTTGTTCTGTATTTCAGCTTTCATGAACTGTAAGAATTTATAAGCTCATATTCCGCCCCCCTTTACTTGACATAGTGGTATCATTTTTAAGACCTTCTTATAATATTAGGACATTAACTTTTTTTTTTTTTGTCGGTGCATGGTTATTGTAAAAAGCAGAGGAACCTGTATTAGGCTGTATTCTTGCTTTTAAACTTTCTATAACCAAACCCCTTTTGAACCTGTAGCCAGGGCTGATAGCTGCCACCATCCTGCCCTTGGTAAGTCATTGCCAAAGATTCTTGCAATGTAATAGATTTTCTAAATATAAGCTTCCCTTATATTCCTGGAACCAACACTATTTGGAAAATTCTTTGGTGTATGTAAAATTTGGTTTGTAGATCTTTTATTTAGAATTATTGCTCCTATATTTATATTAAGAATTTGTGTATAATTTTTGGAAAATGAGCAGACATCACATTTCAGTACCAGGATTGTGTCGAGTACCTAAAATAAATTAGGTAATTATCCTTTATTTTTTAGTATTTATTTAACTTAAAAGTATTAAGTTATTCTAAATTGCACAACTTTGGAACAGTATACATAGAAAGGAAATGATCAATTCCTTGAGAATTTGAAAGAACTTAACCACTAAAATGTCCAGATATTCCCTTAATAACCTTTTAATTGTATTTAATTATTTTGTAGGATTTTTTACTCATTAATAAAGAAAATATGTATTTTACTGATTTTTTAAAATATTGACAAATATTTTTAATATTTTATTGTCTATTATTTTCCCTTATTGGTCTGTGATTTAAGAACTCTTGGAATTCCCATTGTTGCTCAGTGGTAATGAACCTGACTAGTACCCACAAGGATGCAGCTTTGATCCCTGGTCTCACTCAGTGAGTTGGGGATCCAGCATTGCTGTGAGCTGTGGTGTAGGTCACAGACATGGCTCGGATCCTGCATTACTGTGGCTGTGGCATAGGCTGGTAGCTGTAGCTCCTGATTCAACCCCTAGCCTGGGAACTTCCATATGCTGCAAGTGCAACCAGCCCTAAAAGACAAAAAAAAAAAAAATTTAAGAACTCTTAAATTTCTATAGTTTTCCCTTTTTATTTCTTATATTTTCTTATACTAACTCTGTCAGGGCCATTGAAGATAATCTCAATTTCTATTTTGGAGTGAAGGAATTTTTGTGGCCTAGGTAAATAGTTTGGTTTTTTAAAGTTCCATGTTTGATCATAAAGAAATTTTGTTTCTTAAAGTCCTAAACTCAGTTATTTATCGACCATGTTTCATTAAACATTATATTATTTATATTCAGAACTTTGACTAAGACAAAAATTAATTTTGCAAATGAAAATCATTTGGCTCACCAGCATGGTTCAGACAACATGTGCCTTTTTTAAGGACTTTCAATAGTAATTAAATTGATGCCACATCCCTTTTTGTATTCGTACTCCATACAGAAAGACCTTTGTTCCAATCTCTACTCTGCTACTTACACCCTAGCTTGTGACCATGGACAAAACATGTAAATTTTAAAAGTCTGACCCTTTAGTTTCCTCATCAGGAAAATGAAGACAATGATAGGACCTACCTGAAGGGGTCTTGTGAGGATCAATTGAGTAAATGAATGTCAAGTGCAATGGGTGCCAGTAATCAACACTAAAAAAAAAGTTGGCCTTCCCTATTTTGATGACTCCTAGGAAGGGTTTCTTTTGATTATTTGTGAGACCCTGATGATTCTTTGCTCTGTTTTGAAGATACATTTCCATTCCGCTATCTTGCTCTCAGTGTAGTCACCTCTACCTTTTGTCCTCCACATGAGCATTTGGGGGCATTTTATATTATCCCATCTTTTGATAGAAAGAATAACTGCTGTTCTTACAGCAGTTACAAGCTGAAAGTGACACCTCCTTATTCCCCGAAACATGAATTCTTTGACACTTCTTGAGCAGAAGAATGGGAAGGGCAGCCAGAGAATTTTACTGCTTAGTTCACAGATTTTGTCCTGAGCACGGCAGATCTCCACATTATATATAACTAATATATGAAATTTGTAGGTAACTATAGAGATCATGTGTTTGCTCTAGCCATTTTTCACACTGAAACTGGACACAAAACATGAGATTGTTGCCAAAACTTGTGATTAACTTGCCCTTTGAGCTATGTTATAGAAACATGACTTACTAGGCAACAAATAAATGACCACATATTTCAAAACAACTAAATTATTATGGAATGTTTTAACAGATCACTTGTAAAATGTATACTTTAATGCAAATTTTGGCACATATTAATTACTTAGCAATACTTCTTCATATGTTGTTTCCATTTGCAGAAGAAACAGGGAAAGTTTTCTCTATGACCTTTAGAAAAAAATCATACTCCTTATTTTTACTTAGCCTAATATAGAAAATCAACATTATATTACTAATTTTTTTATCAAAAGTGCTTACAGTACTGTTGCCTTTACAAAGCCCTAAATATTTTTTATATTCAGAAAGCATTCATCTAACCATTAATGTAGGCTCTGTGGAATATTCATTATTGATCACTGTTTGTAAAGATCCTTCTGTTAATAATGTCCCCATGTAAACATTCTTATGAGCAGAAAAGGTCAATATTTGATGGTAGTTTTTTGGCAAAGAGCATTGCCTAAATCTGAAAAGCAAATACTATGAGAACACTTAGAGTCTTTGTGAGATCGCAAAGTATGGATGGAATTTGTGAGTTAGTGAATAAACAGACCATTAAAGATGTCACCTTAAACTTAGTTACCTATCTGGTCAGTACTCATAAAATACTTCTTTCAACATAGCATGAATTTTGAAGTATGATCACTAGCACTTCATTACTTAACATACTTCATAAAATAACACAAGACCTCTTACTCTAAACTCATCACAGTAATACTATGATTTATAAAATTATTTTTATTGTAAAACTAAAAAAGTAAGTTCACAGAACTCGTCAATGTAGAAACAGGTTTTTGATTCATGTGTGTATGTTTATTGATACATATTAATACACATTATATGTACACACATATACACACACAATGGTATGTATGTGCTCATACCAATAATGTAATAAAAGCAAAAAATGAAAGGATAAACCATAAAATTTAGAAGAAAGTTGAAATCTATAGAGTGGAGTGTTATTACAGGGTGAAGATAAGAATAGAAGCTAGATTTCTGAGCATATGCTTTGTTTATGATTCCTAATGAAACACCCATATATATGTTCAGTCTAAATTTATTTATAGCTGTTGTTCCAATGCCTTGACAGCAGAGACTACATCCATTTGAACTACAACATCCCGATTGATTGATTACCTCAACATGAATAGTATGGCCATTTCAGGGTACAGTTGTATGAGGATCATCTGTAATGATTTTAGGATAAACACTCAAGTCTCATTTATGGACTTTGATTATTGCCTAATATCTTTGGAAAAGGGTGCATCAGCACTGAATTAAAAAAAAAAAAAGATTTAAGAATTTTCCAGAAGTCCTAAAGAATTTCCAGAAGGACTGAGAAAGCTATGTGTGTAAGAAGGGAGGCGAGGTGTGGGACTATTTGGGTGAGAATCCAGGCCTGTTACCCAAACTTCAACCAGAATTAATTCCACTTCATTGGATATACTGGCATTCAGTGTAAGATTTTTCTTGATAGGACAGGATCTGCAACCCATAAAATAGCCAGTCTTCTACTGATTCAGAGCAGAAATAAAATGTTTTCATTAGAAGTATCTCTCATACATTCATCTACATAAAAGTATATATTTTATTATTCCATAATGTGAATTACAAAAAAATACAAATATGGTCATTCAAATAAAAGAGAAACAATGATGAATTCTAAGATCAAGAGTAAAAGAATATATACTTGTACCAAATGTCAACATAGCTGTTGTTGCTGCACATAAAATTAGCTCTTAGTCTTTCTGGAGGTCAAATGAACCAGATAAGTTATGTAACCCTTATTTTCAAAAATTAAAGGGGAAAATAACAGGAGTTGCAAAGCACTTCCTGATATTATATTCAGAAATACATTTATTGGAAAATTATTTGGAAAATAAGCTGTGACTTTATTTAGAATGCCTTCAGCTGCAAGTAATGGAAAAACCCAACTCAAACTATCTTAAATAATAAGGCTAACCTTGAAAAATGAGGCAGATCATTGCCAGAACCTCCTAGAAAATCTCTCATCATGTTTTATTGTCTGAAATTGAAGTACTTTTTCCTTATATCGGTATGTTTGTGGAAAAGGAGGAAGAATCAACTACTCCAATACTTGAGTATTGTAGAGCTGAATGCTACAACAAAACTGACTTCTGGTAGAAAACAGGAAAAAGGAATAGATTCTGTTACAGGCAACCCAACTTGACTGTTTCAATGATCTAATGGAAAATGGCCTTGTCGTTTACTTTTACCTCAGTCACCAAGATGGATTTTATGTGACCCTTTCTCTTTCACCATTGGCTCATATGAGCCAAGATTAATGAGATTCAAATATGTACCTAGTTATTCAACTTTATCCAGGTGAGACTGAACTGAGAATTCCTAAATGAATGAATTGAAAATACTTCCGGAGTTCCTGTCATGGCGCAGTGGTTAACGAATCCGACTAGGAACCATAAGGTTGCGGGTTCGATCCCTGCCCTTGCTCAGTGGGTTAAGGATCCGGCGTTGCCGTGAGCTGTGGTGTAGGTTGCAGACATGGCTTGGATCCCTCATTGCTGTGGCTCTGGCATAGGCCAGCGGCTATAGCTTGATTAAACCCCTAGCCTGGGAACCTCCATATGCCGTGGGAGTGTCCCTAGGAAAGGCAAAAAGACAAAAAACAAACAAACAAACAAAAAACCCAACTTTTTATTTTAAAATTATTTTAGGTTACTTCCATGACAAGGAACTGGGATGTTAGTGTTCTGAAAAGGAAGATCCATAAGCACAAGCATGAAAACCAGTCAAAAAAAGGAAAGAGCTGTCAAGTGATTATAAAGTTTTCTCACCAGGGGGAAGACCATTTTACTTCTTCACTGCAGGAGTTTCTATAGGGAAAATCATTTTTCCCTAAGAATGCTTCATTGAATGGGCTCTAGGCAAAGTGCTTGACAGAGACCATAAACTTCCACATTAGGGAAGAGGACAGTGTGTGTTTTCCTGAATACATTTCAGAGGATTGGTTATAATAGTCATAACATCCTTGGGAATTGAAGCTAAGCCTCATAACCAGTGAAGAACAGGATGGCTTATTGGCCTATTATATCTACCAACTTGGTAACCAAGTAAATTTTATAAACAGGTAGTTATTTTAAAGTGATCCATTCAACACAAGGGGATTTCTGTCACAGGCTATGCTTTTAGTTTTCTTATACTGAGCACGTCTTATCTGACAGCAGATACTAGAATCATTTGTCTCTTCAGGCCACGCTTGTTTCATACTGTTAAAGCTGTCATTTCTTACTAGAGGGCACCGTACATAAAGTGTATCTTTAAAAAAGCAATGAGATCATTAAGGTGTACTTTTAAAAATAAGGAGGAGCAACTGAATCAATACTTGAAATTATTTTAGAATAACTGGGAATATATGTTAACCTCCTGAGTCTTGGCCCATAGCCATTTTCCTGTCCACAGAATCAATGACAAGTGAAAAGTTAATGAAAGCTACCAGGAGACACACATTGATGAATTGTTCGGGATTTTTTTCAGTTGCACATTACAGAAATCTGATAAACAATGGCTCAGACAAGTAAGGATTTTTTTTTTATCTCACATTATAAGGAATAAAGTTGGAAGCCATGTAGGACTATATACAAAGAACCAGGCAACTTCTGTCTCTGGTCATTGTATAGAAGGGCAGTTGTACTTCTAGATATTATATCTATATTCAGTGAAATAAAGACGAAGATGGAGTGGCAAAACTTTACACCCGTTTAGTGAGTCCGTGTATGTGTGTGTGCAATACACCCTCATACTGGTCACCTAAGTTACCAGAAAGTTCCATTTCTCCATGAACATCTCCACGTATATCACATTACCTAGATCTGGAAAACATGTCCATCCTTAGCTTCAAGGGAGTCTGAGAAGTATTTTAAACTCAATACATCTCTGCCCTCCAAAATTTAGGGTTCTGTTAATAAGCAAGGGAAATGGATATTGGATGGACAATTAGGATTCTCTGCCTCAGTTATTCATAGGAGAGTTCTCTATCATATTAAAAAGGGCATAACTGCACATTTTAGAAAAAGTTGGACCATATCCCTGCTTGCTCGTTAAATCATATGTTGGACTAAAAAGATTTTTGTTTTTTCGTTTGAGAGTCATTATTATATATAAATTCTGACTAGGTAGTGAATTAGATATTAAGGAGACAAATGAGACACAGACCTGCCTTCAAGGAGCTTACAAATTGGTAAATGAGAGAGTCTCTCTTAAAAAAAAAAAAGGGCAATGAGTAAAGGAAACCAGAGTGGTTGCCCCAAAATATGCCTTTTGACATAAAAATTACTCCGAGCTGAAGGCAACTAAAAAAGTAGCAAACAAAGAAAAAGAAAAAGAAAACAAACAAAGAAAAAGCTCCCCCTTCTCTGCCCAAAGGTAGGATATAAATTCCTTTTACTGCAGACAGATGACCTAGAGACCAAAAAACCTTCCTCCATTAGTTTTCTCCCCAGTTTGCTGCCCTTGGACAACCTTAAACTGCTTTCCTTTGACCTGTCATTTCTCTATCAATTTATTGTCCTTTGTGGAAGACACTAGGTAAGCTGGAATTTTAAGCCACCCTTTTGAATTACTTTCAGTTTAGATTTCTCCCGCATGTGTGTTAGGTGCCATAATAAACTGTTGTTGTTGTTTTTCTCTCATTAATCTGTCTTTTTGTTAAGACTCGCTACAAATGTAAGCTGGGTCGAGGTAGTCTTGCCTGCCCTACAGGGGCTTTGTCCAGTGACCAGTAATAACAACAGGAAAAGTGATGCATTTTACCTGGAGAGACTGGAAATGGAAGTGAGGGAATGACTTCGTCCCAGAGCTAGTCATTTTCAGTATCTTGCAAAGTAGGAAAAAAAAAAGTGTGTTGGGGGAAAAAAATAAAAAATAAATTAAAAAAAAAAAAAGAAAAGAAGTAGGCATCTGTTAAATAGAATGCCTGGAGTGATATGGAGGAAATAGGACATTTCCATAAGTTTAAGCAAAATCACATAGGGCTCAAAGAACTTAGTGTGGTCCTGGTACCACAAGACTCAACCAAACAGTTTTCTTTTGTTGCACAAAGCTTTGAGGGAATATGAAAACTCAAGTGAAAACGAAAACCTTGTGCAAAATATAATCAATTACCAAAGAAACCACTTCCAAAACAAAATGATATAAATTCCCAAACTTGTTGCTCAATCTTGGATTGAGTTCTCTTGAGAGTTTAAATACAAATGGTGAGTTTGTGTTCCTGTACAGCCACACGATAGTTCTGGATTAGCATGCCGTAGGGGGTTTCCACGCTGCTAGCCTGGGGGATAAAGTAGGATCTGTAGTTCCATAGTTCATCTCTCCCAGCTATATTGCCAAATCCATCACTTTCTCTGGATCTAAGGGAAAGAATATCTCTAAGGAGGGTCTCACATCATCTTTATTACTCAACATTTCCATTTTCCTGGCCTAACATCTTTTCAGTGGCTAGACCCTGATTGACAGTTCCTAGTGAAATTGAAACATCTATGCAATTAGGATACCATTGCTGATAAGGGAATCCTTGGAATATCTGGCTAAATGTTTCTCTTTTTTTCTCTTTACACAACCACATGCTTTTATTTTTGGCTGCTATTATAACATCTGTATGATCAGGCCACTCACGGTGGCTGTGCTCTTGCTCTCTGTACATCCTCTGCTAGATCAGTGCCTGTTCCACCTAACACCCTATGCACATGACTGACCTTCCTACATACTTAACCTGGACCCCAGCTAGTGACTGTTCTAATCTTTAGATCAGAACATCTCCACTATTATAGCTTATCTAAGGGGTGGTAATCAGTAACTCTGCTGGTTTCCCTATAACTGATGAGCCAACTTGATGTGAATTTCCCCCTATAACTGGTAATCTCCCCATGCCCTGGTAATGAAGACTGCCACCATACCCTTCCCACTATCTGTCTTACATAGTGGGCTGTCACTATAGGACCTTGCTTCAGACCTGTAAGGTCCCCATCCATTAAAACACTGATGTTTCTGTTTCTGACCCCAAGTTCTTTCTTCCATATTGAAGCTGGGAAAGCACAAGGCTTGTAGGCCTGCAGGGTGTGGCCCATCTGGTTCCAAGCATTGTTGTCCTGGCTTCATAATCTCTGTTACTAGAAAATGTCACCTACTGATCAATATAGTCTGTGCCTGTAAAAAAAAAAAATCAGTTAATACCCTGATAGGAAACAGAACTCATCCTTGAAGGTTCATATAAAGAGGCTGTAATAAGGGACTATATACAGAAGGAGTGGAAGGATTAAAAGAACAATAAGGGATGTCATAGCTCTTTTCAGCTGGGGCTGTAAGAACTAGGGAAAGAAAAGGCATTTCCATAGATCAGTGAGACAGGCAAGTTGGAGGAGCCTCCGGGGAATAGCTATGAGTCTGGAGAGGTCTGGCACCAAGGAAGGAAAGGGGAACAAATGCTTTGATTGTCTTCTCTCTCCCGACTCCCCATCTTCTATTGGTGATTTCTATTGGCCAACCCCAAGGAAAAAACATGTAGGCAACTTTTAGGCACAGAGCATGCAAGGGAGGAAGATGGTTCTCTTAAAGAAGGCAGGGAAAGTACAATAATGAGGAAATCACTCTACTTATCTTTTAGATTGACAACACTTATTTTTCATATTCCCAAAAACTCCAAGTACAAGATTGCCAGTGACACCTTGGCTTCCGGTTGGGATCAGATCTTCTGGCCCTTGGGCACAGAAATGAAGGGAGGGATCTAGTCACATTTACTACAACGTTTTTTAAAAACTCTTTTTTTTTTTTTTTAACCTGGGTTTGAGTTGTGGCTCCACTAATGAATTTGGTCAAATTGTTTTGTCTCTATGAATAGTTTTCCCATTTAACAAAGGGGATAAATTTATAAAATTATCAAGAAAAAGATAAGCAAATAATTTGTTTAGCAGATCATCACGTGACTGTCACATTGCAAGCACTTTGTAAATATGAACTGTTATTACTAGAAATTATAAAGTTGGCTACTTTAACCATGTAGCTTTGGATATAGAAATAATACCTGTGTCACAAAATTATGAGAATTAAATGAATAAACATAAAGCACTTGGAGAAAAAGGGCCACAAACAAGTATTCTCTTGATGTTATTATTATTTAAAATCATGGAGTTCCTGCAGTGGCACAGTGAGTTTAGAATCCAACTGCAGTGGCTTGCATCAGTGCAGAGGAATAGGTTCAATCCCTGGCCTGGCATAGTGGGTTAAAAGGATCCGGGATTCAATCCCTGTCCCAGGAATTCCATATGCCATCAGTGCAGCCATAAACAAAAAATAAATAAAATAAAATAAAATCATACGTCATCCTTTAAGAATATATTCATTGAAGTTTTTAAAAGGTTAAAAATACATCATTATGCTTTTAAAAGCTGCAGATAAGAGAGCATGTACAGTATGGTCCTATTTTTGTAAAGATTTAATGTACCCTGATGCACAGTGAAGAAGTTAAAGTATTTTAGCAAAATGACTGCATTTAAAAGTAGCTAGCTGAAATAACATACCACTCCTATGGAACATGACTCTCCTTTAGAAGGGATACCAGAATGGCCATTTAATTTTAGGCATTATGGAAAATGACCTTCATCATTGACTCATCCGCATATTTGAGAAAGTACCCCCAGGGGATTCCCCGTGATAGAGTGTGGTCACTGACTTCAGGAACAGTGCTGTCTGATGCACACTTAATTATCCACTTTGGCATCATAATCCTCTTGTGTGTAAAATTGATCTTATGGTAGGGGCTGCAAAAGGAGTCATTCTATCCATTTTACTTGAGGTGAAGAAGACTTAAGAGTGGTGGTGTAGGACTGAGAGCAATGTCGAGAACCATGTGACTCTGTGAACTACAAGGAACTCTATGGTGGATAAAGAAAGAACATTCTAAACATGTGGAAATTCAGTCCTGCACCTGCTTAAAACATTTATGGTCTATGCCTGAGTGTGTACATTAAGTTGAGAAAAATTGAGACTTCAGTGTAAATCATTTATCATCTGGCTGGTATGAGATGTAAAGATTTTAGAAAGATAAAGATTGACAGGCAGACAATAATGAAAGAACATCTAGATTAAACATCAGCATTCTGAAATACCGAAGACATTGATTTGATTTTCCAGAGCAAAATGAAGCTGAAAAAAAATTATGAAAGATGAGGCAAATGAATGTTTTATGCTAGAAACTGTATTCAACAATTATATTTTAAACTGCTGCCCTTTTTATCTTCATTGTAACCATACTACTTCAGATATAATCATGACTTGCCAGGACCTCTTAAAACCCTTCAATGGCCTCCATTTCCACTTGGAATAAAACTGAAACTTTATGCTCTGATGTTGAAAACTCTACTAGGTCTTGTATCTGAATAGTTTGAAATCTCATCTACACATGATTTCTGACTTGTGTTCCAATTCCTCTTGAGTATGGGAAATTTCTTCTTCTCTCAGGGACTTGGCACTTGTTATTCCTTCAGCCTGGACCACCTTCCTTCAGATATTCTCACTATTGGCTTTTTTCTTTTTATTGTGACCTCTTTTTAAATGTCACCTCCTCAGAGAGGCTTCTGATGCCTCTCATTTTTAAAGTCCTTTAATAGTTTACTTTCAGTGAGGCTCATCTCATTACATGAAATTAGACCTTTTTTTTTATTTTTCTGCTCTTGTATCTGCCTTGTTGGCCTGTGGATAATCACTAGAAGTGTAATATCTGGGCAGCTCAGAAATCCCACTGGGATGTAGAGTTGATTAAAAGTGGGTAAGGCTGACCAGCTGCCCTCAGACATTCACTATCATCTCCTTATTAACCCCAACCCTGCTTATTTTTAAGAGGCATTACCTGAACAAAAATTATCAAGTCGAGTCTTCAGTAGTAGTTCCGTGGCATTTGGATTTCTCTGTGCTAGAGCTCATCCCCTCCCCTTCCTCAAACACACAAGGAAAATATACTGAAGTATGGTAAATACATTGAAAAGGGAAGGGAAGGTATTAAACATATACATTAATACAAACAGTATTATGATTTAATCACATGTATATTTATCAATTACATATAAAACAGAGAAGTTATTTAAAAAAAATTTTTTTTGTCTTTTTGCCATTTCTTGGGCTGCTTCCGAGGCATATGGAGGTTCCCAGGCTAGGGGTCTAATTGGAGCTGTAGCCGCCAGTCTATACCATAGCCACAGCAATGCAGGATCTGAGCCACGTCTGCAACCTACACCACAGCTCACGGCAACGCCGGCTGCTTAACCCACTGAGCAAGGCCAGGGATTGATCCTAAAACCTCATGGTTCCTAGTTGGATTCATTAACCATTGAACCACGATGGGAACATCAGAGAAGTTATTTTTAAAAGAGAACCATGTAGTAGTAATAAATATAAAAAATATAGTAGGAAAATTACAGTGTACAATGGTTGGGAAAAAAGTAGGATGAACTCCCAGGTAGAACAAATTAGAGAGCTGGAATATCATGTTGAGAAGGTCTCCCTGATGCAGAAAGAAAGGAAAAAGAGAGTGAAAATAAAAAATAGACATGGAAGATATACATAGAATTTTGCCAAATCTAGAAATTAGACACCTCGGGAGAATGAAAGAATGGATAAAATGAAATATTTTTGAATCTGATGAAATTCTTGATTCCAAAAACAGACAGGGATAATCAAAGAAAATAAAATTTTGCCTACAAATGCAAATGAAAACATGTTAAATAAACAGCGATTTTATAATGTGCCACTGGAGCTCCTATAAAGAAATATTTAAACACATTATGACCAAACTTCATTATTCCAAAATGCAAGGATAGTTTAACAGCAGCAATTTTATTAACTTGCCCTAATAAAAACCAAAGGGGAAATATATATACAATGGATGCAGAAAGTCCTAAGATAAAATCAACATTAATTTATAATTATTTAAAAACATGGAAAATATGGAATAAAATGAAATTTCCCTAAGTTAGTAAAGATTATTTCACAAAAACCTGTTACAAATATTTTTAATATAGAAACATTAAGACTGGAAAAGGCACGATTGTCTCTTTCAGTACTGCTTTTGACATGATATTGGAGAGGAACTAAAAAGAAAAACAAACAAAAAAGATGTAAGAAATGATATAAATGGATGAAACTATTATTATTTTTAGATTTAAAAATACAGTGATGAGGAGTTCCCGTTGTGGATCAGTGGTTAACAAATCCAACTAGGAACCATGAGGCTGCAGGTTCAATCCCTGGCCTTGCTCAGTGGGTTAAGGATCTGGTGTTGCCGTGAGCTGTGGTTGCAGACATGGCTTGGATCCCGTGTTGCTGTGGCTCTGGCATAGGCCGGTGGCTACAGCTCTGATTGGACCCCTAGCCTGGGAACCTCCATATGCCGTGGGAGCAGCCCAAGAAATAACAAAAAGACAAAAAAAAAAACCAAAAAACAGTGATCAAACTGTTAGATATAACAAGAGCTCAGCAAAGTAACTGACTACAAGATAAACTTTAAAAACCAATAGAATTTGTCTGGACCAGAAATAAACTAGAAAATCAATTTTTAAAATATGTTACCTACAATAGCAAAGAAATATCAAATAATTAGCTCAATTAAAATTCACAGAATCTTTGATAAATTAAATTACTGACAAATTACATATATGCATACCTTATGATCTAGCAATCTCATTGCTAAGGAGTTTATCCTAAATATATTCTCACATACAATTAGCTTGTATAGCATGTTTATTGCAGCCTATTTTGTGTTGACAGGGAATTGAAGTCACAGTATCCTTCAAAGGGGTTTAAAGACCACCAAATAGAACACAAAGCAACATTAGAAGCAAGGAGTAAATGTACAGACAGCAACCTCGGCATATCTTAAAAGCATAATTCTAGGTTAAAAAAAAAAAGCAACAGATGCTATATTTATTGCAGTATCTTCTGCGTAAACTTAAGTTTCATGCACACAAAATAACAATGCATGATTTACAAGTGCAAGAACACATAAAAAGAGATCTGTGTGACAACCTGTTTTAATGGTTGTCCCTAGTTGTGTCTAGGGGTAGGGAAGGAGTGAGTGTGAGGAATGGGGCCAGAAATCAATAAACTAAAATGTAACTAAAGTAATAACAAGAAAGGAATTTGGCATGGAAAAGTAAAAGTGGAGTGTCATAAACTGAGAACTAGACTTTTGCACTTGACTCCAGAAAAAGATAACCTCATTCTCTGCTTTAAGTAGCTATACTCAGAGCTGCTGTTAACAGTGGTGGCAAAGGGGAAGTGAAATGGTTAAGGCTGGCCTGCACTGGTGACAGAGCCACAAGATAAATGAGCCGAGGAAGCAGCACCATTGGTTCTGTGCTCTGTCCATCGTTCTTGCAGCAGAGCAAACAGGAAGGTAGCACATTGATTTACAGTAAAAGGGCCTATCTTAGCAACCAGAAGGGTTGGAAACTTTATTTTTTTTCAATGAGAGCAAATCACTCTTTTAAGAAAGTCACTGAACATCTAAAGAGAGGCTTTGAAAAATAAGTTGATAAAATAGGTGGGTGCTTTATGTGTCTCCTCAAAGAGCATCATAATTTTCAGCTTTATGGTAGCCATTTTTCCTACCTTACCTGGTTCCACTGCAACCCAGGTGATTACAGACTTTATTGGGGACAATCCTGGAAGGGGGATTGTTAATGATAGCCTGTGTTACTAGTCTGAGTTTCCTGAAGGCATAATGAATAATACATAGCATCATTACTCTGCCCTAGAAAAAGAAAGGGGGAGGGGCCTGCTCATGGAGAGATGAAAGTAGGAACTTCAGACTGAATCTCAGAGATGACTGGCATTTAGGGAAATGAAGGATATTATTTCCTGCAAACGGCTCTTGTGTGCTGCCAAATGCCAATTTAGGATTCATAGAATACAATGACTGCTTTGCCACTTGAACTCCAAAATGAAATAACCTCTCTGTCCTGGGTTGTCTTCAACTGTTTTCAGCTAGCTTGTCTTGGCTGGCTTTCTGAATTTTGTTTTCTTCATAACATCTATCTGGAGGGAAAAATTATTTGCTTTTAGCTTCTTTAGCAGGAACCCAATTTTTAAGCTCAATGGGAAAAAGAAAGCATGATAGATTTTGGCAAGGTTTCCAAAGTTACTTCTTTGGACTCTGAAATGATATTATTAATCTCCTCATAAAAAGGCATTATATTTATTCTATTAAGGAAAAAATTGAATATTTTTCTGTTTATCTAAGAACCTCCTGGGAATTGAAAGCATAACTTCAAGGAATACAAAATGTGCCAGCAATGTAGTCTCCAGGGTATAGGTTCAACGTACTAGGGATAATAAAATGCAACTATTTGACTTTTATTATCTCCAACATTTTTATTGTTCAATTCAGCTCACGGTCATTGAGGAGCTGATGTATCTAGGTACTCTGTGTGATACAAAATATAAATATGTCCTGACTCCTACTGCTCAGGAACTTTAATATCAAAACTTGGAGAAGATATATACACTACTCATTGTAATGCAATATATAATATGAAAAATAACAGAAGAGAAATCTAGGGACAGTAACACGGACAGGATAGAAGAGAGGGGAATTAGCTTCTCAGAAGGGAATCTGGAAATATTCAATGGGAAGAGACATTTGAGCAAGGCAGGTAAGGATATATTGAATTACACTAGGCAGATATGGGCACTCAGACTCGTTCTGGGCAGAAATATCAGTGTGTACAGGGTAAGGAGTTATAGATTGCACATCCACGAATGGTTCATATTCTCCATCATTGATCTTATGGAACCATCCATCACTCAGGACATAATAGTGTAATGCCTGGTTGTGGAAGTCTTGGCTTTGATGCAAAGAAGACTGGATTTCCTAGTTGGGTAATCCTCAAGTTCCAGAACCTCCTTGAGCAGGATAGTGGCAGAATGTGACTGATACCCAGGGAAGATTGTGAAAGATGAATTTCAGGGCAGAGAATGGAGCCATGGTAATCAATTCAAAGAATTTCACAGAAGTTGAAAAGAAGAATAGTGAGTGGGAAGGAAGAAACATTTTCAAGAGGCATCACAGACATATCATTTTAACAGGGTTATGTTATGAGATGTGCTAACTAACTAACATGCTTTCTTCTCTTAAGTTTGTCTTTATCTGACTTTTTCCCTATTTAGCCAGAGGCAGATATTTGACTTAGGAATTATTAGGATTGTAAAAGTAAGAGTAATAGTAGGAGCGATAGAAAAATTAAATGGTGATGTTGAGCCCCTAACCATTAAAAGAGAATTTTAACAATAACCTCAAAGAGTACTTGCGAAAAAGAAAGCGAATGAAACCTGCAAAGGCTGCTCATGTTTTCAAGAGACTGTTGTGAACGCAAAGGAAACTACTTTAAATGGGAAGAGATGATACACTTTAAATTGTCACTTTTAAGCACTCTCAACAGCCCCCTTTCACCACTCTCAACACCTTCCCTCACCACCATCGCCAGAATAAAGTGTGAGCTCAAAAGTAATAGGAGAACTGTGTAGGATATAAAAAGTTACATGTTCACTGAATGTTATCAGTCCTCTGCATAATCAACAAACTTGATAGCTGATTAAAAGGGGTGAGAATAAAGAGTAATAAGTCAGAAGAATAAAAGTAGCAGAGAGCAATACTCCAGGGTGAGCCATAAACCAAGGAATGTGGGCACCTCTAGGAGCTGGAAAAGAGGAACATCATGTTAACATAAAGTGATGCCTATGGAGTTCCTGTCATGGTGCAGCGGAAACGAATCCCACTAGGAAGCTTGAGGTTGTGGGTTCAATCCCTGGCCTTGCTCAGTGGGTTAAGGAGCTGGCGTTGCCCTGAGCTGTGGTGTAGGTTGCAGATGCAGCTTGGATCCCGAGTTGCTGTGGCATTGGTATAGGCCGGTGGCTACAGCTCCGATTCGACCCCTAGCCTGGGAACCTCCATATGCTGTGGGAGCGGCCCAAGAAATGGTAAAAAGACCAAAAAAAAAAAAAAAGTAGCATCCAAACTTCTGAACCTAGGTTAGGGGGCGGGTAATGATCTTAGGAATCAAAGTAGGGAACAAGGTAGAGAAGAGGGTTAATAGGCTCTGTTTAAGGCTCTTGACCCTAAAGTCCCTACCTGCAGCAGCTAGAACTAGGAGTCTGGGTGGGGATCTCCACTGGAGAGTCATCCCGTCAAATGGACTGTTGAAGCTTGAAGTAAATAGAGTTCACTTCCTGTCTTAGCACAGGCTGCTTTAACAAAATACCCTAGACGGGATGGCTTAAACAGCAGACATTTATTTCTCACATTTTTGGAGTCTGGGAACTCCAAAGTCCAGGTGCCAGCAGATTGAGTTCCTGGTGTCAGCCCATTTCTTGGCTTGCAGATGGCTATCAACTAACTGTGTGTTCATAGAACCTCTCATTTATTTTAACATGTGTGGAGAGAGATCAATCTCTATGTCTTCCTTTTTTTTTTTTTTTTTTGTCTTTTTAGGGCCACACCAGCAGCATATGGAAATTCCCAGGCTAGGGGTTCAATCAGAGCTATTGCCACTGGCCTACACCACAGCCACAGCAATTTGAGATCTGAGCCACATCTTCGACCTACACCACAGCACATGGCAAAGCTGGATCCTTAATCCACTGAGCAAGGCTAGGGATCAACACCCCATCCTCATGGATACTAGTCAGGTTCATTAACCAATGAGCTACCCGGGAACTCCTCTTCCTTTTCTTTCTTTTATTTTTCCCTCTTCCTTTTCTTTTAAGTGCACTTATCCCATCATGGAGGGCCCCACCCTCATAACTTCATCTAAATGTAATTACCTCCCAATGGCCCCACCTCCAAACACCATCACTTTGGGAGTTAGTGTTTCAACATATGAACTGGGCAGCGGGGGGAGACACAAACATTCACCTCAGTCCACAAACTTCCCCTGGAATAAATTATAGATGGGAGAGGGAAAAAGAAAAAGAAAGAAGATATCCATTAAAAACAAAACTTTAGAGAGATAGGGGTGGGGGGTAGCCGATATCAGAAGCTGAGAAGGATTGAGTAGAATCGGGAAGGAGGAATGGAACCAGAGTGTGCAAGAGTGAGGTATGAAAGGGAGGAGTTTCTGTTGTAGCTCAGAGGAAACAAATCTGACTAGGAACCATGACGTTGTGGGTTCGATCCCTGGCCTTGCTCAGTGGGTTAAGGATCTGGCATTGCCATGAGCTGTGGTGTACGTCGCAGATGCAGCTTGGATCCTGAGTTGCTATGGCTGAGGCTGTGGCCGGCAGCTGTAGCTCTGATTCAACCCCTAGCCTGGGCACCTCCATATGCTTCGAGTGTGACCATAAGAAAAGCCAAAAAAAAAAAAAAAAGTATCAAAGGAAAAGAGAACATTGAGCAAGAGGAGGTAGATAACAGAACGAAATGCTTCAGAAAAGGTAGCTATGAAAAGGGACCAGAAATGGCCACAGGGTGTGGCTGCTCATACAGTGATATTATTTGATACAGTTTATACCTCAGCACTGCCAGACACTGTCTTAATTGTCCTTCTTTTAATTATAATGTTACACAGGCATCATAAAAACACTTTATCTAAATCAGCTTTGCCCTTTGGTTCCTTATCTGAAGGATAAAATATAATGAAAGTTTAGTCATTCAGCTAGCTTATGAACATTTTAGGAAATTAAATTAACGCTTTTAAGTCAGTGCTGCTCTAGTGACCAAAATAATGGTCTTGAGTCCTGTCCAAGTTAACAAAGCTTCCCAAATGCTTAATTAATGGGCAGATGGAATAGTGTTTGTAATAGGACATTTCCTTGTGCTCTAAGTTCCTCTCTGGCAATAAGCTTTCTGCAAAGGTATCAATTAGTGACCTGCAACCACTAAATGGATTTCTCATTCCAGCTTTCACCAAATGACCCTTAAATTCACAATTGCTATAATCAATCAGTAGGTTGTATACACAGTACTTAGGACTGTCTTCATAAGGTGTTTGGAAATAACTTGCTTGCTAGCATTATGAATTTGAATTCAGATTCTCCAATTAAGATTTCAAAAAGCATTCCTTTACTCTTGAAAAAAAACAAAAACAAAAACAAAACCAGGTCAGTGGTAGAAGACAATCCAACAAAAGGGCTGCAAAATAACCCTGTGCTTGTAACATCAAATAAAAAGCATTCTATTATTTTAGTTCTTAATATGCACATGAAAGAATTAAACATAAATGTTATATTATCAATCAAAGTAACAAGGAAACTATGGAGTTGGTATGTTGTCTTCAGTTTGTTATTGATTTAAATGACTGTGAACTTGTCAGTTTATAATGAGTAGCTTAAAATGAGATTCCTAAGAATTTCATAGGGTATCTATCTAAACATCTTATGGAATCTTGGTTTCTTTCAAAACAAAACAAAGCAAAAAGTCCTAAAAAATGGCTCCCGAATGCTTTGTTATTTTCTTTTAAATGAAGCCAATCCTGGGAGATAGCATGGCTGACGCGAAATGATAAATCCATTGGAGCATATCAGGAGTTGGGTTATTAGGCAGCAAATGGTCAAGCTTATTGTGTGCCTAATTGTAGCTTTTAAAGAATGATAAATAATACTAGTAATAGTAAAAATAAGAGGAGGCAAGATTGATTTAACTCTTACGTTGTGATAGTATTTTAAATGTTTGCCATGTATAATTTACTGAATCTTCACTTTAGCTTTCCACAGTAAACACTATAGTTCTCTCTTCTAGTAGATAACTATGCTTACCACTATTTTATAGGTTAGTAAAATAAAGCCCAAGAGGTTAAATAAGTTTCCCAACGTTTTAACATCTTGTTTGGTTTTTTTAAATATTATAGTTCCAATATTTCTCATCTCTTTGATGTAGCTTCTCTCTTAAAATTTTGAAAAAGTTATATGGGAGAACTGATTTCCATCCTCAGTTTTTCTGACATCTCTTCTTCCCCACCCTAAATGTGTAACCATACCTTCATTATTTTTTTCACTTACTTTGCATCTTTCTACCTTCACGTGCTGATCTCATTTAGATCCCAAACCAAAGCATGTTGAGTATCATAGCTTAAAACAAACATGTGGAAGTAAGACAGTATTCAAGAATTTGGAGGGATAGGTTCATTTGTGCCCTATTTTAGAAACAGACTTCCAGACAAAGAGAACAGACTTGTGGTTGCCAAGGGGGAGGGGAGGAGGAGGAGGATGAAGGGGTTGGTAGATGCAAACTATTACATTTAGAATGAATAAGCAATGAGGTCATACCATATAGCACAGTGAACTATATCCAGTCTCTTGGGATGGAACTTGATGGAGGATAATATGAGAAAAGAATGTATGTATGTATGAATGGGTCACTTTGCTATATATCAGAAATTGGTACAACATTGTTAATCAACTCTGCTTTAATAAAAAAATTTAAAAAACGTTTAAAATAGAATTTGGAATGAATCCTACCTTAGCTGTTGGTTAACTTTAGATACTTGTACTTAGCCCTTGATCTTTTTTTTTTTACCAAGTGAAGTGAAGGCAAAGGAGAAATTAGCTCTGAATTATTTTTTAAAATAGAAAACTCGGCATCAGCACTATTTCTTTTAAGAATTGTAAATTGATTTTGATAGTTCTTATATACAGTACAAATAAATCAGCATCTGTAAATTTTCAGGACATACGGCTTTGCTATTTTTTAACATTCTCCTTTTTAATGTTAACATTCTTGTTTGCCTTTTTCTCATAATCATACTTTTATGATTATGAGGATACCAATTCTACGTTTTATGCAGTAGCTGTAGAACTTAAATGAGATAATAGCTCTGAAGGCATATTGTGAACCACAGCACATCATGAAAAGGTAAGTTGATGATCACAACTTGGTTGAAATAATCCACTGTGGTGTCAATCCTCAGTTACAGGGACAGGTGAGGTGCTGTGAAACTATTGCTCTTGTGAGAAACAGAGGTAGAAATTATAAGTGGCTCCACAGCCCAGTGAACCATGATCTTGAAGTTTAATCATCACTCTTAGAAGCTACATTCTCCCCCTCCTTTCTCTCCCAACACCTTTTTCTTCCCCTGCTTCCTTCTCTGTTGGTAACTGATTGATTGTTAAGGCTCCAGTGACTTTAATTAGCTTCTCCCTCTGGCATATTCTCCAACTCTGAAATCTAGAGGAGCTGTTCAGCTATGTATTTATTTATGCAGCAAATTTTTTTCTCTCCCATAAAGGGTTAGGGGTCCTAAGAGGTTAAATTATTTGTAGGAGTGTATTTCATTATATATGCATGATATAGAGTTCAGTAAGGCACCACTGCACAGAGACTAGTGCCTGCATTAGACCAACCCAGTTACCCCTACCTTTTTTTTTTTTTTTTTGGCTTTTTAGGGCCAAACACGTGGCCTATGGAAGTTCTAGGCTAGGGGTCAAATCGGAGCTACAGCTGCCAGCCTACACCACAGCCACAGCTACAGCAATGCGGGATCCGAGCTGCCTCTGCGACCTACACCACAGCTCACTGGCAATGAAGATCCCCAGCCCACTGAGCGAGGCCAGGGATTGAACCTTTACCCTCATAGATGCTGATCGGATTCATTTCTGCTGTGCCACAGTGAGAACTCCCTTAATCCCTACCATTTTAATAAAGATGTGCCACCACTAAAGTGGGGCTTTTTAACCTGCTGCCTCAGTTGAAACTCTCAATAACTTCAAAGGAAATTTTACTTTCTCCATTAAAGAGCTGAGGAACTGAGACTCATTAAAACTAAGGTAATTTGCCCCAAATCATGCACCAGGTACTGTACAGGGACAAGATTCAAATGCAACTCTGGTTGACACCAAAACCATTGCATCACATTAGGGGAGTTTGTTTAGTTGTATGTTTTGAACTCATTCACTATATTAAAACCCTGAGATGCTGATGAGCATAAAGCAACATAATAATTCCCTTAATGCTGCATAGAGGATCATTTGGTGTAACTCTCTATATAAGCTACTCAGGTGTGTGATAATTTCCAGTTTTCTCTTCTTTCCTTCCTCAGATTTCATTTTAGGTTGTCATTCCTCTGGCACAATCTATTGAATGTCCCTATTTCCTCCCAGTTCACCCTGTGTGAGGACACCCTTCCAAGACACCCTTCCTGTCCACCTCCTCCCCCTCTCCTGCACCTCACCCAGGGCTATTCAGGATAAACCAAGGAGCCTACACAGAGCAAGTGTTTGTTCAAGGCTCTTTAGCGCTGATGAACTCATCCTACCTATAACAGTGCTCTCCATGCCTTCCTAGAACGTCCTCGGCTCTTTTTTCTCTTAATTAGACTCACCCTGGTATCTCCAGACTTTGAAAGTTCTCCTTTCTTAGAAACCCTTCACTGTTTCTGGAATCTTTTCTCTCCATCTTTTCCCCTCAGTCACACAATTTCTTGAGCATTTTCTATTCTAGAACAATCCTGTTGATAGTTCAGCGATCTACACCAACATTTTATGTCCTTTTCTCTCTCTCATTTCCCCTTTTAACTGTGAACTTTTCACCTAGCAGAAGCTACTATTTCAACTTCCCAGAATTTCCAAAATATATATTTGCCATTAGCGGGTGTCTCCATATTGATGGAAACAGAGCAACTTACAACATAAAATCATGTCTTTTCTTCCTAATACAAGTAACACTCAAGTTAACAAGACTTGTAGGTACATTAGGATTTTTCCAAATCTCATAAAAGCAATGGGGAAAATATATGCAGTCACAGGGTCCATTTCTCTTAAAATTTGGCACATGTTCTATTTGAATAGAGTATCCAACTTGAACACCAGAAGAGCATAATATTTGAATAAGTATCCAACTTGAATACCAGAAGAGCATAAAATTACATAAATTCTTTTGTAATTTGTCACTTTAAAAATTGTAAAAGAAGGTAAAATTTTTCAATATCTACATTCTTTCCTTTGTCACCATGTTGATAGCATTAAAGATACTCAGTAAAATTTGACATGATTTTCCAGATGTTATAATAAAATCGAGGGTGCTAGTTCCCCTTACCCCATTTTGTCCTATTAAAGCAAACTAAGTCTGTTTTCCCATTTTGTAATTGGTAACTTAGCTAAAAGGTGGAGTCAAGTTATAGAAGGTCTGAGACATGATCAGCCACTTCTAAAAGCAACTCATGGGAGGAGTTCTCCTGGGTCACCGAGGGTTAAGAATCAGGCATTGTCATTGCAGCAGCCTGGGTTGCTGCTCTGGCACAGGTTCAATCCTTGTGACCTGGGAACTTTCACGTGCCATAGGCATGGCCAAAAAAAAAAAAAAAAAAGTAACCCATGTGAAGTTATAAATAGGATATAAATTGCTGACAGTGTGAATTACTTCATCTACACTTGAACTGGTGATTTGGTCATTTACCAAGAACAAAACTGGCTGCCAAAAAGACACCTCCAGCCATGAGCTTTGAAGTAGGGAATGCTGAGTCAAGTTCACAGCCTGAACACACTTTCCTTTATCTGACAGAGTCTGGTATCATTATAATTAACACAGAAATTTGTATCCTGAAGTGAGATGCTTCCATTGCAAAAATCCAAAATACAGGGCATTAGCTTAGTGCTCAGATATTGGCAGGAAACTGATGTTGGCAGAGTTTTAAAAAATGGAGACTCATTTTATGCAGGGGCAGAGCATTTGGTAAAGATGATTCTGCTTCCAGAATGGGCAAACCATATTGACCCCCTTCCACAGATAGCAATGGAAAAAAAAAATCACTGAATGCACCAGAGAGTGAACAAAAGCAGGTAGATTCTGGAACGGAGTCAATATCTGAAAGAAGATAATGACCTCAAGAAGAATTCTCCATTCTTACAACATTTAGCCTAAGAATAGGCTTCAGTGGGTGATGGGTTGAGTCTAAAACCCTCACAGAACACCCACAGTCCTTCCAGGACGAAGAACCTGTGGATAGATCTTGGGTACCACAACTGCTGCTAAATGAGGAAGAATCCTGGAAAGAAGAGATTCTTTGAGATCACACCTCAAATTCCCTATATAAACCCCAGTCTCTGGCTGACCTCTGAACCATATGTATGTGGGGAAGACACCAAGCAGCAAAACCAGTGATTAAAGAACTAAAATCTTATTTTAACTCCTATCCAAGAGATGGAGTTTTCAGCTTGAGTCCAACAAAACTACAAATACAAAAAAACATCTTGAGATTTGGCAATGCAATATGATAACATCCAGAGTCTCCATGCAAACCGTTCAAAATATCCAGGATACAACCCCCAAACATTTTAGATACAAAGAAACAAGGAAATATGACCCATTCTTAAGAGAAAAGACAATCAATAAGAGACTTGCCTCTGAGATGACCCACATGTTGGATTTAGTGAAGAAGAATTTAAAAACAGCTGTTACAGCTAAGTTCACAGATATGAGTTAAGAATGCTTGTAATAAGTAAAGGTATAGAAAGTCTCGGTATATAAATTTTATTAAAAAGAACCTATGGAAATTCTGGAACAGAAAGAGGGTATCTGAAACAAAATGCACGAGATGGGTTTAGCAGCAGAATGGAGATGTCAGAGTAGTTTGTGACCTTGAAGATACATCAGTACAAATTATTTGATCGGAAAAAACAGAGAGGATAGAAAGAAAATGAAACCGGGCCCGGGAACCTGCAGAAAAATACAAAGAAGTAAAACATATGTGTAATGAGAGTCCGAGGAAGAGATTAAAAAATAGAGCAGAATAAATTGTTTGAAGAAATAATGGCTAAAATTTTCCCAAATTTTGTAAAAGACAAAATTTTATAGATGCAAGAGGTTTGAGGAAGCCCAAATGCACACTGTGTAACCACACTTAGGCCTGCATCGTCAAACTGCTGGCCAGAGAGAACTTCTTGAAAATCGCCAAGGAAAAATGACACATTATGTACAGGAGAAGAACAATTCCAGTGACCTCAGGTTTTTCACCAGAAGCCATGGAGACAGGAAAACAGTACAACAACATCTTTAAAATGCTGAAAAAGGGGAGTTCCCGTCGTGGCGCAGTGGTTAACGAATCCGACTAGGAACCACAAGGTTGCGGGTTCGGTCCCTGCCCGTGCTCAGTGGGTTAACGATCCGGCGTTGCCGTGAGCTGTGGTGTAGGTTGCAGACGCGGCTCGGATCCCGCGTTGCTGTGGCTCTGGCGTAGGCCGGTGGCTACAGCTCCGATTGGACCCCTAGCCTGGGAACCTCCATATGCCGCGGGAGCGGCCCAAGAAATAGCAAAAAGACAAAAAAAAAAGTGCTGAAAAAGCATGGGGGTAGAGGAGGGATGGTAAACCTGTCTACCTAGAGTCCAGCGAATCCTTCAAGAATGAAGGCAAAATAAAGACCTTCTCAGATAAAAGTAAACTAAGAAAAAACATCCAATAAAATTGTCAGCAATGCTGAAAGGGAAGGCAGATCACATGCTTACTCTGCCTAAGACCTAGAAGTGGTGAGTGTTTGGACAACACTGTATACCTGCTCTGGTTTTATTCTTCCAGCAAAGTATCACAGGGAGGTAGAAACCCAAGAGAGGGTTGGCTGGTTTCCAAGCAAGAATGAGAAAGGGTAGAGAGAAACCGGACATTTGAGACCTTTAGAGGTTAGAGCATCAACATGGAATCTGAGAGAGTGAGAAATAAAGTTCTATTTTGTGAAGGCACTGGGATTTTGAGATTTTTCTATAATAGTAGTACGAGTCCTCATAATTAATACAGCAGTAGTAAATTTCTTTCAATGTGTGTACATCTGTGCATGTGGATAAATTAGAGTTTACAAATCCTTCATTGCTTATGGAACCTAATTCCTTGACACTCTTTTATGTTCATTTAGTATTTGTATGAATTGGGATGTTCTATAAACTTTTAATAATTGTCTTTTCAGGTTAATGTTCCTATACTGCTTTTCAAATCACCACTATATATAGAGAGATGCAGTCTAATATATGCCGTTGATACAAACATAGTAAATGAAAAGGAAACCGAAAATTAGAAAAAATAAGCATCTTAAGATGGGCTTTTTATTTCACCATTATCTATAGGGTGAAGCGTGTTTTCTTAGAATTGCCTAATGAAATTTAGATTAAAAATGGAGTCCCAGTTTTCTAAAATAGTCATAAAGGGTTGTGTTAAAAGCAAAGGAACAGATTGGCTTGTTGCTGCAATTTCATCCTTCAAATAAGTGTATTATTCAAAAATAATTCATTCTTTAAAAATAAGTTATCTATCTTTAAACTACAGAGAGCAATCATTTTTATTCCTGTATATTCTTTTCTCTACTAAATAATCCAAAGCCTTGAACCTTTGTAAGAAATATAACTCTTCATTTTTAGAGTCTATAAAGAGTTTTCTCCAAGTAGAAGATTAGTTGATCCTCACTGTTCTATGAAGCACATAAACCAGAAAATTTTCATAAACTGTTTTATAATAGACGAGAAATATGTCCTCATCACTAGAGCCCTAACGTCTAATTAATCAAATATCAGTAGCTGAATGAAAGGTCTGAATGCATGATAGACAGACATGGAATCGTATTATTTTTCTCTAATGGCCATTCCCCTTCCAGCACCACACAGCTATAATAGCTCTCCAATCAGGTCTCATATTAAGAACTAATCTAGTACAAAACCTCACTTTCATCGTCTCTGATCTCCCCAACTCAAGCTTTGCCCAGGTTAAAGGAAGTTTCTTGGGAGAGGAGGATAAAGATACTGCTCTTACGGTCCGAGCTCCATGGTAGCAGTGAGAAAAACTCTGAGGAGAAAACAAAGTCTTTCCTTAAACAGAAATGCAATCTGTTGGGTGCTCTTGTTTTGAATGTTCATTCAGAGCCTATCAGTGGCAGAAATGAAATACTCTCGAAATTTTGTACAATTTTTCAGTTTCCTAACATGGGGGATGCAACTGTGCCATGAAACTCTCCATGCATCACTTTAGACTACATGTTTCCCAGTAGTCCTGGACACCTGTAAACCCCCTGGAATGGAAAACAGTGTAGCAAGACTTTCAGGTTGTGGAGGTAGGAGAGAGAACCCCTTGACCAAATTGCAAGTAGCTTCAACAAATGAGGATTTTCCTGGTGGAGCCCAGCTACTGCTAAATAGTGAAACAAAATTTCTATTGGCAGAAAGATATTTTGGTTTGTTGTAAACCATTTTTTGAACTTTTATCAAAATTTTATGCCAAAGTGTTAAACTAGGAAAATGCAATATTTAAAAGTATTTCCTGCAATGACCAATTCAGTCAGATATAGGAATTTATAGAAACTTTATATATAGAAAATTTATGTCATTATCAAACATTAAAGAAAGTTTTATCTGATACAACTTACAAGGAATACATTTTGTTATGTATTATAATTATGCCGTAATTGCAAAAAAAAAGAAACAAAAAGAAAATCTGTGTATAATTAAAATATACTGATAGGGTCATAATGAATTGCATATTTTACATTAAGAAACTTCCAATTTTCAGTCAATAACTGATAATATCTACTATTTATAGAATACATTTAAGGACCAGATACGTAATTTCTTTTTTTTTTTAATTTTACTCTATTAATTTGTATTAAAATTATGTGAGGAAAGCATTATGGCTTGTATTTTCTACTGAGGTAATTAAGATTGTAAGGAACTTTTGGTCACATATTCTAATAAGCAATTTTGTTGGAGTACATTTGACTTACAATGTTGTGTTCATTTCAGATGTACAGCAAAGTGAATCAGTTAGACATACATATATCCATTCATTTTCAGGTTCTTTTCCAATATAGATTACTACGCAATACTGATTGGATTTCCCTGTGCTATACAGTAGGTTCGTGTTACTTATCTATTTTATATATAGTAGAGTGTATTTATTAATACTGACCTCTCAATTTATCCCTCCCCTCAACATTTCCCCTTTGGTAACCATAAATTTGGTTTGTTTTCTGACCAAAAAAAAAAAAAAATTACATTCAATTACCACTATTCTATCTTATTTTCAGGAGAGTTGATTAGTCCAGCTTATTCTGAAATGCATTTTAGCTCTTTTCACATAAATTCAATAAATATATTTATTGGGAGTTGCCATAATGGCTCAGTGGTAACGAACCTGACTAGTACCCATGAGGATGTGTGTTCAATCCTTGGCCTCGCTCAGTGGGTTAAGGATCCCACATTGCTGCAAGTTGTGGTGTAGGTCACAGATGCAGCTCAGATCTGAAGTTGCTGTGGCTATGGTGTAGGCTGGCAGCTGCAGCTCTGACCCGACCCCTATCCTAGGAACTTCCATGTGCTGCAATTGTGGCCCTAAAAAGATAAAAGGAAGGAAGGAAGGAAGGAAGGAAGGAAGGAAGGAAGGAAGGAAGGAAGGAAGGAAGGAAGGGGAAAGAAAAAAGAAAGGAAGGAAGGAAGAAAGATATTTATTGAAAATATTTTGTTCAACATATATCTAAAACATATAAATAGCTCATACAACTAAATATCAAAAACCAAAAATCCAATTAAAAAATTGGAACAAGATCTAAATATTTAGACATCTTTTCAGAGAAGACATGCAGATCGCCAGCAGGCATAAAAAAATTGCTCAACATCACTCATCATCAGAAAAATGCAAATCAAAACCATAATATCACTTCACACCAATCGGAATGACTATCACCAAAAATACAACAAATAACAAATGTTGGTGAGGATGCAGTGAAAAGGAAACCCAAGTCCACTGTTGGTAGAAATAAATTGATGCAGCCACTATAGGAAGCATTGTGGGGGTTCCTCAAAAACTAAAAATGGATCTACCATATATCCAGCAATTTCACTCCTGGGTGTATGTACCCGAAAAAAAATGAAAACACTAATTGGAAAAGATACATGCACCTCCCAATGTTTGTTGCAGCATTATTTACAGTAGCCAAGATAAAGAAGCCACCTAAGTGTCCGTAAAGAGATTAATGTATAAAGTGTGGTCACACACACACACACACACACAGGCTCAAACAGTGGAACATTAGCCATGAAAAGAACAAAATTCTGCCATTTGCAACAGCATGAATGGGTGTGGAGGATATTATCCTTAGTGAAGTAATTCAAAGAAAGACAAATACACTTATATATGGAATCTAAAAAATAAAACAAATTAATGTATATAAGAGAGAGATTCACAGATATGGAGAACAAACTAGTGGTTACCAGTGGGGAGAGGGAGAGAGGAGGGACAAAATAGAGAATGGGATTAAGAGATACAAGCTGCTGTGTATCAAATAGATAAACAACATGGATATATTGTACAACACAGAGAAATACAGCCATTATTTTGTAATAACTTTGAGGAATATAATCTATAAAAATACTGTGTTGTTCACTTGAAACTAATATTGTAGATGAACTATACTTCAATTAAAACAAATATTATGCTCTGGTAGGCATTAGGCAAATGAAGAAATTCTGAGTAGATTAAGTTGCATGTGAAATGCTTTACCACTATGAGGAAATCTCAGCAGCCCATCTAAGTCTGTACCTCATTCCTCTACCAAGAGGCAACCCCATCAGCAACCTGGAAACATGGACAGGGCAATGGACTCATAGCCTGGAATTCATAGTCTCGTTGTTATTTACTATGTGCCTGACTAGATTCACACCTCAACACAAACTATATCATTTGTAAAATGGTGTTATGAACTCCTACCTTATTTAAATGTACAAATATATCTATAAATCACCTAGCACAGTGTCTGATATACTACATGCAGCCCCTCGGTTGTTAGAATATTGTTATTATTATGAATTATTATTATAGTAAGCATGTAATGGTAAGCTTTTGCTGCATACTAAAACATGCTCAAACTTCGTTGCAGTGTTTTTTTGTTTGCTCGCTTTTTGGGGCTGCACTCACGGCATATGGATGTTCCCAGGCTAGGGATCTAACTGGAGCTATAGCTGCCTGCTTACTCCACAGCCACAGCAATGCCAGATCCGAGCCGCATCTGCGACCTACACCACAGCTCACGGCACACTGAATTCTTAGCTCACTGAGCAAGGCCAGGGATCGAACCCACAACCTCATGGTTCCTAGTCAGGTTAGATTCCACTGCACCATGACAGGAACTCTGCAATTTGTTTTTTTAATATTCTCTGGATCAGCATGGCAGTTCTTTGAGACCAGCTCATTTGGGATTAATTCGTCCAAGACAGCTTCAGTCACACGTCTGGCAGTTAGCACCTTACTGGTTTGGGAGGACCTCAGCTTGGAAAGCTCATTTCTGATTCATAAAGCATCTCATCCTCTAGCTGGCTAGTCTATGCTTCTTTATATGGGAGTCTCAGGGTTTCAAACAGGAAGATGGGATTGAACCTGCAAATGCTACCACTTTCCAAGTCTCTGCTCACGTCACATTTGCTAGTGTATGATTGGCCCAAACAAATCACCAGAGAGATCACAATGGGTCTAGAGGCAGTGTGGGACAGTCCTACCTAAAACATGGATAAAGGGTATGAAATAACTGGTAAATATTTCCCTAGCCTACCAAAATACCTAATTCTAAACTTTCTTCGCAGCTCCATGGCACAAAACCAATTTGTAAGACTTATTCATAATTAAACAGTTGTTTTGTTTAATCCTTTTCATTTGGCATGGATAAGTCTTATTCTCTCAGCCCTAATTCTGTTTTCCATCAAATAATGTTATCCTAGGGTAGTAATTCTTGTGCGTGTCCTATATACCCATAAATAAGTTATTTTGAAAATGAAGACAATGCGGTAATGATTGTTCTATCTGGATATAGGAACAGCTAAATATATAATATCTGCCTTTAAACCCATATCACATTAATAAGACTTAAAGCATTTTTCTATTATCTGTTGCTTGTGACGATGCTATGGGCCTTGTTGCTATTTGAAGAATGGTGCTTTGGTGCAGTAGACCGCAATTTTGCTCAAACTGAGTCACCCTGTCCTTGACTGCCACATACTAGTAATTTTCTCAGATATGGTTGTTTCTCAACTCTCTACTGTGCTGTTACTCTGGTTCAGGCTGTGATTCAGTGAATCCTTCAAGTAATGCATCCTTGGGCACTCATGCTCAACCAACGTCCTATAGCTTAATCTAAGCTACTTTTCAATGTACTTTATTCTTCCATCACTCATAATCCTAACATGTTTGAGCTCAGCTAGGGTGAATTTCCAATACTCGAGAATCTGGCTGCTAAAAGCTTTGCTTACCAAATGTGATCAAGAACAATTTGTGAGAGATAAGAATAGAATTTGCCCAAATAACTAAACTGGACATTTTTAAGTGTCCTTGTCACATAAATAGAAGTAGACATTTCCACAACACGTAGCTGTAAAATTATAAAGCACCAAGTTTCAGACAAAATCAACTGTCCCTGTCTCCTCAGGGATGCAGTGACATATGAATTTTCAACAATTTAAAAAATAAGATTACCAGGTCTTTGGGCATGATGTAGTTTCCCACAGCTCAACTAGCAAACATGGTCCTAAATAAAAAACTGGCTTCTTTCTGGAAGATTGCTGCATTATTTATAGTCTCCAAAACAGGAATGATTTTCTTTTCAGTACTGGTTTATTTTAAATTTTGAAGCACTTTACTCTGAGCATGACCCAAGTTTCCTCTGTTTGTGAGTTGATTTAACTCCTGGTGAGATCATTGCCTGGTCTGGAAATCCCTAGGATGCTTTGACTAAAAGAGGTCAATCAAAAGAACTGGTTACAATAACAATAGAAGGGGAGATAGATAAACTCAAGACCATAATCCATTGGGAGAACTCTCAAGACAAGCTGAAGGTTCTCACTTTAGTCACAGAAGGTGAATTTCCTCTACCTCACCCCTTGTGGTCTTCACTGCTGCACCTAGGCTATCATTGAATGAAGATGCTTGACTTGACATTCAATGTGGAGTGGTTGTGAACTTTCATTATATGTGCTGTTTCCACCAGAAAAGTAGATATGGAGCACTCTTCTTAAAAACATTTTAATTCCTTTGAGGGATTCCTAGAAGATGGTTCGCTATGCTTTCAGGTTTTAAAACAGCCCATTCTGGTCTTAATCCCTTCACCTTGGTACCACACCACTAGCCTTTTCAAAATACTCAATGTCATTTATTCTAAGAGAGCCTTTAGATAATCCAAGCTCATAGGACTCTTCTGGCTGAGGATGGCTGTTTCTAACTTTGTAATATTATGATGATTGGCTTCTCAAAACTTGAACCTTACTGTACAATTAGAGGCCAACCTTGTGCCCTACTTTTCTGAGCCATTCATCTCTGAAACAATCTTATAGATTAAAGTGTCTTTTGTTCCTTCAGTAAATGTCTTCCATTGGATGAGTTTTAAATGAATGCCTTACTTTGTAGCAAAGGCACATTTGGGATTCCACTGGACCCCATCTCTAGATTCTGCTCTGACCTCGCTCCTATGTACGTCATTCTTTTTCATATCCTCTCACAACTTTTTTTCCATTGTCTCATGTTTCTCTTTTCTCCCCAGTTTTCTCTGTAATTTCCTATTCCTCATCTACCTCTACTAATTATAGGTTCTTCTCCCTTCAGTCCTCCTGTCAGTGACACAATACTGTTCTCTTCTGTACAATAGGTGAGATTTCAATACAGCGTGTTCTCACTTTCTCTTTTTGAGTCTGGGTATGTGAGTCTTTGTGTATGGGTGCATGTCATAGTCCATTCGGGCTACTATAACAAAACACCATAGACCAAGGTAGCTTAAACATTCATTTTTCAGCCTAGGAAGTTTAAGATCAAGGCACCACCAGAGTAGGTATCTGGTGAGGGTTTGCTTCCTTGTTCCTTCCTTCTTCCAGTTCAAGAACAACTGTCTTCTCACCATGTCCTTACATGGCAGAAGGGTCAAGGGAGTTCTCTAAGGTCTATTTCATTTCATCTTATTTTATTTTACTTTATTTTACTTTAATTTAATTTAGTTTAATTTACTTTTTTTGGCCATGCTTGCAACATGCAGACGTTCCCAAGGTAGGGATGGAACAAGAGCCACAGCAGTGACCCAAGCCACAGCAGTGACAACACCAAGTCCTCAACTGCCAGGCAATCAGGGAACTCCTCGAGGTCTCTTTTATAAAGGCAGTAATCCAATTCTTGAGAACTCTGCCCTCATGACCTGATCACTTCCTAACACCATTATATTGAATTAACATACAAATTTGGAGGGACACAGATATTCACCTGATAGCAGTGCAGGTGTGGCTGTGTGGTGGGAATGGGTGTGGTGGGAAGTGGAGGTAGTGATGGTGGTAGTCATTGAGGCAGAAGGCTATGAAGGAATTTCATAAATGAGATTATTTATTCTTGCCTTAAAGAATCCATCAAACATGTTAGCAGATACTAATGAAGAAGGATTCCTTTCAGTTTTAACTCAGTATCTTTAAACATTTAGTGAAATATGTATTTTCCCTTCCAAGACTCTTAGATATAGAATGTTTTGGACTATATAAAATACATAATTTATTCAAGTAATGATTACTTAATGTTTTCTCTAAGGTAAATTTCATATTATCTTGCTCTCATTTGCTATTTTCTCTTCATTTTGGCAACAACATTCCCTACCTGATCTGTCATGTACATTTTCAATGAGGCTCCCTGAGGTCATTACAGTGATGAATAAAGGAATCTGTACATTTGTACTACACAGTCCTTGCTGAATTAATCAGAGCCATGCCAGTGAGGCTAAATCAAGCCTATCACTTCTAAAAGGCTTGGATTTTTGGACATTCATGCTAATAACCATGTTGTTGTTGACAAGACAATAAAATATCCAGAATAACATTGGTCATAATTACTGAAGGAAGAAGACTAATATGGACCCATACTCACCATGTGTAGTATTAATTTTTCAAAGGGTAAATTTTTTATGGGAAAAAAAATGAATGGAAAAAATCTTTTCACTTCCATTAGAAATGAAACATAGCTGTACTTTGATTTTTCATTTCATTCAAACTAGACTTGGTGGAACTCAGCAGGGTAGTGCTGGGGACATTCTCCAGTTTCCTGGTCTTGTTCTTCAGAAGCATATTAAGCTTTTAAAACATCAATCAGAAGACAAAGCATTGATTTTTTGAGGTACAAACAGAAGGTATTACTTTTTCTCCTTTTTATTTTTTCTCTCTCCTCTCTACTACCTGCTGTTCGGTTTCTTCTCTCCTTCCGCTGTCAAACTCCGCAATCACCACATACACTCTGATACTGATACTCACTCCTCTCATTCCAAGATTCAATACTGAGGTCCAGGTATGGTTATTCAGTCCTTCATTCATTTATTCAGTCACTTGTTCATCAAATATCTGGATATATGGTGGACAGGATGGTAGGATCCAATTAGTATATATGTTCTTTGTAGAATTTTATGAAGTAAAAGTACAACTACTTTATGATATGGTAAATCTATAGCAGACATCAAGACATCACTAAAAAAACAATTTCCCACCATGAGAGCTTGCCAAAGATGACAACTATGAAAGGTAGAATTTAGGAGAAATTAAGTGGGGTTTGAGAAATCAGTGAGAGTACTGTTCGTTGAGATCAGGTGTCCTTCTCTTGAAACTGATGTATAAGTTTGCTTCAAAGAAATTCATTGGAGACCACAACTTCCAGTTTTATTTCAGCTCCTGGTGGGCTTTTCTTTTTTTTTTAATTTTTCAAGAGGTTGGCTGAGCTGGAAGAGAAAGAATAAGCTTGGCTGTCAGATGTCTGAGTAGCCAATTAAAACAAGTCAAAAATGAAAGAGGTATATGTATCCATTTGTTTTCAGATTTCTTTTCCCTTTTAGATTGTTATAAAATATTCAGTATAGTTCCTGCTGATATCCAGTATGTCCCTAATATTTATCTATTTTATTTATAGCAGTACATATCTGTTAATCTTAACCTGCTAATTTATCCTCCCCTTTGGTAACCATAAATTTGTTTTCTATACCTATGGGTCTATTTCTGTTTTATAAATAAGTATAATTAAGTTTGTATCTTTTTGTTTGTTTTGCATTCCACATATAAGCAATATCATGTGATATTTGACTTTCTCTATCTGGCATACTTTATGTGTTAATTTCTATCCAGGTCCATCCATGATGTCGCAAATGGCATATAACTGAATCACTGTGCTATACACCTGAAACTAACAAAACAGTATGAATCAACTACATTTCAATAAAAATACATACATACATATGTATACATACACACACACACACACACACACACACACATTAAAGAAAGAGGTAAGCCCATAACTGCTTATTGCAGATAGTATAAGCAGGCGTTTAATCCTAGAGGAAGCACTGTTCCATTTTCCCCTGTGGAATGGCACCTTGGACCAAGGCCAGGTGAACCAGCATATAGGTGGAGGTTGTCTCCATAAACAAGGTTCTGGAAGTTTTATGCACACCTCTGCATGCTTCAGATCCTAAACAGAATACCAATGGCTTTAAGAATGGAAATATGGGATAGAACACTTACAAGCCCCAAGAATGGTGGCTATACATGTAGCAAGTCCAAATAGCAGTGAAAAGACTTTGAAAATTAAACTGAGCCATTCTTGTGAACCTGGGATGAATCCCACCTGGTCATAGTCTACAGTCTTTTTGATATGTTGTTGGATTCGGTTGGCTAAAATTTTATTGACAATTTTTGCGTCTATATTCATCAAAGATACTGGCCTAGAGTTTTCTTTTTTTGGTAGTATCATTGTCTGGTTTTGGAATTAGGGTGATGGTGGCATCATAGAATGTCTTTGGGAGTGTTCCTTCTTCTTCAACCTTTTGAAAAAGTTTAAGGAGGATGGGTATAAGTTCCTCTTTGTATATTTGGTAGAATTCACCTGTGAAGCCATCTGGTCCTGGATTTTTATTTGTAGAGAGTGTTTTCATTTCTAGTGATTGGTCTGTTTAGTTGACCTATTTCTTCTTGATTCAGTTTTGGCAGACTGTACATCTCTGGAAAGTTGTCCATTTCTTCTAGGTTATCAAATTTGTTGGCACTTAATTGTTCATAGTATTCTTGTATGGTTTTTTGTATTTCTGCAATATCCGTTGAGATTTCTCCTTTTCCATTTCTGATTTTGTCAACTTGGGTTTTTTTTTCTCTCCTCATCTTAGTGAGTCTAGCCAGAGGCTTGTACATTTTGTTTACCTTTTCAAAGAACAAGCTCTTGGTTTAATTGATTTTTTCTATTGTTTTAGAATCTCTATTGATTTCCTCTTTGATCTTTATGATTTCCTTCCTTCTGCTGACTTTAGGGTTTTTTTGTTCTTCTTTTTCTAATTCATTTAGGTGGTGAGTTAGGTTGTCAATTTGAGATTTTTCCTCTTTTTTGAGGAAGGCCGGTATTGCTATGAACTTCCCTCTGAGGACTGCATTTGTGACATCCCATAGGTTTTGAGTGGTTGTCTTCATTATCATTTGTCTCGAGATATTTTTTAATTTCCTTCTTGATTTCCCCTTTGATCCGTTGGTTTTTTAGTAGCATGTGGTTTAGTCTCCATTTAGTAGGTTTCTTCTCATTTCGTTTCCTGCGGTTGATTTCTAGTTTCATGCCACTGTGGTCAGAGAAGATACTTGAAATAATTTCCATACTCTTAAATTTGTTGAGGTTAGCTTTGTGCCCCAATATGTGATCAATTCTTGAGAATGTTCCATGTGCACTTGAGAAGAAGGTGTATTCTGATTTTTTTGGATGTAATGCCCTGAAAATGTTGATTAAATTTAACTTTTCTATTGTGTCCTTTAGGATCTCTGTTGCTTTATTGATTTTCTGTCTAGAGGATCTGTCCATTGATGTGAGTGGGGTGTTAAAGTCACCTACAATGATTGTATTCCCATCAATTTCTGCTTTTATGTCTGTTAGTATTTGTTGAGGTATCTGGGTGCTCCTATATTAGGGGCATATATTGACGATTGTAATATCCTCTTCTTGAATGGATCCTTTAACCATTAAATAGTGTCCTTCTTTGTCTCTCTTTATGGCCTTCATTTTACAGTCTATTTTGTCTGATATGAGTATTGCAGTTCCTGCTTTCCTCTCGTGTCCATTGGCGTGAAATATATTTTTCCATCCCCCCACTTGCCACTTGCAATCTTTATGTGTCCTTTAGCCTAAGGTGAGTTTCTTGTAGGTGGCACATTGAAGGTTTTTAATTTTTTATCCAACCTGCCACTCTGTCTTTTGATTGAAACATTCAGTCCATTGACATTGAAAGTGATTAGTGATTGATACGCAAATCAATCAATGTCATACACCACATTAAGAAAAGAAAAGTCAAAAACCACATGATACATCTCAATAGATGCAGAAAAAGCATTTGACAAAGTCCAACATCCCTTCATGATCAAAACTCTCACCAAAGTGGGTATAGAGGGAACATTCCTTAACATAATCAAAGCCATTTATTACAAACCCACAGCAAATATAATACTCAGCAGAGAAAAGCTGAAAGCCTTCCCACTAAAATCTGGAACAAGACAGGGATGCCCACTCTCACCACTGTTATTCAACCTAGTATTGGAAGTCCTAACCACAGCAATCAGACAAAGGAAATAAAAGGCATCCAAATAGGAAGAGAAGAGGTAAAACTGCCACTGTATGCAGATGACATGATACTATATATACAAAACCCTAAGGATTCAAACAAAAAAATACTTGAACAGATCGACAAATTCAGAAAAGTAGCAGGATATAAGATTAACATTCAGAAATCAGTCGCATTTCTGTATACTAACAATGAAATTTTAGAAAAGGAATACAAAAATACAATAGATTTGAAAATCGCACCCCAAAAGATCAAATACCTGGGAATACACCTGACCAAGGAGGTAAAGGACTTATATACTGAGAACTATAAAACATTAATCAAGGAAATTAAAGATGCAAAGAAATGGAAATATATTTCATGCTCCTGGGTCAGAAAAATTAATATTGTAAAAATGGCCATACTACCCAAAGCAATCTACAGATTCAATGCAATCCCTATCAAATTACCCATGACATTTTTTCAAAGAACTAGAGCAAACACTCCAAAAATTTATATGGAGTTGCAAAAGACCCATAATTGCCAAAGTAATCCTGAGAAACAAAAACCAAGCAGGAGGCATAACTCTCCCAGACCTTCAACAATATTACAAAGCCACAGTCATCAAGACAGTGTGGTACTGGTATCAAAACAGACAGACAGACCAATGGAACAGAATAGAGAACCCGGAAATAAACCCAGACACCTTTGGTCAATTAATCTTTGACAAAGGAGGCAAGAACATAAAATGGGAAAAAAGTCTTTTCAGCAAGCATTGCTGGGAAACCTGGACACCTGCATGCAAATCTGTGAAAGTAGAACACACCCTCACACCATGCAGAAAAATAAACTCAAAATGGCTGAAAGACTTAAATATAAGACAGGACACCATCAAACTCCTGGAAGAGAACATAGGCAAAACATTCTCTGACATCAACCTTACAAATGTGTTCTCAGGTCAGTCTCCCAAAGCAACAGAAATAAAAGCAAAAATAAACCAATGGGACCTAATCAAACTGACAAGCTTTTGCACAGCAAAGGAATCCAAAAAGTAAATAAAAAGACAATTTACAGAATGGGAGAAAACAGTTTCAAATGATGCAGCTGATAAGGGCTTAATCTCTAAAATATACAAGCAACTTAGACAATTCAACAGCAAAAAAACCAACAACCCAATTGAAAAATGGGCAAAAGATCTGAATAGACATTTCTCCAAGGAAGAGATACACATGGCCAACAAGCACTTGAAACAATGCTCAACATCCCTGATTATTAAAGAAATGCAAATCAAAACTACAATGAGATACCACCTCAGACCAGTCAGAATGGCCATCATTAAGAAGTCCACAAATAACAAATGCTGGAGGGTGTGTGGAGAAAAGGGAACCCTCCTGAACCACTGGTGGGAATGTAAGCTGGTACAGCCACTATGGAAAACAGTATGGAGGTACCTTAAAAATCAATACATAGAACTACCATATGACCCAGGAGCCCCCACTCTTGGGCATATATCTGGACATAACTTTCCTTAAAAAATACACACACACTCACATGTTCACTGCAGCTCTATTCACAATAGCCAAGACATGGAAACAACCCAAATCTCCATCGACAGATAATTGGGTTAGGAAGATGTGGCATATATACACAATGGAATACTACTCAGCTATAAAGAAGAACCAAATAATGCCATTTGCAGCAACATGGATGGAACTAGAGACTCTCATCCTTAGTGAAGTATGTCAGAAAGACAAAGACAAATACCATATGATATCACTTATATCTGGTATCTAATATACAGCACAAATGAATCTTTCCACAGAAAAGAAAATCATGGACTTGGAGAATAGACTTGTGGTTGCCCGGGGGGAGGGGCAGGGATGGGATGAATTGGGAGCTTGGGAATAATGAATGCCAACTGTTGCTTTTGGAATGGATTAGCAATGAGATCCTGCTGTGTAGCACTGAGAACTATGTCTAGTTACTTATGACAGAGCATGATAATGTGAGAACAAAAGAATGTATACATGTATGTTTAACTGGGTCACCATGCTGTACAGTGAAAAAAAATTGTATTGGGGAAATAACAATTAAAAAAAGAAAATTAAATTTATGTTGAAGCCACAGAGCACAGAAAGTAAGCAGCAAAATACAGGAACAGAATTATTGCAAGTAATCCAATAAGAGAGATAGTGGATATATGAAGTATTACTCAATCAAAAAATTAAAAGCAACAAAATTAAACCCATATACCTACAGTCAACTAGTCTATGACAAAGGAAGCAAGAATATACAAGGGACTTATTGACAGTCCCTTCAATAAGTGGTGTTGGGAAAACTGGACAGCCACATATAAAAGAATGAAATTAGAACACTTCTTAACTCCATACACAAAAATAAACTCAAAATGGATTAAAGACCTAAATATAAGACTGGATACTATAAAACTCTTAGAGGAAAACATAGCCTAAACATTCTCCGACATAAACCGCAGCAATATCTTCTCAGATCCACCTCCTGGAGTAATGAAAATAAAAGTTTCTGCACAGCAAAGGAAACCCTAAACAAAACAAAAAGACAACCCACAGAATGGGAAAAAAATATTTGCAAATGAAGTAACTGGCAAAGGATTATAAATGTAATAAAATTCACTGAGTTAAAAAATTAAAGGCAAAAAATAGGAAAATAGAACAAAGAACAGATGGGACAAATAGAAAACAAATAACAGGTTGGTTGATTAAAAAAATATATAAGTAATCACATTAATTCTAAAGAGACAAATCTCCTAAATAAAAATAAGAGATTGGGAGTTTCTGTTTTGTCTCTACAGGTTGAGAGTCCAACAGTGTCTGTGAGGATTCAGGTTTGATTCCTGGCCTCACTCAGTAGGTTAATGATCCCGCCATTACTGCAAGCTGCAGTGTATGTCACAGATGTGGCTTGGATCACACGTAAGCCAGCAGCTGCAGCTCTGATTCTACCCCTAGCCCAGGAGCTTCCCTATGCCACAGGTGAGGCCATAAAAAGAAAACAAACAAGAGATTGTTGGATTACATTAAAAGGTATAACACAATTTACTGCCTATAAGAAAGCTACTTCAAGTATAAGAATGCAAGTAGTTTAAAAGTAAAAAGATGGAAAAGAATATACCATGGTAAAACTAATCAAAAGAAAGCTGCAATAGCTATCTTAATATCAGACAAGGTAGATGTCAGAGCAAGGGAAATTTCCAGTGATTAAAAAAGGAACATTAAATAATGATTAAAAAAAACTCCCTTCAACTGGAAGATAAAAATAAATAAGTCCTAAATATGTCCACATCCAAAAATGGAATTTTGAATACATAAAATAGAAACGATAGAACAGAAAAGAGAAATAGACTAATTCACAGCTACAACTGGATATTCCAACATTCCTTTATCCATAATTAACAAAGGAAATAAAAAGAAAACCAGCAAGCATGTAGGAAAACTGAAAATCACCTCTGACCAATTGTATCTAATTAACATTTATATTTCACTCCATTCCACATTAAATACATGTTCTCTTCAGGTACACATGGAACATTCATCAAGTCCATATTAAGGTCATGAAACAAACCTGAAATTTTTTTACAAGTCCTGAGGTCAAACAAAAATAGTCTCTGATCATAATATTAAACTAAAAATCAAGAACAGGAAGATAAATCTCCAAATTCAAAAATCTCCAACACTTGGAAATTAAACAGTTTACTTGTAAATAATTCATGAGTCAAAGAGAAATTGTCAAAGAAAATTAGAAAATAACTTGAAACGAAAAAAATTTAAGCACAACAGATCACAATATATTAGATGCAGCCAAAGGAGCACTTCAAGGGAAATTTATAGTATTAAATACTTATCATAAAAAGGAGAAATATCAGAAATGAACAATCTAAGTTTTGCTTTAAGTAGAAAAACAAAAGCAAAATAAAAATGTGAACAAAAGAAAGAAAAGAATAAATATAAGAGCATAAATCAATAAATTTGAAGAGAGAAAACTATAGAAAAAATAAATCACAATCAGTTTCTTTTAGAAGATGGATAAAATTGATAAACATATAGAAGCCTCATACAAAGAAAAAAGAAAACAATACTAGATAAAAGAGGAGAAATCAATATAGACCTCATAGTATTTTCCCATGGTGGCTCAGGAGGTTAAGGACCCAACACTGTCTCCATGAGGATGTGGGTTGGATCCCTGGCCTAACTTGGTGGGTTTAGGATCCGGGGTTGCTGTTGCTGTGACTCTGGCTCTAATTCAACCCATGGACTGGGAATTTTCATAAGCAGCAAGTGTGGCTGTAAAAGAATAAAAAATATAAATATACATATCTCATAGACATTAAAAGGAAACTAAAGTAATTATACAAAAAGCAAATGCATGCAAATTTGGCAATTTGGATGAAATGGTCCTATTTCTGAGGATCAAACAAAAAGCCTGTTCATACCAAAAAACACCTATATCTGAATATATATTTGTAAATAACCCAAATATCTTTCAAATGGTAAGTGAATAAACCAACTATGCTACATCCACGCAATGGAATCCTACTCAGAAATAAAAAGGAACATACTGTTTTTTTTTAATGGCCACACCCATGGCATATGGAAATTCCCAGGCCAGGGACTGAATCCCAGCAGCAGCTGCAGCAACTCCAGTTTCTTTTTTTTTTTTTCTGTTTTTCTTTTTAAGGCCGCGCCTGTGCCTTATGGAAGTTCCTGGTCTAGGGGCTGAATCGGAGCTGCAGATGCTGGCCTACACCCCAGCCACAGCAACACCAGATCCAAGCTGCATCTGCAAGCTTGCAGCAATGCCAGATCTTTAACTCACTGAGCAACGCCAGGGTTAGAACCCCCATCTTCATGGATACTAGTCAGTTCTTAACATGCTGAGCCACAATGAGAACTCCAATACCAGATCTTTAACGCACATCGCTGGACTGGCGATTGAACCAACACAGTGATCTGAGCTACTTCAGTCAGATTCTTAGCCCACTGAGCCACGGTGGGAACTCTGAAAGGAATGTACTATTTATAGACAAAATGACACAAATGAATCAAAGATGTTATGCTGAGTTAAAGAAGCCAGTGTTAACAGGTTGTATACTGTATGATTCCACTTACATGACATTCTGGAAAAGTGGAAACTAAAGCAATAGGAACTAGATCAATTGCAGGGGGCTAGGCTTGGGAGGAGGTGGGGCTACAAAGAGCATTATGGAGCATATGGGGGGGATGTTGGAACTATTCTTTATTCTCTGTGGTTAGACAGTACCACATGGTATTGAATGTGAATGGAAGAGACATATTATTTCAGGTGAAACATAAAAGATTTGGGGAGAGATCTACAGATGTTCTTCTGCATAAACTGAGAAAGGCTGCTTGTTCCAGATGGTGCAATTTTAATGTAGTGGAGCCTCAATCAGCCTGGACATCTGCGTAACTATAGACAAAGACACCCCTCCTCCCAGCTTGCCAAACCACTGTAAACTTAGAATGAAAGGAGAGTAAACTATCTTTATGTTCTGCCACTGAGTCACCTTGCCTGATATGTAAATTAGTAATGTAAGTTGAGTGCTTTTGTTAACAAAATCCTAAAACATGTCACATTGACCTAGCAGCCATATGTTAGCAGCAGAGAAAATAACATCAGAGGCTACAATGACAAAACGTTAAGTAAAAATGATGGCTATTATGCATAACTCAGAGGGCAGACAGTATATCTAATATGCTTGTGGCTCTAGAACAGTGATTCTCAACCAGGGTGATTTTTGCCCCTAAGAGAATATGACAATGTCTGAAGACACTTAAGATTGTCATAACTGGGAGTGTGCTAGTGGGTAGAGGCTAAGGATGCTGCTAAACTTCCTATAATGGTCATGACAACCTCCCAACAAATAACATCCCAGCCCAAATATCAATGGTACAGTGGTTGAGAGACTTGCGTTGAGTATTGTCTGGTTGCTACTGCCCATATTTATTAAAATATTGTAAAATAAAGAGGAAAATCTTGATGAGGTATAAAACAAATATAACCAAGAAGAAATACCCCAGCAATCAGGATTTTGCAATATTGGGAAGCCAACTGCCTTGAAATCCCAAACAGGAAGAGATAAACTTGAGAAGGCCTCATTAAAACTGTGACTTCCAGGGAAAGATTAGACTAAGAGTTTGGCCTTTACACACCTAATGTTGAGACCTTTTAATGCTTAAATAAGCCACAGGTGAGAAATTAGACTGTGGGTATCACACTCAGTGAAATCTGACAATGGGTAAAGGAGCTGAAGGAAAAGAAAAGATTAAAGGCAAGCTTTTCCTCAGACAGCCATTGTCTAATACTAAGATGTCTAATATTAAGAGAAAAAACAAAAATGTATAACAAGTTTGTAGTTTATCTCGAAAGAACTGCACTTTTAGATGCTGGAATTTGGAAATGACTGGAGTCGAAATAGATTCATGTTTTGTGAGATGTGCAACACAGAGAAGTTAAGGCCTGAACAAAAAAAAAAAATCTATGAGTTCTTGAATATTTGAAACATCTCTTGGCAACCACAAGTCTATTCTCCAAATCCATGAGTTTCTTTTCTGTGGAAAGTTTCATTTGTGCTTTATATTAGATTCCAGATATGTGATATCATATGGTATTGTGGTTGCCAAGGGTGAGGGGGAAGGTGTGGGATGGTTGGGGAGCTTGGGGTTAATAGATACAAACTGTTGACTTTGGACTGGATTAGCAATGAGATCCTGCTGTGTAGCACTGGGAACTATGTCTAGTCACTTATGATAGAGCATGATAATGTGTAAAAATAGAATGTGTACATGTGTGTAACTGGGTCACCATGCTGTACAGTAGAAAAAAAAATTATATTGGGAAATAACTAATAAATAAATAGAAAAAAATAAAACATCTCTTGGGTTCTCAAACTTCTTTGAGCAGAAGGTGGACTGAGGAAGTTGCACAGGCCTCAACATGGGTGTATTCCTGAATGCCAACTTCTGAGGAGGCTGAGAAAAATAGGGGTCTATAGAAAAATACCCAGAAGGTAAAGTCAGGGGCCTTTGAGTGTAACCGATAAATCAATAAAGGAGCCCTTTCCAGAGACCAGAATTAGAGCCAAATCATGGAACATTCCTGTTCCTGGAAATATCCTAGAGCAAGAAGTGTTTGTTGTTCAGAGCAACTAAAACTTTGTGGGTGCTTTTATTTTTTTATTTTTTTAAATGCATCATTATCACAGCAGACGCTAACGTTAAGTGCCTATCCCTTCCTGGTTCCTACCCAATGGGATTTCAGGATATACAGACCATGTGTTTCCTATTCTTCTTCTCATGGAGGGGTATTAACTAGGACTATGCTTTCCCTGTTCAGCCACTGTATTGGATGTGTGTGTTGAAGGGCAATAGGAGTGTAGGAGAGCAGATAACTTGTATTTTATGTCAAAATTTCCAGACCAAAACAAACCACATTCACACCTAATGTAAGGACTGTTGTGAATCACCCAGACATTTGAGGCCTCGAGTTCAATACTGTGCCTGAATGGGATTGAGTTGTCTCAAAGGAGGAGGCAGAGGTCTCCTGGAACAGGTCTTAAGAGATGAGTATGTTCCATGTGTGATGGGAAGAGTCAATTCTATATTTAGTGACTAGAAGACAGGATCTGGTAAACTTATGACTTAAGCTCAAGCACACAAGAACAGGTGTGAGCTCTCCATGCACTCTTTCCTCCTCCTCTGATGATGAAGGGGGCTGTGTGTTCCAGGTGGCAAAACTGCTATATGGTGGATCCTCTGAGAGTCTGGATCCTTGGGTGACCATATGGAGCAGAGACCTCCACAAGAGTGGCCCTTACCAACATATTGCTGTATTTATGTCCTAACCAAAGTACCCTGACACCTTCATTTTGGGGCAATAATTGCTGGTAAACCAAGAATCGTCTTGTCCATTCATATCATGATGACACCTTGAAGGAGAGGGAACCAATGAAACTAGCATATCGTTGAAATAGAGAGCCCAGTTCGATCATCTGAAAGTGACACACACAAACACCCATTCAAAATGAGGTTGCTATGATGCTACATGTTCAGCATACACATCCGTGTAAAAACATATGACCTTGCATACACGGTTCATTCCTGAACTGTTTCCACTATAAGCCAATGACATGTGAGATGGATGATTACACAGCCAGAGCTTACAGAGGAATTTTTCCTCACCAAGTAATGTGAAAAAGAGTAATTCATTGTTGCTTGCCTCTATTCACCTGTTCAGTTTATGTCCACATTGTAACTTTTAGGTTAAATCCAATATTAACCAGGAAAGCTCTGCTTGTAGAAGAGCTTAGCACTTCTCTTTCACTTGTGTTAATTATTCCTCAAGTCAGTGGAGCTGGGTGTAAGGGAAGACTGGCAATCAGCTCTGTTTCTGGTAAATATCAGCGTCTACTAGGTTGCTATGGGGGAAATTTTTTTTTCTCTATATTCCTACTCCTGCATCTGGGACTGTATATTAGTTTCATTTTGATAGATGGAGAGAAGATGAACAAATCACAAGATTTATTTTTCAGGGCATATTTGATAGAATCAGAGACCTTTTACCCTTCTATATACTGCCTGGAAAAGTCAAATCAGACCAACATAATATGATTTGGTCTCCTCAGACTTTGTTAAAGAAGCTCGGTTTGATAGATAAACCTGTATTGGGCTGCTTTTTTTTTTCTTTGATGAAACACCAGTCTAAGACAAAGTCACAGATCCAAGGCTACCTAAAATACAACATATCTTGTTTTTTTTCACAAAATATTTTCTGGAGGGTATAGATAATGTATATGGTCTATATGAAATATATAGAATCTTAACAAGATAACTCAACAAAGGAGCATCCTTGAAAGATTTATCCAATTTCTAAAATGTATTCATTGAGAAAAACTATCCCACTGTTGAGAATTGAAAAAAAAAAAAAAGATAACAGAGACATGTGTGAAAAGAGTATTCCAGAACTGCCTCATCGCTGTTCCAGAGTTTGAAAATCAGGGAGTGGGACCAAAGACCTGGGAGTCTCTGCTGGTGGCCTAAAAACAGCCTCTCATTTGAAAAGCTTATAAAATGAGTGGCTGCCAGGATGAGAAACTAGATGGTTAGGGAACAGAGTAGACAGATTTTTCCTTGTTTATATGCCTTTAGAATTATGAATTATGTAAATATATTATCAAAATAAAAGTTGACATCAAAATAATTTTTAATGGATAAAATAAAAGCCAATCCAAATGTGTTCAGTGCTATCCAGCAGGGCATTGAACATTGACCTGCATCATGTATAGCCTCCTGGACTCTTAATTCTTTCCACACACTAGCCTGGCTAAGATCTTCTTGGATGAGTAGTTCCAGCAAGTGTCAGAGGCTGAGGCCCACAGTCTGTAGATTATCTGTCCTTCTTCACTCTGCTGTACCATCTCTTCTTTCTCTCTCCTCTCTCCTTCCCTAATTCTTCTCTCATTCTCTCTTCTTAGCTCCATGTGCTCTGTTACACTAAGAGTTCACACTTACCGCCTTTTTTCATACTTCAAAAGAGAATGGAGAGGGAGTTCCCATTGTGGTTCAGTGGGTTATGAACCTGACTGGTACCCATGAGGATGCAGGTTCGATCCTTTGCATCATTCAGTGGGTCAAGGATCCGGCATTGCCTTGAGCTATAGTGTAGGTTGCAGATATGACTTGGATCCTACATTGTTGTGGCTGTGGTATAGGCTGGCAGCTGCAGCTCCAATTTGATCCCTTTCCCTGGAACTTCCATATGCAGCAGGTGCAGCCCTAAAAAGCAAAAGCAAGAAAAAAAGAGAGAACAGAGGAGTTCCCTGGTAACTCAGCAGATTAAGAACACAGCCCCCCCCCCCACCAAAAAAAAAAAAAAAGAGAGAGAGAGAGAACAGAAAGGGAAAGAGGGCTGATACAAATAGAGGAAGACTGGAGTTGAGAGTGGGTGGAGGAGTTTGGAAAATGAATCCTCTTCTATTATTTGGCTGTGCTGACCCATTAGGGAAAAGCTTAGAAAGATAGATTTCTAATCAGTAAGAAAAACGAATGACTTGACTGCCTCAGAATTGGTCTGTCTTCAGGGACAGTGTGCTTCCTTTCACGGGGCACATGAGCAAAGGCCAGATAAGTTGACAGGGTTGTGTAAAGGGAGCTTAATGGCATGCATGTTGGAAATAATGCCCTGGAACTGCTTCTATTTGAAATTGGAAAAGATACACCCCCATGTTCACTGTAGCACTATTTCCAAGAGCCGAGACATGGAAATAACCTAAATGTCCATCAACAGATGAAAAAAATTAAGATGTGGTACATATATACAATGAAATATTACTGAGCCATAAAAAGTAAACAATGCCATTTGAAGCAACATGAGCGGAACTAGAGATTCTCATCCTAAATAAAATAATCCAGAAAGAAAAAGACAAATACCATATGATATCACTTTGTGGAATATAAAATATGGAACAGATGATTCCATCTAGAAAAACAGAAACAGAACATGGCTGAGGAGAGCAGACAGGGGATTCTTGGGGAGAAGGGGGAGGGAGTGGGATGGATGGGTATTTTGGGGGCTTTTGGGATGCAAACTGTTATATTTGGAATGGATGGGCAATGGGACCCTATGGTACAGCACAGGGAACTTTGTGTGATTCTTTGCTGCACAACAGAATGTGAAGAAGCATTGTAAATCAACTATAATAAAAACTTAAAAATGTAAGATAATTCTATAATTATTATGGTATACTTATCTTTTTTAGAATCCCCTCAGCCCATTTTCACATTGTAGCCATTGGTTCTGATCTAGCCTAAGACTAATACCTCTCTGCTAAACAGAGTGATTAATTAGGTATATGAATCTCTGACATTAGCCCCACCATTTATAATTTTCAAAATATGTGATACTATTCAGAGGTGGCCCATACTCTACACATTTATTGACATAACTGGGTTCAATTATCTTTGTACTTCAAAGAGACTATACTAAAATAGCATTTATGAGTTTCAAAGAATTAATGCTCTTCTCTCTACGGCCACCAGATACTTGTGAAAAATCAGATTTTAATCGCAATTTTTGTACATAATCAGATGGCACTGGAAGAGAAACATTAGCTGATAGTTTCTAAGGCTTTAAACAGCATTGTATTTTTTAAATGTATAAACTGTAATTACAAAATTACACTATAAATCCTTAATTACTTTTCAAAGGAATGGAGACATTGAAAACTTAACCAATTAGCTACAACTACCCATCAAATTATGTTTGCTGTAATGTGTGAAGAAACCAAGAAAGGAAAGACTTTCTTCTTTTTTTGTAAAAAAAAGAATTTTTTATACTTATAGTAGATTACATTTTTAGCACTTTGATTATAGCCTTTTTCTTCTTTTATTTGTTTTATTTTGTTTTTATTTTTGTTTATCAGCACCTAATAATACTTGTTGAGTCATATCATCAGAATTATTCCATCTATATATAAGAACCACTGCTATATAAATTAGTAGAAATTAGTCTAAATTTTAGTTTATAATGGATGAATTAGGGCAGAATTGTTTTCAGAAGAATTCTTTTAAAGATCAAAATCCCTTCTTTTCCTTAAAGTAGAATCCCATCTACTTTCCATTTACATCCAACTCTTCTAAGACAGTCTATCATATAAGACGAAGGATGTTGATAGTTTTCATGCTTAATATTTTACAATTCCATGATAGAATTCCTTTCTATTTTCACTCTCAAACTGAAACTTTTCATGTAGTCAAAGATAAGCATATATTAAAGCATCTTAATGTCATACTTGCTGCCAAAGCTGAACTCAAGCAAATGGTCCACATTATCTCCCAGAACTTACTCCTGTGGGAGATAAAACATTTTTCTTTACCCCTTTAGTCCCCAGCTGTAACTGGATTCATGTTCATTTGGAGTTGGAACACTTTGGGAATGATGTCACCATTATGTAAACCAGACCATCAAGGCCTGAACGGCATGTTAACTTCTTTGGCAAGGCATGTTCCTAGTAGCAGTAACATAAACCCAACTTGAATACTGAAAAGAGAGTTTGGCAGAGATGGTAATAAAGACTTTTTTGATGAAAAGTCATCACAAAAAAAAAAAGTTGTCACAAGAATTCCTAAGAAACAACACAAAGTTTTGACTACTTTACATTCATCTTTAACATGTAGAGAACGCATTATAAACACGTTGTGTATGTCTCAGTCTCTTTTCTTTAGGTAAAAAACAAGGCAGGTTAACTTTTTAAAACAAATGTGCAAACTGTTGGAAAGCATATGTTTTAATTAAACATATCTCGAAGTAGGTTTTTACAACAGTGAACTGAACGCAGGGGCTATTAAGCGTTTTACATTTCCTTTGTTATTTATCCTATAATTCATTGCACAGGTTGTATGTGCAAATTACTGAATACTGGTGAAGACATTTACTTCTTTACCCACTGTAATTTAATCCACCTTCACTCTTTTGTCTGCATATATGTATAAAATATACTTTTTAGGAAGATTATTTACTCCATAATCTTACCCTAAAAGAAATACATTTCCTTTACAAAATAGATTTTTTTCCTATTTTTCTATGTTACTTGTGGAAAAAACCTATACCATTGGAATACCAAAAAGTGAAGTTTTTAGAAAACAATCTTCTCTAAATTAGGCTTTCAGTATTTCTTTATTCTGAGTATGAAGACTATCAACATCTGCTTTAACAAGTTTTACTCATATTTTGTATTTGCTATTATAGCGGAGTTGGATTTTAAGTCTTGAGCACAACGCAACTTACAATGTTATTTTAATCCTCAGAGATCTAGAAACTATATGACATGAAATAGAGTTAGAAGAATCCTTCTTATTTATAGATGTCCGAAGTCAGTCTGTTATTCTCATCTTGAAGGAAAGATTTCCAGAAGTCATTAAGGACCCCTCCCCCCATCTTGTATGATTCTAGCAGGATCACAAATTGTATATGACTGGACACTTTTTTTTTCCTTTTTAGGGCATCACGTGTGGCATATGGAAGTTTCCAGACGGGGGGTCAAATTGGAACTACAGTTGCAGCCTATGCCACAGCCACAACAATGCCAGTTTCTGAGCTGCATCTACAAGCTACAAGGCAGCTTGTGGCAATGCTGGATCCTTAACCTTGATTGGACCTGCATCCTCGAAGACACTGTGTTGGGCTCTTGACCTGCTGAGCCACAGTGGGAACTCCAGACTTGACAGATTTTGAATAGAGCTGTGGCCTAAGTATCCACCTCAATGTTAAATTCCGATTCCAGCAACAATTACGTGATGCTAGGTTCTCTTTGTGGCATCTCACTTCTCACTTTTGAGTTCCTATTCTTTTCATAGATACTCCTCTTTTATTCTGTGATTTCCTCATTACTTTCTGGTTTGTTAGATTATTTATCTAATAACCATTTCATTAACACATAACTGTGTGCTGAGCATTGTTAAAGATGTGACGATGAGAATAAATGGCTGAAGTGGGGAGAAGTTGAAGGTCTAATGGTCAAAAAGCTTAAAATGCGGAACTTGGGTAACACGGATTGGCCTGTAAGTGGGCCACTCAAAGTATGGACCACAAATTGGTTCACAACAAGCTAGATATAGAAGTAAGGAAGTTCCATGATGGCCTACTGGGTTAAGAACCTGGCCATGTCACTGCTGTGACTCGAGTCACTGCTGTGGTGCACCTTTGATCCCTAGCCTGGGAACTGCTGCATGCCATGGGTGTGGCCAAAAAAATAAGAAATAAAAGAATTTATAAATAAGTCCCAGAATCTTTTATACTAATTTGACATGGTTCTGATGTGGTCAATGGACTCATCTTGTTGAACAGGCTATGGACCCATTTGGCATGGGTGAATTCATGTGGCTAGTCGCCTGTGCCATAAGCTATGTACTAGTTACACATAGTAAGATTGCATGTAAGGCCTCAATGTTTTTTCAGTATGTCATTCCAGAAGCCCTGGCCTAAACGAAATACATAACAACTTTCAGACTACAAAATCCCTTCCCCTTTCAACTAATCCACCTTCCCTACTGACTTTTTTTTTTCCTTCCCTGTGCATATGGAAGTTCCCAGGCTAGGGGTAGAATAAGAGCTACAGCTGCTGGCCTACACCACAGCCACAGCAATGTGGGATCCAAGCTATGTTTGAGACCTATACCACAGCTCACAGCACCTCCAGGTTCTTAACCCACTGAACAGGGCTGGGGATGAACCCACAACCACACAGATACTTGTTGGGTGCTGAGCCGCACAGGAACTCCCTCCCTTCTGACTTTTCACAATTGATCTGATGTGTAGAGAGCTGGAGAAACAACAGCGAAGGCAAGATACTAACAATTTGTCCCATTTTACCAAGTATTAACTTCAGGCATATGGGCATAACCTGCTAGATCCCTGCTATCTGGCAAAAGTGACTAGATAATAACCAAAAATAAAAATTCTACTTTAGATCCAGTGTGTTTCAAACACACTCTAGATCTATGAATGTGCTTTTTTAAAAATATACAGTAATCAAACCCTAATAAGGGCATATTTTCCATTATCTTTTGTTTGAAATCAAATGTTTTGTCTAAACATTGTTATCAGGACATTCTTGATTCAAGTTGATAGGAATCAAATATTTAAAGTGAGTATTTGTCAATCTTTTTTTTTCCCAAATCGCTTTGGTCTTATAAAGGTGAAAATTTAAAGGTATCACTTCATTTTTATGTTTTTTAATGATCTTTGGTATGTGGAAAGTATATGTTGTTCAATATTCTTACAATGTAAAATGAGATTAACTAGAAGATATTTCTTTTATTCAGTCAACAAACTGTTGAGGGCCTTCTAGGTGCCAGTTGCTATAGATAGTCTTGGGGGAAATATACAAAAGATGTGCCTCTTCTGCAGAAGCTCAATGGTCTCATGTGGGAGACAGATATATATAAATAATGACAAGCCAACATGACAGGGCTTGGGTTCACACAAAATGCTATATACAGACAGTTCTTGCTTTGCACAATCCTAAGGACCAGTAAACATGTTGGACAGTAAACAACATGTGCATACCAACGTTGTGCAAAGCAATCTCGGTAATCAATAGGAAATGTTACAATTTTCTGTGACATTAAAATTTTTTTTTCAAAACATTAAGGATCTCTAACTGTTGATTATAAACACATGGGGAAATGAAAAAACAGTAAAACGAATATTTAGTACACCATAATCTTGAATGTTAGAAATTTGGGGAGACGGTATTAAGATGGTGGAATAGAAGGACTGGAGTTCAACTTCTCTCCTAAAAACAACAAAATTTACAACCAAACGCTAAGCAATCTCCAACCAAATGGACCAGAAACTTTCAAAAAGATATCCTGCTCCAGAAGACAAAGAGGAGACCGCATCAAGAAGGAGGAGGGGCAATTACATGATATAAGCAACCCCATACCTCCTGGGTGGTAAGCCCCACAGACTGCAAAGTAACTGGTTCACAGAGACTCACCTACAGGAGTGAGAGTTCTGAGCCCCACATCAAAATCCCACGTGTGGGGATCTGGAGCTGGGAGAAAGAGCCCCTGGAGCATCTTGCATTGAAGACCATGGGGGCTTGTGTACAGGGGCTCCATGGGACTGGGGGAAACAGAGACCCCATTCTTAAAAGGCCCACACAGACTTTCACATGCCCTGGGTCCCAGGGCAAAGCAAAGTCTCCATAGGAATCTGGTTCAGACCTGACTGCAGTTTTTGGAGGACCTACTGTGAAAACAGGGGTGAATGTGGTTTGTTGTGTGGGAAGGACATTGGAAGAAAAGCTCTTGGGCATATTCATCAGCATGCCTTTCTCTGGAGGTGGCCATTTTGGGAAAATTTGGCCCCACCTATCAGTGCTGAGAAGCCCCAGAGCAAACAACAATCCAGGTGGGCTCACAGCTCCACCCATCAGTAAACAGGCTGCCTAAATATCCCCCAGGCACACACCCACCTCTAATCTCACCCAGAGGCAAAGCCCCACCCACCAGAGGGATAGGAATCAGCTCCACCTACCAGTGGGCAGGCATCACTTCCTTCCATCAGGAAACCTACAGCAAGACCCCATACCAACTTCAGCTACAAGGGGGACAGACACCAGAAGTAAGAGAGACTACAACTCTACTGTCTGTAAAAAGGTCACCACACCAAAAACCCATAAAAATGAAAAGACAGAGAACAATAACTCAGATGAGGGAGAAAGAAATAACCCCAGAAAATCAGCTAAGTGATGAGGAGATTTTCAGCCTCCAGGAAAAAGACTTTAGACTGTTGATGCTGAAGATGATGCAAGACATTGGAAATAAACTGGAGGCAAAGATGGATACTTTACAGGAAGCACTGAGCAAGGAGATACGAAATATAAAACTTAAGCAAGAAGAGGTGAAAAATACAATAACTGAAATAAAAAATTCGTTAGAAGCAGCCAACAGCAGAAGACAGGAGGCAGAAGAACGAATAAGCGAGGTGGACGATGGATTAGATTAGTGGAAATCATGGATGCGGAACAGAAAAGAGAAAGAAGATTGAAAACAAATGAAGAGAGTTTCAGAGAACTCTGGGGCAATGTTAAACGCACCAACTTCCGTATTATAGGGGTGCCAGAAGGAGAAGAGAGAGAGAGAAGGGGACGGAAAAAAATATTCCAAAAGATAATAGCCGAAAACTTCCCTAACATGGGAAAGGAACCACTGACTCAAATCCAGGAAGCACAACAAGTTCCATATAAAATAAACCCAAGGAGGAATACCCTGAGACACATATTAATCAAACTGACCAAAATTAAAAACAAAGAGAAAATCTTGAAAGCAGTTAGGGAAAAGAAACAAATAACATACAAAGGAACCCTGATAAGGTTATTGGTAGATTTTTTTTCAGCAGAAACTCTGCAGGCCAGAAGGGAGTGGCATGATATCCTTAACGTGATGAAAGGAAAAAACCTCCAACCAAGGTTATTTTACCCAGCAAGGCTCTCATTCAGACTTGAAGTAGAAACCAAAAGCTTCACAGACAAGCAAAAGCTAAGAGAATTCAGCAACACTAAACCAGCTTTACAACAAATATTAAAGGAACTTCTCTAGGCAGAAAAGAAAAGGCTGCAATCAGAAACAAAAATACCACAAATGACTAGGCTCACCAGTAAAGGTATATATACAGTAAAGATATGAAACCATCTATGCAAAATTATGCCACCAAAATCAGAAATCATGAGAAGATGAGGGTACAAAGGCAGGACACTGGAGATGCACTTGCAATTAAGATACCAACAACTTAAAACAATCTCTTATAAATATAGACTCATATCAAAACTTCAGAATAACTGCAAACCAAAAAATCTACAATTGATACACAAACAAATAAGAAAAATCAACTCAAATACAACACTAGTCATCAAACCACAAGAGGAGAGAGCAAGAGAAGAAGGGAAGAAAAAAGAGCAACAAAAACAAATCCAAAGCAATTAAGAAAGTAGCAATAAGAACATACATATCAATAATTACCTTAAAAGTTAGTGGACTAAACGCCCCAACCAAAAAGAAATACAAAGGATCATAAGAGACTACTATGTGCAACTATATGCCAATAAAATGGAAAACTTAGAAGAAATGGACAAATTTTTAGAAAAGTACAATCTTCCAAGACTAAACCAAGATGAAATGGAAAAGATGAATGGACCAATCACAAGTACTGAAATTGAAACTGTGATTTAAAAAATTCCAACAAACAAAATCCAGGACCAGATGGCTTCACAGGCAAATTCTATCAAACATTTAGAGAAGAGCTAATGCCTATCCTTCTGAAACTATTCCAAAATTGCAGAAGAAGGGACACTCCCAACCTCTTTCTATGAGGCCAGCCTCACCCTGATTCCAAAACCAGACAAAGATACCACAAAAAAAGAAAACTTCCGGCCAATTTCACTGATGAACATTGATGCAAAAATCCTCAACAAAATATGAGCAAACTGAATCCAACAGTATATTAAAAGGATTCTACATCATGATCAAGTGGGTTTTATCCCAGGGATGCAAGGGTTCTTCAATATCCGCAAATCCATCAGTGTGATACACCACATTAACAAACCGAAGAATAAAAAACACATGATCCTCTCAATAGATGCAGAAAAAAAAAGCCTTTGACAAAATCCAACACCATCTCTGATAAAAACCCTGCAGAAAGTGGGCATTAGAGGGAAACTACCTCAACATAATAAAGGTCATATATGACAAACCCAGAGCTAGCATCATTCTCAATGCTGAAAAGCTGAAAGAATTCCCACTGAGATCAGGAACAAAACAAGGATATCTGTTGTCACCCCTACTATTCAGCATAGATTTGGAAGTCCTAGTCATGGCAATCAGAGAAGTAAAAGAGATAAAAGGAATCCAAACTGGAAAGGAAGAAGTAAAACTATCCCTATTTGCAGATGACATGATACTATACCTGGAGAATCCTAAAGACTACCAGAAAACTGTTAGAGCTCATCCATAAATTTTGCAAAGTCACAGGATACAAAATTAATACACAGAAATTGATGCCATTTCTATATACTAACAAGAAAGATCAGAAAGAGAAATTTGGGAAGCAGTTCCATTTACCATTGCATCCAAAAGAATAAAGTACTTAGGAATAAGCCTACCTGAAGAGACAAAAGACCTGTACTCTGAAAACTATAAGCCACTGATGAAAGAAATCAAAGATGACACAAATAGATGAAAAGACATACCATACTCTTGGATTTGAAGAGTCAGTATTATCAAAACGACTACACCACCCAAGGCAATCTACAGATTCAATGCAATCCCCATCAAATTACCAAGGACATTTTTCACAGAACTCAAACAAAATATTTGAAAGCTTGTTTGGAAGAACAAAAGACCCAGACTAGCCAAAGACATCCTGAAAAAGAAAAATGGAGCTGGAGGAATCAGGCTCCCGGACTTCAAACTATACTACAAAGCAACAATCATCAAAACCGTATGGTACTGGCACAAAAATAGACATATAGATCAGTGGAACAGGATAGAAAGCCCAGAATTAAACCCACACACCTACAGCCAACTAATCTATGACAAAGGAGGCAAGAATATACAATGGAGAAAAGACAGCCCCCTTAATAAGTGGTGCTGGGAAAACTGGACAGCCACATGGAAAAGAATGAAATTAGAACACTCCCTAACACCATACACAAAAATAAACTCCAAATGGATGAAAGACCTAGGTATAAGACCAGACACTATAAAACTTTTAGAGGAAAACATAGGCCAAACACTCTCTGACATAAAAGACAGCAACATCTCCTCAGATCCATCTCTTAGAGTAATGACAGTAAAAACAAAAATGAACAAATGGGACTTAATTAAACTTAAAAGTTTCTGCACAGCAAAGGAAACCCTAAACAAAATGAAAAGACAACCCACAGAATGGGAGAAAATCTTTGCAGGTGAATCAACTGACAAGGGATTAATCTCCAAAATTTATAAATACTTCCTACTGCTCAATACCAAAAAAACAAACAACCCCATCAAAAAATGGGCAGAAGATCTAAACAGGCAATTCTCCAAAGAAGATATTTCGATGGCCCCCAAACACATGAAAAGATGTTCAACATCACTCATTATTAGAGAAATGCAAATCAAAACCACGATGAGGTACCACCTTACACCAGCCAGAATGGCCATCATCCAAAAGTCTACAAACAATAATTGCTAGAGAGGGTGTGGAGAAAAAGAAACCCTATTACCCTGTTGGTGGGGTTGTAAATTGGTGCAACCACTGTGGAAAACAGTATGGAGATTCCTCAGAAAACTAAATATAGAGCTACTGTTTGATCCAGCAATCCCACTCTTGGGCATCTGTCCAGAGAAAACTATGACTCAAAAAGACACATGTACTTCAGTGTTCACTGCAGCACTGTTTTCAATAGCCAATTCATGGAAACAACCTAAATGTCCATCAACAGAGGAGTGGATAAAGAAGAGGTTTTACATATGCACAATGGAATATCACTCAGCCACTAAAATGAACGAAATACCAGCATTTTTAGCACCATGGATGGACCTAGAAACTATCATGCTAAATGAAGTCAGTCAGACAATGAGGTACCAACATCAAATTCTACCACTGACATATAGAATCTGAAAAAAGGACACAATGAACTTTGCAGAACAGATACTGACTCACAGACTTTGAAAAACTTATGCTTTCCAAATGAGACAGTTCGGGGGTGGGGGACTGCGCTGGGGTTGTGGGATGGAAATCCTATAAAATTGGATTGTGAGGATCATTGTACAACTATAAATGTAATAAATTCATTGAGTAATTAAAAAATTAAAAAATAAATTTTGAAAATTAAAGTGTTTCATCCCATTTTTTAAAAAATTGTCAAAGTAGTTTTAACAGTGCTTGCTTTCTTTGCATTGATATGGAATCAGAATCTTTTTAATACCTTGGTCAGTTTCCATATTCCCTTCTAAGTGTGAATCAGCTTCCGACACTTTATTCTTTTTACTTGCAATGTCATGAAAGTTATTCAAGAATTTCTTTAATGTAAAGTGCTTTTTGTCATTGTCACTTCTGGGACATCTCCATCCTTTCATCATAACCACCTTACTCATTTATGTTGATCAGTTCTCCTTCACTAAATTCCTCTGGAAGTATATCTAGAGTGTCTTGAATGCTTGCTGTGTTCAACATCCCCTTAGTCAGCTATTTCTCCTATAATTCTATGTTCAAGTCCAATTTCTTTCCAGCATTATCACTTTTTATTTCTTTCCTATACTTACATTATTGATGACCAAACCCTCTTTCATTATCCATGTAAAATACCATCACTGGGAGACAAGGAGGCAAGCCATCTATATGTTTTACAGCCAGTCCAGAGCTGAATAATAATGTGTAGTGACCAATCACCAATAGATTTTAAAAGAGGCAACTTTACTGATCACTAATCATGATGCACATATGTCATTTGAATAATGATTTGTACACTGATGAGCTAGCAGGAAAGGTTGTACATTATACAGTTACTCATAGTTCATCTGCCCTGGTAACTGAAATTTTGAATTGTGTTGTTGAGGGACTGGTGTTACTTAATGAAACCATAGTAACTGAATTCACACATAGTAGAATGATGAAAATCAAGGACTGCCTATATGCAAAGACATGGAGACCTTAAAAGTAATAAAATCTTAGGGTATCCTGGGACGGCCAGCTGGAAGCAAGCCAGAAGGAAAATGAGGGTCATGCAGAATTTGTAAAGATGAGGCTTGAGATAAGATTGTGCATGTTCTTTGGCATAGAATCCCATGTAATCGTGGCTTCCCTGCCCGGAAGGAAACTGCTCTTAATTTCATTAATACCTTATCTAGTTCCTTTTCCATTCTCATCAAAGGTTACCCAGATGTCAAAACTGCAGCCCACAAGTCACCCTCTCTATTTCACCATTTTAACCTGGCTCTTCTGCCAGGTCTGAGAATCCTGGCTAACCTTTTCTCATCAGTGCCAGCATGTGGCTTCCTCTTTACAGCCAGCTAGAAACGATAGAACTCAGAGTTGTCTCAACTTTTTTCTTATGGAAAATTCTTTGCTTTTCCCCCTCTTGTAGTGAGAATCAAAGACACTAACATAAGGGTGGTCATCTGGGTCTGACTCTGGCCACAGAGTGGAAAAGTGAAAAGCCCAGTGGACTCAGTCAAGCTGTATGTTTCAGTTCCTGGTCCACCAATTACTTTCCCTGAGCAGCTCAATTCACTTCCCTGGGCCTAAGTTTCCACAATGATAAAAAGATCTCAGATCTCTCAGATACACTTCTCTAAAGGCTATGACTATCTCTGGTCTATCATGTGTCTTCTCAAAGATTATATTTCATCTATAAGCATGAAACAAGAGAGCAAAAGAAAGATTAAAAAGCCCAATAGAATACGTATATTTAAGAACTGATGAAGGCTCCTTTGACGGCTATTTTCAGAAGCCATGGCTCTTGCTCCAGAACAATCTTGAAGAGATTTGGTAGTTTCCCTTTACCCAAACTTTCAAGCTGAGTCCAATATTCTGTACATTATGAAACTCTGCCTTACTTCTTGTTGCTAATTCTCCTTATCAGTTTCCTCCAATGCAGCTGCAGCTTCCCATCACAAACTCCACTTCAGTTCTTTTCGTGGGTGTACATGGAATATGGACCAAAATATATTTTTTCACCTAATTTTCAATAGCTTCTTTGTGTGGTGTTATACACACACGCACGCGCGCGCATATACAGGGAGAGAGTTATCTAAGCGACAGAGGAAAAGAAAAAGAAATGATTCCCAATAAAAGGATTGAAATTTTCAGAAGAATGTCAGAGGATAAATTCAAGTAAGTGTGGTAAAAATGAGGAGCAAGGAAAAAGTTAACTTGGAGAAGAGTTCCGATCGTGGCACAGTGGAGATGAATCTGACTGGCATCTACGAGGACGCAGATTTGATCCCTGGCCTCACTCAGTAGGTTAAGGAACCGGTGTTGCTGTGAGCTGTGGTGTAGGCTGGTGGCTACAGCTCTGATTTGACCCCTAGCCTGGGAATCTCCACATACCGCAGACCTTTAAAAAAAAAAAAAAAAAGTTAACTTGGAGAATATGTAAGAGTGGGAAATCGAAGGTGGAAGTGGTGATATTATATCTGGTACTGAGATTGGAACCCCCAAAAAGGAAAACACAAGGCATTATCCTTGGCTGTCTACATACATGTGTAATGCACCCTGAAAATACAGGGCAAAGAAAATGTTCTAAACAAGCCACTTGAGTTGTATGGGTTTAGCAATCCCCCATGATAAGCTAACAATAGCCATGGAACTAAGGAGATTTTTCTCTTCAAGATCGAATCTTGATTTGGGGGATTTCTCAAGACTTACAGCAACAAAGACAGAATATAAACTTTTCTCATTTCCTTTCCCTGTATTTTTTAAAAACTTAAACAGTACAAATACAGCCCTTGAAAATTAAATTGAGTGCCTGAAACAACAGAAAGCAAAAGAACCACACCTCAAAATAATGTTCTTTCACTGTAATTTTAAAGAAATTTCCATCTACTCTAATGTCACAGATATTTTTCTGTTTCAGTCTTCATTTTTTTTTTCGTAGTAGGATTTAAGTGATAGCAGCACCTGAATTTCAATAGATCTTGCCTGTTAAATGTTGGCTATTCCCAGTAGGAGGGATAAAACAGAAGTCACGACTGACCTTTCTTATCAACACATCAGATAAACAAAAACAAATAAAAAAAAATAAAAAGGGCAATTAGAAAGTTTGGCTGTTTCACAGTTACTTAGCTTTTTATTCAGGACTTTCTGAAATTTCTCCCTTTTTTTAATGGCCTCTGTCCATTAGCATAGAAAAAAAGAAAAAGTAGTATTCTGGACATCTGTTAGAATTATGAAAATGCTCTCATTGCAAAGCCTTTGGGCACAGGTATAATAAATAAGTATGTAATCTCGTTCCTGAGAAACTATTTTATGGATCCTCTCAACTCATTAGTGTTTCTCAAGTGGCGTGAATGAGACTTATTAAGAGGGTCATTGTTGGCTCAGACCCCACAAAGGCGATTTTTAACAGGGATAGCAGAAGAAGAGAATTTCAGAGCTTCAGATCTTCCCAAAAGAGACTTGATTTCTGCTCTGAGAAATAGGTCTCATAAAAGAGACCATGAGTTATAAACAACTGACTTAAAGTATATCACATACATTATGGTGGAGCCTGCATTTTTGCAGCCCTAATTTTACTGTGCAGTTAAAATGCCTGGTCACTCAGAAGTGCTGTAATTTGTTGTTGAATAAGATGATGTTATTTGCATTTTGAGATCATTTCTCTCTAGGTTTGTGTTGAAGTCATGGCAGTTATAATAATTGATCAGTGTTTGGGGTAGCAAAACATTTCTTTCAGTTCCACATTCCATATATGTGTCTGCTTGAGTGGGCTCAGGAAAAAAAGGATAGACAAGTGGTAGACTGGAAAAAGTCATTAAAGAAGGACAAAATTGATCCATGCATAGGAGATCAATGGCTACAGAAGTGCTATGGAGTCATGGATGTTTTTTCATCTTCTTCATGAGCCTTCACTTGGTGGGCAAATCTTTTTAAACTTTATCATTGTCTGGTCATTGAAGCTGCTTCAGGATTTCCTATAGCCTGTTGCATCTCTTTAGAGTCCTTCGTTATAAGTTATAATTTGCAAAAAAACACCTTTTTTAAAAATTAAAAGATGCATGCATTAAAAAAAAGACAGTGCATGTCTTTTCCAAACACTATAACCAAACCGAGACAAAATCAAAGATAAGGTTTGTCCTTGCAATCATTTTATTGCCATTTGCTTTTCCTTAAATATAACCTCCTCATTCAAATTGTGTGGCATATTATTTTTCTTCTATGTTCCTTGAATCATATTACAGCATGAATTTCATTTTCCTCACTGGGATTTATGAAGTTCCTTAAGAGCTGAAATTGTGCCTTCTAATTATTTTGTATGATATGTAACCATAAGGTAATAGAATTGATGTCTTTAATTGTATTGAAGTATAACCTATATGTAGAAGTCTCACAAATCTAAGTGCATAGTGCTCTGAATTCTAAAAATTAGATACATCCATGTAAGCAACTATCAAATAACCAGAACATTATCAGCATCCTCAGAAGTGCTCTTCACACTTTCCTCTGCCACTTCATCTCAGCCAAGGGTGACCACTGACTTGACTTCCTATCATAGATTAATTTTTCCCGATTTTAAACACTAAGTAAATAAAATAATATATTATGTATTCTTTGTATACATAATGTATTATGTATTCTTTTTTGATATTGTTTCTCATTATCTTTGAGAGATTCATCCATGTCACATAGAGTTCCTGTTCACTTATTCTCATCTCTGTATAAGATTTTATTGAGGGAATTTACCACCATTTACGTACCCCTTCCACTCTTGATATTCTGATAGTTGACAAATTCCAGCTCTTGGCCATTATAAATATTGCTGCCAAGGACATGTCTTTTGGTGAAAATATGTACTCATTTTAGTGGGAAATACATTTAGGAGTAGAATGTTTGAGTCATAGCTTATGTACAGAGATAAGTCATAGCTTATCTTCAGCTTAGTAGATACTACCAAAGAATTTCCAAATGGTTGTACCAATTTACCCCGACAGCAGTATTTGAAAGTTCAGATTACTCCACATCCCTGTCAACACTTGGATTTATCTGCCTTTTTCTTATTAACCATTCATAGCATGTAGTGCTATAGCATTGTACTTTTAATTTGTATTTACCTCATGAGTTTCTCTTAAAGTTTGGCACTATTTCATGTGAAATTATTTTTTCATATATTTATTTCCATTTTGGTATACTCTCTTGTGATATGCCTTTAAGACTTTTGTCCATGTCTTTTGAGATGTTTTAGTTCTTTTGATTAATAGTTATCTTTTGTATATTATAGTCTTTTCTAGATATATGAATTAGAAATACCATATCCCATGAGATGCTTTCCTTCTCAGTCCAGTCTTCCGTGTATGTGTGTTTTGTTTGGTTTGGTTTGGTTGTTTTTGTTTTTGTTTTTGTTTTTTTGCCTTTTAAGGCTACACCCGTGATATTTGGAAGTTCCCAGGCCAGGGGTCACATCAGAGCTACAGCTGTTGGCCTACGTCACAGCCACAGCAACACAGGATCCAAGCTGCATCTGCCACCTACACCACAGCTCACAGCAATGCCAGATCCTTAGCCCACTGAGTGAGGCCAGGGATTGAACCCACAACGTCATGGTTACTAGTCAGATATGTTTCCGCTGCACCACAACAGGAATTCCTCAGTCCAGTCTTTTTAAAAACTGAAGTTTATAATGTTAATATAGTCACACTTATCCATTTTCTTCTTTTAGGGTTAGTATATTTCTTCTATTGAAGAAATCTTTGCCTACTTTAAGGTCCCAAAAATATTCTCGTATGTTTTTTCCAAAAATTTTTAAAAATTTGTATCACTTAAATTTAAATCTGCAATGCATAAAAAAATTGGTTTTTGTGTACAGTGTGAGATCAAGCTTAATTTTTTTCCCAAGTGGATGTCAACTTACCCAGCACCACTTCCTGAAGAGACCTTCCACTATACTTCAGTGTCGCCTTTGACATCAGTCTGGCATCTGTGTATGTGCAGATTTTTTTCTAGGGAGAAGAGGGTAGTCTCTCTCTTCTGTTATACTAGACAGTCTAGATATCTATCCTTGAGCCAATACCAACTGCCTTCTCTATAGTTTGTATTTTTTCTATTATAGTTGATTTACAATATTCTGTCAACTTCTGCTATATAGCAAAGTGACCCAGTCTCTCTCTCTCACACACACACACACACACACACACACATATATACATACATTCTTTTTCTCACATTATCCTCCATCATGTTCCATCACAAATGACTAGATATAGTTCCCTATGCTACATAGCAGGATCTCATTGCTTATCCACTTCAAATGCAATAGTTTTTCATTAGCTTTAAATAAGTCTTCATGTCTGGTAGGGTAAATCCTCCTGCTTTGTTTTTTGAATTGAAAATGACTTAACTGTTCTTGCCCTTCCATTTCCATATAAATGTTATTAAAGAGTCTCATTTTCCAAAAACAACTTACTGAGATTTTAATTGAGATTGGTATGAATCTGTAGAAGAGTTTGGGAAAGTTTGATATCTAAATAATTTTGTCTTCTAATCCATGAGCATTATATATCTGTTTACTTAAATCTTCCACAATAGCTTTGGTAATATTATTTTCAGTGTAGAAGTCTTAAATATCTTGCTTAAATTTATTGCTATGTACTTGGTGCTTTTTGAATCTATGATAAGTGGTACTTTTTTAAATTTTATTTTCATTTTGTTATTGGCATAGAAAAATAAAATTGATATTTATATTGACCTTTTATTTAGAAATTCAGTTACTAAATTCTAGTAGTTTCCCTATAAATTTTCTACATACACAGTTATGTGGTCTTCCAGGAAAAAAAAAAAAAAAGACAACCTACAGTCCTGTTTCTCAGTTACTTTACCTTTTTTGGGTAGGGGTTATGTATCTGCTTGCCTAATTACATTGGCTAGAACCTCCAAAACACTATAATATTGATTATCTTTGGCTTTTCTCAAGCTGCGGTAGAAGCTTTAGATGTTTCACCACTAAGTGTTATGTTTGTGGTAGTTGTTTCTTAAATCGATTTAATAAATATTAGAAGCTTTAGATGTTTCACCACTAAGTGTTATGTTTGTGGTAGTTGTTTCTTAAATCGATTTAATAAATATTAGAAGCTTTAGATGTTTCACCACTAAGTGTTATGTTTGTGGTAGTTGTTTCTTAAATCGATTTAATAAATTATGTATCCAAGTGAATGTCTGTTTCAAAGTGGTTTAGATGACAATATGTTAAATTTATTACTCAGAATTTGGGGGGCTTGCTTCTAGCACTTTATAAGACACATATAATATTGTAGGATATAGACTCTCTCCCTTTCTTTCTCTCTCGATGAGAGAGATTGTCATTGTTGTTAGAAATTTAATGCCTTGCTTTAACTCTCAAATTAAGGTGACTTTGTTTGTTTTTGTTTGTTTTATAATGATTTTTAATTTTTCCATTATAGCTGGTTTACTACTATTTTGTCAATTTTCTACTGTACAGCAAGTGTTCTGTCAATTTTCTATTGTCAGTTTTCTACTGTGCAGCAAGGTGACCCAGTCATACATACATGTATTCATTCTTTTTTCTCACATTATCATACTCCATCATAAGTGACCAGATATACAGCTCACAACATTTGTTTTTTTAAAACTCTTAAATTGCCCATAATTTGCCTCTAAAATTCTTTAGTTGCTTGCTTTTCAACAAATATGTGTTAAGTGATTACAAATCAATTCTGCATCCCCTTCTTTTTTTAAACCAAATTTGCAACACTGCTTTATTGTAGTTTTCTGTACTTTTTTTTTTTTTTTACTTTTCTAACATTAAGAACCCTATATAAGTCTTCCATTTCACTATATAGAATCTAGTTACCAGCTATAGTCACTGCATACTTTGAAAATAAAAAAGATATTGGTTAGGCCCTTTGCCAACCATCACACCTAATCCCTCCCCCATATCTTTCGACTTCTATGCTGTCTCTTGGAAGTCTTGAGCTCTCTGAGAATTCCTGGGGCTTAACTTGGTTACCTCTAACAACAATTTTTTATTCTCAGTGAATTCCCAGTCTCACTCATGTTATTGTTATTCTTGGCAGAGACTGCTAATTGTTCCCCAGCATCCATTTTCACTCTTATTATTTGAGGTAAAATCTCCTTCCTACCAGGTTTCAGCAAGGCACACCATTGATTAGATAGAGACTACATTTCCCAGTTTCTTTTGCACCCAGATATGACCACTTGACCTAGTTCTAGCCAGTGATATTTAAGAGGAAACAATGTTTGCAACTTCTCAATCATGTCCTTGAAAAAGGAAACTGTTTGCCTTTATGTTCTCTTTTTCACTTTCTACAGGCTAGAGATCAGGAATGATAGAATAGTCAACTTGTACTCATAAATGGTAACTAATCTGGGTCCTTGGATGGCCTGGTGCAGAGCTGCCTGACTGCCTTGGGCTGGTGGCTGACCCATGGATTATAAAGTGAGAGAGAACTGAAATTCTGTTTTATTTAAGCCACTGTATTTGTGTGTATTCTTTGTTACAGAATCTGAGCTTGTAATCCTTATTACTCAGCACTCAAATCTGTTCTTTCTCCCTGTCCCACCCTGGTTAAGGCATGGAACAAAGATCCTTTACCTTGATTTTGTGAAAATGCTACTCAGTCAGGAAGTGATAGAAGTTTATGGAAGATGTGGGGACAACAGCCCTAGTAGCATCAGACACAGAGCAGCTCTGCAGAGAACCTCACACAGAATATTAAGTATCGCTCTCTGTACAAATGTATCCACCTGCTGTTATGGGTTGAACTGTGTTCCTCAGAGAAATACTGATGTCTTAATCCCAGGTGCCTGCAAATGTGACCTTATTTGGAAATAGGATCTTTGCTGATGTAACCACGTTAAGGAGAGGTCATTGGGGCGGGTCTTAATCTTTGTAAAAGAGGAAAGCACCATGAAGAGATTCAGACACACGAGGAGAAAACTATGTGACCACCAAGGCAGGGATTGAAGTGATTTAGCAGAAAATCAAGGGACACCAAGGATTGCCAAGGACCTCATATGTTGGGAAGAGCCAAGGGAAAATTCTTCCCTACAGGTTTCTGAGCAAGCAGGACCCTACCAATACCTTAATTTTGGTAGGATCCAAAACTATGGTCTAGAACTGTGAGGTCATAAATTTCCATTGTTTTAAGTCCCCCAGTTTTTGATACTTTGCCCTGACAGCCCTGGAAAACTAGTACACAGTTGCAAGAAGTTTCTTCTAGGCCAGCTGTTTTTTTCCTAATGTCCTTAATCCTCTTACCAAGACCTACTTCTATCTCTCCCCAAGACAGTTTGCCTTCCTGACTCCCCAGTGTTTTCCTATAGTAACAGAGAAGGCATTTTCCAGAGTGCCATTTCAGTTTGCATAATTCTGAGACCAAATTTCTAGTTTCACTTTTATGAAATTATGAACAATAAAATGTATCAATTGTAGTAGCTGTAATTTAAAAAACTTAATTTCTCGGAAATATCACCAAGCATACATTTGACACATACTTTATTTTTTTAATTTGATGCCATTACTATAATAAGATCTCTTGCTAAAATTTCCAGGGTCAAAAGAATATGTTTTCATATTCTAGTGTTGTAGATATATAGAGAGATAGTATATATACTACATATTTTATTATATATTATTCTCTCTCTCTCTCTCTCTCTATATATATATATATATAAATAAGTTATTTTCAAAACCCAAGATTTGATATGACTTTGGCTTCTTATATAGATACATATTTCTTGAGCTGAATAGAGCTAAGCTGGATTGAGTTGAATAACATTGAATGATATTAAATTGTGAGACTATGCTTCACTTATTTAATGAAGGTTAGCTGTAAAATGGAATTAAAAATTAACTTTAAAAATATTCCATTTTTACCATGGACACACTTATTATTCAATGATCAGTTCATTGCTGTCATGTTACTTCATCATTGTTCTATATTAGAATCCTAGCGGCTAGAGATAAATTTACTTTATTCCTTGGTGATTCCATATTTTACATACTGATATCAAAGTGATGTGTATTACACAGCCTACTCCTTAGAATGAAAGTCAGTGTCCTTCTTGGAGATTATCTGGTTTCCATTTTTGTGTAGTTGAGCTATAGTTACGTGTATTTTTGTGGTGATTATCTCAGTTCCCTGTAATATCAACAACTAAGACCAAAACATTGCAGATAGTCATGGTACTAGAAATGGAATATTCAGTTATGCAAAGAAACAAGTGAATGATATTTTTTCATCTCACTACATATTCTGACAAACCTGGAGACCAGCTTACATTTTTAGCATTTCAGTCCCGCTTCTGTAGGCTTTTAACAGTGAATCTGTCTACTATGGTAAATAAATATATATAAACCTGTATACGTATAAATTGGAATATTTGTTACAGTTCTCACTTCCCTCTTTCTGTCTCTGACCTTTCAAAATAATGTTTTCTTACTTATGAGACTATGAATTCTTTAGAGGAAAAAAAATATCACCATACTCATTCAAAGGCATAATGGTTTATTTAATAGAAAAAGTTTGTGGTTTGCCCTCTCAATTTCCACTTTCCTTGTGTCCCTTCCCTTTCCGTGTGTCTACTCTTTTGCTCAGGACCATCTTCATTAGCTGCAGCCATTCATCTTCCTCATCCTGGGTCTATATATCTCTGCACATCCATGTCTTTCTTGGCCCTTCCCTTCATCACTTCCACATTCTCCATGAAAAGTTATTTATTCTTTGCTCCATTTTCTTAGGTTTCTAATTTCCTTATCCTTCACAAAATTCTCAAAAGAGTTTTCTCTATGTGCTTATTTTCCTTCATCTCCCACTAACTCTCTAACACATTTCTAGGATAACTTCTTTCCCATCATTTCATTAGACTGGCTCTTACTGAGGCCATTGGTGACCTCCATTGCCAAAGTGTAAAGGACCCTTCTCAGTTATTCTTGGGGCTGATATCTCAGCCACATCCACCATAATCAATTGTTCCCCTTTTCTTTCAACAATCCTTTCTCTTGGCTTTTTTATGACCCAATATTGCCCTGAACTGAAATGCCTCAGGATTCTTTTCTTCTTGTTCTATACTGTCTCCATGTGATCTTCCTACACTCATGCCTTTTGTTATATCTAAAATTATATATTTATTCAAAGAGATGCCTCATGATGGGGGGGAACATGGTACAGCCTGAGGCTGGTTGAGCAGAGGAAGTTAAGATTATAAAACCAAGAGTATTAATGAGGCTTGGTGATAAATAAGAATAAAAACTTTTTGAAATGATGACAAACAGGAATAGCATCCAAGATGGATAAAGAGTAAAGAGATAAAGGAAGAAAAGGAGAAAGGACGGCAGAGAGTGTGGAAACAGGAGGAGGGAGGTAGTGGGATTTACGTTGCCTTTTGCCTCTCTCTTGTTGTCCCACACAATTTGCCGCCCATGAGCTCTAAGAAGAGCTGATAATTAGAGACGAGGACCAAACACAGGTAGGCTAGGTAAGTGGAGAACAGTGATAAAGACTTAAAAGAAGATGATATGATCAAGAATCTGCAAAAAGGGAGGGAAACAAACCCAATTCAACTTGTGGCAAGAGTGTCTGCAACAAAAAAAGGGTATCTCTGCTGGAGTATCCAATTACATGTGAGAAATAAATTGCATGTTAATGAGGGTAATGCTAGCAGTTGCAACAAATAAATTCCCAAGATGTATAATGGCTCATGCAGGGGGGAAAGTTATTTCTTATGTATGTAAACACCAAAGCAAGTGTTCCTGACTGGACAGCTCCCTCCAAAAAGGAACTCATGCTTCTTTATATTTTGGCTTCTCCAGCTTTAGAACATGACATCCAAGTTCACTGTGCCCATCTGCCTCAAGCCAGCAAAAGACCCCAGATTGTTGAGGTTCATACCTGGGAAGATGTCGTGGGCCAAGTGTGGAAGTGGAACACATTTCAATGACCAAAACTCAGTTACATGTCTGAACCTAACTGCAAGGAAGACTGGGAAATACAATCTGATCATATGCTCCAGAGAGAAAAGAAAAAGTCTTATTGAACAGCTAGTAAGTCTCTGACATACATGGTAAAATGAGAATGCATATGCTTCTAAGAAGAGTGCACTTTAGAATAATGCATCAGTAGCCAGTGATTTATTTGCAACCAAAGCACAATTTAAATCAACGGGTGATGGCCTGTTGGGATGCTGTGATGAAAATGGGTCCATTGAGCCCATTTATAAATAAAATATATTCTTGAAATCGAGGCACTCCACAAAGTTCTATCTTAAACCTTGGTACAAAACAGTATGTCAAGTTTGATATGTTCCCTATTATCCATCATACAGTATCACTGGGTGTGCAGGAATGTTTGGTGGTGTGCCTTTCTTTGAGTTTCCCAATTTCAGTGCCCCCCCCCAAAATAGTCCATTAACTTCTAAAACAATGGCTCTCCATCCCCAAGATTTCAGATTTCTTTGCACCTCAGAGCCACATCTGTCAATGGATTAACTGAGAAACAAAGAAAGCACCAGGCATTCGTTAGCTCTAGAAGGAAATTTACCAGGCCACTTGTGCAATCACAAATGCCATCATTCTCCTAGGGTGATAGAAGATCATTTGAAACCAGTTTCTCACTAACTGAGATGACAATAAAAACAAGTTAGCCCTGCTGGCTAATTTTCTCTTTTATGTGTATTTTTGGTCATGAGGCATTAACCTTTCCCAGTACATAATAACATTTTGGAATTATACATGGTAGACATATACAACTGTAGGTATGCATTTATTCCAAGTAGCTCCCATATTTTTTTAGATGAGCAGTGGGCTAGCATGCCCTGCACAGAGAAAGTGCTGAAGAGATATTAGTTGAGTGAGTTAAGACTTAGTATGGCATGGTATATCTTTCAATGGTGAGGACATAGATTGGAGCATTTACTTGTATATATCTCTAAATGTAGTAAAATTCATATGCAAAGATCTTTGGTACTTTTTTTGTATGTATAAACTGTATTTACTAAAATAAAGTTGATTTTTCTTAATTTTAAAACATAGAAATAATGAAAGGGAGGAAAGTCCAGAAATGAGGAGTTCAATGACAAAGGGAAACAATGCTTACACATTCTAAGATAGCCTTATCTTGCAATTATTCATTTCTTCATTCAATAAGTCTTTCAAGGTTCTATAAGACCTTGTTAATCAAAGTAAGGTTTGCAGAGCAGCTTCAGAGGCAACACTTAGGGCTTGTTAACAATGCACCATCTTGGGACTCAGATTCCCCAAATCTGGCCTCTAGTGGGTAGAAGCCAAGGATACTGTTAAGCATCCTACAACACAAAGGACAGTCCTCACAACAGGGAATTACTTGCCCAAAATGTCAATGGAGCACTGGTGAGAAGCTAAAACTTTTGCATGTATTAGAATAACCTAGAAGGTTTACTGAAATGCAGGTTGCTGGGCTCATCCCCACAGTTTCTGATTATAGATCTAGCATGAAGCCTGAGAATTTGTGTTTCTCATAAGTCCCTAGCTAGTTCCATTCCTGAAGCCATACTCTGAGAAACAGTGGAGATGCTAGGGCCTTTTGCAGTTAGCCTCTTGATGGCTCTGGAACCCCCTGGCAAGTTAACTAGAGCCTGAAGTGCCTCCATAGCTATAAGCTGAGGACAAAGAAGCTGAGGGTTGCTTGAGGTGGGGGTGAGGGGTGCAGACAGGGCTGAGTCAACAGAGAAGATACAGTGCCATTGTCATTTACAGATGATACCAGATGGCAGCTAAATTCAGAGTCCAGACTGCCTGAAGGGCTTGCTAATTACAAGAGACTTCAGCTGCAGGAAACACCCTAATCACCCCAATGGCAGCTGGGCAGCCCCAGGGAAGGCCCGACTGCCAGTAAAAATTTTTGTTTCATATAAAGTAGGACTTGAAGGGTAAAAATGACAAGTTCAATTTGGACCATATTTAACAGAGAAGAGAGGGAGAGGAAAATATATTTATGATGGGGGTAGTAGGGAGTGAACAAGGAGGACAGCTCTATTAGAGAGGACTCAGCACGGAAGACCATGAGCAGCTGGAGCCCAGACTGGGCCCCCGAGAACCCCTCCCCCACAAATGTCCCAGGCTTCCTTGCGCACCACACCCTGTAGGTTGGCCAGGGGCGATTCTACAACAGACTTGGAGATGGATTTTTGTGGTTCCTACATACACCTGCTCTATGCTGTCTACCTCTTGTCATCCCTTTCCAAAAAAAAAGCTATTGATTTAACACCTTTAGGAGGAAGGAAGACATCTTCTGCTTTGTTTAATCAGCTAACTGCCTTTCTTTGGTTGGCAAGGAGCACTGAGATAATTTTGTTCCATGGGCAGCGTTTAGCAAAGCCCCAGGACTGTGAATGAGGAAAAAGCAGCAGGGAGGGAAAAACTACCCGAGCAGCTGTTTCTGGGCTCCACCCCAAGTCATGGGGCTCCAGCCAAGTTCAGGATATTCTCCTCTGCTGGAAATTTTAGCAACATTTCCATGAATTGGGAGGGAATTGGAGAAATGCACCTAAAATAAAGTTGTTTACAGTTTAATATCGTGAGATACAAGATTCTTAAATAGACTTTCTCTTGAAACTTGATTTTACAACAAACAACAACAAGAAAAAAAAATAGGAGGAATGGAATCCCAAGTGCACTCACATTTGAAAATCATGTTGGTCGTTATTTTGTGCCTCTTTTTTGCATCCTCAATTTTGCAAAGGGTGTAGAAAGAGGCACAGTCCATTTCCAGGGAGAAAGCATTAATTAACAGTGCTTCTCAGTTTCCTTTGCCTCTCTGGGCCCCTTTGGGTGCATGCCCAATGCCCTACAGCTGTTTTTTGTCTCTGTCCAGTTTTCCTCTTCTTTGTGATACCACCCAGATTCTAGTCACACCCTTCAATCCCAGGAAGGTGGGGCTGAGATGTCTATGCAGGCTTGCTCATAGGCTCCCATCTTTCAGATTCTCCATAATGTGACTCTGTCAACCAAACTAAGCTTTCTCTTTTAACTTGGATCCATTAATTCATAGCTCATGCATATGCTACAAGTTTCCTTTCCAACTAACGTGATGAGCAGTTTCTGGACAAGAATGTAGAAGTCACAACTCTGTCTTAACCAGTTAGATGAATAAACTAAAAAAAAAAAAAAAAAAAAACTCCTCTTAGATCTGGAAAAGAAGTAAGGCCCCCCAAATCAAAGAGACCAACAGATGAAGACAGAGAATCACAACTTAATGGCATGGTTGAAACCTCCCTGGGAACCAGAGCAGGGATATCAGCATGAAAAGATGCAGTAGAGGAGAAGGGACCCCCCAACTCTGCTCCCTGCCAACCAGCCTTTTTATTCAGCCACACACTCTTTTTCTACTTCCCCACCCCTACTACAAATAACGTTGAGTGTTTCATTGTGGCTATGAAAACTCTGAATTTATATTTTTTGGATTGATATGAAAGAGCACACTTTACATGAAAATGGTACTTTGAGTAGTTTTTTGTTTGTTTTTTTTTTTTGCTATGTAAATAATTCCTAAAAATACAATTCTTTTGTTGGAGCAAACTTTTTGCACTTAGAGCCAAAAAGTTAATCATCAACCAATGGACAAAATAGCATCAAATTCTCCCATTGATCCCTACTGTAAACTCCAGGAAAAGCTCTATTGGGTGTGCAATGGAGCAGGACCCTACGGGGCTTTCTGAGACAAATCCCTCCCTCATATCCTTTATCTCCTCTCTGAAGTGCCTAGATGTGCACTTCCTGCGTTGTTTTACAGATGCTAAAACCCCCACCAAATGGGAAGAAATTGACTATTTGATAACCAGGAGCATGTAGCCCCCAGACCTATAGATGCCAAAGGATTAATAATGTTAACCTCTGTGACACTGCCCTGTTACCAACAACCAATCAGAATTGTGCACAAGTTGATTGCATATGCTAGGATGCCTCTCCCTCACCTTGCCTCTAAAAATGCTTTGCTGAAACCCAGTGGGGAGTTCTCATGTTTTGACCCGTAGCTGCTCTGGATGTCTTGCTTGGCCCTTTGTAGTAAGTACTGCACTTTCCTTCACCACAACCCCATGATAGTAGATTGGCTTTACTGCTCGAGGAGCAGACCCAAGTTTGGTTCAGTAACAAGGATACCACCAAACCCCATATTCTTGCATTGTTTACCCTTAAACTCACACCACAGGAATGAAAGAAGCTTCTACCTCCTTTGTGGCAAGTACACATCCTGGGGATGTCCAACAACTAGAAAAACAGCAAGTGCTGAATTGCAGCTGCTATCAAACTCAAGCTGCCTTGGAATGTTTTGTTAATAAAAACACAGAGCTCATAGTTATCCACAGGATTTAATTATAAGCCTAGCACACTCATATCAATATAACAAACTGGAACTTAATTTTTAATAGACATTGCATTTTTTATGGTAATTATAAAGATAGTTAAGGTAACTTATATGTTTGCCACATATCTAATGCAGTTAAAAATTTTGGGCTGATATGCAACCAATGAAACTTCAAATATTAGGCTATGTTTTATTTTTCAGTTAAGACATCCAGAAGTAAGCTTACCATATCTCAAAGAGGTAGATATAAATTCTCCATTTTCTTTTTTAAGGATGTTCACTTACCTGCAGTAGGTTTAATGAGTCCTGGCTCTGAAACGCACATATTTAAATGTTGTATTGTGAATCCACCCCTGTATTCTTCCTTTGTCTCCTAAACGACTCCTTCATACAGTCTCCCTCTACTTAGAGGGAAGAACATGTTAAGTTACGCTTAGTTCAAGAAATGCGTGGAAGGCAGGACAGTGACTCTGAAGATGCAGAAGGAAGTCATTAAGTGTGCCCAGCTGAGTTTGGAGTTCTGAGACTTTATAGTAGTTAAATATTGTTCAGGCACACAGGAACGCTTCTTTAGAATAAAACGTATAAATTATTTTGTAGCAGCTCAAAAAGTTTTGTTCTGGTTATTCCCTAGAAATAGACACATTTTACCAGACTAATAGGCATAAAGTATTTGTGTGAAAAAGAAACTTGCTTTAGAAACTAAGAAGGAAGAGGATGCCTTTACTGTAAGTGCTGATGTTTCAATATTAACCAGTAACCATTTGAAAGTATTTAAGAATTCTTAACAGTAGCTTGGTACGTAACAGAGATGAAAAATACTTTCATAAGGCAAAGTGGGATAAAACAGTGGCTCAGTATGCTAATTTTCCCCAGAGGCTTAATTTTCTTCCTCTTGTGAATCCAAATCTTTGTTGTAGTTCATATCCCTGGGTGTATTTGATGTTTGAATCTTTATGGCTAAGGATAATTGATCTTAAAAAATGGAATAATTTTGACCTTGCACCCACATAGGCATACTCATAATTTTTTAGCAAAAATGAGAAGTGTTACCAAAGGTCTGTATATTGCCCATTAAGATGATAAGGGGAAAAGATAAGAGAGGAAAATATGTTTTAAATTCAAATCATCCCATAGTGATTCTACCTGGTTTTTTTTCTGAAGATTTCCCTGTAGTCCCTCAAAGGCCTCCTCTAACCTTCCTTTTCTTCCACCATGAAGGTATGTCAGCTTCCTTCTTTCTCCTCTTGGTTTCTCTTAAACGCCTCCCCACCCATTTTTTTAAATTTATTTTTTATTTTTATTTCCCCCAACACACTATTTTTTCCGCTGTACAGCATGAAGACCCAGTTACACATACACGTATACGTTTTTTTTTTCTCCCATTGTTGTGCTGTAAGTATGTAGAAATAGTTTTCAGTGGTACACAGCAAGATCTCATTGTAAATCCATTCCATGAGCAAAAGTTTGTATCCGTTGACCCCAAGCTCCCAATCCCTCACACTCCCTCCCCCTCCCCCCAGGCAACCACAACTCTATTCTCCAGGTCCATGATTTTCTTTTATGTGGAAAGGTGCATTTGTGCTGTATATTAGATACCAGATATGAGTGATACATATGGTATTTGTCTTTGTATTTCTGTCTTATTTCACTCAGTATGAGAGTCTCTAGTTCCATCCAATTTGCTGCAAATGGCATGATTTTGTTCTTTTTTATGGCTGAGTAGTATTCCATTGTGCATATGTACCACATCTTCCTAATCCAATCATCTGTCATGGACATTTGGGTTGTTTCCAGCTCTTGACTATTGTGAATAGAGCTGCAATGAACATGCGGGTGCGTGTGTCTTTTTTAAGGAAAGTTTTGTCTGGATCTATGCCCAGGAGTTGGATTGCTGGGTCATATGGCGGTTCCATGTATTGATTTCTAAGGTACCTCCATACTGTTTTCCATAGTGGCTGTACCAGCTTACATTCCCACCAACAGTGCAGGAGTGTTCCCTTTTCTCCACACCCCCTCCAGCATTTGTTATTTGTGGACTTATTAATGATGGCCATTCTGACTGGTGTGGTGTGGTGTCTCATAGTAGTTTTGATTTGCATTTCTCTAATAATTGGAGATGTTTAGCATTTTTTCATGTGCTTATTGGCCATCTGAATCTCTTCCTTGGAGAAATGTCTATTCAGGTCCTTTGCCCATTTTTCAATTGGGTTGTTGGCTTTTTTGCTGTTGAATTGTCTAAGTTGCTTGTATATTGTAGAGAGTAAGCCTTTGTCAGTTACATCATTTGAAACTATTTTCTCCCATTCTGTAAGTTGTCTTTTTGTTTTCTCTTTGGTTTCCTTTACTGTGCAGAAGCTTGTCAGTTCGATGAGGTCCCATTGGTTTATTTTTGCTTTTATTTCTGTTGCTTTGGGAGACTGACCTGAGAACACATTTGTAAGGTTGATGTCAGAGAATGTTTTGCCTATGTTCTCTTCTAGGAGTTTGATGACGTCTTGTCGTATATTTAAGTCTTTCAGCCATTTTAAGTTTGTTTTTGTGCGTGGTATGAGGGTGTGTTCTGGTTTCATTATTTTGCATACAGCTGTCCAGGTTTCCCAGCAAGACTTGGTGAAAAGACTTTTTTCTCGTTTTATGTTCTTGCCTCCTTTGTCAAAGATTAATTGACCGAAGGTGTCTGGGTTTGTTTCAAGGTTCTCTATTCTGTTCCATTGGTCTGTCTGTCTGTTTTGGTACCAGTACCACACTGTCTTGATGACTGCGGCTTTATAATATTGCTTGATATCTGGGAGAGTTATGCCTTCTGCTTGGTTTTTGTTTCTCAGGATTGCTTTGGCGATTCTGTTTTTTTTTTTTTTGTGGTTCCATATAAATCCCATGATATTTTTCACAGAACTAGAACAAACAATCCTCCCTGCCCATTTAATGGAATTTTAGTTTTTTAATTGAAGTATAGTTGATGTACAATATTATATGTTATAGGTGTATGATATAATGATGCACATTTTTTGTTTTCTTTTTTAATGATTTTCATTTTTTCCATAATAGTTGGTTAAAAACAGTATTCTGTCAATTTTTGACTGTACAGCAAAGTGGCCTAGTCATATATATATATATACATATATACACATTCTTTTTCTTACATTATCCTCCATCATGCTCCATCATAGGTGACTAGATATAGTTCCCAGTGCTATATAGCAGAATCTCATTGCTTATCCATTCCAATGCAATAGTTTGCATCTATTAACCCCAGATTCCCAGTCCATTCCACTCCCTGCGTCTCCCCCTTTGCAACCACAAGTCTGTTCTCAAAGCCCATGAATGATGCAAAATTTTTAAAGCTCATATTCCACCTAGAGTTATTATAAAATATTGGCTATATTCACTGTGGTGTGCAACATATCCTTGTACCTTATTTTATACCTAATAGCTGGTACCTCTTACTGCCCTACCTCTATCCTGGCCTTCTTGCCTCCCTCTCCTCTCTGGTAACCATTAGTTTGTTCTCTATATCTGTACGTCTGCTTCTTTTTTTGTTATATTTACTAGCTTGTTGTATTTTTTAGATTCCACCATATAGGTGATGTCATGCAATATTTGTTTTTCTCTGACTTACTTCACTTAGCATAATGCCCACGAAGTCCATCCATGTTGCTGCAAATGGCAAAATTTCATTTGTTTTTATGGCTGAATAGTATTTCATTGTATGTATATATATAATGTGTGTGTTATAATATATATATATAATGTGTGTATGTTATATATAATATAGATATTATATATGTGTGTGTATAATTATATAATGTACATAATGTGTATATAATATATGTAATATATATTATATGTGTATATATGTGTATAATTATATAATATATACATAATGTGTATTATATATAATATATATTACATATGTGAGTTTGTATAATTTCATAATATATATAATGTGTGTAGTGTATAATACATCATTGATGTAAAATATACAAATATCATATAGATAAGATGTGTGATATATATAAACATTATATACATATATGTATATTTCTCATCTTCTTTGTCCATTCATCTGTTAATGGACATTTGAGTTGCTTCCATATCTTGGTAAATAATGCTGCTAAGAACATTGAGGTGCATGTATCTTTTCAAATTAGTGGAGTTTTTAGATATATACCTGGAAGTGGAATTGCTCGGTCACATGGTATTTCCATTTTCATTTTTTTGAGGAACCTCCATACTCTTTTCCACAGTGGCTGCACCAGTCTACATTCCCAATGACAATGTATGAGGATTCCCTTTTCTACACATCCTCACCAACATTTGTTATTTGTGTTCTTTTTGATGGTAGTTATTCTGATAGGCATGAGGTGATAGCTCACTGTGGTTTTGATTTGCATATCACTGATGATTTTTTTTTGTCTTTTTGTCTTTTCTAGGGCTGCACCCATGGCCTATGGAGGTTCCCAGGCTAGGGGTCTAATCAGAGCTGTAGCTGCCAGCCTACGCCACAGCCACAGCAACACGGGATCCAAGCCACGTCTGCGACCTACACCACAGCGCACGGCAATGCCGGATCCTTAACTCACTGAGCAAGGCCAGGGATCCAACCCAAAACCCCCTGGTTCCTAGTCAGATTTGTTAACCACTGAGCCATGATGGGAACTCCTCAGTGATGATTTTTTTTTTTTTAATGGCCTCACCTATAGCATGTGGAAGTTCCCAGGCGAGGGACTGAATCCAAGCCACAGCTGCAAGCTCTACTACAGCTGCAGCAATGCCAGAACCTTTAACCCACTGCACCAGGCCAGGGATTGAATCCATGTCTACACAGCAACCCAAGGCACAGCAGTCAGATTCTTAACCCACTGCACTACAGTGGGAACACCGCATTTCCCTGATGATTAACAAAGCTTTCTTCTTTTACTTTTTTGTCTCAAGCCCTGGGCAACATGTAGTTTTCACTGACAAAGAAATGGCACCAAGAAGAGAGCAAATAGAAAAGGGAGGACGCTCTGAATGCATTCCTGAAGCCAAGTACCTCTCTGAAGAGTGTTGGAGCCAATGGTGTCTGAGCATTCACTATGTGCTAAGCACTCCTCCAGGTGTTTTGTATTGATTCCCTTAGCACCCGAACCTCCAGGAGGCAGTTGCTATTGATATTCCCATTTTACAGATGAGAAAACTGAGAGGCTAAATGATGCTTATTAACTACAGCACTATGCCTGAAGGTATCTGGAAGCCAGTGATGCCTGAACCCAAGAAGCACAGTTTTGTTTTACTTTTTTTCTTTAACTGAGGGGAGAAAAAAAAAAATAATGAGAATTCAGGAGTATAAATGACTAAAAGGAGACAGAGCTAACAAACCTCACATCCGTAAACCATGACAGGAGGGTTTCACACAGTGTTAGAATGTCTGTCGAATACAAACAAAACAGGTCATTTTTATCAGCATTCAGTTTTCTTCAGGATGTCGTTCTAAAAAACGAATTACTTAGTTCCCCGATGAACTGTGGTATCAGTTAACTTGGTGAGTTTCTGTATCTGTGAAAATGGATATACTGATAAATAATTCCTGCCTGGTCTACCTTCTGGAGTTGCTGAGAATCTTGTGCAATAAAGTGCCTACAGCTCTGTGATCACAGACAATATGGTGGAAGCTCCCCGTGTCCACGTTAGAAAACCTTTCCCATAAGAGGCTCCAGATTGAATGTTGATGCAGGGCACTTCCTAGATGAGATTCCTTCACTGTAATAATAATAGCAAACCATTGTGGAGCCCTTCCCATCTACCACATACATTCACTTAAGACCCCCAGTAACCTTAACAGGCAGGTACTGTTATCATCCCCACTTTACACATGGGGAAACTGAGGCAGGGATGGGCTACTTTGCCCAAGGTCATACTTCTAAAGCAGAGTAAGAGCTGGTGTTGAACACAGGAAGTTAATATATATATATATATCTAAGGATATCATCACCTAAACATGATCAGTAGGACATAGATCTCTTTATGCTGAAGAAGGAATTTTATTACAAATAAATCATCTATATTCAAGCTAACAATGCAGACCTTGCCAGTGTGTTTAGCCACCATGATTTCAGAATTACTGGTGTGCTTCTCATCAGCTTTGGAAAATCCACAAATGTTGATTGAACACATAGTATATATCCCGTGAGATAATAAAGAAATAGGGCACAGTTCTGCCCCCAAACATTGTTAGAGTCTACCTAATAGGGATTTCAATAAGTCTTTAGTATTTGGTAAGTTTTTAAAAGTTAAACTAACCAAGGTTATAAGTGAGGTTCAGATGAGAATATAATAAACGAGAAACTAGCCTTTTAAGATTCTAGTGCCATTCGGTAGGAATTTGTTCAATGTCTACTAACCGTCAGAAACAGAATCATGTATTCCTGAACTCGAGAAATTTAAAGTCTAGTGAGAATGATAGACTATCAAATAATTTCAGTAATATATGACAATATTGTATGTAGGTAAAAAGAATAATACACAGGGTGCTTATGGAACACATAAGAAATGGGAGCTCATTAATTAATTCTTAAATAAATTAGGAATTAGTTTGGTTAATTAGGAAAAAGTTTCAGATGAAACTGCATATATATTCATTTGCTGCGTAGTTTTGATGTGATATGTCGTAGGGGAGAGGGAGGAAGAAGGGGGAGAGAGGAAAAAAAGGAGGAAGAGAAGGAGGAAGGGGGAGGTGAAACAGGGAGGAAGAGAAATAAGAGGAGTTTAATATTTCAACATTAAATATATTAACTGTGAGTTTTTCATAAATGCCTTTTATCAGGTTGAGTACGTTTCCTTCTATTGCTAGTTTTTAACTACTTTTACCATTAAGGGGTGATGGATATCACATACTAGTCATAATGTGATTTTTTTTGTTGTTACTTATTCTATGAATGTGGTATTTTATATTGATTTTCATATGCTGAACTAGTCCTGTATTCCTGGGATAAATAGCACTTGTCATGGTTCATAATTCTTTTTGTATGTTGCTGGACACAGCTTAATAGAATTTTGTTGAGAATTTTCACGTCTATTTGCAAATGCATACAGGTCTGAAGTTTACTTTAGAAATAATTTTCTGGTTTGGGTATTAGGTTAATGCTGACTTCAGAGAATGATTTAGGAAATGTCTCTTTCTCTTCTTTTCCTGGGAAGAATCTGTGATGGACGAGGTTAATTCTTTAAATATTTGGAAGAATTTGCTAGGGAAATTAGCTTTTCTTTCTTCATTTCTTTGATTGTTAATTCAGTCTTTTTACTTGTTATGAGTCTATTCATATTTTCTATTTCTTCTTGAATCAGTTTCAACAGTTTGCATCTTTCTAAGAATTTGTCTATTTCATCTAGGTCACATAATTAATTGACATAAAACTGTTTATAGAATTCCCTTGTTTATTTCTACAAAGTCAATAATGTTTCCCCTTTCATTTGTAATATTAGTCATTTGAGTCATTTATGTTTTTTCTATTTTTTTTCTTGGTTTGTCAAATTTATTGATTTTTTTAAAAATTACTAAGTTTTGGTTTTACTGATTTTTCAACTCTTAATTATTTCCTTCCCTCTGCTTGTTTGAGTTCTGTTTCTTCCTGTTTTTCCAGTTTCTTAAGATGGCATATGGAAGTTCCCAGGCTAGGGGTTGAATCAGAGCTGTAGCTACCAGCCTATGCCACGGCAACGCCAGATCAGTAGATACTAGACACATCTGCAACCTACACTGCAGCTCCCCGCAAGGCCAGATCCTTAACCCACTGAGCAGGGCCATGGATTGAACCCACATCCTCTCAGATACTAGTTAGGTTCTTCACCCACTGAGCCACAATGGGAACTCCTACAAGTTTTGATGTGTTGTAATTTTACTTTCATTCCTGTTTTCTAATTTCCCCTGTGATTTTTTCTCTGACCTACTGCTTGTTTAAGAGTGTGATGTTTAACTTCCACATATTAGTACATGGCCCAAATTTCTTTTCGTTGTTGATTTCTAATTTCATTTCCTGTGATTGGATAACATACTCTGTATGATTTCAATAATTTTGTATTTATTGTGGCTGGTTTTAGAGCTTAGCATATGGTCTATCCTGAGTGAATGTTCCTTGTGCATGAGGCATTTTCTTAGTGTTTGTGCTGAGCGTTACAAATGACTTCTTAATTTATAACAATCTAATTCATATTAATAACAGCTTAATTTCAATGATACACAAATACGTTGCTCCAGTATAGCTCCATTCCTTTCCCCCTCCTTTGTGTTGTGTCCCACAATTACATCTTTATACATTATGTGTACAACACTGTTTTATAATTATTCCTTTATGCTGTTTTCCTTTAAATCATGGAGGAAAAGCAATGTTTTATAAGCAAAATATATATTTAAATTGTCCTTTATATTTACTTACACAGTTACACATTTATCAATGCTCTTTATTTCTTCATTTGGAGTCAAGTTACTATAGAGGGTCTTTTCATTTCAACCTGAGTTATTTCCTTTAGTATGATTTATAGGACAGGTCTATTAATAATGAATTCTGTTTTTGTTTACATGGAAATTCATGTCTTAATTTTTCCTTCTTTTTTGAAGGATTATTTTGCAGGATATATAAAATTCTTTGTTGACATTTTTTCCCAGCACTTTTAATTTGTCATTAGCTGCCTTCTGGCTTTCATAGTTTGCAATGAGAAATTATTTATTAATCTTATTGAGGATGACATACATGATGAGACACATTTTTCTTGCTGTTTTCAATTTTCTCTTTGTCTTTTGATGGTGTGATTATAATATATGTAGGTACACATTTCTACAATTCATTCTGCTTGGGGATAATTTAGCTTCTTACATGTATAGAGTAATATTTTTCATAACATTTAAGAAATATTTGGCCATTATTTTCCCTGAGAATTTTTTGCTGCTTTCTCTTTCTTTTTGGGGGGACTCCCATCATGTGTATTTTGATACACTTTACGGTTTTCCACAAGCCCCTGAGATCTGTTTGTTTTCATTAACTAATGGATTTTATTTTTAGAGCATTTTTAGGTATATAGAATAATTCAGTGGAAAGCATAAAGACTTTCCATATATCTGTTCATCTTCCACACACCGTTTCCCCTATTAGTAACATCTTGAGTTAGTATAGTACATTTGTTACAACTGATAAGCCAGTTATTATTACCTAAAGCTTGCATTAGAGTTTATTCTTTGAATTGAAAATTTTAGGGTTTTAACAAATATATGGTGATATATATCCAACATTATAGAAGCATATGTAGTATTTTCATTGCTCTATTCATCCTCCTATTTCCCCACAGAACCATTGCAACCAATGATTCTTTTACCATCTCCATAGTTTTGCTTTTTCCAGAAGAGTTGGAATCACATAGTACATAGCCTTTACAGTAGCTGTTTTTCACTTAGGAATGTGCATTTAAGATTCCTCCATGTCTTTTGTGGCTTGATAACTCATTTCTTTTTATCATTGCCTGATATTCCAATGTGTGGATGTGCCACTGCTTATTTATCCATCACCCACTGAAGGACATCTTGGTTGCCTCCAGGTTTTTGACGATTATGAATAAAGCTACTATACACATTAGTGTGCAGTTTTTTTATGTGGATATAGTTTTCAACTTAGTTGGAGAAATGCCAAGGAACACAATTTGTTGAATTTTATGGTGAGTGTATGTTTAGTTTTATAGGAAAGTGCCAAATTGTCTTCCAAATTGGCTTATCATTTTGCATGCTCCTCAACAATGAATGATAGTACCTGTTGCTCCACAGTGTCCACAGGATTTAGTTATGTCATTGTTTTGGATTGCTGCCATTCTTAGAGGTATGTAGTGGTATCTCATTGATGTGTTGATTTGCAATTCCTTCATGACCTGTGAGTCTAAGCATTCTTTCTTCTGCTCACTCACCATCTATATATCTTCTTTGATGAGGAATCTCTTCAGACTTTTTGCTTATTATTTAACTGGTTGAATTTTAAGGGTTTTTTTTTATATTTTGGATACCAGTCCTTTATCAGATATGAATTTTGAAAAGATTTTCTCGGTCTGTGGCTTAGCTTTTTATTCTCTTAATGGCATCTTTTGTAGAGCAAAAGTATTTAATTTTAATGGAGTCCAACTTCAAAAAAAAAAACTCATCATTTTTTTCTCTTAATGTATCCTGCCATTGGTGTTGTATCTAAAAAGCCATTGCCAAACTCAAGGTCACCAAGATTTTCTTCTTTGTCATCTTCTATTTTTATAATTTTGCCTTTCACATTTAGATCCATGGATTATCTCTCCATTCATTTAGATCATCTTGGATATCTTTCATCAGAATTTTATAATTTTTCTCATATAGCTTTTTACATGTTTTGTTAAATTTTTATCCAAGTATTTCTCTTTTTGTGTGTGCTAATGTAAATGATACTATTTTCAATTTTAAATTCTAAGTGTTTATTGGTGATATATAAAAAAGCAATTTACTTTTGTATATCAACCTTCTTTCCTGCAACCTTGCTGTAATTGCTTATTAGTTCCAGGATTTTTTTTGTTAATTATGTGACATTTCCTCATAAGCAGTTATGTCTTCTGTAAAGAAAGATAATTTCATTTCTTCTTTCCCAGTCTATCTACCTCTAATTTCCTTTACTTATCCTATTGTATTAGCTATAACTTCCAGTATAATACTGAATATGAGTGGTGAGGGGGGACATCATTGCCTTTTCTTCCAAACTTATAGAGAGTATTTATTTTATCACCCTTAAGTCAGAGACTAGCTGTACATTTTTGTTGTTGTTGTAGATGTTCTTTCTCAAGCTGTTTATTTTTTCAATGTTGTTTTTTATTTCTCTTCCCTAAACCAGATAATCTCAATTGACCAGATTATCTTTAAATTCATTGTTTCCTTTTTCTGCCAGGTCAATTCTGCTATTGAACCCCTTTAGTAAATTGTACTTTTCAACTCCAGAATATCCATGTGGCTCTTGTTTTATAGTTTATATGTCTTGATTGATAATCTCTGTTTGGTGAAAAATCCTGCTCATAATTTCTTCTAGTTGTTTAGACGTTATTTTCTTTTATTCTTTAACATATATACAATAGCTAGCTTAAACTGTCTAGTTAGTTTGACTTCTGCCCTTCTTTAGGAATTGTTTCTATTGATTGCATTTTTTTCCCTGTGTATGGCCCATACGTTCCTGCTTATTTACATGTCCCATAATTTTCTGTTGAAATTGGGGCATTTTAGTTAATATAATGTGGCACCTCTAAAAATTAGATTTCCTCTTTTTCCCAGGGTTTGCTTTATTGCTGTTTGTTGTTGGTATTGTTGCTGTTGCTGCTGCTACTGCTTGGTTGTTTAGTGATTTTTCCCAAGTTGATTCTGTTAAATTTTTATTCCTTGACATGTATGGCCACTGAAGACTCTGGTCAGTTAATTTAGTGATCAGCTAATATTTGGACAGAGATTTCCTTAAATGCCTTCATCCATAAGTTTTGCAACCTTTGCTAATGTGTTTTGCCTGAGTATTTGAGCACATGTTCATCATGTCTTAGTCTTTCATTTCTATTTGTGCTAAGCTTCAAGGTCAGCCAGAAGTGAAAGACAGACTTCTTAGGTCTTTTGGGGCATGTGTACAAACCTGTACTTGTGCATGATCTTTTAGCTTCCCAGGATTATATCAGAGCATTTCAAAGCCCCCTCTGGACATTTCATGCCTAGCTTCTGCTTTAAAGTTTTTTGGTCTGCCTCTTATTGGCCCAAAATGTTATTTCTGCCTCAGGCAGGCACAGTATTAAATGATCACCATTGATTGTTTTCAACAACTGCCTCACAGTGAGTGAGCTGCGTCAAGTCAAATGAAGATGAGCCTTGCAAGCAGGAAATTCCAGGGAAATGCCAGAGAGGTCAAATGACACTTAACTAAGAATGAGGCTTTGGAGGAAGTTCCAAACCTAATCCATTCCCTCCAGTGGCTCCTAATCTGTTGTTTTTCACAGATATGTTATTTGGGAGGATGCTGTTTTTCACAATTACTGTAGAGCTGGGTAGAAGATGTGGCATTGTGACACATTAAAATACCAAAAACTTCACTATTCTTACTGATACTCAGTCATGTTTCTTGAATAAATGCTTCTTATATTGTTGCAGATTTTTGGTTAACTTCCAGAATTCTGAAAAAGTTGATTTTGACAATTTTGCCATAGTCCTCATTGCTTTTACAGAGGAGATGTTTCCAGAGGTTCTCAGTACACTATTTTGAAAAGTGCTTTTGCTATCACTGATTCTTACAGTCAAATAACTGTAGATTATTGTCCCAATAGTGTAGGATAAAAGATATATCCCTGGGGAATAGGGGGTAGAAATCCCAGAAGTGTAGAACAGGTATAGAGTTGGCTCCAGGCACCCAATCATCCAATATTGCTTCACTCATGATAAAGCAATATCTAGCAGCTACTCTTGATGTATTTGCTCATTCCTGTTTTGTTCATTTACTCTTTGTTTCTAATACAGTTTTATTGTTAAGAATTATGATCTTATCTCTGTTGAATAAAGGGAAAGATATTTTTCCCCTCTAGTCAGGTGATCATCAGTCCATAGCAAGGATAGAAAGACATACTATGAACACCTAGGGAGGGTAGACAGGGCAAACTTGGGAGTTTGTTCCTTTCTGCGCTGGCTTGTCTATTATAATGAGAGAAATAATCAGTAGCATTTCTAGAAATGAACATTGAAATTTTTTCTCACAATGGATGTAAACTTTGATTCTTACAGCAGTAACTTTCCTTTTTTAAAATTTAAAATGAAAACACTATGGGAGGAGTTTGTTTTTGTTTTTGTTTTTGTCTTTTTAGGGCCACACACAAGGCATATGAAAATTCCCAGGCTAGAGGTCGAATCAGAGCTATTTTAAAGCTTCTTATAAAGTTACCTATTCTACCTAAAATTTCAACTTTCAAATTTTCACAGTGAACATAGATGTTTTGGAGAATTTTCACACAAGAAAATAAAAATAGTGGTACAAGACTGCACAGAAAGGTAAGGGTAATATAAGGCCAGAGGTCTGAAAGTTATTTTTAATCTGTTTATTAATCATCTTGTGCAGGGGCCCATCTTGCTTCGGATGGAATGTTGAAAGTGGCACAATTTGTGTTTCAGGAATTCACAGCTTAGCAGTGAAGAAAAATGTATAAACAAACAATTATAATGCAGCAGGAGCCATGCTGACAGCAGTGAAGTTAGTTTCTAGGGTAATGCAGAAAAGGAGGTAGGAGGTGCTCAGCTCATGGGCTTAGGGAGGAGAACACCTCCCAGGGACAACCTTCCCTTTTCTGTCTGGAAGGCAGTTTCTCCACAAGAATCTGTCCCCTGGCACATGGGCAGGATTTCAGTCAAATTAACTTTTTTTTTTTCTTTTTGGGGCTGTACCCACAGCATATGGAAGTTCCCAGGCTAGGGGTCAAATCAGAGCCATGGCTGCGGCCTACACCACAGCCACAGCAACTCGGGATCCGAGCCACGTCTGCAACCTACAGCTTGCAACAACACCGAATCCTTAACCCACTGAGTGGGAGGGATCGGGGATCAATACTGTGTCCTCGTGGGTACTAGTCAGGTTCATTTTCGAGGAGCCACAAAGGGAGCTCCCAAGTCAAGAATGGTGTCTTATCAACTTAGAATAGATTTACAAGGAGATCCTGCTGAATAGCATTGAGAACTTTGTCTAGATACTCATGTTGCAACAGAAGAAAGGGTGGGGGAAAAAATGTAATTGTAATGTATACATGTAAGGATAGCCTGACCCCCTTGCTATACAGTGGGGAAATAAAAAAAATTATTAAAAAAAAAAAAAAAAAGAATGGTGTCTTATTGGACCTCAACCCTTTAAAAGTCCTCTTCCAGGTCTCTATGGCACTTCCTGTTCAAGGAGGAAATTGGTATCCTAGGAGTTAAAGTAAAAGTAGGATGTCTGTTTACTATGTTACCAGTATCTTACTTCCCCAACTGATGAGCAGTCCTGGCCATGTCAGCTCCAGAACTGTTTGGATAAATGGACACACACATTCTTTTCAGACAAAGAGCAAGCATCTCTCTTCTGAAAGAAGATGTGCAAAGGAGCCCCTTCCTGTACCGGGCCAGCTATCAGAATTTTCTAAAATGAAACATTAGAACATTTGGGAATATGAATATGACAATAATTATTTCTTTACTTTGACCCCATCTTGACATGGTTTTCTCTCTTGACCTTTGGAAAATGTTCTGAAAATGATGTGAGCATAACATTTTTTTTCAGTATTGAGTCATCAGATTATTTCATTCATTTTAATATCTTTGGAAAACTCTAGTTTATGCATCCTATAGGCCTCTGCATAGTTCTAACTACAAGAGCCTGGGTAAAGTTTGCCTTTTACTCTTGAATCTCATAATATCCTCAAGATACTAACCTGTTTTACACACTGTGTCCCCCCCCCCACTGCCATCATGCTACCATTCCCTTGCTCCTCAGTGTGAAAAAGGAGTGATCTGTTACAAGGAATTGTAAGCTGGCCAAAAAAGGTGATGTCCATTCTAGCCCCGAGAGCAAGGGGCATTGTGCATGAAGGGCTAACAGATGCCTGGTTTGCAGCATAGGCCTCTTTCTCAGAGACAGAGAGATGTCATTAGTAAAGGAATCTTGATTTTCTCCTGTCACTACAGATTTTGTTAAGAACATCCTCTTTCAGAGTTCCCATTGTGGCTCAGCAGATGAAGAACCCAACAGAGTGTCCATGAGGATGCAGGTTTGATCCCTGGCCTTGCTCAGTGGGTTAAGGATCTGGTGGTGCAGCAAGCTGCTGTAGGTCACAGATGCAACTTGCATCTGGTGTCGCCCTGGCTGTGATGTAGGCTGGCAGCTGCAGCTCTAATTCTACCCCTAGCGCGGGAACATCCATATGCTTCAGATGTGGCCATAAAATAAAATTAAAAAATTAAAAATATATATCCCCTTTATTCCAGATGTAATAAAGATGGACTGAATGTTTATTTCTCCCAAAATTCATGAGCTGAAATCTTTACCTCATGATGTGATAGTATTAGGAGGTGAGACCTTTGAGAGGTGATTAATTCATGAGGGTGGCGCCCTCGTGAATGGGATTAGTGCCCTTATAAAAGAGACTCCAGAGGGCTCTAGCACCCCTTCTGCAATGTGAGCAGATAGCCATTGAACACATAGCCACAGTGAAAAGAGAGCCACCTATGAACCAAGACAAAGGCCCTCACCAGACACCAAATCTTCTGGTACCTTAATCCAGAACTATAAAGGGATAAATGTTTGTTGTTTAAGCCACTGAGTCTATGGTATTTTTGATAGAGCAGCTTCAGACTGACTAAGCCATCTACAAAGACAAACAGCTATCATTCTATGCCTCAGTTTCTAATGAATTAGCCAAAGAAATAGCATTTTAAAATAAATATACAATTATGTGTTACATTTTGTTACTTTGTTATTTATCTGGTAAAAAATAATTTATTTTTTAAGTTAGAAAGCTATTTTTATTTTTTGTTCATCTTACAATTATGAGTGGTAAGTGTTTTTACCCTGTTATTCTTTGTGTGTCCCTACTCTTCTTTCCTGCATTAATGCCCAATTCTAATCATCCTACATATGCAGAATCAAAGGGCATAAACACAGGACATGCAAAATGAATTCTGCATATGAGACAAAGTCTGTTTTAATTGATTTCCATTGTAAATAATGTACATGTGTCCCTATAGAATAAAAGTTAGCCTTCAACTTGATATGCACGGTTAGAGCAAAACTTCGACTAACTATATGACTGTGGATTGACACAGTAACTTGACTTTGTTTCCAATTCCTTTCTGATGAAGAAATGGTCATAATTAGTGAACTATATCTATTTCTATCTCAAGCACCTCTATTCATGGATTGTCCCCACACAATTGGTATGTGTGCTATATTTCTTCATGAAATCTTTCAAATACTCCTTCAGAACCATTGTCAAAGTATTATTGGCTATATAGTGTTCTAACGTCAAGATGAATGGTTTCTTAGAGACCAAGAATACAATAAAAGGTTTTTACTTAATATTTAGAACAAACTTGGATGAAATTTTTTCAGCAATATTTTGAACTTATTATAGGACTTTGATGAGTGAGTTATTTCTCAATGCTTGCATATAAAACCATCGAATAGCACCCTCCGTGGGGGTAGAGGCTAGTGACAATTGCGGACTGGTAGAAATTTGATGAGACTTTGAGATTTAAGGACGAATTCCCAAAGCAATGAAGTATCTTTGTTAAAGTAAATAATGTTTACACATTAGGACCTTTCTGGTAGCAAGTGCAAGGCCACCTTCAGAGTTTTATTTTAAAGGATGCACAAGGAAGTAAGAGTAAAAACAGCTGCATAGCTAAGAGACTAGGATCATTTTCAGAATCCTCCCACAATAACAAAGCTGGGAGAATGCGTTTCAGAATACAGCATGGGAGTAAAGACCTTACTATCACTTTATACCCCCAGTAGTGAGCTTCCTTTATGCACTGCTCAGCATGGTTATTCAGCAACTCTCTGTTGTTCCTTCCTGTGCTCTGACTGCTCCTAAGGGAACAGACTCTGCTCTGCAACCTGCCACACAATTCTTTCCTGTTCACAACATCTGCTACCTCATAATTCCTGCTGGAGTTTCACTTCCTCTTACCACCTTCTTGCTCTTCAAGCTCCATTTCTGCATCATTTCTGTGTTTGTGTACCTCTCCGTGCCTTTTACATTTAAAACTCCCTAAAAGAGAGGAGTTTATCAGATTTACTACTTAATTCTGGCATCCAGCCTTCCTGGTAGGCCCCCTCATTAAGGCCACTGACTAGTCTAGAAATGGTTGGGTCTTGGTTGACATTCGTTTTAGGCGTAGGTCAATAATGCCAATATTTCAAATCAAATGGAGCAAGGCTCATTTCTAGACATCTTATGTATAGAAATTCCTAAGAAAGAGTCAATGGGCATGACAAGTGCTCTGCAGATTCTCCCAAAAAAAGGGCTATAAGCACATTGCATGGCTTACCCTTTTGACTTTTGGCACCTCTCTGAATCCAGAAAGAAAATATAGCTTTAAGTTTGTATCTGTAAAGTTGGTTCTATTATTGGGATCATCAGCAGAATACGAGACTGCCGTATAGGATCTGAATCACCATCAATCATCACTAAACAAAGCAGAGCTACTTGGCTTATGGAGCTGTAGAGCTTTTCCTGCTGCTCCCATTAGCACAGCTAACCAGCTCAGCTAACCAGCACATTGGTTATAACACATAAACACACCCTCACACCCAAACACAGCCATCACTAGCAAAGTGCATCTGTGATGAATGAGATTCAATCAGCCTTCTGGCCTCCCAGGCTCAAGATAACATTCCTGCTATTGATAGTATCAATTTATAATTTAATTTCAGGTCCTAGCTCTTAAGCGATAAGACTGTTTGCAGAGCTAAAATCTAATCCAGTAGAGGGTATTGGACAGAGTTCCATAAATTCGGATGACCACCAGATAGCCTGATTTCCTTAAATCTCTGCTAGAATACATTTTATAAACCTGAATTTCTAAAACGAGGAATAATGAAAACAGTGACACCAAATTTAATATCTGCTTATCCGTTTATCCAGTTGTGTAAACTCACTGATCAGCCTGAAAGTACTCCTTTAAAGAAAAAGGAGGAAGAAATCCACTTGCAATCTTTACAAAAGTTCAGACTTATCATGGCTTCCTCTGAGAGTCGTCAGTGAAAATTGATCCCACATCTTTATGAGTTTATTATTTGCTTTTATATAAGAAAACAACGTGGGCTTACGGTGAAAGTCACAAAGCATACAGAATAATGAACAGGTCATTACTAGTGGTTCCATATCTGGTTTCTTTTTGGAGGGTCTGCCTTCTGTACATTTATTTCGGGAGATCCGCTGCTATAAACCCAGCCACCTTCAGCTCTCCTTGACAGTGGACGAGCCTTTCTGCTCCAGGATTGATGTGGGTGTAGACTGAGTTATCAGGCAGCTCCTGACCCATCCAAGGAGGATAATTTTATTGCATGTCTTTTTAGCCTCTGTCTTGTGCTCTCTTGAAAGCATCAATTCTCTCAGGTGAAGAACACAAATAAAATTTCGAAATGCTCCCTCAGGCTAAGAGGTTCGGAATCATGCCAAGATTTGGCTGAATGAAGTCGCTCCCTGCATAATCTCCCCTGCTCGGCCATCTCTCACACAACCGCGTGCTGCCCTTTGATTAGGGGAGTATTAAAGGCAACAGAAAGTCACTCAGGGGTTTGATTGCCAGTCGTTTTCCTCTCTTATCCAGCTTCTGTTTTATAGGATAATCCCAAGATGATCACTTTGCTCTTCCCTTCTTTTTTGCCAGCTTGCGCACACACACACGTGTGTGTGGTGAATGTGTGAATGAAACCTGTGAAATAACAAGCCACCATAAACAAGAAGCCTTCCCTCTGTCATTTTCTTTTCCTGAGCCACACCCTCCTCCTCTCCTAACAAAGAACTTTTGAGAAATCGCCTTTTCTCCTCCTGATGCAGAGAAAAATCATTAAATAAAAATTATAGGGTGGTTTAGCCAATTTCTCCTCTCTGCTGTGAATTCTTCAAAGCTGTTATCCAAGGATGCTGCCTGCGTTCGGCTCCCTATTCTAAGCATCTTCCACCAAAGTATAAACAACAGTGAGTCAGTTTATCAAAAGGGTCAGTGATGTGATATTTAGCCCTTGAGAATCAACCTTCATTCTTCCTCCTCGGGCCAAGCTTCATCTTTATTAATCCTACAACATTGGCTTCTGAAATAATACAGATGTAAGTTCCTTGTAAAATAAGTTTCTTCTTTGAAAAACCGGATATGGATGAAAAACATTATTCACATTTTAAATGTAAATCGTGTAAAAATAGTCATTATTGGAAATTCCTGTTGCGGCTCAGTGGTAAGGAGCCTGACTAGTATCCACGAGGATGTGGGTTTGATCCCTGGCCTCGCTCAGTGGGTCAAGGGTCCATCGTTGCTGTGAGCTGTGGTGTATGTCGCCAGAGGAGGCTCAGAGCTGGTGTTGCTGTGGCTGTGGCATAGCCTGACAGCTGTACAACAAAACACCCACCTGAATGGTGGGAAATTTTTTTAAAAGTCAAAGATTTTGCTAAGCCTGAATTTTGACTATTCTTTATTTTATTTTTATTTTTTTAGGGCTTCTCCCACAACATATGGAGGTACCTAGACCAGGGGTCGCATTGGAGCTGTAGCTGCTGGCCTACACCCCAGCCACAGCAACACCAGATCCAAGCCTCATCTGGGATCTACACACAGCTCACTGCAACGCCAGATCTTTAACCCACTGAGCGAAGCCAGAGATCAAACCTGTGTCCTCATGGATGATAGTCAGATTTGTTCCACAATGGGAACTCCTTGGCTATTCTTTCAAAATGCAAATTCGTTTTTGCCAGATTGCCAAGCGTGTTATGGAATACCGTTGAACTGACATCCATGGAAATTGGCTTCTAATCCTGGTTTTACCTCTTATTCGTGAAGAATTCTTGGGCAATTTATTCTCCCTCTTTTTCTATTCCATTACATGAGACAACTGGTTAACTATATCTCTAACACCCTTCCATGCTTTTCTATCTCATGGGGAAACAGCACACTTTTAGGGGGCAGATGCAATAATTGGCCATTTGTTCCTTCTGGACGGGAGCCACTTACTTTCATGGCACACCCTTGTGGGGTGTTTTTTAGGGGAAAGGAGGAAATATAATCCTGCACCATGTCTCTAGGGTAGGTCATCCCACTCCTCACCGGACTTTAGGCTCCTCTCCCTCAACCCCAGCCCATGGGGGCGTCCAGTGGCCCACCTCAAGCCTTTTTTTTTTTTTTTTTTTTGCTTTTTAGGGCTGCACCTGCATCATAATGGAAGTTCCAGGCTAGGGGTTGAATCACATCTACAGCTGAAAGCCTACACCACAGCCACAGCAACACAGGATCCAAGCCTCATCTGCAACCTACACCACAGCTCTTGGCAATGCAGGATCCACTGAGCAAGGCCATGGATTGAACCTGCATCCTCATGGATACTAGTCAGGTTCGTTACCACAGAGCCACGTCAGCATCTCCTATTTTCAAGTTAAGTTTATAACATAGTATTACTGAAGGGTTTAACTTTTAAAAATAAATATGTTTGTCTATGCCTGTGATGCCAAGATACCAATGTTGCTATCGTTGTTATTTCTAGGAAGTTAGCTCATGTGTTTTGGGAGACACATTTCCATGCATCTCTTGCATTTCTGCTTATTTTGCAAGTAGAGACACTGACTGTTCTTTTTTTCAGACTGTCTTTCCAAGAACGTTTGCTTTGTGAACAGCCTTGGAAGACAGAAATAGTGTCTCCTTCTAGAGCAAAGGGTACATTGGTTTCCTATCCAGTTTTAAAAAGGTAGTATCTCCTCTGAGACCAAGTTCAGGCAGGCTAGTGCTGCCTGTAAGAGAAGATTCAAATTCCCTAAGCTTAGCGTCCCTCTTCTGCAATACAAGGCACTGTGTATATGGGTGACACTGGGCCCTCTTTGTGTTTCCCTAGAAGAATTGGGCTCAGGAACTAGTTGAAAATATGCTGATATCCTATAGTTGTAATAAGCTGTCCTTTATCTCTGACCTAGAAGTCTCATGTCTTTTACCAGCATCTATAAAACTGTGGCAGGCCAACTTTGCAGCTTGCAGTTTTTGATAATGTATACTGTTTTCTTTGTGAGTTTTTACACAGATCAATCTTACTACAACAAATACGGATAATTTTTTGCCTTTTTTTTTTTTTTTTTTTTTAGGACCACACCTCTGGCATATCAAAGTTCTCAGGCTAGGGGTCAAATCGAAGCTGCAGCTGCTGGCCTATACCACAGCCGCAGCAGCACAGGATCCCAGCTGCATCTTCAGCCTACACAAGAGCTCTCGGTAATGCCAATCCTTAACCCACTGGGCAAGGCCAGGGATCGAACCCACATCCTTATGCATACTAGTTGGATTCATTACCCACTGAGCCATGACAGGAACTCTCACAAATATGGATAACTTTAGAACCAGATGTTTAATGTTGCTTTAGAAAGGAATCTGAAAGCCAGGTGCAATGTCACAATAATGAGCTAATAATAGCACCAGAGGGTGCTGGTCTACCAGGACAGGACCTGGGGTGAGGCAACTAAAGATACTTTGTCTGCTGTAAACCTGGGCCTTCCTCTGACGCTTCTCACATGTTCAAGAGCCTTGAGGGCCCTGCTTTCAACTTAGAGCCGGTTGAAATTCCAGGAAACCCACTGACTCTTCATTATGTAGTTCATGGGGCAAGAAACTGTCCCAACAAAATAACTAGGTCTCTTGGAAAAAATGTCAGCTGCAACATCTGACAGGGAACAGGTGTTTAGTGCATAGGATTCAGAGTCAAGAGCCTGCTGCCTTTAAATGTAACTGTCAAGTGATCAGCGTCCCCCGGCAAATGGCACTGGGAACAGAGCCTTTCTTTATAGAACAGATGAGACTTTATGGTTGCTGGAGGTTATAAATGTTTGTGGCTATGGCTGGGTGTGCATATGTTCTCTCATCAACATCCATTGGAACACAGATGTAAAATGCTTATGAAAATGTCTTTGGTGGTATTTTCATTTCTATAATTTGGAATAAGAGGAAAAGAATAGAGGGTAATTATCTAAAGATTTCTTTGGCATATCTCTCCACTGTACCTTGGTACTCAGAGATGGGGCTTTAAGACCAAGAAAATAAAGGAAAGGAAGGGAGGTTCTTCCCCTGCCTCTTAAGCTATTGTGTTATAGTCTCAGGCGCAGAAAGGAGAGGGCTGAGTCCACATCTGATTGATTTCAGGGGATGCGGCCTTAGAATAATTACACTGGAGCTTTTTTTCATTCCTAAAAGAACTTTAAAGTAACTATTGCTCTGTAAATCCAACCTATGAGAAGCCCCTTTAGGTAGAAGTTGACTCCCAACAATTAAAAAAGTTAATCCATTATAAATGAGTACAAATAAACCTAATCCAGTTCTCTAGCACGCATGTACTCCCATTTACTGTTTTAGGATTAGTGTGGATTTCTGAACTGGGCTTTGATTCCCAGTCCTCTTTCTCATGGAACTCGAGTCACCTAAGTTGCTTTATGATACTGTGGCTATTAGTTCCTTCCACCAACATCCATCACCCAATGTCCACCTTAATAATGGGACTCCAGTTTTAGTCAGGATGGCAGTGTGTCCAGGTAAAAGACTTCATTTCCCAGGTGTTTTGCTTTGTTTTGTTTTTCTGCTGTTAGATGTGGCCAACTGATTAATTTCCAGTCAAAGAGAAGAGGGAGTACCACACAGATTTTCTAGAAAATTTCTTTAAAAGGGAAATAGTTCTTCCTCCTCCCTGTCCTCCTCTTCCTCTTCCCTTTCCTCCTCTCATCTTCCTCCCTCCCCGCTCCTCTTTTTCTCTCCTCTCCTTCTTTCTTCTACCCCATGTTGCAGATGGAATTCAAACAGTTCTCTTACGGAGCAAAGTCCAAGAGAGCAGAAAGATAGCAGGATCCTGGTCTCCAGTGATTTCCCACTTTCTCCAGACAGTCTCCTTTGAACTTTGTTGTTATTGTGGTTTTTTTACATGAAAGAACATGATTCTAGCTGATACAGATTGGCTGCCCTCAGATTAGACATTTATCACAAACTCCTTGGTGAATGTCTAAAAATGGATTCGAAATTTTCAGGCTTTGAAAGAGATCAAGAAATTGTGTCAAGATAGAGGAAAAGTATCTAGGCACTGAATTAGCAGAGGATTGCATTGTTTTCAAATTACAAAATGCAAAGGGATTCTATACTGTTTGAAACTAATGGATAAATACTTGTAAAAAGATTTTCTTCAATGTTTCATTCCACTTTTACTCATAAGAGAGGCATTATAGTGACATGACTTGACATCAGATGGCTTAGGTTTGTATCTGGAATGGCCATGTGATACTGAATAAGCTTCTCTCTCTCTTTCTCTCCCTCTGTTCCCCTTTCTTCATCTGAAAATAGCACCTTTTTACAGGCTGTCGTGAAGATTACTTGATTTAATACAGATCCATGGCTACAGTGACTGGCATATTTTGTCACCTATAATTATTATTTTTATATCTCCTCTATACTTGTACATATTTTTGTAAAATCTGTTAGAGTGATAATCTTTATTTTATATCTAGCAAAGTGTTAGGGCTCTTCAGTTCTGCGGGATGAGAAAAGTGAAGTATACAACTTGCTTGTGTTTATGTGTATTTGAGAGGGGTGACAATCAGAGACAGACTGTCAAGAACATGCAAAACATTCTTCTCAATTTCTCTCTGAACCCCTACCCCATCCATCACCAAGGAATCCACAAAATAAATGATAAAGTTGTTCAAGTATGTAAGAAGTAGGTTTCCTAAACAAACAACTAGATATTATTACTTATGTCTGATTCAGAGCTCAAAATAATAGGATTTGAGGTTCCATGGTAAATTCAATCTCACTTATCCTCTGCTACATTGTTTTGGTTTTCGATAGACTCAAAGATTAAACCTGCAGCCCACATATTTGAATATAGATTAATATTATTCAATATACTTCAAACTTTTTATTTTTGTTTACGGAACGTCTCACTTCTTTCTAGCTGTCTGTGGTTACCACCCTTGGCTCTACTATATTCATTATATCTTTGAATAACTTATTGTGGACAGGACATAAAATATTCTCCAGTCCCTCTCAGTGTTCACATTGACTTTTTGGCAGACTTTGTTCATTTGTATTGTACACAATGGGAGCATAAATTCGATTTGAGTGCTCTTATTTACCTTTCCTTGGATTCGTGCATCCCATCCCTTTCCTGCCTTTAGGATGTTGCATCTCTAATCCTTTTCTGTTTTTAGTCTTGAATACTTTCTGGTATTTCTTACTCATCTGCAGTAAGGTTGTATATCCTCGAATTTATCACAGAAAGGAATTATCTGTTCCTCACCAAATTATGCCCTTTTTATTGGTTCATCACTGAGTATTACACAGTAATTTTCTTCTAGTCCTCATTCTTACCATTGAGGATAATTGCTGGTTATTTACCTTTTCTCATTTCTTAATCAGGTTGAAAGATATTTCATGTACTACCTTTTGGAACAGTGAGTCTGTTTAGTGTATCAGTCAAAATCAAATGTTAATAAAACAGTTTCTTACAAAAGTGCTTTTCTACCACCCCTACCTAATCTGTCACTCTGCAACCCCTTCAGAGTGTCCTTCTTTCCGAATCCCTACCTATTGACAATCTCTGCCTTATGTCACTATTGACCATTGATCATACTGTTGACCGTTCCGAGGATTCCAACTCAAGTCTCTCAGTTTCAATAGATAATATTTTAGGAATGGAAAAATATTTTATGAGTTCTCAAAACCTAAGCTATTTAGAATCCGGCTCCTTGTTCATGATATCTCAAAGAAACAGAGTCACAGTCACAAAATGAAGAACCTCTCAGGGAAGACATTTCAAATGAGTTCAAAGAGTGACCATCTCCCAATCATCCTCAGTCAGGATAGACTAAAAACTGCGAGTTACTAGACTTTACATATGAGTTTTGCTTTTGGTTTCCTTTGTATCCCCAGTAAACACTTTTAACAGAAGTGCTCATTTATAGCAGATCTGAACATACCGAGTTCTCTAAATTTTGTTTCCCTTGCTTCTCTGACATTCTAGTTGTGGTGACCTAGTTCTTCTCATAATTTCCTATAATTGTCTCTGTTTCTCTCTCTAGGCTGTGCTTATATCATGTTTACTGTTGTAACCATAGAGTAGCCCATAACAGCATTTCAACAAAGAGTTGTTTGAGGAAAGGATGGAATGGATGAAGCAGAAACTAATGAAAAGACTAGCAAATCCCCAAGTAGATAAGTAGAAAGAAGAAGAGGAGAGGTTATGATTATGGTCATGGCCAACCACTTGCATATGTGAAGTTATTATATAGATGTTCAGTGCTCTTGTTTGAAATGAAAATGAGGCACTGGCATTTCATTTATGACAACTTTTTTAAAGACTCGCTGCCATTCCCCGTGCTGAGTTCTTCCCATCCCTTTATTTTGCCTTAACGTGTTAATTTTTCTTCCTGCCAAAGAAGAGTCATTTGAGATAGGAACATTAGTTCATTGGAGCAGAAATATGTCAATACCACTCTAGAAGAAAAAAAAAGGAGGGGGCCTGTATTCCATATGGAACTAAAAAAAAAAAAAGAAAAGAAAAACAGAAAAGGCACAATTTGCATCCCTTTTAAAACCTCTATCACTTGAAGCATGTATTAGAATAACAGTAAGGCTGCCAGGTTTTTCTATGGCTGTTAGAGGTTAGGCCCATTTTTAATATGTATGATTATACTTAATCCTCACAACAATTGGAATTGTGGAGAAAGGTTAAGAGTGACGTCAATGTGAGCACACCACTATCTCTAATAGAAAGTATGTTTAATTAGGAGGAAGTAGATCGAGCTCTGGTTCCAGTTTTGCCACTACCTGGAGGAATTAACTTAAGTGACTTGGCTCCTCTGGGACTTCATTTTCTCATCTATAAAATGAAAGGCTTAGACAGCAAGCTCTAGTTCTAAAATTCTGTACGTATTTATATCAAAGAAAGTGCATTTCAACCCTTCATTTCAAAGCCAGAATTCTTATTACTAGAGATAGAAATAACACAGGAGGCTTTGGCATCACTGCAGAGGATGAGCTGCCTTCTTTTCACCCCTCAGAAGCTCACCCTCCTTTGCCCCAAAAAGCTCATTGGACACATTTTACTTTGGAAAGAGTTTCTTGCTGCCTCCGTATCTTCTCTTCCTCATTGTTAATGAGATCAGGCCGTATTTGACCTCCAGATGAGCCGTTGGAAAGACAATGGGACCAACCTACAAGATGTGAATTGAAAGGAGGGTGGCGGAAATGTACCACAGCACAGGAAACTGGGAAGAATGCCTTCTGTATACAAGAGATCGGGATGTGTTGGAATGGCTTGAAGGAGGCGTCCTCAGCCAACTAACATGCCTTGAAAGTTAATAGAGGAGATAATGCAGAATATCCCTACACTGGGGAGGGAAGGCCACAGGACAGGTACGAGTAACACAGGAATGGTAGTGGCTCCTCTCTGAGATGATGGCCAGACCCGCTGACAATGAATAAGGGCTTCCTCCAGAGAAGGGTGCTACCCAGAGCCAGATGCATCTAGCATACTTAAATCTTGAAGGGGAGCACTTTATAATCCCCTCTTTTAGGCAATAAAATTATTATCATTTTCTCTTTTGTTTTTTAGGGCCCCGTCCATGGCATATGGAGGTTCCCAAGCTAGGGGTGGAATCGGAGCTACAGCTGCCAGTGTACACCACAGCCGTAGCAATACCAGATCTGGTCTGTGTCTGTGACCCACACCACAGCTCACGGCAATGCCGGATCCTTAACCCACTGAGTGAAGCCAGGGATCAAACCCACAACCTCATGGATACTAGTTGGATTCGTTTCTGCTGCGTCACAATGGGAACTCCCACTTTTATGCAATAAAATTATTTTCAGTAATAATTATGAAGCAAATTACAATAATGACTGGGAAAAAAGTCACGGATATTGGAAACACCATTTTATTAACTTTGTCATAATTGTCCCCATAGAAAAGAAACATTTTAACTAAACACAAATACATATTATAATACCAAAAAGGGAAAATCAATAACCAAGTACTACTATAAATGGGTATAAAACAAATCTACATATTGGTCTGTTACCTTAATGAATAAAAACAGTAACAAGCCTTCTCTTACACATATTAGAAAATGACATCTTCAAAGCTGTTTTTCTTCACATAGTCACATTCATACTTGGGACAGCCTTGTCAGTCTGTAGTTGTTCAAAGTTGACCGAAAACTATTTACAGTCATTTTAATTTCAAAAATATTTTTTCAAATAAAGCAAGAGATGGACATATAGGAAAAACCCTAAACATAAAGATAAGGTTTTCGGGTAGTTATAAGATTTTCATTTTACAATAAATGAAGCTTGCAATACTGCCTGTGTCTTTATTTCTTCAAAATCGACCCAAGCAGCTCTCAAATATCTCTGCAGTCAAAAAATTTCCACCGAAGTAGCTTCACCAGAAAATTCATTACGTTCTGTTTCTTTCAATTTTCAATCACTATGTTCACTTCATTTCATATCTACTATTTAACTGCTGGAATATCCAGTACCTCAGGAGCTGGAAAACTGCTCCCCAAGCAAGCTTGAATTATTGGGAACCTTTACGAATCTACTCTTCAACAAGTGCAGATAGCTAATCTCTGTGTGTTAGCAGCTGACTGGATAATGTGGTGTTCTCTGAATTACCTTCCATAGAGAATATCATGTTTATCCAATGTACGTCATTTGAATGTATCCTAATGAAGCCCTCGCATATGCTACTAAAACACAACCACAGCTAGAGCCATTACTTAGAACTTAAACCAACCAAAGATCTTTAAGGAAAGGAGTATTTTACCATGAACACTGTTTAAATTTGTTGGTACTTAGGGATACTAAAAAGAAGATCAGCGTTCATCAGTTCTTTGGTTGGTTGTGGATGGTCTTCAGTCAATGAACACCTTTATTGCCTGCATTCGGGCTGGCCACTCACATAACCTCAATCTTGGTCCACTTGCAACTCCCAAAAGCTGAAAGGCAGCCCAGCACCTGGGCTTCCCCAGGAATAAGCAATCACTGGAGAACTGGCATAAGTTAGTCTTCTATACCAAGGTTGCTGGGAGAAACAAGGAAATGATTTCTTCAAATATTTATGTCTATATTAAGATATAAAAGTAAAATCCATAGTAGGCGACCTTCAAGATCACTCCGTGGCCTAGGATGCAGAACCACAGACTCAACTCCGGTAGACTAAGAATTTGGTATATGGGAGTTCCCACCATGGCGCAGCAGAAATGACTCTGACTAGGAACCATGAGGTTGCAGGGTTCCATCCCTGGCCTCCCTCAGTGGGTTAAGGATCCGGTGTTACTGTGGGCTCTGGTGTCGCAGACGCAGCTCAGATCCTGCGTTGCTGTGGCTGTGGTGTAGGCTGGCGGCTGTAGCTCTGATTCGACCCCTAGCCTGGGAGCCTTCATATGCCATGGGTATGGCACTAAAAAAAATATAATAAAAAAGAATTTGGTATATGACAAAAATGGCATTTCAAGTTATTAGAAGGAGAATTATGTGCTTGGACAGCTGCATAAATACATGTAAAAGAAATGTGGTCCCTTTCTCATTCCACACAGAAAAATGAATTCTAGACAGTCTGAAGAGTTAAAGTGTGGGGTTTTTTTTTTAAAGCCACAAAACACAAAATAGGAAGAAAATATAGATGAATTTTTCTATGCTGTTGGGTTGAGAAAGCAATTTCAAGGCATAAAATCAAAGATAGAAACCATAAGGGAAAGGACTGATGTTGTCAGTGGCATAAAAATTAACTTTTTATACTTTAAAACAAACCATAAATAAAATTAAAAGGCAAATGACAGAGTAGGCAAAAAATACCCTGTGTCACATATGACAGAAAAAGAGCTTTCACAAATCAGTCAAAAATTAATATTGAGTATTAACAATTATTATCATTGTTGTTGTTTTGTTGTTAGAGTAATAATATTCCTGAATGAAAAAAAAATAGACAAACAACATGGAAAGGCTGTCAGAAATGTGAATTTTCAAAAAAGTAAAAAAAAAGGTCAGCATCATTATAAAAAGGAAAATAACCAAATAAAACAATAACGAGGTTACCGAACTAGAATCTGGCTACTCACTGCATGAAAACCAATACTCCAGAGTCAAGTGTTGATTAGAACAGAAAAGTAGCTTTATTCAGGAACCTGGAGAGAAGGCAGACACGTGACCAAAAACCAATTCAGAAGATTCTGCTGACTGTGAAAATTTTTAAAGGGAGAATCATTTGGAGAAGGGGTCAGGGTCTCCTTTATCTTCCACTGCGGGCAGGCTTCCTTCTGATTGGTTGGTGATGAGGTACAGGGCAGCGCTCCAGCCTCTTGTGCTCAGCGCTGCAAGTTGCCATCCTCTGCCGGGGTGGGAGCCTCAGTTCCTGTAGAAAACCTCAAAGATACTGTACGATATGTTCCTCGAGGAGGAACCAGGACCCTGCTTTATTGCTGCACATCATTTCTTGACTGCTTCTCCTCTGTCTCTGCATTCTCACCCTCTTATGGTTATCAACTGTTTGACTCTGCCCTCTGGAACTCAGGGAGGGTCAAGGAGGTCTAATGCGGTCTCTTTCCTACAAATGAGGAATGGGGAAGAAATGGGGGACAGAGAAGGATTAGCAGCTGCGTCCCAAAGGATCTTGTTCCATTCCAATGAGTTCTTTCAGGTTTTTGGGGGGAGGGGAGTTCCCCTGCGGCATATGGAAGTTCCCGGCTAGGGGTCAAATTGGAGCTGTAGCCACAGCAAAGGGGGATCCCAGCCCTGTCTGCAGCCTACATCACAGCTCACAGCAACGCTGGATCCTTAACCCACTGAGCAAGGCCAGAAATGCAACCCGCATCCTCATGGATACTAGTTAGGCCCCCTACCACTTAGCCACAATGAGAACTTCCCAATGAGATATTTTCACTCATTTTGGAATTTGCGTTACTGTCTGTCCAGTGTTGACAAAGGATCAGCAAAATGAATATTGTTTGATGTAATGAAACATATAAATCACCCTTTTCGGTGGTTATATCTGAAGTTCAGGTCAAAAGCCTTTAAACAAAAGGTGATTTGGAAAACATGTCAGTTTTCCCAGGGGAATAAAATTGGTAAAAGACTGGATCTCTTAAAGGCTGGCAGGTTGGGACTTAATTGATTTTTAGGAGCTTAATTGTCAGATCTCAAAACTGAGCAAGTCTGGGACATCTTTTTTTTTTTTTTCAATTGAAGTATAGTTGACCTACAATATGATAGGATGGGATATTCTTCTTTATAACACCATGCTAGACACCCAGACTTTTCACAAAGTTCATGCACATTTTCTTTTTTTTTTTTCATTTTTTAAAGTTTTGTTGAATTATAGTTGACTTAAAAGATTGCAATTATTTCTGCTGTACAAAGTGATTCAGTTATACATGTACACACAGCCTTCTTTTTTTTTTTTTTTTTTTTTTGCTCTTTGCTTTTTTAGGTCTGCGCCATATGGAAGTTCCCAGGCTAGGGGTGGAATTGGAGCTCCAGCTGCCTGCCTACACCACAGTCACAGCAACTCGAGATCCGAACCACAGCTCACAGCATGCCAGATCCTTAACCCACTGGGTGAGGCCAGGGATGGAACCTGTATCCTCATGGATCCTATTTGAGTTTGTTAACCGCTGAGCCACGAAGGGAACTCCCACACAGCCATTATTTGCCATCAGCATTTTCTTTTCAACTCCTTTCTGTAGATTTAGCATCAGATCCTCAATGTTATAAGAACAATAGTATGCCGTTAATATTTCCTACTGTGGATTTTATTCTAAAATGTTACCACTTATTAAGAAAAAATACAAGCTTAACTAAATGGTAATAGTCAGTATTTGTCCACGAGATGCCCTTTTTTCCTTTTTGGAGAGATAGATACATCAAGAATAGGTTATTGTTTCAACTTCCTCAAGGCCCTAGGGCAACGTACCATAACCTCTAACTTAGCCTCCTCACATCTTTTATTTTCCTTCAATCCATTTCCTTTCTAGTGGTGAACTTAACTAAAAATGCCAGTTTAACTTTATAATTTCCCATTTAAAATTCTTCAATACTTTCCCAAGGAAAAAGAATCAAGTTTGTCAGGGACTTGCTGCAGCCTTTATCTTCAGCCTCACCACCTGCTCTATCTGGGAATTCTCTTCCCAATTAGCCTAATTCCTTCCAGTTTTAGGTTTCATAACACTTTCTCAGGGGAGCCTTTACAATCCCAAATCTGAGTCAGCAGCCTAAACCATCTTACTCTTTGTTTTTAATTAAAGCTCTATTTTTGAAATATATATTAGTTTGATAATTTATTTGTATACTATTGATTCTACTCACTTTTAAATACTATGAAAGTCTAGATTGCTTTTCTGTTGAGTTGGGCTTTGTTAGAGTTCCCAAGGCTCTAACAAAATTTCTGGCGTATAGTAAGTGTATCATAGATGCTTAATAAATACTTGATGAACAAACAGGTTGATGCCCTTGAAATAGTACCTGAAGTGAGTCTTAAAGAAAACAAATATACTAAATGATTTTTTTCAAGGCCAAGATTATTTTTTTTAAGCAGGGATGAGATTTGCCTACATGCCTAAAGATAACAAGTGGAGAAGCTCTTCAAGTCTAGAGTTTTTCAATTTCTCAATGGCAAATCTGGCAAGGCTTCTCAACTCATCCAATGCTTTGATGAAATAAGACTATCTTGGAATTGATTTTAATGATATACTTAATGGCACTCAGGATAATTTTACTCTTCCACCCCAAGACCTTGGTTGGCCATGGTTTCATACTTTGTCCTTCAGGTTTAAACAAGCATCAGTCTCTCCCTTCGGTTTCTTTTCTCCCTGAAAGAAAATATAGTCTCTTGCCTTGGCTCTAACATCAACTAGGTCTATAACTCTGGACCCTATTTTCCTCATTTGTCAAAAGAGAATGACACCCAGCTCCCTAACTGACAGAGCTATTTTAGGGATCAAGCAATTAATCATTGAAAATGTAAAAACTCTCATTTTATAACACACAGCAAAATGTTAGGCACAGGACTATTCAATGAAAACTATTGTTATGCATAGTTAATTATTGCATTTTCAAAATATTTATCTCTTGGGTGTCATTGGTGTTTGTGTTTGTAAACATATACACCTGTCAGTAAGCCTCAGCCAGTTGCTAATCAGATAAAAACTCTAGGAATATAGGGAAGAAGAAAAGAAAAAATACAAACCCAGTTTGAGTAATAAAAAAGAAGCAATAGGAGTTCCCATCATGATCAGTGGAAACAAATCTGGCTAGTATCCAGGAGAACACAGCTTTGATCCCTGGCCTCGTTCAGTGGTGAATTAAAGATCCAGTATTGCTGTGAGCTGTGGTGTGGGTCGCAGATGTGCCTCAGATCTGGCGTTGCTGTGGCTGTGGCGTAGGCCTGCAGCTGTAGCTTGTAGCTCCAATTCGACCCCTAGTCTGAACACTTCCATATGCTGAGAGTGAGGCCCTAAAGAAATGAAAAAAAAAAAAAAAAAAAAGAAGAAGCAGCAATGAACTTAAGGTGGAAATAAATCACCAGCTCTAGTTTTATGTATTTAATTTCTAAAGTTTATGCAAGTTTCCTTACATACAGTCTTGGTTTTCAATTTTGACAATTTTATTAGTAATACTGAAAGATTTTAAACTGTCATTACATTTAATCTTCTCCCTAAAGCTCCTTGTTTCTTTGGCAGTAAAGACATAAATTGTCATTGCCTATTCCATTGAACTTTGAAGTATAAAATTCTTTTTGCTTAGCTAACCTAAATCAGCCATGTAATGTCACCCCTTTGGGTAATAATTATACCTGAAATATGCACCTGAGTAGAAGAAAGCAAAACATCTCAATTCCAGCTTCGTTTCACTTTGTTTTATGATGAGTGATTTATGTATTTCTTGGGTGTCCTATTATTCAACAGAAATAAACCTCTTCACCTCCCAGAGTATTTGTAAATATATGCAATGAATTATCTCCTCTCCCCCTCACAAGCGCATGCGTGTACACACACAATTCCAATTTTTTGAAATTAGCATAAAGTACATGTGACATGTTATTATTTGTCACTAAATCATTCTAATAACCATATTTTTAATAAACTTAAAAATAGAGAAATTAAATTTTAGGAAACAGCACTCTAAATGTTATGTCAAATGTTCTATATAAAGTTTCACTTCATGATAGCCATTCTGAACAGTGTAAGGTGGTACCTCATTGTAGTTTTGATTTGCATTTCTCTAAACATTAGTGATGTTGAGCATTTTTTCATGGGCCTGTTGGTCATCTGTATATCTTCTTTGGAGAAGTGCCTTTTCAGGTCTTCTTTCCATTTTTCAATTGGATTGTTGTTTTTTTTTTTTTTTTTGCTTTTGAGTTGTATGAGTTGTTTGTACATTTTGGAGCTTAAGCCCTTGTCAGTTGCATCATTTGCAACTATTTTCTCCCATTCCTTAGGTTGTCTTTTTGGTTTTTCTATGGTTTCCTTTGCTATGCAAAAGCTTGTAAGTTTATGTCCCATTGGCTTATTTTTGTTTTTATTTCTATTACTTTGGGAGCCTGACCTAAGAAAACATTTGTACAGTTGATGTCAGAATGTTTTGCCTACACTCTCTTCTAGGAGTTTTAAGATGTCTTGTCTTATGTTTAAGTCTTTAAGCCATTTTGAGTTTATTTTTGTGCATGGCATGAGTGTGTGTTCTGTTTTCATTGATTTACATGCAGCTGTACAGCTTTTCCAGCACCACTTGCTAAAGAGACTGTTTTCTTCCCATTCTATATTCTTGCCTCCTTTGTTGAAGATTAATTGACCATAGGTGTCTATGTTTATTTCTGGGTTCTCTATTCTGTTCCATTGGTCTGTGTATCTGTTTTGAACCAGGACCATCTTTATTACTATAACTTTGTGATATTTATAAAGTCTGGAAGAGTTAGGCCTCCTGCTTGGTTTTTGTTACTCAGGATTGCTTTGGCAATCCTGGGTCATTTACGGTTCCATATAAATTTTTGGATGGTTTGTTCTAGCACTGTAAAAAATGTCATGGGTAATTTGATAGGAATTGCACTGAATCTATAGATTGCTTTGGGTAGTATGGCCATTTGAACAATATTAATTCTTCCAGCCCTGGAGCATGTAATATCTTTCCATTTTTTTACATCTTCCTTAATTTCTTTGATTAATGTTTTATAGTTCTCAGCATATAAGTCTTTCACCTCCTTGGTCAAGTTTATTTCTAGGTATTTATTTTGGGGAGTGCAATTTTAAAAGGTATTGTATTTTTATATTCCTTTTCTACTGTTTCATTGTTAGTATACAGAAATGCAATCAATTTCTGAATGTTAATCTTATATCCTGCTACTTTGCTGAATTTGTTGATCAGTTCAAGTAGTTTTTGGGTTGAGTCCTTAGAGTTTTCTATATATAGTATCATGTCATCTGCATACAGTGGCAGTTTTACCTCTTCTCTTCCTATTCAGATGCCTTTTATTTCCTTTGTTTGTCTGATTGCTGTGGCTAGGACTTCCAATACTAGGTTGAATAACAGTGGTGAGAGTGGGCATCCCTGTCTTGTTCCAGATTTTAGTGGGAAGGCTTTCAGCTTTTCTCTGTTGAGTATTATATTTGCTGTGGGTTTGTCATAAATGGCTTTGATTATGTTATGCTCCTTCTATACCCACTTTGGTAAGAGTTTTTATCATGAATGAATGTTGGATTTTTGTCAAAGGCTTTTTCTTCATCTGTTGAGATGTATCATATGGTTTTTTGACTTTTCTTTTGTTAATGTGGTGTATGATGTTGATTGATTTACATATGTTGAACCATCCTTGTGAATTTGGGATGAATCCCACTTGGTTTTTGTGTATATTCTTTTTCACATGTTGTTGGATTCAGTTGGCTAAAATTGTGTTGAGAATTTTTTCATCTATTTTCTCTTTCCTGTCTGCCTTTTTTCTCAACCTGTGTGGTTTTTGTATTAGGGTGATGGTAGCTTCATACAATATATTCGAGATTATCCCTTCTTCAGTCTTTTGGAAAAGTTTAAGAAGGATGGGTATAGGTTCTTCTTTGTATGTTTGGTACAATTTGCCTGTGAAGCCATCTGGTCCCGATCCTTTGTTTGTAAGGAATGTTTTTATTATTATTATATATTCAATTTCATTTCTAGTGATCAGTTTGTTCAATTGATCTTTTTTTTTTCTTGATTCAGTTTTGCCAGACTGTAAGTCTCTAGAAAGTTGTCCATTTCTTCCAGGTTGTCAAATTTGTTGGCATATAATTGTTCATACTATTCTCTTATGGTTTTATTGTATTTCTGCAGTATTTGTTGAGATTTTTCCTTTTTCATTTCTTATTTTGTTCATTTGACCTCTTTTTCTCCTCTTCTTGGTGAGGATGGCCAGAGGTTTGTCAATTTTGCTTACTCTTTCAAAGAATGAGCTCTTGGTTTTATTGGGTTTTTTTCTATTGTTTTTTGAATCTCTATTTTAATTATTTCCTCTCTGATCTTTATGATTTCTTTCCTCCTGCTGACTTTAGGTTTTGTTTTTTATTATTTTCTAATTCTTTCACATTGGAGGTTAAGTTGTTGATTTGAGATTTTTTCTTCTTTTCTGAGGAAGGCCTGTATCACTATAAATTTTCCGTTTAAGCACTGCCTTTGTGGAATACCATAGATTTTTTTATAATGATTTTTATTTTTTCCATTATAGCTGGTTTACAGTGTTCTGTCAATTTTCTACTGTACGGTATGGTGGCCCAGTTACACATACTTGTATACATTCTTTTTTCTCACATTATCATGCTCCATGATAAGTGACCAGACAGAGTTCCCAGTGATACACAGCAGGATCTCATTGCTAATCCATTCCATAAGGAAATAGTCTGCATCTCTTAACCCCGAGCACCCCAATCATCCCACTCCCTCCCCCTCCCACTTGACAACCACAAGTCTATTCTCCAAGTCCATGATTTTCTTTTCTGTGGAAAGGTTCATTTGTGTCATATGTTAGATTCCATACATAAGTGATATCATATGGTATTTGTCTTTCTCTTTCTGACTTACTTCACTTAGTATGAGAGTCTCTAGTTCCATCCATGTTGCTGCAAATGGCATGATTTTGTTCTTTTTATGGCTGAGTAGTATTCCACTGTGTATATATACCACATTTTCCTAATCCAATCATCTGACAATGCACATTTGGGTTATTTCTATGTCTTGGCTGTTGGGAATAGAGCTGCAATGAACATGCAGGTTCATGTTTCTTTTTCAAGGAAAATTTTGTCCAGATATATGCCCAAGAGTGGGGTTGCTGGGTCATATGGTAGTTCTATGTATAGATTTCTAAGGTACCTCCATACTGTTCTCCATAGTGGCTGTACCAACTTACTTTCCCACCAACAGTGCAGGAGTGTTCCCTTTTCTCCACAGCCCCTCCAGCATTTATTTGTAGACCTATTAATGATGGCCATTCTGACTTGTGTGAAGTGGTATCTCATGGTAGTTTTGATGTGCATTTCTTTAATAATCAGGGATGTTGAGCATTGTTTCAAGTGCTTGTTGGCCATCTGTATCTCTTCCTTGGAGAATGGTCTGTTCAGGGATTTTGCCCATTTTTCAATTGGGTTGTTGGCTTTTTTGCTGTTGAATTGTCTAAGTTGCTTGTATATTTTAGAGATTAAGCCTTTGTCAATTGCATCATTTGAAACTGTTTCCTCCCATTCTGTAAACTGTCTTTTTGCTCTCTTTTTGGTTTCCTTTGCTGTGCAGAAGTTTGTCAGTTAGATTAGGTACCATTGTTTCATTTTTGCTTTTATTTCTGTTGCTTTGGGAGACTGACCTGAGAACACATTTGTAAGGTTGAGGTCAGAGAATGTTTTGCCTATGTTCTCTTCCAGGAGTTTGATGGTGTCCTGTCTTATATTTAAGTCTTTCAGCCATTTTGAGTTTACTTTTGTGCATGGTGTGAGGGTGTGTTCTGGTTTCATTGCTTTGCATGCAGCTGTCCAGGTTTCCCAGCAAGAACTGGTGAAAAGACTGCCTTATTCCCATTTTATGTTCTTGCCTCCTTTGTCAAAGATTAATTGACCGAAGGTGTCTGGGTTTATTTCTGGGTTCTCTATTCTGTTCCATTGGTCTGTCTGTTTGTTTTGGTGCCAGTACCACGCTGTCTTGATGACTGTGGCTTTGTAATATTGCCTGAAGTCTGGGAGAGAGATGCCTCCTGCTTGTTTTTTGTTTCTCAGGATTGCTTTGGCAATTCTGGGTCTTTTGTGGTTCCATCTGCATTTTTGGATTGTTCTAGTTCTGTGAAAAAATGTCATGGGTAATTTGATAGGGATTGCATTGAATCTGTAGATTGCTTTGGGTAGTATGGCCATTTTTACAATATTAATTTTTCCAACCCAGGAGCATGTAATATCTTTCCATTTCTTTACATCTTCTTTAATTTCCTTGATTAATGTTTTATAGTTCTTGGCATATAAGTCCTTTGCCTCATTGGTTAGGTGTATCCCCAGGTAAGGAACACTCCCAAAGATATTCTATGACACCACTATCACCCTAATTCCAAAACCAGACAAAGATAATCACCAAAAAAGAAAACTATCGACCAATATCTTTGAAAAATTTAGACACAAAAATTCTCAACAAAATTTTAGCCAACTGAATCCAACAACATGTGAAAAAGATTGTACACCATGACCAGGTGGGATTCATCACAGGTGCACAAGGATGGTTCAACATACATAAATCAATCAACATCATACACCACATTAACAAAAGAAAAGTCAAAAACCACATGATCATCTCAATAGATGCAGATAAAGCATTTGACAAAGTCCAACATCCCTTCATGATCAAAACTCTTACCAAAGTGGGTATAGAGAGAACATTCCTTAACATAATCAAAGCCATTAATGACAAACCTACAGCAAATATAATACTCAACAGAGAAAAGCTGAAAGCCTTCCCACTAAAATCTGGAACAAGACAGGGATGCCCACTCTCACCACTGTTATTCAACCTAGTATTGGAAGTCCTAACCACAGCAATCAGAGAAACAAAGGAAATAAAAGGCAAGCAAATAGGAAGAGAAGAGATAAAACTCTCACTGTATGCAGATGACATGATACTATATATAGAAAACCCTAAGGACTCAACCCAAAAACTACTTGAACTGATCAACAAATTCAGCAAAGTAGCAATTCAGAAATTGATTGCATTTCTGTATACTAACAATGAAACAGTAGAAAAGGAATATAAAAATACAATACCTTTTAAAAATGCACCCCCAAAAATCAAATACCTGGGAATACACCTGCCATTTTTATTATAATATATCTTGGTATGGGCCTGATTTGAGTTCAACTTGTTTGGGGCCCTCTGTGCTTCCTGTATCTTGATGTCTGTGTCCTTTAGATTTGAAATTTTTAGCCATAATTTCTTCAAATATATTTTCCATCCCCTTTTCTTTTTCTTCTCCTTCTGGAATCCTTGTTTTGTTTAGATTGGCCCACTTTATTTTATCCCATAGACCTCTTATATTGCTTTCATGTTTTTTCATTTGGTTTTCTGTCTGCTGTCCTGAGTGGGTGATTTCCATTATCCTATCTTCCAAGTCACTAATTTGTTCCTCTGCTTTATTCATTCTGCTCTTCAGTGCCTTTAACTCTGCTTGCCTCTCTTCAAGTGAATTTTCTAATTTTTCTTGGCTCCTTCCTATATTTTCTAATTTCTTTATAAAATAATCTGCATTACTGTTCATATCCATTCTTAATTCCTTCAGTGTTTTCACTATCTCCTTTTTGAACTTGGTGTCTCTTAGACTGCAGAGGTCTGTTTAACTGTTTTCTCCTTCAGGTCAGTTCTCCTGTTCTTTTAACTGGGAATAGTCCTGAACTTCCTCATTTTGCTTATTTTTCTTATTCTGTAATGTTAGAGAAACCACCTACTGTCATCTTGGAAGGCCATTTATATGCATGAGCACCCCTGGGTATTTTGTGAGGGCTTTCTCTTTATTTTTGGCATTAGGTCTGCTTTTTTGGATGCTTACTGTCTCTTTCCTCAGAGTGTACAGTCTGTTATCCCCTTGGTAGGATGCTGCACTTACTTCTAGGAAGATGAAGGCATTGAGCAGGGCTAGTTGTCAGTGCCTGGTTGCTGGGCCCTTGACAGTGGCAAGGACTCATGCAAAGGTGTTGCATGCTACTCCTGGTTGCAAGGTCTTGGGAAGTGGCACTGACCCTCAGGTGTGTGTGGGTGGTGCCCAGAGCATTTGGTTGTGACAACAGCAGGGCATGTGCATTCCTAGGGGAATGAGAACAACAACAGTAGTGCTTGGTTGCAGTGCCCTCCTGTGTGCTTACCTCCGAGTTGATTGGGCCCATAGGTGGTGCCTGTTCATGGACCCCTATTGGTGGCAGGCCATGCCACCTCTGGAGTCTGAGATGCCTGAATTTGCACCCACTGCCTTTAGAGCACACAAGAGGAGGCCTGTAATGCCTAGCTCATGCAGGAAGTGCCACCATTTGTAGCCTGGGAAAGAGGGGCCCTTTGCCTCTAGGTCCACCTTCTGAGAATCCATTCTCTGCAGAGAAAAATATTGCTATGGCAATTCACCCCTCCTCCGCTTGCCCTCCCCAGCAATGGCCTTGCTTCTACTGTGGGCCCAGAGCAGATTCTGGGTTCCCTCAGCTGTGGTACTCTGCTCCCCAGCCCTTGGCACACTGCTTCCTAGCCCCTCAGGCTGTCTCAAACCAACCCTAGTCCTCTCCCTGGAAATTACCTCTGGAGCCTGATTCTCAGCACCCAGCTCCCTTCTGAGAGTCTCAGACTATTGTGAGAGTTCTGTGCATCTCTTTCTCTGATTTGCCCTCCTCAGTCCAGCTGCTACACTTTGAGGCTTTGAGGTCCTTCTGTCTTGGCTGATCTCTCTGTCAGTTCAGTAGCTTCCCAGGAGTGTTAATCCTGTCTTGATTCCTTTTCCCTTGCTCTCTCTTTCTTTTCCTTTTGTTCTACCCAGTTATGTGAAGCCTTTCTTGCCCTTTTTGGAGGTTTAAGGTCTTCCAGCAGGATTCAGTAGATGTTCTGTGTGAATCATTCTACATGTAGATGGGTTTTTTTTATGTGTTTGTGGGAGAAGCTGTATGCCACGTCTTACTCCTCCACCATTCTGATCCCACCTCTCTCTATGTCAAGATTTCCATCCTCAAAATATTTTTACTGGTAGTAATAAATATTTCATATCATCATCAATAACATAGAAAATTAATAATGTTAAAAGTCATTTTATACTTATTGGAAAAACAGTTCCTCACTGAGCTGTGAAAAGAAACTCTAGGTCAGATTCAAGGTTATTCTCATTTATTGATGAGGATATAAAAGGTGTGAGTCTTCTGCAAAATGGTTTTTGTAGGGGTTTTTTGGTCTTTTTATTTTTGGGGGGCTGCACCTGTAGCATATGGAAATTCCCAAGCTAGGGGTTGAAACATAGCTGCAGCTGCCAGCCTGCACCACGGCCACAGGAATGCAGGACCCAAGCCGAGTCTGCAACCTACACCACAGTTCACATCAATGCCAGATCCTTAACCCAGAGAGCATGGCCAAGGATCAAACCTACATCCTCATGGATACTAGTCAGTTTTGTAAACTGCTGAGCCACAATGGAAACTCCTGCAAAATGTTAAAACAAGGTTTTGGCTTTATTTATAGTTGGTTTTGACACCAGAAGACAAGCACCATGATGATTCATCAGGGCAATTTTTTGGTGTTAATCAATTTAGATGACCACATAGGTAATTAGTTGTAACAAGGAACCCCCTTTTGTTATACCACCTTTCCTCCCCCAGGTTTCCAGACTGCATGTGCACATTCATGTGTATCCTCATCATCTGGCTTGATTGAAGGAAGCAACTTCACATGTTTTCACTCAAAGTATGAGATAGAGTGTTCCTATTCCAGAATATAGCCACTAATGACAGACATGACCTATATATACAGACGTAATCAAAACTCTCTTTTTACCATCTCTGTACACATTAAAAAAAAAAACTTTAAAGTCAACCTAAAATCTTTGGAATATATCGGTGTTTGTATTTACCAAAATAATACATAGCCATTGTTAAAATTCAAGTGTAATACAAAATATACATAAAAATTAGTCACAATCCTACCACCAAAAAGCAAAAAATTATATATAAAAGTCTCTTGATAGATGAATACTGAGTACAAATATTCAGGGTAAAGAAACCTCTACTAAATATTTTTTAAATATTTCTCATCTCTAGGTAATCTCTGTGTCTCCTGGTAAAAACCTAATCTTATTCAATTTAATGTCGACTCATTCCAACTAGAGTTTGGAAGGTCAATGAAGTAATTTCCCAGACAGATTAGAAATTTTTAGTCAATTAGGTTTTCCCCCTGTCCTTTGTCTCTAGAATTATATCCAGTTTTTGGTTGAGCTCACAGTACTATACTGGGTCCTCTCCCATATCATCTGTTCATGCTGCATTTGTTTATTTACATTTATCCCTGCCAGTCTTTAATGAGATGTCCTATATGCCATCTAGTCTTCCTCCCCAAGCCTATGTCTTCTACACCCTCTTCTTTACAACAGCAAAAACTGATGATTCTCTAGCACTCAGCCACATCCACACCTCGTTTGAGGGATAAGGAAAACAGTTGGCTTCTCTCCTAGAACTCTGAGGAACTCCCTGAAATCCATCTGCCTGGATAACCTCTGCAGCCCTTGCTACTCAACATCTTAATGATCTTGCAGGCCACAGAGCTTCTCTACAAGGCTTACCGATTCCCAGTCACTCTCTGAAACGCAAGACACAGGCACCTTCTGTATCCCACACCACCCTGCTCCAAGCATCACTGGTGGTTCTAGACAGCTCTATCCAATAACAGTTCAGTTCTAGGTTATCTTAAGAGAGTGACATCTTCTCAATACAAGCTTCTAGAGTAGAGAGGCATCCTCTCCACTTCTCCTCCCTCCCCTAACATCCAGGGAGAGGTGCCTATTGTATTTCCAAACTATTAGAGAAGCAACTTCTATCTTCTGGCTTAGCCTTTTAGAAATACAATATCCTGACCCTTACAGGTCAAAAGCCCTGGCTTTCAAGAATATGTCTCTGCTATGAGTCTCAAGAGTGTATTTTGGAACTCAGAAGCCAAGGTATTGACATTTTGTCCGCTATATTCAATGCAATCTCTCCCCTGAGACACTGCATGTGAATGAATTAATAGGGGAAAGATCACAGCAAAAAAAAAAAAAAAAGAAGAAGAAGTAGATTGTATTGCATGGAGAAAATTTTCAATTAAAATAATAGAATTCTATTTATCTATCTACTTATCCACCTTCCCACTTATCTATTTCTGCAGATTTTTTTTTTCTCCAGAGAATTTGGACATGTCCATTGCTTATTTCTTAGAATTTTACAGTTTTTCCACTTTGTTTGAAGCTGTGCTTTAGCAAACACATAATACATTTCTTCTGTCTTCACTATTTGGAATTAGTTTAACTGCGATTCAGTTTATTGGTTACCTTGTTTATGCCCCAAATCATAGAGTTCCAGAAGAAAACGGGCATTGTTTCAAAGATAATAAGTCATTATTTTTCTGACAAATTAGAATATCATAATAGGTTCGTCTTTTTTTTTTTCTTCTTATGGGGAGTAGGGAGTGGGTTGTGTGTCGATAGTTCACACTGGCAAAATACCCCAAGAGCTGAATGTCATATCTGAAGCCTCTTAGGTAGGCATTTATCAGGAATTTGCAATACGAAATTCTTCAATGTCCCTCTTAACTACCTCTTTCATTCTTACTGCTAACCCTTTAATTAGTTTAGGTCTCCATAATCATCATATAGACCAGGGCTCTGCAAACTTTTTCTGTAAAGAGCTAGACAGTAAACACTTTAGGTTCTGACTACTACCTGGTCTCTGTCACAACTACTCAACTCCTTTGAAGTAGATCATAAGTCACCATAGAAAATACACGAGTACATGAATACATGCGTATATGGTTTATTCCATTAAGCTTAATGTACAAAAACTAGCAGGAGTTAGACGATGGGTATCTAGACCTTTTCAATTCATTCTGCATTCTCTGGCCTATGAATCTGTGGAGGTCACGCTTTCCTTCTTTACTTAAGTATTTACCTGTTTCTCAGACTGGCATTTAAGACCTTCTCCAAAATGACAGAAAGGGAAAGAAAAATGGAACCAAGCTGAAGAAAGAGGTGGGAAAACTAATCTGCCCATAGGTTCTGGATTTGGTGAGGACAGTTCAAGACTTTTAGAAAGACATAGAAACTTAGAGTTCCCGTCGTGGCGCAGTGGTTAATGAATCCGACTAGGAACCATGAGGTGGCGGGTTCGATCCCTGCCCTTGCTCAGTGGGTTAAGGACCCAGTGTTGCCGTGAGCTGTGGTGTAGGTCCCAGACGCGGCTTGGATCCTGCGTTGCTGTGGCTCTGGCGTAGGCCGGTGGCTACAGCTCCGATTCAACCCCTAGCCTGGGAACCTCCATATGCCACAGGAGTGGCCCTAGAAAAGGCAAAAAGACAAAAAAAAAAGACAGACATAAAAACTTTAGGCATAAACCAGGTCACTATAAATCTGCTCACCTTTCTAGGAATGTTGGGCACCAGAGAGGAAGATCCAGATGGTCACCAAACATCAGGTGACTAGGAGGCATCATTTGCAGTTTTTTCTCTATATGAAAGGCCCTCAGCCAGGAGTCTGTGGGGTCAGGGGCAAGCTATAGCACAGTTGACGAGCTAGGCACTCAGCAGGTTTATCATCAATTCACAGTCAAGCCAAAGCTTTGTTTCTAGACATCTGGATACCATCCAAATGGCTAGAGTTCATGATAGAACAGGGGACTGAATACATAATAAGCCAAAGAACTGAACTGACCAAGGGTTGGGAGCAAAGAGAAATGCAGTCTTAGAGTAGACATTATAAAAATCTATTCAGGAGCATGAAATTGGATGAGGTACCATAAAGGGAAGGCTACTGGTGCTGGGCGAGGTCTACCTGGGAACTGAAGCAATTAGACAGTCACTTCAGGGATCTGCCTTCTGAAATAAATGTACAATCTCCCATTCTCCATGGTGGTTAAAGAAATAGGTGATAAGAGACTAAAAGGTCGTTAAGTCAAATGCACTCAAGACTAGAGAAGATCCATAAATCCTGACTTGCAAATACTCAATGAGAAATCTAACTGCCATACTGAGCAGATGAGTTGCATCAGCCAGTGATCAGATGCAGTCTGGCTTTAAGAGAAATCAAATAATATTCAAAGACCACTTTATTAAGCCATCTTGAAAAATCACTGTCCTGGACACCAATGATATTTGTCATCCATATGAGCAATTAATGTTTGCCTGTAGAAAAAAACTAAATGGAAAATCAAATCATAATTAGATGGTAACTAAGTAAGCATGGGATCAGTGCAGGGGTGATTTGATATATAAATTGTTTAATAACATTAGGCTAAGATAACATAAAGCACATCTACTTCACCATAAAAATATTCTCGGCGTGAATAGACCCAGAACATGCTGTATTCATTGCCTGCAATTACTTGCATCTCTCTTCCTTAGAGGGATATCTTTCTGGGTAAGGAAGCATTTGAGTTTCAGAGTGGGAATTTAGAAGCAAATAATCCCTTGACTATTCTTGTATTAATATTACCAAAATTTATCTCCTGTAGCTCTTGGTTTCCTGTATTTCTATGACTGGACAATACTTGTTTTGCAAGAGAAGGCTTTTATTTAAATACATTTATATTGGACAACCATATTATTATCAAGTCCTGTTAGCATGAGAATTATTCTTTGCATTTCCCATGACTTTTCTCTGCTCTGGTCTGTTACCTAACATTTTAACTCACAAGGGATAATTTATTTAATTTGTAAGGTAGTAACAGTCCTCACATACCATCAAAGGGAATACCGTGAAATGGAAACAACAGAGGCCACAAAGGCATACACAAGGCACACTAGTTCTAGTGTGAGCTGGCAGGCAGCTGATACCCCAGGTTCTTCTCCCACCTCAGGTCTGCCTCTTGCCCTTTCCTGGGGCATGTAAGCTAGCGGCTGGCATCTGGAGCTGATCAGAAGACCAGTAAGGGCATGGCGATTTCTCAGACCTGAAGCCTGGGGTGCTTCTTGCCAGGGTGTCTAAGACACTTGAATAATTGCTGTTTGCACTTACTGCACGGTCAGACCACGTCACTACATTTCTATGCAAGGGGAGGGCAAGGCAGAGTGGTGGTCGTGGCTCTCAGCTAACCTATTCAAAGATCTTTTCCAGTTTATGAATCTATTTTCATATTTATGAAGGAGTCTTAATGTTCTGCCCTATAAGACTTTCAACCTTGTGGTTGGGAGTGGGGCTGGTTTTGTAGGCCCGAGGTCCTGCTCTGTGTATTTGTCAACATGTCATACACCCAGTTGGTTAAATGGTTTATATGTGGACTGATGTCTTCCCTTTCTGCCATGGCCAGAGCTATGGGAAGAGTCTATCCTTATAGAGCCACAATAAGAAATAACCAAAGATGAAGCTGGTCAAATATTTTCATATCTTGTTGATTTTTTTTCTTTTTTTTTTTTTTGTAAAACTTTCCCAAGACACTTTGAGATTTAAAAATAAATAAAGTAAGTGTTATAAAAAAAAATACCTTATCTGGTTGGCAGACATGGACAGTTGGGGGCCCAGCTGTTGGAGGCTTGATCAATGGATCTTGTTGAAGTAATTTAATTTCAAGACTCACTACACCAAGTCTACTTCCTGCCTCAATTAGTATTGGCTTAGAAGCAGATGTGGAACGAAATCTGGAGGGGTTATTGATGGGCGGAGGGTAATGAGGATACAGAGGTTGAATATGAGAAGATTCAGTTTCAGGGCAGCTAGTAAAAGGAGAGACAGTGCCACACAGAATGGCCAGCCAGGAAGCACAGTAGGAGTTTTCAGTGGGAAGAAGATGAGTAAATATTGGTATGGATAAGAACAAGGTGAAATTAACCAATATGTAAATACTGATCTGGATAAACACAAGGTGAAACTAACCAGTACTCTAGGGAGCTCAGATCCAGGAATCTGTCCTGAACACAGTCTGGAATATTAGCTACACAGAATAGAAAACAGAAAAAGCAATGAGTACCTATGAACAAACTATTTAGTATTTTGAGGTCCTCAGTTATGGGTTGCTTAACCATGGGCAAATCACTGATACTCACCAGCTCATTTGAAAAATGGGGACAATAAAATTAATTCATGCAGTTGTTGTAAGACAGTCCATATACAGTGTAGAGTATATTATATTTATTATATTATATTGTAATTATTATACCTGACACATACAATACTGATAAAAGCTACTTCCCTCTTCTCTCATATAGGAAATCTTTAACCTGATAACTATGACCCGAAGGAGCATCACAATTGGGTATCAGGAAACATGTGAACCCCTTTACACTGGTTAAAGAAATTCATGTATGTGTGTGCACTTTTCCAAGAGGGTTTATATTTTTATCTGATTTTTAAGAATGCCCATGACCGGATCAAAGGATAGGAAACACTGTGCTGATGCACGTTGGTGACAGACGATTTCCACATCTCACTCACGAGTAGGCAAAAATGTGATCCTGCTGTATGAACAGGACAGTTTCCCACTGATTCAACCTGGATGGGACTATACCTCAGGAAACAGGCCTTTAATTCTGACAGCTGGACATGGCAGCTGGGCTTGGGAGTGACAAGTAAGCACAGAGCAAAGAATTATTTGGTTGACTCAATTCTTCACTTAGATTTGGTCATGCATTGGAACTTCTCTCGCCTTCCTACTTTTTCTTCCATCATTAACTGAATTATCCTCACAATTTGTGCCTGTCCGTCTATTCCAGGATGGCAAATAGAACCATACTTATCTTTTTTTTTTTTTTTTGCCTTTTCTAGGGCTGCTTCCACAGCATATGGAGATTCCCAGGCTAGGGGTCCAATCGGAGCTGTAGCCACCAGCCTACGCCAGAGCCACAGCAACACGGGATCTGAGCCACGTCTGCGACCTACACCACAGCTCACAGCACTGCGGGATCCTCAACCTACTGAGCAAGGGCAGGGACCGAACCCGCAGCCTCATGGTTCCTAGTCAGATTCATTACCCACTGTGCCACAACGGGAACTCCAAACCATGCTTATCCTTGTACTTCCTGGTCTAAAAGCAAAAACATAGTCATTGTGACAGAAATAAAAAGATTCCAATTTTCTCAGGTCAGTCTCCCAAAGCAATAGAAATTAGAGCAAAAATAAACCCATGGGACCTAATCAAACTGAAAAGCTTTTGCACAGCAAAGGAAACCCAAAAGAAAACAAAAAGACAACTCACAGAATGGGAGAAAATACTTTCAAATGATGCAACCGACAAGGGCTTCATCTCTAGAATATATAAACAACTTATACAACCCAACAGCGAAAAAGCCAATCAATCAATGGAAAAATGGGAAAAGACCTGAATAGACATTTCTCCAAAGAAGATATACAGATGGCCAACAAACACATGAAGAAGTGCTCAACATCGCTGGTTATAAGAGAAATGCAAATCAAAACTACCATGAGATATCACCTCACACCAGTCAGAATGGCCATCATTAATAAATCCACAAATAACAAGTGCTGGAGGGGCTGTGGAGAAAAGGGAACCCTCCTGCACTGTTGGTGGGAATGTAAGCTGGTACAGCCACTATGGAGAACAGTTTGGAGATACCTTAGAAATCTATACATAGACCTTCCATATGACCCCGCAGTCCCACTCTTGGGCATCTATCCAGACAAAACTCTCCTTAAAAGAGACACGTGCACCCGCATGTTCATTGCAGCACTATTCACAATAGCCAGGACATGGAAACAACCCAAATGTCCATCGACAGAGGATTGGATTCGGAAGAGGTGGTATATATACACAATGGAATACTACTCAGCCATAAAAAAGAATGACATCATGCCATTTGCAGCAACATGGATGGAACTAGAGAATCTCATCCTGAGTGAAAGGAGCCAGAAAGACAAAGACAAATACCATATGATATCACTTATAACTGGAATCTAATATCCAGCACAAAGGAACATCTCCTTAGAAAAGAAAATCATGGACTTGGAGAAGAGACTTGTGGCTGCCTGATGGGAGGGGGAGGGAGTGGGAGGGATCAGGAGCTTGGGCTTATCCGACACAACTTGGAATAGATTTACAAGGAGATCCTGCTGAATAGCATTGAGAACTTTGTCTAGATACTCATGTTGCAACAGAAGAAAGGCTGGGGGAAAAATGTAATTGTAATGTATACATGTAAGGATAACCTGACCCCCTTGCTATACAGTGGGAAAAAAAAAAAAGATTCCAGAAAACCTTCTCCTTCTCCTTTTCAGATCATCCCTTTTGCCAATATTTATCAAGTAGAACATATTTAGCTCCAGAGTGTTGATAGAGGATTATGCTAATAAAATGGATGCTTTCATTTATGATGAAAACAGTAATGACAGAGAATATTCTGTATAATGGCAATTACAACATCTGGATCAACTTGACAAGGTTAGAAGTAAAATTTAGAAATACTGAAAGGGAGATTTTGCATTAATATGAAATCAAGATCAGGTCTGGAAATAACCTACCTGCCATTTTTTTTGGAATGATGATAACATTAATTATTCTGTATACACTGTGAAGAAAGTAAATTGAGACATAAAATGTGTTTTTTGTGAATTAAAAAATAAGTCAAGTCAGTGTAAGATTGCTTCGTCCAAGTTAATCTTTCTAGATAAATAGGAAAACAGGATTAATAAATATGCAAAGGATCATAACTCTAGTCCCTTTAACATATTCATGAGCCAATTAAGAAAATATGGCTGGCATTCCATTATTGGTGGTAGAAGGTTTGGTTCAAAGAATAATTGGTCTTCTGGTACATGAGATTATATGCTGAATTCTTTCTCATATATAACCTGCAGATAATTAATGTCTATTTTATGTCCTTTTTAAAAAATAATTTGGGTGACTATCTATAAAGCAACAACAAAACTTTTCTAAGGACAAAGTAATGTTTCTTTGTGGGTGATTCTCAATACATGATTAAGTACTTAGTATTGTATTTACAGAGCCATCAATTCCTTTCTAAAGGGGCTGCCCTATTGTGGATCGAGCTATTTGCATTTACATTGCTTTACTTGTCAATCAGTTTTACTCACTGAGCTTTAATGAAGCAAGCTTAGGAACATGAACCAGAGAAAATGGTAAAACTTTCAGTGCATCTGTTTTAATGACTCAGAATCGTGCCTGTTTTAGCTGAAATGTTTTAGAGGTAATCTATACCACTGCTAGCTCAAATTTTCACCTTCAAAACTCTTTTTAATATTAGATTTGATGCAAAGATTATCAGTTTCTAAATCAGTAAGCAAAGGAAGGCCTAGTTAAGTTTGTAGATGATAGGAGCAAAAGATAGATCAAAGAAAACTGATAACAAAAGATGGTGCAGAGAGAGGTAAGATTTGACACAATAAAAAAAAAAAAAACAGTCTCTACATTGCACAAGGACAGGGATTGTGTTTGTTTAATGTGGTATCTCCATTTCTTAGGACTATGTGTGTCATATAGTGGGCACTCAATAATCTTTTTTTTTTTTTTTTCTTTTAGGGCTGCACCTGTGGCATATGGAAGTTCCCAGGCTAGGGGTCAAAATCAGAGCTGCAGCTGCAGACCTACTCCACAGCCACGGCAATGCCAGATCCAAGCCATGTCTGCAACCTACACCGCAGCTCATAGCAATGCTGTATTCTCAACCCACTGAGCAAGACCAAGGATTGAACCCATGTCCTCATGGATACCAGTGGGGTTCATTACCGCTGAGCCACAACAGGAACTCTTGAGTGAACTTGTGAATAATACTACTCTCTAAAAATGCACCAGGATAGTATGTTACTGGACTACTCCAGCAGAGACAGAATAATATGTTAGGGATGTTGAATAGAGGGGTCAGGTTCCACTTAAGCCTTTAGACTTAAGTGACCTTCTTTATGGTTCTACTCAATTAGGAATTTCTGTGTCTTTTTTTTTTTTTTTTGCTATTTCTTTGGGCCGCTTCCGCGCATATGGAGGTTCCCAGGCTAGGGGTCGAATCAGAGCTGCAGCCGCCGGCCTACGCCAGAGCCACAGCAACGCGGGATCCGAGCCGCGTCTGCAACCTACACCACAGCTCACGGCAACGCCGGATAGTTAACCCACTGAGCAAGGGCAGGGACCGTACCCGCAACCTCATGGTTCCTAGTCGGATCCATTAACCACTGCACCACGACGGGAACTCCTTCTGTGTCTTAATATAAGAGAAACATCGTGAATAATATTAGCCCTTACATGCCATTTAAAAGAAAAAAGAAAAGCAATTCGTTTGCAGGAAGTAAATTCTCAAATTCCTTACTAAGCTCTTCCATGAAGAGCCAGAATAAACTATAAACACTTCTGGAGTTCCCTGATGGCCTAGCAGGTGAAGGATCCAGTGTTGTTATTGCTGGTGTGCGGATCACTGGTAACTGCTGTGGCACAGGTTCAATCCCTAGCCCAGGACAGCCCAAAAAAAAAAAAAAAAAACCAAAAAACAAAACCCAGAAACACTTCCAGGACCAAGTAACAAATAAGATGTTACTCAAACATGTTTTATATATCAAATTTAATCAAAGTTACTTTGACTGAGACATTAAATTAGCAAGAACCAAATTGAGAGTGATTTTTTTTCAATCTTCAGGTAAATTGAAGTATTTAGCACAATCCAATTGAGATATCTGAGCTAGTTGGTATGGGTCACTAGTTGCTACTAATCAGAAACTCTTGAATATATTTGTAGAATTTTTCTTCCTCAGTCATGTCTTGGGTTTCTCTCCTTAAGAATAAAAATCTCAGTGCTTTTAATTAGTTTGTTTGAAAGACAAGTTTTCAAACATCTTTCTCATGAAATCACTCATTTATCAATTGTGATAAATCGTCAGTTTCAGTGATTGGCTTAAAGCAAGACCATAAATATTCAGCTTGACTTCACAAAACATCTGCTCTTTGATTGCAATATGCTACTTTTGTGATTTTGTTTCAAGAACCCTGAGTTTTATTTACATGTACCAGATTACATCCTATAAAACTTCAAGTGACTGGTTAGCATTACGACTGCAAATAATAACAAGATATATTCAGACACATGTTAATAAATTGGTCTTTATGGTCTTCCTTCATGGCATAATAGTTCCGAGTCCCCCAGTAATTCCACAGAAGACAGGAAAAGATGCAGAGGATTGGAGCCCATTTCAGACCTGACTAATTGCACGCATGCATAAAAGAAGTTCATCATAATAGAATTCACTGCTAAGGCTAAAAAGCAGGATATGGAAGTTCCTGTGTGGCTCAGGGGATTAAGGATCTGATGTTGTCACTGCATTGGCTTGGGTTGCTGCTGTGGCACAGGTTCGATCGCTGGCCCAGAAACTGCCACATGCCATGGGGGTAGCCTAGATAAACAAATAAATAATAATGAGCAGGCTGTGTGTGTGAGGGTCATGGGAGTGGACAAAGATCTATCTCTTGTGAATACTGAGTTACTCAATTCAGGAAAGAAACCACTTTTTTTGGACTGGCTTGAGTCCTCTCTATAAAATAAGGATTCTTATGCTTTCAATTTTTTGCCTCTTTACCAAAAGTTTTATAGTTTTATAGTTTCCTCATACAAACTGAGGCCAAGGTTTGACTTCTAAAGTGTTCTTTTCAAAGTTCTTAATTACCTGAAAAATCCCTGCGTTTTCTTAAAATCCCCATGTGCATATTTACTTATAGTTTATTTAATAATTATAAATAAATTTTATTTATTATATATAAATATACATTTTATAATACATATTATATTATGTGTTAATGTATATTATTACCTTATATCATTATATGTAATATGTATAATATATAATATATTAATATAAATGTTATTTATAATATTTAAAATATTATATACAATATGTTATATTATAAATTTATAAAATATTTATTAAATATATTTAATTATAAATCATTGTTAAAATTATTAAATATTTATCTTTATTCATATTTGTATAATATTCATAATATTTAATGCATATTTATTTATTAAAGGAACTGTGTGTACATGCTTTATTCACTAATCACAGATTGAGAAGCATAGGGAAATATAAAATATTAGCAGCCCAAAAAGTGCTTCAAGAACTTTAAAACTAAGAGTATTGAATCATACATCTGGAAAAGTTAGTCAGATAATGACAGGAGAAAATCTTGGCTACCATTCTTTTAAAATCCATCATGAAATGAGCTGTTCTGTTTAGGAAATATATCTTGGCAAGCTGTTTTTTTTAGTTAGCCTGTTTAATGCTGTTTTTAACTGGGAAGCATAAGAAAACAGAGCACTGATATTTGAGAGCTTTTTCTTGAGGGTTGGGGTAAAACCTGGAAGTGATGCCCAGCATTAAAATTTCATGCCATAAACACCAATGCCTCCTAAGTCAGCCATCCGATGCTGAGTTACAGGCTCACAAGTGAGGCTAATATCAAGGTGAATTTTGCAGGTTTGTACTCAGTTTTCAATATTTTCCAAAGTTCTTGAAGCTGGCTTTTGCACGAATTTTTCTTAATTCCTTTGAATACCTGAAAAATAGATTTGCCTAGTAGTATATATAAGAAGGATTTAAATAATGCTGATCTACTTCCCTAATTAAGGCCTTCAAAGCGGTCCTCATGGTCAAGCTTAACCTTTCAGGAAAGATTTCCCCAAAATGACTTGACTCACATTAGGATATAAATTACTTGTACCTTGAGTGGCTCTCCTAGGATTTATTGAAATGTTCAAAACTTCCTTTATAATGCATAGTTTAAAAGAGCAGAATTTTGAGTGGATACCCAAGAAGCGAACCACTGCTTCATTTTTAACGTCATAAATGTAAGGCATAGATTAATAGCGAAGAAGGTGTTCTCTATTTCGGTAAGTATTTGTTGGCTTCATGATGTTAAACAGAAGTGAAGGATGACCCATTCATTCATATCACCTAACACTGTTTAGCCAAGTAAAAATTTTGTATACAACATTTTACACTTATGTAGAATCTAATAGCTGCAAACTATTGAGGGAATTAAACCTGCAATAGTGCTGTTAGTGGTTATCACAAGTTACATATTCTGCTTTGAAAATGAATGCCTAGAAACTTTCCCAAGGATCTCAGGTAATGTTTAACCCCTGTGCTTAACTCCCCTCTGTCAGTTTCAAGATAAATTAGCAGGTACCTGAATTAGATGTCTTATTTCAGGAGCTCTGAATGGATAATTCCTGTTTCATCTTGAAAACAGCCCTGGGAAAAAAGTAGAACTTCTATTTACTGTCCTCTGTGTGATCAAATGAGGACTCTGATATTTGTTTATTTTTTTGAATTTTATCCAAAAATGCAATTCTAGAAATAACCCCACGTGTATTTCAACTAGTAGTTGGTAAATGCTGAAAATACACCCACACTTTTAGAATAGTCCTGTGAGCTGTTGTATTTTCACTCCTTTGATATAATTTTAAGTAAAAGCAACAACAATGGAAAAGTGTGGTTATATTCCCATTTTTGATTCTCCACTATTTTTAATGCACTGGCAATCAGTCCAGATTTATTTATTATTTTTTTTTTGCCCATTCAATAAATTTTTACTGAAACCCATGTTTTCTGTGGAATACGTCATTCACCAAAATATTCTTATGAGTACTCTAGGCTTGGAAGAACTGAAGAAAGACAAAGAATAATTCATTGAGTGCACACACAGTACTTATACTATATTTTGTGTGGACACATGAGACATGAAAGGTAACATCTCAAAAACAAGATTTGTTATCAGTTTATTATGAGAGAAAATGAGTGACATTGGGAATAACAGCAGAATATTTAATAGTGGACATTTCAAAATGGAGCATATTGAGAAAGATGTTAAAGATAGCATCTAATACAATGATTTCAAAGTAGAAAGCACTTGAGGAAAAACTCCTGTTAAAGATTACTTGGTCATTCTATAAAATAAGTGGAAACAAAAGGCATTATATTTTCCTTAAGTAAGACATACTATTAAGATTTGGGGGGGGGGGAACAAAGGTCACTATGAATTGGCTTGTGAAAAAAACAGAATTAAAATGTTTTTAGTCCAAAATTATGATTTTGTAATTATACCCCCAAGGCCTTAAAGTATATGAGCCAGATTCAGCTTAACCAGTGGCTTATTTTCCAGATTCCTCCCATGAGTCCAATAAAATTGGTTCTGAATCTTGGTTCCCATTTGAAGAAGCCAACTGTAGCAATTGCCAGGAACACCCTCCTAAAAATGTATAAGCATGTGTGTTGGAGGCCATATCAGTGGCTTTCTCTGCGGTTAACATAGAGTTAGCCATCCTTTTTGACCTGCAGAAAACATGAAGCAAATAGATTCAACCAAAGGCTGGTATTAAAAATCTTAAATTATATAATCAAGGTTTCTTTTAATATATTTAATGCAAGATATACCTTTTAATATCTCATAAGCTTTACTGAATCAAACCCGTGTCCACCTGTTTGCACAATAAAGTCAATCTTCTGACATGGGGTTGTGGTGAAGGAAAGAACAATGTTTATTCCAAGGTCCCCACCAAGGAGTCCAGGGCAGCTAGTGCTCAGAACACTCCAACACCTCAGTGGATTTCAGCAAAACATTTTTAAAGGCAAAGTGAGGGAGGGGCGTCCCAGGGTATGCAGTCAGCTCATGCATAATTCTGATTGGTTGATGGTGAGGTAATGGCGTGGAGTTACAGTGGTTAAGGTTATCAATCCTTAGGCACCAGTAGGTCTGGGGGCTATGTGCTCATGGTCATCAAATAGTCAATTTCTTCCATTTGGTGGGGGTTTTAGCATCTGTAAAAATAACTCAGGAAATGGGCATGAGATACTGTTATCTGGCTACTTCAGAGAGGAGCTACAGCGGAGGATATGAGGAGGAGTCCGTCCTGGGAAAGCCCCAAAGGGTCCTGCTCTATTATATAAGTAGAGACAGTGCATTTTCTACAATGAATGGGAATAAAGCCTGCTTCCCTTATCAACTGACAGGATAGATGAAATCATACTCTAGCCACATGCCAAAATAAAATATCTTCAGTAACCAGTTGAACTTGATATTGGGAAACACTCGTTAGAGAATTTGCCTGTGTACCTGGTGTCTGCAGCAAGGATTCTTCACCATCCTCCCAGGTCCTTGGAGAGCTTTTCATACTATCTTCTCTTCTTCCTAACTTCAGAGGAAGCCATCTGCTATTTACACTGCCAGGAACAGGATCTCAAAAAGCCTTGAGCTGTTTTACTTGTTTTTATCACAGTCTTGCTGTTACCTGTTATGCCAGCGATCTATGAGATTCATAGCCAGGCTCCCCAGTTCCACTCCCTCTAGAAAACCCTTTTCCTGCTGACTTTCTGAGGACGTTTCCCCTTGTGTTTATTCTGCAGGTCCATGTTTCTTCTCTTGTTTTTCTTCCATGCATTCAATGTCTGTAAATAGCAAGCTACCAAGCATTCACCACTCCAAAAGTTTTTTTTCTTCTTGTTTTTTGTTTGTTTGAGAAGAGGGTGAAGTTGTTTATTTGTTTGTTCTTATTAAATCAGAAATCAGTCCTCATTTTATTAATATGTGAACAGGAGATTGGAAAGTAAAGGACCACACCATTGAGTGTCAGTGTACACAAACGTGTGTGTCCCATCCAAGCGCCACTGTCCTAGACTGTCTGCAGGTAGCTCTTTGGAACCTGATGTGGCTGGATTCTCAGAAGAGGCCTCCTGAAATGCCAGTCTCTTGGTTACTCCTTACTCAACAAGAGCTGAGCATGTCCTTCACTCCATTGCGGGGAATGGAAAAAGTCCCAGGAAGGTTGAATGGGGAGGTTTTCTTTGCTACTTATACAGTCTTTTTTGAAGAACTCAGTTCTTGTAAGCCCTGATGTCTTCCAAATGGTTGTCTAGGCAGTCAGGGAGGCAGTGGCCTATCAGAAACTGAGCTCTACCAGCCATTTAATGAGTTTTGTGTCTGAAATCAGAAACCTTTTCCTGGCACAGGCAGAATAGTACTGCAAGTCCACATTGCCTCGTGCAACACATGGATGGATGGATGGATGGATGGATAGTTGAATAGTTGAATAGAACACACACACACACACACACACACACACATCTTTGTCATGCAGATATTGGAAAAGAAATTAAGGTCCTAGAAGGTAGGAACATGTTTTCCATGACACTCATTTAGATGCAGTGGTCTTCATGCTGCTCCTCACACAGCAGTGATTCCACTACACTGACCACCCCAGAGTGCAGCAGTGGTCAGAGATCCTCAGCTCTGCCAGCACTTTCCACATGCTTACCAGCAAGCTATGGTAATGTGGGACTCCTGGGAAAGTGTACTGAGTCCGGAGTGGCAGAGAGGAAGATGGTCTGGACATGGGTGCTAATGGTAGCCTTGTCCAAGACCTTTAGAATGGCAATGTCAGTATCAAGCAGGACGAGCTGGGTTGCAGAAGACAGCAGAAGACCTCAAGCTCTGGGTGGTTTTCTCATCCCAGTCATATTTCCCCAAGATGACTTTGAGGTCTGCTGTCTTGATCATGGTGACCACCTGCAGGTGGGTTACACACTGAGAAGTCTCCACCATGGTACATTCATTCCCTGAGGTGCCACAGCCAGGAACTGTACACCCTTGTGCAGTCTGCCACCACGCACCCTTCTGGTACATTCATTCCCTGAGGTGCCACAGCCAGGAACTGTACACCCTTGTGCAGTCTGCCACCACTCACCCTTCTGGTCCTCCATAGCCAGCGTACTCCATGGATCTTTGGAATAGGCCAGTCTCCGTTTTCCTACAGACTACGAAAAAAGCACCAGCTTAGTAAGATAAACTCAGACCTTCCCATCCAAAGGAGGATGTGTCAATCACAAATCTGGAAAGGTGGTCTCCATGGCAACTGTGATGACCACTAAGCCACCTAACCTGTTTCAAAGTCTACGAGTCAGTATCTGTTCTGAAAAGGAGTCCATTGTGTCTTTTTTTTTTTTTTTCAGATTCCACATGTGATAGCATATGATGTTGGTGTCTTATGTTAAATATTAACCAACCACCTTGACATGGCTGGCAGTAAAGACCAAGTTTAAAATAAGAGGCTCTGAAGTCAAATGAAACCTGGTTCCATTCCCAGGCACTTAACAGCAACAGGACTCTGGGCAAATTGCTCAATCTCTACGAGCCTCAGTTTTCTTGCCTGTAAAATGACTATAGTAATAACAGTTGTCTCATAGGGTCCCTGAGGACACTGAATGAGATGATGTGGGTAAATAGACTCAAAATATCATTATAAACATGGCCACAGTGAACTAAGCTATACTGTTCTCCTGTGACAGGAGAATGGAAAATGGAGAAGGTGGCTTAGATGTGCAAGACCACATTCAAGGGTTTTTAAAGCTTTTTTCTTATTAGAAATGAAAACAAAGTTCATCTGCCATTTGACTTGAAATGCATAAATTCATGCAGCATCAGGAAAAACTGAAAGAAAATATTGGAAATGTCAATAGCTGTTCTGGTGGCTTTTTTCCTATTTTCTTTCACCCTTATATTTTCTGTTAGTGTATATGTCCTATTTTCATAATGAAACATTACCATCATTTTAGGATATAAAGAATCTCTTCTACATTTCTTCTTTTAAAAAGTTCTATATTCTTGATTTCTTTTGATTCATAAATAAGGTTCTTAAATAAAAAAACCAAGCAGATATAAGTGATATCATATGATATTTGTCTTTCTCTTTCTGACTGACTTCACTCAGTATGAGAGTCTCTAGTTCCATCCATGTTGCTGCAAATGGCATTATTTTGTTCTTTTTATGGCTGAGTAGTATGGCTGTGTATATTCCACATCTTCTTAATCCATTCATCTGCTGTTGGACATTTAGGTTGTTTCCATGTCGTGGCTATTGTTAATAGTTCTGCAATGAACATACGGGTGCATGTGTCTTTTTCAAGGAAAGATTTGTCCATATATATGCCCAGGAGTGGGATTTCTGGGTCATATGATAGTTCTATATATAGTTTTCTGAGGTGCCTCCATACTGTTTTCCATACTGGCTGTACCAGCTTAAATTCCCACCAACAGGGCAGGAGGGTTCCCTTTTCTCCACATCCCCTCCAGCATTTGTTATTTGTGGACTTATTGATGATGGCTATTCTGACTGGTGTGAGGTAGTATCTCATGGTAGTTTTGATTTGCATTTCTCTAATAGTCAGTGATGTTGAGCATTTTTTCATATGCTTGTTGGCCATCTGTATCTCTTCTTTGGAGAAATGTCTGTTCAGGTCCTTTCCCATTTTTCAATTGGGTTGTTGGCTTTTTTGATTTGCTTATTTTTAAATATAATAATCATCCTCCATAAGCCATAACTAAGCAGAAAAGCAGGAGGCGCTGTTGTGTTGGAAGGGTAGCCATCAGTTCAATATATCTCAACATGAATGGTGTGCCTCTCTGCCCAAGCAATCAGGGCTGTGAAACTGCCCAAAAGGTCATCTAAAGGTGGAATTAAGTGTACTTGGGAGTTGCTAAACTTGAGCATAAAACTTGAAATCATTATCCAAGTATTCATTGTATGAGTGCCTTCTGTTCTGGGATTGCATGCAAAAACAAAAGTCATTCTAATCTGAAAATATTCACTAATAATCTGACATTATTCCCCAGGCAACTCTAGTGTCCAGTGATATGTATGTGTGAGCACCAGTCTCTTGCTGATTTCAAGACATCTGATAATATGATGCAGATCACTTGCAAATGGAAATTGAAGTTGAAAGATTACTTAAAACATACATGAAGTCTTTGATAAATTAATGTCCAGCAAAATTAGACTGGCCAACAGTCTGTCCAGAGAAAATGGAAAGGATGATAGGTCGAGGCAAGAATGATGACTAAAAAAAGATTAAAAGGGACATTTAGGACAATTGAGCTTATGGATGAATGACTCTCTTCATGGTTACCATATATAAAGATAAAATGAAGATAATCTGTTTTCACATTATTTTGTGTTTAAAAAGTATAACAATCAGAACCAAACCTTGATTCATTGTTGGTCATACTAAGACAGCATTCATAACATTGTGTAATATATAGTTTCAATTTTTAAAAATGAGATCATAATCAAACCTTTTTTTCTTGACTATTTGTGGCCTTTTAAAATTTAAAACATCAATTTTTCATATGGTAAAAAGACTAAGAGTACATTATCTTATAATACAAACCTTGACAAAAATTAATTCCCTTCAGTAAAAGACAAGCCAGTGGAGGTTGGGTTCAACACTAATGGCCAATGATCTCATCAATCAGGCCTGTGTAATGAAACTGCCATAAGCAAAAGGAATCAGGAGTTCCCATTGTGGCTCAGAGGTGACGAACCAGACTCGTATCCATGAGGACTTGGGTTTGATCCCTGGCCTCGCTCAGTGGGTTAAGGATCCAGCATTGCTGTGAGCTGTGGTGTAGGTTGCAGAGGCAGCTTGTTTCTGGCATTGCTGTGGCTGTGGCATGGGCCAGCAGCTGCAGCTCTGATTGGACCCCTAGCCTGGGAACTTCTGTATGCTGCAGGTGTGGCCCTAAAAAAACAAACAAAAAAAAAACAAAAGAGATCAGAAAGCATCCAGATTGGAGGACACATCGAAGTGCTGGGTTAGGAGGGTGTCTTACTCAGAGGGAGCATGAGAGCTCTTGTGCTCCTGCCCCATACCTTGCCCGAATCAGCTTTTTCATTGGATGTTTCTGAGCTGAATCCTTTATCATAAATGGGTCATAGGAAGTAAACTGTCGGCAAGTTCAGTCAGCTCTTCTAGAATATTATGGCAACTGAGAAGATCAGGGAACCTCCAATTTGTAGCTGACGGGTCAGAAGTGTAGAGTGCGTGTGTCTTGTGACTGTATCTGACGTGGAGGCAGTCATGTGGAACTACCGTCTTAACTTGTGGGGTCTCAAGCTAACTCCTGGTAGTGGGTGTCAGAATTGAATTGAATCATCGGACACTCAGTTGCTGTCCAGGAAGTCAGAGAATTGGTCATTGATCTAGAAAAGACCCACACATTTGTTGTCCAAAGTCTTGTGAACAAAGAAAGTGTTTCTCTTTAATGACGAAAATAGTTTTGACTTTCTAGGTTTCTAAACGGGTCCTATCATCTCTTCAGGCTTCCATGAACCATACTGTAAGAGCCTCCACTTTTTATCATAAGAGGAAGATGCATTGCTCTACAAAATATACTAAACAGTAATTACACAGAGATGGAATGCGATCTTTTTAAATTTATTTTATTGACATATAATAGATTTACAATGTTGTGTTAATTTCTGTGGTACAGTAGAGTGATTATACACATGTATACATTATTTTTCATATTCTTGTCCATTATGGTTATCACAGAATATTGAATGTAGTTCCCTGTGTCCCTGATCCCTGTGTTATATATAGTAGGACCTTGTTTGGAATCTTTTTTTTTTTTTTTTGCTTTTTAGGACCATACCCGCAGCTTATGGAGGTTCCCAGGCTAGAGGTCTAATTGGAGCTACACCTGCTGGCCTACACCACAGCCACAGCAATGCCAGATCCGAGCCACGTCTGTGACCTACACCACAGCTCATGACAATGCCAGGTCCTCAACCCACTGAGCGAGGCCAGGGATCAAACCCGAAACTTCATGGTTCCTATTTGGATTTTTTTCTGCTTTACCACGACGGGAACTCCATTGTTTGGAATCTTTTCTAGAGAGGAGAAATAGTGTTTAGAGAAGTTCTCTGACCAAAAATCATACCTTTTCTGTTTTTTTAATTTATCTGTATTATAGTTGATTTACAATGTTCTGTCAATTTCTGCTGCACAGCAAAGTGACACAGTTATACATAATACATACATTATATACATTTTTTCTCACGTTATCCCTCGTTATATTCTATCACAAGTGATTGGCTATAGTTCCCTGGGCCCTTTCTGGTTTATAAAATAATAGAACCCTGTGCATTTGCAAAGCCCATTCAGAATCAATAGGCTCTAAAAGAGCATTTTCTAAAAGACTGTTTATTCAAGAATTCCATTTTATTCAGTAAAGTAGCAATGGGAAAGGACAGTGGCAGAGGGAGGAAGAAATTAATGCATGTGAACATTATTTTGTAATCAACAGAAAGACGATAGTCTCTGCTAAATTTTCTGTCTTTCTCATTATGCTGCATGCTTTTTGGAAGCAGGAGATGCTTTTCAGTTTTGTTTCAATTCCCAAGCCAAATACAATAACTTGCACATATTCAGGATTCAATAAATGCTGAATAAGTGAATGGACAAATAGTGTCCATGTATGTGTTGTTATTAAACAGTGTTTGACTTCAGGATATGCAAGACAGGAATTGATAGTTAAATTGCAAAACAGAGATGAGATCTTTATTTTTTTATTTTTTATTTTTAAGGCTGAATCTGCAGCATGTGGAAATTCCCAGGCCAGGGGTCTAATCAGACCTGCAGCTGCCAGCCTATACGACTGCCACAGAAATAATAGATCCAAGCTACGTATGCAGCAGCTTGCAGCAATGCTGGATCCTTAACCCCCTGAGCAGGGTCAGCGATTAAACCACCATCCTCATGGACAATATGTCAGGTTCTTAACCCACTGAGCCACAACAGGAACTCCCTGTAATTGAGATCTTTAAAGATTCAGAAATCCAGAACACTTAGAAGTTCATTTCTCTTCTGATTTCTCTTTGCATCTATTCTCAATCCACTCAATACATCATTTCTCCTTTACCTAAATGTATCTGCCTTTAGCAATTTTGCTAGTGGATTTACTCAAAAAAATATTAGAGCAAAATACATAAATGTCATTCAAGTATTGGACTCCCCTAAAAGTTCAAATCTGCAATTACCCAAGCAAGTGAATTGCTGGTTCCAAAGGGGGAAATGCAGAACTATCTTGTAATAGAAAAATTTAAAGTCTGCACCCTCGGTTTTACATCTGCTTCTGCCATTTTCACATTATGTGAACTTGGTTGATAATCTTTCAGCTCAGTTACCTAGTAGATAAAGTCAAATTAACAATCTGAGTTCTGCTTACTTTATAAATTTATTAAGAGCAAATTGTAAAGATAATAATATAAATAATAAAACCCTAAGAAAACTGAAAGCATTTTTATCTTCCACTCTACCTGTTTGTCAGTGGGAAAAGTTCAGTGCATATCTAGAGCCACTCAGCAGATAATGAAAGATGAAAGTCACAGACCACATCTCCCTTCTCACTTGGTTCAGGCAGAATAAAGCTTCAACACACACAAGGCACAGGACATTTTTTGTTGTTGTTTTTGGTTTAACCCTATACCCTCTCTCTCTTACACTGCCCTGCTATACAGTAATCTGTAATAAAAATGATGATAAAGAACTCAGGTATGAGTTCCCATTATGGCTCAGTGGTGATGAAACTGACTAGTATCCATGAGGACATGGGTTGGATCCCTGGTCCCACTCAGTGGGTTAATGGTCCAGCGTTGCTGTGAGCTGTGGTGTAGGTCAGCAGCTGCAGCTCTGATTCGACCCCTAGCCTGGGAACTTCCATATGCCACAAGTGCAGCCTTAAAAAGACAAAACAAACAAACATAAAAAAAAAACCCTCAGATAAATCCCACACATGAGGGGAGTGTTTAGTAAAGGAGGACCCAGAGAAGATAGTTTCTTACTCTTCACACTTCATCCTACCTCTGCCACTCACACCAGGACCTTCCCCACAGGCCAAAGTGATGGTGGTTGATAACTACTCTTTCTCTATGAGCAAAGGAAGGAATGGGAGAAATGAAGAAAAAGAAGCAACTTTCTCCCCTAAGCACCTCATTCTAGTCCATTTCAAGCAACAGACAGAAAATAAGCACAGGAAAAGCAGGCCTTGGACAAAAGACACATCTCATACAAATACTGCCCAAACATAAAAATATTCAACATGGTTTGTAAGCAACAGGAGAGCAGAATACTCAGACACTTTTCTAAGCTAGCTGTGAATAGCCTTATATTATTGAATTACTGATCCCTAAATAAAACTAACAAATTTAGACTATCCACGTTGGAAAGAATGACAAAGAATAGTGATTTTATAGCACACTAATGTTTCAGAAACTATGAAAATATCTAGCTATTTCAAAATCAGCTGTGATACAATTAAATGTAAAAGCATTTCATTGCACTTCCTAGTATCTGACATTTATCTGAATGAAAAGTAATACAATTCTCTTGAATTGATAGTCTTTCAGAAGACAAAAGAAGTGTCAGAGGTGTTATTGACGCCTAGAAGTGAAATATTTAACCCATTCATGCAAATGATTGCATCTTGAATCCAACATAATAACATAATGTAGATAAATACACTCTCTAACACAAGTTGAAAGTATGTTCCAAACTTTTCTAAACCGCTAAAACTTTTGCAAAGATGACATGATCTTTGTGGTGAAACTGATAACATGTCATTTTTCATATAATACAAGAGAGAAGAACCGAGACAAACTCAAAATCTCTATCCATTCCCCTCAAAATTCCACCTTCTAATCGAGACCTGTGTCTGAGCCCTGCTAGATGCCTATGCAAGAAGAGTGTCAGCTCAGAAGAAATTCGAAAGAAAAACAAAACAAATTTATTGAAGGTTAGAGAGCATTGTGATCTACAAATATTTTATTAATATTTAATGGAGTAACTTCAGCCATGATATTGTTCAAATCCCTTTGACACTATGAAGCTTTGAAAGCAAAAGCCAATCACTCTATGATTACCAGTAGGAGACAACAGATTGAATTATTTCTAGGTTTAACAATTACACCTTGCATCTTTTTGCTAAAACTCACATTTCCCATAGTGAAATAAAGTGTGATCATAACTTAACAGAAGGCCTTAATGAGTTCTGCGAAGTAAGCAAACATTGACTCTGTGTACAAATGAGCTAAATTAAGTACAAATATTCTCATTGGAAGCCATGTATTGCTGCTCCATTAGATTCAAAATCACAAGACCAAGACATTATTGCTCCCACATTAACAAGCTGGAGATGCTGCAAAATCATAGCCTCGCTCTTTCCATCTCTCCTTTTCTCTTTGGCTTTCTCTCTCTACCTCTCACACCTTCTCTCTTGTTGACATTACCATAAAATTGTGTTCGTGAATAAACCTAAATGAACAAGATTCCAGAATGAAGAAACCAACTTTTCATATGGAAAAAAAAGACTTGTGTCTACTCTCATCCCTAGAAAAATAACAAGATAACAAGCCAAACCAATAAACATTTAATGGCAAAGTATGGATAATCATGACAGCTAAAAACTTGAAGGTGATGCAGAAAATAAAGGACTCCACCCACCTGAAAACTCTTTCCAGAGATCCTCACTGAGTGCTCAGGGGTTGTTCACCACCAGCTAGAGGCAGGTAGGGGAACAGATCAGAATAACAGCAGATTTCTTGTCAGAGAAGGGTTAAGCTAGGAGACAACAGAGCAACATATAAAGGACAGGAAGAAAATAACAATCAACCTGTATTTCTATATCCAGCAAAAGTGTCTATCAAAAAATGAAGGCAAAGAGAAGATGTTTTTTAGAAAAACAAAAGCTGAGAAAACGTGTCACCAGCAGACCTATAATAAGAGATAGGCTAAAGATAGGTCTTCAAGCTGAAAGAAAACAGTACCAGCTGGAAACTTGGATCCGTAGAAAATAAAGATGAGTCCTGGAAATGGGAAGCCTGTGAATAAATAGGAAAGACATTTTTGTCATTTATTAACCTCCATAAAAGATAATTAAGGGATGAATAGAAAACTCACTAAAAAGATTTGAAAACAAAGCTTAGTTTGAACATTTTTCAGTCTCACTCAAATTAGGGAAATTGAAACAAAATAATACTAAGATATTTTTTGTATATCAGCTTGGCAAAATTTAAAAAATAAGGCAACATATTCTGTTGGCAAGGCTGTGGAGAAACAGACCCTCTCCTATGTTGCTGATGGGAAATTGTTACAAAAGTTTATGGAGAAAAATGTGGAAATATTTAACAGGACTACATACATGCTTACTTTTGACTCAGCAATCCCAATTCTAGGAATATTCCCTAAAAATACTCTTCTAACAATATAAAAATACATACACATGAGGCTATTTTTTGTAGTATTGTTTGCACATTTGCCTTTGAACAATGCAGGGTCCTAGGGACACCAACACCTGTGCAGTTGAAAATCTGAACAATTTTACAATCAGCCCTACAATCTGAGGTTCTACACCTGCAGATTCAAGCAATTGCAGATTATGTTTTTTTATCAAAAAAAATCTGCATATCAATAGACCCATGCAGTTCAAACACGTGTTGATCAAGGGTCAACTGTATTTGCAAAATATTGCATATAAACCAAATATCCATACATATGAAAGTGGTTGATTAATGATAATACATTTTAAAAATTAAGTACTTTATAGAATGAGAAAAAATGTGTATATATATATATTTATATATATATATGTATGACTGGATCACTATGCTGTACAGATGAAACTGACAAAACACTGTAAATCATCTACACTTTAATTAAAAAAAAAGAATATGGAAGATTCCTCTGTAATGATTTGGAGTTTTTTCCAGGATATATTGCTAAATGAGAAAAGTAAAGTCCAGAAGAGTAGCTGTAGTGTTCTACAATTCATGTAAGAAAAAAAGGGCCTACCAGGATGACTAGAATCAAAAAGATGGATAATAACAGGTTGGAAAATTTAGAGAAATTGTAACCTTCACAACACTGCTGGTAAGAATGTAAAATGCAGTGGTGCAGCCACTTTGAAGAAACAGTCTGGCAGTTCTTCAAAAGGTTAAAGATAAAGTCATCAAATGACCGAGCAATTCCACTCCTAATCATGTATTCAAGAGAAATGAAAGCATATGTCCTCACAAAATTTGTGTACAAATATTCATAACATAATGTATAATAGCCCCCAAATGGAATCAACCTAAATATCCATCAACTGATGAATGGATAAAGAAAATGTGTTATATCAACACAAAAATAATACCATTCAGCCATAAAAAGAAATGAAGGACTTATCCATGCATGGATGAACTTTGAAAATATGCTAAGTGCAAGAAGTTAGTTATCAGGAGTTCCTACTGTGGTATTGCCACAGCTGTGGTGTAGGTTGCAGTTGGGACTCAGATTCAACCCCTGGCCCAGGAACTTCCATATGCCACAGGTGCAGCTGAAAAAAAAAAAAAAGAACTTAGGTATCAAAGATCATACAGATTAGTGGTTATCTAGGGCTGGGGTGGAGGAGGAGGATGAATAGCTAACCTAAAGTTGATGTGGTTGATGGTTGAACAACTCTGTAACTAAACTAAGAATCAATAACGTGTACTCTTTCAATAAGTGAAATTTACTGCATGTGAATTATGTAACAATAAAGGTGTTATATTAAAACAAGAAGAAAAGTAGGTGATATAAAAAACTCTCATTTGTTGTGCTCCTGTATGCAAAGAAAATGCAGGAAGGATAAATCAGGAACTAAAGAGATTTGTTACCTACAGATGGGGTGGACATGTACAAGTGGAAAGGTGGGGGAAATGAAATGGAGCGATGGGGGTAAAGAGGGAGCAATAGTTCCTAATAATTGATTGATTGATTGATTGGTATCCTGGAGGCAAGCATGAGGTTTCTTGATCAAGGCAGCTTACTGTTACTTACAGTGATAACCATGCCAATTCTAGAGCAATCATCAAACACATACACACACATGATCACACTCACTTACAGAGATATAACTTAAAAAACCATTACTTAAAGTGAAATACTAAAAAGTATACAGTTTACTCAAAAGAAGGTAGAATTGGGGGTGGGAACTGAAACAAAGAACAAATGGATATATAAAGACCAAAAGCCAGGATGAGAGACTTAAACCCAGTCATTTCAATGATGACATTAAATGTAAATGAACCAACAGACAAAAATTGCCTTGAGTTAGAGGCAGATATTATCAGTCGGACTTTTAAAAAATGAAAGCTATGATGTTACTGTCTTTAAGAACCCATTTTATGTATACATATGGTAAACATCATTCAAACTGGGATGTGTCTGAGAGTGAAAGGAAGCACTACTGATAATTATGCCAGAATAGTAGACATGAAAATTAGGATTGATGGTCACTCCATCTGTAAACAATGGTTAGTGGTCCGGGCTTCTCCAGTCCACAGGGTTTAGATCATAAATAGAGAAGGTCAGGATTTGCAAGTTTCTTGTCTGCTACCTCCCTTAACTTTTAAGATTTCAATATTCCTCATTATTCATTTAAAAATACTCACTGAGGGCCTCCTGATATCCAGGACCTAACAATTCAGATACAGATAAGGCATTTCTGACTTCCAGGATTAGTGAAGGCAGCTAATCAGTAGCTGGATAAAATTGTAGATTTACTGATTAAGTGATATTAAAATGAGGCCACTCCCAAGCCTTTTGAGATGGACCACATTCTGTCTATGGAATGTGTATCTCCCTAAGTAAATCCACTTCTTACCTATTAAATAAATGCATACAAAAATAAATAAATAATAAAATGAATACAAACAGCATGGAGCTGAATTTTTCCAGGAAAGTTGTAGAATGTTTCTGAGACTAGGTGACATTTGAGTCTGCATCTTAAAGAATAAGTTAAAAATAAAATGGAGTCAGAGAAGGCTATTCCCAAAAGGAGCTAACACCAGTTGAAAGGACAGTTCTAAGTGGGTCTGCAGTCCTGGCTAATTGTAAAACTTCTAGCAAAGCAATAATATAGATTTTAATGAATTGAGATTAGAGGAAGGCTGGTGGGAAATAAATCTGGAAAGATGTGGGGAGAAGAATAGATTGTTAAGGATATTATAACGCTGAAATGAGTTGGATTTCGATCCTAGGTTTTGGGCAAAGGAAACCAACAGAGCTTTCCAAAGAAAGAGGTGTGATCAGGTTTATAAGGGTTCAGTGCCAGGGTGATGTTTTGTGGGAAGGGATCTTTGTCTTATCTATTACCTTTAAAGTAGAATTCAATCAGAATGAGCAAGTTTAAGAAATGTAAATGAAATGGGCCAAAGAAAGACTAAATAAGGCAGTCATAGTGAAGAGCAGAATAAGATCTAGATTCAATAGACAGATTTGTAGGGATAAGCAGAGTCAAGGCCAGCTGGCTTATAGCTTGGTGGGCTTGAGTGCATTGTATTATAATTAAATGGGTTATAAAACCCAAGACAGAACTGCAAGAAAAAATGATGAATTCTTCTGTAAAAGTTGGTAATTCTACAATAGTTGTTAATAAGGATAGTATTATTAGGACAGGATGTAACCTAACCTAAGACAAATTTCTGAGCCTGATCACTCAAAAATCCAGCCAGGAACTGGATGGGTCATGTTCCATCATAACTGCCTAAGAAAATAAGGCATATGTGCATCATTCTGAATCAGCCTGAGGAGGTTTCCTTAATTATCCTATAATTCTACTTCTCTTTATTTTCCTTTGGATTTTTTAATTTTTGAGAGTATTATAATGCTATATTATTTTTAATAATAATCATGATTCCAAAATTGACCCATTTAACAAGTTAAAAATGGTTCCTTTTGTCTTATTTAATGTTTGTTGCCTGAAACAAAGACTGTTGTGCTTGTCTTTTCATTTCACATTTGTGTAAAAAAAAAATGCTTTCTTTCTCTTTTATGCTAAATTTTTCTATATCATTTGGATTTAAATGCATCCCTGTAAAACAACATACAGTTATATTTTTTTCATTATTTAAAGTCTTATTGAGGTATAGTTAGTTGAGAACATCGTGATAATTTCTGCTTTACAACAAAGTGATTCAGTTATACATGTACACACATCCATTCTTTTTCAGATTCTTTTCCCATATAGACAATCACAGACTACTGGGTAGTATTCTCTGTGCTATACAGCAGGTCCCCATTGGGCAATCATTCTGTATACCTCAGAGTGCATATTCCAATCCCAGACTGCCAGTTCATCCCCCCTACCACCTGTGCCCTCTGGTAACCATATTTTTTCTCAAAGTCTATGAATCTGTGTTCTGTAAATAAATTCATTTATATCCTTTTTTAGATTCCACATATAAGTGCTATTACACAATGCTTATCTTTCACTGTCTGAATTCATTTAGTGTGATAATATCTAGGTCCATCTATGTTTCTGCAATGGAATTATTTCCATTTTTTTTTTAAGGGCTGCAGGTGCATCATATGAAAGTTCCCAGGCTGGGGGTCAAATCAGATACTTAGGTTGTTTTCATGCCTTGGTCATTGTAAAATAATGCTGCCAGCCTACACCACAGCCACAACAAAGCTGGATCCTTAATCCACTGACCAGGGCCAGCGATTGAAACCACATCCTCATGGATTCTAGTTGGGTACATTTCCACTGAGCCGCAGTAAGAATTCCCTATTTCATTCTTTTAATGACTGAATAATATTCCACTCTGTATATGTACCACATCTTCTTTACTCATTCCTCCGTCTGCGTACTGCTGTATTTTAAATCTTTCTAAAAGTCTTTGCCTTTTAATAGCATGTGAAGAGTATAATCTATTATATTTATTAAAATAACTAACACATATATGTTTATTTTGGGTTTTTTTTTTGCATCTTCTAGCTCTTTGCCTTATTTTTTTAACTTATATTTTTCCCTTCTTTTCCAGTTTTATTTAGATTTAATTGACATGTAACATTATATAATTTTAAGGTGTCATCATAATCATACATATAAATATTGTGAAATGATTACAAGAAGTTTATTTAAAACATCTATCACCTCACTATTACAATTTTTCTCCTATGATGAAATGTCTCAGACTTATTCTTTTAGTACCTTTCACATATACGCCATCATATTAACTATGGTCACTATGCTGTACAATCCATCATTAGAACTTATTTCTCTTATAACTGGAAGTTTGTAGCTTTTTACCATCTTCACCCATTTTCCTGACCTCTAACCCCAGTCTCTGGCAACCATGTATCTGTTCTCTGTTTCTTTGAGTTTGGATTTTTTAGTTTCCACACATAAGTGAGAATGTACATTGTTTGTCTTTCTCTGTCTGACTTATTTCTCATAGCACAATGCCCTCCAGGTGTATCCATGTACTTGCAAGTGAGAGGATTTCCTTTTTTTATGGCTGAATAATATTCTATTGTGTATGTATACCACATTTTATTTTCTTTTCCTGTATTTTTTTTTGGGGGGGGGCATATTCACGGGATGCAGAAGTTCCCAGTCCAGAGATCAAACCCATGTCATAGTAGTAATATCACATTTTCTTTATCCATTTATCTATCAACAGATACTTAGGTTGTTTTCATGCCTTGGTCATTGTAAAATAATGCTGCTATGAACATGAGGGTGCAGGTATTTCTTTGAGACCATAATTTTAGTCCATTTAGATATATACCCAGAAGTGGAATTGCTGGCTCATAGGGTAGTTCTATTTTTAACTTTTTGAAAAACTCTATGCTCTTTTCCATGATGGCGCTAACAATTTATATTCCCATCAGCAGTGCACAAGGGTTCCATTTTCTCTACATCCTCACTAGCCCTGTCATCATTTTTCTTTTTGATGATAGTCATTCTAATATGTATAAGGTGATATCTTATTGAGGTTTTTACTTGCATTTCCCTGAAGGTTAGTGATATTGAACTTCTTTTAATATACTTGTTGGCCATTTGAATGTCTTCTTTGGAAAAAATGTCTATTCATGTCTTTTGTCTATTTTTAAAATTGGATTATTTGGGTTTTTTCGCTATTGAGTTGTATGAGTCCCTTATATATTTTGGATATTAACCCATCATCAGATATATGATTTGAAAATATTTTTTCCCATTCTCTAGGCTGATTTTTACTTTGTTCATCATTTGTTTTGCTATGCAAAACCTTTTAAGTTTGATGCAATCCCACTTATTTATTTTTTATTTTTTTGCTTGTGCTTTAGGTATCGTAGCCAAAAAAATTGCCAAGAGGAATGTCAAGGAGATTTTTCCCTAAGTTTTCTTCTAGGATGGTATAGTTTCAGATCTTACATTTGCATTTTTACCCAATAGCAAGTCAACTTTTATGAGTGGTGTAAGATAAGAGTCTAGTTTCATTCTTTTACATGTGAATATCCAATTTTCTCAGCACTATTTAATGAAGATATTAACCTTTCTCCACTGATTATTCTTGGCTCTCTTGTCAAATATTAGTTGAAGTGTATATGAAAGGTTTATTTCCAGGCTCTTGATTCTATTCCATTTTGTCTATTTTTATGTCAGTACCATACTGTTTTGGCTACTATAACTTTGGAATATAGTGTGAAATCAGGAAATGTGATCTTCCAGCTCCATTCTTCTTTCTCATGATTGCTTTGGTTGTTTAGAGTCTTTTGTGGTTTCAAACAAATTTTAGGATTGTTTTTTCTATTTCTGTGAAAAATGCCATTGGACTCTTGATAAGAGTTACATTGAATCTGTAGAGTGTTTGGGGTAATATGGACATTTTAACCATATTATTTTTTCCACTGGGCCACCTTGCTGTATAGTAGAAAATTGACAGAACACTGGAAACCAGCTATAATGGAAAAAATAAAAAAAAATTATTAAAAAAACAACATTGGTTTTTCCAATTCATAACCATGGGATAGCTTTCCATTTGTGTTCTTCAATTTTCTTCATCAAAATCTTGTAGCTTTTATTTCTTTATTTTTTATTCATTTATTTTCTTTTTTTGGCTTTTCTAGGGCTGCACCCGAGGCATATGGAGGTTCTTAGGGTAGGGGTCTAATCGGGATTGTAGCCACCGGCCTATGCCACAGCCACAGCAACTCGGGATCCGAGCCGCATCTGCCACCTACACCACAGTTCACAGCAATGCTGGATCCTTAACCCACTGAGCAAGGCGAGGGATCATACCCGCAACCTCATGATTCCTAGTTGGATTCATTAAACACTGAGCCATGATGGGAACTCCAAAATCTTGCAGGCTTTAGTGTGCACATCTTTTACCTCCTTAGGTAAAGTTATTCAAATTTATTTTGGTCTTTTATGCTATTGCAAGGAGAGGTGTTTTCTTCATCTCACTTTTAGATAATTAATTTTAGTGTGTAGAAATTCAACCAAATTTTGTGTACTGATTCTGTATCCTACAAATATACCAAATTTATTTACTGCTTCTAAAAGTTTTTTGTGGAATCTTTAAGGTTTTCTCTATGTATCTTGTCATCTGAAAATAGTGATGGTTTTAATTCTTCCTTTCAGATTTGAATGTCTTTTCATTTTTTTCCTGCTTGATTGCTCTGGCTAGGATTCCTACTACTACGTTGAGTAAGAGTAGTGATAATAGGCATCCTTGTCTTATTCCTGATCTTAGAGGAAATTTTTTCATGCTTTCACCAATGAGTATGATGTTAGCTGTGGGCTTATATTACATTGCCTTTACTATGTTGTTTTTATATTTGATTTATTTTATATTTTATTAGTTCTTATATTTTATTAATGTGATTATGACATTGGTCGACTTGCTTATGTTGAATCATCGTTGAATCCCCAGGATGAATCCATCTTGATCATGGGTTTATGAGCCTTTTAATGTGCTGCTTAATTAAGTTTGCTAGTGTTTTGTTGAGAATTTTTGTATTTATATTCATCATGATTATGATTCTGTAGCTTTCTTATAGTGTCCTTATCTAGCTTTGGTATCAAAATAATACCGCCATCATAAAATAAGTTTGAAAGTGTTCCCATCTCTTCCATTTTTTGGAAGAGTTTGAGGACTGTCGTTAATTCTCCTTTTAATGATTGGTAAATTTTTTTTTTGTCTTTTTTTTTTTGTTGTTGTTGTTGTTGTTGTTGCTATTTCTTGGGCCGCTCCCGCTGCATATGGAGGTTCCCAGGCTAGGGGTCGAATCGGAGCTATAGCCACCGGCCTACGCCAGAGCCACAGCAACGCGGGATCCGAGCTGTGTCTGCAACCTACACCATAGCTCACGGCAACGCCGGATCGTTAACCCACTGAGCAAGGGCAGGGATCGAACCCACAACCTCATGGTTCCTAGTCGGATTCGTTAACCACTGCGCCACAACGGGAACTCCTGATTGGTAAAATGTATCCGTCAAAACTATGTGATCTTGGACTTTTATTTACTGGGAATTTTTTTTGACTACTGATTTAATTTCCTTTTTATTGGTCTGTTCAGATTTTCTATTTTGCCATAATTCAGTCTTGGTAGGTTGAATTTATCTATTTTTCTAGGTTGTCCACTTTGTTAACTTAAGTTGTCCACTTAAGTTGTTCATAGCAGTTTCTTATTATCCTTTATATTTCTTTTTTTTTCTTTTTTTTTTTTTTTAGGGCTGCACCCATGGCACATGGAGGTTCCCAGGCTAGGGGTCTAATCGGAGCTGTTGCTGCCAGCCACAGCCACAGCAATGCCAGATCTGAGCTGCATCCTTGACCTATACCACAGCTCACAGCAACGCCAGATCCTTAACCCACTGGAGCAAGGTCAGGGATCGAACCCACAACTTCATGGTTCCTAGTCAGATTCATTTCTGCTTTCTGGAACTGCATGTATTTCTGTCATTCCTAGTCGGGAACTCCATATATTTCTGTAGTATCAGTTGTAATGTCTCCCTTTGCTTTATTTTTTATTTTTTTGTCTTTTTTTAGGGCCGCACCCACAGCCTATGGAGGTTCCCAGGCTAAAGTGTCTAATCAGAGCTGTTGCTGCCAGCCTATGCCACAGCCACAGCAACTCCAGATCCAAGCCACTTCTGTGACCTACACCACAGGTCACGGCAATGCCAGATCCTCAACCCACTGAGCAAGACCAGGGATCAAACCTGAACCTCATGGTTCCTAGTTGGATTCATTTCTGCTGCGCCATGACGGGAACTCCTCCCTTTGCTTTATAATATCATTTCTTTGGGTCCTTTTTATTCTTTTTGTGGTTAGTATAGCTAAAAGTTTGTAAATTTTATTAATCTTTTCAAGAAAAATAACCTTAGTTTAAAAAAATCTTTTCTGTTGTTTTCCTGTTGTCTATTTCATTTCTACCCTATCTAATCTTTATTATTTCCTTTCCTTAGTTTGTTCTTTTTTTCTAGTTCCTTGTGGTATAATGTTAAGATGTTTGAGATATTCCTTTTTTTCTTTCTATATGGATTTAATGCTGTAAATATCCCTCTTCAAACTGCGTTTGCTGCATCTCATAAGATTTGATATGTTGTGGTTCCATTTCTGTTTGTCTCAAGGTATTTTTTATTTCCCTTTTGATTTCTTCTTTGATCCATTGATTGTTCAGCAGTGTGTTGTTTAATTTTCATGTATTTGTGAATTTTACATTTATCCTCACACTATTGATTTCTAATTTCTTACTGCTGTGGTCAGAAAAGATAATTGGTATTATTTCAGTCATCTTAAATTTATTGACTTGTTTCGTGGTCTAACATTTGATTTATCATAAAAAGTGTCCAATATTCCAGGCTATATTGAGCTGTAGGCAGGCTAAAAATTTGCTTCCTAGTCAAGGCAGGGCTGTGGAACATGGCTACATGGCTTGAATGACTTGTTGGCTGAATCAGGCAGAACTGTCCACTGAACTCGCTAGCTAGATAGGACTGCCAGTTTTGCTGTGTTAATGGACAGAGCTTATGACTAGACTCTGCTCAGGCACCACTGCAAGTATGGATCTAGGGTGGGACCCATAGCCTCCCATGGTTAAACTTCATGGTCAGGCAGGAGTGAGGGCTAGCTATTCAGCAGTTGGCATGGCCACAGACCTGCTTCCCTGCCCAGGAAGAGTGGCACAATAGGCTCCAAGGCCAGCATGGCTTGTGGTTGGGGACATGAATCAGCCAGATCTTTTCAGCAAGTTCCAAGGCTTGACAAGGCCACTAGCTTGGATCCACAAATGGACAGAGCCATTGGCTGAGCTTTCTGCTCAGATGCTGTCATAAGTGGTACAATAGGATGGGCTTCACAGCTTCTCAGATGCTCTATTTGAGCTTCCTATTCAGATGGGGCTGGAAGCTACATTCAACAGCAGATGTGGCTTCAAACTTGTTTCCCTGCCCTGGCAGAACAGTAGAATAGACTCCAAGGCCAGTAAGTCTCAGCTGGGGACTCAAATCAAGCAGTTCTGCCTACCAAATTCCTGGCCAGACTGTGGATGGACAGAATTCACTGCCAGGTGCTCCTGTGAAGTGAGACACAAGTTGGCCTCCTCGGTAGCATCTCACCAAGCTGAAGGATTAGATGTCAACCTTGAGACTAGTTATCTCCACTGGAGAAGCCATAGGAACTGAGGCGCCCTCTCATTGCATCACTGTGCCAGCCTGGAGGAGGATCAATGTGGTTAGAGTATGACCATTCCTATTACCCTTATAATAAGGTCCTTCTTGCTCTCTGTGGTCCAGAGCCATGCTTCAGCTTCACCTCCATGTTCTGGGATTTTCCCAGTGGTATACCATCTATGGACAATTGCTAGTTGGTTGTCTTGTGACAGGGATTGAAGTCAGAAATGACCTATGTCACCATCTTGATTATGCCACTCCTTTTTTGATTTAGATTAATGAATATTGTACTTTCTTCTGGTCCAATGATTTGAAACAAATGTGTTTATCTTTAAGTTTTTCTAAAACTTTTTTTTTTTGTCTTTTTTGGCCATTTCTTGGGCCGCTCCCGCGGCATATGGAGGTTCCCAGGCCAGGGGTCGAATCGGAGCTGTAGCCGCCGGCCTACGCCAGAGCCACAGCAATACTGGATCCCAGCCGCGTCTGCAACCTACACCACAGCTCACGACAACGCCGGATCGTTAACCCACTGAGCAAGGGCAGGGACCGAACCCGCAACCTCATGGTTCCTAGTCGGATTCGTTAACCACTGCACCACGACGGGAACCCCTAAAACATTTTTAACTTAAATTCCTCAAATTATCAGAGTCACTAATGAATGCATCCTTCCAATATTTCCATATGTAACATAAGAGCACAACCAGATTCTACAACCCAGGTTTTTATTTCTCTATTGGACCAGCAGTGCTTTTTATACCAGTACTTCATACAACATTTTTTTGCTATATTGCCACCCACTTGCAAACAAATTGGCATGAATATGGGGAAAAAATGTTGATTTGATGCAAAGGGAATATACATTAAAGAAATGAAAACTTATTGCTTAAAATAAAATCTGTTTAAGTGATACTCAGTAATGGATTTTTGTTGTTGTTGTTCCCTTTAATTTAACTAAGGGTATAGGGAGAATGCATATTGCTTTCATTCTAACCTAAATTGAGGGCACCAGTAGAGTGACTGCAATTCAATATTCAGATAGCCAGCTTTTCCCAGGGAAAAAAAGACTCAAGTTGACTTAACAAATTCCGTTTATTGAAGGCACATTCTAAGCTTCATTTTCAGTTCAGACTCCAGAAACTGACTTAGTTAATTGGGACAATTAAGAATCACCAAGGGTATAATTGCCCCTTTCATTTTGCTTTGGGAAGAAAGAAAGTGATTTATCTCAGAAAACAAGAGCCTAGGGACCTGCAAAGAAAGAGAATGAGAACATTTTGGTTAAAGGGGACTATCAGGAAAGAACTTTTATAATCAATTCAAGAGATGATAAGCCTTTACCTTCTCTCCTGGATAACAGTAATTACGGAATGTCTAAAATCAGTTGTTCTAAAATTCCTATGATTTCTCAAAGGGAAAGAGCCTGTTAGCTGTCTATATCAGCTGTTGCCCTTAGTCAATGATAAAAGCATACATGCACACATACATTTGCAAACGCTCACCAGAATGACTGCAAAACTAGTGCCGATTTTATGGGGATAATTAAGAATATTATCACCCAAATCAAAAGTGTAAAAAAAAAGTCTAGATTCTAGAGTACCTGGAGAAAATTTTAAGCCACTCTTAAAATTAGTTAACTGAATATATGTCAGGTATATAGATTACATTAATATAATTGCAGAGATCTCATTTATTGTAAATATCAAATTTGAATCCTATGGAGCCTTCAACAATTTTGAGTCTCATCTCACAGCATAAACTCCTGAAGATATTTTAAAATGTAAACTTTCAAGTTTTTATTTATGATCCTACTATGAGCATGTTATATTTTATTTACTGTCATTTTAAAATATAATCCCTTAATTTTCACAAGTGGGCTGACATACGAATCTGGACAAGATGAGGAATTCATTGCAGAATAGGCCATCTTCTGTATTTGTTGTGTCTACCTAAAACCAAAGTACAAAATTTAGTCAGATGTTCCACTATTTTGTCTACACAAGGCCACCCATCTGGCTATGAAATCTGCCCGTAACACATTGTTCTTCTCAAAAGGAATATTTTGCTTGATGAGAATAAAAGATTATTTTTATCTTCCACTTTGAAAACATTGGAATGCCATCTAGTCTTTTCTTCTAGCGTCAATTTTAATTTAGTTTTAGGAAATTATGAATCATAAAATAGGTTTGATAGCATTCGAGTCTTGGATTGTTAGATCAAGTTATAATAATTTAAGTAAGAAACAAAAATGATTTACCCTATGACCATGTTAAGTGTTCCATGAAAGCTGTAAATTTGAAAAACGGCATAAGTATTTGGCTAAGGTTTAGTCAACCTTGATCTGCCTAGCTCCTCCCTTGATCTGAGCAGAAAAATGGAAGATGCCCTGTGCTAACTTACGAAAAATGACATGAGAAAGGAAGGAAAATTAGATCTATATTAGCTCTGAAGACTGAAGAAAGGAAAGTGTGAAATTGGAAAAGGCAAATTTTCTGCAGCTCATCTCTCCTGCCAAGGTCATCTGTCCTAGTGAAAGAAGACCTTCGAGTGAACTCTTTGAAGGCCTACAGGCAAATGTCTTAGTCTATTCCTGAGAACTGCTCATCTCCAGAGGAGGCCATATTTAAATTCCTAGATCTGTATTCAGCCAGATCTAGGCTGAATGCTTGATGCAGAAAGTGAAAGTTTGCTATTAAAGCTAGGTCAATCTGTCATAACTTTGCTATAATTTAAGCATCATTTTTAGCTTAATGAGAGCTAAAAATGTGTTAGATATCCTGTAGGCACATAGCACCACACCACAATTTCTTTTACACATATTCCTTCCAAAAATACTAATACAGAACCCAATATTAAGCAATCAGTTTAACCTTGTCTCGTACCAGAAAGGAACACAGAGTTGATAATAACCATGACCCACCCTATGGTATATAAGCCAGGAGGAATCTAATTTTAGTGTCATTAAAATCACAGCTCTCGTGCAAGCCTAAAATGCCAGCCATTTTTGTTTTAGTAAACAAGCATGGAGTAAATTCCTCTGAAAGTCCCAGCTAAAGTGCACATATCACCAAAAGTCAGCTTTCTAGTCCTCCATCATTAATGCTTTGGCCCAGATTCATTTATCAGAAACATAGAGTTTGCATCTCAAACCCTGAACAAATGAAATGCAATGTGATGAAGAACATTGCAGTTACAAACATAGGGGAAGAAAGGTCACTGGGAAAAGGGACAAAAATAAGGTGGCAGCCAAAGTGGGCATCTCTGAGGTGACCAAAGTGCCAGTGGTTGAAAGTGGAGGACTTGGTTAAGAAGAAGGGATTGAACCAAATACGCCTTCACAGAACTGTCTATATTTTCTCATCTCCAAGTGGATTCTTTGCTTCCTTAAAATTCTTAAGAAACTAAAAGGAACCTAGAATGAAATTACTGCTTCATATTGTTTTAAACCCTCTAAGTGGAGATGTTAGATTTGGGAAACCACTTATAGCTCTAAAAGCAGGGCGCTCTTAATTTCCTTTAAAGTCAAGGTTTAAGTGATGTTTTTGAAAATTGCTTATTCATGCGCTTAGGTCAGCTCATTCAAGGTTTTGAAAACCAACATGTTTATGATTTTCAGGAAAAAAAATTTAAACTTCATAACAGCCTGCCCTAATTTACTAGCTGACTTTAAATTCTATTAGATTGTCTACTGCTTTTGAGATATTGTCGTTTTTTAAAGCACCTTGAAATTCAGGTAGATTGTACATTTTATCAAAGCTCCAAAATAAAGTTCATGCCAAAGAGCCTACTTAGACAGGAAGACTACAATGATTATATTCCATTTTTAGCCTCCTGGAGACTAAACCAAGTTTTGAGAAGCACTGATTGGTGCAGCAAGGGATAATATAATCTTCCAATGGGATATCATCAGTTCTGAAGAATTCATCTTCTGTTTCAACATGATTCTTTATTGCAGTCTTCAACAAAAGCTCTTCATTCCCCTCATGAAAAATTAAATTTAGTTCACCATCGTAGGGGAGGAAAGATTTTTCCTCTACCTATCTCAGATTCTCAGCCGGGGTTCTGTGCCCAAAGACCTCAATAAGAGAAAAACCAACAGAAGTTTCTTAATAAAGATATCTCATAGATACCTGAGAAAAATTCAGGGATGAGTAACTCAAAGAAGTGGCTAGGACTTCAGTTTATAGAGCATTTTAGCAAAGGAAACAACAATGTACTTTAAGCGAACTGAAAAGACAAAAGAAAAAGGACCCTAAGTCTTTAAGGCGGCAAATTGTGTGGAGGTAAATATATGGGAATTAAGATAGATAAAGGCTATTTAGCTAAGTGTCCAAGCTGATAATTGTTGTCCTCAGTGATTAACTTGTGTCCTTTCTGGTAGAAGATGGGAGATAGGACACCTTTGTAAATGTATGTCCTGCTTTTAGGCCAATAGGAGAAAGGCAGAGAGGTTTTGTTTCTTTATTTTTAATCTGCTTCTTTGCAATTGCCTTCAGCTCCTTATGTCAAAGTCATATTTTGGCCATATTCTGCCACCCTTCACTTGAAGACTGGTGTCTACTTTCCTGCACTCACCTAACACCTTTGGAATCTTTTGAACAGCAAATTCGTGTCATCTAAACAAAATTAGGAGTGTGTGGAGAACTATGATTTGTTGCATTAAATTATATTTTTTTATTTGAAGAAAATAACTTTTTCCAACACTTTCACAACTATAATTTTTGTACTCCGGGATAAGTAATTTTAAATTATTTACCCCCAGTTGAAGTGCTTTATTAATTAGAGTAACAGAACAGTTGTCTGGAATTGCAATTAATCAAGTAAATATCTTAAACAGATGTTAAGTACTCTAAGAGAACGGGATCAAGATTATTAAGCATCTTCTGTGGGTCAGTATTAAACTTGGCACATTAAAGCTTCACCTTAATTAATTCTAACAACCGCCCTGTGAGATAAGTATTTGCCTCCATTTTATAGGACAGAAAACTGAGGCTCAGAAAAGTAGTTTGTTCAAAGTCTTGGCTCTCGTAAATAACATTGTGACTCAGTATTATCAGTATTGTGGCTCAGGTCTTTCTGACCCTGAGCCTATGTTCTTTATATGACATAGACTGTCTGATTAAAGTGGGATTAGGAGTTCCCACTGTGGCTTAGTGGGATAAAAACCCAACATAGTGTCCCTTAGGATGTGGGTTCAATCCCTGGCCTTGCTCAGTGGGTTAAGGATCCGTCGTTGCCACAAGCTGCGGCATAGGTGACAGATGCATCTCAGATCTGACATTGCCCTGACTATGGTGTAGGCCTTAGCTGCAGCTCTGATTCAGTCCCTAGCCCTAGAGCTTCCATGTGCTGCAAGTGTGGCCCCAAAAGGAAAAAATTAAATAATTAGTTAATTAACTTAAAAAATGGGTTTAGGCATACCAGTTCTGATTAAAAATAGTACATAAAGGGTGGAATAAAATAAGAGATAAAGTTTGTCTGGCATATTTTAATGGAGTCTCTTTTAGGAGTAGTTTAGAAAGACAAGAATACCAAAATGTTCAAGAGATAAACTATATCAACCTGTAGTTGTATTTCTCTTGGCCCCGAATTTTAACATAGTTCTTTAAACATAAGAATATTATTTTAAATATTCTATTTTCAGCTGTGGAAATAGACTGGCCAGCTGTTGCTGAACCATTTCTCCTTTCCTCCTGAGTACTTAACTGGATTACAATTTGAAGCCACCATTGTACTTCGAGGTGGCCAAATGACTGAGTTTTTGCCAATGGAATGTGGGCAAACACAGCTGCCTCATTTCCAGGCAAGGTCCATAAATCCTCCTGGGTGGTAACACCCAGTGTACCCTTAAAGGTCGCATGTTGAAGATGAAAGTGTGTCTGTGAGGCTGGACCCACAAATAATTGTGTAGGCTGAACTTAAAATTTCCACCATTGCGCCAGCACCTCGTAATTTACCTAAGAAATGACATCTATTGCATGAAGTAAGATGACTCTATGTCCTACTCTGCCCAGAACAGTCCCATTTATACCTCTTGCCCCAGTATATTTGGTAAAAGCCCTCCCTTGCACTCTCAAAATGCTCAGATTGAATAATAAATATAATCTTTGCAGTGGTAGGCCACAGAGACTTACACTTACGACAAATAACATTACCTTAAGTTAAAACATTGGTTATATTTGTTTTATATTGTTTCTTTTCTTGAGCATACAATAGCTAGGGAGGCTGTTTTTATTTTAAAAGTTTAAAGAAAGGCAAGAGCATATACAATAAATTGTGGTTTGTTTGATTCATTATATATATTTAAGCCTCTGGACTCATTTTGCTGATGTCCATTTCAGTGAGTACGTGTGTGGATGGAAAGGAAATAATATGTACAATTAACTGTTTGGTAAATATAAGCCTAGGTTTAATGACTGGCATATAGTAGTACTCAAATATTGATTGCTAATGTATTATTTCTATTATTTATCTATTTTTATGCTATTATTATCTCTAATGAATGACTGATAAAAATGTGAATTAATAAAAACTATGCAATCTTTTTGAAGAGTAACCTGTTAAAATAAGTCAGTATTACCTATGTCCCAACAACCTCATTTCTAAAAATCTGTCCCCTTAGGTTGAAAATGAGGGATTTATAGTTCAAAATAATTTATGCACCAGGGAGACGTGGTAGTCTGAGTAACGGAGAATTCAGGAATAAATTTTCTACAGGCAATCCTGCATAAGGGATCAATAAAGTTTGGAAGAGGTGTGTCTTTTTCTGCATCTCAACCCTTCCCCCTTCTGTGTGTTGACCTTGTTCTTTAGAGACATTCCATCCACAAGGCCAGAGGGATGGCTGCCTGGAATCCAGGTCACACCCTCACAGTTCAACAATTCCCATGTAATAAAGCTATCCTCCCTGATTGTTCTAGCAATAGAGTTTCTCAGGGAGAACTCTCAATCCCATCCCCATCACTGAACCATCCTTGAGCCATGAGAATGGGTCATTCTGATTGGCCGATTTGAACTGGTTTAGTAGGGATATTTTGATTGGCCACTTTGATTTCCACCACTGTGGTAGTGCTTATGGGAGGGAGGATGCTAGGCTAAATAGCTCCACCAGTATCATATTGTGTGTGGCAGTGGGGTTCTGCCTGAAAGGAATCAAAGATGGGTAGACAGACAAGTCAACAATATATCTCTACAAAATTATAGACATGTATATTTGCCCATTACATTAGTACATTAGATAATAATGCAGTAATATGCCTATTACATTATTACTCATTTTCATCAAAATGCATAGCAATTTCATATCTAGCAATAGGAATATTTATTAATGCTTACTGATACCTCCATAAGATTTAAGATTATGCAGGTAATAAGATTGTGGCCTTCATAAATACTTAATGATGTGGAAAATGTTCGTAACATACCATTCTGATAGTTAATCTTATGTGTCAACGTGACTAGGCCATAGAGTACCCAAATATTTGATCCAACATTATTTTAGGTCTCTCTGTGAGCATATTTCTGGGTGAGATTAACATTTGAATTGGTAGACTGAATAAAGACTATTGCCATCCATCCCCATTGGGGTGAGCCTCAACCCTTTGAGGCTTGACTAGAACAAAGAGGTGGGGTAAAAGACAATTCTTTCATTCTCTCTCTAAGACTGTCTTTGAGCTAGGACATCAGTCTTCTGTCTTCAAGACAGACTCAGACATGGACTGGAACTTATACTATCAGCTCACCTGGGTCTCCAGTTTGCTGCCTCAGCAGATCATGGGATCTTTTAGTCTCCATAACTGTGCGAGCCACTGCCTTACAATAAATGCGGTTCTGGTTCTGTTTCTCTGCTACAGACTAATACAACCATCTTAGTGGGAAACTCAGGATATAGTAGCCATCTTTCAAAATATTTCACAAACTTGTTATTTCATCCATTGTTTCAATAAGTTTAACATATTTTATATGAATAAAAATGATTATTATAGGAGTTTCCATCATGGTTCAGCCATAATGAAGCCAACAAGTATCCATGAGGACACAAGTTCAATCCCTGGCCTTGCTTAGTGGGTTAAGGATCCAGGCATTGATGTGAGCTGTGATGTAGGTCATAGACGTGGCTCAGATCCTGCGATGATATGGCTGCAGTGTATGCCAGCAGCAACAGCTCGGATTTGATCCCTAGGCTAGGAAATTCCATATGCTGCAGGTGTGGCCCTAAAAATACAAGAAAAAATGATTATCATATTCCTCTTTATGGTGCAAAGCCAGATACACACAATTTGAAGATCATTTTACAAGAGAGAACATTAGGTGGAGTTTGAAAAAAAAAAAAACAACTAAGTTAAATGAGAAATTGTCTATCTCTGCCTAATAGGAAATTAGAGAGGCACTGGCTTTTCTCTTCCTCTAAGAAGTTTGGATATGAAAAAATTTGAGGTGAAATGATTGAAATATAATGAAGTAATGTCCAATTTAAATTTGATAAACATCTGCTATGTACCTGAGCTGGGTCCTGAGCACATAAGAATAATAATGGCTTTGAGGAACATAGTATGTCGACATGGCAAATAAACACATAATTTGAACATGGTAAAGTCAAACAGAATGAGGTTTAAGGGGGCTAAGGAAGCCAGAGAGAAACTCAGGTTGCAAAAGGTTTGGATAATTCTTCCTGGAGGATGCAGTACCTGAACAAAGTCTTGAGTACTTAGTGAGGAAGAGGAATACAGAATATTTCACATGAGAGGAAGGTCACAAAGGAAGTGAGAAAAGATAAATAGATCCAGAAACAGGTAAGTCTGAGGAACTCTTTAAGATTCCAGTTAAATTATAACCATAAAAACAGTTAAATATCAAGGTTTTATATATTTCGGCACTCAAATGCTTGGTATGATATTTTAAGATGAGAAAACACACTGGTCTCTATACACTGTCATTTCCTCCTTAACATTTTTGAAAAGGGGGCTTTTACACTCATTTTTCTCCAACTTGCTCATTCTGATTGAACTGTGCTTTAAAGGGGATAGATAAGATAAAGATCCCTTCCTGCAAAACAACATTGCCATCGATCTAACATCGAATTCTGTCCCTAGAAGAGAATTGCATATTAAGAATAATTCTCTCTAGCTTTGACACACTCCTTTCCAACTGAGAGCAACATGACAAGGCAATCTGATCATTCGTCTCAGTAGTTTGTAATATTTCTGGCTTATAGATATATTTATCTCCATACAGCCCCACTGTGGGACTGAATCTGAAATAACCAACGCTAAACTAAAAATGTCCCCAAGTGCTGGGGGTGATAGAAAAGAAGGAGGAGACAGAGGACAGGAAGTGATAGGGGGAGGGAAGGGGAAAGAAAAGCAGTGCTCAGGGCCTGTTATAATCAGTTTCGGAAAGAAACCATCTGTGCGTCCCAGTCTAAATCCACCTTTTCATGCATCACTATATTTTCGTAATAATGTATTGTAATAATGTGTAACAAGTAGCTTTGTGTGATTGGTGTGAAACCTTCTTGTTAAATGTACAAGATTTTATAATCATGAAGCAACTTTAAACCTTTTTCAGATGTTCCCTCTAAATGCTCTCTCTGAATTTGTTTTTGTTTTTTTTTCCCCTCCCTCAATGAAATCTAAGATAGGTTCCAAAGCTTTTCAAGACCCTCTCAGTCGCTAGAAAAGTCTCATGTCAGCTCAGAAAATAAGCAGATGGATTAAATAAGCACCTTTTTTTGTTTGTTTTGCTTTGCTTTTTAGGGCCACATCTGTGGTATTTGGAAGTTCCCAGCCGAAGTGTCGAATCAGAGCTCCACAGCCACGCAACAACGCGGGATCTGAGCCAGGTCTGCGACCTACACCACAGCTCACGGCAACAAGGATCCTTAACCCACTGAGCAAAGCCAAGGACTGAACCTGAGTCCTCATGGATACTAGTAAGGTGTGTTTCTGCTGAGCCATGATGGGACCTCCAGTAAGGACAGTTTTTAACATTCTTCCACTAAAAGCTTTTTCCCTGTAACTCAGAAACCCTTGCCCCCCTCTCTCTTAACTCCATCTCCCCAGTCCTCACCAACCAGCAGCAAATCAAGTGGAAGTGGGTCTTTAGAGAAACAGCACACTTTTAGGGAGTAGATGCAGTGATTAGCTATTGGTTCCTTCTGGACAGGGGCCACTCACTTTCATGGCACCTTGTGGGTTTTTTAGGGGAAAGTAGGAAATATAATCCTGCACCATCTCTCTGGAGTAAGTCATACCACTCTTCACCTGACTTGAGGCTCCTTCTCTCCCTCAGCACTTGAGAGCATCCAGTGGCCCACCTCACACCATTTTTTTTTCTGCTTTTTAGGGCCACACCTGCAGCATATGGAAGTTCTCAGGCTAGGTCAAATTGGCCTGAGCCTCATCTGTGACCTATACCACAGCTCATGGCAACACCAGATCCTTAACCCACTGAGCCAGGCCAGGAATCGAACCCACATTCTCATGGATAGTAGTAGGGTTTGTTACCACCGAGCCACAACAGGAACTCCTTACACACTCCTTTTGGAGGCCCATCTATTCCTCCAGGCAGCGAGTCTGAGCTCTCCTGTATAGCTACGGGACCCACAAGAGAACTCACTCTTTCTTAGCTAACACTTTGATAGGAGTGAACCTTCTCCCAGAGCAGTGTTTTTCTCTTTGCTATCAGACAGGTACACCCTCCTCTAGAGTCTCTTGGAAGGAGTGAGATGGCACATCCCCAGTTCCAGGGCATATATGTCAATCAAGCCCTCCCCGTGTGGCTGGTGCTCTTCAAGCCCTGATAATCTTTCCTAGGGAATTCTAGTTCTCTCTCTCTCTAGCTCTCTCTATCACACACACACACACACACACACACACACACCCCTCATTCTTGCTCTTTTTTTTTTTTTGTCTTTTTGCCATTTCTTGGGCCGCACCCACAGCATATGGAGGTTCCCAGGCTAGGGGTCGAATCGGAGCTGTAGCCACCAGCCTACACCAGAGCCACAGCAACATGGGATCCGAGCCGCATCTGCGACCTACACCACAGCTCACGGCAACGCCGGATCGTTAACCCACTGAGCAAGGGCAGGGACCGAACCGCAACCTCATGGTTCCTAGTCGGATTCGTTAACCACTGCACCACGACCGGAACTCCTCATTCTTGCTCTTAATTGCATCTCCATTATTTTCTAGGCAGGAGGTAAGTGGTGGTGACAGAGACTCTTTGCTTGACCAAACTTTAGTCAAGTCACTGAAACTTCTCCTAAGCCCATCTGTGCACTTCTTTATAAAGTCTAGTTTTAGAAAGAATTCCTGATGTCTGATCACCTGGCCTGTCTTTATCAAGAATCCTGTTAGTATAGGTAGATTTAGCCAGACGCCCCCCTTACCCTTGATGTTCCTCTTAGTAATTTTCCATCCACTGAACCCCCACCCTGCTTCCCGGCTATGAATTCTTACTGCCCATGCTGTATTCGGAGTTGGCCCCAATCCCTCTCTCACCTCTCTCTCTCTTTCAGACCCCAGTGCTGTGGTCCCTAAACTCATCATGATGATCCTGAAAAACATCTGCCTTAGCATCTGTAATAAGTGTTGTGGGATATTTCTTTCTTTAATGGTAGATCTGCTGGTACTGGCAGAAAGGCTTTACCCTGGCATCGGCTACATGTGTGGTCTCTCCTTTCCCTTAAGGGTATGGCATTACCTAGCAGTCCTTGTGTCCTTCTCACTTTTGAGGAAACAAGCACCAAAAGAGCCCCACTGCAGCATCTTATACGTTGTTTTACTGCGGCCCCACCACCCTCAAGACTGAAAGCACCATGAGGGCAGAGACCTTGTCTGCTTGTGCACTATTGGTGTTTCTCAGTGCCTGACACAGTGCCTGATACATAATATGCATTCAGTCAATAAACACCTGTTAGATGAATGAATTCTGTTCTATTTATTCTATTATGAAGGGGGAAGAAAAACTCTACTTTTAAAATATGATTGCCCAAATCTCAAATTAGCAGCAGGAAACTGTGGTCTGGCTTTAAGAAGGTGAACAGGAGTTCCCGTCGTGGCGCAGTGGTTAACGAATCCGACTAGGAACCATGAGGTTGTGGGTTCGGTCCCTGCCCTTGCTCAGTGGGTTAAGGATCCAGCGTTGCCGTGAGCTGTGGTGTAGGTTGCAGACGCGGCTCGGATCCCGCGTTGCTGTGGCTCTGGCATAGGCCGGTGGCTGCAGCTCCGATTCGACCCCTAGCCTGGGAACCTCCATATGCAGCGGGAGCGGCCCAAGAAATAGCAACAACAACAACAACAAAAAGACAAAAAAGAAAGAAAAAAAGAAGGTGAACAATTTATTTCATTTTGCCACGTAATGATAAAACTTCATATAGACTTGTACTCATTGGAAAACTTTCCAGTGTTTTCTCCATTATTAGCAGGTTCTTAAATGAGATGATATTAACTCACAGTAATTTAACCAACAGGGGAGAGTTAAGAAATTATCTGGCTATTCCATTTAAATGACAGAGATTGAGAGACATGTGCAACATCTGAAAACCAGCTAGTTCTACCTAGGATAGAAGGCAGAACCCAGGCTGTTTTCAGTTCAGCATCTTCCTTTTGCTAAAAGAGAGGCACTAACCTTGTTCCCTCATAGAGTGCTTGCCAACCAGAGCAAGTAAAGGTTTTTATTTTGAAGGTAATAAGAAAGTCTTCAGTTGCCAGACCCAGGATTTGTAATTTTATTGGAATAATGTAGACATTTTTAAAATGTATAACATTTTCCATACAATTCTAACCAAACTGAACATACTGGTTATATAACCAACTGAGCCTGAAATGCACGAAAGGGAATTTTTTAAGCCCTTTAAAGTAATTATTTAAGATTAATTAAATAAATTTTAAGATAAAAGTCTGACAAATACCATATGATATGCCTTATAGGTGGAATCTAAAAATGTGACACAAATGAACTTATTTACGAAACAGAAATAGACTCACAGACATAGAAACCAAACTTATGGTTACCAAAAGGGAAGGAGGGGGAAGGATGAATTAGGAGTTTGGGATTAATAGATACACACTATTGTATATAAAACAGATAAACAAGAACCTACTTACGGCAGAGGGAGTTATACTCACTATCTTGTAATCTGTAAGAATGATTAAAAAGAATGCTTATCTGAATCACTTTGCTGTTCACCTGAAACAAACACAACATTGTAAATCAACTATACTTCAATTTAAAAAATAATAAATGAATGAATGAATAAATAAATAAATTTTGAAGACATGAGTCTGATCTTAGGAAAATTGCCCCTATTTTTTTAAGTTTTTCATTAGTTTTCTTCAGCAAAAATCCATTTATTGTACATGTAATAGTAGACAGAGTTGTTTCTCCTTCCACAGAATCCCCATAGCAGTTTTGGCTGAAACTGGAACCCTGCTGTAGCAGTGGTGGGTTATCATTAGCTTTTGCCCACACCAGCAAATTTCTTATTCCTTCTGTTATATTATAAGCAATATGTAGAGAGTGTATACAACTTTATCTTCTCCCAGCACCTAGCACAGAATAAATATTCATTAATATAATATTGAATATATGCATCACAATTTGAAGTTTGTGTGGTTTCTTTCTTGGAGCTACTGCTCATCTTCTTTTAAGTAGTACATTGTCAGAATCCTAAAAAATCTAAATTTTAAAAGTGATGGGAAATCTCTAAAAAAATTCAGAATACTTCTTTATAAACAAATTGTCTGTTTTTCTTCAAGCTTGGCTTCTACTACTTTATGGTATTCCTGAACTTACCCTTAATATGCTTGTTACAAGGAATTATTATCTTTAGTAAGACTGCAAATGCACACCATTTTGCTTTGAACTTATGGAGGTCCTCCCAAGTTATTGTCATGTGACAACTCTCTGAGCACACTCCTCACACTAGTTCTTCTGTTCAACAATCTTGCAAGATCAAAGCATCTAAATGCTATTGAAGGCATAGCCTTTTTTCAGAAATAGCTGTATTTAAATCTTTGTTCTTTCTTTTACTGCTTTATGATGTTGACAATTTAAGTAATTTCTCTAAATCTTAGTTTCTTCTTTGATAAATAGAGATAATAGCCTATCCTCTCTCATAGAGTACTTATGATAATCAGTAAGGGGAGGGGAGTAGACCATTGGGCACGATGCCTGATTTTTAAGTACTCAATATATTTTGTTAAAATGTACAATTTAATGATTTTCATTATGCTAACTGTACATTCTTGATCTAAAGGCAACAAATCATGAGGGATCATGTACAAATAATTCCATAAAGATATTCTGAGCATCGCTGTATATAAGTGATGGTGTCAGGAAGATGAAAGTTACACAAGGTGAAGCTTCTAAGAATGTATGATTTCCTCTTTTTTTTTTTTTTGTCTTTTGTTGTTGTTATTGTTGTTGTTGTTGTTGTTGTTGCTATTTCTTGGGCCGCTCCCGCTGCATATGGAGGTTCCCAGGCTAGGGGTTGAATCGGAGCTGTAGCCACCGGCCTATGCCAGAGCCACAGCAGAGCAGGATCGGAGCCGCGTCTGCAACCTACACCACAGCTCACGGCAACACCGGATGGTTAACCCACTGAGCAAGGGCAGGGACCGAACCCACAACCTCATGGTTCCTAGTCAGATTCGTTAACCACTACGCCACGACGGGAACTCCTTTTTTTTTTTTTTTTTTTTAGTGCCGCACCTGCGGCATATGGAGATTCCCAGGCTGGGGTCAAATCGGAGCTACAGCTGCCAGCCTACACCACAGCCACAGCGATGATGGATCCCAGCTGTGTCTGCAACCTACACCCCAGCTCACGGCAACGCCAGATCCTTAACCCACTGAGCAAGGCCAGGGGTTGAACCCACAACCTCATGGTTCCTAGTTAGATTCATTGCCGCTGTGCTACGAAGGGAACTCCCCAAGAATGTATGATTTCATAAGGAAGATTCACATGTGCAGTCAAGTGCAGGAAGGACCGTTATAGCAATAGTTGTCCAAATCAAGGTTCTTGGAAATGCTTTTGCAGTTCAGAGGAGAAAGTGATCGTGCTAAGTGATGAGAGGAGACTGGTCCAAATAGGGCTTTGCTGGAGAAGTGGCATAGAAGCAGGGTCTTAAAGGATCAGAAGGATTTAGAGAGAAAACAGTGGGGAGAATGGGCATTGCCATCTGAGGGAATCAGGCAAGGAGAGCGAAGGAAAACACAGGGAGTGTTTGTTGAGCTTCCTTATGTTTGTGGAGTGTGGTGACTGTTGAAAGTAGGTTGTACCTTTGTAGGTTGATGGGCAATCAGAGTTCCAAATGTCTTACCAGAGGACTGCAGGATTTTGGTATTTCCTCCTTTTGTGTATGCTTGAAATCGTACATACAAAAAAATTATTTGGCTTATTATATAGCTTGATGCTTTACATTCTATATCTAAGAAATCAGATGCTGATGCTTTTGTGGATCTTATTTTTCAGAATCTTTTTCTCATTTCAGAAGTTGTGACACTCTGCACTGAAAAACTGGGTTTTTTAAATTTATTTTAATGAAGTATAGTTAATGTACAAAGTTACATTAATCTCTGTTGTATAGCAAAGTGATTCATATACACATAAAACACTTTTTTTCCGTATTCTTTTCCATTGTGGTTTATCACAGAATATTGAGTATCGCTCCCTGTGCTATACAGTGGGACCTTGTTATTTATACATTCTGTATATAATAGTTTTCACCTACTAATCCCAAATTCCTAATCCATCCCTCCCCCACCTTCCCGTCCCTTTGGCAACTGTAAATATATTCTCTATGCCTACAAGTCTGTTTCTATTTCGTAGATAAATTCATTTGTATCCTATTTTCAATTCCACATACAAGTGATATCATATGGTATTTGTCTTTCAATTCCTGATTTATTTCATTTTGTATGGTAATCTCTAGGCCCATCCATGTAGCTGCAAATGGTATTATGTCATTGTTTTTTATGGCTGAGTAGTATTCCATCGTATATATGTGCCACATCTTCTTTATCCATTCCCCTCTTGATGGACATGAAATACTGTTTTTTTGTTTTGTTTTGATTTATCTTTTGTCTTTTCAGGGCCACACCTGTGGCATGTGGAGGTTCCCAGGCTAGGGGTCTCATTGAAAATGTTGCTGCCGGCCCACACCAGAGCCACAGCAACACCAAATCCAAGCCGTATCTGTGACCTACACCACAACTCATGGCAACACTGGATCCTTAACCCATTGAGCGAGGCCAGGGATTGAACCCACAACCTCATGGTTCCTAGTCGGATTCGTTTCCACTGAGCCATGACAGTAACTCTGAAATACTGTTTTAAGATATTTCTCAACATATATTGACCCTCACTAAAGACAGAAAATTACAGTAGAAATTATTAAAGGTAAGACAAATGATACAAAAATACATCAACTGGAATTCCCATGTGGTACAGTAGGTTAAGGATCCAGTGTTGTCATTGCAGCAGCTCGGTTGGCTGCTCTGGAGCAGGTTGGATTCCTGGCCCAAGAACTTCCACATGCCACAGGCGCAGCCCCCCAAAATGCAGTAACAAAGTTACTGCTATACTCACTAAATCAACATTGCCTTGATTCTCATTTTGTTATCACAAAGAAATTGATCATTACATCAGTAATAAATTTAGATGCAAGAGAAAAGTAATCAATTTTACTGCCATGACCATTTTAAAATAATGTTACAAAATATTTAATTACTCTGATTCCTCTACTGCTTGCTACTAAATATGTGGCAACAATCTAGCATCTTTGAAATGATTGTAGTGAAAGTGCCACTACATTTATCTTTCTTGATCTTGGGCATTTTGTGTTCTTGATAAAGAAGCAAAATGCATTTTTTTTTTTTTGGTATGTCTCAACCATCTGAATAGGAACTATTTTCTCAGAATCCCTAAGTAGGAGATAAACTTAAATCACACACCAGTTATTTTTCCTTGATGTTACCACAAAATAAGCAGAAATTCCAAAGATGATGAATAAGCACAAAATGAAATCTAAGTGTGAGACTTAACAGAAGCAAACACAAGGTATCTTTGAGATGGTTTTTCCAAGTTAATCATTTTTTAAATGCATTCTCATTCAGGTACTTGCCATTGTGAAAATATTACACAAATATAAATTGATAAATGCCTTAGGCAATGATAAAATTAGTCACTCACTCTGGCATCAATCCATAAATCATTGTCGATTTATTAGTCATATATTGCCTTAGAATTATGCAATGCTCAACAGCTTACAGAGCGCTTTTGCATACCTTAACCAATTTTCATCTCGCAACAGGCTTTTGAGAGCAGTCAGATTCTTGTGTTCATTTTACAGGAGGAAGTGGCTTCGCAGAGGGCTTAGGGACCTATCTGTGGGTCTTCTGCAGGTGAGAGACTGGAGACTGACCCCGATTTAGAACCTGCAGCCTAAAGTTCACTCAGTCACACTTAACTGCGCCAGGATGCTCAACATTAGGAAGATTCTCTGACACAGCTGGGACTCAGAGAGACAGTCTCCCCACAAACTCCTAACCTAATTGGTGGATTCAAGCCAGACAAGTGAAATTCTTTATAAAAATGCAAGGCAAGAATTCAGGAGTGGTCCCGAAACAGACCACGCTGCATTTCTCAATGAACAAAGGAGAAGACATGCTTCCTGGCTTAACGTGTTTTATGGTCAGTGTTCTTAACTCCATGAAACATAGAGGGAAGGAAGAAGTATGTTCCTTGTGCAGGTTGTGAAATTTCTTCCCTTCTTTTAAGATACAGCTATGGATTCCTGAGGGATTATAATTGGTAAAAATAAATTGCAAGTCAGGTACTATATGTGCATTTTGCACTGTTATTTTCTCACTTAGCAAGAAAACCCTTAGGGGTCTGTTATTGTTATATATGTTACTGGAAGAGAAGCTGAGTCTTAGATTAAGTAATTTTTCCATGAAAACGTAGTTGGTGAGACTGAGGCCCAGCACTGTTAAATTCTAAAGCCCACATTCCTCACCACAACACTATGCTTTTCTTCCCTTCTCCATCTGTCCCTGCAAATAGTAATAGCTGTACCATTCCACAGGTTTTATCCATAGAAAACTTCTTCAAATGAAACGATGCATTCATTTATTCCAGCTCATTTGTACTGAGCCTCTTCCTTATGCCTAAATATTGGTTCTGTGGTTCATGCTATACAGGATTTGCTCCCTATGCGAGAAGACAACACACACACACACACACACACACACACACACACACCACAGAACACTACTACTGCTGATAATAATAATAATTGCTTCTCCATTGAGATCTTACTACGAGTCCAGTTACTTCAATGCATCCCATGTGGTAATACATTTAATTCTCACAGCCCTGTGATAGTCAGATCATTCCATTTATCTGATTGAATGTTATGTTGGTTTACGTTTCAGGTTATGACTTTCTTATTTCTGAGATGGCATGATAATAGTTCATTTTCTAATAAATCTGCATCCAAATTGTCATTTTAGGGAAGTCGTCTTAACAGATAGTCTTACTTTAAATAATTCTCAACTACGTAGCTTTGTAATTTTAATATCAAATCATGCCCTCATTCAATAAGTGTTATCGAGTATTTACATATGTACAGCCCTGGGCTAGTTGCCATTCAGGATACTTAAGTATGACATAAGCATCTCCAAGGAGCTTATTATCTAGCAATATAACAATCAAACCAGCTTGTGTACCATCAGAAATGATGCGACATGTCACTCCTTGCCTTGTTTCTCCTGCATCTCCTTATGACAGCTATTCATGGATGTGCCCATTAACAACCCCACAAAGCAGACTGGGGCCTATTATGTTTCCTAAAATAATCCTAAAGCACATAAGATGACAGACACCTTGGCCCACCATTTGGTGGGTCTTGGTAATCATTTGCATCCTACATCTCAATTTTAAGAGTTCCCATCATGGCTCAGTGCATTATGAACCCAACAAGTATCCATGAGGATGTGGGTTCGATCCCTGGCCTCACTCAGTGGGTTAAGAATCCGGCGTTGCTGTGAGCTGTGGAGTAGGTCACAGCTCAGATCCAGTGTTGCTGTGGCTGCTCCGATTTGACCTCTAGCCTGGGAACTTCCATATGCTTCAAGTGCAGCCCTAAAAGGCAAAAAAATAATAATAATAATAATAAATAAAAATAAATAAATTTTAATGTCTGGGTTTATATTCATTTAATATTTATTGAGCAGCCACTATGTGCCAAGCACAGTTCTTGGCCCTGAGAACACAGAAGTGAACAAAGCCTTGCCTTCATAGAGTTTGCATTCTGGTGCTGGGAAATAACAATGAATAAAGAAATGCATAGTATGACAGTTCTTAAAAGCAGCTATGGAGAAAAACACAGAATGAGGGAAAAGAGAAGGAAGTTTTCTCCAATAAAACGGAGTTCGTGCAGAATTCTGAACTAGGCGAAGGATACACCATGTGGTCATTTGAGGGAGGGCTTTCCTGGCAACGGTCATTGTGTGTGCAAAGGCCTTGGTCAAAACACATGCAGCCTGTTTGAGGCTGCAATTGGATCAACAAGAAGGGATGAGGATGGAGCTGAACAGTTGCCCCCACAGCCGTCTTAGACCAAATAGGGCCTGGATACACATACCAGGAAGAAGTCTATGCACACAGAAGCCCCAAATAAGACTGCCAGGATCCAGCTTTGCCTTCTTCTTTTTTCTTTTCTTTTTTAATGTTTTTAGGGCTGCATCCACAGCACACGGAGGGTCCCAGGCTAGGGGTTGAATTGGAGCTATAGCTGCTGGCCTACACCACAGCCACAGCAACACAGGATCCGAGCTGCATACGCAACCTACACCTAATCCACTACATGGTAATGCTGGATCCTCAACTCACTGAGTAAGGCCAGGGATGGAACCCGCATCTTCATGGATACTGGTCAGGTTAACCATTGAGCCATGGTGGGAACTCTGTTTTTGTCTTAATTTTAATTCTGTGTTCTGCCTGCTTTCCCCATTCAGAATCCAGTCTCAATATAGTGAAGTGGGCCTGAGGGAGTGGAGAGAGGAACATTCTGAATGTGTGCAAATCATCATCATCACCCATTGTCGTTCTTTCAAGTCTGGAACCCACCCTGCAAGCCTGCATCGCTCGGATGGAGTCTAAACACCCCACCTCGCTCTTACCATTTCCTTTTCCCTGTATCAAAATTTCCCACAAAGAGCTCTGCCATAATGAGTGAATCTCACCAGAAAATAACACCCCCACCCTTGCCTAGCTCCTGATATGCACCTTCCATCTCCCACTCTTTTGGAGGCCTCATGTCAACAACACCTGAATTTAAATGTGAAACTTTTGTTTCCCTCGAGCACTGAGGGAAACTAACTTCTTGCCCTCCAGGACTAATATTTGGGGTCCAAAGAGTTTCCCCCAAATCCCTCTGGCCTAACAACCAGGCACTACAGACCCCTCCCAGGTCACAGTAGAATAAGGCAAGGAGCAAGCAGGTGGAAACACAGTGTAATAAGCCATCACTCCAGTTTGGGGGATGGCCCAGGCTTTATGGAGGAAGTGACAGTAGAACGGTCCTTGTCCCTCTACTGCTCCAGCTCCTTCACAGCTGAGACCGCTTTTGCCCGCACATCCTTCCCTGACTTGTTCTACGGACACCCTATTCAGTGCCTGACAGGCAATCAGTCAACCAGGAAATGCATTGGAAGCCTCCTTTCAAATCCCACTGATTCGTGGACTTACGTCTCATTTCCAGAACTGGAATCGGAATGCTTTCCTGTTATCCCTTTCGTCAACCACCCCCTTTACCTCTAACCAGTCAAATGATTTTGACAAGCCATCCCTTTGATTCAACATGGGTGTCACCTGGAAACTTGACCTAGACAGGTGCCTCAGTGCCAGCTGCTCCTCATCAGGGAACTATAACTCCATTGGCTGAAACCAGGCAGATATGGCCTCTTTGGCCCTTCATAATGCCTTGGTGCAAGTGATGTGAGCCAGTGATAGATGGAAAAACCAGTAATATCCATTCAATATCCATTTACTGAATAATGTTAAATAATATTATTCAACTTAAACCCATAATATTTCTCTTTCTTCCCCACTCTAAGGAAATGTGTTTTATTCATTATAGCCTTAATTCCTGATACATGAATCATACTCCTTAAATGTCTAATGGATTACTGCCTTAATTAGTTAATTAATATACAAACCAGATACAGGCTAAGAGGAGCAGAGCTAGAGTGGTCTCTCAGCTATAGCATTCCCTATTCATCTCTTTCTTGTCCCAGTACCTGGAAATAGGCTTCTACTTTGTCCATTCACTGTATAATTAGCCTGTTTACACTATCTGGTATTTCAGTTCATTTATAAAACTGGGATTCCAGCCTAAACCCAACTGGTGAGTGGGATCTGAAGTCCAGTCAATGCTTAAAAATTTTTTTAAATTCTAGCTGGTTTACATTGTTCTGTCAATCATTCTTTCAGAGGGTTGGGTCATGTTCTCTGCATTCTCATCCCTTTAGCAAGCAGGCTTGCTCGATTTCAAATATCTCCCCAATCCATGGCAATCCCACAAGACTTTAAAGTTAGAAGTCACCCAGAATCTGGGAAGGACTTCCTGCACCTTTGTCAAAACCATACTTTGTCTTTCCATCTCTTTTTATTTTATTTATTTTTTAATTTTTTTTAGGGCCACACCTGTGGCATATGGAGGTTCCCAGGCTAGGGGTCCAATTGGAGCTGTAGCCACTGGCCTATGCCACAGCCATAGCAATGCTGGATCTGAACTGCATCTTCGACCTACACACAGCTCATGGAAACACCAGATCCCTAACCCACGAAGGGAGGCCAAGGATCGAACCCACATCCTCAGGGATGCTAGTAAGGTTCATTAACCGCTGAGCCATGATGGGAACTCCTCCATCTCTTTTTAGACCCAAAACCTATTGAATTTCTGCTCTACAAAGTAGATCATCCTATGCTCTACAAAGTAGATCACTACCAAAACTCAGCATCTTTTTCTCCCCATACTTATTCAATACAGAAAAAAAAATGAGCACATTCTAGTGAGTCCTGAAAGATGGACAGTATTTTATTAGACTGTACATTTAAAGGTGTTTCAGAAAAAATGGTGAATAAGAATGTAGAGACAAAAAACCCCATTTGACTTCTTTAGGGAATGGACAGTAATGTTTGGAATGTAAGGTTTATTTCAGAGATTAGATGGAAATGGTTAAGTGATATGAATATAGATGACTGTATATAAGCTAAATCCTCTGATGTATGGAAATCTTTTATATTAATTCAAATTACTGTCAAGATGGGACACTGAAACAAATATAATAATACATTTTATAAAATAAAGCTACGGTCTTCTATGAGTAGGAATGGGGCATCTTTGGATATGGGAGATATTCACTTGCCAAGGACTTGGAGATTATAGTTTGGGTATTGGATGGTGGATGGTATGACTATGAGAAGGTGCAAAATTCTCAAAGCATGCAAAGCAAAATGGATGAGTTAGGCAGGACTAAGATCTTCTCCAGGTGCATCCTCTCTGATATGTTAGGATGCACGGGTTGTTCTGCATCACTGTATCCCTTGCAATTAAATTCAGTCCAGTTTTCAAGGCCCAAGGATTTATTAAGCTATATCTGCATTCAAATATTGGCCCCTTTATTCACCAGCTATGAGTCCTTGAGCCATTCCTATAACCTCTTAAACATTTTTTGTCCTTTGTGAAATATAATACATGTTTCACTGATTGATAGAAGGGTTAGATGAAGTCACCTAAGCACAAGGGCCCAGTACAGTGCTTGGAATATAATAAATGCTCAGCAAATCTCAGTTTTTCTTGCCCTCTTTTTTTTTTCTCTTGAATATAATATAATGCTCAGCAAATCTCAGTTTTTCTTGCCCTCTTTTTTTTTTCTCTTGAATATAATATAATGCTCAGCAAATCTCAGTTTTTCTTGCCCTCTTTTTTTTTTCTCTTGACCTCTTAAAAGAATTTATTCTTTCATATATCCATGTTCACACTTGGATAGTAATTACATCTACTTTTACTATTGAGTAAAGAACTAAAGAGGAGGATTATAATTGTAATTATACTTTAAACAATTCTATCAATATTAAGAAAAAGAAAACCATTTAATAAACATATCATCAGTTTTAAAATTGGAAACATCAAGATGGTAGGATGAGAAGTAAACTAGAGGAATGGGAAGAAAGAATAGGATAAAAAAGAGCCTTAGGCAACAAACTCTAAATGAATAACAACTTCAAAAATATTATCAAAATTAGGAGATTGGGATTATCAGATCACACAACTATACATAAAATAGATAAACAATAAGGTCCTACAGTATAACATAGGGAACTGTATTCAATATTTTATAATACCCTGTAATGGAAAAGAATCTGAGAAATAATATATATACACATATACCTATGTGTGTAACTGAATCACTTGCCCTGTACACCTGAAACTAACACAACATCGTGAATCAATTATACTTCAGTTTTTAAAAAGACTAATATTATCCAGCATATCCTTTCTTCTTCCTTACATGGGTATTTTTCTATTTTCACCATTTTCTGGCCCTTTTCAAGTCCAGTTTCCTTCATGTGTTGAGAACCAGTTTTCACACCAGAAACTGTGCTGAGGACTCAGGATACCATAGGCAGACAGGATGAAATTCTTCCCAGTGGTAAAAGAGAGCTATAAAATACCACGATACCTGCAGCAGAGTTATTTACAAGGTGCTATGTGAGTAGAGATAAAGTGGAGTCTTGTTTTGCCTAAGGAATGAAAGATACTTCATAGGGGAGGTGATAACTAAACTGAGACTTGAAGATTGAGTACAGGTTCAGCAGCTAGGCAAGGAAATTCCAGTTACAGTGCGTTACTATTTTTTCTCCTACTGTGATCTACCCAACCGTCAATGCTTGTATAACACACACACACACACACACACACACACAATCCTTCTTTCCCATTTTCTTACTCCTGCTATTTTCTAGAAATTTAAGTTTATTGATAGAAGAAAATATCTACTAATTAGGGACGCAATGGCCATCAATTATTGAGAATTCTTGAAACCGGAAGCAGCAAAATTCATTTAAAAGATTGGTTCTTTGGGAGTTCCCATTGTGGCTCAGGTTACAAAACTGACTAGTATCCTTGAGGGTGCAGGTTTGATCCCTGGTCTCGCTCAGTGGGTTAAGGATCTGGCGTTGCCTGTGAGCTGTAGATCGCAGATGTGGCTTGGATTCTGTGCTCCTGTGGCTGTGGTGTAGGCCGGCTGCTGCATCTCTGATTCAACTCCTAGCTTGGGAACTTCCATATGCTGCAAAATAAATAAATAAATAAATAAATAAATAAATAAATAAATAAATAAATAAATAAATAAATAAAATTGTAACTAAGTGGTTAGTTACAGCATCACTAGAAACCACTATCTTTCACCTCAGACCTACTGAGCAAGGACTAAATAAATGAGTGGATCACAATCTCAGAATTATATCAGAATCTTCAGAGAGCTGTAATAAAAACTCGGATACACAGGCATTCCTTTTCCCTCCATCCTCATTTCCGAAACCATGTCTTTGCCCAGACCTATTGAATTAGAATTTCTGGTGATGGAAATTGAGCTTGAGAAACAAAGAAATAGTATTCTCCGTGTAAATTAACAACCTTCTAGGAAATTTACACCCATGTGTATTTCCAGTTGCATTTTTTGCTGTTATGTCTACATGTCCTTAGAGAATAATGAATTTTGATTTTTACCAAGAGAAACAAAATTTTTCTTAATATTAGTAAATTAATAATGTTTTAAAACATCCAACCACAAGCTGTCAATTTATTGGAATATTTTCAAAGTAATTTTAATTATAACTAGTTATAAATATTTCGTGTTTACATTTTCTTAAAAAGATGTCTTTCTAAACATAATTTCTAAGTATAAGAAATATAAGTAATTTCTTAAAATTGTTAGAATTTCCATGGACTGCAAATGTTTTTTTCTTTACTTTTTTACTATGTTTTATTTACACTGTTCTGTCAATTTCTGTTGTAGAGGGAATCAACCAGTTACATATATACATACATTCTTTTTTTTTTTTTCACACTGTACAGCAAGGGGATCAAGTTATCCTTACATGTATACATTACAATTACATTTTTTTCCCCACCCTTTGTTCTCTTGCAACATGAGTATCTAGACAAAGTTCTCAATGCTACTCAGCAGCATCTCCTTGTAAATCTATTCCAAGTTGTGTCGGATAAGCCCAAGCTCCTGATCCCTCCCACTCCCTCCCCCTCCCATCAGGCAGCCACACGTCTCTTCTCCAAGTCCATGATTTTCTTTTCTGAGGAGATGTTCATTTGTGCTGGATATTAGATTCCAATTATAAGTCATATCATATGGTATTTGTCTTTGTCTTTCTGGCTCATTTCACTCAGAATGAGAGTCTCTAGTTCCATCCATGTGGCTGCAAATGGCATGATGTCATTCTTTTTTATGGCTGAGTAGTACTCCATTGTGTATATATACCACCTCTTCCGAATCCAATCATCTGTCGATGGACATTTGGGTTGTTTCCATGTCCTGGCTATTGTGAAGAGTGCTGCAATGAACATGCGGGTGCACGTGTCTCTTTTAAGGAGAGTTTTGTCTGGATATATGCCCAAGAGTGGGATTGCGGGGTCATATGGAAGTTCTATGTATAGATTTCTAAGCTATCTCCAAACTGTTCTCCATAGTGGCTGTACCAGCTTACATTCCTACCAACAGTGCAGGAGGGTTCCCTTTTCTGCACACCCCCTCCAGCACTTGTTATTTGTGGACTTCTTAATGATGGCCATTCTGACTGGTGTGAGGTGATATCTCATGGTAGTTTTGATTTGCATTTCTCTTATAATCAGCGATGTTGAGCATTTTTTTATGTGTTTGCTGGCCATCTGTATATCTTCTTTGGAGAAATGTCTATTCAGGTCTTTTGCCCATTTTTCCATTGATTGATTGGCTTTTTTGCTGCTGGGTTGTATAAGTTGTTTATGTATTCTAGAGGTTAAGCCCTTGTCGGTTGCATCATTTGAAAGTATTTTCTCCCATTCTGTGAGTTGTCTTTTTGTTTTCTTTTGGGTTTCCTTTGCTGTGCAAAAGCTTTTCAGTTTGATGAGGTCCCATGGGTTTATTTTTGCTCTAATTTCTATTGCTTCGGGAGACTGACCTGAGAAAATATTCCTGATGTTGATGTCAGAGAGGGTTTTGCCTATGTTTTCTTCTAGGAGTTTGATGGTGTCCTGTCATATATTTAAGTCTTTCAGCCATTTTGAGTTTATTTTTGTGCATGGTGTGAGGGTGTGTTCTAGTTTCATTACCTTGCATGCAGCTGTCCAGGTTTCCCAGCAATGCTTGCTGAAATGACTTTCTTTTTCCCATTTTATGTTCTTGCCTCCCTTGTCAAAGATTAATTGACCATAGGTGTCAGGGTTTATTTCCGGTTCTCTATTCTGTTCCATTGGTCTGTCTATCTGTTTTGATACCAGTACCACACTGTTTTGATGACTGTGGCTTTGTAGTATTTCTTGAAGTCTGGGAGAGTTATGTCTCCTGCTTGGTTTTTGTTTCTCAGGATTGCTTTGGCGATTCTGGGTCTTTTGTGGTTTCATATAAATGTTTGGATTGTTTGTTCTAGTTCTGTGAAAAATGTCATGGGTAATTTGATAGGGATTGCATTGAATCTGTAGATTGCTTTGGGTAGTATGGCCATTTTTACAATATTGATTTTCCCAATCCAGGAACATGGAATATCTTTCCATTTCTTTACATCTTCTTTGATTTCTTTGATTAGTTTTATAGTTCTCGGCATATAGGTCCTTTACCTCCTTGGTCAGGTGTATTCCGAGGTATTGGATTTTGTGAGGTGCAATTTTAAAAGGTATCATATTTTTGCATTCCTTTTCTAATATTTCATTGCTGGTATATAGAAATGCAACTGACTTCTGAATGTTAATCGTATATCCTGCTACTTTGCTGAATTTATTAATTAGTTCAAGTAGTTTTGGGGTTGAGTCCTTAGGGTTTTCTATGTATAGTATCATGTCGTCTGCGTACAGTGACAGTTTGATCTCTTCTCTTCCTATATGGATGCCTTTTATTTCTTTTGTTTGTCTAATTGCTGTGGCTAGGACTTCCAAAACGATGTTGAAGAGCAGTGGTGAGAGTGGGCATCCTTGTCTTGTTCCAGATTTGAGTGAGAAGGCTTTCAGTTTTTCCCCATTGAGTATTATATTTGCTGTGGGTTTGTCATAAATGGCTTTGATTGTGTTCAGGAATGTTCCCTCTATACCCACTTTGGCGAGGGTCTTGATCATGAATGGATGTTGGACTTTGTCAAATGCTTTTTCTGCATCTATTGAGATGATCATCTGATTTTTGACTTTTCTTTTGTTAATGTGGTGTATGATGTTGATTGATTTGCATATGTAGAACCATCCTTGTGAACCTGGGATGAACCCTACCTGGTCATGGTGTATAATTTTTTTGATATGTTGTTGGATTCGGTTGGCTAAGATTTTGTTGAGAATTTTTGCATCTATAATCATCAATGATATTGGGCGATAGTTTTCTTTTTTGGTGCTATCTCTGTCTGGTTTTCGGATGAGGGTGATGGTGGCATCATAGAATGTCTTTGGGGGTACTCCTTCTTCTTCAACCTTTTGAAAGAGTTTAAGGAGGATGGGCACCAATTCCTCTTTATATGTTTGATAGAATTTTCCTGTGAAGCCATCTGGTCCTGGACTTTTATTTGTAGGGAGTGTTTTTATGACCTCTTCAATTTCATTTCTAGTGATTGGTCTGTTCAGTTGGTCTGTTTCTTCTTGATTCAGTTTTGTCAGGCTGTAAGATTCTATAAAATTCTTTTTCTCACATTATCCTCCACCACATTCCATCACAAGTGACTAGATACAGTTCCCTGTGCTACACATCATGATCTCATTGCATATCCACTCCAAATGCAATAGTTTGCATCTACCAACCCCAAACTCCCAGTCTACCCCACTCCCTCCCTCACCCCTTTGGCAATCACAAGTCTGTTCTCCAAGTCCATGAGCTTGTTTTTTTCTGCAGATAGGTTCATTTGCGCCATATGTTAGATTCCAGATATAAGTAATATCATATGGTATTTGTCTTTCTCTTTTTTACTTACTTCACTTAGTATGAGAACCTCTAGTTCCAGCCATGTTGCTGCAAATGGCATTATTTTGTCCTTTTATGGCTGAGTAGTATTCCATTGTGTATATGTACCACATCTACTTAATCCACTCATCTGTTGATGGACATTTAGGTTGTTTCCATGTCTTGGGTACTGTGAATAGTGCTTCAGGGAACATAGGGGTGCATGTATCTTTTTCAATGAAAGTTTTGTCCAGATAGATGTCCAGGAGTGGGATTGCTGCATCATATGGTAGTTCTATATTTTGTTTTTTTGAAGTACTATTTTCAGTAGTGGTTGTACCAGTTTACCAAGAAGAAGAGAAAAAACTCAAATAAACAAAATAAGAAATGAAAAATAAGAAATCTCAATGGATTCTACAAATGTTTATGTTTTTCCTCTCTGTCTTCATTATTACAATTTGCTGAGTCAAATTACAATATCTTTTTTTTTTTTTTGTCTTTTTGCCATTTCTTGGGCTGCTCCCGTGGCATATGGAGGTTCCCAGGCTAGGGGTCTAATCGGAACTGTAGCTGCCAGCCTACACCAGAGCCACAGCAATGCAGGATCCAAGCTACGTCTACGACCTACACCACAGCTCACGGCAACGCCGGATCGTTAACCCACTGAGCAAGGCCAGGGACCGAACCCGCAACCTCATGGTTCCTAGTCAAATTTGTTAACCACTGCGCCATGACGGGAACTCCACAATATCTTATTTTTTTAAAAAAAAAAAAAGCAAAAACAGGTCACATAATTTTTTTGTACAGATGACTATTTTGAAAAAAATTAAAAAGGACAGATTAGAAAGAAATTTCATTTATTAGCAGTTGTTATCCCAGATGGATATGTAACATAAGATGAGCTATTTTGCTATGGTTGTTGCTACATAATTTAATTATTTTAGTAAATGATTCTATCAATTCATATCCTGAAGCTTTAGGAAAATAGAGAAGAGTGAGTGAGAATTTCACCTATATAGATCCGTAATTGAATTAGTTACGTAGTATTTTGAATTAAGGGTGGGATTTTTTTTTCATAAAATGTATTTCTATCAATGTATTAGTTTTCTACTGATGTGTAAAAAAAAATTACAGCAAACTGAGTGGCTTAAAACAAACACATTTATTGTCTTGCAGTTTCTGTGGACCAGGAGTCCAAGCTTGACCTAGCTCAGAGTCTCACAAGGCTACCATCAAGGTGCTGACTTGACTTTCTCTCATTTGGTGGCTTGACTAGGGAAGAATTAACTTCCAAGTCCATCCTGGTTGTTAACAGAATTTATCTGTATTATTGAGGCCCCAATTCCTACTAGTGGTCAACTAACATCCACACTTAAATCCTAAGATCACCACAGTTCCCATTCACATAATCCTTTCCATAGACAACTTAAACACTACTGTTTTCTTCTTCAAGTCCTGAAGAAGAATTTCTCTCTACACTCTGCTGAAATGGAATCTAACATAATGTAACAATTGTGAAAGTGACATGTTACATCTTTGCCTTATTTGGCAGTTTAACACAAGCCTGCTTCAATTCAAGGGGAGGAGATTATACAAGTGCAGGAATAAGTAGCCACAGTAAAGCATGCCTCCCTAATCAGAAATTTTATTGCACATTTTTAATGTACTTATTTATTGTTTTCTCTATGTCCTAGAATATGTGTGCCTTGAGATCAGGAAATTGTTCTTAAAATTATATTAACAGGATGGAGTTCCCATCTTGGCTCAGTGGTTAAGGAACCCAACTAGCATCCATGAGGATGTGGGTTTGATCTCTGGCCTCGCTCAGCAGGTTAAGGATCCTGCATTGCCATGAGCTGTGGTGTAGGTTGCAGATGAGGCTCAACTTGGATCCAGCATTGCTGTGTCTGGCTATGGTGTAGACTGGTGGCTATAGCTCTGATTCAACCCCTAGTCTGGGAATTTCCATATGCCGTGGGTGTGGCCCTAAAAAAGACAAAAAAAAAAATTGTATTAAAAGGAAATTTATTTTCTTATGAATAAAATCTAGCCACAGAATATGTTCAAGTATTTTTTTAATTACTGATAAAGTAATTACAAACTACAAACAAAGGAGGACATTAGTTGCTTTCATATTCTATAAATTTAGTGTGTTTTTAGACATATTGATTCAATAACTTACTCAGTTTTCTGACTTCATCAATTGCCTAGACCTTCCTATAATCAATCACAAAAATGTATTTAATAATTATACTAATTAGGATAAAAGCTAAGAAGATGTAGGAAAGAAGCCAGTAATACAATGAAATAGGGCAGAAGTTTGTTTCTCATACAACAGTTTGACCATACAAACAAACTGGCAGGGCACCTCGGTTCCACGAAGTCATTCATGGACTCAGGTTCTTTCTGTCTTGTAACTGTGTCATCCCTATGGTATTATCCTTATCTATTTGGGCAAAATAAGGCCATGAACATGTTTATTTTGCAGAAAACTGTAGGAAGGAAAAAGTCACAGTCCAGGGCACTGTTTATCTCATTGGCTAAAATATATAGTCACAAGGTCCACATAGTTACAAGGAAACAATGAAATCTAGATGCTAGATGTATAGCCATGCATCCAGGACAAAGGGAGAAACAGATTATTGGAAACAAATAGTAACAAGCAGTAATAGTAGAATAGTTTACCAGAGATTCTCATTAAGATAACAAATCAACATCAAATTACAACAGCTCTCTGATAACCCAGATTATTGCATCACACCTGGAATGCAAGTGTGAGTCTCCTTTGAAATGCATGTATTTGCTCACTTACAAAATAGAATTAATATGGGTTTTCCTGTATTTGTCTTACAAGTTTGTTATGATGAATAATCAGAGACTAGAGTTTTTCAATACTGCTCTCTTGAGCTGCCCATAATATAATACTTGCACAAAGTGATTTTATACGTACCACAGTTTTCCTTTTTGACCAATACAAGATTAGCTTTCTGTAGAAAATAACATTAAAATGTTAACACACTTCTTTTTATATAAAAGTGTAAGAAATTATCTTTTTGAATCTTCATGGCTTTTAATTTTTCAAATTCTTTATTTCCCAAATTGTACCTAATTGTGATTTACCAAACTATTGTGTTCTGGTTTTTACAAGTCCCATTTGGCTTGTTATAGACAGTACAAGCAAAAATTTCTCTATATGCAAAATGTCATGTTGTACAAATTGTCTCCCTTATAATACAAGTTTCTGGAAGAACTAAGCAGAGGTCTTTTTTTTCCCCTGAAACAGCAAGTTGTTTTTTTTTTTCAACCTGAATATTTACCCTCTCCAAGTCATCTCTACATGTCTTAATTGATAATTATAACTATAAAATATTGTCTTCTTAGGTAGTGATTATATACCCTAAAGAGTCCTAATGACGCAGAAAGAGTATTTTCAGGTAGAAGAAAGTATAAAGGCACTGTTTCTGAATGTAGATGAAATATAGTCCCTATATATTACTGTAACTTTATATATTACTGTAACTTTATATTAGCCACAAAGAAAGGGCAAGGGAGAGATAATAAAAGTGGGCCTCCAGGCATATCAATCTTAAAAACCTGTCCGTACTGAATCTAATCCCAACACTCCCCACTCATCAAACGCACACACATGTGCACGTATACTGCACTATTTGTGTTCTTACCTAGTTCTTTGCTCAAACTAGTTTCCCTGTGGCTTTGTCTTTGGATCCTATGTTGCCCAAACTGGCTCATATTCATTTTTAACATTCAGTTCAGCTCTTATCTCTCTAGGAGTTCTCTCTGGGCCCTTCTGGGCTCCCTGCCCTGCACATTTCTCTGATTACATTTTCTGTGATGTGTTGATCTCTTTTTATATCTGCCATCCCACTTGGCTGGAAACTCCTGGAAGGTAGCAATGCATTTGATTTCTCTCTATATAAAAATTCCTAACTTAATGCCTGGTACATGATGCATACCCAATAAAATGTGTTGAAAAGATAAGTTAATGAGCTAAAAACTATCATAATATCTGTGACAGTATTAATGTTATATCATTGTGGGGGTTCTAATTTAGGGGACTAATTTGTCCAAAATTATTGGCAACTTTCAGTAAAATAGTTAGTTCAATGTTCTGTTTTATAAAAGAGGAAAGAGTAAGTTACCTTAGGTTCAGCATCTATTGTGAGCAGACATTTTATGACACAAATATATACTATTATGTGCCAGAAACTGCCTTGGCAATAGATACACAAAGAAAGGAAAGAGAGAAAGAAAGAAGGAAAAAGCAAAAGAAGGGAGGGAGGGAAAGAAAAGAAAAGAAAAAAAAGAGTAACAACTTCTGCCTTTGTGGAACTATAGGGTGAGGGCAAGGAGGGGATGAGACAGGAAGTAAACAAGAAAAATAAGTAAAATATATTGAGTAATGCTAACTTCTAAGATTAACAGGAAATATGTGACAGATAATTTCATAAAGATGATGTTATGCAAATAAAGAGGATGTTTTTAAAAATCCATCATGGAGAAATTCAAATGCAGAAACTAAGTAGGATTACATATTGCAGTCCATGCACCCACCATTCAGCATCAACAGTTATCAACTCATGGCTGATTTTGTTTCCTCTCCATCCTTACCTACTTCCCTCTCCCACAGATTATTTTGAAGTAAATAAACATCCTAACATTTGACCTGTATATATTTCAGTTCGAGGAGAAGAGTCAAAAATAAGGAGTTTGCATGACTGACTTACATGACAACAAGGTTTAAAAAAACATGTACTTTCATCATCTTCACTTGGCGGTACCCAAGTTCAAGTCCTACAGGAATAGTGGTATCTATTTTAGAGAGGCTCATATGGGCTAGGACAGATTGAGTCTTGGAACACACCTTGCTTCTTACTGCTCTTCAACTTGCACATCTAGGCACTCCGTATTCTGGTCCTATCTTACGAATGCAAACTCTTTGTGGTGTTTTCTGCTCTCTTCACTCTCCTTCATTGGTGCCACATTTAAACCTGTTTGCCTCTCTGTGAACAACTTTATTCAAATGACTACCACTGCTCCTCATTCAAAACCAACAACTCCTTTTCAACTCAGGTGCAGCTTCTTTCAAAATGTCCTCCTGGAATAGTACAAATCACAGTAGCCTTTTCTTTTCTTTTCTTTTCTTTTTTTTTGTCTTTTTGCCTTTTCTAGGGCCACTTCCCATGGCATATGGAGGTTCCCAGGCTGGGGGCCTAATGGGAGCTATAGCCACTGGCCTATGCCAGAGGCCTTTTCATTTCTTAATGCTATTGCTTTTTGAGTTAGACTTTCACTGCTCAAGATTTTGTTATATATACTCTTCCATGTTTGTTTTCCTAATTTGGTTATCAGTGTCTATAGGAGAGATTATCATTTATCATTGACTTGTATCTTCTTTTAATTTTTATAGGGCCCCACCTGTGGCATATGAAAGTTCCCAGGCTAAGGGTTGAATCAGAACTGCAGCTGCCAGCCTAAGCCACAGCCACAGCAATGCCAGATCCAAACTGCAGCTTCGACCTATGAGGCAGCAACACCAGATCCTTAACCCATTGAGCAAGGCCAGGGATCAAACCCACATCTTCATGGACACTAGTCAGATTTTTAACCCACTGAGCCATAACGGGAAACTCCATTGATTTGTATCTTAAACATCATTGCACCGGCCACAGAACTTGTGTTCAATAAATACATATTCATTTATTAATGGATTTATTGCAGTCAAGTAACTACATGGAACTAGACATGCCAGACTGAGTTTCTTAGCATAAAATATATGTATTTAAATGTTTAACTTGCTAAACGTCTCCCAAAGGGAAATTTGCTAACAGCCTACAGCCTCTTAGCACATTTTAAAAAATCAAGACTCTAATTTAAACTCCTCAAGATTTGAGATTTACCTAATCATGATAAATAGTCCTGACATAGATTTCCTTGGTATTTATTTCTTATAAAGTCACTGAAAGTCATCTCCTTAAGAAGTACCAGGAACACTTCACTGAAGACTGAATGTTCTTTCTTATTTCAAGAGAGCTCATCATAAATGCTGAGTAGGGGACAGCCTCAAAAATAGCACTGCTCAAATCTATTTCATTTATATTGCAAAGCATTTTAAAATGGAATATTTTTATGTGCTGAACCAATTTGATTTCTCTGTATGATTTGCCATTCATATTTTTTTTCCTCTCAAGCCAATGATTTTAATAGTGATTACATACAGTGACAAATATGTGAATGAAAGTGATATGGAATTGGTCATTATTCTTGATAGAAACAGTGTGCTATCATTATAAAAAAAAAAAAAGATATTAAAATTTACTCCAGGACCATTGTAGGAAGAAAACAAGCTGGTTATCTTGACAATATGCATTAAACTATCTTGAGTAGGTGTGGACAACTTTTAGGGGTTATTATTTCCTAGACTAACTATTTCTCAACTGCAACCTCTTTTGGAATATGTCAACTTTCGTTTACTGTGTTTCCCCTGAATGTCACTAATACCAATATGTATGTTCCTCCTTGATGGGAGGAGTTATTGGGGTTATGATGTTAATCTCCTAAAGAAGAAAGAAAGATGATGCCTCTCTAGGATATTATTTGGAAGAAAATACTATCCAAGTGAGCTGATCATAATCCAGCTCAATTTTTCATCCCCAATAGGGGAAAGTCAATGGGGGAAGTCAGGGGTTGTAAGCGCCCCTGCATATTCCACCCAGATGCTGGAATGTCTAAAAACCAACATCCAGCAATCCCAGATCTCAGCCTCCAGAAGAAGCAGAGAAATAGCTCTGTGGCTCAGAATCATTAGGATAAATGGATAAAAATCCTAAAATGTACCGAGGGCTTACTATGTGTCCATCACAGCACTAAGTGCCCCGCAGGCATTATTTCATTTTAATTTCATCACAAACCTATAACATAGATATTATTTTATGTCCGTGTTGTAGCTGAGGAGCTGGGAGCCAGGGGGAATTAAGTTAGAGCCCCAACACTTAACTTTCCTTCACGCTACCTTTTCCCCAAGAAAATTGCTCTCCGTGGGACCTTATCTTAGCACTTATTCTTCAATATATGTCATGGCCTGTATCCCAACCCCCAATGGCAAGTTTCCCAAACCTGCTACTGTAACTAGTTAATGGAACCTCATTCATTTGCTCACAATCTTAAAGTAACCAGTAGTCTTTGGTGTTACCCCTTCTCACCACCTTCCTGTGTGAAAGTTTTATCTTCTGATGATATAAGAACTGCTGTCAACCATGGTCTTAGTCCTAGAAATTTGACCTGAGTCAAATGAGCTGAAGTGAAACTCTAATGTCTAATTTAACTTTGTCCTTTATCAGGATGCAAGCAACCTGCCTGTCCCATTATCAGAACTAAGCTCCAGGTCTTAATCCAATCTTCTGGACTCACATCCTTTTCTTTATCTCCCATAATGGACCCTTGCAATATCACCAGTTTCCTAGCACCCCTTCTGCCTGGGACCCAGCCAGGTTGGTTCTGATCCTCTGCTCATCCAGCTTCCATCCTCATGGGGAGGATAGTCACTGCCTCAGTCTGGTATGGTTGCCTTCTCCCCCAAGAAATAAACTTTCAGAAATCTGTCTGGCTCTGAACCCCATAAGATGATATTTCTTTTTTTACTTTTTTTCTTTTTAGGGCCACACATGCAGCATACAGAAGTTCCCAGGCTAGGGGTTGGATCAGAGCTGCAGCTGCTAGCCTACACCACAGCCACAGCAATACTGGATCCAAGCTGCATCTGCAATATACTTGCAACTTGTGGCAATGCTGGATCCTTAACCCAATGAGCTGGGCTAGGGATCAGACCTACATCCTCATGGATACCAGTCAGGTTCTTAACCCACTGAGCTACAATGGAAACTCCAGTACTTTCAAATTCAGTATTCATTCAGCAGAAGTGTTATTCTTAAATGAAAGTGTGAGTTTGTGCCTAAAATTGTAACATAATTAAAATTATCTTTCAACATCCTTTGGTGTCCCCAAAATAGCAGATATATGCTAAATCAAGCCAGCAAGGCCATCTTTAGATTTGTAGGGAAGGGGGCAAATGGGAATTCCAATCCCTCTGGTTTTCCCTTTTCCATTTTCTTCCTCCATTATATTCCCTCTCTGCAGAAGAAAAGTCCAAGTGCAGCCAGCTTTAATCAGCTGTTTAATCAGCTCTTCCCTCCTTGGGAGATGTACTAACACATAAACTTCTTTTCTTTTTTAAAAAATGATTTTTATTTTTTCCATTACAGTTGGTTTACAGTGTTCTGTCAACTTTCTACTGTACAGCAAAGTGCCCCAGTTGCACATACATATACATTCTTTTTCTCACATTATCCTCCATCCTGCTCCATCATAAATGACTAGATATTTCACTTTTTTTATTTCACTCAAACAAAACAATGAGCAAAATGTCCCCTCACTTTTTCTTACTCAGCCTCCTTTGACAAACGAATTCACATTACGGTGGCAATTACCTCCAGCAGCTTAATGCTTCATCCTTCATGATAACAACTATATAGTTAATGAGCACACATGGAAAGCAAACCACATAATCCAAAACAATATATTTCTAGTTCTGAAGTTTTGGGAAATGTGATAAAAGATCAGCTATAGTCAAGGACATTTCTTTATGTCTCTAAATAATACCAACTGAAAACAGCTCTGCTGTTTGACCTTGGGGAGTTATGCTTCTTAATTTCATGTAAATATATACCATCTTCAGAGAAAAGAAATGATGTTTATTGAGCAGTCGCTCCATTCCAAAGTGTTGTGGGTTTGATGTGTGCAATTCTATTTACTCCCTAATAACAGTCTTGTTCAGTGAGTAATATTATCCCTTGTTTTACAGTTAAAGAAACTAGGGAATCAAGAAAATTAGGTAGATCCTAAATTTTTCTCGGTTAGGTAATAGACCAAGGTGTGCCTGCCTCCCAGCCATGGTCTTTATTCACACTGCTCAATGCCACCATGCCTAGGAATGGGTAGGTTACCTAGTGATTGCTATTCAATCCTCACAGATACACCACCATGCAGTAGGTTACCTTACCTGATGAAAGGGACTTTGCAGATGTGATTGAGTGGAAGGACCTTGAGATGGGGAGATCATCCTAGATTATCCAGGTGCACCTAGTCTAATCACATGAATCTTAAAATTGGAGAGCCTTTCCAGGATCTGGTCAGAGGGACAGATGTGAAGAGAAAGGAAGAGTTAAAGGGAGATGTAACATTTCTGGTTTTGAATCTGAAGGAAGGAGGGGGTCAAAAGCCAAGGAATGCAGTGGCCTCAAGAGGCTGGAAAAAGCAAAGAAAGAGATTTTCCCCTAGAGTCTCCGTAAAAGAACATAGTCTTGCTGAAACCATGATTTTAGCTCAGTGTAACCCATGTCATACTTCTGACTTACTGAACTATAAGATCACATATTTGTGTTGTTTCAAGCCCCTATGTTTATGGCAGTTTGTTATAGCAGTGATACAAAACTAATATAGTGGATTAATATTTGTAAAACAAATAAATGAATGAATCCACAGGTTAATCTCGTTATAAACTGGACACCCATGTCAAAGATCCAAAGTGCAAAGATTTAACTTTGTGAGTAGCCAGTTTTCCATGGAGTTTACTAAACAGGGAGTCTATGACTCAATGAGATTTACATCTATTTAATTTTGTTCTATATTGTATATGTCAAACAATACTCTAAATACATTTGTCTTTGGGTGGATCAAATCAAAGAATCACAAGGACCCATGTACTGAGAGCTAGGAGCTTAATTATACTTTTTTCTTACCTGATCTCACGGTCATATAAAATCAAACCTCAGACCAGGCTGATTGCCTTTGTCCTAAAAGAGGAAACACAGTTATTCTTTAATGGTATCTAAATGAGTCTACACACAAGAATAATCTAGAGAGATGGATGTATTTAAGATTCTCAGCAACATACTCCAGTGGACACAACGATGATCCTCAGATACAATAGCCCAGTATCTTACATGCCTTAGAAATGAGAACTCTTTCTTTGCTGTAAAAAAAACAGTCTTTGCCAGATTTGGAAGAGTCTGTTGTCACTTTTGCCATTTATTTCTATTTAACCAGAACCTTTGAAGTGAAATAGTCATTAAAATATATCCAGGGGTCCCTAAATATAGCTAAAATGTTTTTTAAATGCACCATTTTTTAAAACTAAAAGGCCACTTATCCAATACGTGAAAAACAACTAAAAACGTAAAAAATGTAAATCATTATACGAATTTTCTTTTTTTTCAGAGTGAATGTACTATTTTTTTAGATACTTTGATTATTTTTTTCATTATAGCTGGTTTAGAGTGTCCTGTCAATTTTCTACTGTACAACATGGTGACCCAGTTACACATACAAGTATACATTCTTCTTTCTCACATTATCATGCTTCATCGTAAGTGACTAGACATAGTTCCCAGTGCTACACAGCAGGATCTCATTGCCTATCCATTCCAAAGGCAATAGTCTGCATCTATTAACCCCAAATTCCCAATCCATCTCTCCCCCCCTTGGCAACCACAAGTCTATTCTCTAAGTCCATGTGTTTCTTTTCTGTGGAAAAGTTCATTTGTGCCATATATTAGATTCCAGATAAAAGTGCTATCATGTGGTGCTTGTCTTTGTCTTTCTGACTTATTTCACTCAGTATGAGAGTCTCTGGTTCCATCCATGTTGCTGCAAATGGCATTATTTTACTCTTTTTATGGCTGAGTAGTATTCCATTGTGTATATATACCATGTCTTCTTCTTCTTCTTCTTTTTTTTTTTTTTTTTGGTCTTTTTCTAGGGCTGCACCCAGAGCATATGGGGCTTCCCAGGCTAGGGGTCAAATCAGAGCTGTAGCCACTGCCCTATGCCACAACCACAGCAACACCAGATCTGAGCCACACCTGTGACATACACCACAGCTAATGACAGTGCTGGATCCTTAACCCACTGAGTGAGGCCAGGGATTGAACCCACAACCTCATGATTCCTAGGTGGATTCATTAACCACTAAGCCATGACGGGAACTCCAATACCACATCTTCTTAATCCATTCATCCACTGATGGACATTTAGGTTGTTTCCATGACTTGGCCATTGTGAATAGTGCTGCAATGAACATGCAGGTGCAGGTCTTTTTCAAGGAAAGTTTTGTCTGGACATATGCCCAAGAGTGGGATGGCTGGATCATATGGTAGTTCTATGCACAGTTTTCTGAGGTATATCCATACTGTTTTCCATAGTGGTTGTACCAACTTACATTCCAACCAACAGGAGGGTTCCCTTTTCTGCACACCCCCTCCAGCATTTGTTATTTGTGGACATGTTAATGATGGCCATTCTGATTGGTGTGAGGAGGTACCTCATGGTAGTTTTGATTTGCATTTCTCTAATAATCAGTGATGTTGAGCATTTTTTCATGTGTTGTTGGCCATCTGTATATCTTCTCAACTCTTTTGCCCATTTTTCAGTTGGGTTGTTGGGTTTTTTGCTATTGAGTTGTATAAGTTGTTTGTATATTTTAGAGATTAAGCCCTTGTCAGTTGCATCATTTGAAATGATTTTATGCCATTCTGTAAGTTGTTTTGGGGGGTTTTTTGTTGTTGTTTTCCTTTGCTGTGCAAAATCTTGTCAGTTTGATTAGGTCCCATTGGTTTATTTTTGCTTATGTTTCTGTTGCTTTGGACAAAAACCACACGATCATTTCAATAGATGCAGAAAAAGCATTTGACAAATCCACCATCCATTCATAATCAAAACTCTTATCAAAGTGCGTATAGAGGGAACATACCTTAACATAGTAAAAGCCATTTGTGACAAACCCATTATACTCAATGGAGAAAAGCTGAAAGCCTTCACACTAAACTTTGGAAAGAGACAAGATGCCCACTCTCACCACTGTTATTCAATATAGTATTGGAAGTCCTAGCCACAGCAATCAGACAAACAAAAGAAATAAAAAGCATCTAAATAGGAAGAGAAGAGGTAAAACTGTCACTGTATGTAGGTAACATGATATTATATATAGAAAATCCTAAGGACTCAACCCAAAAACTGCTTGAACTGATTAATAAATTCAGCAAAGTAGCAGAATATAAGATTCACATTCAGAAATCAGTCACATTTCTGTACACTAACAATGGAATAGTAGAAAAGGAATACAGAAATACAATACCTTTTAAAATTGCACCCCCAAAAATCAAATACCTGGAATAAACCTGAACAAGGAGGTAAAGGACTTATATGTAAAGAACTATAAAACATTAATCCAGGAAATTAAAGAAGATGCAAAGAAATGGAAAGATATTCCATGCTCCTGGGTTGGAAAAATTAATATTGTATAATTGGCCATACTACCCAAAGCAATCTACAGATTCAATGCAATCCCTATCAAATTACCCATGACATTTTTCACAGAACTAGAACAAACAATCCAAAAATGCAGATGGAACCACAAAAGACCCAGAATTGCCAAAGCAACCCTGAGGAACAAAAACCAAGCAGGAGGCATAACTCTTCCAGACTTCAGACAATATTACAAAGCCAGTCATCAAGACAGTGTGGTACTGGTACCAAAACAGGCATACAGACCAATGGAACAGAATAGAGAACCAAGAAATAAACCCAGACACCCACGGTCAATTAATCTTTGATAAAGGAGGCAAGAACATAAAATGAGAAAAAGACAGTCTTTTCAGCAAGTATGCAAATCAATGAAACTAGAATACACCCTCACACCATGCACAAAAATAAACTCAAAATGGCTTAAAGACTTAAATATAAAATAAGACACCATCAGACTCCTGGAAGAGAATATTATATGAATTTTAAAAGTCAAAGATCAACAGAGAATAAAAAGGTACAGAAAAAAAGCATTTAAATGGAAAAGTAAAATCATCCAGGAGACTATGTGTTTTTAAACCAATATATAAGCATATTTTTAAAAAATTCCAAGTTAATTTATCTCCTAGAATTCCAGCATCAGAAGTTTAGAGAGAAAAGGAGAAAAGAAGGTAGGTAGAGAAGGAAGGAAGAGAAGGAAAAGAACGTGAAGAGACAGAAAGGAGGGGAAAAGAGGGAGGAAGAAATTTAGGCAGCCGTAGCAGGTAAAGTAAAAGATATCTTTCATGCTATTTTGCTTGTTTGTTGTTGTTGTTTTTCTTTCTTTTTTTTTTTTAATGGCCACATTCACATTCTATGGAAGTTCCCAGGCCAGGGACTGAATCCAAACCACAGCTGCGACCTAAACCAAATCTGTAGCAATGCCAGATCCTTGAACCCACTGAGCCACAGCAGGTCCTCCTGTTTCTTAAAACATATCCAGGATGATTTTATTTGTGAGAATTGCTACAAATACTTTTCAATCCACTGTGCTTTAGTGAGGACAAAAATCTACTTTATTATAAAGTCTAAAGCCCAGTGTTTTAATACCTCGGCAGTTACCTCTCTATGTCTATGTTACCCATTAACAAACTGTCTATAGCAATGCTGGCTCCACTTAGAGATGATTTCCATTTTTAGCACCCAAAGTATTGATACCATGCATATATTCCCCTAGATTGGCAAAACAGAATGATTTAGGTCATTGAGAGTTCTTTCAAGGATACAAAAATGTTATGATGATTGAAAATAAAGCTGATAAAGCTGTTATTTTTAAGTACAAAGTGAGTACTTGGGGAATGATTCCAAAGGAAAGAGAGAATTAGTGTTGCTCTGACTAGGACAATGGTAAGACAGGCAAGTGGCTGTAGTTTTACACGTGACAGAGCCAATGGCAAAGTTAAAAATCACTGATGAGAAGTTCCCATCAAGGCTCAGTGGTTAATGAACCCAACTAAGTATCCATGAGGACACGGATTCGATCCCTGGCCTTGCTCAATGGGTTATGGATCAGGCATTGCCATGAGCTGTGGTGTAGGTTGAAGATGCAGCTTGAATCCCAGGTTCCTGTGGCTGTGGTGTAGGCCGGCAGCTACAGCTCCAATTTGACCCCTAGCTTGGGAACCTCCATATGCTGCAGGTGCGGCCCTAAAAACACAAAAGATTAAAAAAAAAAATCTCTGATGATGCAGTATGGCACCTGGGAGCTGAAGGGCTGATCACAAAAAGCTGAGGCCTTGGGAGGGATGACCAAAGACCCCCAGGTTTTTAAGGAAGCAGGGAGCATGTAGGATCCTGATGGCTACTACTGTAGATGTGCTGCAACCCTTTGGAGCCTGATAGTCAAGCACGACTCCACCCCAGAGATACAAGGCTCGCTCCTCTCAGTTATTCATCCATTGATCTCAGTTGAGGTCTTCTTGAAATATATTACTTAAACCTCAACATGTCAGTGGTTAGCTAGGTTGCCTCATCCTTCCCCACCATCACTGGCTGAGCCAGGACTCTGCAACCCCAGGCTTGAAAGCTCCCATAAGTGTTATTCCAAGTCCAAAATTCTTCTTCCATTTCCAGTGCTGCCACCTACGTGACAATGATTCCCAGTGCCAGGGAATTGCATAAACTATCACTGTGCCACTGCAGGACCTTCACAGGATGGTGCTTCGTCACAACATTACAAGACTTTATTTACACACACACACACACACACACACACTCACCTTTCTCTTGGGATGCATGATGCATCATGGTGGCTGGGCTGGAATGTACCTCCCAGTCACTTCCCTTGCACTAATACCCAAAATATTTCTTCTCTCCAGCACTCAGGTTTTGTTATTCAGTCTAGTTTACTCCATTTAATGCCATTTTCATTGAACTCTTAGATGGTTCCATTTTTTTCTCCCTACAATTTCATTTTCACAAGGTTCTCCTCTACCCATTAGCCAAAATTGCGTATGTCCAAGCACCAGAGTTCAATGGCCATGTGGGGTACTCTCCAGATAGACCCTCAGCTTCCATGTACATCAGTAGATATGTCAACAGGGTGGTGGGAGGGGAACATAGAGGTAAAAGAGAGGGTGTTGTGGTTTTAGCAGAGTTACAATTAAAAGAAAAGAATAGGGTTCTAATGGGTTACTAAGAGAATGAGATGGGATTAATGGAAGACAGTGAGTGCAGTAACTCATAAGGAGGTTTGCCGCAGAAGGAGCTGAGGCAACTTGATGATTCTCTGTTTATCCACCTGGATAGCTTTCCCGGACATGCTGATTTGCACACTGGATTTGCCGTATCAGCTTTCACTATTTTGAGGGACTGGTATTCATTAGTGAAATTCACCAAATATATCTGGTTCTTCTTCAGAGCACATGGTAGGATTGAGCTTGCTTTCTCCCCACATGCCCTGTTGTGGAAGTGATGCATGTCACCTCTAGTTGGAAGCTGTATGAAATTAGTACAGAATTCACTACACTTTTTTCCCACCCACATTGGTAAATGACAACCTTCCAAACAGGTTCTGTGGAGTTCCTATCGTGGTGCAAGGGATCTGAGGCAGCGTCTCTGCAGCGCCAGGAGATGGGTTCAATCCATGGGTTAAAGGATCCAGCGTAGCAGCACCAGGACATGGGTTCGATCCATGGATTAAAGGATCCAGCATTGCTGCAGCTGCACATATGTTGCAACTTCAGCTCAGATCTGATCCCTGTTCCCAGAACTCCATATGCCTGGGAGGAGAAGGGGCCAGCTAAAAAAGAAAAAAAAAAAAGTTCCAAAATAGGATCTGCCCCATAGCCTGGGTCCTAGAGTGAGGACACATGAACCACAGTTTTCAATCAAGTCCTGACTGGTAAGTCACGTGCATAAGAAATAAATCTTTGTGGCTAAAGCGATAAGATCACAAGATTGTCTATTCCCACAGCATAACCTAGTCTGACTCAACTGACACAACAACTATCAGGAGTTCCTGTTGTGGCTCAGTGGAAACAAATCTGACTAGCATCTATGAGGATACAGGTTCCATCCCTGGCCTCGCTCTGTGGGTTAAGGACCTGGCGTTGCTGTGAGCTATGGTATAGGTTACAGACACGGCTTGGAGCCCGCATTGCTGTGGCTGTGGCTAGGATGGCAGCTACAGCTTGGATTCAACCCCTAGCCTGGGAACCTCCATGTGCTGTGAGTGTGGCCCTAAAAAGACAGAAACAAAAATAAAAACCACAAAGCATATCATATCTACTTATATTTATAACAATGTGTAGAAAATAAAGAAAACTTAAAGACCCAATCTACATTCAAGCTATCTTAAATGTCACCTAAAAAGAGATGAGATTAACACCATATTTATCCTACACATTGTAGTAAGTTACTAACATTACATGCAAATGTTATTTCCTAGAACACTGTAAACCAGCTATAATGGAAAAAATAAAAATCATTATAAATGAAAAAAAGATGTTGTATTTCATTAGCCTAATTGAACATAACACCCATTTAAGTGACAGTTTTAGGGGAAAAATCATATTAGCTTCAAATTACATAATCTTAAGTAAGGATAACAATAAAATATCATAGACTCTGTTTTTCTATCTCTTCAGGAACCCTAGGAACATTTGAAGGCCTCTGCTGTCTAAAAAAACAAGTGGAATTATGTCTTACGTCTATAAGCAGTCATTAAATCAGTCAATTTAGGGTAATTTTGAATCTTTTGTATCTTAATCAGAAAAGATTCAGATTACTATAATATAAAACTTCCCTGAACCCAGCTTAAAAAAAAAGAGAGAGAAAACAATACTGGATATTTTTAGCTTATCTTTTAAACAGACATGGCCATAATCCTTCATGTTGAATAAGAGAAAATTTTGTCTTTCATCATATTATAAATGGACTCTCCCTTAATCATGTCAAAGAATAGACACACAGACAGACACACATATTTTTTCAAAAATCTCCGTGGATTTTCCATTCTCAGCAATTTGATTATGCATCTCATTTTTTGTGGTGCATTTTGATGTCACATTGGGCTTTTTTTTAATCATTCCCCAGCTAGTTTGAAATCATTTCCTTTTACCATTTTTGCATCAAAGATAAAGACAAATAGTAATGATGCTCAATCATCACAACCCCTTTAAGTTCTAAAAACAATTTCCATTTATGGTATGAAATGAGCAGGTTCATACCATTAGGGTCTGCTTCTCTTTATAATCTGAGGGCCTTTGGCATGGGATGGTTTCCGTTTGCAAATCTTCCGCTTTGTGGTAATTTTCCCTCTGCTTAGACTGTAGAAATTTTCCACTAGGAGAACCAAAAGGCCACAAAGTCCTCATATTCTCTCTGGGCAGGCAGCAGTGTGGACAGCAGACAGAGCAGGGAGGCTGAGTATGTTTTGGCAGGGAGCCAGCTGAAAAGAGTTCTTGGCTACATTGAGAGCTGCTTTGTATTTAGCTGTGATTGAAAGATGTGTAAATCACAGATCCAGCAGAAGTGCTTACACATAGTAGTCACCTTGTAAAAATGAGTGATTCTATAGCTTTTATTTGAGATTGTTCTTATATAGACATATGACCAAACTCATGTGAAAATACAAACTTAAAACATAGCTCTGACACTTGCTTTATGCTCTTGGAAAAATCATCTCATTGCTTATCTGACAACTCACTTCTAAGATATTTCTCTTTTTTTTTCAAATTCAACCTTCTTTTATTTTTATCTTCCACCTTTAAATCTGGAGAGCTAGTGGAGAAGAATAATCTTCATTTCTCCCAGGCATGAGATTGAGTTCCTTAGTGTCTGAATGGTACTTACAGTTATTAATATTATACTACTATAATATAACATAACAGATAGAGCTTGAACTCTAGACCAAGATTGTCTGGGATCTCTTATTCTCTGCTGCTCTCTGGTTGTGCAATTTTATCAATTATCTTTACCTCATTTCCTTGTGTGTTCCTGTGAAGATAAAACTATTTTATAACTGTAAAGACCTTAGAACAGATTCTGGTACATAGTATTTGTATGTTTTCCATTGTTATTCATAGAAAAAGTTACAACTCATTGCAGACCATCTACTTCTAATACAATTAGTTGCAAAAAAAGGTAATTACAGTGGCAAGGTTATACCGAGGACCCCCAGATTTCCCAGAATGAAGTATTCAATTACAAACCAGCTGAGAGAGAGCCACTACTTCAACAGAAAAATTAAATAACACTCGACTCTTATAAACCTTTCTTTATCTGCCTAACAAACCCAGATCTTTTATGGCCAGATTAGTTTTCACCACAGTCCTCTGGACATGAGAACATGGGAGCTCATTGAAATAAAGCTTTAGCCCCATCTTATCTCAGTTCTTTCCAGGTGTGTGAAGGGAGCACCATAGCCACCTCCAAAGACCAGTACACCCTTGGCAATGAACAGCCCACCACGTAAAATCAGCAGTTTCCCTAAAGTAAAACAACATATTTTATTTTTCTTGAGCCCTTCAGAGGCCACAGTTGGAAGCAAAATATTGTCCTCTTTGGTTCTAAACATCAACTCTATAATTAATTCATTCAGTTATTCAACTGAAAAATGAACTAATCAAAAACAAATGTTGAGACTTCCACTTTCAGTAGGGAATAACTCAGTGTCATCTCTCATTGAGGAAACTAAAAATTCGGGATAAAATTCCTTTTTAATTTCTTCAAAACAACAAAAACTAACAAGGTAGTGAAGAATTTTCTAAGAACCTAGGGATTTGTTTAATAGAAAGATAAGCTGGGAATGCAAAAGTTCTTTAACTTAAGATCATCTGTCAGTTTGAGAGGGAAAATCGTCAAAACAGTTCTTTGCAGGCTATTGGAGCTGTCAAAATCCATGACCCCAAATCTGGACCTTTAATAAACCAGGCTCCAACTTCAACCCCCCAAAAAATGAAATTGAGAACTGAATGTATAGATTTTGCATAAAGATAAACATAGCTGAAGAGAGAATTCATGAACTAGAAAATAGATACGAAAGAATTATGAAGAATGTATACAGATTGACAAAGAGATGAAAATACAGAATAAAGAGACATGGATGATATGGTGAGCAAAAGGATAGGTCAGAGAGAATGAAATAAAGGTATTATTGGAAGATATAATCCCCACAACTAAGAAGAAACATCAAATCACAGATCCAAGAATCCCAAGAAATCACCTGTGGAATACATGAAAAGATATCCCTAATTAGACACATCATAGTAAAAACTGCAGAAGAACAGAGATAATTAACACAGTATCATACCATAAGGCACTTAAAACCTAAGAAGTGAGAGATCAGAGTAGGGCATGTGACAGCCTTGTTTTATGGTTTGGACTTGTTTTGCTATTGTATAATTAACATTTACACACACACCACTTCTCCCATGTTAGGTACAAAAGAACCGTTTCATTTTTACTGAGCTCAGGATACAATAGTGAGTCCTTGTTCCACAAGGACACTCAGAGCAGCAAAGGCAAACCTAAGAAATCTAAGAATTATTCCATTTCCTTGCCAAAATACTGGTACAGTAGATAGCATGGAGATTGAGTGTATGACACATACTTCTGACCAACTACTTCAAGGTGATATCTTTCCCTAGTTCTATATAATGCCTTCATTACCAACCATGTCATGTAGTAGATTCTGGAACAAGACTGCTTGGGTTAAAAATCTGGTTCTTATTATGTGATCATCGCCACTCCCTGTACTTTAGTTTCCTCATTTATAAAATGAAGATGATTATAGCATCTAACTTTTAAGATTGTTGCAAATGTAAATGAATAAATATATGTATTTATTGTGCATAGAACAAGTCTTGGCACGTAATGAGCACTCAACTTTGCTACTATTACTATTAGCTATCCTCATTAGATGATATTGTCATTTTTAAGAAAATAGTGGCAATTTCACATAGTTCAGCGTAATATTGTAGGACCATGCCACAGATCACCTGTGGGCACCTGGCCAAAACTGAACTAATGAATCTCTTCCTGGGGATTTTTTTGAGTTGGGACTATGAACAACAGTTAAGAGTGAAAGATATAAAACTCAGGAGCCATTAGAAACTATGTTTCACATTCTGTACTGAGAACCAGGAAGAAACAGGAGAGAGAGATAGAAAGAGAGACAGAGAAAAAGAGAGAATTAAGTCCACAAACAGACTAGATATGACAGTGTCCTGATGGCCACTGAGATTTAATTCCATCCAGCTCTCTGCAAAACCCAGCTGCAGTCTCACAGGTGATTTATTCTGAGATACCCCAGTGTATTTACCCCTACAAATTAAGCTTTTTGTGTAAACTTTTTCAAATAATATTTCTCTTTCTCAGAACTAATGATCTTCTACAAATATATCATGTTCATAAACTTAAAATAGTCTTATTTATCTTAAAGCATTTTTAGCTTATTAAAGGAATGGATATAATGTATGTGATAATTCAAAGTATCTGACATGAGAAAAAACATGAATAAATGGTGGCTTTTATTAATTCTATCACTGTAATCTAAATTATCAGGTATACATGTTGCCAAAGACATAGGCCACTACCGTATGAGATGCAGATGTGATTCAAGACAGTTGGAATAAAACCTTGTGCCTGGCCATTATTTTGTTGGATTTCCAAGAAAGCGCATCTCCAAGTTCTAACGCTTTGAAGTTTGTCCAACTTCAGTCTTTCCCAAATATATTAATCGTCTTAATTTATGAAATGAAATTCATCCAACCCCAAATTGTGCTTTCATTAAGGCTTTGTTCCGGCTCATCTAATCTCCTTTCTTTTTTAAGAGATTGCCTGAGACTGCTGACCTCTTTCTTAATTCTGGTCTTTGTCTTCATGTATCATGTTGGGTAGCCATGTTTCCTACCCCCAGAACCCTCAGAAAACTCCATCCTGTTGTTTAGTTTGCCTTCCTCATTGGTCTGACTCCTAACCACTGGCATTCCCTTGGAATTAATTACTACATTTAGTAAGGTCACTAGACACAAGGCCAATATTATATTTCAAAGCAACTTTATGTTTATATATAATAGCAACAAATATGTATAAAATAAATGTAAGAAATCACATGTACAAGTGCGACATGAAACGTAAAATATCTAATAATAAAGGCGATTCTTAAAACTTGTACGATCTCTACACAAAGACTACATAACATCTGCAGAGAAATTAAACAAGACCTCAATACATTTTCATAATCTGGAGCACACAGTTCTTTCCAAACTGATTTAAAGCATCATTGCAATCCCTGTTTTCCCCTCTCCCCCAAAAAATCTCTTATTATGTCTTATGGAAATGTATAAGTTTCTTCTAAATGACCAAGAATAATTGAAATAGTCTTAAAGAACAAAGGTGGAGAATGTAAAAGGCTTTATAATAAAGCTATGCTAATTAAGACAGTGTAGTGTTGGTACAAGGATAGAAGGAGTCTAGAAGAGAAATTTCAGAAATAGAATAAAAGAGAAAGGCCAGAATCCAACCCAGGAATATAAGGACACTTGACATGACAAAAATACTGCAAAAATGATACTGGGTAAGGATGGGCTTTTTCGTAAATGATCCTCTGGTAATTGGATAATTATGTGGGTTCAACTGAATGTTGACTCCTAAGACCACATGCAAAAGTCAACTCTGGAGGGTTTATTGATCTAAATGTTGATGGTGAAACAATAAGCCTTCTAGAAAATAATGCAAGAGAGTATCTTCAAGTCTTCACAATAGGCAAAGATTTCCTAAACAGAATGTTAAGAAAAATTAATCACAAATTAAAACTAAGAAATTCTGATTATCAAAAGATACCAAAAGATTATCAAAAGATTTTAAGAGGTTAGCCACAAAGTGGGAGAAAAGAGTGTTTGAAATGCTTATAAACTAGTGACACTTATGCCAAATATAAAAAGGACTCCTCATTGGAAAAATGAGCAAAAGTCTAAGACACTTTGTAAAAATACAAATTTCCAGTAAGCATAGGAAAACGTGGTATTCTCATTACTCATCAGGAAATGCAAAATAAACATGAGATAGCACTACACCTCCCAAATCAAGCCAAATTTAGAATAGCCAAAATTAAGGAAGGCTGAAAAAACTAAGCAATACTGAAGATATGAAGGAAATGGAAATTTTGCATACTCCTGGAGGGAATGTAAATTGGGGAAAAAATGTTTTGGAAAACCATATGACAATAGAGAGAAATAGGAGAGAACTTTTGAAGTCCAGGAAATATTCTATTTCTTGATCTGTGTGGTAGTTATTCACCAAGCTATATGCTTGTGATTTGTGCAAATATCAGTTTGCGTGTTACAATGCGTTGAATATATTTTTTGTCTGGTTCCATTTTTTATACCAGCAAAGTTATTTTTTATAGGTTCTTTAGGTAGTTTATGATAAGTTAATTGTAAATTGATTTTATTTCATATCTTCAATGACATTGTAATCTCAATGGCGAAAATGTGTTCTTAAAAAATTACTAGAGTCAAATTAGGAAAAAACCATATACCAATCATGATAACAGATAACATTACTTCATTTTAACTTCAGCAATGTAATCATCCTCAGAAATTACTCAGGGAACCTCTGAGCAAAGATAAAAATAATGAACTAACATGCTCTCTGATCTCTAAGATAGATCAATGAACAAATACTTCTTGGATTCCTAGCATGTATAACATGAGATGCTATAGAGAGCTCAAAGAAACTTGGACCTGATCTCTTCCTAGAAAGTCTGAAATGTGATGGGGAAAAAATTGCACTTAACAAATTGGAAAAGAGCATTTATCAATCCAATGTATTAAATGATCACACTAAATCATACAGATTGCCAAGAGAAAGAAAACACTGTAAATGGTTCTGGCCAAGGAATACTTTCTGGAGAAGGTAATTTTGGCAAGATTATGATGGATATATTAAGGGTACATTGAGCACTGAAGGCTAATGATCAGATAAGGTTGGAATGCTTAAAATTAAATCATCATTGAATAAATGAATATTGGATACAGATTGTGTAATGCTAAGGAAAATGGGGAACCAAAAGGTTTTGAGCCAAAAATGATATGATTGTCTTGTTCAAGGAGAAGTTAATCATTAGTTTCCCCCATAACATGTAGCTTAATCTAATTCTGATATGAGTTATTGTTTGTTCTTCTTATGCTCATCTCACTCATTAGATGGTAACTTTCTCAAAGTCAAGCATCAATTAATGGTCATCTTTATTTACCCTAGAACATCCAGATTAGAGCCTTACGCATGGTTAGCACTAAATTGTTGAGTGTTGAGTAAGTTAATTAATTGATAAATCAATCAATAATGATAGGTAAAATAGGTAAAGACACTCATCAACAAATATATAATAAGCCTAGAGTTGTGGCTTTAATCAGTTAATTGTGAGAATATGAAAATGAAAAGAGGTGTTTGGAAATTCAAAAACAACAGCAAAAAAAACAAAAAACAGGTTCCTGGTGAACCGATGAGAAAAGAAGACCCTGAGCTATCTGGGGGATCTGCTAGAGAGTGAAAATCAGTAGAGAGTCAGTGCTTAAAGAATTCCTGATTCTTGAATTTATAATGAGTATCAAAAGCTTTGTGTATTGGGGACCAGCTTCTTTAGGACCAAGTAGGTAGGTATTTATGTACTCTCACCATAACTGTATTTACTTTCTTTTGAAAATTAATAGATAAATCTAGTATCGTAATTAGTTTGGGAAGGCGTGAGATGAAATGTGCTCTGTAAGAAGCAGCAAATTATATACGTTCAACCATTTAGCTGTTTTCAGCTTCTAATCATTACTACTGAAAATATTCAAAAATAGGCAATAAAAAGAGAAGCAATCATTTTTCTTCTAGCTTTTAACCAACTTAATGATCTTTAAAGTGGCTTTTGGTATATTTAAATGGAGAAGAATTACTGTATAGCTTTAGTACAACAGACCTGAGTAAACCTGTCTCCTTGAGCATGATCCAGTTGCATTTCCTCCATACCTATCAGTGTCAGAGAGAGCATCAAATTCACTAAAGCACATACAGCACCCAGTATAATAGCTATATCACGGTAAGTATTCAATAAATGTTCATTTTCCTTCAAGTATGTTAAACTGGATAAAATGTAAGTTAGCACATTATGGGTGGTAAGTTTTTTTTTTCCATACACGTGTTTTGCTTTCAAAAAACTCTGACCCTACTAAGCAAATATTACTGTATATATATTATATCATTAAATTTTATAGTAATTATGTTTAATTAAATTATAATAATTCAGTTAAGTTATTATGACAATTAAATTATCTTCCATAACTTGACCTCCAATCCTTCTCATCTTTATTATCTTTATATATATATGTGTGTGTGTGTGTGTGTGTGTGTGTGTATTCCAAATAGATGTTCTGTTTTTAATAAGTCAGATGCATCATCCTACATCACCAACATCAAAGCAACTACTACAGAAACCTTGTTAGTCTCATAGAACTGAATTAGCAAGGAGAGACCATAGATTTGAACCATAGTTTAAAATTATACCAGATATAACAGGAATCTTATTCAAGTCTGGTATCTGCCTTATTACAGATAGGTACATACAAAGAATATTGAATCAAATTTGTCTTAGTATAATAAAACTGAGTATGACCAGTTGACTGTTGTACCCAGTGTGTAACTACAGTTGCCACAGGATATACTTCTAGCAGGAAAATAAGCTCTTTCCAGTTTATCGCTTTGGCTCCCGTGAGGCTGTTTACTTCCTATAGTCGGTAATTATAAGGTCAGAATTGAACAGGCTTCTAAATGTCATAAGCCTAATTTGTATCTCATCTAAGTAACCATTCTGTTAAACTGCTTTGTTCATTGGTATTTGGTATATGTAAGTAAGTAAATACATACATAAATATATACATACAAACATACATGCGTACATACATACATTAAAGAAATGCTTGACCTGGAGGGAAAAATGGCATCCACATGGTCTCAGAATTTACCAGGGGGGCATATTCTTAATGTATTTATTCACAGTACTTGTAACCAGAGCCACATCTATTATGTGCCATAAATAAGATGAGACCTATGCTATTAATATATAGTTTTAAATTGTAGGTTATTTCTAGTTATTAAGAGGAAAAACAATGTTAGCACTGCCCCTCTTGCCTGTGTTTATATTAATGCCATCTAATACACCTGTCTAATGCCTCATGAGTTTGTCTGGACAGACTGTCAGTTATGTGGGAGATTTCTTTTTTTCATCTCCTGTCCTTTCCTTGATGACTGTTGTGTGATGGATGCCATGTGAGGGAGAATGTGGTGTCTGGTTGATGTGTGGTGGGCAAGGAAAGTACTCCATTCTCCAATAAATGATAGGAACTCCTTCCAGACAAAAGGAGTGAATATTAGAAATGATCTCTGAATATGCCACAACCATATAAGCAATACCTTGATTTCTCGATGACAAAAAGTGTCCATTCTTCATCAGGGAGAGACAATCCCTAGGTAAGAACAAATCTCAATTTTATGTGAATCTCTGCTGCTACTGAAACTCAAACCTCAGAGGATGCTTCCTTCTCTCCTGCATGTTGGGTCTACAACTAAAAATAAAACACATGTGTAGTTTACCATAACTGAAAGGTACAGCTGTACATTCTGTGGCACGATTGAGGGAGGCAGGTAAACCTTCCTGGGAAAACTGGATTTAGTCCATAAAGCCTGCACACTTTGAAATAACTCACCCTAAAATTAAGAATCATAAGACTTCCTCTACAGAGTACGAATGCCAAGTCAGACTCACAGAGTACATTTAAATTGTGTTATTTTAGTGTCTAAACATCTTGAGTAACTTTGAATAATATCTAGTGTGGAATATATAACTTTAAGTATTGCATGATCCTAGAAAGATTAAACAATCACACATCTGATTCCAAAGTGAGAGGAGAAATTGTGGAAGATGCTATTTGGAGGTTAACTGCAAAGGGTCTCAAGAACCAGCCTTCCTTGAATTCAATAAGGAACCTCCTCTCTCCCAAGTACTTTTCCAGTGCATTCCAAAGCACCTGGAGCCTTCTAAAAGTTTTAATTGATTTGGTAAAATGTAATAATAATATTTTTAACTTTAAAAAAACCATGTTTTCTATAGGACAGGGGTAAAAAGAATCGGTAAAAAATACAGGAATACATACATGCATCCATGTGTATGAAAGCAGTGGAAGTGGCTGAACAATTGGTGTCATAGTTCTTCTTGTTTTTATTGAAGTACAGTTGATTTACAATGTTGTATCAGTTTTAGGCGTACAGCAAAGTGATTCAGGTGTATATACGTGTGTATGTGTTGTTTTTCAGATTTCTTTCCATTATAAGTTATTACAAGATAGTGAAAATAGTTCTCTGTGCTATACAGTAGGTCCTTGTTTGTTTATCAATTTTATATATAGCAATATCCCTTAATCCCAAACTCCTAATTTCCAAGCCTGGAAATTTCATTCAGAAGACAAAATGGGAAGTAAAATTGTCATACTCAATATCCAGAAAAAAAATTAAATTCGTGATGTTTAGAAAATCATTTTCTTCTTCAATAAAAAAAAAAATTTTGCAGCAGTGGGAAAAATATTTCAGTTGGATTTTTAGTAAACTAACTTTTCAGTCCTAAGTTTGTTTCCTTACTTTTGTTCCAGATTTAGAATTTTAAATGAAATTACATAGAGCTCCTAATTCTCTCTCATCAATTTTAAAATCTACCTAGAATTGTTTTTCTGTTAAATAGAATCTTGGTAATCTAGATATCTCCTTGAGTTGATATTGCCCTTTATATTTTATTCTTTTCTCCAATCTCTTTCTTTAAGGGCTCTTAAAGCAGGTACATCCTTTGGCCTAATTAAAAAAAAAATATTTGGAGTTCCCGTTGTGGCGAAGTGGTTAACGAATCCGACTAGGCACCATGAGGTTGCGGATTCGATCCCTGCCCTTGCTCAGTGGGTTTAATGATCTGGCATTGCCGTGAGCTGTGGTATAGGTTGCAGATGCAGCTCGGATCCCGTGTTGCTGTGGCTCTGGCGTAGGCCCGTTGGCCACAGCTCCAATTCAACTCCTAGCCTGGGAACCTCCATATGCCGGGGGAGCAGCCCAAGAAATGGCAAAAAGACAAATAAATAAATAAATAAATAAATAAATAAGTTTGTAGTTGGACATTGCCATAAATGGTATGCCTCAAATTATCTTTGAACTGCTCAATATCTGCTACAGATGGAGCCAAGAAACACTGATTACTTGTGAGGGTCTTATGATTTTCCTAATTATGGTATGTTGCCAGACATCTAGATCAAGAATTTTGGGAGAATCTTAATTTTACATAAAATTTCTGATGTGATCTAGTGATGTGATTTTCAATTTTACTTATTTTTACGAAGATCTTTTGGCATGTATTAAATTTCAAACCTGTTTTTATTGTGTAACCAAATCCATTCTATTTTTACATAATCAATGCTTTTATAACCTCAATTTTTCCTCACTTTAAAAAAAAAATAGATCATTTTGGCCTGTGTGTAGTAACTTGTTCCAATGGTTTCTAGTCCCATTTGAATTTTAATAATGATTCTATTTGATTCATCAATGCATTCCATCACTTTCTCACCTATGATATGTATAAATTAAGTCAAATGCAATTAATCTTGTTTTGAGACTTTCCACAATAACTTTTGGCATATCATACACCCTTGTATGCAAAGCAGCATTCAGAGTTTATTGTTTCCAATGCTACCCATGCTATAGCCTTGATAATATGTTTCAAATTCAAAAAATTATAACTGGATCAGAATTGTCTCCCTTTATATACCCAGAATTCTTGGAAAGCAAAGGTTGTGGGTACATAGGCGTTTAGGGTGAGAAGAGATTGTACCAAACCCCTCATCTTTCAGAGAAGCAAGCTGAGCCCTGGGCAGTAAAGGGGCATGCCCAAGGTCTAGACTCCAGTTCATAGGACCAGGAGCCAGGGATTTGGGTAGCATTCCTTGCCCTGTTTCTGAGTTGAACATTAAAACGTTAAACTAGAAGGCACAGTAGCCTCTGTGCTTTACAATAACAGTTTTGTGCCTCTTAAGAGAATATGTGTCTTGGGAGTTCCCGTCATGGCTCAGGGGTTAACGAATCCAACTAGGAACCATGAGGTTGCGGGTTCGATCCCTGGCCTTGCTCAGTGGGTTAAGAATCTGGCATTGCCCATTAGCTGTGGTTCATGGGATCCTGCGTTTCTGTGGCTGTGGTGTAGGCCGGCGGCTATATCTCCAATTCGTCCCCTAGCCTGGGAACTTCCATATGTCGTGGGTGCAGCCCTAGAAAAGACAAAAAAAAAAGAGAAGGTGTGTCTCATGAGTCAACTTTAAAACAAACTTCATTCACTTAGAGAAAGAAACAATTGAATATGGGCTAATGTAAAAAGAGGAAAAAATTGGCAGCTAGATTCTTTCTTGCCAGGGTTTTGTTAATCTTTTGCTAATTGTACATGGTTCTTGAGCTTCAGTTTCCTCTTTATTTACTTTTTTTTCCCTTTCATTAATTCTTTTCTTTACTCAATGAATTTTATTACATTTATAGTTGTACAATGATCATCACAACCCAATTTTACAGCATTTCTATCCCAAACTCCAAGCCTATCCTCCCCACCCCTTTGGAAACTGTAAGTTTTTCAAAATCTGTAAGTCAGGATCTGTTTTGCAAGGAAGTTCATTGTATCCTTTTTTTAGATTACACATATAAGTGATAGCATATAACACTGGTGTCTCACTGTCTAATTTCACCTAGCATGGTAATTTCTAGGTCCATCCATGTTGCTGCAAATGCCATTATTGCTTTCCTTTTTATGTCTGAGTAATATTCCATTGTGTATATGTGACACATCTTCTTTATCCACTCCTCTGTTGATGAATATTCAGGTTGCTTCCATGTCTTAGCTATTGTATATAGTGCTGCAATGAACACTGGCATACATGTATCTTTTTAAGTCATTTCTCTGGATAGTTGCCAAGGAGTAGAATTACTGGATTAAATGGTAATTCTATTTTTAATTTTTTTGAAGAAGCTCCATACTGTTTTCTATTATGGTTGCACCGATTTACATTCCCACCAACAGTGTAATAGGAACAAGGTTCCCTTTTTCCCCTACCTTCTCCAGCATTTGTTTTTTGTAGACTATTTGATGATGGCCATTCTGGCCGATATAAGGTGGCACCTCATAGTGGTTTTGATTGCATTTATCTGATAATTAGTGATGTTGAACATCTTTTCATGTTTTGTTTTGGTTTTTTTTTTTTTTGCCATCTGTATGTCTTTGGAGAATTGTCTGTTTAGATCTTCAGCTCATTTTTGGTAGGGTTGTTTTTTGTTTTTTTGGGGGGGTTGATATTGAGCTGCAGGAGGTGTTTATAAATTTTGGAGATTAATCCCTTGTCAGTAACTTCTTTTGCAAATATTTTCTCCCATTCTGTGGATTGTCTATTTGTTTTGTTTAGGGTTTCCATTCCTGTGCAAAAACTTTTCGGTTTAATTAGGTCCCATTTGTTTATTTTTGTTTTCAGTTGTCATTACTCTAGAAGGTGAGTCTGAGATTGTTTCCTCTTTACAGAAATGACATTAACAATTAATACCTGCTGAAGTTTTTTCCGCCATTTACCAGCTATTAAGATAAGTTCACTGTAAATACATAAAAACACAAGCTAGGCGTGTGTCAATCCTTTGCAGAATTAAATTGCTATATAAAGTATTGTTCCATATTCCCTTATTCTATGTGCAAAAATAGACTGTCCTATGTGAATTTCTGTGGAATTTTCACACTAGATTATTACACATGAATTTCCATATCAACTATGTTCACCTTCAGACACACTTCTCCAGAGGCATCAGCATATAGTTCTGTATTTATGTATATATTATATGTGTGTGTGTGTGTGTATGGTATACATTTAGAGATATGTATAGATAAAAACACCCACATACGGAAAGGGAGACTCTTCAACTTTACCTATGATGTAGGACAATTTTTTTATGTGAAATGTTTAGCTGATTTCCAAGTTTTACAGATAAATATCCTGCACACTTTATAGGTAAATATGATGATTATCCTACTACCAGTAGTCATACTTTTTCCTCCCATCCTCATTTTGCAAATTCAGTAAAAATCCTACAGGTATATGGTGACTAAGAAAGTTCCATCATGAAAGGTAGGGTTACACTGTTGTGCAAGGAAGAGTTGGGTCACCTCCCCTCTGAAGGCCTTCACTCTCTTCACTTCAGCAGCTCAGTCCCTTCACCCATACTCCGCCCAGGTTATGGACCGAATTGTGTTGAAACTTTAACCCTCAGTGTGACTGTATTTGGGGATACAGCTTTCAAGGAGATGATTAGGACTCATAAGGGTGAGTCCTAATCCAATAGGACTAGTGTCCTTACAAGGAGAGGAACAGACACCAAAGATGCTGGCCCACAAAGGAAAGGCCACAGGTGGACACAGAGACAAGGTGGCATCTATAAGCCAAGGAGACAGGTCTTGGGAGAAGCCAACCCTGCCTGGATCTTTCCTTTTTCTTTCTTTTTTTTTTTTTTTCAACACAGCCACATCTGCAGCATATGGACGTCCCCAAGCTAAGGGGCTTGGGGCCTGTGCCACAGCCACAGCAACACAGGATCCGAGCTGCATCTGCTACCTACACTCAGCTTGTGCTGACACCAGATCCTTAACCCACTGAGCGAGGCCAGGGATCTAACTCAAATCCTCATGGACACTATGGGGGGTTCTTAACCTTCTGAGCCACAACAAGAACTCTACCCAACCTGGATCTTAGAGAACACCTAGATCTTAGACTTCCAGCCTCCAGAACCTTGAGAAATAAAAACGTCTATTGTTTTAAGCTACCCAGTTGGTGGTACTTTGTTACAGATGCCCTGACCAACTAATACACTAGGTATGACCTTTAAAACCATAAAGTACAAACTGTTCTTTTATCACAACAGCTCACCCTTCCAGCTTATCCCCTTGTACCCCAATAGTCCTCTCTGAGCTCACTGAGAATGCCAATCTCCAAATGTTGATTTTCATCTCATATCAATCTCTCTAGAGTTATTTATAAGATAGGAGTGTCTGCATCCACCAGATTACAGACCACAACACATGCTAACTAGAAATCAGGGAGGGAGTTCCCATTGTGGCTCAGCGGGTTAAGGACCCGACCTTGTCTTCATAAGGATGTGGGTTTGATCCCTGGCCTCTCTCAGTGCGTTAAGGATCTGATGTTGCCACAAGCTGCAGCGTAGGTCAGAGATGAAGCTCAGATCAGATGTTGCTGTGGTGTCTTAGGCCCACAGCTGCAGCTCCAATATGACCCCTAGTCTGGGAACTTCCATATGCCATGGATTTGGCCATGAAAGGGGAAAAAAAAAAGGAAAAGAAAATCGGGGAGGAGTTAGGACCCATCTTTTCTAAAAATCTCTTAACCATATCCTTAACTAATTGCCCCACTTACTGGTGTACCCCTACCACACCTGCCTTCCAGACTCAAACCTTAACTGATACAAGCGTTAAATTTCTCCACTCTAACACCTATTCCAACAAACTCTGCCGAAGAAAAATCAAACAAGTTTAATTTACTATTCTCACAGATTCATGCTGCCTATGTTTCAATTCAATTTCCTTTCCCCTTTTCATGAATTTCAAACATTTCACTTCCTGCTACCCTGTTCCACCTTCTTCAGGCTTCAACAAATGACTCTGCCAAATGCTTCGCTGAGAAAATCAGAGCTTCAGAGTTTTCCTTCCTGGTCACCTCTGAAGAGGCAAACATTTTCATTCCTTCTTGCATCCTAGAGAGCATTTTTATCAGTGATCCTCCCCCTCTCTCCTTTCTTGCAAACTTTTAAAATAACTTGGGAGTTCCTGTCATGGCTCAGTGGAAACAAATCTGACTAGCATCCATGAGGATGCAGGTCCAATCCCTGGCCTCACTCGGTGGGTTAAGGATCCAGCGTTGCCATGAGCTGTGGCATAGGCCAACAGCTGCAGCTCTGATTCGACCCCTAGTCTGGGAACCTCCATATGCTGTGGGGGTGACCCTAAAAAAATAAGCAAAATAATAAAATAAAACATCTTGATCTTATCCAGTCCCAGACAAGAATTTTTATTTCCCATTAATAAAACAAGCAAAAACAAACAATAACATCAAATACCTCAGCTCTGCAACTCCTAGCAACCCCCCCATTTCTTTCCTCTCCTTCACAGCAGGCTTCTGCAGAAGACTTTCCCTTCATATATATATAATGATTTTTATTCTTTCCATTATAGCTGGTTTACAGTGTTCTGTCCATTTTCTACTGTACAGTAAGGTGACCCAGTCACACATACATGTATACATTCTTTTTTCTCACATTATCATGCTCCATCACAAGTGACTAGATATAGTTCCCAGTACTACACAGCAGGATCCCATTGCTTATCCATTCCAAAGGCAATAGTTTGCATCTATTAACCCCAAATTCCTAGTCCCTCCCACTCCCTCCCCCTCCCTCTTGGCAACCACAAGTCTGTCCTCCAAGTACATGAGTTTCTTTTCTGTGGAAAGGTTCATTTGTACCTTATATTAGATTCCAGATATAAGTGAAATCATATATGGTATCTGTCTTTCTGACTTACATCATTTAGTATGAGAGTTTCTAGTTCCATCCATGTTGCTGCAAATGGCATTGTTTTATTCTTTTTTATGGCTGAGTAATATTCCATTGTGTATATATATCACATCTTCTGAATCTAGTCATCTGTCGATGGGCATTTGGGTTGTTTCCATGTCTTGGCTATTGTGTGAATAGTGCTGCAATGAACATGGGGGTGTATGTGAGAAGACCTTCACTTCTGATCTCTTTAGTTGCTCATCACATATTAACGACACCTTCCATGGCAACCTGGCATTAGTGGCACCACCTTTCCACTAGCCTGGGGTCAGCAAACTTTTTTTGTAACGTCCTAAATAGTAAATATTTTAGGTTTGGCCAGCCATGTATGAGGCTAGCCTCAACTCGGTCATTAGAGCATAAAAGCGGACATAGACAATACAAAAACAAGTGACATTAGCTGTATTCCAACAAAACTGTTTGTGGACACAGAAATCTGAATTTAATACAATGTTCATCTATAGAAAACTAGCATCACACTTCTTGTTTTTTCTAACCATTTAAAATTACAGGGGTAATTTAACCCACCCTAGCACAGTGGGTTAAGAATCTGACTGCAATGGTCTGGGTTGCTGTGGAGGCCTGGGTTAAAGGATCTGGCATTGCCACAGCTGCAGCTCGGGTCAAAGCTGCTGCTTGGAGTCAATCCCTGGCCCGGGAACTTCCATATGCTGAGAGTGTGGCCTTTAAATAAATAAATTGATTGATTGATTAATTACAAAAAAAAATTGTTCTTAAGTTACAGGCCACAGAAAAACAGGTGACAGGCCAATTTGGCCCTTGGGCAATTTCTGAACCCCTGTACTAAACCTTCTCTTTCCAGCATTACTAACAATTTCCATCTACACTCAAGCCAATGGGTATTTGAATGATCCTTGCCTCTCTTGCCTTCTCTCCAGAATTATCCTCTTAGATCACTCCTTCTTCTGGAGGATCTTCTCTTCCCTATATTTTGTAACATTACTCTTCTCTCATTTTTCTCCTCTCTGCACATTTTTTCCTCTGTGTTCCTTTCTGGGTGCCTCCACTCCAGCCGCCCCTTAAACATCTGAGGGATCCCCAGGCTCTCAGTCAGCTTCCTTGTCTCACATTTGTGCTCGCTGTCTCCTTGGGTGATCTCCATGTCCATGGCCTCAATGATGACACACATACCCATTTCCCCCCAGTGTGCAGCCCCGTCTTTGATCTTCGGTTTTTCTTCTGACTTCTAGACACAGAGTTGTCTTTTCTGTCTAGCTATTCCAGGAAGGTTCAAATGTAGCTTTTGAAGCTAGCATCTATCCATGAAGTCTTTTTAACCAATGAGCAAACAACCGTTCACCCATTCGTCAGGACTAGAAAACAATCCACAAATTGTCCTACCTAGAGGTTACTATTTGCCCTTTGCTCTCTTGCTCTCTCTCTCTCTAGGGCTGCACCCATGGCATATGGAGGTTCCCAAGCTAGGGGTCAAACTGGAGCTATAGCCACCAACCTACACCACAGCCATAGCAACTTGGGATCCAAGACCCATCTGCAAACTACACCACAGCTCATGCCAACGCCAGCTCCTTAACCCACTGCGGGAGGCTAGAGATCAAAAGTGATAATATTTAGGTTCGTTACCACTGAGCCACAATGCAAACTCCTCTCTCTCTCTCTCTCTCTCTCTCTCTCTCTCTCTCTCTCTCTCTCTCTCTCTCTCTCTCACACACACACACACACACACACACACAAGTCCAGTGTAGTTGAGTCTATCTCCTTAAACTTTCTCATATTTTTAAATTTTCCCCGGCCCCACTATCTGACTTCAGGTCTTGTGTGTTTCTGTCCTGGACCACTATGCTAGCCAGCCATGCTGGGTACTTTTATTTCCCATCATCCTCACACCTCAAGATACTGTTTCTCCATTTCTCTACCTTCCGCTAAGCCCCAAGAGTCTAAGCTCTACCTCCTGCAACACTCAGCTTTCCTTCTCCACTGGGTTCAGCTTCCAATCTTAGGAATAAAGCAGTAACAGTGTCCTACCATTGTGGTTCCCTGGGTGCTTCACCCTTCTTTGTTAATTCCCTTAACCCTGCCCACGCCCCCGGAAACAGTCTCTCAGTAATCTCTCTACAGTTAAGGCTTTTGAGAGTGCCATCCATTTCCTGCCAAGACTCTAACTGAAACAGGAGCTAACTTGTATCCCCGGTTCCTGTCCACTCCCATCCATTCTGTGCTGCCCCTAGACTAGGAGAGCTTAGTCACCCGTTCCTCAACAATGTGCAGTGGTGTTCAAGTTATAAGGTCCGTATCCCCTGGCTTAGCCCACGAAGCCCTCCATGATTTGGTTTTATCTATGATGTAGCCTTATCTTTCTCACGTCCCTTTCCTCCCATGAACAGAAAACTATCTGCCGTTTCTCAAACAAACCATGTTGCTCCTCCCTCTTTTCCTTCCCACTCGATTTGCTCTTAATGGAATTCTTTACCTGCTCTCTTCAGCTAGCGAACTTCTATTTCTTAAAAGTTCAGCTCAAAGGCCCCTTTTTGGGGACCTCCGAGGCTCATGGAGATGGCCACCTATGTGTGTATGTATGTGTGTGTAATATTTTTATCAACTTTAGTAGTAATTGTCAATTAACATTGTCTCCTCCACCTCCTTATAAAACATCTTGAGGGCAGAGAACATGACTTATGTTACCATGTAGGTCCTAGAAAGGTTTGATCCAGAAACTTAACCTATATCTCAGGCATGGTATCTGGTGACCACATACTCCGTGCAGAAACCCTTGACCAGTCTGTCCCTTCCATCTTCTTAGCAGAGGCAAAACAAGAAAGGGTTGTCTCTCCTGTCTCTCTCTCTCCTTTCTGACTGCTGTTAAAAATATTCCTAAATTGGGAGTTTCCATTGTGGCATGGTGGGTTAAGGAGTATCATGGGTCACAGCCATGCTCAAATTCCATCTCTGGCCCAGCAACTTCCTTATGCTACAGGTGCGGCCCAAAAAAAGGGAAAAAGAAATGTTCCTAATCCCTCAAAACTTTCATCTAGGGCTTTGGATCCTCAATATTACTCTACATAATGGGAAAATGATTGCTAGTTATTAAAGTTATCACTAGCTTTTATTATTATTTCTCAGACTCGGGTCTCAGACTCGGGTCTGACAAATGATAATAAAAGAATCCCTCTGAAGATCATACTCTCAGCAGCCACTGCTTCTCTTGCAATAGATCATTTGGCCCCCTTCCAAGGCACGTGGCTGAGAACAGGAGTCTGGGAGGAGGAGGAGGAGGAGGAAGACAATCGCAGCTGAGCAGGCTTTGCACCAGACATGGGTTTCCCGGTTCCTCCCCTGGGGAATATATATGATATTTGTTTGTGTGTGAATTGGCTTGTCCTTAATAGACCAGCGAGTCAAGTTCTTAGGAGAGCAGGCATGGGATTCTTAAAAATCCATTGATCCGGGCACACCTGTCAGCATGCTGGTTGTTGTCTGTAGTCCTCAATTTAAGAGAAGGAGATAGAGAGACATAGACACACAGACAGAGACTAAGGAAGGCAGACAGACAGACAGAGAGGGTGACACTCATCAGTAATCTGATGTTATTGTCATTTCCGGAATGACCAATCTAATTATGAAAAGCTCGCTCTTTTTATAACAATTCACCTTCATCAAAATTTTCTGCCTCCAGCGGTAGAGACAAATTCAGAAAACTCACAGGACCTCTAACTATCGCCTTCCCACTTTCACTCAGTCACGGGAAGCTCCTCTCACCCTCAAATTTACGCACATGGTTGTGGTTTGTAAATCACCATGGTAATAAGCGGGATACAAATAACACACAGAGTTCAGTAGGAAAAACGCTAATGATGAAAATGAATGAGGAAATGAGAGCTTCGTGCACTAGTTCCAACTACACTGTGCAAAATAAATCACTTGTGCTTTGCTGAATCTGTGGGTGCTGGCCCCTTTTGCCTAGAGCAAATAGGGACCGAATAAGGAAGACAGGAAAATGGACTTATTGAGTCAAACATAGCTTTAATATAAGAAAGATAGGGAGTTCCCTGGTGGCTCACTAGCTTAAGGATCTGGCACGGGTTCGATCCCTGGCCCAGGAACTTCCACACGCAGTGAGGCATAGCCAAAATAAATAAATAAAAAAGAATAGCCTGAAGAGTAACAGGGGAAATAAAAACATCTTCAATAAAAACAAACTAAATGAAAACAATTTTTTTTTAATTTTTAAAAGAAAAAAAGAAAATCTCCCTATAGGCTAAATATAAAACTAACAACTAAAGTGGAACCAAACCATGCCTAAGAAATGGTTAATAATATTTTGTAAGATCAGTCATGATGGCATTAGCGTAGGAAAAGTCTGTCTTTCAAGATTTGGGCGAAAGCCTGGTAAAGAACCAACAGGGGTTTTTCACTCAGCACCTTAAAAGCCTGTCTTATCCTTGGGGTTTCTGCAGCCAATGAAAGTTTGTCATGATGATGTAATGCTCCTGAGTTGTGTTTCAGCACCGAGTGTGTGGTCACCGGATACCATGCCTGAGATATAGGTAAGTTTCTGGATCAAATCTTTCTTTCCAGCCTGTCCCCCTGCTTAAACTAATTTCGCAGAGATCATTTGTTTCTCATCTATTTTACTATCTCTGAACAATTTTTTTTAATGTGGGCTAGGGTTATTACAGAATTGTAAAGACAGCTGGTAAACAAAATGATGGGATCTTAGAGTCAATTTTTCCTCTGTTATTACTGTGAAGGCTTTTACTCCTCAGCAATTTATCATCACCTCAGAGGGAAAGAGCAGCAAACAGGGTTATGTTGTATTTGTTAAGGGAGTCCTAGCCATTTAACAAACATGTTTTACTAGAAAGATGTTTTCAGGGAGGTGGGAAAGATTTTCTTTTAAGGATTCCCACTGAATTTGACTTATATTATTGAGTGAGCCCCACTGAACTGTAAGCCAGGAATAAAGTTTCAATGTTTATTGTAAGTAGAGAGTATATAGGTCCTGCTCTCATGAAGTTTAAACGCAAGAGAGACAGAGAGAGAAACAGCAAGAGAGACAGACAGACAGACAGTCAGAGGCAGTACACTATTTTTTTCTGTTTTTAACTAAGTTTAAAAAAAAAAAAACTTAAAAAAAAAACTTGAAAAAAAAAGCTGAAGATTTAGTGACCTGTAATATCCTAGTAGTTAGAGGAAGTTAAATGGAAAAAGTTAAATATAAATAAATAGGACAGTTCCAAACAGGACTGTGCAGATACTTTTATATATAAGCACCATTTTAAAATTTGGAATATTTCAAAAATATGAACTAGATAACCAGCACAACCAATGAAAATGCAGTTCTTTATTTTCTCTCCATGATGCTCTGCAGATATAAATCTGCCAGCGTGGAGATGTTAAAAGAACTCATTAAAAATATCAGTCAAGCTATGTATATTCAAGCAACGTGAATAACAGAAAACTATTACCCAGATAATTCAAGATTTTTTTAAAAAATTCAAGAGTTTTTAAACAGAGGAAACAGAGAATGGGTCGGGGGATGGGCCATGGGGGGCAGGGGATGAAGAGTTGAACAATGTGTTACCAGAGATACTGATCGAATTATCCAGATAATTAGTCATCCTTCACCTTAACTCTAGACACAGACTCTGAGAAGAACATCTAAAATAAAAGTGTGGGAAAGAATTATCCTTAGCAATGAGGAATGTCATTAAATCTAAAGCATTGTAGAATTTCTAACAGGAAGAATATATTTTCTTGTTTTGTAGAACCTGATGTCCGATGGGTATTGTTGCATATTTTCTTTTATTAAAAACTTCTCGGAGTTCCCGTCGTGGCGCAGTGGTTAATGAATCCGACTAGGAACCATGAGGTTGCGGGTTCGGTCCCTGCCCTTGCTCAGTGGGTTAAAGGATCTGGCGTTGCCGTGAGCGGTGGTGTAGGTTGCAGACGCGGCTCGGATCCCGCGTTGCTGTGGCTCTGGCGTAGGCCGGCGGCTACAGCTCCGATTCGACCCCTAGCCTGGGAACCTCCATATGCCACTGGAGCGGCCCAAGAAATGGCAAAAAGACAAAAAAAAAAAAACTTCTCAACTTACTAGTCTGAAAGCTACTTTAGCCTCACATACAATTGATGAATTATAGTTTATCAGTTACATACCACTTTCCACCACATTTTCATCCACTTTGTTTCCAAAGAACTTGGTCATCTCTCTACAATACTTTCTAAATGGTTAAGAGATGCTCACCTCTTACCCAAAATTATCCTCTTTTGTTCTGCCATTAATTCATTTTTCTCTCAACTTATTAAGTTGAAATCCCAAACATCTGGTATCATAAACTTTATATAAATTTTCAATTGTATTAGTCAGCATGGATGGTAAATGACTCATTTTCCTGTTTTAACTACAATTTTCCATATTATGCCTCTGGAGCAATACTTGGTACTGACACTTGGGACTAAACAGATAAAATTCCACACTTCATTAGCATCTTATGACTTGTCTTCTGCACCATCCATTCTGAACAGGGAGCCAATATGCTGACAGGAAGGGGTGCAAACTCCTGCTCTAGAGTTGAATGAATGGGTAAGAGGTGCTTTCAAATAACTGATAGAAAGTGAAAATATTTCCAAGAAAGGGAAAGAGAATGGATACAGTGGAAAATAATGAGAAAAACAGGAGATGACCTGGCTTCTGATACAGCCTTTATTTGACTTTGGGGCTTGGTCTAAGCTAATAGGGGAGGCCTTTATCATAGAGCTTTGATTCAGCAGGCTTCGCTCCTTCCACTTTGGCTCCCAGTTCTCCCAGCACTCAGCTGGGAGCAGAAAGGGCATTATATGGAGTAAAGTAGGCTCATTAGTTGTCGAGTGGGCCTTTGGAGAGAGGCCTAGAAGGAATCTGCCTGGGATTCTGCTTGATCTAGGAAACCTCTTTGATCCTCACTCTGAGATGCAACCATGCAGGAGAAATTCAAGAAATATTAAAACCCTGTCTCATAAGGAAGATATTGCTTCCAGAAAGACCTTGGGCTATGGTTTGACCACAGACTGTGGCCCATAACATGCCCTTGTGATTCAGTCTAAGGACAGTGGACCTTGGAAAAGACAATCCAGGGTGGATCCCTTTGTGCTCAAAAGATCAGAAGGTTTCAGTCTGAATGCCAGCATTTCTGGAACCAGAAATGTGCATCTGTTCAAAAGACAAGGCAGAAGATTGATAAGTTCACAAAGTTGGGTAACTCAGAAAGTAAGTTTGGTTGGGAAAAACTAAAACTACTGTAACATTCCACTATACAGAACAAAGTAGGTGCCATTTGATTTTAAGGACTATCTTTTTAAAAATCTGACTTTCCATTTCACCCCCAAAGCATTTTTTCACTGAGCAAATAGCATCTTCCATAAGTAGACATGGCCTAGGCTCATTTCGTTTGGGACCTTACCCTCTGTTCACTGGCGAGGGGGACACATTGTCAGGAGGAAAGAATGATGTTAAGCAAAAGGAAGAGGGGTTGGCTGTACCTCCCCGATGCAAACAGCGGGAGCAAGTGCGCCCCCTAAATGCATAGAAAGTTTAAGCGTGGGAGCATATGTGAGGAGGAAGGATAAAAAGACTTTAGTCATTTTACTCAATTATAATTCCACATCGAAGGTCCAGGGGGCACCTGCCATGTGCCAAGCATGACATGAGAGGCTGAGTATCTCATGCCTCAACAGAGAAGGCACTATTTCTAGCCTTCAAGAGCTTCCAGTTTGCTTCGAATTGTTAAGTCTTAGAGAAGAGAATAGGTTTTCATCAAGCACAGGAAAGTAGAAGCGTGTGCTAGAATGAGGATGACCAGACACCCCAATTTACCTAAAATGGTCCCGGTTTGCGTCTCTTGTCCTGGTGTAATTATCAGCGGCACTTCTGTTCATTTTCAAATGTTCCCTGGCTTGTCACTAAGAAATGCGGAACCATTAGAAGATTTAAAATAGAAGTTAAAAGAGGAGGACCGTTAACCTGGGCAAGTTACTCGGAGGCCCTGGTCATGGTGAATAAGGGGATCAAACGGCTCTTGTTCTTGTCTTTATTTTTTATACATAATTTTATAAACCTTTCCTAGTCTTATTGGAGTCGAGTCGATATACGATGTTGTGTTAGTTTCAGGTATATAGCAAAGTGAATCAGTTATACATATATCGATTCTTTTTCAAATTCTTTGTCCATATAGGTTATTGCAGGATATTGAGTATAGTTCCCTGTGCAATATGTTAGGGCCTTGTTGATTATCTACTTTATATATAATAGTGTGTATATGTTAATCCCAACCTCCTAGTTTAACCCCCCCCCCACCATGTTCCCCCTTTGGAAACCATAAATTTGATTTCGAAATCTATTAGTCTATTTCTGTTTATAAATAAATAATTTTGTATCATTTTTATTAGATTCCACATATATGTGACATCATAGGATGTCTGTCTTTGTCTCACTTCACTTAGTGTGATGATCTCTAGATCCATCCATGTTGCTGCAAGTGGCACAATTTCATTCTTCTTTTAGAAACCGCACCCCGGGAGTTCCCGTCGTGGCGCAGTGGTTAACGAATCCGACTAGGAACCATGAGGTTGCAGGTTCGGTCCCTGCCCTTGCTCAGTGGCTTAACGATCCGGCGTTGCCGTGAGCTGTGGTGTAGGTTGCAGACGCGGCTCGGATCCCGCGTTGCTGTGGCTCTGGCGTAGGCCGGTGGCTACAGCTCCGATTCGACCCCTAGCCTGGGAACCCCCATATGCCGCGGGAGCGGCCCAAGAAATAGCAACAACAACAAAAGACAAAAAAAAAAAAAAAAGAAGAAGCCGCACCCCTACCTCCTTTGGGAGAATATCTCCTGCTCCTTTGTGTAAATTAGGGCCCCCTGCTTCTTCCAATCCAGGAGGTGGCATGCCTCCTCCAATGGGATCTTCTCATCTGGAACTTGCCCCCTGAGCAGAATAAGGAGATGAGCGAAGGGCTGAAGGGGAGGGGGGCGCTGGGAGAGGGTGCAATCTCACATCAGTGCCCTGACTCAGTCTCCCAAGTCCTTCCCGCTGCAGAGACGCCCAGAATGGCATGGCCCATGCTGTCTGGCAGTCAGTTTCTTCAGCCTTTCATTCATGCCGTGAGTTTCCTCATTGCCGTCCAATAAATATCCTTTGGAGTTAAAATAGCCAGAGTTCAGTTTCTACAACTCGCAACAAATGAACTCACACCAATCCCACTCTTGGCAGTGGGCTGCATTTATATATGGAGGGGGAGGAGGAAGGAAAAGTGATCCGCTCACTAGCTGGCACTTTTCTTTTTCGCTCTCTGTCTTAACCATCATTTTTATAAATGAATTCCCTATCATCTCTGTCCATCCCTGTGTCACTGTAAAATGCTGTTTCTACTTCCTCGTTTATTTTTCCAGTCATCACATACCTATATATGCACAAAGGGGCGTGCTCTGTAAAAAGATAATTGTTAGTAGTGAATTTGAAGATCTGGCTTCTGCCCCTGAAAAGTCCAAGACCAGCCCAGGATTTGTTTCCTCACCTCCTGTGGTGGTTCCGGTACTCAGGCAGGGGCTGCCAAAACAAAAGGCTAAGATTTCATTTCAAACAAACCAAACCAAAACCAAAACAGACTTCACAAACAGATCTTTTCTTGGAGGTTATTTGTCAGTGAAACGAATGCGTGTGGGTGACCTAAAGGAAGTTTTTTATGTTGGCATTGTTCTCCTTTAAACCATTCCAGGCACGGTCCGATGCCTCTGCGGGTTCTAACGGGGCTGGAAGAGGCTGAGCGGTGATCTAAAGCGGGCAGCGCACACTTGTTTCAGGTCGGGCGGGGCGGGGGTGGGATAAATGAAAATTGGGGAGGGCGAGACTACACACTGCGATTGGTTGGATTTTGATGCAGCAAACACTCTGAGGTCCTGAAATATGGGATGCAGGAAGTCTCCACAGATGCACTCTGCTGCAGTTCTCCAAAGGCAGGAACAAATTTAAACTGGGTTCTGTGAAAACAAATGACATCATTCCTGCATACTCTGAAAAGCTGCAGCCCCAATGGAACATTTTCCCATTTTTCCCCTTTGCTCTTTCTGTGCCTGACTGCAAGGCTTCAGATTTTGATACTGCACGTTTAACTGGCTAAATCTTGCAGAGAATAACCTTTCATCACTTGCCCCTCAAAAGAACAAAATCCAAGAAGAAAATATAGAGGCATGTAAAAGTTCATTTAAACTCACATTTAATCTCCATGCGCCGTTATCTAGAGACATGACAGCACATGGGAAGAATTCTGGGGATTTGAAGGAAATAATAACAAAATGCTGGATTGGGAATTGTCATCATGGAAATCATGGCACTGATTGATTTGGGGTGGCCTTCCTTGTACAGTGTGTGGTGCTGGTGACTTGGAGGACAGGATTTCCATTTAGGGGGTTTTCTGAGTTTGCCTTGTTAGCTGCAAAAGGAATCAGGGAGCTGTCATAGCTTCGAGAGCTCTTAGCTCTCTGGAACTACTGTCCTACATGTGCTCTTCCTCATTGTAGAATTCTACAATGAGGAAGAGCACATGTAGAAGATAAAAGACATGCAAGTTGCGAAGTTTGTAAAAATCCAGTGGACTTAGCCAACTTTTAGGGCATGGCGTTTTGTTTTGTTTTATTTCATTTTCAGAAGCTAGACACCTAGAAATGTAGTAGTGAACCTTCAACATCAGAATGTGATGGAAACGTTCTCACCCAGAAAACATTTGTTTTATCTCTGTCTTGAGCCAAAGGACACTCCAGGAAGTTCCCTATTTGTCAGTGCCCATCCCACAAGTGCACCTGCATGGGCGAGAGCTGTGAGTCTTGAAGCCCGCCTGGTTTTTCCCAGTCCCATCCCCACACCCAAACCTAACCATTCACCTTCCTAAAACCAGTTTCCACAGCTAATTCTGGAAAATACTTTTCTTTGTTGGCTGGGCTATTAAAATCTTTCAGTTCAGTTTCCTTCAATTTTATTATTAGATGGCAAATAAGAAATGAATCTCAAAATGCAAAGATGACTTTTATGGAAAAAAATTGCACTTGCAGTGATTTCTTTAGAAAGTAGAGGCAATATGATGGTTGCCTTTCTCTGTGAAATGAAACCAGTTTAGGGAGAATCTTAAAGAGAAATGAGGGAAGAGTCATATGTCTGCCCCTGCCCTCCCCCTTGGGTATCAATTTTATATATCTCTTCTTGATTCTTAGGTCTATATACACTCCCTTTGACCTTCAAACCTAGAGGTCACCTTTGAGAACCCTGCTCTCATTATGCTGTGATGAATCAAATAATACTAGTCAGGAAATGCAATAGACTATCTGATTAAATAAGCATTTCTTTATTATCAAATAAGATGCCATGTATTTATATTCATGGACCCCCTCTTCAAAATTTCCCTCTATCTTTAAAAATATTTTTCTGTATCATTTTTCTCCATTCAACTTGAGATTGTTTCCACTTTAAAAAGATACCCATCCAGGTCTTCTTATGGGACTAAAGCGAAGTCCACTTGTTATAATCATTGTTTTCCCGCTAGAGAGTCTGCTTTATTCATTCCAGTCTGGGAAAGAGAAAAGAGAGAACTTAGTAATATTTTTCAGCCTCTTTCTGACCATCCAGTAGCCTCTCTTCCTCTTTCTTATTTTGTCTTTCTTCTACCTTCCCTGAACTGTTGGAGCTGAGAAAACAGAGCCAGAACCTTGGGGCCATAGTGACTGCATTTGCCGTCCTTTGGCCCAAAGTCACTTGAGGCTTAAAATAAAAAAAAAAATAAAAAAAAATAAAATTAAAGAGGTATAAAATAGGAACACCACTTGACAATTTCTAGTTTCTACTCTCTCTACTTTGAAGTCTCTCCCATGGATGTACATACTGGTGGGATTTCCTTTAAAAATGCATCTCACTAGCACTTGAGACAGAGTTTATAGAAAGCAAGGAAATATTAGGAGATATAAAGAAGCATTCAATTTATATTCAGTTATATTCAACGTATATTCAATTACATCCAATTTATATTCAGTTTGCTTTTGCTGATAATTGCTGTGTAGTCTAAGACAAGTTGATGTTTTTTAGAATACAATGGAAATTAATTAAATTTGCCCACAATTTTATAAAAGAGTACCCCACAATGCTGACATAATTGTGTATATATTCTACTCCAATTTATAAAGCAAGCAGATCATGAGATACTGTGAGAGGCATATCTGAGGTGCAAGGACAGAAAATCACCAGTAAAGCATAGGTCGTATCCCATTGCTCTTCTGCTCAGAACTTTCCAGCAGCTTCCGTATCTTCCTGAGAAAGCCCAGTGCCCTGCAAAGGCCTTGATTTCCTTTTTGCTGCCCCTCCTTCCTGGCTGACCTCAGTTTCTCCCCTCGCCTTCTCATTCACTCAATTCCTGCCACACTAAACTTCTGGTTGTTTACTGGACAATCCAAACATGTCAGCCTTGGGACCTTTGCATAAACTAGTTCCTGCACCTGGGACAGTGTTCATCCAGATGGCTATGTGCTAGCTGTCGTCTTTCCTTCAGGTCCCTGCTCAAGTGCCACCTTTTCCATGAGATTTTCTCTGAGTGCACCGTGTAACATAGCAGCCTCTGCTATTGGTCAACAGTATTTGCCACTTCCAGCATCTTTGATCCCCTGCAGCCTTTTTTATTTTCTCCAGAGCACATATAAACATCTGACATTATATGCATTTGTTGATTTGTTTATAACCATCCTCCCCCCATTGGTAGGCAAGGTCCATCAGGGCACGGACTTGGTTTTGTGGCTTCAGTTTCTGCGACAACACCCAACACAGAGAAGGGACTCACTCGGCAAATATTTGTTGAATGAGTGAATGAAGAATGAACATCTAATTTTTAAATCTTCAGAAAATTCCCTATTTCTAAGACCTCTTTATTCTTTGTCTTTGCAGCAAAAGCATACTTGTCTTTGTTCTGAATCTTAAATCCATTAAGTTGGAATTAGACATGTTTAACACTAAAATATAAACCCAGAGGTTTTTTTCAGATTTAAAATTGCACATTGATGGGAACTATGTCTAGTCACTTATGATGGAGCATGATAATGTGAGAAAAAAAATGTATACATGTATGTGTAACTGGGTCACCATGCTGTGCAGTAGAAAATGGACAGAGAAGTTCCCGTCGTGGCGCAGTGGTTAACGAATCCAACTAGGAACCATGAGGTTGCGGGTTCGGTCCCTGCCCTTGCTCAGTGGCTTAACGATCCGGCGTTGCCGTGAGCTGTGGTGTAGGTTGTAGACGCGGCTCGGATCCCGAGTTGCTGTGGCTCTGGCGTAGGCCGGTGGCTGCAGCTCCGATTAGACCCCTAGCCTGGGAACCTCCATATGCTGCGGGAGCGGCCCAAGAAATAGCAACAACAACAGCAACAACAACAACAACAACAACAGCAAAAAGACAAAAAAAAAAGAAAATGGACAGAACACTGTAGACCAGCTATAATGGAAAAAAATAAAAATAATTATATAAAAATATATATATTATAAAAAATAATTATATAAAAAATATATAAAATAAAACTGCACATTGATGTTAGTGACATATTTTTGCTAGTATACTCCTCTTTTGTTCATTTATTATTATACATACTTTATTTTCTCTCCTTTCCTTGCTTAAAAACTAAAAGAGTCGTGCTCGCTGGTCTTTCCAGTGAATTCTTATGCAATAACTTCCTTGATTAGTTTCAATCTGTGTTTCATTTGGCTCCAGCTCAGAAATCTCTCATTCCCCTTCTCTTCATTCCCAGTGTTTCCCCCATTCCTATTCATGTCTCTGAAGCCCTCAAAACTATGAACTATGACACTATTCTCTCTCAGTTAATTTTTCTAATTTCCTTCTGCCCTGGTCCTCTCCCCACTCACTATGCTGCTTTGTCTTTCTCTGCTGGGAACACTGTTCTTTGGGGTTCCTCCAACTGTAATCTTTGGACAAATGCAGACTGAGAGCTCTCATGGAATCGAATTTTCATGTAGCCTTTGAGCAAAGAAGTCCCTGATTTCCATGAGTCATGTAAAACATGGGCCTCAAAACAAGGTGGCTGTTTCCCTTCCTTAATATTAATAAATTGGGGGAGTTCCCACTGTGGCACAGCAGGTTGCAGATCCAGTGTTGTCTCTGTGATGACGCAAGTTCAATCCCCAGCCTGGTGCAGTGGGTTAAGGGTCCAGTGTTTCTGCAGTTGTGGCACAGGTCACAGCTATGACTCGGATTCAATCCCTGGCCTGGGAACTTCCAAATGCCATGGGTGCAGCCAAAAATAAATAAATAAATAAATTAATAATAATAATAATTTCAAAGGGGAAATATGTTAAATAAAGAGCTAATTGTTAACCTCTATTTTTCCTGTGCCCTTTTTTTTTTTTTTGCTTTTTTTACTCTTCAGCATAAAATTTTTTTTTCTATTCACTTGCCTCTGAATATTTTGGTTTTTAATTTTTTAAATTGAGGTGTAAATGATATATAATATTATATTAGTTTCAGGTGTACAATGTAATGATTTGATACTCATACATATTGTGAAATGATCACCACAATAAGTCTAGGTAACATGGGTTACCATACATAATTACAAAAAAAAAAATTCTGGGGTTTTTCAACATGTAAGATTTATTCCTCTCTTAGCAACTTTCAAATGTACAATATAGTGTTATTAACTATAGTCACCGTGCCGTACATTACCCCATGACTTACTCATTTTATCAGTGGAAGTTTGTACCTTTTGACCCCCTTCACCCATTTCTCCCACCCACCAACCTGCACCTCTGGCAACTATTAATCTACTGTCTGTATCTATGAGCTTGGTATAAAACTCTTTATAGAGCTTAACAAATGCTGGAAAGTGTGTAGAGAAAAGGGAAGCCTCCTGCACTGTTGGTAGGAATGTAAATTGGTACAACCACTATGGAGCACTTATGAAGGTACCTCAGAAAACTATCTATGGAACTACCATATGACCCAGCAATCCCACTCTTGGGCATATATCCGGACAAAACTTTCCTTGAGAAAGATATGTGCACCCCTATGTTCATTGCAGCACTACTGACAATTGCCAAGGCATTGAAACAACCTACATGTCCATCAATAGATGCATGGGTTAAGATGTGGTGTATATATACACAATGGAATACTATTCAGCCATAAAAAGAACAAAATAATGCCATTTGCAGCAACATGGATGGAACTAGAGACTCTCATATTAAGGGAAGTCAGAAAGAGAAAGACAATACTATATGATATCACATATCTGGAATCTAATATACAGCACAAATAAACCTTTCCACACAAAAGAAACTCATGGACTTGGAGAACAGACTTGTGGTTGCCAAGGGGGAGGAGGAGGGGGTGGGAGGGACTGGGAATCTGGGGTTAATAGAGGCAAACCATTGCATTTAGAATGGATAAGCAATGCGATCCTGCTGTATAGCACAGGGAACTATATCTGGTCACATGTGATAGTGCATGATGGAGGATAATGTGAGAAAAACAATGTATACTTGTATGTGTGTCTGGGTCGCTTTGCTGTACAGTAGAAAATTGACAGAACACTATAAATCAACTATAATGGAAAAAATAAAAATCCTTTAAAAATAAATGAATAAATTTTAAGAGAATTTAGGGGAGGATAATTTTCCATCGTCTATAACTTTACAAAGTAACACTTGCCCCCCTCTAAAAAAAAACCCCTTCCATTTTAGCCTCTCTTCTTTTTCCCTACTTCTAATTCTCACATGGGTGTGCATTTGTATATAGACATTGCTGCCGCTCTTTCTACGGTGATGGAAATATTCTGCATCTGCACTGTACAGGAACGCCTAGCCACATGTGGCCAGAGCATTTGAAACATGGCTAGTGCAACTAGGGAACAGAGTTTTTAATTTCCAGAGGCATCTTTAATGAAGATAAATTTCCCTACCAAACAAACAGTGGACGACACTCAGCCAATTTACCATCTCTGTCTATATCCACCTTCAAACCCTGTATCTTTATTTTCTCTCAGTTACACACTTTATTACTCCCAATGGTTTTCAGGCAAATATCATAGAAAAAGATAAAACTGTGAAACTACTTTGACAGTCAGCTCTCTGGTATCTGTAATGAGAGAGTACATGTCTACCAATAATAAAATGAAACCAGGAAATGTGTTAACTTTGGGTTTCACATTAACTTTGGGTTTAAAATGTTGTACATTGACTCTGCTAGGGCAGTTGTAGAATATACTTCATTTCATCTCTCTTGACCACACTGTCCACGTACCCATAGGCCATGATTTCCAGACGGCAAAATTCAGGATAGAAAAAGCACGTGACATCAAGACCTTGAAATCAGACTTCTGAGCTATCACAGATGTTTGACTATATGAAATATATATTCTCCCATTTTTGTCAATTCACTGTTATAACCTGTGATGTTTTGACATTAGTTGAAAATTAACTGTCCTTAGCAATACTGTGGTTGTAAAACATAAAATTTCAGGAGTTCCCTGGTAGCTCAGTGGGTTAAGGATCTGACATTGGCACTGCTGTGGCTCTGGTTACTGCTGTGGCATGGGAAATTCCACATGTCATGGGGGCAGCCAAAAACCAAACAAACAAATAACTAAAACAAAACAAAACAAAAACCATGAAATTTCAGGCTTATCCAAGTGAATTCGCTCAACTAAAAATGTGTTTATGACACTACAGAGGATTCATTTGACTCTTAGATTTTCAGTCTTTATAATTATAGAACTTCCTTTGTATCATGGATCATACCAAAGTTTTCTTTATCTTTGCCTCTTTATATTTTTACCTAAGATTTCTTTTTTCTCACTCTCTAGACATCAAGTTTACATCAAGTTGCCATAATGGCGCCACACCAACGAGTAAGGCATTAGCCCACAGCCAGACAAAATATACTGAAAGCCCAGGCAGGAATAGCACCTGCCCAGCTCTACAGTGCCTATTTTGTAGATCAGTATTTTTGAGATTCTCCCTGAACAAAACAAATTGAAAAGACAGCAGCTATACTATCCCAGGAGAGCCATATTAACACACATTGACATAAAGATTTTGGAAAGTCCAGTAGCAAAGAAACCTGTTGGCTTTTTTACAGACTCGGTGTTTCTCTGTGACTTTGACCTCAGAACACTTTATTTTCTCACCCGACATCTCTCAGTAGCCTATGGAACTATGGTTTCCAGGGAATACACTAGGCATTAAGGTATTACTAAGTATCAATTTTCTGTTTCCTAAATATTCTGACTTATTCTAGATCTGTATACAGTCAATAGATTCAGAAACCCTGTCAATGCAACAGTGTCAAGTATGCCTAGATCAAGAGTTTTCCAAGAGATGGATAATACCAATAAATAACCAAATAATTAAGCATCTTCCACTGTGTATTCCTTGAGTTCCCACTAAGAACTTTTCTAATAGTGTATAGTTGCTTTGCCAAGAGGCTTCAAATATATTTGGGATCACAATTGCTCTCCAAGCTACAAATTTGTCATTAATTGCAGATGCAATTAACTATGTGATTATTCCCTATAAGCAGGCTGTTGCAAACAAGATTTCCTCTACTGAAAATACCTAGAGGGTCTGTTACAAAGAGCAGTTCCCAGGACCAGATAACACACAGCAGTTTTCATGACTTGCCTTAGTTTTAGCTTGATTTCTTTGAGACTCCAGAGTAAGCTCTCCTACATGCTTTAGTTAAGAGAAGTGTATGAGGACTGCCCATGCAACTACTCTGTGGTGAAAATGAGAAATACTTTTGAAAGTCCAAAAGGCATCATTAAAATGGTTCTCCCTCTGGAACAAGACTGCCTAATGGCTTCTTCAAAACAAACAGTAAGTGAAAAGGAAAGGATTTACAAGGTGTCCAGATTTTAGACTTTTACAGTTCTGAGTTATGTTTTATCTACCTAATAACTACTATCTCCAAACCACTTAAATATATGACTCTCACAGAGAGTGTCTTTATCTGCATCACAAATTTCTCTCTAGGGGAGATCTCTCCTCATGCTTTTTATCTATATTTAAGAAGTTGAACCTGGCAGATTGCATGAGATAGTACTGTGTGGAAGATAAAGTGTGTAGTCAGAAAGATATAGGTTCCAATCCCTGCTCTAACACTTACAAACTGTGTAACCATAAGAAGATATTTAACTTTTCTGAAGGTTAATTTCTCTATCTGTGAAATGGATAGTAGAGCACTGATGACAAAAGATAGTCAAGAGACCCCAACAAGATAGTGTATGTAAAGCATTTAAAAATCAGGCCTGAAAAATAGTGAACTATGGTAAAAATCCCTCCCATGCTAGAAAATGCAAGTTATTACTCTAAACAATTATTTGGGTCTAAGAGAATTTTCAGAATTATTTTTTCTATATAGTTTCTGGAACCTAATATTCAAGCAGTCATTTCTCTTTTTTATTAGAGTGTGGTTGATTTACAATGTTCTATCAATTATTGCTATACAGCAAAGTAACCCAGGCATGCATATATATATACACACATTCTTTTTCTCTTATTAAATTCTCCCATCATGTTCTATCCCAAGAGACTGGCTATAATTCCCTGTGCTATAGAGTAGAACCACATTGCTTATTCATTCTAAATGTAATAGTTTGCATCTACTAACCCCAAACTCCCAGTCCATCCCTTTCCCTCCCCCTCCCCCTTGGCAACCCTAAGTCTGTTCTCCATGACTGTGAGTTTGTTTCTGTTCTGTAGATAGGTTCATTTGTCAAGCACCCATTGCTTTAACTACATACCACACTGATTCCCTCCCTTTATAAAACAAAAGCTCAAGTCACTAAGGCTCAGGGAAGAAGAGAAGGTCCTGGCCACTGAGAGATCACCATTGGGGGGATAGACAGCTGAGGTCCAAATCATGGCAGCACATCACAGTAAGTGCATTATGGGAGAGGTGTGATCACAGCACTGTGGGAAGACAGGAAGAGAGGGGCAAATTCTGTCTGAGTATCAGGCTCCATCTTCCTAGGGAAGAAAGCAGAAGACCTCGATCTTGAAAGGCCAAAGGGGTTGCCAGGTGGAGAACAATGGGAAGGGTTATTGAGCAGCTGTATCAGGAAATGAGATGCTCAGTGGGGCTAGACAGTGCATGTGTGTGGCTTGTATGGAGTAGACTGAGGGCAAGAAGAAGGAGGATCAAGAGTGTCCATATGGGGGTTAAAAAAGTCAAAATTTATCAGACTGAAAGAAAAAGGAATTAAGTTATTGAATGCCTGTGATGGCTGGCATTCAACCAGATGCTTCACCTACAATTTTGTATTCACATCATAGAAGAATACTAGGAGATAAGCAGTATTATCTCCATTGTGCAGATGAAAAAAGTGGGGCTCTCAGAAGTTAAGCAAGTTGCCCCAAGTTACATAAACTGAAGAGACTTGGCTCTCGGCCCAGGCTTGTTGGACGACAGAGACCATGCCAACCTCTATTTTAAGCAGGGGGAACCAGCAGGGATCTTTAATCAAGGAAGGGACCTCATCAAAAAATTTTTTTCTGAAAGGAAAGTATGGTGACAGAATATAAGATGATGAATTGGACGAAGAAGAGGCTGGGGGTTAGGAGATAAGATAGAGGTGATTGCAGCTTTGCAGGGGAAAGATGAGGAAGGCTTCACTGAGCCAGCTCCTGTGCAGATGGACAGGGAAAAAACACTTCTTAAAGAGGCTCAAAAAGGCTTGGATACCAATTGGATGTGAATATACCTCAATAAAGTGTCTGAACCCAGATACGATGGAATGTACTCAAGGGAGAATAGTGAAGTACTTTGTTTTAAAATGCTATGTTAATTTGGAAGAGCAGAATCAAACCTGTGGCATTAGGTCTACCCAAAATGTGATTCACACACCAGCACATCCCTTCACCTAGAAGTTTGTTAGAAATGCCAAATTTCATGCCTCACTCAGGACATTTTTGAAACAATCTGCATTTTAATAAGATCTCCATGCAAAAGAGGCACTAATCTAAGAGAACTAAAATTGAGGGTAACAGAGGAGGAAGGTGTTACAGAGAGAGGCAATCTTCTTTAAAAACAGGCTCTAAATTCCGAATTTCGACCATGAAACTATCACCTTTCAAAAGAATTCTGGTTGGCAAGGATTTTATTTCCTGTTACTTTTTTTTTTTTTTTTTAAGGGCCACACCTGTGGCATATGGAAGTTCCCAGGCTAAGGGTCAGATTAGAGCTGCAGCTGTGAGCCTACACCACAGCCACAGCAATGCCAGATCTGAGCTGAGTCTGTGACCACAGCTTGCAGCAATGCCGGACCCTTAAACCACTGAGTGAGGCCAGGGATCGAACCTGCATCCTCATGGATGCCAATCGGGTTCATTACCACTGAGCCACAGTGGAACTCTTCCTACTACTTTTATTGTGTTAGGAAGTTTCTGGAAGCAGCCAGAGGTGCCGGCATAAATGAGAAGTAAAAGGCAGATGTTCCTTCAAATTTGGTATTCTCTAAAAGATTGCCAAATCCAAGCTGCAATGGAATGATTAGGTGGCAGCTGATCTGCTCATTTGGAATGTCAGCAGGGATAACACTTACATAAGCTCTATGTGTCTTATATTGTCCTTCAATACAGGGAAAAGAGAAATCTAAAAACAGTCTATTTTATCATCATGACTAACTGAAAGTTGGCCAAAATGGAAAGATCTTAAAGTCTTCTCTGAACTGCCAATCCTTTCATTGCATCCATACGTGTATGTGTGTATGTGTGTGCACAGGCATGCGTGGATGTGATGAGAAGGCCTTGAACGCCATCCTGAATGTACATTTCTCTCCAATTGTTATGGATTCAATGTCTCTAGATGCTATGCAACAATTAAGGAGAGTCAGAACCAGGACAATTAGGTTTCGACAGAGCCTGGAAGGCAGAAAACAAACAAACAAAAAACTCAGAAAGATGACCAGCTAAAATTCTTCACCCAGGATTTGCCCTGGATCTCCGCTAGACCACTGGCCCCGTGCTTTGTATCAGCTTTCTCCCATTCCATCTACCTTGATGAGCATTTATTTGCATCCATTGTGTAAAGAATATTGGGATTCTGTATTCTCCTTACCTTATCGTTTGGTCCTTGGGATGGGATGGGCAAATTTAAGTCTTTCCTTTCAGCTCAATAAGAAAATTTTGTATACATTTTAAACATTTTAAATATCAAGCCAATGTGATATTTGCTCTCTGGTCAGTGCATCTATATCCCTGTAATCCTGAAGAGCATAGGGTTCCACGGCTGTTTCCATCATCAGCATTATTGGCTAAGTTTTTTTATGAACTCGCTATGATCAGGCACAGTTCTAGGCTCTGGGGCTCAGAGGTGATCAAAGCCGCTGCTCACAGGGACCTGACGTCCAGGTGAGAATGAACAAAGGGAAAATACAACCATAACCTAATGTCTAGTGGTGATAAGTGACCATGAAAAAGCAGAACCTAGTGTAATGGGAAAGAGAGAAATAGGGGGCGCTGTTTTGGACAGAGCGTTAAGTCGCATTTCTCAGGGGAGTTGACACTTGAGCTGAGGCCTGAATAAAGAGGTCAGACTTGAGAGTAGCAGAGTTCCAGGCAAAAGGAGTTGCAAAGGCAGAGTCCTCTGGGTGGAAGTGCGTGAGGCATGTTTGGGAAATGGCTAGAGGGTCAACATGGCTGGAGCAAAGGGAGAGGGAAGAAGAGTGAGAAGAAACAGTGAGCCGGGTGCCAGATTATATAGGTCCTCGAAGGACCTTAAGGTGACAACAGCGTTAAAACAAACAAAAACAAAACAAAAAAACCTTTCATTTACGGAGATAGGCGCTACATTAATAAAATGTATGTACATTACTTAGTCTAATCCTCACAAAAATCCTATACACGAGTATCATCATTATACCTCAAGAAAAATGAGCCTTCACAAAATCAACATGACCAAGCTCAGAGAGCTACAAAGTGTTGCAACTTGGATTTGAACCTACATCTTCTGACACCAGAGGCCATTTCATATTCCAAAATCCTGTTATGACAGACAGATCTCTGGATTCCAATTTTACATAGTGCACTGGTAGAAATACTGTGAAATTCAAGTAAAATAGACATGCCTGTAGATCCTTCTAAGGAGGGAATAAAATTCTACCCTTTAATGAAAATTCTACCTTTTAATGAAAGGGTAGAATTATGTTCCCTCATCTTTATTACAATTAAATTTGATTTGGGGTCACATTTTTCATGCTCCTAACGTAATAAGAGTCTCACTGAATGATCAAAGTCCACAATAATTTTGTACAAGCATTTACTGAAGGTGTAAGATAATCAAAGTTTTATGTCACCTAGTTAACCTCTCATCAGATTCAGTAGACAATAAGCCATGATACACAGCTGTGAAGACATTTCCATTTCAAAAATATTTGATATTAAGGACTGAATTTGAGAGATGGATGTTCAAAATATTTGGTAGTTTCTACTTCTTCCTATTGCTCATTTGTGCACCTGCTTTGCTAAATTTATCTCGCAATATGTATAGCCACTCAAGGAGGTCTGTTCTGTGTGTCCCCATCCTTCTCCATCTCATTCCCCCAACAAGAACTCCTGTTCCTCTTGTTCTCGGGACACAGTCCCTCTCTTCCCATTAAAATCTGACTGTTTCTTTTATGCCCTGCCCGTCTCACTGGTGTGCTTAATGCACCACCCTGCCTGTGTGATGGATTAACCTTCCTTACATACATTCTGCTTCAACCACTGGCCATGGAGGCTTGACTTTGTCTTCTATGTCTCTGAGGATCTGAATTTGCCCACTCATAGATTTCTGAGACTTTTTGAGCAACAACCTTAATTTCTGGTCTCCCAACCACCCTCGTACCTCCTGTTGACCGGAATATTTCTTTCAGTCTTTCAGTTAGTTGAATAATTCCTAATTCCTACAAAGCTGATTTATCGAACCATCACCTTCACCACCAAGTAGTGTAGTTTTCAAACCTGTTTGCAGGAGTTTCCTCAGAAAAGCCCTAGAAATCTGAGGGCCCTGAGACACATTTTTAATGACACAGAAACCTACTTGATTTTAAAAAATAAAATCCACTTAGGACAAAAATAAACCAGGCAGGTTTCCCTTCCTGCAATATCTTCTCTCCTTGAAACTGTTACGTTTCAGAGCTAGTTTGTTTTAGGAAGCTCTGTTCCGTAGAGCAATAAGTTGTTGTAAGACAAACAGAATAATTTTGTTTTCCATTAGGTCAGTGGTGACAACATTAAGCTTAGAAAGACCATTTTTTGGCCAAGCCTGTAGCATGCAGAAGTTCCCCTGCCAGGGATTGAACCTGGGCCACAGCAGTGACCTGATTCACAGCAATGACAACACTGGATCCTCAGCCTCTAGACTACCAGGGAACTCCTCACAGGACCTTTCTACGAGCACTTCAATTAAAGTTCTGCTCATGTAGTTTTTGCTTTTTTTTTTTTTAAAGCAAAAAGTAGACTTTTCTTAAGCTGCTTTTACCCTGCAAATGGCCCTGATATCAGAAGTCCACTGGCAGGGTAAAATCAGGTATAAATTATAAAAGGGTTTTATTTGTTTTCAGGAGGACAGTGTTAAATACTCTATATTATCCCCCAGTTTGTTGAAGTGCAGAAGCTGAAAAACAGTCTGGACTTGGAAAGAAACTGCAGTGTCTGAAACTCTCCAGAAGCACTCAGAATGACAGGACCCTTAGCCAATAAAATGTGAGATTCAAGGAACACATTGTCACAACTCAGCGAATAATAAGGAGCAGGTATAAGTATGACATCACTGAAACACATTCCCATTGGCGGTTCCTCTGTGTGCTGGTTACTGTTCTATTTGTGGAAGCAGCAGCCTTATTCAAATTAACCTTTTCAGGCAGAGGGGAGGAGGGAGGTGGTGAGAAATATGCTGCAGTCTTTCCCCTGAAGGTGACGTGCTCTCAAATTCACTTTACATTGCCTTTGAGCAGGCAAAATAAAAATAAATTCAGCTGCGGCAGTGTTTCACAGGGATAATAGCTGCTTGAATTAGATCAGGTCAGTGAAAAGGAATGGGATAGAGGCTGTGGCAGAGTGAAAACAAATTTCTGAATTTTTCTCTTTGCTTTTATTCCTTCCCGCCTTATTATTTCTCCGTGTCTCTTTCCTGGACCTGATCGCTGCATAGACTAAACTTGATATCCCTCCAGTCAGCCATTCGAGGGAAGGATTTCTTTGAATACTCATACCTCCAGCCTGTGATGTCTAGCAGACAGGTCCGATGAACGGATGGTTGCCTGACATGGTAGAAATACTCAGGAGTATGAAGCTGATGAGATAATTTAATCACATTTACTGTCGTCTGTGAGCAACTGTCACTTTCCATCCTGTTTCTGTTACATAACATAGGGCCTCCAGCAACAACACTGATACATAGGAGCTCCCACTCTGTGTTTAACTCCTAGGGCTTTGCTTTCACTTCAGAGAGCCTAGATGTGGGGGCAGTCCCTATGTCTAGTCCCCATCCGGATGGGCTTCTAGAACTTGGCACAACTTTGCGCAAATAAAATGCTTTGGGTCTTTGGCCTTATTTCTTTTACATCTTCAAAAAGGATTTCACTCTCTCTTGTCATTGATAAAGATCACTCAGGATACAAACCGTCTAAAATGGTAAACGCTGCTTTCGAGTCCATGTCCTTAAGTAATTTCTTCTTTCTGATATTTCTGTTTTCTTTCCATCCCTTGTCATCTCTTCCTTCCTACCTCAGAATGCCTCTACACAGCGTTCCTGTTGTGGCTCAGTGGGTTAAGAACCCAACTAGTATCCATGAGGATGAGGGTTCGATCCCTGGCCTTGCTCAGCGGGTTGAGGATCCGGCGTTGCCTTGAGGCTGTGGTGTAGGTCACAGATGTGGCTCAGATCCGGTGTTGCTGTGACTGTGGCGTAGGCCGGCAGCTGCAGCTCTGATTCAGTCCCTAGCCTGGAAACTTCTATATGCCGAAGGTGCGGCCCTGTGAAGGAAAAACACAAAAATTAAATGCCTCTACTTGACAAATTTTAAAATGCAAGTGAAAAAGTTTCCAGAAAGTTGATGATCAATCTATAGTCTCTGCCACAATGTGGAGTGTCTTAGTCTGTTTGGGCTCCTGTAACAAACTGCCACAGACTGAGTGGCTTATAAACAACAGAAATGTATTTCTCACTGTTCCAGAGGCTGGGAGTCTGAGGTCAGGGTGAGGCGAGGACCTTCTCCAGATGCTGATTTTTCCTTGTTTCCTCCTTGGGTCCCCACATAGTGGAAGGGGTTACGGAGCTCTGTGGGACTCTTTCATGAGGCCCTAATCCCATTCAGGACCCCACCCTCATGATGGAAGCACCTCCCAATAGCCACCTACCAATACCATCATCTTTGGGGGGGGAGTCAGGATTTCAACATATGGGGAGATCCCATTGTGGCTCAGTGGTAACAAACCCGGCTAGTATCCATGAGGACATGGGTTCGATCCCTGGCCCTGCTCAGTGGGTTGAGGATCTGGTATTGCCATGAGCTGTGGTGTGGGTCACAGACACAGCTCGGATCCTGCGTTGCTGGGGCTGTTCTGTAGGCTGGCAGCTGCAGCTCTGATTAGACTCTTTGCCTGGGAACTTTCATAGGCTGCAAGTGCAGCCCTAAAAAACAAAACAAAACGAAACAAAAAAAAACGATTTCAACATATGGATTTGAGGGTGAGGAGGAAACGCAAATATTCAGACGGAGCATTAGGCAAAAACAGCTATATTTAAGGTCAGAAATAAGTTGCTTTAGGCAAAGAGCTAGCTCCCACTGCTCCAAACATGCTGCACGTTTGCCTGTCCTTAAAGAGATCTGAACCTCTGAGCTCTTCCCTTGCTATTCCTCTAAAAACATTAATAATCTTGTCATCAGACTGTAATGACAATGGCACCAGCATGACACTACATGTTACAATCCCGTTTGGACCCTCTGTACTGGTTTTGCCTAATTTACAAATCCCTTTAAATGGATCTGGGTATTGCAGCAGTTACCAGGTTCTGAGCAAAACTATACAGATTCAGAAAAATAGCTTGTGTGAGGAAGGTTAGAGCACTTCTGAATAAATAATGCAAGGAAGGTCAGCCGCGGAGGAGCGCTGGGAAGCGAGCAGGTGTGCGCTGGCGTGATGGGCGTATCCGAGGCAGGAAGGAGGGGGCGTAGACAAAGTCGCTGCCACCCTCACGAACTGGCCCTGCCCAAGCCCTGCCAGCTTTCTGCCAGGAACCACTGAGAACTATTGGCTTTTTCACAAGGAGATGCTGAAATTCCAGGAACCGGGGGTCTGGAGCAGTTTTCAGCACAGCGCTCCGTATGTCGCTGACATCCAGCAGTTCTGTGGACCCAGCTTTCCATTTTCTGATTTTTTACACTTTTCCCTGCCTGATCCCAGCCCTTCCTTGAGAAGGAGACTGTTATGTGGCCCACCTTGGCAAACCAAGACAGGAGCTCAGAGGTCGCTAGCTTGACCTGGCGCACCACGCGTCTTCCCTCATTCTGCCTGAATGCAGCATTGTTCCCCTGCTGAATGAAGTTTTAGAAAATGACTTTCAGATGCTCCCTTCCCTTTCTGGGGCTGTTTTACCCCCCTGGCCAGTTTGTAATCTCAGAAACCTCATCATCTTTGTTTGGCTCTTGATAAAAATGAAAAGATTCATAAAATAGCATCCTCGATGAGAGGCACTGATACCAGTTGGAAATGTTTCAGCTTAAGACCACTGCCAAATAATCGGACGAGTGCCCTTCCACTGTACTTACGTTTTGAGTTTGTCTATTTGCTGCTTTTGCTCTCACTGTCAAATCCACTGGGTTATTGTAGGCAGTGCCCACAAGTGACTCGGACCCTCTTTATCTGAACTCTGATCAGAAAGCTGCTTGGTTCTCTTCAGGTTTGGTTTTTTTTTTTATTATTCTCCCCTCCCCTAGCCCCCAGCCCCACCTTCAAACCAGAAAAGTAGCTGCTGAAAGCAGAACAGTTGCCATGGCAACCTCTTGGCAGCTTCCTCAGTGAGTAACAGTGTTGATTTCCCGAGGAGGCCGGGCGGGAGGGGGTGGAGCTCTGAGGAGGGAACGGAAGGTTACTGAGCACTTAGTTAATATGCAAAACCACTTACGCAGTGCTGGATGCGCAGTGAATAAGCGCAAACAAAGCCATGCTTGATCAGCTAACATGGACTTTGCACACTAGTTGATCTGTCCAGGGATGCAGATGTTGGCTCCCAGAGAAATGTTGCAATTGGACAGTAAAGGACACTGAGAGGTAATCTGACAAGAGGTTAAACACTATTTTTGTAATGGTTGGTGAATAGGGAAGAAATAAACAGAGGTGAGGTGTAATTGCCTTGCTCCTCTTTGCTTTGTTCAAAGAAAAACACAGCCATCTAAATCACAGGGATGGTGTTTTCTCGGAAAATCTAACATACTGAAGTTCAAGTTTGCATCAATTAAACTCTATGTAAGATAAACCAATATGTTCAGATATAAGCAAGTATAGCATAATTGGGTTTGTGCTGGAACAAAACATACGGCTCAAGTAGCATCTTTCACCTCAGAGTTTTCAGACAAAGAAGCAGCGTGTAGTAACTTGGGGCTGGGAGTGGGGGCGGATACTGTTGGCTCTCTCCTCTCTGCTGCTCTCCTCTCTTTCTCCTGCTCTCTCTAACTTTGAGGGATCCCTGTTTGTTTCCTGGGGGCTGGCCAGGTTGGAAATCAACCCCAGAGAGAGTCCTAGGGAGACTGGAGGGCAGAGCGTCTTGGCAGAGGTCACCTGCAGGAAAAATTAGCAGACTGGCTGTGTGGGCAGAGGAGGCGGCAGCCAGCCCCTTGCCTCTTGGCCTGCAGCTTTGCATGTTAAAGAAGAGGTAGGCGGAAGGAGCCTGCAGCAGTGAGCGGAGGTCTGCCCAGCAGGTGTCACTAGGGATTTAAAGCTTACCAGACCTTTGGGACAAGGCCTAAGAAACAGCCGGAGTGATGATTAATGAGGCTTACTTTAAAATATTTTTGAGAGGTTAGATGTGAAATAATTCCAAGGAGTTTTCCTTCTGAGGGAGAGTCAAACGATAGCTACAACTGGCTTTAAATGATTTCTGGACCATTCTCGCCAAGGCTCCATTTCCATTTCGGCACCCCCATTCTAAAACCCAGACAGGGCCATAAAACACACTGAATCCAACACAATGGGGAAATTACAGAGGCAAAGCAAAAGAAGGTGCAGAAAATGATTTTACGGTAGCGATTCCCCTTCACAAAACCAGCTTCTGTGTCCTTACATCACAGACTTTGATTTCACGAGTAATCTGAGGGTGAAGATCAGAGTTCACTGTAAAAATGCAAATGCCCCCGGGGAGTCGCTCTAAACATGAGGACAGCTTATATTTTAGCAAGGTTAATATTTGTTAACAAAGCCATATGAAGACTATCTCTACTTTTAAAAAAGTGCATATCAGATGTTATCCGCCTCTTAATTGAAGCAACTAGGAATATGTACATGACCACTTCTTTTAATAATTAAGAGTGCAGAAATTTTGTCTCCCCTGAATACTTCTTTGCTGTTTCCCTTTTTGCCTCATCTGCCTGGAAGCTCAATATTAAATTTCATCATGAATTTCAGTAGTTTCCCAAGCTTAGATTGTCTTGTATAATTTCTCCTCCATTCGATGCATTATCCAGATAATGCTTTCTTTCCTACCTTGTTTTAATCATGTATCATTTTAACGTATCTGTCCTTTTCACTGTGTCTATCATCTCACATCCATTTTGGTGTGACATACCACTTAGAAGGAAGGGAAGGAGCGAGAGAGAGAAGGAGAAGGAGAGAGGAAAAAGAAGAAATAGCAGGACTCTGTTATCAACACTCAGCACCTTATGATGAATTTGTTAATCACGTTTCTCTTCAGTCACCCTTTGAAAGCTGGAAAGAAGGGAGCTAGAACAGTGGTGTGGGAGTGGCTAAGCGTAAATGTGCATGAGAGCCCCCCCCCTGCCCCGGGGGCCTAAGAAAACAGCATAAAAACAACATAAGCACTCTGGGCCTCTGAAATGGTTGCAGAGCTGTGACTGCGCGAAAGAAGTACACCTGTTTCAGGGCTTGGCTGAGAATTATCAGGGAATGTTTATCATCCTGGTAGGGCACTTGGCAAAGCATCCTTAGGGGCAGTTTAACTTGCAAACTGAATGAAATCTCTGCCAAGGAGATACAGTCCCTCCCCTCTCACAGATGAGAGAAACTGAGGTTCAAAGACGGCCTATGGCCTTATGTAACAGGATCAGGACGAGGAACCAGCCCCACACTCACAATTCTGCTTCTGATGGGAACGCCAGCCTGGGAAGAATGAAAGAAAATCACAGGGCACGCAGGGACAAAATGCAAAAAATCCTTTGTTTTCTGTTCTTTCTCCTGGGGATGCCCCATCACAGGATACCGCCAAGGAAACTCTCCCACAAATAACAATGCCAGTCAGCAGTAATGCAATTGTGGCAGAATTTCATTACAACTTTAGTCCGTCATTATATTTACCTCTGTTTTATGAGGGAAAGAATAAAAGACTTGAGTGGTATTGATGTCTACAGGCCCATTTTCTAACCACAACTCTAACCATTGTCTAATCACTTAACGGATGTCGTTTTAATGAGAGCTATTGTTATTATGCATTATTAATAAAGGACCACCATTGCTATTAATATCACTTAGGAAAGATTCTCTAAAGAGCTTTGAGACTGCAGGTGCAGTTAACAAGAGGCCATATTCTCCATGAGGTGAAAACTATCCGGTAGGGCTGGTCATACCTGCTTGATCCTATAGACGTGTGAAAGGGGTCATAAGTGGATTTCTTGTGGCCACCAGAGAGACTGTGAAGCCCATGCTGATTCATGATGTAGTAACTTGTCCTCCTCCCATGTTGGGAGAAAATTGATGAGTTAAGAGGAACTTTCATAAACCTCTGATCTCATGACCATGACAACGGTATGAGTGAATACAGTACCTCACATTTCAGTTCCTCCTTACCTAGAAGGTTGTATTTATAATGGGTGAAAACAAGCATATTTTACACTCTCAAATAGGATGTGGGATGTTGGATAAGTGGGAATGTTGCCATAATCCTATGATCTATTCTGAATATACTGTGAAACCCATCCTGCCCATGGACTTCATAGCATATCTGAGAGCTGAGGCCATGGAACTGGGGCAAAGACCCCTTTCCCATGTCTTCCCTTCAATCTTACTCACTTTGAAAGGCTCTCCCCTGGAGTTCCTGATGTGGCAAAGCGGGTTCAGGATCTGGCATTGTCTGCGGTGGTGGTGGCCCAGGTTCGATCCCAACCTAGCATAGTGGGTAACAGATCCAGCATTGCTGCAGCTAAGGCATAGGTCACAGCTGTAGCTCAGATTTGATCCCTGGCCAGGGAACTTCCATATGCCGTAGATGCGGCCATACAAAGAGAAAAATAAATGAAAGAAAGGCTCTCCCCTGACCTCTAAAGCTTCCACCACCTACCAGGTTAGAGGCATAGGATCACTCTGCCTCTTTGCTGGGAAAGGCTGACTTAGAAACCACTTGAGCACAACCAGAAGGAGCAGAGCTTCAGCCTCCAAGTCTCCTATCCCATCAATGGAAAAGGAGACTGGGCAGTGGTCCCTTCACCTTCAAGGTGAGAACGGAGTTCTGCAGGCTGATGGAGGGATCGCCTTACAGAGTGGGCCAATTTACTCATGTCTTGGGGGTTCCCTGTGCCACAAGAGGCAATACACCGTTTCCATTTGTCCTCGAGGAGAAAGGGGGGTCATTTGACAGTGTCTGAAGCTTACAGCCTCTTCTAAGACTTTTCTTTTGGAGTCTGTAATAAGGACTTGCCAATCCCTGGTTTTTTTACCTGGCACTCAGCCTCATTGTGAGACAAAAAGGTCCAGGTCAGCTGGATGATCTGAGGGCATGAAGGGTGAGTCCATCCACCACAAGATCATAGGCATATCTGGATATTTTTAAGGGCTCTGAGAAACTTAGAAGACTTTTAGACATGCTTGAAGACGCCATTTTTGCCAAAAGCCTCCGTCTCATTGAAATAGCAATAGTCATATATATTTTACCAGAAATGCATAGTCATTACTAGTTTTAAAGTCTATCATGTAAGCACGCATTGATCAGGTGAATATCATTATCCCCATTTTAACAGGTATGGAAAAAAAGGCACAGTATTTGAGAGTGGAGAAAGTCAGGGAGTGAAAAAAATGAAAGAATCCAAAATAAAATCCAAATTCCCCTGATTTCTAGCCTAATGCTTGGTCTACTCATTAGCATATGCTTTCTTATTAATTAATAACAACTCAAAACACCTGTGAAGGAGTGCCTGCATGGAGATGTGTGAATCTTTAGTTTATGCCCTGTTTGGAAGAATTGACTTTTCTAATTTATTAATGCAAAACTCTTGGGTTATTCCATTGAACGTATTTTGCATTTTCACTTGTGTTGCTCTTTTCCAAATTATGGCTCAGTCAGTATAGCTATGAGGTTTTCACAGACATTTGGGATTATGCCAATACCATCTAACTAGCGGTTTTATTAATCAAAAGAACACATTTTGTTAATGTTAGAATATCCATGAAGTCACCATTGAACATAGATGGTGTTGAAACATATAGTCTTGAATTTTTAGAAGATACTTTCTTTCTTTTTTTTTTTTCTTTTGGCCTTTTAGGGCCACACCTGTGGCGTATGGAAGTTCCTAGGCTAGGGGTGGTATTGGACCTGCAGCTGCCAGCCTAGGCCACAGTGACAGTAATGTAGGATCCAAGCCATGTCTGCAACCTACACCACAGTACATGGCAATGCTAGATCCTTAACCCACTGAGCAAGGCCTGGGATCGAACCTGCGTCCTCATGGATACTAGTCGGATTTGTTTCCACTGCATCACAATGGGAACTTCTAGAAGATACTTTCTAGCTGGCTTAGATGATTTACACAGATAGGATTTTCCATGCAGGTTGTTGTATATATTTCCTCTGGAATCTCTAGGAGGTTAGGTCAGGAGCTAATGTGCCTATTGTTAGTTTTTAGGGTAGGAAAACTTTGAATTTTATGTCTCCGGGGCTACTTTTTAACTAATATTCTTGCTAAATCATTATGTCATCAAGCATCAAGACACACGTGTGTTTTGCTGTAACAAAATCTATGAACATACTGAAAGACAAAATAGGAGTATAGAGGACTTCCTATCGTGGCTCAGTGGCAATGAATCTGAATAGTATCCATGAGGACACCAGTTTGCTCCTTTGCCTCACTCAGTGGGTTAAGAATAAGGATCTGGTGTTGCCATGAGCTGAGGTGTAGGCCGGCAGCTGCAGCTCCAATTCAGTCCCTAACCTGGGAACTTCCATATGCCTCGGGTATGGCCCTTAAAAAAAAAAAAAGACAATTAAAAAAAATATGAGTGTAGAGATAATAGAAAACTAGGAAGTAAGAATTATAAAATACCACATGGATCATGCAGTCAAAACACACCCAGGAGAGAAACTGAGACCTAGAGAAATTCGGTGCTTCACCCTCAGTCGCACAGCCTTTAGGAACAGAACTCAAACCACCATCAAGGTCCCCAACCTCTGGGACTCAACCTTAGGCTATCACCCTTTCTACCCTCTTTTGCTTCTTTGGTTCATGTCTATCCTTTGGTTCACATTTTCTCCTCCCCTATGAAGTTCTTATTCTCATATTTCCTTGTCTGCCTATGCTGTTGGGCAGTCACTCAGATTTGCATTTGTATTTGTGTCACCCTTTCTCCATCACACTGAGGTGCAAAGATCTTCACATCATCACCATATAGCCCTAGGGAACCTCAGACCATCAGCATGCTTCACTCCTTCCACCCCCTTTATAGCAGAACTCCCCAGGAAATACTGGCCATAATGTGTAGAGTTAAGAGTAAGCACAGAGATCCCACCACCCAGTTTCATAAACCACATAGGCAGCAAACAAAAGCACAGGATTTCAAAGTCTTACCAACCAAGGCAGCATCTTAATCACATACTATCTGCTTAAGGGCGCAGAATCTTAAGGCTGAATTTTCCACTGAGCTGTGAGCTCTGAAGACGAATATTAAATTAGGGTTTGGAAAGGAGAGTGTGATCCTTTATAGAAAGGCATTTTTATTTTCATGTATAATTATGAAGCTGCCCCACAGAGACTCTTTGAGGTTGTTGCCATGAGAAACTGAGTCATACGTGCCAGGGCTAGGGTCAAATTTCAAGTCCCATCCCCACCTTCCACCAACCTCCTCCAGTAATTCACTAACCTTCCTAAAGTTGACTGGGCTGAACTTGGAGACGGTCTCAGGTGTTCAGGGGCTGAGCTGTGTTTCTGAAGGTGTCTGGAAAGGACATGGCTTGCTATGGCGGAAAGGAGCCCTCGCTGACAAGAATCTCTAAGGAAATCTCTCAGGTACAGATGCTAGAGGTGTTTAGCAGAAACAATTTTACATCTGGCTGAAGAAAATATCAACAAAGTTTTCATTTCATTCAGACTGTTGTGAGAGAGATTGAATTGTTGGGCAGCAGGAAAAAAAAAAGAAATACTTTCCCATACCCACCAAGGAGATTGAAACAATCTTCCAAAATGGACAATGTCTTGTAACCAAGCCCATAGATCAAAAATTGATTCATGTGAGCCATTGAGTTTGTACATATTTTGACACTATTCATTTTTATGGCCTTATTCTCTTCCCTTGACAGAAGAAAATGCCCATCTCTTCCTAAACTTAGATTCTACCTAATTTTGTAAATCTATTTGCAATTTTTCTACAGTAAAGCAGTTCAGTATATTTTACCAAAAAATACATAATCTAATACTTATTATAGTCCTATTTATCCAAACCAAGAACTGATTTTTTGACAAATAACTATATTCATAACCAATTTTTAAATGCCTTCATCTCTACATTTCATGCCAAAATACTTTCACATTCCATGTGCCTTAATTCTTTTTTAATTTTATTTTAAATCTTTTGAGGGCCTCACCCGCAGCATCTGGAAGTTCCCAGACTAGGGGTCGAATCAGAGCCGTAGCCACAGCAACACAGGAGCCGAGCCGTGTCTGCCACCTACACCACAGCTCACAGCAACACCGGATCCTTAACCCACTGAACAAGGCAGGGATGGAACCTGTGTCCTCATGGATGCTAGTCAGATTCATTTCTGCCGAGCCACGACGGGAACTCCCATATGTCTTAACTATTATGGTCTCAAGTTTTTGAGAGGAAGAGGGACCATAAAACTCTTAACCTTACCTCGGAAGATGGTCACTACAAAAGTACTGCAGCATCGAGGGTGGAGGGCAGAGAGCATCCCCAGCAAGTGCCGTTTCTACCTGAACAACTCATGAAGTAGGATGAAAAACTGTGTGTGGATTCTCCAGATGAGACTTGGTAATTAAAAAGATAAAGGAGAAGAAAGTTGTGAGAGTCATCCTTTAAAGGGGGAAGGTTAAAAGAATGGGGAAAATGGGCAGAAAAATAAAATACAGCAATCTACGGCCAGATAGGAATGTGGGAGGTAGAAGCCTAGAAGCATGATGGCTAATTAGTAATAACTTCTAGGTAGATTTTACTCACTGGCAATTAGTCACGGAGAGAATACTAGCTAGATGAAAAGTATTGACTCTCTGATCATGGCTTCAGAGAAAGTTCATATGTTCTTGAATTTACTCCCCCCCTCTTTCTCATTTTTGTATGGGACAGTACTTGGCTAGAAAGTACGAGGATGATTTCTATGTACAGCTAGACATTTTTCTTTAAAGTCGGATAGGGAAACGTGTAGACAGAAGTGTTAACAGCATTTTCTATGAGTCTAAGATTGTTAGGTCTGACCCTGTTCGCTAGGGCACTTTCCACCACGAACTTGCAGAAATCTAAGAAATGTAGCCAGAGATTGTGTTTTGTGTTTGTTTTTATCAGTCTCATTGGAGTATAGTTGACTTGCAATGTTGTGTTAATTTCAGGTGTACAGCAAGGTGAATCAGCCATACATTTACATATATATATACTTTTTCAGATTCTTTCCTCATATAGGCTATCACAGAGTTTGAATAGATTTCCTTGCGCTATGCAGTTCTTATTACCCATTGATTTTGTGTATAATAGTGTGTATATACCAATCTCAACCTATCAATCCATCCCTCCCCCCACATTTCCCCTTTGGTAACATTTGGTAAAATCATTGAGTCTGTTTCTGCTTTGTGAATAAGTTTTTGGTACGATTTTTATTAAATTCCACACATTAGTGATCTCATATATTTGACTTACTTACTTCACTTGGTATAATCTCTAGGTCCATCCATGTTGCTGCAAATGGCATTATTTCATTCTTTTTAATGGCTAAGTAATATTCCATTGTCTATATGTATCACAGCTTTTTTTAACCAGTCCTCTGGAGTTTTTTGTTTTGTTTTGTTTTTAACATTTTGTTCAATTTATTAAACAATGAGGAAACCAGTAAGGTAGTTAGACTGGCTAGTTGTTTAGAGTCAATTTAACAACAACAACAAAAAAAAAATGCTAGGATATAATGGCTGAGCTAGATACAAAATTGCTAAATATTCTATGGCACAAGTTGATTATTGATGTTATCTTTCCTATCAGGCAGAAATTATGTAGATCTCTACCAAACAAAAATCTATAAGTTAACTTATGCCTTCTCTAAAATTTTAATCAACAGTAAATGGTAAGTTGAACAAGGTATCTTTCCCTAGATGGGTGCTATCCAAGATGGTAGCCACCAGCCACTTATGGCTTTTGAACATTTGAAATATAGCTAATCCAAATTGAGATGCGCTGAAAGTGTGAAATACACACCAGTCCAATTCTCTGTTGGTAGACATTTAGTTTGCTTCCATGTGTTGGCTATTGTAAAAATTGCTGCAGTGAACATTGGTATGCATGCATCCTTTCAATTTATGGTTTCCTCTGGGTATATGCCCAGGAATGGGATTGCTGGATCATACTGTAGTTCTAGATTTAGTTTTTTAAGGAACCTCCACACTGCTCTCCACAATGGTTGTACCAGCCTACGTTCCCACCAATAGTGTAGGAGGGTTCCCTTTCCAGAGATCAGATTTTGCCCCAAGATCTATTTCCTCACTCTATCTCTTTCTTTTTTTCTCTCCCATCACACTCATAGTGGTACAGTTTTCACCACCATGGCATATGAGGTACACAGATTTGTAAACTTACAATGCACATCTTTACAGTACTATAGTGTAATGAGGTAATAATGCAAGATCACTTCCCTAACCACAATTTATTAGCAATCTAAGGAACAGTGTTAAGTCAAGCCTGTTCCCAGTTGTTTCAGTGACTTCAAAATGGATGAGTTCAGGGAGGAAGCTATTCATCAGGCTCTCCCAGAAAGAACATTGCAATCATGGTTCTGGAAACTTGGACAACTTTCTTAACTGCTCTGAGTGCCTGTTTCTTCATCTATAAAGGAAACATGAGAAGGATCTGTAGCTTTGTAAGGACTGGTAACTGTTTCTATGACCCACAGAGGGAATTTAATAAATGGTGACAATTACTAATATGCTCACCAACCATGCTGAATAACTTTTTGTAACTGAAGTATCGTTGATTTACAATGTTGTGTTGGTTTCAGGTGTACAGCAAAATGGTTCAGTTATACTTTTTTTTTTTCAGATGATTTTCCCTTATAGGTTACTACAAAATATTGAGTAAAGTCCCTGTGCTATACAGTAGGTGTTTATTGGTTATCTATTTTATATACAGTAGTGTGTCTATGTTAATCCCAAACTCTTAATTTATCTCTCCCTGCCCTTTCCCCTTTGGTAACCATAAGTTTACTTTCTATGTCTGTGAGTCTATTTTTGTTTTGTACATAAGTTCAATTATATTGTTTTTTTTAGATTCCACATATAGTCGATATTATATAATATTTGCCTTTCTCTCTCTGGCTTACTTCACTTAGTATGATAATCTCTAGGTTCATCTATGATGCTGCAAATGGCATTATTTCATTCTTTGTTACGGCTAAGTAATATTCCGTTGCATCTGTATACCACATCTTCTTTATCCATTCATCTGTCAATGGACATTTAGATTGATTCCATGTCTTGGCTATTGCAGTGCTGCAATGAACATTAGGGTGCATGTATCTTTTCTAATTATGTTTTTTTCCCCTGATATATACCCAAGCGCATGCAGGATGAATTAAAAAACAAACAAAGATTTGCACATCCATTTTCAATCCAAGGGGTATCCCACAGTGGATGGTAGCAAGAAGAAACATTACTGCTAAAATCCATCCCTTGTTCTGTTGTTGTCCACACAGATGACATTCAACACTTCCAGTGTTCTGGGTTTAAGATAACATCCTCGTACACATCACACCTCTCAGAGACTCTCATTTGTTTCCATATGTTTGCCCAAGCCTTAGATTCTCTTTGCTCATGAGAATTAGTTCAAGCTTCTTAACATGGAATTTAAGGGTCCTTAAAATCTCAGACCAAACAAGCTTAACAACACTTGATAATACACATTATGTACTCTGTGCTCTTACTCTAGTGAGCCCACTGTGAAACAACCCCCTGAGGTATTTCCCTGTGCTATGTGTATTCTCAGCACTGCAATGTCATCCACCCTTGTGTTCACTGGTTACAGGCCTGATGTTCCTATCTCTGTGCTTGTTCAGCACTTTGATTATATTTCACAAAGAGCACTTAGGACTAAAGCAAATGTCAACACATTTCTAGTTATTTCAAACTGTTGTGAGAGATACTGAATTATCGTGCAGATAAAAGAATATGTTTCTTACCCACCAAAAGTTAGACCACAATCTACCAATGTGAAGAGTTTGTTTCAGGGTATTAGTTAACATTTATTCCATCTAGAGCCCTAGCCAAGAACCTATGCACACATGCATTTCCTTTAAATAGAGCTGTCTAGTAGTAACTAAATTAAAGAGTACAATGGGACATCCTAGCTCCTGTTATGGTTTAAAGAGCCCAACACTGCGATGGAGGAAACTCTCTCCCAGAGGGTTTTAAGGATTTTTTTAAGGACATGAATGTTCAAGAGGAAAAGAGTTGAGTCTAGAAATTGTTTAGACAGAGAATCCTGACCCACCAATACATGGGAAGTGGTCCAAAGGATGTGAGTTGTCTTCAGTTTCACCAATCAGTGTTGATACTGCCACAGCTGCTTGGGTAGCAGTGGCAAAAGAAACACTACCCCTTTCTGGAGAAAGCAGCTAATATAATCTCCCCACTATGGAAATAAAATGATCTAAAAAATAAAATATCCTTACTTAACTATTGTTACAATATAGATGTGTAACTGGATATTCAAATGAGATACTCCATTTGTATTTTGGCTAAAGCATGAAAATAAGAGATACTACAATTTAAAGTGAGATTTGAAAGAACTAGGATGGTAAAAAAATTAATTTTGTAGCCCCTGAGATGACAGCACAGCTTTAAAAATTAGGAAAAGTTGAGAAAAATGAGTATTTTTGGAGAGATCTACAGGATTGGGGGAGGTGTGGCACTTACCCTCTATCTCAAGTCTAGAGACAGAGTTTTAAAGGGACAATTAGAAAGTTTCAATATATGACTATTGGGGAGATACAGGAGACCAGTGCCTGATTCTTGCTTGGAACTCTAAAGTATAAGAGATGGGCTGACATATTCCTGAGTGAAATAATTGTCACTGAACTAAGATCAGTAGGTAGACCCAGAATTTACTGGAGTGGGGTAGCAGGGCTGGTTGGGGGTGGGTGGAGCAATGGGCAATGCATGAAAGTTTCCATTAGACTAGATGTCATCAAATAAGCAAAAGAACAGTTATTTGGGATCATCTTAGGAAAGCTACCCAAAGTGGGAACAGACTCACCAGAGAGAAACTGGCTGTTGTCATCAGATGCCTTGGGCTAAGGGAGCAGGAAGTAGCCAGCCTAATGGAAAATAGAAATCTTCAACTATTGCTTGAGGCACGGAAAGGGATGCTGGGAGAGTAAGGAAGCTGGAGGAGGGAAAGGGTCCAAAGAACCCACAAGAGAACCTGTGATAGAAAGTACCAGCTTTGGGCATCCAGCAGGATCAGAGAACCTCGCCACGTGACCCTTAATAGTAACATAAGACAAATCAAGGAATTCTTCGCCCCACCCTCTCTCTCCTCCTACCTTTCTCCCCAACCAGCTCTGATGCTGAAGGGAAAAGAAAACCCCATTCATAGGAGGAGATGGCGAGGTAGATGTACAAGAAGAGGAAGGAGAAGCCCTCTGTTCTCCATCCTCCAGTTTCAGATGACCAGAGATGCCTCAACTTGACACAAGGCTGAGGTTGTGTGTCACATGCCATAGGATGTGTCAGTCTTATAACTAAAATGAAAGAGGGTTTTATGCCCTAAGAGTGAATTTTAGAAGTCATGCTCCTGCCTGATTTTCATCCAGAAAGGGAGGGACAGCCTCTGTAGAGCTCATTTTAAGAGACTCTAGGAAAAAAAAAAATTACAGTTTGCTTTATGACTCCATCCCCTGATATTTTTAGAGGCCTCTCTGCCCACTTTGGTGTCCCTCATGGCAGCTACTCTGTCTTGTACTTGCGAATTTTGTGCTCTCAGTACCTAGTCTAGTAGCTGGCACATAGCACTAGGTATTTGCAGGGTAAGACAAGGGAGAATATCATGACAAACTGGGAAGAGGTAAAGAGAATTATAAGAGTGTGCATGAGGAGTTCCCTGATGACCTAGTGGTTAAAGGTTCTGGACTTGTCACTGTGATGGCTTGCTTCAGTGCCATGATGTGAGTTCAATTCTTGGTCTAGGATCTTCACCATGCCATAGGCACTGTCAAAAAAAAAGTGTGAATGAGAGAGGAAACACATCCTATTGAAGAGATCAAAAGACTTCATGGACAAGGTTATATATGACATATAAGATTAATATCATTCTGCTAGGTACTTTTTTAGAACAACAGAATTCAAGAGAAAATATAGTAGCAGGAAAAAAAAAAAGGGTAGATCTGAAGAGATGCAATTAACCTCCAGAAATAGAAGTGGCTCTGTTGTAGACAGCAATATGAAGATACGTATAATCACTTTATAGTAAATGAGAACAGAGAGTAAGAGGAGAACCACTTTGAGATGAGAGAGGCTGAGGCCATCAGGCCACTGGCAGGTCCCCAGATGGAAACAGATGAAACTTATTCTAGGAGAGGAGACTGGGAGGTTCACCAGAGGCCCACCAAGGGCACTGCTATGTCCATTTTTCAGAGGATGCTGCCAAATCTGGGATCAAGTTCAATGAGGAGGGCAGTGTCTACCTGAAGTTTATAGAACACATTCATTTTTCATATAAAAGGACTTGGCTTCTCCAATCATCAGCTGTGCAAGTAAAAGACAATATACACACCCTGAGAGCAGAATTTAAAGGTAAAACCATGAGAACAAAAGACTCAGCTCAAGTATGGACAAAAAGCCTACTGGAGGAGAATGAATTGAAAAATGGGTTTGGTTGTGCCAAACCAACTGGATTAAATGAGATTGATGGTTATCTATTCTGTGTATAGTTTGTTATTACCCCTGTATCCCCTAACTCTGTTATAAACTTTTTGTTGTTGTTTGAGTTCCCATTGTAGCTCAGCAGAAACGAATCCGACTAGTATCCATGAGGATGTGGGTTAGATCCCTGGCCTCACTCAGTAGGTGAAGTTTGCCATGAGCTATGTGTAGGTTGCAGACGAGGCTCAGATCCTGCATTGCTGTGGCCATGGCATAGGCTGGCAGCTGTACCTCGGATTCCACCCCTAACCTGGGAACTTCCATATGCCATGGGTGTGGCTCTAAAAAAAAGCAAAAACAAACAAAACACAATACTTTTTGTTGTTGTTCATTCAAAAGGTCGACATGTCTTACTGTTACTGATGCTACTTCAGATAACACGAGAAGGGTAAGACTTTTTATCAGAGTGGTGAAATAATTTGGGGTGCAATCAGTTCTCCCAGTTGGTGGCAATAGAATGTTACTGCAATAAAGTGACCTGATTAGAGATCACAGCAATGTCTTTTTTTAGATGTTGTCTTCTGTAAAAAAAGATAATTTCTCAGGATATATTATTTAACATTTTAGAATGATTTAAAAAGAACCAGTTTATACAAGACTGAAAGATGGAGGAAAAAAATAAAGTGTAAAGGTTCTGGAGAGCCAGCAGGCACCAGGTAGACATATCATCTACTTTTGATATTGTACATCTGTCGACTACTCTGGGAAGATGAAATAGAGACTGCAAGGCTAGGAGGAAAATTAAATCACTAGAAAGGTCAAGAAACAAAAACATACTGAGTGACTATTTTATGTTACTTTCTACATGACTTACCTGATTTAATCTCCATAAAAGCCCTGTAAGGGATTGTTGTTATTATCATCATACCATTGAGGAAACTGAGATTCAAACAGATTAATTAAATGTTAAGGCAATAGAAATGGCAGAATCAAAATTCAAATCCTGACCCTGACCCATTGAAAATCAAGACCTTGCATTTTCTATGATACCAAAATGTGTTTTACTACAAAATGTCTAAGTAGCAAAGAAAATAGAAAAACACTAGTCTTCCACATAATGATTAATTATGGAAAAAAGATTTTTTATGATCCTGAAATCAGGTTAAGAGAACCATTGAGGTATCTTTAAAATAAACTTAAGAAATAACAATAAATATGCAAGATCTAGATGTGGCAAATTGTGTAGTTTTACTAAAGGACTTTAAATGAGGCTTGAATGACTGAAAGACAGTATTATACCAATTTAAATTCTTGCTCAAAAGAATCTGGGTAATTAATTCAAACTGCCAAAGCCAATGGATATTTTTTTAACTTGATCATAACATCATAATTTATATAGAGAAGAAAAAAATGCCCCAAAAAAGGCAAGAGAGGGAGTTCCCATTGTGGCTCAGTGGTAATGAATGCAACTAGTATTCATGAGGACTTGGGTTCTATCCCCGACCTTGCTCAATGGGTTAAGGATCTAGGGTGGCTGCTGTTGTGATGTAGGCCAAGAGCTGCAGCTCCAATTCAACCCCTAGCCTGGGAACTTCCACATGCCGTAGGTGCAGCTCCCCCCCCAAAAAAAAAAAATCATAAAATGAAAGTAAAGTCACATGATTTCTCTGCTTAAATCTCCCTAAGATTTTCCCATTACTCCCAGAGTAAAAGATTCATAGTGACCTTGAAGGCCCAATACCACATGGCCCATATTTTCTCCCTGACTTCCTTTCTTATTTCTCCCTGCCTTCAATCATTCTGCCTCAAACATACTGGCCTTTTTACTGCTCCTCAAACAACGCAGAACATTTCCAGTTACAAGGTTTTTTGCATGTGTAGTTCACTTTGCCTGGAATGTTTCTCCCCAAAATAGTCATGTGGCTCCTTCTTCATCCCCTTCAGCTCTTTGCTCAAATGTCACCTTCTCCATAATGGCTTATCTTATTTCTCGGAAGTTATGAAAGCTCTAAAATATATATATATATATATATATACATATATATGCATGCAAATATATACATAATCTTGGGATGCAGATAGGCTCTTCAGCAAGAATCACAAATTACTAATTAATAAATTTTAGTACATAAAAACTTAAAACACATACTTGTTCTAAATATGACAAAAAGAATAAAATAGCAAGCAACAAGTTAAAGAAATACACTGGTAATAAGTGCCAGGTAAAATTTAATTTCTTTCCTACAAAAAAAAAAAATCTGTCACACTATACTTCAATAAAATAAATTTTAAAAAATAATAATAAATCTGTCACATATGGGAGACATGCCAACATAAAAATGGGCAAAGGAATGAAAAAGAAAATTCTTGCACATAAAAATAAATTACCACCATACATTAAAAAAATATTCCCCCTCATCGATAAGAAAATAAGTGGAAATTAAAATAATGCAACACCAAAGGTGTAGGATAAAAGAATAATGATTGGTAAGAGTAAGAAAAAATTTGTTTCCTACACAGCCAGTAGCCATATAAATAAATACAATCTATTTCCAAAGCAAGCTGGCGATATTTAAAATGTGCTTACCTTTTGACCCAGGAGTTTCACTTCTGGAAATTGGTCAGAAAGAAATAATTAGAGACAGGTGGAAAGATTTAACTACAAAGATAAAGTAAAACAATAATGTGCAACCTTAGGGGGAATAAAGCGTAGAAAAGGAGGCAATGCATTTTTTTTATTCTTGTTGATGAGGCTAGAGAAAGGGGAGCTCTGGGCTGATTATATGTAAATAAGCTTCAGGTTTTTTTTTTTTTTTCCTTTAAGGACCATCTGGAAGTGGCAGCTGTATTGCATCTTGGGTAAAGCTAGAAGAGGAAGTAGTGGGCTTAAGCTTCCACATAGGGATTTAGATTAAATATAAGAAAGTATTTCCTTACAAGACTTGTAAACATTGGTACTGAGTGAAATAGGAGGCTGTATAATCACATTCCCTGGAGGATTTACTGAAGAAAGAGATTTCTGTCAAATTAAGATGATTTGGGGTGCATGTCTCAGGAAGCAGGTTTGATGTTTAACTCACGTTCAGTCCTGTATTTTCAATTATACTCAACCTCTGATCAGCCTATGGTGCGCTGTGTGGTACTGGGTTATGTTAGAGTAACTGTCACCTCATCTCATTAAAATAACACTTAGAATTACTCCTTTTTATCCAAATGAAATAGACTTCTCAGTAAGAATTAGGGTGGGGCATATGCTGCCTTCAACCACCAGCTGCCGTACATAATCTCAGTAATATTTGAAATCCTGTGTGTGATCTTGGCTTTTCCTGGAAAACTGTAAGTCTGAAATAAATTTATCAACCCTCTGAAAAGACAAAGATATTCCAAGTTCAATTTTCAGTTATACTGGGAGTACATTTTCTAATTCATGCAACTTAAGTTTATTGTTGTTGTTGTTATGGTATTTTTCCTGAGCACTGATTTCTAAGATTATAACAAATATTAGACACAGTTCTATTAGAATATAACAAATTTGGATATAACCATTGGGAAGAACTGATAGAGAAGTCTTCACAAATATGAAGAAAAGATTTGTACCTACTCAAGAAAAAACCTGGATATCAAAACCATTACAGGAATAGATTAAGTCAATTCTAATCATTGTTAAGCTGTACAGATATACTTACCAAGGGGGAAAAAAAAAATGAGCCTAAGGAGAAATGAATCTGAATTGCTTATATGGAAAGTAGGATGGCTATTACTGTATTATTTAGAACTTAAAGAATCATATGTTCATATTGAATAAACTTCAGATATTCTCAAACAAAATCTGACATCATTTCTCCAATTGCATCATAGCTAGATGCCACAAAATAAGGAATTCTGTAATGACTGCCTAGGGATTATTTCTATCTTTAGATTTTTTCAGGCAGGAAAGAAAAAAATAAAATGAGCATTATTTGAAAGTAGACTCAAACAGAGCATACCCCTTCCAAAAAAAAAAAAAAAAAAGAATACTGCCTTCATGGTTTCCCAGGTTCATTTGGACCCAAATTGCTTCGTTTACTTTAGAGCAATGTGCCATCCTTCCCTATGTCCTAACTTGTACGATTAAGCTATCCTTTTTAAAATTCACTTTTACCTTTATTCCTTGGCCACACCTGCTTTATCTTGCTCAAGGTAACTGGCCAATCAAGGTTTTTCTATCAACAAATCAGATCCTTCTCTTGGCTTCAGGATATTTTTGCTCTTCAAATTGACTTCACTCAACCCGACAATATTCCCTGAGTCACTCTCTCTCACTTCTGGACACACAGTTTCATTCTAAATATGTATGATTGAAGTTTTCAGCATATTCTTTATTGATGCCTCCCAATTGGATAGAGAATTCCTATTTGTTTCTTCTCACATTCTCGAAGTGTTCTGCTTGTGCCCCTTTCTAGATCAATGTTAGCCCCTGGCCCTGATCCTCCTTTCCAGAACTTGGATCCTAACCCCTGCAATCTTAGCTTCAGAGCCTCATGTCTAAGGATATTTCCTTCCAAATTCTTTAATGTGGCAACTGTCATACATACAACTCATAACATTTAAGTCTGATGTAGCTGTACTGTAGATCCTCAATTCACACTTGCTTTAAGATTTCCTACACTTCTCTCCCAATTTGCTTAATTTTGCTCTTCAGTGATGATCCAAAAGAGTGGGCAATGGCAGGAATTTCCATCAAAGGAACATGGTCTTAACATAATCCTACATGAAGATTTAGCCATTATACAAATACTAAATTGAGTATGTATCTATTAATCAACTGCTACATTGGTGGAAATAAGTCCCAGGTTAGATGGGAATTTATTAGCTAAGAGTAATTATAAGTAGCTCATAAAAGGTAAAGGAGGCAATATTTTTGTCTTTTGTCTTTTTTGTTGTTGTTGTTGTTGTTGTTGCTATTTCTTGGGCCGCTCCTGCTGCATATGGAGGTTCCCAGGCTAGGGGTTGAATCGGAGCCATTGCCACCGGCCTACGCCAGAGCCACAGCAACACGGGATCCGAGCCGCGTCTGCAACCTACACCACAGCTCACGGCAACGCCGGATCATTAACCCACTGAGCAAGGGCAGGGACCCAACCCGCAACCTCATGGTTCCTAGTCGGATTCGTTAACCACTGCGCCACGACGGGAACTCCAGGAGGCAATATTTTAATTCTCCTTATGACCTTGATTTTTATCTGTGATGAAAATATATGCAACAAAAAAATAAACTACATTCCTAGACTCCCTTGCAGCTAGGCTTATCAAGGAACACAGTTCTGGTCAAGAAGGTTTAAATAGGAGTCATGAGAGGACATTCCAGACAAGGTTTTTTTTAAAAAAAAAATTATTAAAGTATAGTTGATTTAAAGTGACCCAGTCATATACAGAAAGGGAATATACATTCCTTTTCTTATATTTCTTCCTTTTCTTATATTATCTTTAGTCTATCTAAAGAGACTGGATATAGTTCCCTGTGCTGTAGAGCAGGACGTCATTGAATATCCATTCTAAATGTAGTTTGCAGAATTCCCATTGTGGCCTCAGTGGAAAGAATCTGACTAGTATCCATGAGGAGGCAGGTTCAATCCCTGGCCTTGATCAGTGGGTTAAGGATCTGGCATTGCCATGAGCTGTGGTGTAGGTCACAGATGTAGCTTGGATCTGGCATTGCTCTGTCCATGGTATAAACCAGTGGCTACATTTCCGATTCTACCCCTATCCTAGGAACTTCCATATGCCACAGATGTGGCCCTAAAAAAGACAAAATAAAGAAATAAATAAGTAAAAAATAAATAAATAAATGTAGTTTGCATATACTAGCCCCAAACTCCCAGTCCCCTCCCTCTTGACAATCACATGCCTGTTCTCGAAGTCTGTGAGTTTGTTTCTGTTTTGAGGATAGGGTCATTTGTGCCACATTTTAGATTCCACATATAAGTGATCTCACATGATATTGTCTTTCTGTTTCTGACTTACTTCACTCAGTATGAGAATCTCTAGTTGCATCCATGTTGCTGCAAGTGATATTATTTTCATTCTTTTAATGGCTGAGTAGTATTCCATTGTGCGTGTGTGTGTGTGTGTGTGTGTGTGTGTGTGTATACATATATACCACATCTTCTTAATCCATTCATCTGTCAGTGGACATTTAGGGGTTTTCCATGTCTTTGCTATTGTGAATAGTGCTGCTATGAACATAGGGATGCATGTATTTTTTTGACTTCCTGGATATGTGCTCAGGAGTGGAATTGTTGGATCCTATGGTAGTTCTTTAATCAGTTTTCGGAGGAACCTCCATACTATTCCCCATAGTGGTTGGACCAATTTATATTCAGAAAAGCTTTTTTTTTTTCTTTTTAGGGCCACACCCGAAGCATATGGAGGTTCCTAGGCTAGGGGCCAAATCAGAGCTGTAGCCACTGGCCTACACCACAGCTACAGCAACACCAGATCTGAGCCATATCTGCAACCTACACCACAGCTCACAGCAACGCCAGATCCTTAACCCACTGAGCAAAGCCAGGGATTGGACCTGTGTCCTCATGGACACTAGTCAGATTGTTTTCTGCTGACAACGAGAACACCAGAAAAGCATGAGTTCTTTGCCCCTTTCCCTTTGCCATTTTTCCTGGCCAAAGGCTTGTTGCCATGCCCATGGGGTCAAGGGTCCACTGCAATAACAAGGAAGAGAATATATTCTGGAGGAAAATTATAAGGAGCCTGGATACCTGATGACACTCTACACTACACTTGGCTACCCTACTTCCAGACTTCTTTCATATGAGAGAAAAATTAACTCCTCTGTTTTACGCCACTGTTTTTTAGTTTCCTATGGCCAGCCATCTAAAACGTCTTCAGCTGATAATAGTTGGTAAAAAGTTTGATGTGAAATTTTAAACAGAGATATTTCAGGAAGTGGCATTTATCATTGAGAAACTGACTTTCCCGTGGAGTAAAAATTAAATTATTATTATAAATGCAGGTCATTAATTATTTTTTGTTAAAAGGTTCTTCTTCACAAGTGTTTATTCTCTGGGATATGAAAATACAAAATTATCCTTCTATTTTTGGCTTTTTAAACAGGCTACTAGTTATAAGTTTGCTTAGGGAAGAAAAGAAAACAGAATGAGTAGAGGCTTCAAAGCTGTGTCCAACACTTATCCTCAGTTTCTACTAAAACTTTAGTATGGTTTCCCTCTATTACCACTTCTTCCTAGCTAGGTCTTCTCACATGCACCCCCATGTTCGTTGCAGCACTACTGACAATAGCCAAGACATAGAAACAACCTAAATGTCCATCAACATATGATTGGATTAAGAAGATGTGGTAAAGATACACAATGGAATACTAGTCAGCCATAAAAAAGAACAAAATAATGTCATTTGCAGCAACATGGATGGGACTACAGACTCTCATACTGAGTGAAGTAAGTCAGAAAGAGAAAGACAAATACCATATGATATCACTTATATTGGAATCTAATATACAGCACAAATAAAGCTTTCTACAGAAAAGAAAATCATAGACTTGAAGAGTAGACTTGTGGTTGCCAAGCAGAAGGGAGAGGGAGTGGGATGGATTGGGAACTTGGAGTTAACAGATGCAGACTATTGCCTTTGGAATGGATAAGCAATGAGATCCTGCTGTGTAGCACTGGGAACAATATCTAGTCCCTTATGATGAAGCATGATAATGTGAGATAAAAGAATCTATGCCTGTAAGTGTAAATGGGTCACCATGCTGTACAATGGAAAATTGACAGAACACTGTAAACCAGCTATAATGAAAAAATAAAAATCATTACATAAAAAATGTATATTTGGTCATCAGATAACCAAAATATATTACCCATATATATTTTGTCTTCATCCACAGTTTCTGGCCCAAGTTCCCAAAACTTGGAATTTCCTAAGTGATGAGAGCAACAGAGATGTCTTTTGTTTTGTTAGTAAGATGACTTGGGGAACACATCTAAGGATAGGGGCTGGTTGCCAGGGAAACTGACCATCTGTTTAGAGGACTCAAACTTTCAGCCCCACCCTCCAGCCTCAACATGAATCAACATGAATCAACTTCTCATGTCTGATTATTCAATCAATCATGCCTATTTAATGAAACCTCCAGAAACACTAAGAAGTACTGGGTTCTGGGAGTTTCTGGGTTGGTGAACACATGGGGATTGGGGAGGGTGTGCACCTGGATAGATGGAGGAGGCGCTAAGCCCTTTCCTCATACTTTGCCTTATGCTTCTCTTTCATCTGGCTATACATGAGTTATATCCTTCTAGAGAAAAAAATGGTAATGTAGAAAGCAAAATATTTCTCTGAGTTCTAGGAGCTGCTCTCACAAGTTAACCTAATCAACCCCAAAGAGAGGGTTGTGTGAATCCTTTGATTTATGGCCAGTTGGTCAGAAGCACAAGTAACAACCTCAGCCTGCCACTGACATCTGAAGTTGGGTTGGGGGGTGGGCTTGGAGCACAGTCTTGTAAGACTTGACCCCTAATCTGTCGAACTTGATGCTGTCTCCCAGTAGAGAATATCAGAGTTGAGTTGAATTCTTGGACACCCTGGTGGTATCTAAGAACTGTTCGTTGTTGGTGCGGGGAAGCTCCCCTCCTGACACATATGGGAAATGGTCTCAGAACACCCCAACAAACAGGGTTCACAAAATTGACAGGCCAGCTGAATACAATGCAATTCTGATCTTAACTACCCAGAATTAGGTCACAGTTCACATGTTAAGGGCACTGTCCTTCCTCCACAAGGGTCCCCTCACTTCAGACACCAGTCACGAGCTCCAGGGTTCCCAGGCCACCCATACTTCTCATCAACTGGCTGCTAATTCAGAGGTGTCTATGATTCCCTCTGGCTAGATAATTCACTGGAACAACTCACTGAACTCAGGGACGTGTTATACTATTTACAAAGACAATTTTGCTTTAAAGGATACAAATCAGGACCAGCCAAATGAACAGATGGGTATGGGATCTGGGGAGATCCCTAACATAAAGCGTTCATGTCCTGAGAATGTTTCACACTCCAGCACATGGGTGTATGATTACTAACCAGGGAAGTTTACTAGATTTTTGAGTGTCCAGGGTTTTTATTGGGGTTTCATTCCAGAAACATGATTAGTTGAATCACTGACCATGTTATAGAACTAGATCTCCTCCAGCTCCCTCACCACTGTGGAGGCTGAGTTGGTATCACCTCAAAGCACCAAACCTCTAACTCTATGATTGGTCTTTCTTGTATGGAAGCCTGATCTTGTTAGATAAGCCACCTGATTTTCTTCCATCAATCTCCTTATTAGTGATAAACTATCAAGGGTGGTCTGATGGGCCCACAATGAATAACAGACACTCCATCACTCAGGAAATTCCAGAGGTTTAGAGGTTCCTTCCTGGTACCCAGGACAAAAGCTCAGCCAAATTCTATGTATACCACATGGCAGGAAATCAGCAGGAACCAGAACCACAGCCAAGATCTCGCCACAGGAATGGCTGTCCTAGGACACAACTGCCACTTCCACAGACTTCCCTGGAATTCTCTGCTGACATTGCTATAGCCAGCACCATGCGCAAACTAGTCCCCAGCAGCACCAATGGCGTCCTCAAAATGAACAGATATTATCTGGCCCCTTTGCATCATTCCTATTTTCAAAACTCCCTGACATGAGCCATTCACTGCGCAAGTTTAGGTTGTGGTGCACACACCCTCATTCACCTAGAAATAGGAACATGTATCCCACGTGGGCTTCTAAGGTGGAAGTACATGATCTTATCTTGAATCTTCAAATAATGAAAGATTCCCTGAACTTAGGAACATGAGACCTTGGGCAGCAAAAATATGACAAATATCCCTAAAATCCACCTCTTTCACTAATTAAAATCCATATGTTTCCTTCTTTTCCCCCACATCTGCTTCTGTAAGATATAATGCTATCACTTGTATGATTGGAACATACTCTTCTACTCTTACAACGTGGAGACCATCCAAAGTCCTATTATCTGCAAATCCAACTACATGTCCCAGATCTTTGGGTAACATCTCTTCCTTCTCTAGTTTTGCCTCCATTCTACAGACATATACCATATAAATACTGTGCAACCTTTGGACTAAGTACAGAAAATGAGTAGGAAACAAAAGATACATTAGTTAAATATGTAAATACATAATACATTATATATAATATATACATAATATATAATGTTATGTGTATGGCAACAGAAGGAGAGAGAGCATGCAAGTAAAATCATAGAAAAGGGATCATATAGGAGTTCCTGCTGTGACGCAGTGGAAATGAATCTGACTAGGAACCATGAGGTCACAGGTTTGATCCCTGGCCTCGCTCAGGGGGTTAAGGATCCGGCATTGCCGTCAGCAGTGGTGTAGGTTGCAGACGTGACTCGGATCTGGTGTTTTTGTGGCCGTGACATAGGCCAGCAGCTGTAGCTCCAATTGGACCCCTAGCCTGGGGAACCTCCATATGCCACAGCTATGGCCCTAAAAAGCAAAAGAAAAAAAAAGGGTTCATGTAAAAGGGATCATGAAGAAAAATATGTATGCCTCTTCCACTACCCATTGCATATTCTCTTTTCCGTCAGCCAGCACAAAACGTGGCTGAGTAACTTTTAACCAGGATACTTCAAACCTTTATTCTTAAGAGTTCTGAGTCCTGGATGGTCCTAGAGTGTATAAGATTGAAGTCACTTCACATCTTTTCTTGTACTTCTAGAAATGGCTGCACAAAGAGCTCCACTCCTACTCTGCGTAGCTGGTTCTGTCCACATTCTTTTCTACCTCCACTGTGAAGTATCAACTCCATTTTTCCTTTGGTGTTGGGATTAATCACCCCAAACAGCCCCATAATCCCTCTTTTTGATACATTCAACTCATCATGAAGAACCTAAAAGGCCAGCGGCTGCCTCAGACTCTAATTCAAAAGAACCTTTATTATGATGCTTGGTGGATATATTTATCCCTTATTTACCAAACCTTCGAAGCCAGAAGTATTGGAAATTAAAAGTTCACCCTGTGGCTCAGCAAGCTAAGAATCCAACATAGTGTCCTTGAGGATGCGAGTTTGATCCCTGGCCCCTCTCAGTGAGTTCAGGATCTACATTGCCACAAGCTTCAGCATAGATCACAGAAGCAGCTCGGATCCTGTGTGGCCATGGGTATGGTGTAGGCCTCCACTGCAGCTCCAATTCCACCTCTAGCCTGGAAACTTCATATGCCACAGATGCAGCTATAAGTAGGGGGAAAAAAAGTAGTGGAAATTAGCACAATTTCCTGGAATACCCTCTGAGGTGTAGTCTTGATTAACACCAAACACTTTGACATCCTCTCTTCCCCAGCCTCAATCCATTCCATCTATGAGACAGATAGGTCCTCATAGTGCGCTTCTGAATGGTCACTCCAGTCTCACAAGCAAGATCTCCCACCTGGGACCCAAAGGGAGCCTTTCACGGGCCATGCCATCATCCCAAAAGTGAGCTGCTTTAGGATAATGGCTACATGATAACACCAGTTGTCCCATGAGCAGCAGCACCTTGCCTGAGTTTACGCCCTAAAAACCATCTGTGTGGCCAGAGAAATGTGGAACACCATCTTCTGATGAAGTAAGGGCATATGTTAAGCCCACAATCGATGGTGCTTTCAGAAGTGTAACAGGCAGGAAAAGCAAATCTGTATACTGAATGTTTTTAGGAAATTGTCCAAAGTAAGCAGACTGACAGGACTTTCACCCAGGTCCTAACTCCTTTGCTCCGGGTGAACAAATTCTACTGGAAAATTGAAGCCTCAGCAATGGTGACAATAAGATAAGCCTGATGTAGAGAAGTGCCAATTCTTGGTATGTTGGTTCCCGTAACTGCCATAATGAATTACTACAAACTTGGCAGCTTATAAAACAGAAATTCATCTCTCATAGCTCCAAGGCCAGAAGTCAGAAATCAAGGTGTCAGTAGGGCCTATTCCTTCTGAAGGCTCTAGAGGAGAACCCTTCCTTGCCTCTTGTGACTTTGGATGTTCCTTGGCTTGTGACAGTACAACTCCCCTCTCTGCCTCTATATTCTCATGGCCTTCTCGCCTGTGCCTTCTCTTCTCTCCCTCTTATCCTTGTCATTGGATTTAGGACTCACTCGATAATCCAGGATGGTCACCTCTCAAGATCCTTAACTAAATTACATCTGCAAAGACCCTTTCTCAAAACAATCATCTTTACAGGTTCTAGGGGTTCATACAAGGATATATTTTTAGGGGGCAACATTCATCCCACTATAAGCAATTCCATCACTCTCACCACTACTACATCACTCATGAGACCACAAAGTCAGCACTGAGGAGAAGGAGAGAAGAAGCTGGGTGACTTTCAGAGAGCAGATCATCTTATCCATCCTGACCCTTTAGAGACTCAATAAATATTTGAATGGTATGCTAATATTTTCCCACTCTGAATCCATCCCAAAAGATTTATGTACATACCTCTACCAAAAGAGTCTTATTAACCTTCAAATTCCTAAACACGTGCGTGCTCACATCATTAACCTCAACCTGTTGGTTTGTATTATTACTTAACTCAATCCATGACGTCTTCCAGGCCAGTTAGCCAGGAGATAGCTACTTTTAGGAACACCATGGAAATGAATGGTGCAGTAAGGTAGCATTAAGTCCACCTAATATTGGTCCCAGGAAACCAGGGAAAAAAGTATGTATGTATACACACACACACGCACACGTATGTATGTATGCGTCTGTGTGTAAATATATACATATGTGGCTTCTCAAGCTACCAAGTAACATGCGAACCCCTCCAAGAGGCCATTCCTGTGGTATTGAAAGAGAACAGCAGGAAGACCTCTGGGGCATATGCACATCCTCCTTGTACAATTTAACTTAAGCATTCATGATTGGCTTGGGCTCATTCCTTTTATTGCTGAATGTATAGTTTGCTTCATGGTGTGCTGTTGAGTATGCCTCGCCTTATGATTTGGTGGATAAACCAATGACCTGTTCATAATGGAAAGCTCAGTTCACAAAACCAGGCATTGAGGCTCTGCTGAGTAACAACTCAAGAGCTGTTTCTCAAAATAGGAATGGTTACTTGCCGAAGAGGCCATAGCCTTTATTATAGAAACAATATTAGGGGTCTTACGTGTGAATTTGCTGTTACGGCACCATAAAGAACCCTAATCTGTTACAGACTATTCAAGCTTCGTTGGATCCACTGGGTCATATGGGCTGCCTGGTAGAGCCGATTGCGCTGCAGCCTGGACTGATGGCCAGGGGCTGTATTGATTTGAGTTAGTAAGGAAACAACATCTGGAACAGCAGCTGCATGTGGAGGCAGCACCTAATTAAGCTTATGATAATCCACTCTCATTCTCCAAGACCCATCTGTCTTCCCCATCAGCCTAATTGGAGAGTTAAATGGAGCTGTGATAGAAATGACCACTCCCTATCTTTCCAGTTGTAGATGGCAGCGTTAACCTCCAGGATCCTCCAGGAATGTGTTATTGCTCTTGGTTTACTCTTTTAGTGAGGAAGGTGAGATCTAGGACTTCCAACCTTGGTCCTTCCTCTCATAATAACACTTATTCTAAGGTGTGAAGCAAATGTCAGTATCCAATTAGGTGCCTAAGCTATATTTTCCCAGAACACACTCAGGAAATGGAGGGGGAAAGAAGAGGATGGGTCTGCAGGTCCCACTGTGCCGACTGTGTGACGCTCTTGGGTCCAGACTCCATACCACCTGACCACCAGAAGTTTCCACTCCAGCCACTGAACCGCAGTGCCATTTTTCTTTGCCAGGAATGGGTTTTTATGGATCCATCATCCAAAAATAAATGAAAGGTCTACTTATATTCCTTTTCTCAGAGTATGTTTACACCAGAAAATGACCACGAGTCAAGAAATAGAGATGATGACTATCCCCCTTTTGGTGTGCTCTAGCAACCGGCATGGTTTTTTTTTTTTTTTTGGTCTTTTTGCCTTTTCTAGGGCTGCTCCCACGGCATATTGAGGTTCCCAGGCTAGGGGTCTAATTGGAGCTGTAGCTGCTGACCTACGCAGAGCCACAGCAACGTGGGATCCGAGCCACATCTGCAACCTACACCACAGCTCATGGCAACACCAGATCCTTAACCCACTGAGCAAGGCCAGGGATCGAACCCGCAACCACATGGTTCCTAGTCGGATTCATTAACCACTGAGCCACGACGGGGACTCCAGCATGGATTTTTTTTTAATGCAAATTCATTAGGACCTTTGTTGAGTTGCCCACACATTTCCATAGACTCAATGATCATTAAAACAGTGTGAAAATGCCTATTTAGGGAACACAGGAAGTACCTAAGATCCATCTTATGAGTCTAGGCTGCTGATTCCTTTCTGTAAATTATGGCAAATCATTTATGGCATCTTAACCCTATTTAGCATGATCACCATTCAGTACAGATTTCTGTACTGAAAAGAATTAAAACTACCTAAGAATTAAAACTACCTTACCTTCTCAGTGAATACAGATAATTGCACTTACGTTAAAAAAAAAATCAGGTTAACCTAAAACTATATTTTTTCACTCTTTGAGCATGTTTAGAACTTAGAACTATAGTGGAAACATTTATTTTAGTGTATAAAGCTATCACTTGGTAAACAACATAAATGAATGTTCTGAAATCCAACTCAAGTTATCAATTTGAGATTAAGATTGGGGAAAAGAGGCTCAGGACCTGAAGAGAACTGGCTGAAACAAAGGAGGACAGTTACAACAAAGAAGAGAATCTACATGAACTACTTCAGTTGCATCCATTAGCAAAGGAAGCATAAAGAATCTGGGGTGTGTGGCTACTCCAAGTCCTTCAAATCCTCCTTCAAATCCTTCTTACTTCAATATTCTGGGTCTTACTCTGTCCCATTAGAAACTTTTACTTTCCAAGAAGAAACTTGGAGAGAGGGCCTATTAGAGAATGTATTAACTTCTCGATCCACAGCCAATCTCCTTTGTTTGCCGGGTAACTCAGCTCTGCAGCTGTCAAGTCAAAAGGGTCCATCAGCATCATCACATAGAGTCTCATGGGTTCAAGTTGGTGACTTGAGAATTTCATATTTAACCTCAGCCATCTTTTTTTTTTTTTTTAAGCCACCTAGTGTGGCTAAAAGCAGCCCCTCCCAGCCCCACGTGAATTCCTTCATGTTGTTATGAGATAGCAACAAGTTGATACCCAAAGCCTTATCTTCAATGTGCACTTGATTTCAAATGATTACAGGAAAATGAAGTTTCAGCACTGCTTACCGTCATCTGTTATCTTTCCATCACTGACAAATACTATGCTTTTGCTAATTTCCACCTAATTATGACAGCTAAAAATCCCAGATTCCCTTCTTTTTTCAGAGGTCTGATGCAATAATCTACTCCTGGAAACACATTTCATACCAATAAAGGCTCTTGATTTTACCAAGTACAAATATCCATATATATTGTTAATATGTAGCTTTTACGTGTTAAAGATAGAGACTATATATACATAGCCTTCTCTATGATATTTTGCCCCATATCACTTCCTTTATTACCTTTGTTTTCAGATAATATTCAAAAAAAGCTGGCTGGCTTCTACCTAATCACCTTGGATTAGTAGGGGCAAATGAACACTCATGTCATCTCTGCTGAACACTTAAGCCAAAGTATTCTTTTTTGAGATTTTTTAAATTTTTTGGCTCTGTTTAGAAAATATCTGCAAAAAATATGTTTGGGAACTTGCATCCGTAAACAGACTAGACTAGATACAGTCAAGTCTCTTATTGTGCATTTTTTCCAGGGAAACATAACACATTTCAGAGTAATTTTCTTGGTATAATGATTATTAATATGATTCTGTTAAACACGAGGTCTTCTCAAAAGTATCTCTGCTATTTTAATGCATATTGGTCTAAACTGATTAACTTGTTTTGCATTTTTTAAATTTAGTTTGCTTTGCTCCATCATTAATTTTTTTCAGGATTAATGACTGCAAATCTTGTGCTTGCTTTTGCTCTTTAAACTAATTTGTTTTTCTTGGTGTGTCTTATTAAGACCAATTGGCACATATTTTCCAATATTTTTGTCTTTTCAAGCACTCGCTACATGTTTAGAATTAGTGTCTATTTTCAGTAACTTCATTATCCTTCCTAATCACAGGATATATTTCTTCATTGTTTTTCTATTTGAAACTCGATTTTATTACTTTGTCGCTCTTCTGCAATTAATTTCCTCCAGTTGAATTGTTGCCATATTTCACCTGGAGAGAGCAGCATGCCTTTGGTGGTCCAAATTATCTCTTACCAAAGCATGCAATGTGGGACCTTGGTGTCATTGAGTTAATTTATTTACAAACATTTTGAAGATCCTACTGTGTGAAGTACACTGCATGAAGCACTGTAGAGGGAATGCAAGAGAAACAATCTCCACTTTTAACAGATTTATAAATTCATGAGAAAAATACCCAGAAGAAATAAAATCAATTCTTTAAAATGTGAATCAGCCCCAAATGGAATCATTTTATTCATACAATCATTCAGCACATTTTAGTCAATGCCTACTATGTGCCAGATTCTAGGAGTTAAGTAAAATCATGGTACCTGGACTCATGGCCTTTGAAATGTATCCTGAAAACCTAACAGTGAACAGAAATTGCAAATTATAAAGGACGAGCATTGAATGATCTTGGAGCAGCCAAATGGAAATCTAATCTAAATATGAGGCTCAGAAAAGGCTTCCTTGAATTAATAATGTTTACATTAAAAAGATGAATATTATTGGATAGATGAAGGGGATGAAATATAATACCAGGACTGAGTGGATTCTGGACTAAAGGATTGAATATAGGGAAGGCCATTGGAAAGAGATAAACCCTGAGGTGGTATATAACTCGATCTGAGAAAAACAATTTTTTTAAAGCATTAGCTATGTTCTCCATTAAAAAAAAAAATTCTGTGTGCTAGGAAGGACATGGATTAATGTAAATGACTGATGAATGTATTCCAAGTGGAAGGGACAGCTTAGCAAAGGATGAAAGGCAACATTTTGTGTATAGCTTGGCTTGATCTTAGAAGAACTAATGAGTAACATGAAGTGAGGTTGCACAGAGATGAGGAAAGTCAGCAGAAGCTTCAATAGCTAAGAAAATACGTTCTGGAAGATAAATGTAAAATAAATGAGACTAAGAATTAAGGCTAGAAGGGGAATCCCTATAACAACACGAGTATTCTTGTCTGGATTTAGGTACTATAGCAGATGCTGTTGGTGGCCTGCCCAAATCCCCTTGGCATCACCAATCTTGTCTCCACACATGCCACCTGCTTCCTCCCACAAGCATCTGAGACACTCCGCCCTAAGGCTTTCTCTAGCCACAGGAACAGGCCTGGCCTATCTAGAGCATTTTGAGGAGTTAACACTCGTAGGCAGGACAGGATAGAAATTCAATGCCTCAGTACCCCGGTTCTCTCACCCCAGCAGAGGGGGAAACTCTGGGGCAAGTTCCCTCTCAGTCTTCCAGATATTCTGGAGGATGAAACAAGAAGTACCTTTCTTCTCTTCTCTGTACTACTTCCCCACTCTCCCAGCAGTCTTCCTGGGATCTCCAAATAAGCTGCTTCTATCAAACCTTCATCTCCTGGTCCGCTTCTGGGGGAACCCAAATTTAGCAGTTAGTTCCTGAGGAAATGGAAGAAGGAAAAGGAGGACATCGTTATCAAGAGATAACCCCTTCTTGGGTATCTAACCTATGAATTAGTTGCCCATCCCCATAACCTACAGCCAACCCCATTTTCTCCTGGTAACAAAGATAGAGCTTCGAAATTGCACTATTTATCCATTCAGTGTAGAGTTTTATCACCAAATATGACAGTGACAAAGAGACATGATCCTTAATTTATGCAAATTTACAAAAGTATAATGTTTTGTGCTCTAGCCAGTTGTGTCCTGGTTAGTGACCTCAAGTTGTTTGAATTACTATCTTGCAGAGAATGAGCGCCCATGGAACCAGTTCATCTCCACGTCAATAAGGATCTAAAAAGACACTTAGCTGGAGAACTCATTTGACAGGTAAGGCAACTGAAGTGCCCAGAAGAGAAATGACTTCAGCAAAGTCACGCAGTCGGTGAGTGGAGGCCTGTGAATAAGGTCTAGTTTCTCTGTCTCTCTGGTGAGTGCACTCAACTGTACAGTGGTCTACCAGTTGTTTTAGCATATATATGGTAATGGGCTAGACAAACTATTAGAAGGCAGTTGCTCTGAGTGTTCATAAAACAGCAGATTTTAGACACAAAAATCACAGTTCATAAAATTCTAAAACTTGTCTTTTTGCTACACTTCTGTCACGGATCAAAAGATAATAGAAGTTAATAAGTAAAAAAAGCAGTTCAGTTCCACCAGGTATGATAAGCTTGTCTCTATGCGACCTTCGTTATTTGATACAAACCAGATTGTTCAACTAAGACAGAGAATAGCTCTTAGTTACTTATCAAAACACCACTCACCCAAATTTAGAAATGAAAATGAAAAAGGGGGAGTTCTCCTGTGGCTCAGCAGTAAGGAACCTGACTGGTATCCCTGAGGATGCGGGTTCCAGCCCTAGCCCCACTCCGTGGCTTAAGGATCTGGCATTTCCGTGAGCAGTGGTTGCAGGTGTGACTCAGACCTGGCATTACTGTGGCTGTGACCTAGGCTGGTGGCTACAGCTCTGATTCAGCCCTAGCCTGGGAACTTCCATATGTCACAGATATGGCCCAAAAAAAAAGACAAAAGAAAAAAGAAAAAGGGACAGATGGATTTGAACTAAACATATCTAGAAAAGGCAACCAAGGTACCCAGTGTTGCACTGGAATTTGGTGGATGCTAATATAGTCACCCTGTGGAAACTATTTTGGGTCCACAAAACCTGTAAGTGCATCATTTTTATTAACTGATAGCCAAGATTGATTTCCATATCAAGCTCACAGACGTATGTTTACGGCCCTTGACTGCTTTGCTCATACTTCAAAACAATCCTTTACATGGTGTCATGCATTGTGGTTTACTTTTTTTTATTGAAGTGTAGTTGATTTGCAATGTTGTGTTAGTTTTAGGTGTATGGCAAAGTGATTCAATTATACATACAACTGTATCTATGACTTCAGATTCTTTTCCCTTATATGTTATTACAAAATGTTGAGGAGAGTTGCCTGTGCTATGGAGTAGGTCCTTTTTGGTTATCTAGGTTATATATAGTAATGTGTACATGTCAATTCCAAACTCCTAAATTATCCCTTCCCCCACCATTTCCCCCAGGTGACAAAAACTTAATTTCCATCCAATTATGACCTTGGGCCAGGGATGCATCTAGCAGCTGGCTGGTGGGGGTGACGGAGGAGGACGAAGGGGAGACTGACAAAGTACCTGAGCATCACTGGAAAGTGGGGATTGGGTGAGCCTTGGATCTTGGTTGTTGGTTCACAGTTTTTCCTGCATATGTTTCATACACCAGGCACCTTGAGGTCTGCTGGCTGTCTGTGCATGTTTGCACCCCTCTGGGTGGCACGGGAAAGTTACCCGCTCTTCCTCAAGCCACACTGGGGCATGCACAACCCTAGGTCCGCCTGCCTGGATGCCTCTTCTGACATGCCTTGGGCTCCCGAGCCAGCCTGCTTCCCCAAGCCCTCCTTGGGGAAGGTGGCACTGGCTCTGCTCTGTCTCAGGTTTCCAGCCTCTTCCAGGTCCCGGGCCTCTGGCCAAGGAGTACAGGCAGGAGAGTTTTCAGGGAACAAGCCAAGCTCTATTGCTCTTACCTCCCCAGGCCACACACCTCCCCCAGTCTAGACTCTCTAATTGGGAAAACTAACTCTGACTGATTAAAACTTTTTTCAAAATTTGCCTTACCTCTTGACCTTAACTTGTGAAGATCCCAAAAGCCAACATTTTCACTCTTTTTTTTTCCCTTCTGTTGTTCAGTGCCTATGGATTAATTGCTTGAAAAGAGAAAGGATATGAAATAACAACTGCAATAGCCAAAAAAGTGAAGATTAATCACCAATTAATATATAAAAATATGTCTCCAGTAACATGGATACCAATTTTATTCTTCATTCTAGGAGTTCCCATTGTGGCTCAGTGGGTTAGGAACTCAACCTAGTGTCCACGAGGATGCAAGTTCCATCCCTGGCCCTGCTTGGTGGGTTAAGGATCTGGCTTTGTTGTGAGCTGCGACGTAGGTTGCAGATGCGGCTGGGATCCGATATGGCTGTGGCTCAGGCAGGCAGCTCCGGCTCCAATTCGATCCCTAGCTTGGGAACTTCCATACACCGCAGATGCAGGCTGTAATTTTCTTTTTTTTTAAATCCTCATTTTGCCTTTCAAGTGTGATGAAAATTGAGGTTGGTGAATGATAGTCTCTCTGCGAATCCTGGGCCATTTCCAAATGAGTATAGCAACAGTTACAAAAATCTTAGAGAAAAGCACTACTCAGCACTGATATAAGAGAAACTTACTGCTGCTAAACCCATCTCCCCATTCCCCACCCGAACTGAGCTAATTCACTGGGAGGCTAAAGGCGTCATGATCCAACCCACTGTGATTTACCCCTTGGATTGAGTGCCCCTGTTGATTATTTCAATACGGTTGTGTTTGTTTGGGTTTTTTGTTTTTGTTCTTTTTTGGTCTTTTTGTCTCTTTTAAGGCCGCACCCTCGGTATATGGAGGTTCCCAGGCTAGGGGTCGAATCGGAGCTCTAGCTGCTACTCCACAGCCACAGCAACACGGGATCCAAGCCGTTTCTGCGACCTACACCACAGCTCACGGCAACACCAGATCCTTAACCCACTGAGCAAGGCCAGGGATCAAACCTGTGTCCTCATGGATGCTAGTCAGAGTCCTTTCCACTGAGCCATGATGGGAGCGCCTCAATAGGATTGTTTTATTGCACTCATCTTCAACACAGTCTTCTCATTGGTCCTCAATTTTTCATCTTTACAAAAAGATGAGAAGGGCAAGTTTCAGCCCCTTGATTTGTAATGTACGGAAGCCAGTACTCTGAAGCAAGGCCGTGGCCAAGCTGGGACTGGAGTTCAGGCATCTCTAAGTTCTGTGTTCAGAGCTGTTTTCTTTTGCTTATTTTTCTTCTTGTTTTTAGTCACTGATTCCAGTGTTAGTCATTATCTGAGACTTGAGCCAAGTACACCTTAAACTTGAAGCTGTTCATCCTTGGTAACTTCTCAGTAGATGATGTTCTTAGATTGGACCCAAGAAAACTTGATTGGAAATCTACAGAAATATGTGTTTCTCCTCAGTATGCAGCAGCCATCACTGGATAGAGTTAGTTGTCCTGTATATCTAACAGTCTTATTTAGCAAGAAAGCATTTCTTAGAAAATAATTTCTAGACTAGGGACACAATTTTAATTAAATAGAAGCCATTCGATATAATAGAAGCTACAAATAACTGCTCTGTGGATGTTCTTCTCAGGTCAACAATAATTTGATCAAACGCTTCCCAGAAATTATATCCATTTGAGGTCTCACTTCATCATGCAATTGAAAGGGAAATGAAATTCTGATTTGTGGACTCCTGCTAAATGATACAACATAAAAGGCTAAATGCCAAATAATTGATAAGCAACTAAAAACTCATTTAGTCTATGTACCATAAGCAAACAAATATACTTCAGAAGCAATGACAAGACAGCTCATAATTAATCTCAGAATTACACTCCAGAACATTTAGGGCACTGCGTGAAGGTTTTTTTGGTTTTTGGTTTTTGGTTTTTTGTGCCCCTGCTCCCTTATCAGTTTAGAGAAAGGTTGTTCTCTCTTATTAACCTGCATTTATTGAGCACCTGCTTGGAACAAGTTACCATGCTAAGCATTATGGATCCTTAGAGGGGATAATAAAAAGTGTCCCTTCTTTAAAATAGTTTACTAGATACTTGTTAAAGATGATGTGTATAAAAAATGCTAAATTTCTAAAAATAAGCCCTCGACTTTAGAGAGAACATCCTGGTAGAAACAAAAGTAGCCAACTCTTGCAGGCACATTCTTCTGTCCTGAGGTTCTTCTCTGGCTAACAGTCGGGTTGCTGCCATTCTAAGTGGAGAAACCGTTCTCCCTTTAGCTCAATGGCCTGATTATGGCAGTCTTATCTTTTGTTTAATTATTCATAGTGTAATTGAAGTAAAGCTTGTATATTTAAATGTGGTTTATTAGCAGCTAAGAGACAACAAAAGAGAAATAAACACATGCGCACACACACACAACCATGGCACAAGATTGTGTGCCTTGGAAAGTGTGTGTGCTACTGTCTTGTGCTCTTGGCTTTCTTTATCAGTAGAAATTTATAAGAGGCCAGACAGGCTAATTCAGGCATGGCTTTACTGGGGCCCCTGCTGCAGCAGTGCGGGGAACAAAAAGCAACAAGTTTCCTTGCTTGCTTGCTCTCTAGGGGGTGGGGTGTACAAGCTGGCTCCTTATATGGGATGAGGGTAAGGGTGGGTCCAGGGTCGGAGGGGTGGCTTAGGTGATCTGCCCACCCCTTTGGTGGTATTGCCTGCAGGAAGCATGCATAGTATACTGCTTTTGCTCCCAATAACCTGCTTTTGCTCAGTTGGGTTTTTAGGCTTTTTGTATCTTCTTGCCGATGATTTGCCCCAGCTGCACTGTAGGCAGTTATTTTTAGTCCCTTAGAGTTTCTTTGTATTTTGTTGCTGGAGATGTTTGTCCAGGTGCAAGCATTGCAGCCTCTGCCCCAAAGGGTCCCAGGTCCCAGCCGGTCCCATGTGCATTTATCTTCAGCTTGGGGAGGTGCCTCCCTATAAGCTCTTACTCTCACTTTATCTGGAAGTGAGGCTCAAGGACTTCTGACTTCAGCAGCCAATAACAGAATGATCACAATTTGGGGCTTTGAGTTCAGATAGATAGGAGGTCAAATCCCAGTTTGGCTACATACCTGTGTAGATTTGAGCCAGCAAATATCAATTGTCTTTTGGATAATAGCATTAATATTGTGTCCCTCACCAGGTAGTTTATGAAATTAGAAGAAATGACAAGTACTTAGCACACTGCTGAGCTGAGGTGCACAATACATGGGAATTATAATCATCAGCAAAATAATCACAGTCATTTCAAAGCCATAAAAGATGACAAGACCCAGAGTGAATGAAGTTACCTCATTATTTGCCTAAAGTCTGACATCTCAATTTTCATTTTCTAGCTCAAAACCAGTCTCATCCTAACTAACTGGCACCAGCAAAGTCTGCTCCCATCAAAAAGAAAAAACAACAAAAAACAAAACTGTGCTTATGGCGTTCTCTTGTGGCATAGTGAGTTGAGGATCCAACATTGTTACTGAAGCAGCTTGGGTCACTGCTATGATTTGGGTCCCCTCCCTAGCCTGGGAACTTCCACATGCCATGGGCCCAGCCAAAAAAAAAAAAAAAAGCCCACTATATTTGCACTTAGCACAGGCCTACTAACAGGTGTGAGCCTGACAGTTCACTCAATAAGATACACTAAACACACAATCATACATGACATATACTAATCAGAGATAATTTAGTTACAAAAGGATGAACAAATGATTAAGAGACACTTCAAAGTACTAAATAATTAACAAACATTGAGAGAAATGTTAATAAGTGTTTGCTTTTGAAAAAGCCTCTTTCATCAAATGTTTCAGAAATCCTGATTTTAAGAAGGTAAAAAGTTTATTAGTGCAAGGCTAATCATAATTTATAATAAGCTATGGAACTTCAATACTGAATGTATAATTTGTACTATTTCTCTAATGCTGGACTTTAACAAAGATGTTACTCTTTTTCAGTGTTGGTAAGGATAGTTCAAGAACTAATTATCAGAGTTCCCATCATGGCTCAGAAGTATCGAACCCAACTAGTATCCATGAAGATGCAGGTTCAATCCCTGGCCTTGCTCAGTGGGTTAAGGATCCGGCATTGCCATGTGCTATGGTGTAGGTCACAAATGTGGCTCAGATCCTGTGCTGCTGTGGCTGTGGTGTAGGCCAGCAGTTGTGGCTCTGATTTGACCCCTAGCCTGGGAACTTCCATATTCCCAGGATGTGGCCCTAAAAAGCAAAAAAAAAAAGAGCTAATTATCAATGAGAATATTGACAAATACAGATACATTCAAAAAAAAGCATTACTATTCTAGGAGACAGATCGTTCTATGTGTTCTAACAGGCGAGCAAGTTTTAATGGGAAAGAGGTGTAATCTCCTTGAAGAATGGATAAGACAAAGCATTCAGTTCTCATTAAGGGGAAAAGTAAACTGATATGTAGCTACTTAAAGATAGATTTTGCCTACTTACTTATCTGTATCTTTCCATTTTTATTCACTCGTAATTTTCATATCCAGAGGGATTTAACATGGCTCCTAGACATATGTTTATGCCCCTTGATCCTTTTGTTCACACTTCAGAATCGTCCTTTACATGGTGTAATGCATTGTGGTTTACTTTTTTTATTGAAGTATAGTTGATTTACAATGTTGTAGTAGTTTTCCATATACAGCAAAGTGATTCAATTATACATACATCTGTATCTATTTTTTCAGGTTCTTTTCCCTTATGAGTTATTATAAAATGTTGAGTAGAGTTGCCTGTGCTATACAGTAAGTCCTTTTTGGTTATCTACTTTATATTTAATAGTGTGTACCTGTTAATTCCAAACTCCTAATTTATCCCTTTCCCCATTTCCCTTTTCATAACCATAAATTTTTTTCTATGTCTGTGAGTCTATTCCTGTTGTTTAGATAAGTTTATTTGTATCATTTTTTTAGGTTCCACATACAAGTAATATCATATGATATTTGTCTTTCTCTGACTTACTTTGCTTTGTATGATAACTTCCATGTCCATCCATGTTGCTGCAAATGGCATTATTTCATTTTTAGGGGTCAGTAATATTCCATAGAATAAATATACCACATCTTCTTTACCCATTCTTCTGTCAATAGACATTTAGATTGCTTCCATGTCTTGGCTATTGTAAATACTGCTGCAGTGAACACTAGGGTGCATATATCTTTTTGAATTATGGTTTTCTCTAGATGTTTGCCCAGGAGTAGGAATACAGGGTCATATGGTAGTTTTATTTTTCAGTTTTTTAAGGAAATTCCTTACTGTTCTCCATAGTAGCTGTACCAACTTACATTCCCACCAGCAGTGTAGGAGGGTTCCTTTTGCTTGTGATTTACAAATTCTTCATCGGCGAGATTCTGGAAATACAATGTGCTTCAGAATGATGAGGGTCAGGGGAACAGTCTTACCAGTAATTCTGATTCTTACCCCAAAAACAGAGTTCTGCCTTTTTAGCAAGCATCTCAGATGACTCTGGACAGATAATGTAAGACTATACTTTTTGGATGTTGTTTTAGATTAATGTTATTTAGAAAAGAGATCTAATCACAAACATTGCTTTCTAATCACATGCTGAAAACATAGGTATTTCTCTAAATAGATGATGATGACACATAGATAAATGATAAATAAATAGATCCCAGAAGGTTTTTGTTTGTTTGTTTGTTTTTGTTTTGTTTGTCTTTTTAGGGCTGCACCCGCAGCATATGGAAGTTCCCAGGCTAGGGGCCCAACAAGAGCTGTAGCTGCTGGCCTACGCCACTGCCACAGCAACTCAGGATCCGAGCCATGTCTGCGACCTACACCACAGCTCACAGCAACACTGGATCCTTAACCCACTGAGCGAGGGTAGGGATCAAACCTGCATCCTCGTGGATACTAGTCAGGTTCGTTAACTGCTGAGCCAAGACAGGAACTCCCCAGAGTTGTTTTTAACTGAAATATGGTTGGTGTACAGTATTATATGTTATGATGTACAGTGGTGATGTACAAGTAGTGATTCACAATTTTAAAGGTTTTACTCCCTTTATGGTTATTATAAAATATTGCTATAATCCCTATGTTGTATAATATATCCAAACAGCTTATTTTATTCCCAATAGTTTGTACTTCTTAATCATTTACCCCCAAATTGTCTCTCCTCCTTCCCTCTCCCCACTGGTACCAGTGGTTTGTTCTCTACATCTGTGAGTCTGCTTCTTTTTTGTTATAGTCACTAGTTTGTTGAAATTTTTGATTCCACATGTAAGTGATATCATATAGTATTTGGATCCAAAGAGTTTTAAAAACAAATATTATGAATAAGAATAACTTAGACTGGAAATTTCTTTTTTATATAAATATTTCCCCTTCCCTTTTTTTTAATTGACATATAGTTGATTTACAATGTTGTGCCAATTTCTGCTGTACAGCAAAGTGACCCAGTCATATATATATATATGACATATATATATGTACACATTGTTTTTTTAGTATTATTTTCCATCATGGTCTATCTCAAGAGATTGGATATATTTCCCTGTTCTATACAGTAGGACCTTGTTGTTTATCTGTTCTAAATTTAAGAGTTCGCATCTACCAACCCAAAACTTCCAGTTCATCCCACTTCCTCCCCCTCCCCCTTGGCAACCACAAGTCTGTTCTCTATGCATGTGAATCTACCTCTGTTTTGGAAATAAGTTCACTTGTGCCATATTTTAGATTCCACATATAAGTGATATCATATTGTATTTGTCCTCTTTCTGACTTACTTCACTTAGTATGATAATCTCTAGTTGCATCCATGTTGCTGCAAATGGCACTATTTCATTCTTTTTATGGCTGAATAGTATCCCATTGTACATATATCCCATATCTTCTTAATTCACTCATCTGTTGATGAACATTTAGGTTGTTTCCATGGCTTGGCTATTGAATAGTGCTGCAGGGAACAGTGGGGTGCACGTATCTTTTTGACTTAAGAGTTTTCTCCAGAAAGATGACCAGGAGTGGGATTGCTGGACTACATGGAAGTTCTAGATTCAGTTTTCTGAGGAATCTTCATACTATTATCCATAGTGGTTGTACCAATTTACATTCCCACCAACACAGTGTAGAGAGTTCCCATTTCTCCAGTATTTGTTACTTCCAGACTGGTCATTCTGACCAGTATGAGGTGGTACCTCATTGTACTTTTGATTTGCATTTCTCTATTAGTTAGTGACATTGAGCTTCTTTCATGTATCTGCTGTATGTCTTCTTTGAAGAAATGTCTATTTAGGTCTTCTGCCCATTTTTTGAATGGGTCGTTTTAGACGAGAGATTTCTAACTCCATGCGAGAATGATGTCCCAGCAAGTAGATGACTCAAACTTATAACTTATTTATTTACGAGTTAGAAATAGAGAAAGAAAAAAGGGCAGGAGGAAATGAGGGAGGGAGAGGGTGAGAAGAGAGAAACTAGAGCTAAGAGTTGTGGTTAAATATCTCTGATTTCATAAAATGAAGAATTTACCCTATATAATCATGGTTAGTTATAATAAATCTTTGATTTAGAGTCACTGAATCCAATGCCTATAGGAAGTGATAGTTAAATCTCATAGACTCTCCAAAGCTCTGGCTCCATTAGTCTGAGGAGCCAGCCTCTCCTGCTTCATGTTCCAAATAAGGAGCATGAAATCTGGGTGCTGTGATGTGCTGAAGGTCATGGAGGCAGGGAGTGAAGTGATACAGTCAGTCTTTTATTGTGATTGTTGTGTCCTGGCTGAGTCTAAGAACAGTGGGGAAAGGAGGCATGTCTGAAACAAAGCCTGTGGTGAGGAGTTAGCAACATTTCCATGGCAGGCCCTGCCCTTGTGAGCAGCAGCCCGAATCCTCATATCTAAGAAGCAGGTGAGGTCAGCCGACCCTTCTGGCAGTCCCATCTATGGGGTCGTTTGGAAGGTGGAGCCTTACAAGAATCACCCAAGAGTAAAGAAGTTTTGGGTAGCTACCTCTAAGCCTTTGGCAAATAGCATTGGTGAGGCTATTTTTCAGTATGATTTATTAACAAGTATGGGATAGCAAAAAGAGAAATAAACACGCACAGAACACAGCACATGATAGTGTAGCTTACATTGTCCTTGAGGGAAGGGGTGCCTGCCTGAATGAAGCTGAGCCCAAGCTGTCAATTTCAACATCAGCCTGTCCCAGCCCCATCTTCACCTCCCCACGGGCCAGGTGTATTGTCGCCTACACCTGTCTGGGCAGCAATAACTGACCCACCTTAGCAGGATTAGAAGCTTTGCCTCTGCTCACTTGCAAGTGGGGGTCTTGAAACGGCCCAGAGCTGTCTTAAGTCATAGAGCCTGGATGTCAACAGAATCCTCTGGGCAAGAATAATACTACCTGGCCCCTTCAGTTTAGTTTGCAATGTGTGGTTTCTCTTGAGAGTATCTTCCTCAAGGTGGGGAATCAGGAACCTGACTCTGAACACCACCCAGCCAATTCAGGAGTTGGGCCTTTCTCACCTGGCAGGGGAGAATGGGAAGATGGGAGAGGACAGGAGAATTTTAATCCCCAGAGAGAAGGCAGGAAGGGGGAAGCCCTGCATAGGAAAATTAGCCAATCAGATGGTCATTTCAGACAGGGGCCCAGTCCCAACGAAGATCTCAAAAGTAAAAACCCACCCTACAAAAAGCAAAAATTAGAAAATCAAAAGTGGGAGTTCCCGTTGTGGCTCAGCAGAAACGAATCTGACTGGTATCCATGAGGACGCAGGTTCAATCCCTGGCCTCGCTCAGTAGGTTAAGGATCCGGTGGATCCAGTGTTGCTGTGAGCTGTGGTGTAGGTTGCAGACACTGACTGCTGAGATCCCACGGGGCTGTGGCTGTGGCGTAGGCTGGCAGCTACAGCTCCAATTCAGCCCCTAGCCTGGGAACCACCATATGCCATGGGTGCAGCCCTAAAAAACAAAATTAAAGACAAAAAATAAAAGAAAAAAAATTATATCAAAGGTGAAAATTGCAAGGAAGGTCTCAGTTTAGTGAGCACTTGGATACCTGGGTGATTTATCTAGCTATATCACATACCAGGCTCAGGTCTATAGTGTAGAAGCATTCATTAATTTGTACCTAGGGAAAGGTCAGATCAGGAAGCAGGTATGGCTATATCCAGGAGATGGGGATCCTGGGTGCTCTTGAAAAGAACTGGTAAAACAGGGGCTGATTTTCATTGATGGCATTAAAACAGCAACCCTTTTCATTATTCTTTGAATGTTGACATGTTTTCTATACCGCTTTTGGCACACCACTCTTTTCACCGCTTTTTCACTAAGGTGACTAATGCACATAATGGGATAGGAGAAAAACATAAATTGCACAACGCTGGGTTCATTCTCCTTGCAGCCTTGAGATTCTTTGAGGTTTAATGTAATAAGACCATCAGTCTCTGGTGTGTTAGGCATAATGAGTGCCTGGCAGATGTAGCCTAGTAACCAAGTCGCCAGAGTCTCTGCTTCCAGAGGGGGCTTAAGCTTCTTCACCAAGAAGCCAGCTCTGGACGGCTTTGCCCCCACCTCTTCTCTAACTCATTCTTCAGCACTTCCTTTAGGCATCTCTGGTGGTTTGAACCTTTTCTCTTTTTCTATACCCCTCTTCCTCACTTTCCCTTTCCTCCTAAGTCCACCAGGGTTCCCTTCTGCGAATCTCCCTCCTTCACTCACTGGTTCTTGCCTGTATCCCATCACCATCCCCTTGTGACCTGAAATACATCTCTGTGCACAGTTAGGATCTCTCTGGAATGGTTTGGCACTTCTGTCATCAGCATTTCTTACTGCCTAAAGCACAAAGAACACAGATCTCCTCCTTTTCCCAGGCACAGAGCTCTGTGTTTAAAAACTCCTTATCCTCATCATACTCATTCCTTTTTTTTTTTTTTAATTTTATAGCTGCATCTTCAGCATATGGAATTTCTCTAGGCCAGGGATTGGATCGGACCCACAGCTAGGGCAATGCCACATCCTTTAACCCGCTGCACCCAGCCAGGGGTGGAACTCAAATCTCCGCAGCAACCTGAGCGCTGGAGTTGGATTCTTAACCCACTGTGACACAGCGGGGACCCCTATACCCATTCCTTGACAGGCTAATCCTACTCCAAATTAGTTAGCCTTCTCTCTGAAAGCCTGGTTTCCTCCATGGATGCACTCACTTATTTGTTTTATTGAGATACCACTGAGCTATAACAGTATATTAGTTTCAGGGATATGACATGATGACTCTTAGACTCACAGTAAGTCTAGTTAACATCCCTCATCATACATAGTTACAAAATGTTTTTTTCTCTTTCTTTGATGAGAGCTTCAAATATCTACTCTCAGAAACTTTCCAATATACAATATGGTATTATTAACTGTAGTCATCATGCTGCACATTAGGTCCCCAGGATTTATTTATTTTATAACTGGAAGTTTGCTGCACCCATTTGTTTATGGGCTTCCTGTTCATTAGGGCCTATCCTTTGTTTCACCTTGACATAATGACCCTTCCCTCTTTTCTCCAAACTTATCTCAGTACCTTGGACATTTGTCATCAATCTGCCTCAAATATATCTCCTTACTGAGCCCCAGATTGAGTGGCTCCAGCAAGGCTATTGTGGTTACAGAGTCTGGAGACCTTTGAGTGACCTGATTACCAAAGAGAGAACTTGACCGCACAGGGTGGAACAACCATCCTCCGCCCCTCCCCCAGCCTCTGGGAGGCTCTCCCAGAGATGCATCAGGAATGATGAATTTCCACTGCCTCCACCTGCCTAAACAGGGAATAATTGACAAATCTCTTCCTTATGCTATTCGTGACCAAAATAAATTTCTCCAAGGAGCCCACGAAGCATTTCCCAATCAGGTCCTCTTCCAAAGAAGAGCAAGGAATACATTTAAGTATTTTCTATGTTGCATTAAAGAAAAAAACTTATCAGAACTTTCAGATTCCATAGGTTTCCTTCCAGTATAATTATGATGGAAAAAAACCAAATGTGAAAAGGGAAAAATCTTGTTTTTTCCAACTCCCAGCTACTGTGTTGGAGCTCCTTCTCCTCCATCCCAACGCCTGTTCCAACCCCCCACCTCAACCCAGGGGGAAATTCCTGAGAAGCTTCGTGGTCCCAACGCACTCACCTCCTCCCAATGCATCAGGCCCATTTCTATTCTATGTTTTCTTTTCAGCAAACATTTATTATATTGAGGTATGTGTGTGTGAGAGAGAGAGAGAAAGACAGAGACACAGATAGAGACAGAGACAGAAGGAGACAGACAAGGAGAGGGAGAGGGAAAGGGAGATACCTCTCTTTTCAAATCATTTACTGTGTAGTAGAAATGCAAGCATTGACATTTACTCCAGTATCAAATATTTGCTATTCACTGTACTAGGTTGTTTATCTCCATTATATCACCAAATCTTTGTAGCTTTTAAATATTATTATTCCCACTCTAGAAATGGAAAATAAATAAAAACCCGAGACACTAACTAATGCACACCGAGAGAGACTAACTAATGCACACCATCACATAGCAAATTTTAGGAAGCAGTTTTGTTTTGGACCCCCGATGGCCTGGATTTTTTCAAACAACCCACTTTCCCATCACCGTCTCCTATCGTTTGAATCCATCCCTACTACTGCTACTCCATCAACCCTTCAGCCTCCCCCAAATTGATAATCCATGGACTGGACCACTTTTTCACTCTCCCACATATCTCTTCCCACCCTCCTTACCCAGCTTTGAATCTATGGTCCATCACCAGGAAGACTCCTCAGCACACACTTCCAGTTCCCCTTTGTGTTCACCCCCTTTTCATGCTCACTTGGCAAAACCTCAAGGCTGATTAAACCCAACCCTCCTTCTCCTTTGGGTCTGCTCCCTCCTAGCTCCCCAAGCTGAAGCCTAGCTTATCCACAGATTATTCATCGCCGGCTGAAACTGTATTAAGCATTGAGAGCTATTTCTCCCACTTTCCTAATGTTCTGTTAGTTCTCTCTAGTAACCTATGGCCCTGACTTTTACAACCAGTGTCCCCACCTTCCCTGAATTAATAAAAGGAGAAACTCTATTGGTTACTATTACAGAAGTGTGGATAGTCTTTTTCCTGGCCAGCAGTGCTGCACACAAGTGTCATCAGAAGAAAGGAGGCCAGGGAGTTCCCATTGTGGCTCAGTGGGTTAAGGACCCAAGGTTGTCTTCATGAGGATGCGGGTTGAATCCCTGGCCTCACTTAGTGGATTATGGATCTGGCGTTGCCATGAGCTGTGATGTAGGTTGCAGACATGGCTTGGACCCTGTGTGGCTGTGGCTGTGGCTGTGGATGGCAGCTGTGACTCTGATTCAACCCCTAGACCGGGGACTTCCATATGCCGTGGGTGTGGCCCTAAAAAAGCAAAAAAAAAAAAAAGAATTCAGTGTGGCTGCACGCTGCGGTGTAGGTCAAAGATGTGGCTCAGATCCAGTGTTGTTGTGGCTGTGGCATAAGCTGACACCTGCAGCTCTGATTCGACCCCTAGCCTGAGAACTTCCATATGCCGCAGGTGTGGCCCTAAAAAGAAAAGAAGAAAAAAAAAAAAAGAAGAAAGGAGGCCAGCTGCCTCCGAGTGTTCTCACAGCACCAGCATGTTCACCCTCAGCTTCTCAGGCTCAAAAATCTAATGTTTTCAGGGCACCAAGCTCTCAGTGTAAACTCACAGCAATCAGACTTGCAAACAGATGTATAAAACCAGACTCCAACTACAAATAGGCCTGTCACCAAGTCCCCAATATTAAAATTAGTATAACCACTATTCCTCTGCTCTACAAGAAGCCAAATCATAAGCAGAAGTTGGACTGGTGAGCTTAAAATCAAAGGAAGAGACATTACCTTAACTGAGTATATGCTGCCATTAGTTTAAGGCAGCCTGGGGGTCCAGAGCCATAATTCTGACAGCCTTGCCAAGGGGGCTAGAAGTGTATCACCAGCTGACCCCAACTCCCTCTCCTTGGCACAGGATCTGGATGAGCCCTTGTCAATACTGACCTCTGTGATCTTTCTTTTGTAATAATGAAAATATCTTTCTATAGTAACGTTAATTCATTCAGGCTGGTTGCGGTTCAGTTGGTCGACCTAAAAACCATCCTACTTATGATACCTGGACAGAAGTCTGATTTTTCATGCATTGTTTCCATAAGTAAACCCTCAGAGTTCAAGTGTATACCACGAGTGTACAAATTCCTTTGCAGCCTCCACAGGACGTCAGTAGAGGTTCCAGAAGAGTCAGGGGAAAGTATGATTGGGGAAGTGAGAAAAATCAGGTAGGATGCTTACAGTATTTCACTTCTCTTCTTTATCTCTGCACAGGGCTGGTACATCTTGATTATGTACCAGCAAAGGGATCACAGAGAAAAATTCAATTAATGGCAGCAAAGATCTCTCCAAATTGCCCGTGTGTCTCTGATATTTTTTTCAAAGTGTTATCATCACAGTGAAATGCTCCTATTTAATCCATGTCATCCCGGTGCACCAGAAAATCTGTAACAACAAGGCAACTCTTTTATATTATGTGGTCTTTTCAATTCAAAGCCGTCGAAACCATCTTTATCACTCAGCGCGTTTGTGAGATCCACTTTACTGCAGCAAAATAAGCAAGATATCAAAGATATTGTTTGCTTTGCTTTGTCTTTTCTGCACTCTCAATTTATTTTCTTTGAAAATCCGGTCAAGAGCATGTAGCTCACTGCCTCCAAACTCGTTATTATTACAATAAGATAATTTTCACAGACGGCAAGAACTGAGGATGGAATTCAAACTACCAATGGCTATATTAAGATCCTATTTTTCAGCTAAAAGAGTCTTTTCTTAAATTAATTACAGAAAACCCGTTCATCCCTCTGAGCATTTAGACTTTTTTTACCCTGAGTAATTAACTCTTCTGACCCTCCCTCATCTTTTGAATCTCGTGAACCGCTGTCGTTAGCGGCAGCGTTCTTGGCCGCATCAGCAGATGTGCTTTCTTATCCTTAGACGCCACGCACAGATGCAAATCTCAGCCCAAGCAGCCAGCCTCCTAAATGCAGCCGGGCGCGCCTCAGTCTCAGCAGAGACCCTCTCTCTTTGGAGGCTTTTGGCACACAGACTCACATTTCCAAAGAAAATGCCACCAAAGGTGATCTTCACCATCTGGCCAGCCTTTCTGGGGTGGCATCTTGGGCACATGGGGTGGGGTGGGGGCAGGGAGAGTCCCTGTTTCCCTCACGTCGCCCTGTGCTATTTTTTCCACCCACCAGGCCAGGAAGCTGCACAAATCTCTGGCAAGCGGCCACTTTCAGTTTTCTCAGAAGCCAAGAGAGTGGTTCCCCTGTATTTTCCAAAAAGGCAAACACTGCCTTGTTCCATGAATCATTACTTAGAGAACAATCGCAAAGAATCAAACCCACTGCTTCCTGGGCCTAAAGAATCAGGCCGGGCAGCCTTCTAAATGCTTCCACTTCTCTTTGCCAGAGGGCAGAAAAGTGGTGTAGAAAATGGGCTCTCCTCCAGGGGAGCCACCCACCTGCTGACACTCAAAGACGGTGCTATTTCTACACCACCCTGGGACTTCCCAGTGGATTAGGATCAAACCCTGGGAAAGTACACCACTGTCATCCATTTCAAGCAGAATGCATCACCCACTTACAACCAAAGCAAATCTGAAATCCTTGACGATTTCTTCTGACACCTATGACTAGGGTTCCAGGGCAGATATTGAAGTGTGGGCATTTGGAGAAGGCGGGCCTGGGCGTGGTGGCAAGGCAGGAGGATTGGGGTGGCGATGGTGAGGTGGAAGAGGATTTGAGAAAGAGCAAGGAAAGACATTCCAGAGGGAGGGGAACATGAGCCAAAAATAACTCTTCTATGTAGAAGCATCTGGAGAAAAAAGTTACTGAAAATTCCTTTTGCCATGGATCTTAGGCAGTTAATTTATTTTTCCACTGATATGTTAATATATTTAATGTAGATGTGATTTAAAAAAAAAATCCACTACCAGGCTTATATTTTAATTTGATCTGCCCCAAATAAAGTTGTCCACTCATTTCCAAAAGGTAATGTTTAAATTAATTTATTTAAAAAACTGTATTGAGTGACTACTTTTTGTGAAACACTTTGCTATCTATAGGCCGTGGTGAATGGGAGATTCAAAAAACACTACAGATTTTATTGATAAGGTGAGATCATTAAAATATGATAAAACATGCACCCAGGAATGAGAAAATAAAACAGTGCTCTTAGGGCAATCCTTTGTCATTTTTAAGCCTTGACTTAAATTTATAAGATGAGAAAATATGTTAGGAGATCTCAAAAACTTGTTTGCAATGTTAATGTTCCATCATAGATTTTTCTTTCTTCCTTACTAACTTTGATTTCTTTAGCCGCCACTGGCCCCCCACCGCACCCCCTCTCCACTTAGTTCCTTCATTGCAACACTTTCACTACTTCCCTGGGCAATTTCATCAATTCCTATAGCTTTTATTTCCACTTATAGACTTATGATTCCCAAATGTAAATGGATAAAAAGATAAATGATTGATAGATCACTTGATGGATACATGAATAAATGATTGATTAGATAGATGGATAGATAGATTTTGAAAGAAAGAAAGAAAGAAGGAAAGAAAGAAAGAGAAAAGAAAGAAGGAAAGATAAAGGAAGGAAGGAAGGAAGGAAGGAAGAAATGAATAAACCTATCTCCTGGTCTCCAAACCTGATATTTAGCATTTAACAAATGTCTCCACCTGTATGTCCCAAATTCATTTCAAACTTTCATTTGCAAAATTGAAAATCTATTTTTGTGTCTGTCATAGTAAATACTAATGCTCTCTACTCAAATGCCAAAGCAAAAACTGGGAATTTTCTTCAGTTGCTTGTATCACCATCCAGGTGGTACCCAGAACAGTCTATCCTTCCTCTTACATCCACATGCCTTCCATCCATCTTCCGAGCCACCATCAAAGTGACCTTTCCAAATCCCAGTGATGCTAAGGCACTCCTTGTTAAGTTTAACACATTTAACCACAGTTTGTTGCTGCCACCACCTTCTTCAGTCCCACCATTGGTTCCTCATCCCAAGTGCATGTCTCAATCTGGAATACACATGCCACGGGAGTCCTGGCAGTGTGCCAAGGGAATTCAGCACCCCAGGATAACATCTTCTTAAAAATTCAATTTTACCTGAGGGCAAGAAATTTAAAATATTATTTCAGTATTGATTCAAGCAGAGTACACACTAGAAAGCAAAAAATATGAAAGGAGACTTCAAATCAATTTTTCACTTGTAATGGCCCACTGGAGGCTCTGCACCCAACACCGATGGTGGGGCGGGGGGGGGTCAGGATATTACTCTTCCCTCTTTGGAATACTTTGGAGCAGACAAAATGTTTGAGAAGTACATGAATGAAGAACTTCTTGCATTCACAGTTCACCTAGTCCATACCTACAATCTCAACTGCCTTGTGTCCCATTCAGGGCTCCAACAATGGCAAGTTACCTTCATCTCAACATGCTGTGTTGTTTCATGTGCAAAGCCATGAGTTAGACAAGGGTATGGAATATGGGGAAACAGTGAGTCATTCATGATGGTGTAAACTGAGGGTTGGGGTGAAAAGAAGTTTGGCAAAAAGTTGGGAAGAATTATTGGGGCCAGCTTATGAAAAATATTGTATGCCACAGTAAGACTTAGTCTTGGAGCAATGGGGAGCCCCTGAATGTTTTAAGGAAATGATGGGATCACCTGTCTTTTAGAAATAAGAACTCTAAGCTACAACAATACCCCTGGTGGGAACATGGTGTCTGGGTCAAAGACAGGAGTGGAGACTTTGGGCCAAGGTCCAAGTGAAAGATCAAATGCTTAAAAATCGCTGAAGATTTGACCCGTGGGAATGTAAGTGACACTTTTCACTCTTGATGTTTGAGGTTAAAAACAAAAAATTCAACCACAACAGGAACTGCAGTGATGATTCATTTGATAAACATCCTGCAATAGATGTTTCAGAAACCCATATTAGTGAAAGCACTTCAGCTTTTCTAACTCCAACATATATAAATTAACAACAGTGAGATGGATCACAGGTATAGCAGTTTCAGGCTTCTTTGGCATTGCCTGTACATTCTGTTCCCATTGGTTAAGATACCCTTATCATTGCAGACCTTATTCCACTTGTGAAACGCTTACCTCTATTTCAAAACCGTGGCTGAAAGATCCCCCCTTAAAGAACACTTTGTCACTGTCACTCACTGAGGTTACATCAGGAGCCTCTCTCATTATGTGTCCAGAAGTTCTGTGTACACGTGGTCCCGATGGCCTCAGCTCGCTGTAATATCTCTGCATGTTCATCTCCACTGAGCTGCTCCAAAGTAAGCCCACACCTTCTTCCCCTTTAAATCACCAGCATCCTGCCCTACAACTGGCATGTATGTTAGACACACTGTATTGGATGAGGACATTGAAGAGTTAAAACTCACAAAGAAACTTTGTTACACTTCTGTATACACACATGTGTCAAAGAAAATGCAAGGATGTGTAAGCTCATCTCAAAATAAATGCCTGTCTTACAAGACTAAATGTACCTTCTAATGAAATCTGACTGTTCAACAGATAAATATTTTCTATTAGTAGTCATGTCGTTAGCACTTTCTATTTGGAGGAAAATTGAGTCCTAATCATGCAAATGTACAATTTTAAGTTGTCTAATTGAATTTTCCAATAACATTCCGAGAAGGAGGTAGGTGAATTTTAATATTCCTTCTTTAGAGAATTAGAGTGGGTATGTTTTGCGTGGATCTGAATTTTGCTCCACACCTTCTGTTTCACATAAGCTATTAGGAAATTTGTATTTAAAACATAATGCCAGGATAATGATATTTAAAGGGACGAAGATAAGATTGCCTGATTTTTTTTGTCTGTACTTGCATGGATGTTCATTTCCTGCTCCAAAAAAGAGACATACTTCCCATAAAAGGATAGCTTTTTTAATTATAAAAAGTAAATAGAAATCAGTTGTTATGAAGAAATCAAGATTGCATCTCACTTGTACTACTTCACAAATATATAGAAAGAGCGAGAGCCATTATAACAGATGTATGTATTTTAGTCAAGGAGTTTTCTCCCTATTTTCCTCTTCATTCTTCCTCTGTCTTTTGTAATTGTGGCAACTGGGATATTACATCACTTCAAGTAATAAATCTAAACCGTTAACTGCTAAGCTTTTTAAGTGAACATAGGGAAAGACAATTCCTATCTAACAGCCATAACATTTATTGAATACCTGCTGTGCAGAATAACTGAGATAGATTCTTTACATATGTAACCTCATTTAGTAGAAACGAATATTGAATAGAAACAATATTCTGGTTTTCCTTACCAGTCCCTGCTGCAAATAGCTGCCTGTGCTTTGTGACATGAGTGTAATGCCTTGGTGATTTATACCAAGTATCAAAACAAGAGGAATGAAAGCCTGAGTTTTGCTTTAATCAACAGGGTTAAAATAGCCTCTATGGCACTCAAAGCCGAGATGAAATCTGACTTCGTCAGTTTGGTAGTAAAAACCCCCAGTAACTGTCTCCTTCAAAATCTGGGAAGAAATGGTGATTAACTCCATTTCAGTTTCTTTCATCTGAACTGTTTATGTCACATCTGAAGATTTTTTTTTAGATGTATATATGCATATTTAAATATATACACACTCTCGGAGTTCCCGTCGTGGCGCAGTGGTTAACGAATCTGACTAGGAACCATGAGGTTGCGGGTTCAATCCCTGGCCTTGCTCAGTGGGTTAAGGATCCCGCGTTGCTGTGTCTCTGGGGTAGGCCGGGGGCTGTAGCTCTGATTAGACCCCTAGCCTGGGAACCTCCATATGCTGTGGGTGCGTCCCTAGAAAAGACAAATGTGTGTGTGTGTGTGTGTACACACTGTATAATACTCAGAGACTTGGGAACTGCCTCTCTCTCCAACATCACATGCCATGAGTGTAAACCTTTTCCGAAATTTTAAATAAAAGGCATATTTCAGTGAAAATCCAAAATATGAGACACACACACACACACACAATTGTCTTGAGCTGTGAAAATAGATTTTGGTAAGATATCTCTGAAGCATTTTTTAGAATTCCAAATAAGAGTGGTAAAATCTACAAAGCTTAAGTAAATCTACTAAATCAGTTTTGTTTTAGTTTTTGTTTTCCGTCTTTTTTTATTTTTTTTATTTTTTTTATTTTTAGGGCTACAACCCACGGCATGTAGAGTTTCCCAGGCTAGGGGTCAAATTGGAGCTGCAGCTGCTAGCCTGCACTACAGCAACTCGGGATCTGAGCTGGGTTGGCAGCTTACACCACAGCTCAAGGCAACACTGGATCCTTAACTCACTGAGGGAGGCCAGGGATAGAATCCTCATCCTCCTGAATACTCATTGGGTTTGTAATCCGCTGAGCCACAAGGGGAACTCCTTACTGAATGGTTTTAAAAGGTATGTATAACCAAGCAAATTAATGACTTCTCCTGTTTTGCATAATGACTCCTCCTTTCCTCCAATAGCTTTTCTTATTTCTGGCATAATTCTGTTAGCTTTTGAAATCATAACAGCTTTTAAATGTAGCCTCATACATTAAGGATTGGATAGTATCAATTACTGGACATTTACAGTGTGACACGCGGTGTTTTGTGTGATTTGCCAACAAAATCTCATTTTAATGAGGTAGTTGTTCTCATACATGCTTTAAAGATGATGAAAATGAAGATCAAGAAAAAAATAAATCCACTTGCCTAGATTCACATGACTTTTATTATGTGCATGGTTCAGCTATGAACCCAGATCTTTCTGATTGTAAGACTTGAATTGTTTTATTCCTCTGTCTTCAAATAGAATATTTAGCCAGCTGAAGGATCTCTATATACTTTTTAAAGTCTTTTTTTTTTTTTTTTGGTCTTTTTGCCTTTTCTAGGGCCACTCCCGTGGCATATGGAGGTTCCCAGGCTAGGGGTCGAATCAGAGCTGTAGCCACTGGCCTACGCCACAGCCACGGCAACTCAGGATCTGAGCCGCGTCTGCAACCTACACCACAGCTCAGGGCAACGCCGGATCCTTAACCCACTGAGCAAGGCCAGGGATTGAACCTGCAACCTCATGGTTCCTAGTCGGATTTGTTAACCACTGCACCACTACAGGAACTCCAGTCGTTTTAATTGAATATTATCATGCTTCTTCAAACTACAATGTGTCACTAGAAACAAAGTTATTGCATTTAATTATTACAGATGCTGAATCTGCATGGGCAAAACATGCTTCCAGAAAAACTGCTAACAGTAATGCTTATTTCCATTGCTTACAAAATACTGTCCCCAAGGTACTCTTACATTCTTCTGACTCTGAATATGTGAAACAAACTTCTGCAATGTAAGAGTACTTTTCAGGGTGTACAGTGAATGGAGCAGGTCAGGGCTGCCAGGCCACAGGATCAGAATGATCGGAGGAGCCCTGGACATTTTGCAGAGCCTTGTGCAAAAAGGTCTGTCCCACTGATGGCTGTGACTATTCATGTATTCAGGTATTCATGTGAATACCAAAGAAGTAGCTTCATCAAAGTGTGATTTTTTTTTTTTTTTGGTCTTTTTAGGGCCACACCCAAGACATATGGAAGTTCCCAGGCTAGGGTTTGAATCAGAGCTATAGCTGCTGGCCTACACCACAGCCACAGCAACTCCGGAGCCAAGCTTCATCTTTGACCTACACTGCAGCTCCTGACAACACCAGATCCTTAACCCATGAGCGAGGCCTGGGATTGAACCCTCGTCCTCATGGATAGTAGTCAGGTTCGTTACCACTGAACCATGACAGGAACTCTTCAAAGTGTGATTTGTTCATTTGTTTTGTTTAATGAGTGATCCCTTGTCTATAAGCCAGGTTCACAGTGGTTCATTCAAGAAGCAAGGAATCAAACTCCCTAACTCTAAGGAGAGGGGTCCAGTTGTCTTTGACAATGACTTTGGTGAGACTGTGTACTGTCATTTAGATCTGCCCCTAGAAAGAAAAAACGTGACTCTTATTGCATTTATTGTCAACCTACCTGGAATGGCACAAATAAAAAGTTCTGATGTCAGGAGTTCCCGTCGTGGTGCAGTGGCTAATGAATCCAACTAGGAACCATGAGGTTGCGGGTTCGGTCCCTGCCCTTGCTCAGTGGGTTAATGATCTGGCGTTGCCGTGAGCTGTGTTGTAGGTTGCAGACGCGGCTCAGATCCTGAGTTGCTGTGGCTCTGGCGTAGGCCAGGGGCTACAGCTCCAATTCGACCCCTAGCCTGGGAACCTCCATATGCCGAGGGAGCGGCCCAAAGAAATAGCAAAAATAAAAAAAAATTAAAAAAATTAAAAAAAGTTCTGATGTCAGATAATGCCTGTCACTTTAAAGCTTTTTAGGAACGTCGTATAAAAATACTTTTGTTTATGTGGGTTCAACTCTCGGAGGTTAGAAACTCTCAAATCTAGGCAGGACAGGACACTTCTTGGAATGGAATGTAAATGTCTCAAAAAGTTTTACTGAGCATCTTTTAAAGCCATAGAATGTGTAGAGATGTGAGAGCTTGAATGGTTATGAAGACATCACAGAAATAAGAGTTTCTTATCACCGTCTGGTTCAAGCCATGAGACCACCTTACAAGAAGGAATAAACTATCAAGGTCAATTTTATATGGCAGACCCCGAAACTGCCAAGAGGATCCTTAATAGAGTTGGTTGCAAAGAATCATGAAAGTCTACTTGAACCCAGTTATCAATTTGGAAGAGTAACCTGTTCAGAAATGTATTTCAATATCAGCTTAATCTTCAGTACGCTTTGGAAAGGTAGCGGTCTATTGCTGCTGTCATTGCTGCTGTTTTCCATAACCCATTCTCTAGGAAGCACATGATGAAATTCACTCTGACTCTCTCTCCTCCCCACACCACCCCACGACCTCTTCCAGTGTTAGCAATGGTCTGAAGGAAGGTAATTACTTACAAGGTAAAGTAAATCCATTTATGTTATTCCCAGATCTTGTTACATTATGAATTCCTCTAGTGAACACAGCTTCTAGAATTTTAATTTCAATACTTTCTATTATTAATTCAGATCAAAAAATTAAATTTCTTTTGAATATGTACTAAATTAGATGCCTTCTGCCAACTTTTCTCCAGTGTATACACACCTAATATAATAATGAAAACCAATAATTAAATCAAATTTCCTAGATAATAGAACATTTTCATTGAAAGATTTAAATTTTTATTTTTTTAATTTTTATTTATTTATATATTTTTTGGTCTTTTGCCTTTTTTTTTCCTTGTCTTTTGTCTTTTTAGGGCCACACCTGAGGCATATGGATTTAAATTTTTATTTTTAAAATTTTTATTTATTTGGAGTTCCCGTCGTGGCGCAGTGGTTAACGAATCTGACTAGGAACCATGAGGTTGCGGGTTCGGTCCCTGCCCTTGCTCAGTGGGTTAACGATCCGGCATTGCCATGAGCTGTGGTGTAGGTTGCAGACGCGGCTCGGATCCTGCGTTGCTGTGACTCTGGCGTAGGCTGGTGGCTACAGCTCCGATTGGACCCCTAGCCTAGGAACCTCCATATGCCGAGGGAGCGGCCCAAGAAATAGCAAAAAGACAAAAAAAAAATTTTATTTATTTATGTGTTTTTGGTCTTTTGCCTTTTTTTTTTTTTCTTGTCTTTTGTCTTTTTAGGGCACACCCTAGCATTAGGCTAGGGGTCTAATTGGAGCTGTTGCTGTCGGCCTTCACCAGAGCCACAGCAACACCAGATCCGAGCTGTGTTGGCAACCTACACCACAGCACATGGCAATGTCGGATCCTTAACCCACTGAGCAAGGTCAGGGATCAAACCCGCAACCTCGTGGTTCCTAGTTGGATTTGTTTCTGCTGTGCCATGATGGGAATTCTAGTCTTTTGTCTTTTTAGGGCTGCACCCACAGCATATGGAGGTTCCCAGGCCAGGGGTCCAATCGGAGCTGTAGCTGCCAGCCTACGTCACAGCCACAGCAACCTCAGATCCGAGCCATTTCTGAAACCTACACCACAGCTCATGGCAATGCCAGATCCTTAAACCCACTGAGCAAGGCCAGGGATCATACCCGCATCCTAGTGGATACTAGTCGGGTTCATTAACCACTGAGCCATGACAGGAACTCCTAAAACTTTAGTTGATACTTTTTCCTGGCACATAATGATAATTTCTGTTTCCAAGGTTGTCTGTTGAATGATGTGTACTCTGAAGATGGTATGCAGAAAAGAGGCTTTGTTCTGAGGGTCCAAGCTGGCTGCCAAGCTTCCGTACCCACATTATGGTTTCCCATCTTTCAAATTTGGGTCTTCACAAGAGATATTTCCAAAGACGACATATTTTGTAGCATCACAGCTTGGGACTGACAAGCCTGGATACCCCCAAACCTTTGTGAAATATAGTGCAGCAGAAAAAGCACACTATTTAGAGGAAGAAGGTTGAGTTTAATTGAGGTGACCTTAGGCACATCCCTTAACCTGTGTGGTTCTCAGATTATAAGTTTTCCCTACCTCTCTGGATGATGGTTTTGTTTATCAAATAAAATGATGTGAGGCTAAGAAGAAAAGGAGGCATTTTTACAGATATCCAGTGGTTCAGAGAAGATGCAGCAAGTGATTAATGTACTTCTTACTCCTCTTTCTTCCCTTAGTTTCTAACACTTAGCAAAATATTTAATGAGTGTCTGCCAAATATCAGTGAGAAACACCAGAGATTCACAGATGACATCGTCCATGCCCTAAAGTAGTAACAAAGTGACATGACCTGACTTTGGTTTATAAAGATCACTCTGGCTGCTACGTTGAGAACACATGATAGGGAGGTAAATGTAAAAGCACAGATACTTGGTTTATGGATCCCTGTATCATTTTGGGCAAAAAAAAATAACGGCTCCTTGGACAAGAGTGGTGGCAGTGGAAGTGATGAGAATTCAATTAAGATGCAGATGGATTAACTACATCTTGGATTTAGCTTTGGTATCTTTGAGGCAGAGGCAAAGTTCAGTCAAAGTGAAGGGACTAAGAGAGGGTTGCTTAAAAGAGAATGAATGGATGGACCTAGGAATTATCATGCTAAGTGAAGTCAGCCATACAATGAGACACCAATATCCAATGCTTTCACTAACATGTGGAATCTGAAAAAAGGACAGAATGAACTTCTTTGCAGAACAGATACTGACTCACAGACTTTGAAAAACTTATGGTCTCCAAAGGAGACAGTTTGGGGGGTTGGGGGATGCGCTGGGATTATGGGATGGAAATCCTATAGAATTGGATTGTGATGGTCATTGTACAACTACAAATGTAATAAATTCATCGAGTGATAAGAAAAGGAGAATGAAAATTTGATGAGCCTGTTTGAAAGATTTGGGAGGGAAGCCAGCAGGCAAAGGAAGAATGGGGAAAAAGCCATCAGGTATAAGAGGCTTGCTTGGGGGGCAATGGATAAAGGCCTGACAGGCATGAACACATGGAATGGACATGAGGTTGTATCAATGGGGCTGTGGTTCCTTTGACTAGAACTCATCTCAGGTATAAAGGGGAGAAAATCTTCTGTCTTCACCATCACTCATTTCCATGTAAAACCAGCCATTGTCCATTTGGCTAGGACACTAAGATAAACATGGTTGAACTTAAGTCTGAAGTGGAATAAAAGAATCCTATCCCTTGCATAGTTTTTGCCACTTAGTTGAGGAGGTGGAGCGTATAAAATTTTGCCTATCATGTTCTGGGTACCTATGCTGTGTCTGCCACATTTAACCCTTACAACAAAAACCTAAAAGATAGATGCGGCATTCCAGTTGAGTTTCAGCTGGTTAAGAGCCTGACATGGTGTCTGTGAAGGTGCAGGTTTGCTCCCTGGCCCTGCTCAGTGCGTTAATGATCCAGCATTGCTGCAAGCTGCTGCATAGGTCAAAAGTGCGGCTTGGATCGGTGCTGCTGCTGTGGCTGCAGCTCTGATTTGACCCCTGGCCGAGGAACTTCCACATGCTGCAGGTGCAGTCATCAAAGGAAAAAATAAAATGAAAAATAGATGCTATCATCCCATATCAAAGATGAGAAAATTGCAGCTCAAAGGAACTAAAAAACATGCTCATCTAACCATCTTCCCCCAGTCAGTCAATGAAAAACTAGTATTCTTGGGAGTTCCTATTGTGGCTCAGTGGGTTATGAACCCAGCTAGTATCCATGAGGATGCAGGTTCGATCCCTGGCCTCGCTCAGTGGATTAAGGATCTTGCATTGCTGTCACTGTGGCGTAGGCCGGCAGCTGCAGCTCCAATTAGATCCCTAGACTAGGAACTTCCATATGCCGTGGGTGCAGCCCTAAAAAAAAAAAAAAAAAAGAAAGAAAGAAAAGAAAAAACAACAACAACACAGTATTCTCTCTCTCTCTCTCTCTCTCTCTCAACCTCTCAACATATGCTTTGAAGGGCCATGGAGGCACATCTTTCAGAAGGTGAAGAAATGGGAAAGGTTGGAAATGCAACACAGGGAACACTGGTGAAATAGGATTGAAATAGTTTGTATAAGAAATAAAAATAGTGCTACCATATGATCCTGCAATTTCACTCCTGGGCGTATAGTTGGAGAAAACTCTAGTTCAAAAAGATACAGGCACCCCAGGAGTTCCAGTCGTGGCTCAGTGGTTAATGAATCCGATTAGGAACCATGAGGTTGTGGGTTCGATCCCTGGCCTTACGCAGTGGGTTAAGGATCCGGAGTTGCCGTGAGCTGTGGTGTAGGTCGCATATGTGGCTCGGATCCCGCGTTGCTGTGGCTCTGGTGTAGGCTGGTGGCTACAGCTCCGATTCGACCCCCTAGCCTGGGAACCTCCATATGCCACGAGAGCAGCCCAAGAAATGGCAAAAAGACAAAAAAAAAAAAAAGATACAGGCACCTCAATATTCACTGCAGCACTATTTACAATAGCCAAAACATGGGAGCAACCTAAATTCCATTGACAGAGGACTGGATAAAGATGTGGTACATGGACACAATGGAACATTATTCAGCCATAAAAGAGAAGGAAAGAATGCCATTGCAGCAACACGGACCGACTTGAAGATTTTCATACTAAGTGAAGTAAGTCAGAAAGAGAAAGAAAAATAATATGAGGTCACTTCTGTGTGGCATTATAAAAAAAGCTACAAATGAACTTGTTTCCAAAACAGAAAGAAACCCACAGACATAGAAAACAAACTTATGGTTACCACAGGGAAGAGAGGGGGAGGGATAAATTTGGAATTTGAGATTAACATATATACAGACTACTAGATATAAAATGGTAAACAGCAAAGATCTACTATTAAGCATAGGGAATTATTCTCTCTCTCTCTCTCTCTCTCTCTCTATATATATATATATATATATATATATACACACACACACACACACACACACACATATATATATACACACACACATATACATACACATATATGTTGAATCACTCTGCTGTACACTTGAAACTAACACAGCGTTATAAATTAACTATACTTCACCTTAAAAAAAGGAATAAGGACTTCCTGCTATGGCACAGAGGATTAAAGATCTGGTGCTGCCTCCGCAGCAGGTTGGGTCACTGCTGAGACTCAGGTTCGCAGTGGGTTAAGGATCTGTGGCCTAGGTCACAGCTGTGGCTGTTTCCATCCCTGGCCTGGGGACTTCCATATGCCATAGATGTGGCCAAAAAACTAATTTTAATTTTTTTTATGAAAAAAGGAGTGAGACTGGACTGTGCTTTTCAGCCTCTGAACCGGTCCTTGGAGCTTCCTCAGGTTCAGCCACTGGTTGTTCATGGCTCCCAGTCTGCTCTGAGGGGCCAATGAAAATACTGCAAAGTACAAGTTACCTTTTAAGTTTGGAATCTAAAAGAAGAAGTCATTATTTTAGACAATTTTCCAAGTGTTAGTAGGAGTGAATAATTTTCTTTAATTAAGACTCTCATCATAGGCTCTTACCTCTTCCAAATTCTCACCTTTTCAAGCCTGACAGGGAATAAAAAATGTTGTCACCATGTATCACCTTTGCCAGTACTTCATTACTTTTACAAGCAGCTGGGCATGCCATGGGGCTCAGGAAAACAGAATTATTGCCAAGCACAGGTTGGACCTGTGAACTCTGAATATTCAAAACCATGGATAATGAGTCCAGACTCAGAGGACACTTTTTTTTTGGCCAGGATTTCCCTCTTCAAGGATGTATTCTTCAGACCGCTTAGGGGCATACTGCTTATTGCATATTTTTACCTTGATCCAAAGTCTTTGTTCCTGAAGGCTATCCCCCCTATAATCTCTAACAAGGATAATGTGACTCTGAAGATGAGCTCCAAGAAATTCAAGAAGCCAAGAATGTGGCAACTTTATTTTTGTTCAGTACCTACTACCCTCCCAACTAGCAACTCTAAAGGGGTTCGTTTCCTTATTTATTTTATTTTTTAAGATGCTATGCATTATTACATTGTTAGCAGGTAAATCCCAGATCATAAGAATTCCTTATATTTATCTTTAAATAGCTGCATGAACTGAGGATTCTTAATATTTGATAATGAAGTTTTAAGTGGTATTGATATTATTCACTAATGTGGAACATCAGTGTTTGCTTTTCATGTTTCTGTTTGGCCAATTTAAAGAAGACCATGAAAATTGATAAAGCACAAAAATATAATGTTTACATTGAAAAAATAAGCTAAGGGGCACAGATAAACTAAGACACAAACTTGTGTGTTGGTTACCAAGTGCCAGATTTGGGAGGACAGTTGTGATTCCAAATACTCTGTACCATTTTTTCCATTTAAGTCAAATTAAACTGTCATAATATACATCCTAGTTTTGAAATCATACAGTATCCACCATACTGTAAGTACAGAGACATAGCTCTAGAATCATACAAGTTAAATTCTCATGTAAGCTCTGCTACTAATTTCTGCGCAACCTTGAAAAGGGGACTTAACATTTCTAAGCTTACTATTTCCTTATCCATAAAGTGATACAATTGCTTAATATTTATAGTTAATGATATTAATTAATTGCTTAATATATTAAGCTTAATATTTCCTTATCCATAAAGTGGTCCAAAATCTCATCTTATTCCAAAATCTTATCTGTATATAATGCTTTATGGGAAAATAATACCTAAATACAATTTCAAAGATTAAAGAAATGTAAGCTGTTATTTTAGAACATAACATGTCCAGCTTTCACTGGTTTGCTTTTGCAAAATATATTCTTTTCATTCCAGTCCAGTTTGTGACTCTTTTTCAAGTTAGGTCTTGAATTGTTTCAATTATATAATATAGTTACAGAATTTTCAACACACAGTGCACAAAGTACGACAAAATGTTTTATAGCAAAATGTATAAGAGAAAGATAATATTCCTCAGGCATGGATAGTTATGAATTTCATCCAAGCAGACAGGTAAAATAAACTTAGGGAGAAGAAAACTGACATTTAAAATTGGTAGAGATACAAGTATTTGTGCAGAAATAACATCTTATACTTCCACAGCAATCTGTCCCCTTTTCTTTCTTCCAAACACATGAAAAAAGGCATTTCGAGTTACTGATTAACTTCAACATGCTGATCTTTGATTCTGTCTAAGGTCCATGAAGATTGACTAAATTTCCTTCTACCAGAGAGGAAAAACTAAAAAATTGAACACACTTTTTTAAAAAGATTAGATTCTCTGTTTTTCTGATATATCAGCCTAAATCTCATTTGGTTGGACTAGATATTTATTTGCTCCTTTCCCCCAAAGAAACTGGGAACATCTAAGAGTTATTTTCCAAATGTGAAACTATCTTTTTATCAGAATAAACCATAAATTTTGATGAGTTATGCTCTTTCTCTTGACATTTTCCACTCTGGAACGAGAAGGCTGGGAAACCACTGGGTTCCTCCCTGTTGTTATCCTTGCTTATAGATGGAGAGAAAGGGGGAAAAACTTTTAATGGGGAGTCACTTTGACTAAACATGAAAAAAAAAGTTTGAACAGGGAATTAAAATGAATATACCAAGTGAAAATGAGTTATCATATATTACTTTATAACATTAAAAAGGCAAAAATATGAGGGATTATAGACAATGTCTACCATTATTATTGAACCACTCAGTAAGAGGCAGCATGGTTCAAAGGGGAGTAATACCAAAATGAACAAGGTAGCTTTTTTCTCGTACAGACATTTAAGATAAGCCACAAACACTAACGGAGGGCATAACATGGGGTTAGTACTATGACAGAGGTACTACACTCTGTAAGAGTGCAGACTGATATTTGAGCCGTTCTTGAGAGTGAGAGGGTTCCAAAAGATATGAACAGATGGGAAGGATATTCCAGGAAGAAGGCACAAAAGCACCATTAAGGCTCTGATGAGAGCCAATTCTGAGGAAAGGCAATTGATGCAATCTATGTAGAAGGCATGGGATAAAAAGAATTTAGGAGAGTGTACCATTGAAAAGGGAGGGTTTTATACTATATGCAAAAAGAAGTGGTTTAAAAGAGTTCTGAGCAAAAGGATGATGAGACATAATTAGACCAGTACTTAGTACAAACAGTCTGAGAGCAATAGGCAGAAGAAAGCCTTGGAGTGGGGAAGACTGACAGCAGGAGATCTCTTAGGAGGCTGGGATTGTGAGTACATGGGGAAACAAACCAATGTGTTGTTATTGCTTCCCAATCCCCACCAGCCCAGGAGAAAAGTGAATCTTCTATCAATTGGGTATGGTATTCTTATTAAGTTCAAACTCTTTCTCCTCAGCACGCAATAGGGCCGTAAATCAAGAGATTAGTTGTGGAAGCAAGGGCTAGTGACTTTATTCAAAAAAGCAAGCAGACAGAGAAGATGGTGGACTAGTGGCCCAAAGAACCATCGTACCTGACTTGGAAGTCAGGCTTCTTTTATTAGAAAAGTGGTTGATGGTTGCAAATTTCTTCATGCCAGAATCCTTTGTTCTTGAGGACCCACATAGATGAGGTCATGGTATAAACCTCCAACCTCCAGCAAAAGAAATGTTGTTCTCTGTTCTGCAACTGTTTTTATCTATATATGAATGGAGAAGTGTTATGCTTTTAAAGGTAAAAGCCTTAAGAATGGGCTACCCCATGCATAGGCTATAGGCAACTTCTTTTTAAAAAGTGTCAAGCTGGTATGAATAAGCACAGACAGCAGACCACAAGGATTAGAGTTAAAGGAATAGATTAAATATGGAGTTGGGTTTTCTTCTCTGTGACAGTATCAGACATGGAATACCCAGGAGTGAAAGTTGGAGTCCCTTCTTCAGTCTAGTAGGAGAATTATGGGTTGATTTTTTGTTGTCATTGTCTGAATTGAAGCCCCTGGCTTTTAGCATGATCAATTGCTAGTGATTTTGTAAAACTCTATCCCTAGACTTTCTGCCCAGTAAAGACTTTTATTTATCATTGCTGAATGGACATATCTACCTAGATATTCCACAAACTCGTTAAATGGACACATCCAGGATAAACTCATCTTCCTCTCTGCTGACATACTTCTCTTACTGTTTTTCATTATTCACTCAGTCTCCCAAGCCCCAAATTCTAAAGATATCTAATTTTTTTTTTCTACTCTGGAACTCTATCCAAACCATTAGCAAGTCCTGCCAATTCTTGTTCAATTCTTGCTCAATTCTCTTGAGAGTTTCCCTCCTTTTCCTCCCCAAATACTGCCTTTCCTTGCTTCAGATCTCCATCAGCCCTCACCTGGATTATTATATTGTTTTTTATCTGCTATCATTGTAGTCTCCTCCTTAAGACCAGCCTCCTCACAGCTCTCATAGGTATCTTCTTTTTAAAAAACCCATTCCCATCATTCATCTGCTTAAAATGCCTGATATTTGCATATGCCCGAAAAACAAAACCCAAGCTCTTGAGTACAGCATGAAGGGACACTTTAAATGTGACTGCAATACAACTTCCCACCAGCTCCTCTACATACTCCAAGCTCCAGCCACATTCAGCGTATCACCATCTTTGGTGAATTGCCACAATAGAAGATTATCCTTCCATGGCCATTGCACAAGCTATTTAGTCTGCCTCAGATGTCCCTCTTTTATTTTCTTTGTCTGGACATCTCTTTGTCCTTTAAGAACCATATCAAAATTTAGTTTTTCTTCCCTAACACTGCCTGACAAAATGAGTTTCTGCCTATATCCATACGGTATGTTGTGTCTACATTTATTCCTATTTTATTGTAACTTTACCTGTTTATAGGTCAGAGTTCTTCCAAGATACAGCAAAGTTCTCAAGGATATGGGCTGGGTTTCATTACCTTTTATCTCCATGACTCAAATTAGCCTGGTAAATGGAATGTGTTCAATACATGTTTGTTGAATGAATGATTGATTCTTACTCTCACCGTTAAATACAGTACAAAAAAGTAATTGCCCATTATGAATAATTACAATGTAGACCAGGACTATACATAAAATTTCATGGAGAAGAGGCAGGAAATAAATTGAAGGAGATTTAGAGATTCATTAGCAAAGTATGTTTTGAAAAAAAATTAACTATATCCTTATTAACACATAGCAAAGAATCAAATAACACCTTTAAGGAAGGATGAAATCAAGACTCTGGTTGTAGAGAATGTAGAGATATTTATTCTAGTCCTGGGTATCTTCTTTGTAGAGGTGGTAATTGAAACTTTGGAATAAGATGAGGATATCAAGGGACCAAGGGCAGGGAGAGAAAATTCACCCATAATCCATGATGGCATTCAAATTCTTTCTGAAGATGCCACAGTCAAAACATTTCTATTTCTGAATATGATTGCAGTGTTATGTTTTAGTGTCTGGTTAATTCTGTTATGTTATGTCATTGATATTCTGTAATTTGTGTGCAATCAAGGAGAAAGCCATTTAAGAACACTTTCAGCTAACCCAAAGCCCCAGTTTTTCTGGGGATTTTGTTAAAATAAAAGATAAAGTTAGAGACAACATCAAAATTCTCTGCCTTTCCTATTTTATGCACTTCTCTTGTCTCATTCATTTGAACACGAAATAATGCAGATTCCAGTTACTTGCCAACTCTTGAAATGGCTTTCTTGATGGAGTTAAGCTGCCATCTTAGTATGCTTAGTAAAATTGCAACACTATTCATCTTAAATTCAACATGTTCTTCATATTTATTCATTGTACTAGTTATGAAGAACTGGTTATATGATAGTCGGAGAGAAAAAAAATTGCCAGAATCTCAAAACGACAAAGTACTCTCACTCCAGCATAGCTTTTCATGATGTGTGTTCCCGTTTACCTAATGGAGATGTAAAACAGTTGGTCCCCAGCAGCTACAAAGCACTATGTGTCCTACATGAAATGAAACTTAGGAAGAGCTCAAAACACTAGGGAAATGGAAGAAAGAACATTTCCTCTTTTTGATCTGCATGATTTAGCATTGATTCATCACATTGTGCAGTAGGATACGCTGGCTGGTTGGCTTAGCACTGTGTTGATTTTTCCCATATAGAAAGTTAGAAGGTCCTAGATTGTATAGCTCTCACTAGCCTAGTGTCAGAAAGCCTGGGATCAGGGATTCTAGGATCTAGGAAACATATCTATATTATTCATTCCTTTATGCCCACTAGGTAGCCCAAGGCCTGCAACAGATTTGGGGTTTTTTGTTTGTTTGTTTATCTTTTTAGGACTGTACCCATGGCATATGGAAGTACCCAGGCCAGGGGTTGAATCAGAGCTGCAGCTGCCGGCCTATATCACAGCTCACAGCAAGACTGGGTCCTTAACCCACTGAGCAAGGCCAGGGATCAAACCCACATCCTCACGGCTATTAGTTTGGTTTGTTATCCCTGAGCCACAAACGGAACTCCTTGATTTGTTTTAGAATGAATAGTCAAACCTCTTTTATGTTTCTGCAGGTGGTCAATAGAAATGTTGATTACATTGTCTTATTTATCAAGTCCTTAGGGCACATACACTTTGTATTACTGGGAGTTGCATGAGGAAGGATAAGTATTTATGAGAACACCACACCACACCTACAGTGGATTCCCTCTCTAGGGTGGAAGGTCAAAGTCATTGGAGAAGATTTTCCTTCTTAGAGGAAATACTCACTAGGAGAACAGATAGGAAGGGCAACTAACAAACACCTCAGTTCTTCATTACATAGAAGGTGTTCTTTACTCCATGGATGGTAAGCCTGGAAATGTTAAGCCAAGAGAAATATGTAGGTGAGCATAATACAGAATTGGTAACTGCTGATCAAACCCACATGGTTATGGAGGCCCACAAATGGTCACACTCAGCTGGATCCATTGCAGTGTGGTTAGCAACATGGAGGCAAAACTCCAAAGCTGAAAGGAAAGCAGAGAAAGCTAACTGAGACTGATCTATTTTAGGGATGTCTTGACATTGAAGCAGCTCAACATTGAACTGGTGGAAAATGACCTCTCTGAGCTTTTTGAACCATAGGGGAATGCATCCATCTTCTATTCCTATGCTGTTCAGGTCATAAACATGAAAAGACCGTACTGGATCCTAGAGACAGTTCAAAAGCAAGGTCTTTAGTCCTTGATATAACAAAATGTCCCTCACCATCCTTTTGAAAATGTCTTTTTGTATTGGAAAAAATCTAGAAAGAGAGTTCCAGCAGACTCCAGATGAAATGAATACAAAAGCCTGTTAACTATGCTGGGATGTATTAACTGACTAAACAATTAGGTTAGGGTTCTCAGCAGATTTTAACAGTTCTACCCACAAACTTCTAGATAGTATTTTCAGCACCTATGGTTCCAGCAACTTCACATGAAGTCCTACACTGTCATAGAAGAACCTGATTGAGTCTTATTTAAATCATAGTGTAAGGGAACTGAGCTATTTACAATACTTTTATTTACTCATAAGTTACCCTTCCTCCTTCTTTTCCACCAAAAACATCCTAGCCAATTCAATTAAGCCATTTTAAACTTTGCAAAGCACCGCAAAAGAGATCCAGATGTTTACAGAAAGAAAAAGGGTGGAGTATTATGTGCTTGTTGCCTTCATTTCTTAGATAATTTGCTTCAAAGTATTTTTTTAGCTTGTTCAATCAGCTAGGGTTAGCGGTTTCTTTTCTAAGTTGTATAGACCAAGAATGATATTTCTTAAAAAGGAATTAACTTTTATTAAATTCCATTGTTGATTCATTCTACATTGTTGAGTTCCTAGTCTGTGCCAGGCTACAAAGTTCCAACTGTGCTAGGTTCTGCGAATATTTTAAGGAAAAACACCAGCATGATCACTTTTCACATAAAACAACATATTTTCCTTCTTAGTTAGTTTATAAGTAAATTTTATAAATAAATTTTACCTCTTGTGAAAATTTTACACACTATTATTTTATTTGGGCAATCAAATTTTCTATTTGAGTGACTGTCAAATTTCTCCATTTTTATCTGGAAATGTACTGTAATTATAATCAAAATTCCCATAAGGACTGTTTCAGAATTGTCAATTGATTATAAAGTTCTTTTGGAAGTTAACTGCTGGCAACTAACTAAGCTATTTTTTAATGGATCAAGAAAACTCTTCATTCAAATTCCAGATTCTATTCTTGACATTTTACACAGACTGTCCCTTTATAGGGAGTTTTAGAAAATCGCACTAATATATCATTAAAAGAGGGAAAAAAGCCTTGTCAGGTATTAACAGCCTTATGTTCTTAAGTAATTTTTATAATTGGCCAACACCTTGCTAATTGGAATTTGGGACTTAACAGCATAACTTTGGTAATGGCAAAATATATTCTTCTAAGCTATTTAGGAAAGGTAGAATAGTGGGAGTAGACTTGCCCTACAGATATCAGAATACAACATAAAATTCCAATAATTAAAGGAGTGTGGTAGTGATGCAGGCCCTGATGACCAGAAATATTTAGGAATATAGATTCCTGAAGTTCCCGCAGGAGTGCGATGGATTATGCTTGGACTGCAGCGGCTGGGGTCACTGCAGAGGCACAGGTTTGATCCCTGGCCTGGGAACTTCTATATGCCATAGATATGGCCATGACAAAAAAAAAAAAAAAAAATTTTCTAGAAATGAATTTGTGCACTTTTAATAAAAGGTGGTAGGATTCAGATATTTGCTCTTTCCCATGAAAATCACCAAAAAATATCTGAAAATCTAAACCATAAACTATGTTTTTAAAAACCCTGAAAATACAGAGAAATTTTATCCAAACCCCAAAGAAAATGCCAAAAGTTTACTTACTGCTCTCCAAATCTTGATTAAGGTATAAATTTCTCTAAAAGAAAATTAGAATACCCCGAGGGGCTAACCAACTTTTTTTATCGTGACTACAACCATTAGGATCATGAGTGGGAGAGGGAGAGGGTCCAATTCTACTCTGTCAAATGGTGGAAGTCGTAAGAGGATTAAGCATATGTAGAAATACATCTGAAATACCATGTAGACACCCAAATTTAGTATCTTTCTCCTCTCACCCAACTAATTCTAACACTGGAAAAATAGCTTTCAGGTATGAGGAGGTAAAGGGGAGAAGGGAACCAACAAGCAGAATTATTTAAGCCAAGATAAATATCATGTAAATGACCCGTCAGCTATGGGGCTGCACAGTGGAACTCGGTGACTTCCTACCTGTGGGACCTGCCCATCCTGAGATGTGAGCTCCTAATATGAGGGAGTGATGGGGCTCTCAGACTCAGAGTAGACTCTGGCAGAAAACTGTTCTGAAACCACAAATCCAAACTGAATCTGCCAATCTCCCAAGAGCATGCTCCCCTGAGTTAATAGTTATTGGCTGATGAAACTGTTACTTTTCGGTGCTCAGCTTCACTAATCATCGGCGACATGCAAAATGAAATCACAAGGAAATGTCCCCTCACACCTGTTAGAATGTCCAGCATCAAAAACCTAAGACGTAACAGGTGTTGATGAGGATGTGGGGAAAAGGCAACGCTTGTGCTCTGTTTGTGGAATGTAAGTTGGTACGCTCACTATGGAGAACAGTACGGAGGTTCCTCAAACTTTTTAAATACCATAGGATCCAGCCATCCCCCTTCTGGGTATACACCCAAAGATAATAAAAACCGCAAAAAATAAAAAATAATAAAAAGGAGTTCCCGTCGTGGTGCAGTGGTTAACGAATCCAACTAGGAACCATGAGGTTTCGGGTTCGGTCCCTGCTCTTGCTCAGTGGGTTAACGATCCGGCATTGCCGTTAGCTGTGGTGTAGGTTGCAGACGCGGCTCGGATCCTGTGTTGCTGTGGCTCTGGCGTAGGCCGGTGGCTACGGCTCCGATTCAACCCCTAGCCTGGGAACCTCCATATGCCGCGGGAGTGGCCCAAGAAATAGCAACAACAACAACAACAACAACAAAGACAAAAGACAAAAAAAAAAGAAAAGAAAAACGGGATGTTGAGGAGATATCTGCAGTCCCACGTTCATTGCAACATTGTTTCCAATAGCCAAGACATGGAAACCACCAAAGTTCTGTCAAGAGATGAACAGATAAATAAAATGTAATGTAGATATGACTATTATCCAGCCATGAGCAATAAGGAAATCCTGCAGTTTGTGATAATGTGGATGGACCTTGAAGGCATTAGGGTAAGTGAAATCAGCCAGACAGAAAAAGACTAATGACTAATACGGCACAGTATCACTCATATGTGGAATCTTAAAAAAAAAAAAAAAAAGGAGTTCCTGTTGTGGCTCAGTGGAAACAAATCCACGTATCCTTTGCCATGAGCTGTGGGTATAGTTTGCATACAAGGCTTGGATCCTGAGTTGCTGTGGCTGTGGCGTAGGCCAATAGCTACAGCTCCAATTCCACCCCTGGGAACTTCCATATGCTGTGGGAGTGGCCCTAAAAACAAAACCAAACAAAAGTCAAAACTCTCATTGAGTAGGAATGTGGTTTCCAGGGACCAAGGGATGGGGAAAATCAGGAGATTGGTAAAAAGGGTACAAACTTTCAGTCACAAGAGCATTAAGATCTGAGGCTCTAATGTATAACATAGTGATTATAGTTGATAACACTACTGTATAATTGGAATTGGCTAAGAAAGTAGAACTTCACTGTTCTCAAAAATATATATTGTTAATGCACGAGGTGAGGGATGTATTCGTGTATTCATATATCAATTCATCACGGTGTATACTAAATATCTTATAATTTTATTTATCAATTACATCACAATAAAGCTGAAAACAAAACTGCCTCTTTTCAAATTTAGCATTTACTCTATTTAAATATAGAGCTGGGTCATATAAATGAGACTTAACAACTTGGTACACTATAGAATGTGTCACAAACCATGAGAACTAAAGTTAATACAAGAAAAAATGGAGGACTAGGTATGTAGAAGGACTCATGATTGTGCTAATTTCTTCAGGTTGTTTTGTTTTTTTGTCTTTTTCTTAGGGCCGCACTCATGGCATATGGAGGTTCCCAGGCTAGGGGTCACATCGGAGCTGTAGCTGCCAGCCTACACCACAGCCACAGCAATGCCAGATCCAAGTCGCATCTACACTACAGCTCATGGCAACACCAGATCCCTGTCCCACTGATCGAGGTCAAGGATAGAACCAGAGTCCTCATGGATACTAGTCGGGTTCATTAACTGATGCACCATAATAGGAACTCCTACCAATTTCTTCAGTTTTATGTTACGAAATGAATGATGCCCTGTAAAGTTTATATTTCAAGGAAATTGGGTTTAAGTAAATTGGTGCTATAGAAGTAACATTAAAGGACTAAATACAAGCTGCAGAGTTTCCAAGTGACCCAAATGTGGAGGGAAAAAAGAAAAAGAAAATCAAAGGAAGAGTTTAAAACAGAAAATATAACCATCTGGTTTGTTTGTTTTTGTCTTTTTGCCTTTTCTAGGGCTGCTCCTGTGGCATATGGAGGTTCCCAGGCTAGGGGTCTAATCCAAGCTGTAGCCACTGGCCCACGCCAGAGCCACAGCAAAGTGGGATCCGAGCCGTGTCTGCAACCTACACCACAGCTCACGGCAACTTGGGATCCTTAATCCACTGAGCAAGGCCAGGGATCAAACCCGCAACCTCATGGTTCCTAGTCAGATTCATTAACCACTGAGTCACGATGGGAACTCCTATAACCATCTGTTTTTTAAATGACTAAATGTGTTGTAAGAGCTTTCAGTGAGAGCAAGTTACACAAATCAGAAAAACTGAAACCCGGAGATAAAATATTTTAAAGAATCTTCCTAAGAGCACTGGGAAGATAATAAGATAATGACTTGCTTTCTAGAATGTGAGGATTTAGAGAAATGAGGAAAGTACTCGAAGCCATTTTTCTGTACTTTAATCAAAATTCATCACAAAGCATGAGTTTACCAGCAGCTGAGACATAATTTAAAGAAAGACTTCCTAGTCTGGAAGTTGCATCAAAAGAAATTACCAGAGCAATGCACTGAGAGACAAAAAGTTGGAAATACGGAAGATATAAAAATTATAATGAGAAGGTTCCAGAAGAGGAGTGAGTTGAGGCAAATGCAATATTTTAAGATATAATGACTAAGAAATTTCCAGAACTGATGAAACACATTGGATTTAAGAATCAAGTTAAAAAAAGAAAAGTCCACACTTAAACACATTTGAGTGGAATTGTGGAAAACTCAAGACAAAGAATTCTTAAAAGTAGCCAAGGAAAAAAGATAGATTAACTTCAAAGAAAAACAGTTAGACCTGATTTTCCAACAATATTCTCAGAACTGTGCAGTATTTCCTTCAGTGGACTAATTTGAATTTTATCCACAGCAGAAATATCATTCAAGAGTAAGTTAAAGACAATCTCAGAAAGTTAATAGACACACACTGAAGAATTTTTTTTTTAATTTTAGCATAAAATGTCCTCACCCAGAGTTCTTCAATCCTAGGTATTTATCTTAAGAAAATAATAGAGCAAGCATGAAGAGATATATTTACAAGTGTATATATGTTTTCATAGGTGTGCTTATTTTATCAAAAATTTCAAAACAAGTGAAATGGACATCAATAGGGAATTATAGAAATAAAATAGGGTTCATTCAAAATTTGCCTTGATTATACAGATCTTTGTGTGCCTACGTGGAAATGCAATCTCAATACTATGGGGAAGCATGTTTCATATGATCCAACATAGGTTAAAAATTATAAATCTCTATTTGCTGTAGGCTTACATATCCAGAAAAGTAGAGAAAAAAATATATATATATATATTTATTACTCATTACTCCCAGGTGTGAAATGTGAGGGAATTTTTTCACATTTTGTTTTATTTCCTTTCTCTACTACCATCATTTTCATTTAGAAAAAAAGAAAAACACGAGCTTTTCAGGAGTATCTCATATTTATTGAGACCTTTACCATAAAAATTACCTTTATTTGGAGTTCCCATCGTGGCTCAGTGGTTAACAAACCTGACTAGCATCCATGAGGATGTGGGTTCGATCCCTGGCCTCGCGCAGTGGGTTAAGGATCTGGCGTTGCCGTGAACTGTGGTATAGGTCGCAAATGCTGTTCGGATCTGGCATTGCTGTGGCTGTGGCGCAGGCCGGTGGCTACAGCTCTGATTGGACCCCTAACCTGAGAACCTCCATATGCTGTGGCTACAGCCCTAAAAGACAAAAAAGACAAATTAAAAATTTTTTTTTAAAAGTTTAAAAATTACCTTTAAGCAGCTTAAAGCTCCATGTTTTAGAGCTAGCCTGATCTCTCGTTTGGCCACGATGGTAATGAAGCCCACCCTGAGCTTGCGTTTCCTGTGCAGGTTGGTTAGCTCTGCACACAGAACAAAACAACCCTTGTGTATGTGCATTCTCTCTCAGCCAAGGAGCCAAGCTTTCAAGTCTTTGCCTTAGTCTCATAATAAGAGACATTGCGTGGATGTTGCAGACCATAGACAATGGAAAAACTTCAAACCATGTGAACCCAGAGGGTGGGAGCTGTTAGTAGCACTCTCAGCAACAAAGAAGGATGTGTATCTTCTCCTCTTTGAAATATCTGCCTCTGATATTCCCAAACCACCAGGATTCCCAGGTTACCAAGTCACATCAAAAGGGCATTAAGTAGGAAACTCTCATTTCCTAGAGCCCCTTTTCCATTTGCCGAACTGCTTTCTCCCATGTTCTCTGCTTAAGAGGATTTCCCCTTCTTTCCTATACTCATTCTCATAAAAATGACCTCAGGAAATAGAGGCTGACCTAACCACTCTCCATGGGCTCAAAAAGGAATTCTGTTGTTTTCTTTTTTTCCATGATGGTGAGGTAGGTAGCCCAGTAGTTTGGGGATTCGAATCGCATCATTTTCAGGCCTCCAGTTTTACCCCTCAACTTTACAGCAAGTAAAGCCTGGTTACATTTTTTGGAGGCTTATCTCATAGGAAGCCTGCCATATAAGCCTACAGCTTCATTCCAATCTGAATATATCACTGTAAGCATATAACTCGAATCATGGAAGGAATTTGCACCACTTGTTGGATTGTTTATACTGACTATAAGGAAGAGGTGGGGTTATACATTCCAGCACATCATTGTAAATGAGGTACTAGGTAAAATTCTAAACAAGTCATGTCAGAAAAAACACAGTCTTGGTTTTCAAGAGTAAAGAATATTTAGCATATGGATACATTGTAAGAATAAAGAGATCTTACTGCATTCTCCATGTTTCTTTTATAACATGTCCTGGGCCTTTTTGTTAGCTACTAATAATTTTTTTAATTGTCTTTATTTTATGAAAGACATTTTATTTTATTTTATTTTATTTTATTTTTTAGGGCTACATCCACGGCATATGGAGGTTCCCAGGCTAGGTGTCAAATCAGAGCTACAGCTGCCTGCTTACGCCACAGCCACAGCAACTCAGGATCCGAGCCACATCTTCAGCCTTCACCACAGCTCACAGCCACGCCAGATCCTTAGCCCCCTGAGTAAGGCCAGGGATCGAACTTGCAACCTCATGGTTCCTAGGTGGATTTGCTTCCTCTGCGTCATGATGGGAACTCTGATGAAGGGAAAGACATTTTGTACTTTAACAGCAATTGTACTAACAGTGGTGTTTAGAGTAGTTTTTTCTTACAAAAAAAATCTATTTTCTAACATCAATATTCTGATATTCAAGAAGAAAAATAAATACATTCCCATTAGGACTTGGGTTTTTCTTTTAGAAATCCCTGGATGTTTGCTACATATTTTCTTCTGGAAAATATTCAAGAACATTAATGGTAAATAAAATCATTGTCAAGGTATTTTTTTCAGATACAATGATTGCTAGCTAGATTATTAATATAAAGCCATAAATTTTCATAGAAAACTATTTCAGAGATAAAAGTGCTGAGTGGAATTTATTGTCAACCAATCATATCTATTTTTTAAACTCTTCTTCCTTTCAAAGTAGGTTAACTTCTTGTTATATGAATTCCCTTGTGGTGTAGCAGGTTAAGGATCTGGCATTGTCACAGCAGCAGCTCAGGTTGCTGCTGTGATGCAGGTTCAATCCCTGGCCTAGGAACTTCCACAAGCCATGGGCACAGCCAAGATAATAAATAAATAAATAAATAAATAAATAAATAAATAAATAAATAAATAAATAAATAAATACAGACTTCTTGCCACAGAGGATTTTAATTAGGGTGAACATACATTCTGATTTCTAGAATAGTCTGACTGACTGAAGCCCATTGTTCCTGTACTGATAGAATCCCTTTTCACTTTCAGACATTGGAAAAAACAAGTTCATGATCACTCTATTTTAATAGTTTGATAACCCATTTTCACATCTTCCCCTTCATTATGTTTTTCTATGTACACACCTCTGAGAAAGTAAGAATAAATGGAGAACTCAGAGGCACTATCCTTACCCACCTGGCCCTTTGCCCAGGACATCTGCTGAGGCTCAACCAGGTCCACTAGGTTGTGCAATTCTCAGGAAGGCCCTTCACACCATCTGCAGGAGAGGGGCCCCCACTCCACTTCCCCGTTACGGGAAACGTATTTACATGGGTTCAGCAAAATTAACTAACTCTTAACTCTGCAGCTCTACTTTCTTTTATGCGCTGCGGTGCCCAAACCCTCATTGATTACGTGTGGACAGAGTTTATCATCTCTTTGTAACTAATTTCATTTCGCAAATGAAAAAGCTTTTGCAAATGTCATGTTAATGGGAAAGCCCAGTGTTACATGGAAAAGTCTGATATTTGTGTTTGACTATTTTTTATTCTAATTCGCAGTGCAAACTAACATTGGTCTGTGTACATAACTTACATTCCTCCATTCTACTAATATTTGGTAATCACTTAACTTTAATATATGACTGAATTTCTCTGTATGAGAAAACCCAGGTAACATACTTCTATATATACAGTACAGCAAGCAAGACTTAACTACAGTATGCTCTTTCTAACACAGTATGAATGTATAAAATAGTGTGAAGATGTCCATACAAGGTAATACACAATGCTCATAGTAAAACTTGTCATAGATATTTCTAATTTTATAACTTAAAATAAATGAGCATATAAACATCACCCCCACCCCCACCACACACACCCCCACATCAAAGGCAGAAGCTATAAAGGAAAAAGTCGACATGTTTGACTAAATCGATTTATCGTTTTCCTTCTAGTTAGACATGGCCAATGGAAATCATGCATTTTGAAGCATCCAAACCCACCAAAAGAATATTAAATATATTTTTTAAGGTATAAGTCCATCCATACATAAAAGAGAGAATGGCATGGACTTAACAGTGGAAAAGAGACCTTAGAGAGAAGGGGAGGCTTTCACAACCAAATGGCCAGGCCTCCAGAGCCAGCCTATCAGGTGGCAGGTTCTAACCACACGCATGTTCAGGGACTTTCTCTTAAATATAAAGTTTTAAAGCTTATCAGAAATTTAAGGAAAGCATCTAATTTCATAAAAGGCAAAAAACCAAACAGACAAAGAAGAACTCAAAGGAGTCTTTTTTTTTTAAGGTTAAAAATCCTAAAATTATTATTCTCGGACATTTAAGGAATGATATTGCATCCATGTAATGATCACCAGATACAAAAGAGGAGTAACCAGAGAACAGTTGTATTTTTAAAAATAAGGTTGCTGAAATTTAAAAATCAACAAAAATCAAAAAATTAAAAAATGTAAGAAGATAAAGTGGAGCCCAGAAAGTATAGTAAAAAGAAAAAAACATGAAATATTGGAGCAGAAAAATAAGGTAATTAAAAATTGGTTCAGGAGATAAATACCCAATAATTAGGAGTTCAAGAAAGAATCTACCAGGGGGCCAAATAAGACAGAAGGAGATGATCAGTAATTACTTCAGGAAATTTTTCCAAAATTAAAGAATATGAATTTATAAAAGGAATCTCAACAAAATAAAATTTTAAATACCCATTCAAATACATACATTTTTGAAATTTCAGCACACAAAAGACAAGTAAAATGCTATAAATGCTTTCAGAGAGAAATAAATACATTTTGAAAAAAAGGATCTTAAATCTGAATATTACCAGACAACCCTACAACAACTTTTGAAGCTAGAAAATGATGAAGCAGTGCCTTCAAATTTCTGAGAAAAACATTTATTCAATCTAAAATTCTGTTTGCAACTAAACTACCAATTTATGTCAAACTATCAGTCAAGTATAACAGTATATTAAAACATTATCAGACATGCAAGCCCCACCCCCTAAATTTTTTCCCATGTACATCATCTCAAGAAGTCACTGGACAATGAGGACATAACCTAAAAGAGAGGGAGGAAACTACATCTTTAAAATAAAGGACTCAGAACGGGAGAAAGGATAAGTTCCGGATGGATAGATTTGCAGTAGTTCTAAAGAGAAACTAATCTGTATTGGAGCAGAAGGATGGAAGTCTTCAGCAAGGATGTTTCCAAGGGCTGGGGGTGGGGGGGGTTGTAGGGAATTGATAAAGCATGAGATGTCTTTGACCATATGGAAACTAGAATTCCAAATGTCTTATTGGGAGTTCCCATCGTGGCGCAGTGGTTAACGAATCCGACTAGGAACCATGAGGTTGCGGGTTCGGTCCCTGCCCTTGCTCAGTGGGTTAACGATCCAGCTTTGCCATGAGCTGTGGGTATACTTTGCATACAAGGCTTGGATCCTGTGTTGCTGTGGCTCTGGCGTAGGCCAGTGGCTACAGCTCCGATTCGACCCCTGGCCTGGGAACCTCCATATGCCGTGGGGAGTGGCCCTAGAAAAGACAAAAAAAAAAAAAGATTCTTTTCCATGCTAGGTTATTTCAGGATAGTAAATATAGTTCCCTGGGCTGTGTGGTAGGATCTTGTTATTTATCTTATATATAGTCATGTTTATCTGTTAATCCCAAATTCCTAATTTATCTCTCCCCTTCCCTTCCCCTTTGATAACCATAAGTTTGTTTTCTGTCTATGAGTCTGTTTTTCTTTTGTAAATAAGTTCATTTGAATTAACTTTTTTAGACTTCCCTTATAAGTTACATCATAGGATGTTTGTCTTTCTCAGACTTACCTCACTTAGTATGATAATCTCTAGGTCTATCCATGTTGCTGCAAATTTTGCAGCAACCATTTCACATATGGCAGCACCATTTCACATATTTCTTTTAGGTCGGAGTAGTATTCCATTATATATATTTATACACACACACACACACACACACAAACACACACGTACACACCACATCTTTATCCATTCATCTGCTTCCATGTCTTAGCTATTGCAAATAGTTTAGGAAGCTATTTTTCAATATCAGTCTTGTATAGGTATTTTGCTGTTTAAACTATGTATATTCATCACTGGGAAAAAGTGAAAATAGTATTTCGAATAGAATGAAATGAATTAAACTTAGAGGAAAGGAAGGAAAAAAGGAGGGAAGGGAAAAAGGGAGAGAGATTCCATCCATGTGTTTCATTATATCAGCCAGTTAAAGGAGATGATACATATGATCAATTCTGTAGAGGCTGAAGAAAATCCAATACAATTCTATACCCATTGCTAATATAAACAAAAGAAATCTCATAACAAAAGAGCTTACAGAAATCTACAACAACCACTATAATGTTAAAATTACAAACAGGATGAGAAGACTAGTTGCTCTCAATATTAAAATTCAGCAGTGTACCCACAATCATAGCCAATGCCACGGACAACAAAAATAAATAAATTTGTTGCCATGAAAAATGACCATGGTATATTGTTAAATGGGAAAAAAGCTTTAGTATGCGTGTGTGTGTGTGTGTGTGTGTGTGTGTGTGTGTGTGTACACACCTAATGTTAAAAAGAGATATAAAACAAAATTTAACTTAGGTTATCTCTGGGTCGAAGAATTCTAGATGACTGTTAGCTTTTATTCGCTGATATATGTATACATGTTTCTACTGTTGCAGGGTTTTCTGAGTTTTCTACAAAGTGCTCCACATAAAAATTATATTTTACATATACAAATTTTTATTAATATTACCCTCATTTTGATTATAAAAACTTTCTTATTTTTGACTTTCCTGAAAAACATAGTCTTATAACCATCTTCTTCTCTCTTCCTTCCATGTTTGTTAATAAACAGTATAGAATTGTTACTGAAACAATGCCTTAAAGTATTTACTCCCACATCACTTCCTTGTATTGTTCTGCTCTTTGGAGAAGGAATGATCCTGGAATAACTATGGAATTAGAGAAATTTGTTCTCAATGGCTCTCTCTCCCCCTGTTTTTTGCCTCTCTTACCTCCATTTCAGTTTTCCAGGGTTCTCTTACATTCCCTTCTATTCTTCTCTCCCATCCTAACTGTGCAAAACTAATTCTACCATTGCTATTATGACTTCATTTTTCATTAAGTTCATGGTTGTTTACACTTAGACAGTCTTTTAAGTCTTTCATCCCAAAGTTGATGCTTCCCAAGGTTAATCTAATAAATACACAATTGTTCTTAGACTGTGCACCCATAGTATCTTAGTCATACCTTGCTTTTAGTATTGGAGTTTTCTCGGTGAAACTCCAATTAATATACTTAAACTAAATGATTGATATTGTTCGTTTCTTTGTTAAATATAATGGCTGATGTCCAAAGCATGCGAAAATCCCCCAGCTTTCAGCTGTTCTCCAGTATAACCACGAACTTCTGTTCCTGCCAGTTGAGTTGTATGTTTATTAAAAAGTTGGTACCATTTCTTCCAAACCAGTTGTCTTTGCTAGTTTAATCACATAATTAAATTAAATTTTATATTGGAACTAATGAAATACTATATGAAAAGAGTTGTTTCTGTGAAAACATATGGGAAGACTTTTAAAAGGCCAAAGTTGAGTTGCTCAAAAATAATACTGTTGAATTAAGCGTTGGTAAGATAACACAAATACTCATTTACAAAACTAATACAACCCCAGGAGGATCTATACTCATTATTTTGCAAATTTCTTGAGTGTTTCACTCTACTTTTAAAAACTACAAACATTAAGCCACATTCCTCGCATTATATGTATGGTTTATATTTTTAAAAATCATGCAAGGGAAAGGCCTTGACATATCAAAAGATCAGTGAAAGAATGTACAATCTTATATTTGAGATTAAAATATTAAAAAGCTTTTAAAATTCCCTCCTATTTAGTTAATAAACCAATTTTGACCAATTTGCCTTAGATAAAAGAGCTTCAACTGAAAATAAAAAATCATTTATTTGTGTCTCTGACTCCCCTGCTGGAATGCTGGCTATTTGAGAGCAGATATCAAATATTGGTTTTGTGAGTCTTTGTTCTCTAGGACCAATGAAATGCCTGGGCACTTAATAAAAGTGCACCCCTAAACATTTTTTAATGGAGAGTTCCTGTTGGGGCTCAGCGGGTTAAGAATCTGACTAATATCCGTGAAGATGCAGGTTCAATACCTGGCCTTGCTCAGTGGGTTAAAGATACGGCATTGCTGTGGCTATGGTGTAGGCTGGCAGCTGAAGCTCTGATTCGACTCCTAGCCTGGGAAGTTCCATATTCCATAAGGTCCTAAAAAGGAAAAAAAAAAAAAGAAAGAAAGAAAAAAAAAGAGAGAATTTTTTTTTTTTTTACTTTTTAGGGCCACACCCGCAGCATATGGAGGGTCCCAGGCTAGGGGTCGAACTGGAGTTGTAGCTGCTGGCCTACATCGCAGCCACAGCAACGTCAGATCCGAGCTGCATCTGCGACCTACACCACAGCTCACAGCAACACCGGATCCTTAACCTACTGAATGAGGCCAGGGATCATCCTGGGTCCTCATGGATGCTGGTCAGATTCTTTTATGCTGAGCCATGATGAGAATTCCCCAAATTCTGTATTTTTTACATTCAAAGTTCCACATGAAACTTTTTAACTCCGTAAATCCAAATTGAAGCCTGCAGACAAACTGTTCTTGCTTGACTTCCTTCAAAAAGAAAAAAAACAAACAACAACAAAAAAACTATTTATCTGTCTCTTCTCCTGTGGTTCTTCTACTTGGAATGCCCTCTCACCAATTTCAATATCCTCTCCAATCATAACCCTAACAGAGACAGGCGTCTATTATAAAGCATTCCTCCTCTGAAAGCCCTTCCCTGACTCGTTCCAACTGTCATGATGATTGGCTGTTTTCATATTTTGGTATCGAAGCACAAGTCTTCATAAGTCAGCACCTGTGGAAAATGTTGGCACTGGCTGATGACCCAAACCCTGCACTGCGGGAACTCACTGAGCTCAGAGCTAAATGCAGTTCAGAGATGCCACTGAGCAGCTGAGACCCAGCACCTGGCAGCATTATAAGTTAAGTCATGTTTAGAGAAGAACCAGCCCAAGGTTTCCAAAAATTCCAGAGCACAGTAAAGATGTTCATAGGCTAAGAAACACAATAATGAACTTGGATGTAAGGCTGCCATCATCCCTCACTTGCATCATGAGCTCAGAGTCCCAACAAGAACTCAGACCCTGTGCAGGCTACAGGACCATAGAGTAGGTATGTCCTCTCTCCTCCCGACCTTGGCTGGGTGGGGTTACCACCCTAACTGTGCCGGTTAGTGAGCAGTAAAAAAGCCAGATCAAAATAAGCTATATGTGGGAGTTCCTGCTGTGGTACAGTAGAAACAAGTCTGACTAGTATCCATGAGGATGTGTGTTCGATCCCTGGCCTCACTCAGGGGGTTGGGGATCCAGTGTTGCCATGAACTGTGATGTAGGTTGCAGATGTGGCTCAGATCCTGCATTGCTGTGGCTGTGGTGTAAACTGGCAGCTGTAGCTCTGATTCGACCCCTCGCCTGGGAACTTCCATATGCTGTGGGTGCAGCCCTAAAAAGCAAATAAGAATCATAATAATAATCTACACATGCCTGTGAGCTGGCTGGCAGCCAGGACTTGGAGGTAACATACTGGGATTCCAAGAGAATCCTGAATCTCAGGTCTGGAGACCAATAGAGATAACGATGGAGGATGAGAGCTCAAAAAACCAACTGGATCACCAGCCCCTAAGTCTAGAATAGAGGCTGAAGTATAAACTGGAAAGAATGGAGATCTAACAAAGAGACACTGAAGCTACAGACACTACTTCTTGTAATAGAAAATGCTCAGGAAATTGTTGGGTCATGGAGGGATCAACTTGCAAGGAGGGTGTCCATCCAGCCAGATTTTATGACCTTGGAAGAGATGTAGGTGGGGAAAATAGCATAGGCTCACAGCTAAAAACACTTGAGCCTAGAAATGGCTGCTACCATTTTGTAGCATAGCCAACCTAAAGCTTAACGGTCCAGTCTCCTAAGATAGATTTTAAAAGATAGAAGGTTTTAGAATCTTTGAACAGGTTTTGGTGGTAAGCAGTTGGGTGGAGGGAAGTGCAATCCTATTGAGCTGAGCATCTCTCAAGAAGCTTCTTGATTCAACAAAATAATTTTTTTTCTGTCAGTTACCAAATCAGCATGTTCAGGAACACACATCTGGATTCCTGGAGAATGTAGTTTGCTGTGACTTAAAAACCTAAATCAACCACTCTTCAGTTCCATCAGCTATTAACTAAGGACAAGAAGGCAGTCTTTCTAAACTCACTGCATTACTATTTTGAAATTTTTTTCATTCTCAATATGACAATATTGTCACCCTAAGTAATTTTGTAAAGAATAAATTGTAACACAATTCTTATATACATAGCAAAAAACCTACGTTTTTCCATAACACACTACCTCGTTTGGGGCTATAAATCAATTCCATCTATTTAATCAAAGAATTGAGGGGAAAAAATGTATCAACACTATAGCTTGGTTCTTATCTTTTTTCTTGCCTCAAAGCTTTTTAGGCATAGGCAGGTAGCAAATAACAATATAGTAGTTAATAATTATTGAGCACTGGAGTTCCTGTCGTGGCACAGCGGAAACAAATCCAACTAGGAACCATGAGGTTGAGGCTTCGATCCCTGGTCTCGCTCAGTGGGTTAAGGATCCGGCATTGCCGTGAGCTGTGGTGTAGGTCGCAGAGGCAGCTCAGATCCTGCATTGCTGTGTCTGTAGTGTAGGCCGGCAGCTGAAGCTCTGATTTGACCCCTAGCCTGAGAACTTCCATATGCCGCGGGTGCGCCCCCCCAAAAAAAATACAAAAAATAATAATTATTATTGAGCACTTATGTGCACGAATTTACGCTGGACACTTTATTTACATTGTTAAATCGAATCTACACAGACTTTCATCAAATATGCACTCTTATATTTGCCACTTTAGAAATGAAGAAACTAAGGTCCACTTAGGTCAGGTAACTTGCCCAAGATCACACAAGTAGCAAGAGATAGAGCTAGGATTCTCACTCCAGGCATCAAATTTTTATGTTGCACATTTAACCACTGCAGTGTGTGTGTGTGTGAGTGAGAGAGAGAGAGAGAGAAAGGCACTAAAATAATGTTCTCGCCTTCATTTCCTTATGATGAAAATTTTATTTTCTCTTACAGGAGTTTATTGAGTATTTTGTGCATTTGCCAATATAGGGGATATTCAATAAGAGTCAGAAAAGGCTAAACATCGATCTCAGTGCTCAAAAGCTTATAGTAGATATTAAACATTTTCCAATTACAATGGCAGCTTTTTAACTGGAAAAAATAAAGAGGACCAAATGTTTGGCCCTCGGAGTTAGCCTAGGAAATTCAGATATCACAGGAAGGAAATTAAATGACTCTCACTACACTTCACAGAGCGTAACTTGAACATTGTGAAGAAGAGAATCCAATATCTATTGAATACAAATGGGGTTTGTGTCATTATCCTTGGCTGTGGAACATATTTTTAATATGTTTGTCTGTGTGATAAGATTGTAAGTTCCTTAAGTGTTGAGCCTCTTTTTATATCTCCACACTGACACAAAGCCTGGTGCGCTGCTGTGTCACTCAAGATTGTGTTTAATTGAATTGAGATAGGATCTCTTATCAGTATTTAGTGCATTTTCATGAAATACTTGGGAAATTTCTCATCTTTCTTTCTTCCACAGCACTTAGGCCACTGCAAAGATAATGAAGCTAGGGTCTGTCCACAATTCACTCCCAAAGAGCAAAATAAAATTCTGCCCCTCCTCCTTTTCTCAAGGAAATGTTTCATATACTTTTTTATATGACCCTTTTCTGGATCTAACAGGCCTTTTCCATTACATTAAGAATTAGTAATCCAAAAGATTTTCTGACAATTCATTTTGGTAACAAAATAAAAGCCTGGGAGTTCCCATCGTGGCTTAGTGGTTAACGAACCCAACTAGTATGCATGAGAATGTGGGATCGATCCCTGGCCTCGCTCAGTGGGACAGGGATCCGGTGTTGCCATGAGCTATGGTGTGTAGGTCGCAGATGCAGCTCAGATCTGGTACTGCTGTGGCTATGGTGTAGGCCGGCAGCTACAGCTCCAATTTGACCCCTAGTTTGGGAACCTCCATATGCTGCAGGTGCAGCCTTAAAAAGACAAAAAGAGAAGAAAAGTCTGAAAGATGATTATTCGAATTTAGGGCCTCTGCCTTTGAGCAAAGTTGTATACAATGGCTCTGCTGTTATAACTACCAGAAATACTAACATTAGAGGAATCCTCAGATAAAATGTGCATATGTTTTTAAAATGTGCATTCAATTTGGTGATGCTTTTTTTTTCTTGCTTTGCTGATTACACATGATTGACGATAGGTTGTCCACCAAGAGTTCAAATCCTTAAAGCAACAGGCTGCCACATTCTGAATTGTCTGTTCAAGATTATGTTACAAGGTTCGAGGGTCAATTCTCTCTTGAGATTTCAAAGATATGCTTTGGAGAGATGTTAAAGAAAAGACAGTCTCTTCAATGTTTTTGATTCTAATAACTGAACCTTGTAGGATCACACTATTATTGTGAAAATAGATAGATAGGGACAGAGACAGATGTTTTCAATATGTCATATCTCTTGACCTAACTAGTGGGGGTCTTGAATGTGAACATTCATAATGTCAAAACAGGAGTTCCCGCTGTGGCTCAGCAGAAACAAATCTGACTAGCATCCATGAGGATGAAGGTTCGATCTCTGGCCTCGCTCAGTGGGTTAAGGATCCAGCGCTGCCATGAGCTGTGGTGTACTTGGTGTAGTTTGCAGATGTGGCTTGGATTCCGTGTTGCTGTGGCTGTGGCATAGTCTGGCAGCTACAGCTCTGACTCAACCCCTAGCCTGGGAACCTCCATATGCTCCAGATGCAGCCCTAAAAAAGCAAAATAAATAAATAAATAAATAAAAATAAAAGCAAAAACAAACAAACAAAACCCCATAATGTCAAAAGAGAATTAACTGGAGATTAACTGGAGTTCTCGCTGTGGCACAGTGGGTTGAGGTTCTGGCACTGCTGTGGCTGCAGCTGCTGCTCGGATTTGATTCCCTTACCCCAGAACTTCCATATGCTCTAGATGCAGCCAAAAAGAGAGAGAGAGAGAGAGAGAGAGAGAATTAATTTCTTTTAACTAATAACTATTTTTTTTTTCCTTTTTCTTTCTTCTGTAAATTCTTTATCCAGTGTTTTTTGCTCATTGGGTTTAAGGTTAAAAACCATCTAATTCAGGGGTTCAGGTGGTAAAAGTGAGTGAAAGGTCAAAAGGTACAAACTTCCAGTTATACGATAAATAGCTTCTGGGGATGGAGTGTAGAGTGCAGTGACAATGACTAATACTATTGTATGCCGGAAAGTTGCTAAAAGAGAAAACCTTGAAAGTTTTCATTGTAAGAAGAAAAAATTATAACAAGAGGTGATGCATGTTAATTAAACTTATTGTTTGTAATCATTTTTGTAATATATACATGTATCAAATCATTATGCTATACACCTTAAGCGAATTGAATGTGATAGGTCAATTATACCTCAATAAAACAGGGGGGAAAAAAAAGATGTAATTCAATGAGGAGTCATGATCTATAAAATACCTCTGATGGAGTTCAGCAGAAATGAAAATGAAATGGATGGAACACAGGTTCGATCCCTGGCCTCGCTCAGTGGGTTAAGGATCCAGCATTGCCATGTAGTGTAGGTCACAGATGCGGCTCGGATCTAGCGTGGCTGTGGCTGTGGTGTAGGCCAGAAGCTGTAGCTCCAATTGGACCCCTCACCCGGGAACCTCCACATGCCGTGGGTGCAGGCCTAAAAAGCAAAAATAAAATAAAAACATAGGATAAAATACCTCTGACAAAAATATTTCTAATTCACTTAAACTCTTGTAGGGCCACAGAGTTGCATAGCAGGAATTATAATTTTTTTTATTTTTCACCATAGGCTCAGATAGTAAAGTGATTTATCTTGAATGAAGAGGTCTGTGTAAGACTTTTTTAAAAAGGAAGAGTTAGGAGTTCCCGTCGTGGCGCAGTGGTTAACGAATCTGACTAGGAACCATGAGGTTGCGGGTTCGGTCCCTGGCCTTGCTCAGTGGGTTAACGATCCGGCGTTGCTGCGAGCGGTGGTGTAGGTTGCAGACGCGGCTCGGATCCCGAGTTGCTGTGGCTCTGGCGTAGGCCGGTGGCTACAGCTCCAATTCAGCCCCTGCCCTGGGAACCTCCATATGCCGCGGGAGCGGCCCAAGAAATAGCAACAACAACAAAAGACCAAAAAAAAAAAAAGGAAGAGTTAGATAAGCATAGGCCTTAGTGGTTTGAAAAGTGATCAGTCTGTCACCTGATTTGAGAGTGGATGGTAACCTCTTTCTAGCACTTCCTATCTGGCCTGTCCTGAGGAATGAGGACAGTAATCCTTTTTTTGTCCCATACCCTGTGCTGTGTGTGACTTAGACAAGGCTTGCAAAGCAGGGCAAAAGTATGCATAAATGTATTCTTGGCAAAGAGGCAGATGCCAAATGTTTAGACACTCTTGAAGCCTGGCTTTAGATTCTTAGCACTTGAGTTCTGTGCTAATGCACAGGGTTAAACGAATTACCAACGTGCTGTGTTATTCTTTGTTTTGCTTTTTATAATCCCATGCACAGTGAGCCCGCTGCCTCCCAAGGAAAACAAATTACAGCTTAAACCACCACTTCTTACCACAGGCTCGTTGATTCTCATTCTAGAATCAACATTTTACATTTCCCTTGTTAGAAAATTAGCAACGCAGCTCATATCCTTTGGATCCGTGGATGAGGGGAAAAGAGCATTTGTATAGATTTACCCAATTTCCTGTGGGTGAATGGAAACAAGAAGAGAAGAGGACACTAGAGAAAATACCAGAGTAGCCAGACAAATGGGCCACTCCAAAGTGGTTGCCTGGAACGTGAGGAATGAAAGCCTGTGGTCATTGTTGGAAACTGAGTAAGTCAATTGTTTGAACCTCTTTTAAAATATTTGAAAGTCCAGAACCTCTAAGTAAAGTCAATGTTTTTCTAACCAAGATAACCAGAGTAGTACAAAGACAACACTCCTTTTTAAAACACTTAAAACATAATTATTACAGTTAGCATTATAATGTATGTTGTGTAAAGCCTCCGTTGCACATTTTTCAATGTATTCTGAAATAGGAAGTGGCCTTTAATGGGGAATGAAAACAGATAAGACATTCTTTTTGCACAACTAGATTCTTGGATTGGTTGGGTAGCATTGTATAAACTTGAAGTTCTGGTTAATGAAATGGAGCATAACCAAGAACAGGTAGAAAAGAAAGAGAGAAAGTGATCTCTTTGGTGTGATTATTTAATTCAAATGTCCTGTGAATGAGTCTATATCTTGTGTCATCTCATTTCAGACATTCCCTATGAGAACCCTGGAGACCCAATCTACTACACTGGGAAGCTGTTAATTTCTGGGGTCAGAGTTCATATTTGACAGCTCTTTCCTACCACTGTAATCTTAAAATCTCTACAATCAGGAGGAAAGACTCATCCTTTTACCACTGCCCCTGACCCTTCATCCTCGGTGTAATCTTCAAACTCAACTAAACATGTCCTCCCCTTCTCTGAAGCCAATGAGTTTCAGTCTATAGACTTGTTTTCTTTTTTTTTTTTTTTTTTTTTTTTGTCTCTTTAGGGCCACAGCTACAGCATATGGAGGTTCCCAGCCTAGGAGTCAAGTTGGAGCCATAGCTGCCAGCCTACACCACAGCCACAGCAAGAGGGAGCCAAGCCATGTCTGCGACCTACACAGCAGCTCACAGCAATGCCAGATCCTTAACCCACTGAGCGAGGCCAACGATCAAACCCACGTTCTTATGGATACTAGTCAGGTTCATTACCGCTGCGCCATGAAGGGAACTCTTACAGACATTTGTTTTGCTATTAAATGATATAGAGAGAACCAAGACCTTTCTCTCTTTCCACGTGAGGGTCAGGAAAGTTACATGGGCAGGCCCAAGGAAGTTAATTCTTAATCATATACGGTTATTAAAGCTTTGTGTGTTTGCATGGGTCCAAGAACATGTTTGCTGAGTCAAGCCAGTCAACGTCATTTTTTAGATAATGTTTTTTGTTTGCTCTGTACACATGGACAGGATGAAGGGCTCACACCTTAGTGTCCACAGGCCTGGAGACACCTCTTGCAAACCTCAATCTTCAGGTTAGTCCCCGAAAGTCTATTAAATCTCAGAAATAAAGATTCCAGTTGTCCTGAAAGAACGTGTTACATTTTATTTCACATCAAATATGGTCACTTCAGAACTTCATCTGACGATATTTTCTGTAAAAGTCTGCTGGTTCTTTAGCTATGAATTCATTAACTTGGTTTAATTCAACAAAAGTGTTATTTGGTGATTTCTTTTCTCTCCAGACTGAGTGAATTTACTGTCAGTCTATGCCCCAGGAATTCACCCTTTAGTTCATGTAAATGACCACTAAGGAAACAACTTTTGAAATACACACAGCAAAATATAACCAAGGACCGAAAAAATATAGGGCAGCTATGTCAGGGTCAAAGGAAGTTCACTTTCTAAATATAACAATAAAGGGTAAAAGAGAAAATAACTCTATGGTTATTCTCTGTCATCAGGATATGCCTAGTGATTTATTTTAGACTGGTTCTGGCTTTGTAAAAAGCCCAACAGTCAAAGAGCTGAAGAGACCTGAAGTTTGCAAGAGCGATAATAAACTTGAAAGAAGTTTGCTGGCAAGATGCTGCAGAGCCCAAAGAAGACCAAATATCCCAAACATGCCATCCACCCAACCACAAATTCCCAAAGTCCCTCCAGATGCCACACAGAAACCTGGGTTTCTGAATCATCCAAGTAATAGGCAGCTTCATACACAAAATAAACCTTCAACATGTTCTTAAATCTGTAAATTGCTTAAGGTTTAGAGGAAAATGAAAGTCGTTCGATTGACTCCTCCAAACTACAGTGAAGTCCCCTCCAGTGGTAGGGCACGATTCTTAAAAATCCAAACAATTTTAGTGAGAAGAATCTTGGAGTTGACAGACTTTCAAACTTGAGGGGAAATAAATGGAGAAGAATGTTTTTCATAAGGGAGAAGTTCTTACCAGTATTTTTGTATTTACTAATGAAGTGTTTTCAAAATAATAATAGCTAACATTTCAATGCTTTCCATGTGCCAGGCCCATTGCACACATTTTCTTGGGTTTTACAACCATGTTAGGCACCACTTCTGTTCTTCAGATGACATTTTAAAACTTGCCCAAAGTCAGACATACAGTAAACAATGAAACTAGGATTTAAACCCAGGGTTATCACATGAAAGCCCACTCTGCAGCAGTGATGATGGCAGCGCTGGTGGAAGGGGAAGGAGGCTGCAGATTCTCATTTACTTCCTGTAGCATCTCCGTGCTCTTCTGGAGTTTCTCTCTTAAGCTTTTAAGAAATAAGGTCTGAGTTCCCGTTGTGGCTCAGCAGAATAAAATCTGACTAGCAACCATGAGGACAAAGGTTCGATCTCTGGCCTCACTCAGTGGGTTAAGGATCTGGTATTGCCGTGAGCTGTGGCATAGATCACAGATGTGGTTCTGCTCCCAGCAGCTACAGGTCCGATTAGACCCCTAGCCTGGGAACCTCCATATGCCGCAGGTGTGGCCCTAAAAAGACAGGAAAAAAAAAAAAATGTCTGTGTCATCTCCATGACCACTTTGGAAAGTCTTTCCACATCCAATCATTAGAGCTTTACTTCTTCTTCTTCTTTTTTTTTTTTTTTTTTTGCTATTTCTTGGGCCGCTCCCGCGGCATATGGAGGTTCCCAGGCTAGGGGTCCAATCGGAGCTGTAGCCACCAGCCTACGCCAGAGCCACAGCAACGTGGGATCGGAGCCGCGTCTGCAACCTACACCACAGCTCACGGCAACGCCAGATCGTTTAACCTACTGAGCAAGGCCAGGGATCGAACCCGCAAACCTCATGGTTCCTAGTCGGATTCGTTAACCACTGCGCCACGACGGGAACTCCCCCACAGCTTTACTTCTTCTGAGGCTCCATCTATGCACTGTTCAAAGTAGCGTCCTGGGAACTGAATATTGAGAAACCTGTTTTAAAATTGCCAACTGCCTCCTGTATTGTTCAGTGGGAATGGCTGGGCGACACTGTAGCTCTCTGTCACTGTAACCTGAGTACTGGGTCTGCCTACTCCTTGGCAGCTGTGTTTCCCTGCCATAATTAACGTCCTGTGTCCTGTGGGTAGAAGAAGGGCATTTTAAGTCTTCTTTGCCAAGAAGAGTCACTCCCTGCTTATATTCCACCAAGCCGAAGGCAGATTTTCACGCTACCTAGAATCCCAACATTTCCAGTTTTCACCGTTCTACGGTGATGGCAGCAGCAATTTATCAGCATTGCCTTTAATTACTTTATCCTAATAACCAGGTTGTCTTAGAGTCTATCAGGAATCACAGTGAATCATAACAGTCTTTTTAAAAAAACTTTTTGTTGAGGAATTTATGCTTGATTTTTACTACTGGTGCTATTAAGAGGGAAAAATCTCTCTAAAAAGAGTGGAGCAGGGTTCCATCCAAAATTCATTTCGCCGCCATCTTTTTTTAATGTTAATTGCAGTATTATTTAAAATAGCATAGTATAAAATCTCAATGAATCCTAATGAATTTCAGGATGTATTTGAGTCTAACAATGGCTAAGTACCTACCTCTTTTTTATTGAAGTATAGTTGTGCACGATAAGTTATAGGTGTACAATATAGTGAGTCACAATTTTTAAAGGTTATACTCTATCTATAGTTATAAAATATTTGCTATATTCCCTGTGTTGTACAATACATCCTTGTAGCTTATTTTATACCTAATAGTTTGTACCTCTTACCCCCTACCCTTCTTGAGCCCCTCTCCCCTTCTCCCCGCTGACAACCACTGATTTGTTCTCTATATCTGTGAGTCTGCTTCAGACTTATAATATTTGTTATATCCACTAGTTTTTTTGGTTTTTATATTCCACATGTGATATAAAACAGGGTTTGGCTATCTCTGCTTGACTTATTTCACCTAGAATAATGCTCCCCCCCCCCCCCCGAGTCCGTCCATGTTGCTGCAAATGGCAAAATATCATTCCTTTTGATGGCTAAGTGGTATTCCACTGTGTGAATACCACCACATCTTTTTTATCTGTTGATGAACGCTCAGGTTGCTTCCATATCTTATTTTGCTACCATCTTTTTATCGCTCACCCTATTCCAGGGTGGAGAAAACAGATGTTCGCTAGCACTAGATTGAAATCTGCAAAGCATGAACAATGACTTCCAAGTTAAGATCTTACCCTTAGCTCTAGATTTGCCTTAGTATTTGCAAAGATATATCATGCCCCAGATACTGCCACGCATTCTTCAAGCTAATATACCTAGAAATAAATGCCAAAGCCACCTGCCTCTTTTATATTCCTTGTCTCTGAAAAGAAGCCTATCTAACCTACTCACGTAAACCAGAAATCTAAGTGTTTAATAATCAGTCGCTAAGTTCTAGTCTGTCATTTCCACCTCCTAAATAGCTTTCAGTGAAATCCCTTCCTACCTTCTCCTGCCACGTCTTTTGTTGACAACGTTATTACCAAACATGCTAGGCATGCTGCCTGCCTCACCCACACAGACTTTTCCCACCTTGCCTCTTTCATGAAAGAGCATTAGTCCGTTTTTTGAACCAGAGCTGCCAAGAAATGGACAGAGCAGACACACCTATGCCAAGAGTCTAGCCAGTGATTAATGAGGTCACTTAACTCGGAACATTCTGTTCAAAAGAGGCAGCAGCATCTAGCAGATTAGTTCTTGCCGTAATTTGGATGTGAGGCATGGAAGGACTTGACCTATCCATAGAAAGAGGACAGCAAAGCAGACATGCTGAGTGAAGCCAAGACTTTTGTGTCAGAAAGACAGAGGGAGAAGTTAGTCCTTGAAGGCTCTGAATCATAGACAGATTGGTGATGGGGAATCTGACACACAAGTACACATCAAATGAACACTCATTTATATTAGAGAAATTAGTCTCTGGTCGCTCTGCCTTGCGACCAGAAGGAAATGGGTAACACAAACAGGGAGGTCAGGGGTTCCCGTGGTGGCTCCGCAGGTTAAGAACCCAACTAGTATCCCTGAGGATAGGGGTTCGATCCCTGGACTTGCTCAGTGGGTTAAAGGATGTGGTGTTGCTGTGGCTGTGGTATAGACTGGAGGCTGCAGCTCTGATTCAACCCCTAGCTGGGGAATTTCCATATGCCATAGGTGTGGCCCTAAAAAGAAGCAGGAAAAAGAAATAACAGGGAGGTCAGGAGTAGCCTTGCAGTCAGAGTCCCTTAGAGGGGGTGGGAATCTGTCTATAAGGTTGTGGAAGACAGGATGACCCATCCCAGGACGGCGGAACAGGCCATCCATGGGCGGCAAAGATAAAGTGGATACTGCTCTGGCCAGAATAAGGCTTTTGAACAATTCCAAGAAAATAGGAAACGCAAGTGAAATTTTCTTCTCCTTTGTATCTTTCTCTTTCTAGAAGGAGAGGCACCAAGTAGTTAAAAGTGGTTACTTTGGGATGAGGAAAATATAAGAGGCTTTTAAGATCTTTCAAATGGCTTGTGTTTTCCTCCCCAACAATGTACGTGCTCTGGTTCTGGGATTTAAAAAATAAAAAATTAAAAAAAAAAGAAGGAAAAATGAAATTCAAGGACATGAGAGCTGGATGGCTGCCTCTCATACGATTAGACAGTTGCAGTGGGAAGTACATGCTCTGGTCCCAGGTTGCCTGGTTGAAAGCAGATAAGGAAACACAGGGCCACCATATGACTTGGCTTCAGGAAATCCTTTCTATTTGTAACTGGTATTCTGAGACCACTTAAAATCAGATCCAGAGCTAATAGTTCCCACCGCTGAATTGCAGTGTCAAGCTGAATGGTCTGACTTGCCAGGTTTCTATGGTTAAAATTAATGCCCTTCTTGGCAAAAACTGTCATGCTAGCAATGGGAACCATCAGAGAGGAGCCCATGTGGCCTGGATTTCCTGGCTCCTGGGTCTCTTTGAATTACATCTCTGCATTCATCTGCTCACCGCAAGAGTAGAATGAGGTGCCGGCCAGTCATAAGGATTCAAACACAAGCTTAGATCCAGTGATGTGCAAAATCAGAGCATGGGGAAAAATACTATCAAAAAGAAATTCCAGGAGTCGTCTCTGGAGTATGGGGATGTTCTTCACGAGACAACATAGACGTGAATTTTACATCTGTTTAACCAAGGAGTACAACACATAGTCTGAGAAGATCTGGCCAAATCCCTTCCAAGCTCAGGATGAGAAAGGAAGGGGACAAAGGAACAAAGGGATTGCAGAGGCAAATGGTTTCCCCTCTGCAGGTACGTGCGGAGCTCTGTGGTACTAAGCAACCAGAAGGAGGCAACCAACACAGACAGAGGGCGGGAGTAGGCATGCAGGCAACAGACCTTGACCTTTGGAGGAAATTCCAGTTTGCTTGCAGGGTTGTGGAAGATTGAGGAACCTGGAGGGCAGTGCCTCCCAACCATTAGGTTGGGATCTGCCATCCATACACAATGATGCCTAAGTCAACTATCACCAGCCAGTCCTCTACCCTGAGCAAACATCTGTGGTTCTAAAGATTTACTGGGTCATCTGTGACCCAGCCAGTAACAATGACAAGCCAGACCCCCAGTGGTCAATGTGAAAAAGGTTTACAAAGAATACAGAAGATAAGAATATCGGAATGCTTCTCTGTCCTGGTGTCCTGCTCAACTACTCCAAACTAGGTTCCCTACGTCACACCCTTTTCTTGATCATTAAGAACAGTATACAAAGAGACACCATCTCGATAATGAAAACTACTTTCCTGATGAGCCTTCACAGAGAGTGAAAGGGGACAGCTCTTTAAAAACAAAAACAAAAACAAAAACAAAACAAAACAAAACAAACAAGTAGATCTTTAGAGTTCCTGCTGTGGTGAAGTGGGTTAAGTGGGTTAAGACTGCAATGGCCGGGGTCACTGCAGAGGTACGGGTTCCATCCCTGGCCTGGGAACTTCCATAAGCCACCAGTACTGCCATTAAAAAAAAAAAAAAAATCTTGTGAGTATATCTGCGCTAAATAAAATAGTAGCACTCAAGTAGGCCTGGCATTCCTATGCTGTAGAATACAGCCTAAATCCCATTCGTGTATGCTTTGGGATCCAGAACTATGAGGAAACCAAATAAAAGACAATTCAGTAAGGATCACCTTGATAGGAAAAAGACTAATATGTAGCATATCTTCTAGGAACTGGAATAAAGAAAACTGGAAGAATGGGCTGTTCCACGCAGAGGAAGCGTGTATAACCACAGAGAGAGGCAGGAACACTCCATGAGATTGAACCCATGTCACTGATTTGAGATTAGCCAGTCTTAATGGTTTCCATGTTCAGTTTGCATGTAGGGACACCCCCCCTTTTTTTTAAACGATTTAGGTTACTTAAATAGTTGGGGTTTTTTTAATTAAAGTATAGGTGATTTACAATGTTATGCCAATTTCTGTTGTACAGCAAAGTGACCCAATGATTTTATATATATGTGTGTGTGTGTGTGTATATGTGTGTGTGTGTGTATATATAAATCCATGTGTGTGTGTGTATATATACTTTTTCTTTAGTTATCTTCCATCGTGGTCTACCCCAAGCAATTAGATACAGTTTCCTCTGCTGTACGGTAGGACCTTATTGCCTATCCATTCGCAATGTAATAGTTTGCACCTACTAACTGCAAACTCCCAGTCCATCCCACTCCTTCCCCCTCCCCCCTGGGCAACCACAAGTTCTTCAGAGACACCCCCTCCCCTTTTTAAAGGAGATCTCAGCAAGTCTGATTGGTGCCAATCAAAGATCTAGGCTATTATCTCTCACCGGTCCTTTTTTTAAGCGAGTCTTAGGTTCCCTTATCTTCAGCCTTCTTCCTCTCTAGACTACCTGCCATGGAACCTCTAGAATAGTATTCGTTAAAAAAAAAAAAGAAGTCCAGTCCGGTTATTCTGCCTTCAAGGCCTGTCCATGACATTTGATATGATCCTGCAGGTTTTTCCCATCCTTACTCTCTCACACCCCCTCAGATGCTCTCAGCTCGAGTCACGGAGCCATCTCAAGTCACTCAAGTGTATCGACTCTACTGCCTTGGTAAATTTAGGTGTAGCTTTTCTCCTCTCCTTGCTTCAGTTCCTGCCTGAGTCTCCCAGCCATGCTTGGTACACCCTGGATTACACAAATCTCAGCCCAGATCACTACCTCCTTAAGGAACCCTTCACTGACTAGGCATAGAAAAAAGAGGTTTCCCTTCTTTGGTTTTGCTGAAGCTCCCTTTCCTCTTGCTAATGGCACCACTTCCATTCCTGAATCTTCTTGTACCTTCATGTTTCTCCCACTGGAATATAATCTCCTTAAGAGGGGGACAAATCTCTTTAAATCTGTAAATTATCTTTAAATATCTTGAATTGCCCAGCATGTGGCACAGTTGCTAGGATGCCGTAATGTTTATTGAAAGAATGACTAGTGATCATTACCTACCAGATGCCCCCAAAATCCACAGGTGATGGCCTGCAGAGAGAGGGCTTGGGATTGCGAAGATGAAGTCTCTGTGTGAAGTTAAGGGGCAGGGCCCTCACCTGCACCTATTATATCCCATCCTTTTGAGAAGCCTGGCCTTTCTTTCTTTCTCTCTCTTTCCTTCCTTCCTTCCTTCCTTCCTTCCTTCCTTCCTTCCTTCCTTCCTTCCTTCCTTCCTTCCTTCCCTCCCTCCCTCTTTCTTTCTTTGTTTTTCTTTCTTTCTTTCTTTCTTTCTTTCTTTCTTTCTTTCTTTCTTTCTTTCTTTCTTTCTTTCTTTCTTTCTTTCTTTCTTTCTTTTTTTTTTCTTTTTCAGACACACCCGTGACATATGGAAATTCCCGGGCCAGGGATCAAATCTGAACCACAGCTGTGACCTCAGCCACCACTGTGGCAATACCAGCTCCCTAACCCACTGTACCAAGCGAGGGATCAAACCCACATTACACAGAGACAACGCAAGATCCTTAACTGGCTGCACCATAGCTGGAACGCCTGGGCAATTCTTTTAAAATGGGTTAAATTTGACTCTCCTTTTCTCAGACAAATTCCTGTGATTTGGAAAACTTCCTATCTGACCACTTACGCAGGGCTTGATTTTCCATCAACATGGTCATGACTGTCTTACATAATTCACTTATTTCATCTAAAATATTGGGCAATGGAACTCAAGTGCTTGAGCCTCCAAGTGGAGAGCAGCTCTGCAGGCCGTATAACCTCCTAATTCTGCTTGTGTGTCTATTATTGAAATATGACATTCTTAAGAGTTCCCTTTAATTTATTGTTAAAAGTGTGCTATAAGTCAGGAATGATTTTTTGGGGGGAGGGGGCACTCCTGCAGTACATGGAAGTTCCCAGGCTAGGGGTCGAATCGAAACTGAAGCTGCCAGCCTGCACCACAGCCACAGCAACATGGACTCTGAGCCTCGTCTGTGACCTACACCACAGCTCATGGCAACACCGGATCCTTAACCCACTGAGCGAGGCCAGGGATCAAACCTGTGTCCTCGTGGATGCTAGTCAGGCTCATTACCACGGAGTCACAACGGCAACTCCCAGGCATGATTTTTATTGTCACAATTTGTTGGGTATCTGGCAGGGTCAATAATTCATGCACTTCCATTCGGATGTAAAAGAAATGTAGTCTCTTTATTTTCTACATCTAATTTAATTTTGCTCCCAAGCTATCACACTTTTCTGGGTCATGGAAGAAAACATGACCATCGAATGACCATATATAATCTCTTTTGGGCAATTGCTTTAGGATAAATCCTTGTGCTTTCAGTTCTTCTCCACCCTCCCTCCCAAGGCGGTTCCTAAGTGTACAAGGAGCTTTCCAGTCCCTAAGTTCCTGGGATAGAAGATACCTTGAGGCTATCCCCAGAGATCCCAGGAACTTGTGGGTCCCCCTGACTTCTACAGTACTGCCTGCCCACCATGGGATGTCCTCTGGGCCCATGGGGCTGATGTCTGGGTCTGGTGGAATCCTGAGCTGTTCTCATAACTGCTTCCATGAGAACACCTTGGCTCTCCCTGCACTGTGGGCCTACCTGAGTATCAGCCAGGTCCCGCCTCCAGTTGGCTTAAACCATCTACCCTGCAGCCTGTGAAGAGAAGTCACTGCTCTCATTCCCACAGTTGGCTTATGGATTCTCCATCCAGGGACTTCCTGTGTCCCTTCCTGGCCCAGCGCACTTACTTCTGGATGTCTTCCATGGCCTTGAGAATCAAACATGTGAAAAGGGTTGGAGGGGAGGGAAGGGTCTGACTTCCAGCCTTCTGTGTGACCCCGCATTCAGCCACTTGTAACATTCCCCAAACTATGTCAATTCCCACTCCTGCCCTCCATCCACTGCAGACCCTTATCTTTGTAAAATACAATGAAAATCAACTATTAGAAAAATAAAATAGTAAAGAAACACACAACACAAGCTCCAGTTTTTAAAAATTATTATCTGGGAGTTCCTGCCATGGCCTGGCAGTAACGAACCCTATTAGTATCCATGAGGACTCGGGTTCCATCCCTGGCCTCGCTCAGTGGGTTAAGGACCTGGCATTGCCATGAGCTATGGTATAGGTCACAGATGCAGCTCGGATCCCGTGTTGCTGTGGCTGTGGTGTAGGCCAGCAGCTGCAGCTCTGATTCGACGCCCAGCCTGGGAACTTCCATATGCCATGGGTGTGGCCCTAAAAAGACAAAAAAAAAAAAATTATTTGGTTAAACAAGTATAAAATCAGTTGTCTTAGTCAGTCTGGGCTCCTACAAGCAAAATATTATAAACTGTGTGCCTTATAAGCAACAGAATTGTATTTCTCACAGCTCTGGAGGCTGAAAGCCCAAGATCAGGATGCCAGCAAAATCAGTTCTGGTTGCAACCCCCTTCCAGGCTGCAGATGGCCAGCATCTCCTGTCATCTTCACACAGAGAAAAGCAGAGTGGAAGCAAGCCCTCTCCTGACTCTTCCAAGGGCACTAACACCAGTCATGAGCTCTCCAGCCTCCTAACCTCGTCTCATCCCAGTTACTGCCCCAAAGCTCCACCTCCTGATGCCATCACACTGGGATGGAGTCTCAACATACAAGTCCACAACCCTGATCTGAGCAGCTTCTACAGAAGTCTCTGCTTACGCCCCATTGAGCTGATCTCACTGGGGACTCCACTGTACTGTCTCAGGACCACCTTTGTGTAGCCCAGGCCTAGAATGGGTCACATGGGACCAAGAGCTTGCCCATGGTGGTCTTTCGTCCTAGGCAGGGAAGAAGGGAAGGGCAGGTCCCACTATACTGGGATTCTGCAAGGTTTCTCTGTTTTATTTTTATAACAGTCTTCAGATGCCACACCCAGCTCCTCTTACTCTCACCACGCCCTGAGGTTTCAGCCTCAGGGCTAAGAGAGGACACCTTCTTTCCTGGTCGCGGTCCCTCTCAGGGTCTGCCTCTCTGACCCGGAGCCTCTCTGTGTTATCCCCTTGTTTTTGCTCTGCTTGGGGTTTATTGACACAACTCTCTGTCCCAGCTTTTGGTACGTGAACAGGAGGGATTTTTTTCCCTTCTGTGTGTTCTTCTTTCTGTCTTGTTTTCTCTCTCTCTTTTTCTTTTTGGCATTTTAGAAGTCTTTCACTCTTTAAAAGGCTCAACCCTCTTGCTGGAATTTGTTTAAAAGTTGGCTTTGGAACTCAAAGCTGATCAATGCCCTCTTTGTTCCAGCTGGTACCCGCCCTCCTGCTGGAAGGGCAACTGCCATTGACAGAATGGGTGGGGAGCCTCAGAGGCAAAAAAAAAAAAAAAAAAGACAGAGTATGAAAATGTTTCATAAAACGCCTATTACACTGACATTTGGGTGACACCAGAAGGAGTAATTATGAAGGATTTTTAAACTCCTCCTCGCGATTACATGACACTTGCTTGTTAACTGCATAAGATGATGCTTTGTATGCAAATATTTATATATTTCTTTACTGTACTCTCATCTCACAATGAGACGGGGTTTTCAGGATCCATATATTTATATACATGAAATCAAAAATAATACCACTAGGAGTTCCCGTCGTGGCGCAGTGGTTAACGAATCCGACTAGGAACCATGAGGTTGCGGGTTTGGTCCCTGCCCTTGCTCAGTGGGTTAAGGATCCGGCGTTGCCGTGAGCTGTGGTGTAGGTTGCAGACGCGGCTCGGATCCCGCGTTGCTGTAGCTCTGGTGTAGGCTGGTGGCTACAGCTCCGATTGGACCCCTAGCCTGGGAACCTCCATATGCCCCGGGAGCGGCCCAAGAAATAGCAAAAAGACAAAAAAAAAATAATAATAGCACTAGTATAAAATAAAGTTAGTTGTTCAGTGTGTGTGTGAACAACTGGCAAGAGAATTCGTTTTTAACTGAGGGACCCTTGTGCACCCTTGGGATTTTAGCTTCACACACAAGTTAACCTCTGCTTTACTCTCAGGAAAACTGAGTTGCCATAGACAGGTGGCTGGTTCCTTCTGGTTATTCTTCTATTTCAAAAATCGCAATTGTGTAAAGATATCCTCAAGCTCACTTTATAGAATTCAAAATAACCGTCAAAAGACACTTGACAACCAAGACAGTGTTTGTTCATTTTTTTCTTCCTGTTATCAATTATTTATTATGACCACATGAATAATTCTAGTCATTATTTCTATTTCAATAGCTATTATATACTTGAAAGTGTTGTAAAAAATAAATTCTGTTTTTCTGAGCTCTTATCTCTTTAAGCCTTAGAGATGAACACAGGTTGCATTCATTGTACTATTTGAAATTTTTGCTCAGGGCCTGGAATAGAAAAGAAACCAAATGAATCTCCAGCAAGTTAATTTTTATTAGAAATGAAAGCTTGCATTCCCCAAACTTCTATTGGAAACAATGTCCTTTAATTTGTGCATATTTTAAATTTAACTAACTTTTTAAAAAGATGTAGGAAACACATTTTAAAAAAATTCTGAACATATACATACATACACACAAACAATATCTTTCTTTTTCTTTTCTTTTTAGGGCTGCACTTGTGGCATATGGAAGTTCCCAGGCTAGGGGTCCAGTTGGAGCTGCAGCTGCCAGCCTACACCACAGCCACAGCAATGAGGTATCTGAGCCATGTCTGTAGCCTACACCACAACTCACGGCAACAAGGATCCTTAACTCACTGAGCAAGGCCAGATATTGAACCCTCATCCTCATGGATACTAGTGAGATTCATAACCTGTTGAGCCACAGTGGAAACTCCCTACAATATCTTTCAACAATGCATTCTCAAGGTATTAGTCAGCATCCAGGTAGGAAGGAGATAACACAGTCAAAATGTATATTTGGAGAGTATTTAATTAAGGGATTACTTTCAAGGATGTGGTCTGAATGTAGGGAAACTACAAAAGGCAGTGCAGGACCACAGGGCTGGTTACCAGGGGCACTGTCACCATCCTTAAGCTAAAGAAGTTGGGGAAGCAGAACCCCAAGATGGATAAAGCTTAATAGCTTATCATCCTCTGGAGACTCCAGCGAAAAAAATGGAGAAACCAAGCTAAAGAATATAAACCTACTTTTCTGCTACAGATATAAGTAGCATTTTAAATGACATGGAGATTATTTTTCTTTTCCCCCAACCTACCATCACCTCTCATCGACATTATTTTAAACATTATGTGACTTTGGGTCGAGGGATGCAACCAACCCAAAGTGATGCTTGCAAGCTGCAAGAGGAAGAGCCTAGGGGATTAATATCCTGTCTTTACTCCCCTTCTTCCCTCTGATCTCCTGCTCATGGTCCCCATTGGAAAACTCAACCAGAAGTTAGAGGCTAAAGAGGCTGCTACTGTCGGTGAGAGTCCTAGTCTCCAGAGAAGGATGAAGGAGAACAGAAAGTGAACGTGAAGGAAAAACACAAGACATCCAGCACGCTCAGTGTGCTGTCTGGTGATGTACACACGGTTGCATCACTGAGCTTGAACGTGCCACCACCGAGCAGCTCTTTAAAATCTTTTGTACCTGATATGTGCTTAAAAAGTATGAAAGTGCTAACAAAAGGATGTATGCATCCATATCAAGCATCATATGATTTGCCCCATTTTCTTTTCATAATACCTCTGGTAACAATCGTAACGACATTTCTGGAGCTTTCATCATGTTCCAGGTACCATACATTCTCAGGTTGTGGTAGTTCTGTCATGCTTTGTGGCCACAAGCCATTAAAAACAAAACAAACAAACAAACAAAAAAAACCACACCTCCTTTAATGTATGGACTTTCCATTTTTTCTGAGTCTTGCATCCCACTGTAAAAACCAGGGCTGAGGGTCCCAACCTTAGACACAGAGCCTAGATTAGGCTAATAGGCTCCTCCAAATGCGACTCCATTTGGAAGAAAGCAAAGGGGCAAGAAGACGGCACAGGCCTGGCATACGTGATTCAGCACAGCGCAGAGACCAGAGGGACAGGGTTTATGGCAGTAAGTGTCCTTTGCTCAGACCCATGGCATGGGCTGCAGGGCCCTCGCCCCCAGCAAGGATGTGAAGTAACTATTTTTCCTGGCTGTGAGGTCACTGTGTCTGATTTTCAGGCCCTTCCAAAGATTCTTAAAGTAGCTTTAATAACATTCTTCTCCACTAGAACTAGCTACATTAAGCTCTGGTTTTTTAATTTTTTTTTGTTTGTTTTAATCTGGGTAATATACAGAGTTCCCACTGTGGCCCAGTGGATTAAGAATCCGACCACAGTAGCTCAGACTGGTGTGTAGGTGGGGTTCAATTCCCCACCCAGCACACAGGGTTAAGGATCCAGTGTTGCCACAGCTGCAGCATAGGTCACAGATGCGGCTCTGATTCAATCCCTGGCCCAGGATATAGCCATTAAATAAATAAATAAATATCTGGGTAATATATATTTTCAACAATATTTTAATACAATCTTATGAGATATTGTTGCCAGTAAAGAAAATGGAGCTTGAAAAAGTTAGGATCACACGATTTATAAGCCACCAAAGGGCCAACTGCAGAAATCCACTCCCCACAATGGCCTCTCTGCCACATGTGGCACCTACAGAGTCAATAATAAACTCCGCAAAAGAAAGGAGTCCAGAAGGAGATGTTTTAGGGCAAGTTGAAGCAAGCAGATAATTATCAGTGGAGAGGCTTTTATAGCTCCAACTATGTCTATGAAAAAGAAATGAAGGAATTCTTTTTCTTTTTTTTTTTTTTTTGGCCATGCCCAGGGCATGCATGTTTGATCTGGTCCAGGGATCAAACCTGTACCACAACAGTGACAATGCCAGATCCTTAACCCACTGAGTCACCAAGGAACTCCTATTTTTTAATGTAAGTAGAAAAAAAATATATCATCTTGGGAGGGACAGCTACCTCAAACCAAAAACATTAGAGTTCCTTTTTGTCTTTTTTCCCCTCTCTTTGAGCATCTTTAAATGTGAAATTTAGATGTCATCCAGACTCCTTTTGGCCCTTGAAGCATAACATATATTTGGTTGTCATTGTCAATATATTCAAATTGGCCAAAATGTCCATAAAATTCTACTCTATTCACTCTTTTCTGTTCCTGATTTCATGCATGCCCTGTTCTGCATACAAAAATCACCCCCTTCACCTGTATTCACTATCCCTTTCATTTTTAAAAAAATGACTTTAGTGGAGATTTGTCAGCACAACAAGGAGGTACGTAGTATACCATGCACTTTTCTCACTTTTTTTTTTTTTTTTGCTTTTTAGGGCCACTTCTGCAGCCTATGGAGGTTCCCAGGCTAGAGATCAAATCAGAGCTGTAGCCACCAGCCTACACCATAGCCAGAGCAACACTGGATCCGAGCCATGTCAGGAACCTATACCACAGCTCACACCAATGCCAGGTCCTTAACCCACTGAGTGAGGCCAGGGATCAAACCCACATCTTCATGGATACTAGTTGGGTTCATTACCGCTGAGCCACAATAGGAGCTCCATCTTTCTCACATCTTAACTTACCTCTTTTCTTGTCCTCTCTTCTGTCACCCTTCTTTCCTGGACTACCCTCAGTTCTCCAAGTGATGTTCCCTTCAGGAAAAGAAAAAGAGAAATGAAGTCATTTCCTTACAACAAACATATATATCCAGACCCTCTAAAATGCTCAGTGGAACCAAAGCTCACCATCTGTTTAATGAAACCCATTGTACTCTGGAGGCTGTAACAAAGCTTATCAGACACAACTTAGAATAGATTTACAAGGAGATCCTGCTGAATAGCATTGAGAACTTTGTCTAGATACTCATGTTGCAACAGAAGAAAGGGTGGGGGGAAAAATGTAATTGTAATGTATACATGTAAGGATAACCTGACCCCCCTTGCTGTACAGTGGGGAAAAAAAAAAAAAATGGTTAAAGAAAAAAAAAAGTTGAAAAAATGGAGCTAAAGAACACAAACATACATATCCATTACAAATACAAGCAGCCTTTTCAATTATTTAATAAGGATGCATTAGCAGTCACTAGGACTTTCCTCTAGATAGGAGGGACCAGAAGAAAGGGAAAGAATGAGAATCCTGAGGGTACCTGAGCCAAAAGAGGAAGTAGCCCGGGTTGGAGGCTAGCACTGGGCTTAAGACCCTGGCCCCTCCCACATCTTTACTGGCCCTTTAAGAAGAAAAGTTTCTTACAAGAGTTTTCCGGAGTTCCCGTGGTGCAGCAAAAACGAATCCGACTAGGAATCATGAGGCTGCAGGTTTGATCCCTGGCCTCGCTCAGTGGGTTAAGGGTCCGGCATTGCCATGAGCTGTGCTGTAGGTCACAGATGCGACTCAGATCTGGTATTGCTGTGGCTGTAGTGTAGGCTGGTGGCTACCGCTCCCATTTGACCCCTAGCCTGGGAACCGCCATGTGCCGCAGGTGCAGCCCTCAAAAAGACAAAAAGGAGAAAAAAAAAAAAAAACACCTATTTTCCATCTAAATCTACTCTAGAAGCCTATCTATGTTGGGGGAGAGGCGTCTGTGGTAACAACAACAACAACAAAAATGTAAGAGATAACAACGAATAGTGAAAAATAAAAATAAATTCTATGATAGCATAATTGATTTTCTTTAAAAATCTATGTATTTTATTTTTTAAATTATAGAAAGAGGGAGTTCCCATCGTGGCTCAGCAGTGTCCATGAGGACACAGGTTCTATCCCTGGCCTCACACAGTGGGTTAAGGATTAAGTCTTGCCGTGAGCTGTGGTGTAGGACACTGACTCTGCTCGGCTGGGGCCGGCAGCTACAGCTCTGCTTTGACCCCTAGCCTGGGAACCTCCATATGCCATAGGTGTGGCCCTAAAAAAAAAAAAAAGACAAAAGACCAAAAAAAATTATAGAAAGGGATGCATAGATGTCACTTAACTGCCCAAGGTATCCACTGCATGAAAAAAATCTCGAAATTGTTATCTTTTTTTTTTGTCTTTTTGCCATTTCTTGGGCCGCTCCCACGGCATATGGAGGTTCCCAGGCTAGAGGTCCATTCGGAGCTGTAGCTGCCAGCCTACGCCAGAGCCACAGCAACGCAGGATCCGAGCCGCGTCTGCAACCTATACCACAGCTCACGGCAACACCGGATCGTCAACCCACTGAGCAAGGGCAGGGATCGAACCCACAACCTCATGGTTCCTAGTCGGATTCGTTAACCACTGCGCCACGATGGGAACTCCACTGTTATCTTTTTAATTACAGGCATCCAAATGCAGAGAATAGCTTTGCTATTGAATAGGAAGCTTGGACCCATTTTATAAGTGTGTCACACTCCAAAAAGTAATGAAAACTATCTCAAGACACCTACAAAACCCCATTTCATTACCTTATAATCACATCTCACACTTCCTCAAGCCAAAGCACAAAAATAAACATTCCTAAATCATATTACAAAGACTTGACACTTTACAAATTCATAATAACTTTTTAACAGATCCAATGGGTGTTTTTAGATTTTCAGAAAGTGATTTTTGAAAAGCAAACTTAGAGGCTGTATTACTACTTGAAAGGGAAGCTCAGGTATCCTAGACAAGTTTAGACTCTAACTTCCACTCCTAGGAGTTGTTGTTGTAATTGTTGTTGTTGTTTTTAACACACTGTGGTTTTTTTTTTTTTTTTTAATACACAATGTGGTTTGTAAAAGGAACTGAACTGGAACAACCAGTTAAAAGCAGCATCCATGGAGGAGAAACGATACTAAGTAACAGATTGCTTGGTTGGCATTTGTTGTAGATGGGGTAGATCTAGCATTGGTGACTTGCTGTTTTTCTTTTTTAAAAAGAAAAGATTAACATGTAATCTGTCTGGGAGGTACTCCTCTTGACCTGTTGCTCTGCTCTTGAGGGAAAGACAGATTCCTCAAGTGCTCGTGAGTTTACTGCCATTCCTTTACAAGGCTCATTTATCATCAGTTTGAATGCAAACTATTACATTTAAAATGGCTAAGCAATGAGGTCCTACTATACAGCCCAGGTAACTATATCCAGTCTCTTGGGCTAGACCATGATGGAAGATGATATGAGAAAAAGAATGTGTATATATGTATGATGGGGTCACCTTGCTGTACTGCAGATATGGACCCAACACTGTAAATCAACTATACTCTAATAAAAAAAGTGATTTAAGAAAAATAAATAAAAGTCTGACCAAGAGATGAACAAATTCAAAAAAATAAAATAAAATAGACCATGAACCAAAAAGCCATCATGTCCAGCCCACAACAGAGGATTTAAAAAGCCATGATGTCCAAAAAGGAGGAACAGTCTTTAACAATTTATTTCAAACACTCATCATAAATATCTGAAAGCGGGACTCTGAATCATTTCTGTTTTTCAAGTGGAACTGGTGAAGGTTAAAAATTATCCTTACTGCAGCAAAGGGCGGGGGTAACATGTTACAGCTTATATACACCAGATAACTGCCCCTGAATTGGCCAGTCTTACACTCAAAGTTCTGTTTCAAGGGTTACAAGGGAGGACCACCTGGCAGTTCAGGGACTCTGTTCCTCCTAGCCTGTCCTCTAGACAGGCCTGTGGACCAGAGCAGATCAGCCCCCACAGTGAGAATTTCTTCAGGGTGATCCCAGGAAAACTCCAAGACCACTCATCTCCCTGGGGCAAGAGACCTTCTGAATCCAGATGTGGAAACCTGTGACTTTCCTTAACCCAAGAGGAATCTGGCTTTTCATGAGAGTGGCATTGCAGCCTGCGCAGCAAGGAAGGAAATTAGCTCCTCTCAGGACTGCATCAGAATGCTCAGGTCTGAGAGTTCCCATCTTGGCTCAGGGAAAACGAATCTGACTACCATCCATGAGGATGCAGGTTCAATCTCTGGCCTCGCCCAGTGGGTTAAGAATCCTGTGCTGCCATGATCACAGATGCAACTCAGTTGCTGTGGCTGAGGTGTAGGTTAGTGGCTACAGCTCCGATTGGACCCCTAGCCTGGCAACCTCCATAGGCTGCAGGTGCAGACCTGAAAAGCCAAAAAATAGATAAATAAAAATAAATAAAAGAATGCTCAGGTCCTAAACCATTAAACACAAGTGGAAGAAAACAAATTTAACCCAACAAGAGGCAAAGGTTTTTCAGAGATGTGGGCACTAGGCATTAAGACTGAACAAAAAGGAGGAAAATTCTCTCTTGTGCTAAAGCAACAATAAAGGAACTTCAGAGGCAGTTTAGGCGGATAGGAAATGATAAATCAGCCACCTATACACCCAGATGCCAAGCTCTTTGACTCTCCTTGCTAATTCCAAAATGGAATATACTGCTTTTCACATGCTTCACATAAAATCCTTTGGAAGGGGAATTCATTAGAGAGTTCACAATATAATGAAGCAGACATTTATTGCTAAAATGATTGCTGACCTGACTTTTTAGTTATTTCGGTTCATAGTAAGATACCCCTGGCTTCCAGCTTCAAAAGCATGTTGAGTGTAAAGTTAAGTGCAGGAGTGCCCTGTACTTCCAGAGGTCACGTGCAGAGGAACCCCAGGCCCTGAGAACACATCTGGGAATCCAAACTAAGTGGGGAAAACGGTTTTTGAAAAGTGGGGAAAACGGTTTTTGAAAAGTGAGGAAAACTGTTGTCACAAAGATCATACACTTTCTTTTGGAGGAAGGAAAGCATTGATATGGACTTTGGAACACTGAACCCCAGCTCTGCCATTTATATAGACTGACCGTCAGTAAAATTGAATAGTAAGATATTTAATAGTAAGATGCAAATAATAATATCTACCATATAAAGATTTAACCAGGAGTTCCCATCATGGCTCAGTGGTTAACAAACCCAACTAGTATCCATGAGAATGTGGGCTCAATCCCTGGCTTTGCTCAGTGGGTTAGGGACCCAGTGTTGCTGTGAGCCATGCTGTAGGTCTCAGACACGGCTCGGATCCCACTTGCTGTGGCTGTGGTGTAGGCTGGCAGCTACTGCCTCTATTTGATCCCTAGCCTGGGAACCTCCATATGCCACAGGTGTAGCCTTAAAAGGATAAAAAAGACACACACACACACACAAAAAAAGATTTAATCAGATAATGCTTACAAACATCTACCTGGAATATAAGCTATTTCATAAATGGTAGCTGTAATTTGACAACTAGGGGGGAATTCACCCATGTGTTCTGATGTCACCTCCTGCAGCCACATCTCCACACTGAGCCTTGTGACCTTAGCCAGAAGGTTCTCTGGAATGGCCTCCAGGCCAGACAGTGTCTCTCTGAGACCTCTCCATCCTGACCCCCTGGGCTGGAGAGAAGCTGAAAGCACTTGCTGCACAGGGATTCTTTTTGCTCTGGGGGCTTCAGTCCTTGCAGTTGTTGTCAGTCTGTTGTGAAATCACTACGTCCTTCGCTCTTTTCCAGCGGTTATGATGTGCTACGGCTGTCATTTGGTAACGATTGTGGACTCTGCCACCGGGAGGAGCGAGTCTGGCACATTTACAGGGAAGCACCCAGCCGCTTCTTGCCCGGGGTTTTAGGAAGGATCCAGATGCAGTATTAACTCAGAACCTAGCGTCGTGGGCATCACCACTCCACGTGTCCCCGGTTGGACTTGGCATCTTGGCGTCCAGCAGTCCTCCCCCCCCCTCCCCGCCCCCATTCTCGGTTCTTTTTCTCTCAAACAAACCATTCTCTAGAGCGAACACGTTTTTGCCGTCACTGTGTTTGTGGGTGAAGTCTGTTTCTCTGCAAATACAGCAGTCTGTGGCTTTAAAGTGTGTCCTGAAAAAAAAAAAAAAAAAGTGTCTCCTGCAGCTGCGCAGAGTCCAGCCTTTGCCTCTGGTCCCTGGGGGGAGGATGCTAGGACTACCTTTAGGTCAGATGAAAACGTGACCACGGTTCCTGTTGCGTGTGCTTGTCTATGCCCTCGTTTATCTACATTGGTTCATTTTTCCTTCTAATCACAGGTATTCCTTTGGCAAAGCAAACGGAGAGCAGGTGGGTTACACAGAACGCCCGGCTCTCATGATAAACGTGTCCTTTTCTTATACTCTGAACTCCACAATGCTTTTATCAAAGTTTGGAATATTTGTTGAAGTTTTCAAAAGAAATTGTTTACCACTTCTGGTATTTAGTAAGATTAACTGTGTGGATTAGTTGTGACCTACCCACTCTCGCATTTCCAAAATGAGTCCCACCCGGTGGCGGTGGGCACGTTTCTGGTCTCGCTCCGCGGGCCCCGGGCTTTGTCCCATTGAGTGCCCACCCCGTTCTAGGCTACATTCACTCAGTCAGAGCTGGGCACCTGCCTTGGGGGCAGCAACTGGTCAACAGAGCCGGAGACAACGGGGTGAGCCTTTCTGGCTCTCCATTGGTGAAGGAAACAGAGAAGTTTCTAGGTGTTGCTGGAAGAAAGGAGCCCCGTGGCATTGAGAGGTGTTGCCCCCATGGACAGCACAGGCTTGATCTATGGGCTTCTGCTGGGCACCCAGGGTGACTTAGCCCTTTTATGTTCTAGGGTTTCAAGCGACTGCTCCCATTGGTCTACTTGTGTCCTCCCCATAGAGTCCTTTGACGCCAGCCAGCATGAGTGGGTCTCTGCATTTTGCAGTCTCTCAAGCGCGGTTGAATTTTACCATTTGGCTGCTTCTGGAGACAAATCACATGGCTGGCTTTCCTCAGGTTCCACCCCGCGGCCCTCCTCCCTGGCCCAAGTCCCCGCCCCCGTGTCCTAAACACCTGTCTTAGTGCCGTTCTGTTTTCTGTTCACTAAGACGGCTGAAAACCCACAACTTCTAGCCTTAGTGACTTTGCCCAATGCTTTTCTGTCTGGGCTTCCTTCCTGCACTGACCCCAGGAAATGAGTTAAATCATTGCCTACCTGTTCTCTCACTCCTTCCAGCAAATCCACGAGGTTGGGGAACTGATAACTTCTGGATGACTAGTATACTTCTGTTCTGTAGTTCTCATTGCATCAGTTGGGGTTTTATTTTTAAAAGTAGAAATGGTCTCTTTAAACATGGTCTTCAGGGAGTTCCCGTCGTGGCGCAGCGGTTAACGAATCCGACTAGGAACCATGAGGTTGCGGGTTCGGTCCCTGCCCTTGCACAGTGGCTTAACGATCCGGCGTTGACGTGAGCTGTGGTGTAGGTCGCGGATGCGGCTCGGATCCCGCGTTGCTGTGGCTCTGGCGTAGGCCGGCGGCTACAGCTCCGATTCAACCCCTAGCCTGGGAACCTCGTATGCCGCGGGAGTGGCCCAAAGAAATAGCAAAAAGACAAAAAAAGAAAAAAAGAAAAACATGGTCTTCAGCGTTACCTTGCATATCTGAGTTCAGTTGTGTCCTGCCCCATTTGGTATTTTGGTTGGTTGGCACTCAGTTCTTGTTCCTCCCCAGCCTCCTTAACCTGTCTGCCTGAGGGCACTTACTATGACTTTGCCTTGCACTACAGCCTCACCCACCCCTGCCCCCACCCCCACCCATTAGGTTGTGAGCTCTTAGAAGACAGGGGTGGCCCTTCTTGTCTGATTCCCTTACCAAGTCTAGCACAGTGCCTTGCCTTGAGTAGATTTCAATGAATACACGTTAAATGGTAAAAATAAATAAATAAATGGTAGCTTTTATAAGTTTGTGTTTTAAAGACTAGGGACTTCTTTCATTCCCTCCTTAGGGTGACAAAATATTAATTAAGGAAACAGATTAGAAGCCAAGAGGATATTCATCTACACAAAAAGCAGCAGCTAAAAGAAACGAAGTAACCAGAAAATAATAGAGGCACAGTATTCAGAATCTACTCCCACTCCTGGCAAAACGCTCTAGTCATCACTTACCCTTTAATTTATCACTGCATTAGAGCACAGAATTCATGTCTGTAATGATGACAGCTAACATCAAAGAAATTTTAGAAAGGTTAACTTGGATATAAGTTTTACAAGAAGGCAAGAGAAATATGCAGTATATTCCTGATGACTTCTATACAGGTTTTTTAGGAGTCATCAGGAATATATTTCCTCTTCAAGGGATAAATTACAAATGTAAAACTTCATGAAGATATCTTTTTCATCTATTAGATTTGCAAAGATTTAAAAGTTTGGTACACTGCTACCATGGCTGTAGGCAAAAAAAGAACTTTTAAATACTACTGGTGGGAATGCATATTGATACAACCCCTGTGAAAGGTAATTTGACATTATCTGTGAAATTACTAATGCATATACTTTGACTTTAAAATGCATACAGCCAATATACTTTCAAGGATGTGAATTGATGAATGTGACAAGGTTATTCTTTGAAAGAAATTTTACATATATACAATAACAAACTATTGGAAATAAAGGTGTCAATCAATAGGGTACTAGTTAAATAACTTATGGCACCAAGTGTTTGATGGGATATTTTTTCACACAGTAAAAAAAAAAAGAATGTGAAAACTCCTCAAGGACTGGTCAAAAATAATTTCTGATATAACTTGTTAAGGGGAAAAAAAGAGGTGTGAAAAGTGTTATAATAGACATTTGTGGGTGGAGAAAATATACATGCATATGTTGCTTGTATATGAATAAAATATTGCTGGAAGGATACAGCAGAAATTAGCAACATTCATTGTACGAGGGGAGTTGGAAAACTAAAGTGAAGAGAGGTGTTTTACTCTTTTGTACTTCTTGAATTTTGAACCATGTAAATAGACTACCTATTCCAAAACAAAAACAAATCTTTTTGTTCCAATAGTCTTCTGTGCAAACAAATCCTAGAGAAAGACAATGAGTGACATGGAGACTGTTGAATGGGCCGTGTTGAGTGGGGGTGGTTTCACATTCAAGGCCAGGTCCCAGGATAAGGAAGAGGCAGAATTGTCCTCACCATCAGTAGGAAGAGGGAGGCATCTCCCTGCTGGGAAGAAGACCATGTGCCAAATATAGACATTGTTTAGGAAGGAAAGGTATTGTTCCAGGGTGCGTTTTTATTGTCCTGTTGTTCATCTTACAAAACAAGTTGAAAAATAGGTTCTTCAATTTTTTTCTCTTATGAGTCTACTATTGTCTATAATTCCTTTATGCCCTGAAAATAAATTACAGAGGAGGCTTAGCAATATTTTTTCCAAAATGTGTTCAGTAAAACAATCGTCCAACAAAAGGATCCAGTAGAAAGAGGGTTCTGTGATCAAATAGGTTTGGGAAACCGTGAGTATTAGTCTTCATGTTTGGTTATTCATGAAACAGATGTATATCCAGTTATTTATTCTGGAAAGTCTCTTTGAGCTGTTAAGCTGAATACCTACTAGCAGTTCATGGAAAATCATGTTCAAAATGCTGGTTTAGAGAAATTGGCCCCCATTCACTTTCTTAGATTCTACCATCATGTTTTTGCCAGGCATGATAATTGAGCCACAATTTCATGGATATGTCTTTTTAAAAGAAACAATAACATTTTTTGATTTTGTTTACAATTTAGTAAAGATTATGGGATTTAGAGCCACAGACTCTTCCATTATTGAATTTATCAACTTCATGGTATTTTTAGAAAAGCATGATCACATTGGAATAATGCAATTCTGATGTAAATTTTCTGTTCTACAACCTAGTTGATAGGATTTTTTTTCTTTCTTTCTTTCTTTTTTTTTTTTCTTTTTAAGGCCACACCCACAGCATATGGAAGTTCCCAGACTAGGGATCAAATCAGAGCTGTAGCTGCCAGCCTATGCATCAGCCAAAGCAACCCAGGATCCAAGCCTTGTCTGCGACCTACACCGCTGCTCACAGCAACACCAGATCCTTAACCCACTGAATGAGGCCAGGGATCAAACCCATGTCCTCGTGGATACTAGTCGGGCTCAGTACCGCTGAGCAACAACGAAACTTCCCAATTTTTGATCTGTTTTGTTCACTGTTCAACTCCTAGAACAGTGCCTGGCATAGAGTAGGCAGTTAATAAGTATTTGTTAGATGAATAAATGACAGCATGAATAGAATACACTAATATACTTAGTAATGCACTAATTATCTAAGAATTAAGTACACAAAACACCAAAACTATACCACACTGCTTGCTTTTTCTCTTTTTATTTTTGTTATTCCAAAGATGCTCCCAGACCTTATGCTACTTCAAAGGGATAGCATTGTAAACATTATGTTTGTTATGTAGACATTTTTTAAAAAAAAAAAAAGGAATAATTGTCATTTAGGATTCTCATTAGAAAGCCACAGGTGTTGCATTTCATGAGCTAAGTTAAATAACTGTATTTTCTTCCAGCTATGCCCCAGTCTGCAGCAGCTCTCAGTACCTTGGGACTGACCTGACTTGGGTTTGTCAGTGTCTAAAACCATGAAATGTGTCAGAGTTGGGATCATGTCAAAGTCAGATGGTGCCCAAGCAGCTTAGCATTTCACTGTCAAGTGCCAGAATGAGGGTTTGCTGAGTCATGCTGGCGTCTTTCAGGGAGCAGGAAAATATTATACAACCTCCCTGGCCTCCAGTCATCCCTGGGGCAAATCGAATTTGGGGAAATTAATTAAGTCATATGTCCATTCAGTCATTCATCAGATATTTACTTGCTGTCTACTATGTCCCCAGTGGAATTGTGGGTGTTAAATCATTCTGTATAGGTTCCTTACCAAGGACAACATTTCATGAGTGGTTACTATGTACATAGAGTTGTGGAAGAATTTTACATGATATTTCATTTAACCTCCTTGCAACCTTCTGGGATCACTACTCCTGTTAACACTTTTTATAAATGAGGATATGAAGGCACAGAAGAAGTTATACAATTTGCCCACAGCCACAGCTAGGAAGGGGTGGCAGGATTTTCCCCAGGTTGACTCTCTGTTGAGTCTGTGGTCTTCATCTCTGAGCAATAATGAATTCTGCCCTCCCTAGAAGAAAACATATACATCAGTTTTTTAACCTAAGCTGAACTGAAACTTGTTGAACATCTCCTGTGCACAGGTTGCTGTGTTGTTTTGTTGTTTTTTTTTTTGTATGATATCTCATTTAACATACTTACACAATGAAATATTAAAGAGCAGAAATTCAGAGCACAGGATCAGTTAGCTAAACTCCTGCATTCCAATCTCAGCTCTTTCATCTACTGGCTATGTCCTTGAGCAATGGCTTTCATCTCTCTGTGCCTCGGTTTCCTCATCTGTAAACAGGGAAAGTACATACCTTATAAAATCAGTATTATTAAATGAGTTAATATGTGGAAAAAACAATACTTAGACTATGGCTGGCACATAGTAGGCACTATACGTTCTTAACTATTTTAAAAAGTATTTTCTTAATTATTTTAAAGTAAAACAGTAGTTTAAACAAACAACTAAAACCATTTTTTTTTTAAAGCCAGGGAGCTGATCTAGTGTTTCTGTCTATGGTATAGGCCTGCAGCTGCAATTCCGATTTAATCCCTAGCCCTGGAACTTCCATATGCTGCAAGTGCAGCTGTAAAAAGAAAAAAGAAAGAAAATCAGGGATGGAATGAATGCGTCAGTAGACGCAAAAAACGATAACTCCTCTGCCCTACGTGCCACCATAGGATATTATGAAGCAAATATCGCCGGCTCTAGACCTAGATGATGTGTCTCTGAACCTCAGGATGCTTTTGGTCTCCATCAAATACATTCTGCACCATTACCCTTCTGAGAATTTCCAGCCACTTCTCCCCAAGCTGTCCCAGGATCCAGGGGTACTGCTTGGTCTTCTGAGAAGCACTCTGGCCCAGAACCCACCTATCCATTCTATCTCGTCCGAAAATAGGGGTTGGGTTAGGTCTTCAAGGCCTCATATAAACCTCTGGGAAGGGAAAGATGTCTAAGTAAGAAAAATTGAACCTACTAAGCTTGAAGTGAAATATTTGACAATTGCCATAGATTAAAATGAACATATGCCGGCCAAAGAAACTGTTTACAAATCTTAGAGCATCATAGTTTCCTATATATAGAATCCTAAGGGGAAAAAGACTTTTTGAAAACATGGTCATTAGAATTGTGTTTCTGAGTTATTTGTTGCAATCTAATTTTTTTTTCCCCTTTAGGGCCACATCCATGGCATATGGAAGTTCCCAGGCTTGAGGTACAAGCCATGTCTTCAACCTACACCACGGCTCACAGCAATGCCAGATCCTTAACCTACTGATCGAGGCCAGGGATCGAACCCGCATCCTCATGGATCCTAGTCGGGTTCGTTAACTGCTGAGCCATGAAGGGAACTCCGCATTCTTTTTTTTTGAAGAGTCTGGTGATTGCTATATGGTTGCACACTGAAAGACTTCATCAGTTAGCACATATAAAAACCTCAGTACATTCAAGTCTTTGGTTAATCATTTGTCATAGCAACAGTCTTAGCTCATCACCTTTCTGACTGCAAAACTCCAGGTGACCTACAGAAAAGTTAAGAGGTCTTACGAGGCCAAATCTTTAGTTTGGCCAGTGTTCGCACCCTTCCAAGCTGAAAGTTCCAAGGCTATCACTTGACCCTTGCTGCCTCTTCCTACTGTTCTCTGCAACAGTTCAAACTTCTTTGGCCCTAAACTAAGCCTGTCAACTCACAATGCCTAGTAATCTGCCAAAAGAAGTTGATCAAGTCGGAAATAAATACTGTGGACTGACTGATATGTTTACTGACAAACTAGTTAATGTATTTGCCTGCCTCACTCTGTCCTTGGTCTCAGACATTGTTTTTGAGGCCCCTCTGATTTAAACATATTGCTATAAATTCTGAGAATATTTAGGAACATTGAGGGATAGAGAGAAGGAGCTCAAGAAGGGATTTCTCATTATATAATTGACTGCACAGAAACAGATATTTATTTATTTTGTAGTTCGTTTCTCATGGTAGCTTAAAGAAAATATTGGCCCACATGTAGTATCTTTTGGGAACATTGAATCCGTCTCGATTGCTCTAGACTAGAATAGTAAAGGTAAACATTACAGAGTCAATAAGTTCCTAAGTGGGTGGGGCCATATTTACCAACCTCACTATTACCTGATTAAAGAGGCACTTCAGATATCCTTTTTTATGATGGTGAAATGTTTAGAACAAATCACGATGTAAAATTGGCACCCATTTTCTACTTCAGTAATAAGTGTCCAAACTTAAATACGTCTAGTAAAGTAAAAAAATTACTCCAGACTTTTAGACAAATACTTCAGTCTTTCTATATTAAAAATTAATTGCAACGTGAACTATTGTTTAAAAACAGAACCAATAAAATTATTTTTATTTCTAGTTAGGCATCCTGGTCAATGGATTTCTATTGGTTATTGGGCTACTGCGTACTGGGTCTCTCAACTCCTGTGAATTGTTGCAGTCTTCTGTGAATGCAACCCTTAGCCTGCTGTGGATTGCACTAAGCTTGCATGCTAATTACAAAGTCTCCAGTAATTACAGTTTATCTCTGCATACTTTTGAACATTTTATAATGGAGAAAATATTTGCTGGAGGAAATTCTCATCAAAACATTATTTGCAAGAATGTTGCTTACACAGTTCCTTCTCAATGCATATTACTGTGTGCCATAAATAACAGTGTTAAATATTGCAGCATCCTTGGAAGGTAGTCAAGTGGGAATGTTACATTCGTTTTTTTTATAGTTTGGGAAAACTAAGGCCTCTCCTATTTATTGTATTGTGTTAGCCACACCCATTTCTGGGCTTTCATAGAAATGTTCATCCCTACAAGAATAGTTGTTATTAAAGTACTGAACTTTGGCATAGAAGCTTTTCTAATAAGATTATTCTTGAACTAATATGCTTTGTCTTTGACTAAATAAAAGAAATGTACTGTGTAAGCCCATTTTACCACTTAGCCTATTATGTATGTTGGTGCTATGCTTGAACAAAATGGGAGAATTATTACATCAGTTGGAATTGTCTAGGCAATTTAAATGTCCATGTAAGAACGAGAGAGAAACTAATTTACTGTCATTTGCGTTTAATAAGATCTGTTAAGTATCTACGAGGTACCTGATAAGGTTTGAGGAAACAAAGATGAAAAGATATGGTCTCTTGTCCCTACAATCTAGCAAAGGAAGAGCTTCAGAAATAAATGAAAGCAGCAATGTCATAGCTGTGGGAGGTACAAGAAAAGAGATCACTTTCTCTTGGGAGGAATCAAGCGTGATGCCAAGATGACAGCTGAGAAGTAAAATGTGAATGACTGTTACGATTCTGCTGTATGTTAGGCATTGCTCTATGAATTGCCGGAAATGGGACGGTAATAATGTAAATACTTACTCAACAAATATTCATGGAGTGTTTTATCCAGTGTACCATAATAAGCTATAATCTCTATTTTCAAAAAGTTTAGAGTCTAACTTAGGAGACAAGACATCCATGAGTGTGTGTGTGCATGTGTGTTAACACAGGAGTGTGTACGTGCTAAATGAAGGTAGTGCAAATAAGTGGCAAAGGGTGAAGGGAGCACTGTGAATTCAGTGGATCCGGGAAGGATGCAGGGTGAGGGCAGAACTTGGGTAGGATCCTGGTCAGTGGAAAAGTGGCTATGTTCACTGGAGAGAAAGACAAGGAAAAGCCAGAGACACAGGATTATATCACTTGGGATACTTCAAGTGCAAGAAACAGAAACTTAAGACAAATTGGCTTGAGCAGTAATGGAAATTTGTACTCAGAACTCCAGGGTGGAGAGGGAGAGTAGGCTTTCATGCACTTGGTCCAAGGTCTTTGACTTAGTTCCTTGCGATTCTCTCAATATCCTACTTTGTTCTAGGCTGGGTGTTCTCAGAGTGGCAGCAACAGCTGCAGTCTATCACAAGTAAAATTCAGAGTCACTACCTTCCAGGTTATTTCCTGAGTTTCCTCCTAACTGGACTGGCTAAGACCATTCGCTGCTCCTGAACTTGTCCTCGTTCAGAGGGACAGAAGGTGCACTCTATCAGCGCTGGTAGGAACCAGCTTCCCTAGAGACAGGAGAATTTCCCAAGCAGAAAAAGGGGACCACTGGGAAGTCAAGAATGGGTATCAGATAAGCAGTCAATGAGTGGCAGCTACAGCTTGTTCAGAGAAGGTTGGCCTGTCCTCAGGACACACTGCCAATCTTCTCTCTGCCATCATTGCCAAGAGTCGTGTCCACATGGCTTGTGCACACTTAACCCGGTCACTCGCATTATATCTGTTTCCTCTGTAGTATGAACTTTTGAGAGCCGTGACAGCATGTCTTAATCATCCTTGTATTTCGAGCAGCAAGCAAAGCCTGGACACATAGTAGACACTCAAATCAGTGCTATTCGCTAAATCAAAAGAACTTTAATATGACTATGGGAGGCACGAAAAGAAAGCAAGACCAAAGTGAAGAGTCCGTCGTCTGCTTGAGGCTTGAGTTGAAAATGGTTTGGTCGAGGGCAGCATTTTCCAAAGTGTGTTCCAAGAAATACTAGTCGCACATCATGTTCCTGGAAAAAGAGTCAGTGGTCAGAGCGGTTTGGGAATTACTGCGTTCAGTGTCCCCCTTGCCATGCTTCTTAGGAGGCTTGTCTTATGTATTAATAAGGTATTACACACATGTTACGTTGTATGGGGAAAAAAATACATAACGAATTTAACCAAGCAGCTCCCGGACTTTTTAGGCATCGGCCTGTTTCTCACGCTTCTCTGCAAAACGCCTACTAAGGTTTGTGGAAGCAATATCTTGGTTTCTATAAGGAGATTTCTTACTTCCTTTACAAGAATGCCGAGAACATTTCTTTCCCTGTGCATTCTTAACGGACAGCAAAAAGGAGATTGCTGTTCTTTGCCAGGTGAAGGATCCGTAACAGTTAGAGGAGTTTCCTGGCTTCTTTCCGTGGCTGGTAAAGACTGGGAGGGGCTTTCAATCCCAGGGATTCCTCCCCCCACCCCCCCCTCCACCCCCACCCCCCACATCGTCACCAAGGTAACTGAAAGGGAACTAAATCCCAGCCCCTCCACCGGGGTCCTTACAACCTGGGCAGACCCGAATATTCCATATCTTAGTAGACTGCTTGAACTCATTGAAGCCTTAGTGAAACAATGCTGCAATTGGCTTATTCTCTCATTCTCCCCAACCCTGAAGAGAGAAAATAAAATCACCCATGGGCAAAAGTGACTCTTGCTTTGTGTGCAGAGCTCTAAAAGAGATCCCTTAGTAGGACTGCCTAAACTAAATAACCAATACAAGAAGGGGAGGTTTCAATTTGTGTATTTGCTCATGTCTAAGGCAATGAATTGAGATCATCATTTTTACTGTGGAAAACTTTCAAACAAATGGAAACAGAAGGACAGAATAAAAAAAAAAATCTTTCTACTCACCACTCAGCTTAAACAAATGTGACATTTGTCAATTTGTCTTTATTTTTACCCTTCCACCCTTCCTGTTTATTTCCTGTACTATCTTTTTTTTTTTTTTTTTCCTTTTTGTCCTTTTAGGGCCACACCCGAGGCATCTGGAAGTTCCCAGGCTAGGGGTCTAATTGGAGCTGTAGTTGCCGGCCTACGCCACAGCCACAGCAATGCCAGATCCGAGCCACATCTGCAACCTACGCAACAGCTCACAGCAACGCAGGATCCTTAACCCACTGAGTGAGGCCAGGGATCGAACCCGCAACCTCATGGTTTCTAGTCGGATTCGTTTCCACTGGGCCATGACGGGAACTCCCTAACCTATCTTAAAGCCAACTCCACATCTTCTGCCATGTCTTCTGTAAATTTTTGGCTATTCATCTCTAACTGATAAGGTATCTATATCATGCCATTATCAAATCTACAGGATGAATAGTAATTTCTCAATATCATCTGAGAGCTAGTTCATATCCATGGGTCTTAGATTATCTCAAAGAGGCATTTATACAGTGTGTGGAGTCGAATCAAATCAAGACCCTAACAAGAGCCTCATGCATTTGGTTGTTATTTCTTATGTCTCATTCTCGATTTTAAGTTCCCTTTCCCATCTTTTCACTTTTGTCATCATTTTCTGCGTTTCTTCTCTTTTATAACAGGTACATTTTTAAGATATTTTTCAGGACTTACTGTTCTAATGTAAGACAAAGGACATGACAAAATCAAATAGGTAGATCATCTTGTAGATTTCAGCACAGTAGATACAAAATTCAATGGGCCTCATGTTTTATGCTTAATGTTGTGAATGTGACTTATTTATCCTCAGATATTTCTTGGTAGGGAAAACAAAAGCAATAAACTCAGGAAGCACAGTTTCTGAATAATAGTTATATTTTATAATTTTATATTTATAACATTAACAATTTTGTGTTTATAAAAAGGGGACAATGATCCAAACCTACTGATTCCTGGGCATCACAACGCCTGTTCTTGATGACACAAGAGAAAATCTTAAGTGTTCTTCTCAAAAGATTTGTCCATATCATCCAGATTTCTTAATTTATTTTAAATTATTAGAGTGGCGTAACTCAAGTATGTTTCAACTTTCCTATGTTGGGACTGGGAAGAAACTTACAATACAAAATCTGAAGACTATTTTCAAAAACAGGACCCAGCCTTCTGCAGAATTTGGCTGGTTAACCATCCTTGGGTCTGAAAAGCCACATGCTAAATGGGTCACTTCATTGGCAAAGGCAGTAATTTCTGAAGGTTTATTTAGAAGAGATGAAGAAAGAAAGATAAATTGGGGAGAGAATTAGCAACACAATCTTTCAATTGCAAGTATTTCAATTGATTAACTGTCAGAACAAGCACTTCCCTAAATTCAGCAAACCAACTCAATCTGTCTTTTGACATATTCTTTGCAATTTGTTAAGGTTTTTGGCCCAATCGAGAACATTAACCTCCGACTATTAGTTTAGGTTTGATTTGTAGGTTGGAATTATTTTCCAGAGAGAAATCTATACATTGCAAGATAATCTCACAACCCGGTTAATCAAAACTCATAACAGTCAAGGAATGTGGCAGAAAGTCTTAATAGGCATACCAATACTTGTAAAGATATTTTTATTATTTTCTTCTAAATTTGTTGCTACTATAATGTTCTTTCATGCTCTGGACTTTAATAGAATAGCTCCCCTGTAAGCCCTTTCATTCTAACATGGGTAAGAAAATTTCTCTTCCTTTAAGTACAAGTTAATTATGTAATCATTCATCATTACCAGCTACTGATTTGGGAGACGGTTTGGAAAAGAAAGGTTGTATACCTTACAGTCTCATTTCTTAGGACATATTAAAGTAATTACAAGTTAAAAACTCCACTGCACTCACTGAAACAAACAAGAGGGATAAAGCTGTTGGTTTTCGAGTCACATGCAATACGCTGTTTCCCAGTGTTGATCTTGATAAAGCAACCTCAATCTCATAAACCACTGAAAAACTAGCCAGTAGAAGAACCAGGGCATCAATATGTCTTTAAATGGAGGTCAGGGAAAAGTGAAATTACTGACGGAATGGGTAAAAATCTTTCCCCTGACATATAGCCTAATTTTTTCGGTGCATCTCCAGACAAGATTGTGTGGCTCCGTTCGTTTAAATCATTTGGCTTCATGCTAAAAGGAAGATGGGTAAGTTGTGACATTGACACTCAGAAAGGGCAGTTATATATAAGTAACAGTACCTTTCCTTGACTCAGTCCTATTCTCAGAGAAGCAACCATTTCTCCTGCAGGACAGATACAACCCATCAAGTTGAATGTACACATGAGTCACCTTATGGCTGTATTCATGTCTGCTAATCAGCCTCTCTCCCAGCCTCTGCAGCTGTAATGGCACCTGCTCGAATGGGCTCCCACTACACACAGGAGGCTTTCATGGCGCAGTCTTCCTCATAACCAGAGGCTTGCGGGTCATGGAATCTAAAGTCTTTAGCAGGAGAGACCTGAGTATTAGGTCTGATGGTCGGGGCTGGGAGCCTAGGCTTGGGCTGTGCCTTAAGGAGGGGAGGCCAAGGACTAGAGAAGTTACCTGGAGCACAGTAGACACTCAGTAAATACTTATTAACCAGCAACTGGCTGTGTCTAGTATCCATCATCTCATTTTGTAAGAATACGGCACAGGAGTTCCCATTGTGGCTCAATGGAAATGAATCTGACTAGCGCCCATGAGGCCGCAGGTTCGATCCCTGGCCTCGCTCAGTGGGTTAAGCATCCAGCATTGCTGTGGCTGTGGCGTAGGCCAGCAGCCGTAGCTCCGATTAGATCTCTAGACTGTCGAGGTGCAGACCTAAAAAGACAAAAAGAAAAAGAATAGGGCACAGGTGGTATTTTTTTTTTTTTTAAGCAAAAGATATTCACTAAAGAGTAAAAGATGACATTAGTAAAACTGTGGGTGGGACAAAAATGAGATACCAGTACTTCCACCTGTGAAACAAGGTATTGCAGGCAGAATTGGGGGCTGGAGTGATCAGATGGAAGAACTTATCCTCACAAAGGGCTTGTCCCAGGCTCAGTTTCAGCCTGTAGGCTGGGGAATTGCAATAGGAAAATTGGGATTTCAAGAACTAAAGCAAGGAGTTCCTGTCATGGCTCAGCGGTAATGACCTGGCTAGGATCCATGAGGTCACGGGTTCGATCCCTGGCCTTTCTCAGTGGGTTAAGGATCCAGTGTTGCCGTGAGCTATGGTGTAGGTTGCAGATGCAGCTCGGATCTGATGTTTCTGTGGCTCTGGCGTGGGCCGGTAGCTGTAGCTCCGACTTGACCCCTAACCTGGGAACTTTCATATGTTGTGGGTTCAGCCCTTAAAAAAAAAAAAAAAAAAAAAGGAACTAAGGCAATAACCACCCTCTGTTCATAAATAAAAGAAATACTTCCACAGGGAGGTTATCTTTCTTCTGTGACACCCTCATTCAATTTTCTAAAATTTCATATCAACTTGAACCCTTTGTTCTCCTGAGTACCCCAGAGAAGCACAAGGTAAAACTCTCATCTTTCTAAGGCAGAGATGGTCAAAATAATCAAGATAAAATAATATCACTTCCCTCTGCCTTGTGTGGGGGGGGCACTATTCAGGCAGAGTTTGCCCTCATCCTTACTGGGTTCCATATTCCTTTAAAGAGCCCGTGAAAGTTGAGAATGTCTTTCCGGAAAACTCTCTCCCCACCACAGACTTGCACATAAAATCTCAGGGAGATCCTGGACCCTCCAAGGCCATGCATGGCCTTGAGTTCAGAACCTGTGGACCTGGTGGGTGGCCCCAAAGGGCTTGCCCAGGTCTGCCCTTGGTGAGAAGGCAATAGGGGGCTCTAGAGCCTGTGGCTTGAGCTCCAGCCCCTGATCAACCCACATCCCTCTTCCTTATGCTATGGCAGACACTGCTCATAGTTGCCCGCTCATGCTCGTTTGGCTCTTTTTCCTTTTAAGTAAACACTGACTATTTTCTGGCTTGCCGTATATGTGATGAAAACACAACTTTTCCCAGTCATATGTGCACCAGGGACAAGGGGATGAAGCAGAAGTCCACTGGGTGGAGCTTTGGGGAAATACCGCATATGGCGACAAGATCGGCCAATGTATAGCCTTTGTCCTTTGACCCTCCCCTTGACCTTCATGAAATTTACACCCAACACTGGTTGGTGGCTGTGAGGTGAAAGCCACCAACTTAGTCCATTCAGGCTGCTATAACAAAATACTACAGACTGGGTGGCTTTAAAGAGCAGAAATGTGTTGCTCACAATTCTGGAGGCTGGAGGTCTAAGATCAGGGTTCCAGCATGGTAGGGTTCTGCTGAGAGCCTTGTCAACTTGTCATATCCTGGGGTGGAAGCTTTCTTCTGCCTTTTTTTTTTTTTTTTTTTTTTTTGGCCACGATCATGTCATATGGAAGTTCCAGGGCCAGGGCTTGAACCTGCCCCACAGAGCCACTGCAGTGATAACACCAGATCCTTAAGCCAATGAACCACAAGGGAACTCCTTCTTCTGCCTCTTTCTAAGGGCACTAATCCCATTCTCAAGTGCTCAGCCCTCAAGACCTAATCACAATTGGACCCCTAGCTTGGGAACCTCCATGTGCTGCAGGTGGGGCCATAAAAAGAAAAGGAAAAAAAAAAAAAAAAAACCAATCACCTCCTAAAGGTCCCACCTCTTAACACCATCATCTTGGGCATGAGATTTCAACATATGAATCTGGGAACACAGGAGCAATCAGCCCACAGCACATCTGTTAAGAAAAATGGCAGAGCTGAAAGCCAGAAGGAACTGACAGTCTGGTGGCATTATAGAATACTGTATCAGTCCTGGACCACCTGACTCCAGCTTTCTTATGTTAGAAAATAAAAGTCCTAATGTATTTAAACCCAAGTTTTAGAGCAAACCTCTGTTGCTCGCAGGCAAACACAATCCCCACATGCATTTCATTCATTAATATAATGTACTGCATACATTAGCTCATTAACATTTGATGATCTAAAATTCTCTGGGGTAGAAATTATTATGACAAAATGAAAGTGAATTACCTGGCATCAAATATTTTAGTTATCTTGAATTTTTCTCTCTCTCTCAAATCATGAATATAATTTTCCCCAAGTCTTTCTGGCCTTTCTTCTCCACCTGAACCATCATGGCCTTAGATCAGACTTTCCTCACCTGAACTGCTGCAGAGGCCTCCTGATTATTCTCTCTACTTTCAGTCTCCATTCATTCATGTTTGCAGCAACACTTCACTAAATGTCAAGTGCAGTGGTAGACGCTGCAGGAAAAGTAGTGAAGTAGATGTGACTCATGTCATTAAATATTTTGGATTCTTCCTACTTGGGGTCATCAGTGACCCTCCAAAAGTGCATGTATGATCACATCATTCCCTGTTGAAAATGCTGAAATGAGTACCCATAACCTATAGGTAACATGAACAACTCTAAACTTCATGTAAGATCTTTCAGACCCCTGCAATATGCTAACTTTCCAACCTCATCTTGCTACCTTCCATCACCTTTTTCTCCCAGCCTCCCTATTTTCAAGTTCACTGAACTGCTTGCTAGGTAATGTATTTAAAGCACCTTACACAAGGCTGGCAAAAATAGGCACTTAGAAAAGGTGGCTTGCTTTCCTCAGCCCTTCTTCAAACATACCATACACTTTGACACCTTCTGAGTTTGTTTATAATTTTGCCTAAAATTTCTTGTTCACTTTCCCTCCCAGAAGACTTTCTATTTAGAGTTCAAGAGTCAGCTTCAATACTATGAACTCTAGGTGTCCCTGATGATGAAGAGAATTAATTTTTATGCTTAGTACCTTCCTTCCACATCCTAGAACAGGAAAGTTACTAAAAATGTTGGAAAGAGTTACTGATAAGTGCACTTAATTCTCTTCTAATAAATTTGGTATTGATCATTGGCATTAAAGCACTGTTAGATCAAGGAAGATTCTTCAGAGTTGGCTATAGTGGAAAGCTGATTATAACCGATTCCCAGTAACCCAAAGCTGTCCAAAATGCTCAGCTCTACAGTGGTCTGAGGCCATTATAACATCTAATGCAGGAAGTGCAAGTAATTAATTCAGTATCTATTAAGTACCTAATGTGTGAACCTCAGTGGAGCTGCTGACAAAGTAGACAGATTGATATAAAGCAGAACTTTCCCTGAAAAGCTGGGAGAGAGGAAAAGGTATAAGTACAATGAGGCAAGAAAATGGGAAGTAAGATAAGAGAAGAACTTATCAGGTCTTTGAGTTTTGATTAGATGTGGAAAGAAATGAGCCCCCCAAGAGACTGACAAAATTGGGAGAAGACTCAAGAGCTTAAGCACCTGAATGTCTGGATGCAGTCAAAGAACCTGTCTGGTGGATCTAAGAGGTGAAAATACTAGAAGAGGAGACAGTGATTAGAAAAGGAGAAATCCAAGGTGAAGTTTTCAAAAAGTGCTGAAGTAGTGCCCGGGAGGAGCAGTCATAGGAGTAGAGTGGCAAGAGCTTGCCAGACATTGAGGTGATGAGAACAGGACACTGTGAGATTAGAGCGCTGGGCTTGTCCACGTGGACAGACAAGTCATCTAGATCAGTGGCTTCATGGGGGAAGATGAAGAATGTAAGCCAGATGCAAACTCCTAGGTATCAGAAGATGGTCATCTGTAGGACAAGAGCTTTTTCCACAATGATGGGAGAACAGTGGGCTTCAGAGCCATCCTGAGCATTCTCTCCCCTCCAATCACTCCCACATACGCACCAAAGCCTAATGCTGAAAAGGAGGAATGATTCCTTGTAGTCGAAAGGGCTGAGGGAAATTGTATTCTTGGGAGAAAACCAGGTTTAAATCAAATCAAGAGGGTGCAGTGAGTCTTCTGTGAAGATGATTAAAAGGATGGAATATTTCTTCATCATGAAATAGGATTGCTTGAAAACATAAAATTTTGCAAGAGAGTTTGATAGTAAGGGGCTGGCCACGGGGAAGGAAACACAGAAATTCACTAGTATAAATGATATGAAGAGAATAGATGGCCCGAGGGGCTCCTTTTTTTTTCATGGGGATGCTGGGTTGCCAGGCACAGTGGATTAACTGGCATCAAGATTTTACGGAAACAAAGGGAACAGGTGCTTTGAGGGCTGGCATAGGCTAAGCTTCAAGGATCTCCTGGGACAGGTAGGGTAAGCTTCCTATAACCTTTGATCTGGGTTCTTATGTGAACATTATGGAGAAAGTATTGTGGTGCCTGTAAAGAAATTCTAATTTAGGTGATTTAGAACCCAAATTACATAGTGTTCATAGACTTACTTCCTGGTGGAAATCTTCCAGAGAGGGTTGCCTTAGGCTTTTGAAGGAATATAATGTGGCCTCAGTTGGGTCTTCTCTTGGGCATGTCCCTCTGGCAGCATCATTCAGAGATGAAATCCAGGACAAGGCGATCCTCACTCCCAGAGACATAAAAAGGTCAGAAAAATTGACTAATTGTGTGGCTGACACATGGGAAGCACACGAAAGAATTTGTTAAATGAATGAATGTGAATTAACAGTGAGTTTTCAACTCTGTTAGAAAATAGAAGCTTTGGTAGCATGTTTTCAAATTGCTTAAAAGGACTGTAGGAAATACTTGTCATTCTTTCTGGCTGCTTTGAAGCTGAGTCAGTTCTCTGCTTGGGGGAGTCTCCATATTATGAGCTAGAGGTAGAGACAAATGCCAGCTCTTCATTTTCCCATCTCCCTTGCAGGTCAAGAGCGTGCGTGAGATCTAAGTTCAGCCAACAAAGATGCAACTTCCCAGGCTTTATGCTGGGATCTTGAATTTGGAATAGCAAAGACGTACTTCTTGTAGCAGGGGCTATGGCAGCAGGGTTAATCTCCCAGAGCAGTATCAGTAACGGTGGCAGTGACAGTACCCACTGCTCCATGCTGGTAGCATCACTGATGTCAGCAGTGTGAGCTCATGGCTGTGGAAGTTGTCCTCACTTGGCCAGTTTGCATGGGATTCATGCCATTGTTCCTGATACATCCTATTCTCCTGGATTCACTTCCCCATACAACTCCCACCCCATATCCTTCAGTAAATTCAATTTCTCCCTAAATCAGATAGATGTGGTTTATTATTCTGACAACCACACACTCTCCCAATACAGTTGCTTGATCCAGAAATGGGACGCTGAAAGCCACAGAACCTAAAACGAGGAATTAAATAAATGGTAATGAGGAACCTGACCAGTTAGATAATGAATCTTTTTATGAGACCCTGATACAATAGGTTAAATTGTATCAGGGTCTGTGTCACTCTTGAACTCAGACATGGGCCTAAGGAGATTTTGGTATTTGAAGAAATGATAGGAAGATCAATGCATACCTTTCATGGGAGTTCCATGGAAAAGAAATGAGTTAAGCCTAAGCTTGGACCGTCTTGAAGAGGGAAGCAGGAAATATTAGCAATAGCAGAAAAATTTGAGCCAAAGGACAAGCTTCATCTTCCAGACCCGTCTTAAACAATTTTTATAAAGTTGTTTCCACCTGATGAAGAGAAAAACCCAGATGGCCAAGATTGAATTATGAGTATTGCCTTTCCACCCAAGGTTATTGTTTTAAATTACCTCGGGGCAAAGGTCATTAATCTGAGGTCTAGGCTGACCGGCATCATGTAGAAGTCCCTGGCGTGGAGTCAGGAATTCTCAGGCTCACAGTCTATTTCTAGAAAATATCGCTGGCTGTGTTAATAGCCCATGGAGTTGACTGGAAGCACCTGAAACCTACTGAGTTCTTACAGGAATTGTATTACCAAAGAAAGTCCAAGGTTAATAAACAATGGCCTGTGATTACTTGGTCTCTAGGGCAATTCCCTGATCTAAACTTCCACCAACGGCATATAGAATGCTAAAGCTGTACAGCCCCTAGTAAGAGTATTTTCCCCAATGTTAACTCCAAGATTGCCATAACAGAGAGAGAGATTGGAGTGGGTAAGGTGGCTGCCCTAACAAATAAACTCAATATTTCAAACAAAAAGGAAATTTAGTTTCATATTCATTTAATAAGACTGAGCAACTGAAGAGGTAGGTGGCACAGCCTTTATCTATGCAGTAATTCGGGGATCCAGGTTGAAAGAGTTTCTCCCATTTCCAACACCATCTTTTAAGCTTATCAAGTATCTGCACTTTAGTGAGCTACAAGGAGGGAAAAAAAAAAAAAGGGCATGTAAGCACACATGATGGTGGTTTTAGGAGCCCAGCCTGGAAGGGACACATGGCACTTCCACTAATATTATATGAGCTACCATGCAGCTTATGTGGCTACTACTGAGTGTAATCAAGGCTGGAAAAGATGTCCTAGCTACGTGTCCACAAAGAAGAAGAACCAAGTATTGGAGAGCAGCTAACCATCTCTGCCACAACAGAGGAAAGAAAGACCAGTCCTGAGAGCAGCACTGAGGCTATGCCATAAGATGATCAGTTACCTCTCCCTACTGCCAGGATAAGAAGCCCTGCTACTCTCAACCAGCAGAGAGTAAGTGCCGTGGAGCAGTGGCTATTGTCAGTTGTTTCTATTACTTCCTTTTCAGAATTGGAGTCGATTTTCCAGGGCAGGGGGAGGAGGGTGTTCAGAGGAGAATTAATCATATTTTATATCGGGTATGCTAGTGATGAACATTTATTTTTAGCCATATGTGCATAGAGACTATGAAAGAAGAAGAAACGTCCAGAAATCCCGCATGTAGAACTGGGTGTACTGACTCATGAGATCTGGGGCTGTCTCCTGTTAGGAAGGTGTTGGGTAAATTTTATGTAGATGTGAGCGCTTTTTACCAAGTGTGAATGGGACAAAGGGTATATATTTAGTTGATGGTTGGGCAGAGGGTGAACCTGAGGAAGTGTTGTTGCTTTGTTTTTTGTTTTGTTTTGTTTTGTTTTTATTGCTAGTTCAACATGAGTTCTCCTGTTTCTTCCATTGTAACAGAAATAAATTTTGTTCAGTTGGCCCATTCTTTTCTGGGCTGACTTCAACAAGTCACCTATGGTCAGCTCATTCCCTTTGAATGCAGCATAAGGAGTGAGAGGTGATATAATTCTAGCCAATGAAACATTAGAGGAAGTCTGCTGGGTGGCTTCAGAAAACAAATTTCATTACTAATAAAAGAAGACTCATGGGAAAAAAAATCTCTTTTTCCATTTGATCTTGTTACACGCATATGTACAATATCTGGAACTATGCCAACACTTTGTGACCATGAGGGGATCTGGGGTGAGGCTAGGGCCATGGGAGCATAACAGAACCAAAAGATGGAAAGTACCTCAGCTGCAATCCCCAATATCATTGAGCCACTGAAATCAGTGGCCTTGGAACCAACCAATTAGAGGCTATGACTTCTTGTTACATAGAATAATGTTTTTATTAGTATTCAAGACATTCTGATTCAGGGTTTTCTGTTCCTTTTAGCTGAAAGCCTCCTAACTAATAAAAATCCTTTGTATTATCCAATCCACACATCTCATATCCTACACAGGGAACTTAAAATGTAGTACCCTGTCATAGAAAATACAGTGTCTGTATGTGATACGCATATATCATCCTTTGTAGGTGAAGATAATCTCAGGAATACATGTCAATAAAGAATGCGTGTGTGTGTGTGTGTGTGTGTGTGTGTGTGTGTGTGTGTGTTTCATGAGGGTGATAAATTTGCATTGGTCCCCTACATTTTCTCGACCAGTTTTCCTTATATCTGAGAACATATATTTGATATCCAGTTGCCTGGGTCAATGGTATAGTGCTTGGTTATGAAATAGATTGACGTTACGTCAGAATAGAACACATTGTGATGAACCCATGAAGATGTTGGAGCAAATGTCAGAAGTTATGCTCACCCAGAAAGTAAAAAACTTTATAACAAGCCCAGTAACAGGGAGGGAACAGAGCATTCTCTTTCAAGTTCTCTTTTACATTAATTACTTTGGACCAATACATGGCAAAAAAATAAAGCTTTGCAGATGTGGGTGACTTAAATGGTATTTTAAGATCTAGTGTTTGCGTTGGGGTTTTTCTTAGCAGCTGAACATTTCTGATGAATGTTTCTGAAGTTACTGCAGACCATTTTCTTCCCATTCTATTATACTCTACTTCCACCTTTCAATGAGTGTGAATATGTAATGATGAAAATAACTACTATAAATAATGCATTGACTTTTTACATCTTCTTTCCAACAAAGGGAAAAATTCATTCTGAGCCACAGGGAGAACAGGGTGGCAGCTGCTGCAATTTCTCAATAGCCAAAGATTATGGACCTTTTGGAAAAAAAAACAGTTTGTTCTCCTCTTTGGGATGGGGTGGGAGGGGAAGTGGAGAGTGGCCACATCGGTGTTCTATAACTCCACCCTGCTGCCTTTTTTTAACATGGGTCCTCCCCTAACTGAGTGTGGAAAAAGCTGGCAATGACAAGAGCAGTGTTCCTTTGCTTTCCCTTCTTTCTCAGGAGTTAAGGATCTTCAAGAAGATGGTAGAGGCAATGGTATGGATTTGCACAACCTTGGGCAGAAAATGTAATCATTTTACTCTTTGAGGCAAGGTATTAATTAAGTAAAATCTTGAGCTCATCCTCAAGGAATGGCTCATCCTAGAAACAACATGGAATTTGGGGTCAGGAGATCTGGGATGAAGGCCCAGCTCTTCCACTTATGAGCTTTATCACTTTACTCAGGTAGCTTCACCTCTCTCTGGAATTAAGACCGTCATCACTGAATTATTTATTTCTTCATTTCTTTATTTTCTCATGTGGATCCTCTTTCAGAACATTTGAAGCAGATTATGAAAAATTATATGTGCAGTAACACCTGAGGCTGATGATACAGAAATAGAAAAGCAGAACAAAGAAAAAGGAGAAAGCTTTCTAAACTCTACAGGTTGATATAATAGCCATAAATATTCATTGCATTAGAATCTGAGATTCCTAGAAGCCAGGGCACGGAGGGAAAAATGAGGGTACATATATTTGGTTTTCATTAAGGAAAGTGAATATCAGTTCCTCTGAGGACATATAGCATTTTCCTGGCATCACATTCTCCAAGAAATTGAAACCATATAAGGATAACAATGCCTAACTCCTGGGGTTGTTAAGTGCATTAAGTATATATAACAGCCTTTATAAATTGCAAGCTATTATTTAACACTAATTAATACATAAATATCTATTAAGCCTATTTCCAGAGACTGAAGTCAAAAGCAGAGAGCAGAGTTTTAATGTCTTACTTCTTTTTTAGTGGAAAGCATTTCCATACTGTACTCTACGTTTTCCTATCTTCCTTTCTTTTAGAGCAGGTCACACAGGGCATAATGGCAGAATAGCACTTTTAGAAGGGATTTGAGAGTTCATGACTGTAAATATCAATGATTGTAGTTTGCAGTAGCTATAGTTGTAGATAAATAATAGATAATTATAGGTGTGAGAAAATTATGTGGGATGAATGGAAAGGACTCGACCAAGGAGCCTTTTTCCTAGTTTGCTTTCTAGGGAAAAAAAATGACCCATCTTAGTTTGCTTTTAAACAATTTGACTCTCATAAAGGTGGAATGAAACATGTGCAGATGTTCACCCCTTCAGCAGTGCAACATAACTTGTTTTCTGTAAAACTGATTAGTGAACTCAAAGTTGAAGCAAGCAGCCTTCTCCCCAGTGATCTTCCCACCCCTAGACAATCTTCAAGGTCGTGTGTCTCTTCCTCCTCAATGACATTCAAAGCATCATTCTTTGTTTCCTGTTCACAACTCAATGATCCAGGAGTATCTTCTTGTCAACTTATCATTCCTCCTTTACCTCATTTACGCAGTATGAGAATGCAGTGTGCGGAAGGAGCATGCCCTCATACTTTAAGAAGTTGACCAAGGTCAAAGGGTATGGTCTATCCGAAGCCTGTTCAGCAATATTAACAATACTTAACCTTGACTATCAGTATAAAAGCTCACAGAATACTTCTGTTTCCAAACCAAACTTGACTCCACCTTATCACGTGCAGCAAAGCCAATCTACTGATGCCAGGTTGTGGTGAAGGGAAGTGCAGCTTTTATGGTAAGGTGCCAATACAGGGAGAATAGGTGGCTCATGTTCAAAAACCCAGAACTCCTCGGAAGGGTTTCAGCAAAACATTTTTAAAGGCCAGGTGAGGGAAGGGCATCCAGGGTATGCGATAAGCTCATGCACAGTTCTCTGATTGGTTGGTGAAGTAAGAGGGTGATGTGACAAGGTCGAGCATTATCAATCCTTAGGCACTTGTAAGTCTGGGGACTCTACCTGCTCCTGTTCATCAAGTAGTTAATTTCTTTCATTTGGTCAGGTTTTTGCCATCCCCAAAACAACTCAGGAAATGTTCATCAGATACTGTTCTCTGGGTACTTCAGAGAGGAGCTAAAGTAGAGCATATGGGGGAGGCGTATGTCCCTGGAAAGCCCCATAGGTCCTGCTTGGTTACGCTTCCTTATATATAGTTTCATTTAATCCTCACAGTTACTATGTGTGTTAATTCTCATCTTCTCCATTTTGCAAATGGAGTGTGACATATCTGAACTTGAATCTTATTTCTGTCCCTTATTAGCTATGGGAGCTCAGACAAACTTATTAATATTTTTATGAATCAATGTCCTCACCTACGAAAGATGAATAAACACTGTAAAAGGTAATATCTGTGAAGCATCTTCAGAGGGGCAGACATAGAGTAGGTACATAATAATGGTGATTGCTAGTATTATGTTATCTGAACAGAACTCTTGTAGCCACAGAAAACTATAAAATACTACAATATTCTTGAGAGTCATAGCCATGTTCTAGTAAAAACTTTCCTTGGGTAACATAATTTTCGTAGTAATACTTTGATCCATAGTTTAAATTAGTGGGTAACATTGTATGTGTTTTTTTTAAAGAGCCCCAAACAAAAACCCATTTCTTGGGAATAAACCATAAAGTCTTCTAGGACTCTTTCCATGAAACTACCAAACAGTGATTAAATCTGTGAGAAGAATTTCTGTCTGAAACCAGGATTGGTTTGAGCTCTGCAATAAATGCAAGGCAGTTACAAGAGCTCTGAGTTTTAATCCTTAACGTTTTCATATTATAGGAATCTTGACCATTGGTTCACAAATTACTATTTTTTTTTTTCATTTTTTAGGGTTGCACCAGGGGCATATAGAAGTTCCCAGGTTAGGAACTGAATCAGAGCTTCATCTGCCGATCTACACCACAGCCACAGCAAAGCCAGATTTGAGCCACGTCTGCAACCTACACCACAGTTCATGGCAACGCTGGATCCTTAACCCACTGCGTGGGACCAGGGATCAAACCCACGTCCTCATGGATACTTGTCAGGTTCATTACCAATGAGCCACAATGGGAACTCCAAGTATTTTCTTATTTGACTTATTCCAGAGGAATCAGTTTATTTTCTAAGTATCTTCTAGGTGAGAATTACCAAAATAGCCCAACCTCTTCAGGTTGGAAAATTGTTTCAAGGTGATTTATCTGAACACAAGCCACAGACATTTTTCAGCAACCTCCTAATGTGCAGTCTTTGTCACTAGTTACTTCCATTTCTTATGTGTCTCTTGCAGTGAGAAGATCAAAGCACTCCCTAAGTCTTCCATGCCTCATTCTAAGTGGGCAGCCATGGCCTTGAGAAAGTCACTAACTGTAGTCACCGTGTTCACTGATATAGTTCAGCTTTTCAGCCAGCGCTGGGCCAGACTTAGGGAGCGCTTTGATCTTCTCACTGCAAGAGGCACATGGTCTCTGTGTCGAATGTCACCAGTGGCACTATTTCACAAGTTGTTGTACCCAAGTTGGCAGGAGGACTGGGCAAGAGTTAAAACTCAGAGTCAGGGATAGGTGTACACAGGCAAATACTCAGAGCCAAATACGCCGGTGCCAAAAGAAAGTTGTAATACAGGGAGCAAGATAAGATAGGGAGCCAGAGTCCAGCCCGGGGTTAGAGAGCAGGAACAGGCTGCATAGCAGCTGGAAAGCTGCTAAAGCTGTTCGTGTTGGACCACCTGCAAATGGCATAACTCATACACAGGAGCCCGTGGTGTCTCACAGACACTATGTACAGCAGAGATGATTCAGGATGCAAAGAATTTGAACAACTACCATATCAAAGCTTTGCTATGTTACCAGGTAAATACACCTAAAACTCACTGGCTTAAAGCCAGCTCAACCAATGATAAATCACTATTTGTGTATGAAATGAAATATGCATTTCATTTTTGATATAACCATTCCCACTAATTTTGGAAAATTTTGAAATTTAATAGTTTTCCTTTTAAAAATTACTGTGTTTGATTCATTTGAGGATATTTAGCTAATTGGTCGAAGCATTCTTTCATATTTTTACAACATGCTCATGATAACTTCATAGGTGCTTCATTAAATGTGTCCTTTGTGTCCTGCTTTCTTTAATGAGTACTTTTACAAACTCTATAAATTGATTAAGTAAATTAACAAATACCTCTTTTCTTCCTTGTGATGAAGGATTACTGTTTTGTTGATCATAAAGAGAAGATCTGTTATGATGGTATTATGTATTAGATGTCAGGAACAATGAAGTGCAATGGAGGATTAAATTCAATGGAGGATTAAATTAAATATGAGATTAAGTATAAAATCACAGTTCCCAGCATATGTTTTCTACTTTGTTAATACTTGTTCCTTTTACAGGAATGACAACTTCATGTTCATTACCAGATTGACTTGGCTGATATTTCATGTACCTCAGACTCACCAGATTTTTGCTAACTTTTCACTTCACATTGAATCCTACCAATCCCGCTTCTTATGATTTGGAGAGGCGTGAAAGCAGATAAAGCAATATTCTTTAGAATCTGTGAGGTTCTAGTTTGTTTTATTTTTGTTTATTTCCCTAACTCCAGTTAGAAACAGCCTCTGGGAAAAGGATATTTCCACTTGACTCCATACTGGTTCCAAAGTTCCCAAGGCTAAACCTCGAGCCTTCTATTCTCTCCCTTCTGGCCTCTGTGAGCAAAGGACGGAGGTATACCAGATGTTCCAAGGCTTGCCTTTCCCCACAGGACATGCTGTGGGCAAGGAAGCCAATTCAGTTACACTCTAATGCCTTCTTTGCTTGAGCACCTCTCTATGGTGGCTGGCCAGATGAAGAGGTAGGGCATAAAGAGAAAAGAATTAACAAGACACAGGATTGGAGTGTGTGAATGTGCAAGAAGAGACTGGAATTTGTTAGAAGGGAAGCATTCAAGGTGAGCAGAGGGAAGGATCAATATATAGTCCTAGGTTGGTGAAAGAAAAAAATATGGTTTCGTTTGCCCACTCCTGCTTCTGCATAATTGCAAAGGCACGGTATCGGCTGCAAATATCTATAGAGAGACAGCATGGAGAGAATCACAGTGAATGTTGGGCAGGGATGGCTGGGTGATATAAATCAGTGCAATAACCTGGCTGCAGTGGGAGAAGAGCCAACTGTTTGAACATATATCTGAAAAAGGTTCAAGGCGTGGAGGAATCCCAATGAACTCTTGTAAGTATCAAATGTGCAATGCTGCATATTTAATATTAGAACAGAGTAGATGGTGAGTCAGAGTCTGAAGAATGAAACAAAGCTGAAAGGAAATTAGCAAAAAAAAATTGGGAAAATATCAGTGCAGAAACAGAATTAGAGATAAATAATAGAAATAAATGTTGAGAAGGGGAAAAAATATATATATATATTTAAAAATGACCTAAAGAGGGCTTATCTACTCTATTGCTGTCTAAGAGGAGTAAGCTTTTAGTTGCTAAGAAGAAAGTGCTTATTCATTAGTTCAGAATCCTATCTAATTGAGACATCCTGAATTACCAACCACCAATGAAATATTTTCTCTAGATTTTTGCCCATATACGTCTCTTAAAAATGCCAAGTCTGTGAGTTGCCTACCCAGTAGTCATCATGCCATTCCTACTTGCTAAGAGAAACATGACTTTGCAGTGGGCAGAGAGCCTCTGATTTTAGGCAAGGTAGATTCCTGACTTAGCCCCAGGGAAAGAGTCGTGATTCTTCTAGGTCACTCTTGATAGTCTCATTCCCTTCTGTCAATGGGCTTCTTCCAAAAAAGGCATGTGAATCAGTTCTGGTCAATGAGACATCAAGAAAAATCTAGCATTTCCCTTCTCGCCTCAAAGTAGTATATAGGAACTTACCCTTTCCTGCTTGTAATACTGATGTGAAGACAGGATATCTGGAGATGTGGCAGCTATTTTGCAACCACGAGCCAACAAGTACAAAAGGATGGCAAAGTTGAAGGGAAGGAATTCCCGTGTGGCTCAGTGAGCTAAGGATCCAGGATTGTCACTGCAGTGGCTTAGATCATTGCTCTCACGAAGGTTCGATCCCTTCCGCATTCTAAGAATGCCGCCAAAACCAAAAGATTGAAAGGTAGAAGGCGTCAGACTCCTGGCTGATCGTATTAATAGCTGAGGCTATTTCTGTGACTGTCAGCTACCAGATGTGTTACATGCGTAAGCCTTATTTAGCTGAATTTTCTATTACTCGAACCCAAAAGCATTTAGTCTCTCAATCATATCTGGACCAGGCATTCAACCTATAACCTTCACTGAGTCTTTTAGGCTTTAAAAGAACACATTTGTTCAGTAGTTCAGGAAACTATTTAAATGAGCCCTCTCAAGCTAACATATTTAAAAATAATTTAGCACATTCTCTTGCTGTCACAGATCCAGAGAGCTTAAGCATGACAAGTTGTTCTACCTATTTTCATGTGTTATCCCTTTCTACTGGGGATATAAAAAGAGATACACAAAAAGATTAAAATATGAGCAAATTACAATAAAAAAAAACCTAAGGACATGAATAAACACAGATAAATAAAAAATAACATTCCCGTTTTGACTCCTGATTAATCATTGTAACTAAAATGTATTTAAGAATCATAAAGTCTTGGAGAGCAAAAGGCTATAAATATGCTTTTATTTTATCTTGGGAACAAAATAGAGCAGCTCAAAGATCTAGCAGTGATCATTCAACTAGACAGCAACAAACAGGACCAGAGTATAATCTTTCACGCCAAAGCTTTTCTGCCTCATCATTCTGGCTTCCAAAGAAGGCCTAGAAACACTGTTGTAATTATTGAAATCTGTTCACTAGAAAACAATGGCCAAGAGTTCCTGTCACAGCTCGGTGGTTAACGAATCCGACTAGGAACCATGAGGTTGCAGGTTCGATCCCTGGCCTTGCTCAGTGGGTTAAGGATCCGGCATTGCCATGAGCTGTGGTGTAGGTTGCAGACGCAGCTCGGATCTGGTGTTGCTGTGGCTCTGGCATTGGCCGGTGGCTACAGCTCTGATTAGACCCCTAGCCTGGGAACCTCCATATGCCGCAGGAGCAGCCCTAGAAAAGGCAGAAAGACAGAAAAAAAACAAAACAAAACAAAACAAACAATGGCCAGAGATGCCTGTCCTGAAACTTACCTCTTTGTTATCTTTAATTCTTCCCTTATTATGTCTTGTTTGTGTTCTTAGGCACTATACTGATACTTCTTCTCTTTTCATTTTTCTTTCCTATTCTTCCTTGTTTTGTTTCCTCTGTTCTGGTGACCTCAACTTTCCCTTCCCTCTTCTTGTAATTACCCAGACTTATTTCACTTCCTTCCTTTCACTCTTCTCTCTATTCTGCCACCAAGTCCCGGCATCAAGCCCCCTATCCACTTACCCACTTTCTCTTCTGAACAAACTCCTAGGACTTTAGCAATTCATTGACTTTCACTGGTTCTTTTTACTTATTTATTTTTGCCTGGTTTCTTTGATATAATCTATTTTTATTTTTAAGCCCTCTTCTTATGCATACTTTTTCAAATACATACTCTAACCTCATAATTATTATTTTATGCAGTATATCCTGCCGGTTTCCTCTGTTAGTAGAGCACTAGTCATCATAAGGACCTGGGCCTGGCACTCTAGCCTTATGCCACTGCTGACCTATAATTTCACGGTTGACCTGTAGACCTCTGCCAGGGATGGAAAATAAAGAGTGTGCCAATGCTGATGAGGGAGGTGAGGATAAGCAAGCAGAATCCAAAGAGGGGAGAGAAGTAAAAGAGAAGAGAAAATAAACAGCATTATATCCTACCATTTCAGAGCCATACTGTTACACACACACACACACACACACACACACACACACACACACACGAAAGTGGACAGGCTTCCAGGTTGTTAGGATGAACTGTTGGAGAAGACATGGGGAACCCCCCTAAATTTAGCATCTCACTTCATTGACCAACCAGACCTGAACAGGTTAGGGCTAGTGCCGAAAGAACCTGGGTTAAAGGTTAACGATAAAGGAGATATTGGTCAAGGTCTCTTCAGTGTTGATCAACCTGTGTTGCCAAACTAGAGGGTTCTTTTGTAGTGTCATTCACCCCCTGTGTTGGAGGAGGAGGAGGACATCAGGCAAACAGCAGGGGGAAGAGAATGGTATTTGCTGGGATTAACAGCTCACTTGAATTTATACATCCTTTGTAAGACAGGTCCAGTGGTCCTAAGTTCGTTGTGGTTACAGGTTTATTGGTTTGCAATTGTATGGTAAAAATCTATTTCTTTTGAACATGGAAGTAAGCTCTGTGGCTGCCACTTTCCCAGTGTTCACTCCATCATGGAATTTGTATACCTTAATAGAAATGAACTCTCCATGATAGGAAAAATATCTTCTTATAAAAGAAGTTGCTTCAAAGATAGAAATAAAAACATATCAATTAAAAGTAGAATCATTTAAAATCTGGTCTCTTTCTGAATCAGGGAATGAAAAGAATTATTCTGACTCTTTCTTATGACTCCCCCTGACCCCTGAGCCTTCATCTGCGTGTCCTTCTGAGTGTGTTGTTTGCTTATGTATTCGGAGTGCTTGAGGAAGGAAGAGGCGAGTGGAATCTCTATTTCACTGCTAACAAATAACTATGCAGCCCCTGTTCCATTGGCCACCCTTGCCTGGAACTAAAATTGAGGACTATGGGCTATGTATTAGTTTCTTAAGGAGGTTATAAAAAATTACGACAAATGTAATGGCTTAAAACAACAGACATTTATTTTCTCACAGTCTGGAGGCCAGAAGTCAGAAATCAAGGTTTCTGTAGGGTTGGTTCCTTCTGAAGTTGCTGAGGGAGGGTCTGTTCCTTGCCTCTCTTCCAACTTCAGGCGGCTCCTGGAAATCCTTGGTCTTCCTTGGATTGTAGCTGCATCACCCCGATCTCTTTCTCCATCTTCGCCTGATCTTCTTCCCCTGTGTCTGTCCCTGGGTGTGTCTATATCCCCCTCTCCTTTCTCTTATAAACACACCCATTATTGGATTTGGGGCCCATCCTAATTCCAGGATGGTTTCATCTTAGCACATTACCTAATTATATCTGCAAAGACCTTATTTCCAAACACAGTCACATTCTGAGTAACTGAAGTTCTAAGTGTACATCAACCTGGGGGTGGGGAGACATTATATAACCCACTATAGGCTTTAGCAGCAATTTTCAAAACATAGCTCAGGGAGTTCCCCTGGTGGCCCCAGGAGGTTAAGAACCTGACTAGTATCCACGCTGGGATCTGCCATTGCTCTGGCTGTGGCGTTGCCTGGCAGCTTCAGGTCTGATTCTCACCTCTAGCCTGGGAACTTCCATATGCTGTGGGTGCAGCCCTAAAAAATAAATAAATATATATATATAAATAAATAACACATTTTGCAAATGTGTTAGGGTTTAGGGTTAGGGTTAGGGTTAGACTAACACATTTGCAAAAAATCTAACTCAGCCTGGTTTAATGAAGCATGCAAAGCACCCTGGAATGTCCCAAACAGATATCCCTGCTCCATCCTGTGGACATCACCCACGTGAATGACATGGCCTCCTATGCTTCCGCCCTCCTGTGGTCCATCATGGCTGTGCCTCTGCTCTGCTCTAATGGATGCCTGGATGAAGAGGGTAAGAAGGAACTCTTGAGTCCTCGTTCTTACCAGAACTTTAAAATTTTCCACAAATAGTGAACTTTTGTGTACTTGCACTTTGCGTTCCTGAGAGCAGACCAAAACCTGCCTGAATTCAAACATTCTGGGTCAGAAGTTCTCTGAGTCAACTACTCAGAATTATTCCTCCTCACTGACCTTGTCCAGTGTGCCCCCCACTCTCCAGTTTTCCCAGCCTTCCTGAGTGTCTTCTCTTTCCAATCCATATGCTTCTAAGACTAAGAGTGAACCAGTAACCTGATCACTAAAGAGGGGGCTGCAGGGAAGGAGCCCAAACCAGAAGGGTCCCCTCATTGTTCTTGATCTCTCTCGGGCTCATGTGGCATTTACAGAAAGACGTTTTATTTGTTCTGCGCTCTCTGCCCTCCAGAAATGCCTGAACAAGTACACAGATTGAGGCGGAGTCCTTCCATTAAAAAACAGAAATGTCAACTGTAGACAGATTTCCAAGATCTCTTCTCTCTGCAACACACAATATATAAGAATATATCCCACTGGTTCATATTTAGGGAGCATTTAGTTACAAGATGGTCTAAATAAGATGTGTGTGAGAGACCTAGAAGTTGGCTACTTTAGACTGAGTTTCATTGTGTGTTAGTGTATCAGTGAGGTCTCCTTGGGTCGAGAATTTTGCCTTTAGGGTATGGGAAAAAATATACATGCCAAGAATATGGGAACACATAGCTTCATGCTATGGTCCTACACGATAGAAGAAACTACGTTTCTTACATGTTTTTCTTTTTTTTTAATTAAAAAGTAGTTGATTTACAGTGTTGTGCCAATTTCCGCTGTATAGCAGCGTGACCCAGTCATACATGCCTCTTCTTATATTGTCTTCCTTCATGGTCTATCCCAACAGACTGGATATGTGACCTGTGCTGTACAGTAGGACCTTATTGCTTATCCATTCTAAATGTAATAGTTTGCATCTACCAACCCCAGATGCCCAGTCCATCCCCCTATCTCCCCCGTCTCTTACATTTTTAAGTTCTGCAACTGGATTTTTAATTCTCTCTGCTGAGCCCATTCACATTAATCAAATTACAAAGCATTGATAAGCCAACATGCCAATTTATTAATTTACACTGAAAAATATTACTGCCAGGTGGATTTGTAACGCTGGCTGTGACTAGTTGGAGAAGTATCTTCTCAATGGAAATGTGTCCTTGAGAAATAAAATCAAAATTTGAGGCTATCTTGGATTATTGAACGAGAGTAAAAGAAATGAATGACTTTAAGGCACAAAGCAACTTCTCTACCTTCGGGTAACAGGGACCATGCAAATTTCTCATCTGTACCAGAATGTGCTCGAGTGATAATGCAACATGTGTCCTATCCAGCCCTCAAGTTTCAATGTTCTTTTTCCTTGTGTAAAGTCTCTGTGACTAAAATTGCACTCAGCATCAGAATTTTTGGCATTATTTCATCCATACCTCTCTGCTTGATTCTCAGAACATTTTTAGATTTGGGTTTCCCTGGTGGGGATTTAGGAAGGTCTTACCTTGGACAATTTCATGTGACTCATCTTAGTGTGACATCACATTATTGGGAAAATATTCTTTCCAAAAGTCTTCAATCATTTGTTCATGTGACTGTTATTATTTCAGTCAAGTGGAAGGGTGCACCATTTTTGGAATCCGCGGTCCTTTGGGTTAACCACACAAGGTCTCAAGGACACATGAAGACACAGTGGTCTCCGGTGTACTTAACTCCTAGAAGGAACATGGCCGAGTAAGGACAAGCAAAGAGCTAAGATTCAGGATATCTGGGTTCTGGTCTCAGCTATGCCTCAAAGTACCTGCAGCATAGGAAACTCATGCCTGTTTCCTCATATTTAAACATAGAGAACTAGGGCAGTTCATCCTCCCACCCGTGTAACTAGCACCTAGTAGGTACCCATGCTGGTTACTCACTCAGTCATCTCTCATAACTTGAACAATTTTACAAAATCTTGGAGAGTTAAAATGCAGAGTGGCGAATGACTTCTTTTTTTTTCTCTAATAGTAGATTTCCATTTATGCATTCAGTGAATATTCATTGCAAACTGTAATGTGTCAGGCAAGATCTGTGACCATGAAGAGCTTATTGGAATGGACAATCTCAAGCTTTTGAGTCATATTCTACATCCTTCTTTCCCCCACTCCATCCTCAGTATCCATCTATGATCTTCTTTGTATTCTAACATCTAATCATCTCTCTTTCCAACTAACTCCCTCTCTCCCTGTTTCCCTTTCCCGTGATGACTCCGAGATCTGTTTTGCTCTGGGACTCACTGGTTTTGAACTCTTTTATCTCGGGAGGGCTGCCTTCAGCTTTGCAATGCAAGTTCAAAAGTTTAGGAAAAGCAGATTCTAACCAAAAAGCAGAGTCTGAAGGATTCCAGTGGTCTTCCACTTACCTAATCCTGGAACGTGAATTGCTCACATCTGCAACCCTGGAAGGTCACACTGGGTGCTTTATCCTAGTGGAAGATTGCTCTGAGAATCAAGAGCACCTCCCAGATCACCTCCATCTTACACCCCTTTTTGCACATCCCCCACAGGGTGCCTGGGAAGGAATCCAGCCAACGTGCTGCAGCCACACATGTGTCTTCACTCACACTCCAGCCCCCGCAGCCTTTACAGGTTGCTGCCCTCCCAGACCACCCACAGTGCCCTCCCCTGGGTCCTCAGCATCGCCTCCCTCCCCTCGCCTTTCAGCCCTGCCCCAACCTGCGCTTATTTCCGCCAATGCCCTTAGGAAGATTTTAAAGAGAAACGTGATTTTAAATATCATAACCTTTTACATTTGAATAAAAACAAACCAACAAAGTGCAGCAGCAACTCACACAGTACTGACTGCAAAAATGAACCAACAAGGACCTACTGTATAGCACAGGGAACTATACTCAATATTTTGTAATAACTTATAGGGGAAAAGAACCCAAAAAAGAATATATATTATGCATATACATATATATATATACACATAGTATATATGTGGGTATCTTTATGCATATATACATTTATAGATGTATACCCACATATGTATTTTTCACTTCGATATTTTATTCACTCCATCATATCCAAATACTATTTCAACCTAATTATTAGGTTGAACAATTATTAGGTTGAACGAATATTTTAAACAATGAGCTATTTTACTTTTTTTGCGTATTGTCTTCAAAACCCAGCATTTTAGCGTCTCAATTTGAACATTATCCTTTCATGAGAAAGACTTGATCTGTATTTAGATTTCATAAAATTCAGTTGAAAAAATAGATTCACACACTCCAGTTCCTAACATAATTAAAATCGTTTCCTAATACCTAAGTTAACATTCCACAGTCACGCTTGCTGGTTTCATGTGCCCCCTAACTCATGGCTAGTGACTGCTGCACTACATATAATTCTCTCTCCCTCTGCCTCTCTCTCTCGCTCTGCATATATAATATATATAGTTATACATACGTCTATGTATCACTGAGTCCTTATGCTGTATACCTGAAACTAATACAACACTGTAAATCAACTACACTTCAATAAAAATTTTAAAATTTTAAAAAAATTTTCAAAAGAATGAAGAAGGGAGAGGCACAGGATACCAAAAGGGGGCTGTCCCTAGTGCAGGGATGGAGGTTGGTTGCAAGTCTACCTGGCGAGTGCCATCTGAGACAGCAGAATGTCTACAGACTCAGTGGATGTCCTCCCTGGTCCAATGACCTAAGACCCAAGACAACCAGAATCCCAGACCACCAAATCCCCCTGCTTAACAATTTTCTCTGATCCAAACGATTGGCCTATGCCAGCATGTTGACATTCTGGGTCCAGGGTTTCAGGGGCATGATGAAGATGAATGATGCGTCTGGGCTATAGTTCAGGATGGTGGGATGGAGTCACAGGATGCCTAAGAGATCAGGCAGAGTATGGCCAGATGTTGACTCTCTCCAGTGACCCCTCTAAGCGCAACTAGGCTCCTTGTTTGCTCTGTATCAGGATTTGTGTCCACCGAGTCGTGTGCTGCTGCTCTACCGCAGGCTGGGTAAGCACAATCACCCCCATCCGCTCCCCCACAAAAGTTAAATCACAGCTATAGGGAAACATATTTTTACAAATATAGCAATTGTTTCTCTAAGGGATCAGCTCCTGATCAATAGATTAATGTGATTTTACAGATGCCTTCAGCCCTGTTTTGGGGCTCTTGGCTGCAGAATCAGGTACACCAGCGGTTGATCATTGGAACTCTGCAAGTTCCATTTAAAAAATTCGTCACAAAAAAGATAATTGGGGGAAAATGGAACACACGTAAGAGTCTTTACTATAGCATTTTATTATTTGTAAAACTTGATAAATAACCAAATATCAATTGATTAATAAATTGTCATGTATACATATAATGGGACATGGGGGAGTCATTAAAAGTGTCTATGGGAGTTCCCGTCCTGGCGCAGTGGTTAACGAATCCGACTAGGAACCATGAGGTTGCGGGTTCGATCCCTGCCCTTGCTCAGTGGGTTAACGATCTGGCGTTGCCGTGAGCTTTGGTGTAGGTTGCAGATGCGGCTCGGATCCCACGTTGCTGTGGCTCTGGCGTAGGCTGGCGGCTACAGCTCCAATTCGACCCCTAGCCTGGGAATCTCCATATGCCGCGGGAGCGGCCCAAAAAAATACTAAAAAGACAAAAAAAAAAAGAAAAAAAAGTGTCTATGTTTACTCACGGATAAAGAAATCCCCTGGGATTCACTGTTAAATGCAGAAAGTCAAAAAAAAAAAAAACACATGTATGATACTATTTATAAGTTTATACTAATATACCCGGCCCACACATATACAGAAAGATAGTAACCAAAATAGTGAATACTCCCTGTTAAATCCCCAAGTGGAATTTCACATCATTCCAAATTTTCTTTTTTCTATTTTTCTGTATTCTTTGAGTCTTCTACAGTAAAGTAAGTAGTTTTTAGGATTAGGGGAAAATGCTTGATTACGACCTGTATTCTGAGGATAGTTTGAGGAACGTATATGGGCTTTAGAATCAGACAGAGGTGGGAATTCTTGTTGTGGCACAGCGAATCCGACGAGGAACCATGAGGTGGTGGGTTCAATCCCTGGCCTCACTCAGTGGGTTCAGGATCCAGTGTTGCCGTGAGCTGTGGTTTAGGCTGCAGACGAGGCTCCGATCTGGTGTTGCTGTGGCTGTGGTGTAGGCTGGCAGCTGTAGCTCCAATTAGACCCCTAGCCTGGAAACCTGCATATGCCACAGGTGCAGCCCTAAAAAGCTGAAAAAAAAAAAAAAGAATCAGACAGAGGCGGTTTAATCCTAACTCTCACTTACTTGTTATGTGGTGACCCTGGGCAGGTCATTTAACTGCTCTGAGCTTCACTGATACAATTATTCCTTACCTACCACAACGGTTGCTTCAGGATAGTATGAGGTAATAGAGGCAAAATGTTTTGAAATATTACTCAGTGTAGCTTTTTTTTAACCCTTTCTCAAGGCTAGAGCCTTTCCATCCCTCCAACTCGATGAGGAAAGGTGAGACTCAGGAAAAAAGGGACATGGAAAATAGGGAGACAAATTTCATGGAATCAGTAGTCACATTTTTAAATCCTAAAAATTATTGAAATTTTTAGAAGAGACAAAAGATCTGAAAACCAAAGTGCCATCTAAAAAATACTTTTCATACTTTTTTTTTTCCGGAGTGGTATGTACGTACCTGTGGACCTTCATGCTTTTTAAAATAATTTTTTCTTTTATATTGGAGTATAATTGATGTACAATATTGCGTTAGTTCCAGGAGTACAGCAAAGTGATTCAGTTATACGTATTCATACATCCATTCTTTTTCAGATTCTTCTCCCACGTAAGTTATTATAGCCTTTCATTCTTTTTTAATGTTCTCATATTGCAAGTACAATTCTTGAAATAAAACACTTTAAATTTTAAAAGAGAAGAATTGAACCTCTGACTTCCAAACAAAATCTCCAAATACACCAAGTTCGGTTACTCGGTCACAGGACACAATACTTCATTCATTCAACAAATTATTCTTTCCAGGCATTCGTCTAAGCACTGGGAATGTAGCAGTGAGGAAAACAAACAAAAATTCTGAATTTTTAAAGTTTACTTTGTAAAAATAGGCAATACATTCTCATGACACATACACACATAAAGGGGAAAGTATAGAGTAGAGAGGATTAGGAATTCCCATTGTGACACAGCAGAAATGAATCTCACTGGTATCCACGAGGATGTGGGTTCGATTCCTGGCCTGGCTCAGTGGTTTAAGGATCTGGCATTTCTGTGAGCTGTGGCGTAGGTCAAAGATGCAGCTTGGGTCCTGTGTTGCTGTGGCTGTGGTGCAGGCCAGCAGCTGCAGTTCCAATTCGACACCTACCCTGGGAAATTCCATATGCCTTGGGTGTGGCCCTAAAAAAGCAAAAAAATCAAAATCAAAATAAATAAATAAATAGTGGAGAGGGTGAGAGGAAACTGGAACTGAGGTATTGCTGATGGCTGATTCTAAATTGATTTCAACTCCTATGGAAGGTAATTTAACATCATGCTGCAAGGTTGACTATCTGGTACTCTATGACAGAGCAATCCCACTCCAAGGTATATTCCCAAGACACTTAACAGAACTTGCACACATGTATCAGGAAACTTATACAAGAATGGTTGCAGCAAAGATGTTTACAAGAGCACAAAATTGAAAACAATCAAATGTCCAGGAACAGAAGAATGGATTAATAAAAGGAAGTATTTTCAGACAAAGTTGAAAACAAATAAACCACAACTGTCTTGGAAAGATAATTGCAGCAGAGGCCATTTTCCAAAAATGGCTGCAATAGTACTTCTGGTCTCAAATGTCCTCCCAGAACCTTCTCCACCCTCTCCAACCCCTCCCATGAAGAGGTGGAGTCTGGGTTTCCTCCCTTTGAATTTGGGTGGGTCTTTGTGACTGCCTTTGTGACTCGTACAGGACAAAACTATGTGACTTCTGAGGGCTGGCCATAAAGACAGTGTAGTTTCCACCTACCCTTTGGAGCCCTGAGCTGCTTCGTAACATGTCTGATGACCCTACCACCACCAAGCTAGTGACACCCCATGGAAAGACATAGATGTACAGCTAGAGAGAGCCTGAGAAGCTGGGCTTGCTCCAGTTTCTGCAGTTCGAGTCTTACCAGCCCAGGAAGCAGGAATGTGAGTGAACATGTCCCAGAGATGATTCAGGCTCTAGAAATCATTCGACTCCAAACATATAAGAGACCCTGAGCCAGAACCGTGCTTCTCTCCAACTCCTGATTCCAGAGACACCATAAGATGTCCACTTTTGTCCATCAGCTATAAATGATGGTTGTTGTTTTAAGCCACTGAGTTTTTCAGTGATACATAAGGATGGACAAGGACAGATGACCGCAACAATGATATTGATTGAAACAAAGAAAAGGCAAGTTCCCGTTGTGGCTCAGCAGTAACAAACCCGACTATGATCCATGAGGATGTGGGTTCGATCCCTGGCCTCGCTCAGTGGATTAAGGAGCCAGCACTGCCATGACCTGAGGTGTAGGTTGCAGACCAGGCTCGGATCTGGCGTTGCTTGTGGCTGTGGTGTAGGGCGGCAGCTACAGCTCCAATTCAACCCCTAGCCTGGGAACTTCCATATGCTGCGGGTGCAGCCCTAAAAAGCAAAAAATGAAATAAAATAAATAAAATGTTGCCCAACTTTTAATTTACAATCCTTTCAAATCAGAATGTTTTAAGTATGTCTCATACGTAACATAGCTTTGGCTTTTGAGAGCAATCTGTAATCGTTCTTCTCTCATAAAGAGTGAAACCTACGTGAATTAATTGTGAGAGCTATCTTAGTTCTGTCATTTCTTGAGTAAATATTTGTTGAGTATCTTCTACTCCAGATATAGTAGGAGCTGAGAATAGGGAAGTGATAGATGATTGAAAGATGATAGATGATGGATATACATACAGAGAGAGAGAGGCAGGCACCAGAAATGTGAGTAAAGAAGGTGATTGACTCTCTCTCTCTATTGTCTTTCTATTTGTCTGTCTGTCTATTTATCTATCTATTTATTGATCTATCTACTATCACTTCTGTATTTCCATTTCTATGTAGCTTGCCATCTAATGTGAGGAAAGAGACTAAACCTAATATTATGTTTTCAGTTTTATAGGCTATTTACTTAAGCCTTTAACTCTGTGGTCTATATTCTTTGTGACCATGTGTTTGTGCAGTTCTTCTCTTATTTAGAAATTGTGTATTCTTATACGAGTGGAATCTTTATAATTATAACAATATAATACCCTTAGTTTTTCATTTCTGGAGACAGTATCTATTAACTTTCTATTATGAGCAATGACGAAATTAGCATATTTCTTGTTTCCTCTCTCCTCTCCTTCTCCATCTCTATTATCTTTTTAAATGTTTAATAGTATGGTTACATGTGCAAATATTTCGATTACTTGATCTGTCAACTTGAAATGATATCTCCTGACTCTCAACTGTTACAGATGAAGCAATCAGCAGACACACTCCAACTCCCATTTTCCCTTTTCCTTTCCAAATTTTCATTAAATACTTTCTAAAGTGTTAGAGCGTATAACACATATGTCTGTCCTGTCATCACATTCCCTCACATTGGTTTAATCTTTGCCTTTAGTTAAATTGATTCCACACCCCCTTCCATTGCATCAGCCAGTTTCCAAAGTCATCTCCAGGAATTTCATCAAGAAAAATTAATTAAGACAATATTCCCTGTGTTCAAAACAACCTGGACCAGACTTTAGTCTTTCTATTTGAGGGATAGTTTGGCTGGATATTTAATCTTTGCTTCACACTTCCCTCTAGGAATATGGTAGAAGTATTCAAAATACTGACAGTTTGGTACCTGCTCTTTATATTCTGGAACAGCTTGCTGTTCTTGAATGTATTTTTTTCTTTCTTAGAATATCTTTTCATGATGCTCTAGCACCTGGGCTTTGCACTAGAAGTCTTGGAGTCGGGAAGGCCACCCTGGGGGATCTTCCCAGCAGTAACACGTCTCTCCCTGTTCTAACACAGAAGTAGGCTCATTTCTGCGTTTATGGCTTAGCTGTGGGACTCTTTGTTCAGCCCTCCCTCTGCTGCTTATCTGAACCAAAGGGATCTAGAGGGCCTTTGCTAGAGCCCTGCTCACCCTAGTTCCTGACCATTTCTAGTAAATAAGTGAAGTAGTGTTTGCACTTTAGGGAGATCCCTTTATCTTCAAGAGGTGGCTTAATCTGAGCTCTGGAATTTTCTAGCCTTTTCTCTCTCCATTTCCTCCTGGGGCTTGTGGTCATTCTTATCTGACTTTGAAGCCAGTAGATTTTAGTGGATTATATGTGTCATTTCACAAAAAGCTAAGTCTGCAAGGTCCATATTTAATGCCTGAGGCTTTTGGCTTTTTCCTTGGAGAAGGGGCAAAAAGCTGACTTATGCAATGCTTTTTGTGTAAAATATTTCAAAGCCCTTTTGGCTTGCCAGAAGTGGGCTTAATGAGGGGGGAAAAAAAGAAGAAGAAGAAAAAGGATCTGAAGGTTCCAAAAATCAGAGCATAGATTTTTACTCCATAAATTAACTGAAGAAAACCCATATGATGATTACAGAGCCGGGTCCTTCATCCCAAATATGATAAGAGAAAAATCAGATGGCTGGAATGAATTGTTTTGGAGGAAACATGCCTAGGTCATAAGAAGCCTCTAGGAAGTATCCAGGACTTGGTTCTCATTTAAAATCTGAATTGGAATTCACACTGTGGCACAGTGGGTTAATGATCCAGCTTGTCTCTGTGGAGGCATTGGTTTGATCCCCGACCTGGCACAGCAAAGTAAGGATCCAGCGTTGCTGCAGCTGTGACACAGGTCGAAACTCTGGCTCAGATTCCATCCCTGGCCTAGGGAACTTCCACATGCCTCAGGGGCAGCCCGAAAAGAAAAATAAAATAAAGTCTGAATTATGAATAGAGATAGCAGCATAAACTCAATGTTTGCAGCAGAAGGGTGATGGCTTAGCTTCCCAAGGTATAACTTGGGAAAGTGGGTTTTGGAGAAAGTCTCCAGCATAGCACCTGAGGAGTGGGAAAGAGAAGCTGAGGAAGTTGTCTTTGCCAAAAGTTCCCATGGACACAGAAGTGGCACAACCAAGGAAGAAGTAAGACTGCATAGACCGGGGCTATGGAGGAACCACAGGTGTCGGTAACAGATGCCAGGCCATGACGACAGGGATGATGCAGGTAACCTGCATTTCCTTGGAGACCAGCAAGTTCCGAAGACGTTGCTTGGACCTAATACCTGTCCCCAAAGCCAGGGTAAGGCAAAAGCAGCAGGATTCCTCCCAATGCAGATTCTCCCAGAAAAGAAGGAAGAAGAGGTAGGGCGTATTCAAGTGACTAAATATTTAACTTGATAAGTTGTAAATGCCTGAGTAGTTCTGAATTGCTCACATTATCTTCTGCGATCTTCCAAAGGGAAGCTGTAGAATTGAATTAATTTCACTTGCAGAGAAATAAACACTCTTAGAGTTTTGCACCCATAGGTTAGTGACTGCAAAACTCTAAATCTGCTCCATGTGGGGGCTTGCCTGAAATTCCAAGGAACATTCACATAAGGCATACTTGCATCATGAACGAATTCCAACCTTGGACAACAATCGGAGCAAGTCCGAACCATGATGCCGCGAGAGGCCTGTTTGCAGAGAGCCATGGTTTGGAACCTCCAACTGTGATATTAACTGTGACTCTGAAACGTCAAAGGAAAAGTCTTCTACTCACAAAGGGAAGGCTGATTCTAGGGATCCCAGCTTAGGCCATTGTTGTGATGATGGCAGATATTTGAAGAGTGTGACTTTGGAAGAAGAACCAAGATCCCCTGTGCAACGTGTGAGAACTCATAGCTAGTGATTTAGAAGCTAAATAAACTGAAGGGAGGAAAGTCCTTGAGACTCTGGAGCATGGAGATACCACAGTACTGCAAGAGCCAAGGATTGATTCATCAGTATCTATCATCCTGTTATCCAGATGGCCTGGACACAGTGATTGGAGAACCACCACTCCTGGGAACCAGGGGACATCCTAGGAGATTTCAACTGGAGTCCTATACATCATTTCCTATAGCCCTAAGCCAAGACACCTCAGTTTTCCCAGCCACATGAAAGCCTCTACCTAGAAGGTGAAAGTAAGGAAAGAGAAATTCTTGGGAAACCCTTGATGATACTTCAGTGGAAACAAGCAGCAACTTCACTCATGTAACTCCAGAGACTCTGGGGAGCAGGTTATGGGTAAACAAAATTTGAACAGGGACTTAGCTATGATACTAGTCACAAAATATTTCCCTCCCTAGAGATGCAAATATTTATTAAGGGGATGTAAGAAAGAAGATAACATTTTATTTTATTTTATTTTATTTTATTTTTGCATTTTAGGGCTGCACCCATGGCATATGGAAGTTCCCAGGCTGGGGGTTAAATCGGAGCTATAGCTGCCAGCCTACACCACAGCCACAGCAACTTAGGATCAGAACTGCATCTGGGAGTTCCCGTCGTGGCGCAGTGGTTAGCGAATCCGACTAGGAACCGTGAGGTTGCGGGTTCGATCCCTGGCCTTGCTCAGTGGGTTAAGGATCCGGCGTTGCCGTGAGCTGTGGTGTAGGTTGCAGACGCGGCTTGGATCCCGAGTTGCTGTGGCTCTGGCGTAGGCTGGTGGCTACAGCTCCGATTGGAACCCTAGCCTGCGAACCTCCATATGCCGCGGGAGCGGCCCAAAGAAATAGCAAGACAAAAAAAAAAAAAAAAAAAAAAAGATACGTCATCTTTGAAAGAAGGAAGATGGAGAAAGTGTGGTCTGACAACCGGAGGCCATGAGAGGTATGATCATCAGGAGACATACAGATACTCAAATCCAGGCAGGACCAGCCACAGCTTGCTGGACCAAATAAGCACAGCTGATAACACCTAGATCAGATGACACATGCCTAGGCCAGGACAATACTTTTGCCAGCGTCTCCCTCAACACCTTTCTGACCCAGGCCTTCATTCGCCCTCTGCCTTCAAATAGAATGAGGGAGAATCATGGATGGATTGATTCAAAACTTTAAATTGACCACATTCCAAAAAATCACCAAGTAAACTTGAATTGGCAATACAAACATTTCCACCATGCGAGAGATGGAGGATTCCTAAAGTAGTTTCAGTTATAATGGGGCAAAGATAAGCAATTGCAGGAGTAGTTCCCCCTGTGGTGCAGTGGCGATGGGTTAAGAATCCGACTGCAGTGGCTTTGATTGCTGCAGAGGCACAGGTTCGATCCCCCACCCAGTGCAGTGGGTTAAAGGATCTGGTGTTGCTGCAGCCTGGCTTGGATTCAGTCCTGGTCATGAGAACTTCCATATGCCTGGGATGTGGCCATTAAAAAAAAGAAAGAAGTACTGATAGATAAACTCTTTGGTTCTTAGGGTGGTGATACAATTATGGGAACATGGTGGAGGAAAAGGTTGAAGGCAGGTTCCCACTGTGGCTCAGCAGTAACAAACCCGACTAGTATCCATGAGTATGTGGGTTTGATCCCTGGCCTCACTCAGTAAGTTAAGGATCCGGTGTTGCCAGGAGCTGTGGTATCCATCACAGACAGGGCTTGGATCCCTGTTGCTGTGGCTGTGGTGATGGCTAGCAGCTGCATCTCCAATATGACCCCAGCCCAGGAATTTCCATATGCTGCAGGTGCAGCTCTAAGAAAACCAAAAAAAAAAAAAAAAAAAAAAAAAAACCAACAACAACAAAAAACGACTGAAGGAAAAAACTAATGTTTGAGCAGAGGGAGCCTTCTAGAAAATTTTATCTAGTTTGTAATTTTGCTTGGAAAGGAAAACAAGGCTCATCTGGCCCCCAAGTCACCGTGAATCATTTGTACCCGGATGCTATTTAAATAATGAATAATAAGAAACTTAGCTCAATATTCCTGCCAAGCAGCCTGTATTGAAAAATCAAAAAATTGTAATGGCTTGGTAAATCTGGGATTAGAGTAAATGTGTTCACTGGTCTTGAAGGCCAGCACATGGTAGGAGCCCAGCGACCCAGCTCTTCTTCCCATTAATGGACTCTACCAGGGCACCTATTTATATTCCAAAGTCAAGCCACCACCTTTCTTGGAAAATATTGCCAAAATGAACCCTGCCAGTAGTTCCCATCTTAGCGCAGCAGAAATGAATCTGACTAGAATCTATGAGGACCCAGGTTCAATCCCTGGCATCACTCATTGGATTAAGGATCCGGCATAACCATGAGCTATGGTGTAGGTCACAGATGCAGCTCTGATAGAGCATTGCTGTGGCTGTGGCACAGGCCAGCAGCTCCAGCTCCAGTTCGACCCCTAGCCTGGGAACCTCCATATGCTGGGGGTGCAACACTAAGAGGACAAAAGCCAAAAAAAAAAAAATATATATATATATATATATAAACCCTGCCATTATGTATTGCCTCTTCTTACTTTCTAGAACTGCCAGCACTTTCCACTTTGTATTTGTTCACCTCATCTTTTTCTTTTCAACATGCGTTTTTAAAATACTGCAAATTAATTACATTTTTTTTATCTTTTTAGGGCCGCACCTGCAGCATATGGAAGTTCCCCGACTAGGGGTCCAATCAGAGCTGTAGCTGTGGGCCTACACCAGAGCCACAGCAATGCAGGATCCAAGCTGCATCTGTGACCTACACCACAGCTCACAGCAACGCCAGATCCTTAACCCACTGAGTGAGGCCGGGAATCGACCCTGATCCTCATGGATACTAGTCAGGTTCATAACCCACTGAGTCACAGTGGGAGCTCCTGCCTAAGGCTTCTAATCATTTACTAAATAAGCCTGGAAGAGCAAAAGTAGTCGCTGAACCACAATGGGAACTCCCTAATTATGTATTTTTTTATTTGTAATATTTTTGTTGGTTACTTTGATCAGCATATAAAGAGCTAAATTTATTCTTCGTGTGACTGCGATGATTCCAAATCACACTGGAAGTAGGTTCCTTCCGTCAAGTCTACTTTCTAAATCACGTATTTATAAACTTCAGTCATTTCCTGCTCAGAATTTCCTACTACTTCCTTTGACTTTCTTCTAAGTTTGGGGATTCTTCTTTATTTGGGACTTGTATAGCTTTGTTTATTGACTGTAAACACCTAATCACATTTTATCTTTATCTAGTCGGAATCACAACTTTAAATGTAGGAGTTCCCGTTGTGGCTCAGCAGGTTAAGAACCTGACATAGTATCCATGATCCCTGGCATTCCTCAGTGGGTTAAGGGTCTGTACGTTGCCATGAGCTGCAGTGTAGTTTGCAGATGTGGCTGGGATCTGGTGTTGCCATGGCTGTGGTGTAGGCCTCAGCCGCAGCGCTGATCCCACCCCTAGTGCAGGAATTTCCACATGCTGTGGGTGCAGCCCTAAAAGGAAAAACAAAACAAAACAATCAAAATGAAACAAAACAACTTTAACTGTAAAAGATATTAAAATGCAAAAAAAAAAAAAATACTATTTTTTCCTGCTCTCAACACCTATTCCTCAGAACTATTAATCTTTAGTCTTAAATCTTCTCTCAGACCAGGCACTCCTGCCGTGGCTCAGCGGTTAACAAACCTGAATAGCATCCATGAGGACTCAGGTTCCATCCCTGGCCTCCTTCACTAGGTTAAGAATCTGGCTTTGCTGTGGCTGTGGTGTAGGCTGGCAGCTGTAGCTCTGATTGGACTCCAAGCCTGGGGACCTCCATATGCCTAGGGTGTGGCCCTAGAAAAGGCCAAAAAAAAAAAAAAAAAAGATCCCTCTGGATACTGTCCTGAGAAGTGTCTATAAAGAAGCGAGGACAGGAGTTCCTGTGGCGCAGTGGTTAACGAATCCGACTAGGAACCATGAGGTTGTGGGTTCGATCCCTGGCCTTGCTCAGTGGGTTAGCGATCCGGCGTTGCCGTGAGCTGTGGTGTAGGTTGCAGACGTGGCTCAGATCCCGCGTTGCTGTGGCTGTGATGTAGGCCGGGTGGCTGCAGCTCCGATTCAACCCCTAGCCTGGGAACCTCCATATGCCGCAGGAATGGCCCAAGAAATAGCAAAAAAAAAAAAAAGAAGAAGTGAGGACAGAACCAGAGAATTAATTTAAGAGGCTCCTGTGATATTCATGGCGAAAGGTGAAGGGAAGTAACAATTGAGCTGGTGAGTGAATACCAGATTCTGGATATAATTTGAAAAAAGAAAGAATAGAAATTAACATGCCAAGAGAAGTAAGCCAGAGACAGCGAGACAAGTATCATGTGATATTGCTTATATGTGGAATAAAAAAAAAAAAAAGATACAAGTGCACTTATTTACAAAACAGAAACAGACCCGCAGACATAGAAAACAAACTTATAATTACCAAAGGAGAAAGACGGCAGGAGGGATAAATTAGGAGTTTGGGATAAACATATACATGCTGCTATATATAAAACAGATTACCAACAAGGACCAACTGTATAGCACAGGGAACTATACTGAATATCTCCTAATAACCTATGAGGAAAAAGAATCTAAAAAACTTTTATATATTTAGTCTAAATATGTGTGTGTGTGTGTGTGTGTGTGTATAACAGCCACTTTGCTGTACATCTGAAACTAACACAATATTGTAAATCAATTATACTACAATTAAAAAAAAAGAATTGGAAGTTCTCATTGTGGTGCAGCCGAAATGAATCCGACTAGTATCCATGAGGAGGTGGGTTCCATCCCTCGCCTTGCTCGGTGGGTTGAGGATCTGGTGTTGCTGTGAGCTGTGGTGTAGGTCACAGATATGGCTTGGATCCTTTGTTGTTGTGGCTGTGGGTAGGCCAACAGTTGTAGCTCCGATCTGACCCCTTGCCTGGGAACTTCCATATTCCTCGGGTGTGGCCCTAAAAAGACAAAAAAAAAAAAAAAAAAGGAATCCATAGGACTTGCTGACTGGTCATATATGATCTATAAGAAAATGAGTCAAGGATATTAGCAAGGTTTTTACCCTAACAGTGGATAAAGAGAAGTAACATTATCTCCTGGGACAAAGATGACAAGGATGAATTCATGCTTGGGTCGGGGCAGGTAAGATCTGGAGTTCAGTTTCAGATAAGTTAATTCCATGTGCCCATCATACACCTGAGTGTAGCTATAGAGAGTGGAATATATCCATCCGGAGTGAAGGGCACCTTGAGATAATACATTTGAAAATGACAATTATCAGCACAGAGATGACATTTAAAGCCCTCAAGGCTGGAAGAGCTCACTAAAGGAGTGGACAGAGACAGTTAAGAGATCCATCAGTGAATGTGGGTTCTCCAGCCTTGGAAGAATCAGGAAAACAAAGCAGAAAAAACAAAAGAAAGAATGAATGAGATAATGTGGTGTTCGAGAAGGCAAGGGGAGAAAATGTTTCAAGGAGGAGAGGGTGTTTTACTATCTCTGTAACTATTGGCTAGTGTTTGTGTTAAACTTCTTCTTCTTTTTTGTTTTTTTTTTTTTTTGCTTTTTGGGCCACCCCTAAAAAGTAGGTTCCCAGGCTATGGATGGAATCAGAGCTGTAGCTGCTGTCCTATGCCACAGCCACAGCAAGCTCAGATCTGAGCCGCATCTGCGATCTACACCACAGCTCAAGGCAAAGCCGGGTCCTTAGCCCACTGAGCGAGGCCAGGGATCAAACCTGCGTCCTCATGGATGCTTCATTTCTGCTGAGTCACAGTGGGAACTCCTTAACCTTCATCTTCTGGACCTCTCTGTGCCAATTCTGCTGATAGGTCAAGATGATGCAGACTGAGGTTGTACCTCCAGGTTGAAACCTTAGATGTCATTTTTGTTGACCTTAACAAATGCAGTCTTAGTAGAGCGGTGGGGATGAAGGTCTTATGGAATTGTTTTCAAGAGAGGATGGGACAGGAGAGATTTAAGGACAGGGAGAAAAATAAGAGTACTTCTTGAGACTTTTGTCATAACGAACAGGGAAAGAGAGTAGGAGCTGAAGGAGACTGTGGTGGTCACGAGAATGGTTTTAAATTTTGTTTTCTAAGACCGGGTAAATTGCAGGATGTTGTGTATTGAAGAAGGTGATTCACAAAGAAAGAAAGAGAGAGAGGGAGGGAGGAAGGAAGGAAGGAAAGCAAGCAAGTGAGGCTGGTGATGTAGAAGTGAGGATGCAGGAGTTCCCGTCGTGGCGCAGTGGTTAACGAATCCGACTAGGAACCGTGAGGTTGCGGGTTTGATCCCTGCCCTTGCTCAGTGGGTTAAAGATCCGGTGTTGCCATGAGCTGTGGTGTAGGTCACAGACACGGCTCGGATCCTGCGTTGCTGTGGCTGTGGTGTAGGCCGGTGGCTACAGCTCCGATTCGACCCCTAGCCTGGGAACCTCCATATGCCGCGGAAGCGGCCCAAGAAATGGCAAAAAGACAAAAAAAAAGAAGAAGTGAGGATGCAATTACTGGAGTAATAAACATGAGTAGGTGAGGCGATAAGGAATTTCATGCCAAGGGCAGAGGAGGTGGCTTCACATTGGAGCACCAGGGTTTAACCCCCTATGGGGAGAGAAGGTGAAGCTACAAGATGAGTTGCTGGTATGTGAAAGTAGTTAGGTGGAAAATTCACTCCTGAGGGCTTCTGTTTTTTTCAAAGAAACAGGAAGACAGGTTATCAGTGGAGAGTGAGGATGGAAGAAGAGTGTTAGAAGAGGTGAGAGAGGAAGTGTAAACAGGCAATGGGCCAGGAAATGCCCTGGATTGTGGGGCAGTCCCTACATCCCAGAGGAGCATTTCGGAACTTGAGTTCCTTGGAAAAGTATTCTGAGAGTATTAAAACCTGTGCTTGGATGGAGTTCCTGTTGTGGTGCAGTGGTTAACGAATCCGACTAGGAACTGTGAGGTTTCAGGTTCGATCCCTGACCTTGCTCAGTGGGTTAAGGATCCAGTATTGCCGTGAGCTGTGGTGTGTAGGTCGCAGACAATGCGTAGGCTAGCAGCTGCAACTCCAATTCGACCCTTAGCCTGGGAACTTCCATATGCCACAGATGTGGCCGTAAACAGAAAAAGAAAAAAAGAAAAAAAAAAAGGAAGACATTTGACATTAGTAACATTAGAATTTTCCCAAGCATTTGAAAACACAGACCTCTTTGTGTGGCGTTACTTGTTGGCATCCTGCAGGACCATGTTCCATGGACTCCAGGTGGGAAAATCATTGTCACAACTAGAGTATCCCTAAAGGTGCTCATTGGTTCCCTGAGAGAGGCCCTTGCAGTCGCCACTATGCCACCTACAAGGGGCAATCTCTGAACTAGAGGCACAACTTCAGAGACTCTAAGGTAACAATTAGGGAAGCACTCAAGTGCTGGGTGATCTGGGCGTGTACTCAGCACTTCAATATCTAAATGTTCACTCACAAGTTTCTTCTTCAGTTGTGTGTACAGAATACACAGTGATTAAGAGGACTCATCTGACGTTTGTCAAACCAGGGACAAATCCTACCCACTCTGTCACCTTGGAAACAAGTTAATATCCATGGATCTCAGTTTTCTTCTCTGCAAAAGAGGAGAAATCACCTATCTTGCTGGCTGTTATGAGGATCAAATGAGAAAAAAAAAAAAAAAACATCAAAAGCTTAGGAGGTTGATTTTTTTTACACGTATATTTTAACAGGCAAGAACTGAGAGGAGAGGGAGCACTTTTCGAAATTAAAAGTCCTATGAAATTGTTAAAGCAGCATTAGTTCTGTATTAACAGTGTGGCAAGGGAAATTAAATTTAAAGTGTTTTAAAAAAAATGACCAATTGATTTAGTTCTCAAAAGTAGTAAGTCAATCCATTGCTCCTCACCAATATTCCTAATTTGTTTTCTTTCTAGTATTTTATTTTTATTTATTTTTATTTTTATTTTTTTACCTTTTCTAGGGCTGCGCCCGTGGCATATGGAGGTTCCCAGGCTAGGGGTCTAATCCAAGCTGTAGCCCCCGGCCTACGCCAGAGCCACAGCCACGCAGGATCTGAGCCACGTCTGCAACCTACACCACAGCTCACGGCAACGCCGGATCCTTAACCCACTGAGCAAGGCCAGGGATCGAACCCGCACCCTCATGGTTCCTAGTTGGATTCATTAACCACTGCGCCACAACGGGAACTCCCTCTCTAGTATTTTAACAAAAGTCTACATTAGAGGTTTGTTGAGCTTCTGCTGCATTATTGAAGAAAGAAATGGCTTTCCTGCTGGGGATAATTATGGTAATAAAATATTATTATTATTATTATTATTGTCTTTCTGTCTTTTCCAGGGCCACACCCGCAGCATATGGAGGTTCCCAGGCTAGGGGTCCAATCAGAGCTGTAGCCACCAGCCTACACCAGAGCCACAGCAATGCCAGATCCGAGCTGTGTCTGTGACCTACACCACAGCTCACGGCAACACCAGATCCTTATCCCACTGAGGGAGGCCAGGGACCAAACCTGCAACCCCATGGTTCCTAGTCAGATTCATTAACCACTGAGCCATAACAGGAAGTCCAATAATACTATTTTAGATGTGTGGTCTAGCATTTCCTTTACAGGCAGGTATTGCTCCTGATGAGCAAATAAAGGTTACAAAGGGTTAATTGGCTTCGTGAAGGTCAATCACATGGCACAATGATTCCACTCACAGAGCAGCAAGAAAGTCTGTATTTCTTATAACTCTATGGTTAAGATGTACGCGTAGTGTTCTTTTTTATTCAAAAGGTCTCTGGCCATTTAAATCTTTCCCTTCTTTAACTTAGAAGTGCTTTGCTAGTTATTAGCATCCTTGAAGTACTAGCTTTATGCTCACTTTAAGATCTGGACCCACCAATTTTCAACGATTTCTACTTTGACAAAATTCCAAGATAATCCCAGCAATTTTTTAAAACATGCTCCAGTGAAAAATAAAACCTTCCTTTAGATTTGAAATTTCAAGAAATTAAGATTGCTTTCTTGCTTGTTGAAAGAGGATCATTCTCAGACTTTGTGATACTAAAAATAAAAAATATAGTACATTTTGCATATATGTTTAGAATGTGTTTGAGTATGTGAACCTTGGAACCTGATCCAAGACCAGGCTCAGAAGTCAGAGCTAAAAACCTGAAGCCTAGGTTTTATTGCTGGATCCACGGAGGACCGCATATCTCTTTTCTAACTTTGATAAAATGACAAAATATGTCTTTGCCGCTTGATTACACGTTACTAAATACAAGTGATGCTTTTAAGTATTGTGGGGGTGAAATTAGATAAATATTTATTAGTACATGATTGTAAGAGATACAGATTCCCAATGTAGATGCGTGAATGGACAAAAGGCAGTACACACATACAAAAAGAGATAATGTGACGTGTGGTGTGAGACTAGATTTTCGCCACAAATCCAGCCATATGTTTCTTGTCTAGGCGGCTGCCCAGGGAACTCATGCATGTGGATAACAGTCCCGGCAGGCAAGGAGCCATATAAACAATGAACATAATTCAAAATGAAACAAAGAAGCATGCTAATAGCAAATTGTATCATTATAGAACACTACTCAACCGAACTTCTTTAATAAGTAATTTTGATAAATACAAATTGTATACTAATATAATGATGCCAATGAAAAAATAATGACGTGTTGGACTGAAGGGACCACATGGCACTGGAAGATGTGACAGTCACATCCTCCCTTTGCACTGGAAGATGTGACAGTCACATCCTCCCTTTCCCTGACTTTTGTCTACCCTTGTCTTCATTGTAACCTTTCTGGAGTCAGCCAGGACTGTACCAAACAAGGTGACTGATAAACAGTGGTTCAATTCTATGGGATATTTTGTGTATTTTATCATTGCAGTAGAAAAGAGTTGCTTCCAAGTTTCGAAGAAATGAAAAATGGAATTTCAATTCTTTTTCATTTGACGTAACAAATAGAATGTTTACTTTCCGTTCGTGGGGGGTTGGGGTGGACAGTGTAATAAAGCTGTCGAATTTCATTCATAGAAGAACAATTCGATAGGTTAAGAGCAAGCCTTATGTTTTACCTGGTGTTTTTCCTGAGAAAATAGTCCCCCTGCTTAATTCAATGAGAAAAATGTTTAATAATTGATGAGGATTTGTGGAGTTGAAAACTGTAAACAAGACAATATTTCAACAGCTCTAAAATAACTCAATAGACTTCCTCTGTTGTATTTATTTGCCCTTTCTGTCGCACCTATCATCTTAATACTGAGGCATAAAAGTATCAGGCAGAATGTGAGAATGAAAACATTATGATTCCATCTAACTTCTCCCCTCTCGGTGTGTTAAAATACAGTGTTCAACCACACATTTATACCCGCATGTTACACGGCTTAGTTCCTGAGACAAAAGAATTCCTTATGTGCTATACGTATGCAGTGATTGGTGTGATAGAAATATGAAGGCATGACACCATCTATTAATTAAATAATCAGTTGGTAGTTTAAGTACAAATAATATACACATATGTAGATATAATAGTAGTAGCTAATGGCCATGTGTTCAATTTTCCTTGTCCTGGTTTCATGCTCACTTTGGAAGAAACTGTCTCTCCTCTCAAGATCTTGGTGTAACCAGTGGTATTCCTGAGACCCATTATTTATAGGCTGGGTCCTTTGAGGTGTTCAAGCTCTTTCATGTCAGCAAGCTATATGGAAAGGGTTGGTATCATAACAATTAGTGACAGGTTGTATAATATCCTTGTAATTATGAAGATAATTTTAAAGATAAAGCATCAGATGCCTCAGAGAGTTGTATGCAACTAGAATTGTGTTCGTTCCCAAATGTTTTTTGAATGCCTACTGTAGGCCAGGCACTTTTTTAACACAACGGGCTGCAACCATGAACACGTGAGAAAAATCCTTTGCTCTTGTGGAATTTCTACTCTAGTGAAGGTGGCCTGCGGAGGGCAGATCAGCAGTAAGCAATGAAAGGGAAGCAAAATATAGGAGTTCCTATCGTGGCACATTGGAAATGAATCCTACTAGTACCCATGAGGATTCTTGTTCGATCCCTAGCCTTGCTCAGTGGGTTAAGGATCTGGCATTGTTGGATGAGCTGTGGGGTAGGTCATAGACATGGCTCAGATCTGGTGTTGCTGTGGCTGTGGCCTAGGCCGGCAGCTGCAGCTCCAATTCGACCCCTAGCCTAGGAAGTTTCATATGCCATGGGTACAGCCCCCAAAACCAAAGCAAAATAATAATATATAGTATATTAGATGGTGATGAGTGCAGTATAAAGATATAGGAAAGGCGTGTGGGGAGTGCTCCTGGGAATTGCAACTTAGTTGCAATGGTTGGCGATGCTGGCCCTAAGGAGGTGAAAACAATAAGAGTGGTTGATAGAATTCTTAGGAAGATTCAATGAATTAACATGTAAAATGCTTTGAGCAGTGTCTGGCAAGTAGTAAAGGGTTAGTAAATGTCAGGTTGAAAAGGGTGTGTCACTTAGGATTGTTTTGAAGAAGGTTTTTGTTTGTTTTGCAAACTTTATTGGCCATGGCCATTTTTATCTGAAATTCAGAATGGAATTATATTTGAATTTTGCATAAAAGATTCAAAAAGCTTATTTGTAAACTGGATAAAAATAAAGAACAGGAAGCCCTAAGCCTCTGTGGATAAATTATCTATAGTTTGTAATTGTCTTAAAAAGAGAGAGAAGGAGGAAGAAGGGGATGGGGGAAGGAGAGATGGAGAGAAGGAAAGAAGGAAAGAAAAATTCTTTAAGAGTCTTTTTTTTTTTTTTGGTCTTTTTGTCTTTTAGGGCCACACCAGCAACATTTGGAGGTTCCCAGGCTAGGGGTCGAATCTGAGCGGTAGCCTCTGGCCTACGCCAGAACCACAGCAACGCGGGATCTGAGCTGCATCTGGGGACCTACATCACATACATCATAGCTCAAGGCAACACCAGATCCGTAACCCACTGAGGGAGGCCAAGGATCGAACCCGCGTCCTCATGGATGCTAGTCGGGTTCGTTAACCACTGAGCCACGATGGGAACTCCTTAAGAGTCTATTTTAAAAACAAAATTGTTTTAACTGATCAACACAGTTTAACCTGGTATGTGATTAACTTGAAAGATGGGTCAGTTAAAACAGATTTAAATCTAAATCTAGGAAAATACCAATCCTGAGTAATTGAATTGACAGATTCCATTTTATTAAACTAACATATAGAAATCTTATATCTTCCTTTGGAGTATTTTTCTGGACAAATGGCTTTCTTATTCTAGTAGCTGACTATATGTAGGTGTATTTTAATAGTAAACAAAGAAGTTATTTGTATTAAAGAAGTTAACAGTTCAGCTAACACAGAAGGAAAAAAAAGTATCGGGTCTCTACAATGTAGTAGGCAATTTGGAAGTTACTGCCATTTTTCTATGAAAAAGTTTTGAGGACTGGTTGTGTGTTGGGTGCTGAGTGAGTTTCAAGCGGAATAACAGAAAAGACGTCACATGCACTTCTTGCTGAGTCTTAAAGAGCTTACAGTCTTGTAGGAAAAGGTATAGATGACCTCAGTGGTTCTCCACATGCTTCTATAGAAGGAGTCATCCCACATGTCCAGAGTGGAGAACTGAAACCAAGAAAAATTAAGCAAGCTGTCAAAGGTCACTCAGTCAGGTGATGAAACCCCATGATCAGGTCAGGACTTTTTAGTTAACAGGTACAAGCTCTCACACTGCTGACTCATTAGTATTTGAGCATGAAATACATTTGCCGTTTATATTTACCTTTCTAATTGTGACCGGCTTATCCAACTTTTAAAAATTAATGTCCATGTCTCAAAGACATAGGGATCGATAGACTAGAAAGACGAGACACGACCAGATTTTGATGCTAGACAAAGCTAAGCTGGGATTCACATTTTGCCTTAGGTATATCACACATGGATTAATCTTAAATCGACTAATTTTGGTTGGTGTACTTTAATGATTTTTTTTAAAATCACATTGTAGGGGAAAGTACATGTTAAGAGATATCACAGTCTTTTTTATTTGTTGTTGTTGTTTAGGAAATAATGTCCTTCCAATACCTCGTCAATAACTTAGAAGCCTAAGGTATGTTTTTCTTTTCTTAGCTGTCAGCCAGCAAGATTTCACAAATATAATGGTTTGCAACATAAGACTAAAAGATGATGCAAAGTTATATGTTGAAAGAGACCTTCAGTTCGAGGTCCCAAACTCTACCTAAGATGGTCTCTGTGTCCAATTTCCTGTGATTCATCGCTGAGAAACCACATGACACAATTTTGGCCAATGAGATATAAGCAGATGATATGGGCTAGGTTTGGGGTGAAATATCTGGAGTTCCCATCACGGCGCAGTGGAAACAAATCTGACTAGGAACCGTGAGGTTGTGGGTTCGATCCCTGGCCTTGCTTAGTGGGTTAAGGATCTGGCATTGCCATGAGCTGCGGTATAGGCTGCAGACGCAGCTCAGATCTGGCGTTGCTGTGGCTGTGGCGTAGGCTGGCAGCAACAGCTCCGGTTAGACCCCTAGCCTGGGAACTTCCAGATGCCACTGGTGTTGCCCTGTAAAGACAAAAGACCAAAAAAAAAAAAAAAGAAAAAACCCTAAAAGGAATAGATTTGGCATTTATGTTTAGCCTTTCTCTCTCTTCCTTCTGCGGAGGGGTAAAAAATATACTTTAAGAAGGGAAATGGGGAAAAAAAAAAAATAAGATGGGAGACCCTTGGGCAGCAGAGAGCAGCTGCACAGCCTTGAACTGTGGACGTGTATCTTTGGATTTCTCGTTTCATTGCCAGGGCAATGCGGGATGGTAAGTGTATGTATCTTAAGCCGACTGTTGGGTTTTCTGTTGTTTGCAGATGAAAACAAAGCAATGCTAGTCAGTGCAGTGATGTTACTCCTCCTTCCCTCTTTATTCCCAAGTTTCTGGCTCCGTTTTCATTCTTTCTTCCTCTCTCTTCTTCTCTATCAGTGAATTTGTTATTCTGGCTTCCAATACGGTAGAAATGAATATCTATTGAGATGATGTCCAAATGTATCCAAAGTAAAAGCAAGTACAAATTCCATACTTTTAAGACCCCTCTTTTCTCTTCTTACCAGGACTTGAAATTTGAGCCAAAGTTTCCTATTTTCTTTCCCTTGTACCCCTTCCCCCCAATACTTAACAACTTGTTGAATTTTGGAGTCGGAATGTGTAATGTCTTTCACAGCTGTTCCAAGGTCCATTTCCTATTGTAGCCAGACTCTCATCCTTTTAGCCAGGCTGTGGCAATAGCTGTTTGTCTGAGCCCAAGCTTCCTACCCACTGATGACACATTTATATTCCCAGAGTAGAGCTCAATTTCTACCAATAAACAACTGAAATTCAGGCTCTTCTTGTTTACCAAGTTAAGATTTTTAAAAATTTCAAACACCACCTAAGCTTAGCAAGAACACAGACAGGAAAAATAGCACTCCCATATACAATGGTTATCATGGTAAACTTATAAAATATGTTTGAAAACCAATCTGGCAGTATGTTTCCAGGACAGTAAATACAAATTTGTAATCTTTGTTTCAGCAATACTACTGAAACTAAAAGAAACTATATAAAAGATACTTATTTTTTAAAAAAGAAGCTAAGATATTCACTGTCATGTAACTACAATTGCAAACATTTGGAAAAACTTAAATTTAGTGGTTACAGAGACTTAAGTAAACCATGGCAATTCACTATTAGGAAAATAATGACATGAAGACTTTATGTCGAGATCAAAAAGATGAATGATAAAAAACTGCAATGCAATGATAAACCCCAACTCAGAAAGTGGTTACTCTCTAGGGACAGGACAGGGATGCATCTAGGAGTGGCTTAGTACTAGGAACAATCTATTTCTTGAGGTTCCTGTCATGGCTCAGTGGTTAATGAACCCAACTAGTATCCATGAGGATGCGGGTTTGATCCCTGGCCTCGCTCAGTGGGTTAAGGACCCGGCCTTGCCCTGAGCCATGGTGTAGGTGGCAGGCGAGGCTTGGATCTGGTGTTGCTGTGGCTGTGGTGTAGGCTGGCAGCTACAGCTTTGATTTGACCCCTAGCCTGGGAACCTCCATATGTCTGAGGTGCAGCTCTAAAGAGACAAAAAAAATAAGATAAAATAAAATAAAATAAATAACCAATCTGTCTCTTTTTCTTTTTTTTTTCCAATCTGCTTCTTAAGTGAGGGAGAAGCCACACACACAATATATACTATTTTATATAGATAACAAAATTCACATTATTAAGAAATAAAAATATCCTGTCCATCTTTTGAAGCATCCTCTAAGTGCAAACTTCTTCACAGTGTTTCCAAACAGGAATAACTTCAGCTGGCGTATTTTAATTATACCTTTTGTACCTTGTGTTATTGTTGTGCATTGGTTTTATCGAATCTCATCTTTATCTGTCTATAAGACTGAGGCTAGTCCCTTGAATTCAGCATGAAATTAAAGTGGTATTTTGTAAACTATCTATGCTTTAGCTGAGATCTAAAATGTTTCCATGGGGGTACAATTTCCATTTGTAAAAATTTAAAAGGCAAGGATAGCTGTAGTTCAAATCTGATCTGCCTCGATTTGTTATATTTTAAATTGTCGATTATCAAATCATAGCTCCAATGTTTACAACTTAAACATTTGCTAAGTGCCATTTTTGGAAACAAATTTGCTATGAATTTTCTCTGTGGTATTGAAGAACTGAATTTTATTCAATACAGTATAATTCTATTTAATTCTAATAAAACAAAAATGTAGTATAATTGATTAAATAACTTCTTAATGATTAGGGGGTTCTCACTGTGGCACAGGGGGTTAAGAACCTGACTGCAGGGAGTTCTTGCTGTGGCTTAGCAGGTTAAGAACCCCACATAGTGTCTGTGAGGATGTGGGTTTGGTCCCTGGCCTTGCTCAGTGGGTTAAAGATCTGGCATTGCCATAAGTTGTGGTGTAGGCTGCAGATGTGGCTCAGATCTGGCACTGCTGTGACTGTGCCACAGACCAGCAACTGCAGCTCTGATTCAACTCCTAGCCCAGGATTTCCATATGCCATTTTTTTCCATGGGCCAGAAAAAAAGAAAAGAAAAGAAAAAAGAATTCAACTACAGGTTGCTATGGACATGAGGGTTTGATCCCTGGCCTGGTGCAATGGGTTAAAGGATCCAACATTGCCGCAGCTGCAGTGTAGGTTACGGCTGTAGCTCAGATTCAGTCCCTTGGCCCAGGCACTTCCATATGCTGCGGGTGCAGCCATTAAAAAAGAAAGTGATAAGGGACAATGAAATGCTTTGGATCTAATATATTCCTTTATATTAAAACTTCTAACTTAGAAGAAAGTTCTAACTTCCAACTTGCTTGAAGAAGGTTGCCAGAATTAATATTCAAAAGGTCAATCAGTCAAAACATGCCAGAGTTTTTTGTTCTTTTCAGAGTGTTTTTGTTCTTTTCAATATATTCACCTAAATGGAAACTCAGGTTTTCTGCTGTATTGTATTTTGATGTCATTCTAATTTTAATAATTATTCGATTCTGCTGTATTTTCTGCTGTATTTTGATGTCATTCTAATTTTAATAATTATTCGATTCAACTGGCATTCATTAATTACCTACTATGTGCAAAATAGTGTGAAGGGTGAAAGGAAGGCTAAATTAATGGTTCAGGTGCAGCTCTTGTCTCAAAGGGTCACCTCTGATGGGGTAGCCAACAATATTTACTGAAAGCAGAAAGGTGTAAATAAATAAATAAATAAATTAATTAAATAAAAAATTAAAAAAACCAAAAAATAAAAAAAAGAAAGAAAGTAGAAAGGTGTGAGTATCTTAAGAATAAGTGAGGGAATTAACATTTGCTGGATATCCGCTCAGGCGAACGTATCTCACATTGGTCCAAGTGATGAAAAACCATCTGGTCAGTGGCTGAGGCACTCTTTCCATTACACCCAAAGAAGCTCAAAGAAGGGAAAGAGGATTTTTGGTGAGGGAGTGAGGGATGATTACATGTGTCTGGTGTGTGGTAGCATCATTTAGGGAAGATTTCACAGGAGGAAAAGAAGGGGAGCTATTAAGTACAGGCATTCAGGATGAATGGGACATGGTAAGGTGTTCACATAGACTGGGAGGGGAAATGAGACATGAAAATCTACGTGGGGCCCTTCAACATCATGGTATTGTATTGAAACTAATTTGTGCCACTCCAGGTTTTTAAACATAGGTCTGCTATACTCAAGGTTTTGCTTTAGGAGAAGTGAACTGGATCTGAGAGGAGGGGCCAGAAGTTTAGAGCTGGGGAGCCAGGGAGGGGATGTGGTAGTGGCGGCAGGGAGGGGACCTGAATACAAGTGACTATGTGGGAACTTGGAAGAGACCCATCTGTAGTTGTGACAAAGATAATTTAAGCTAGAAAGGCCAAAAGCGGTATTGATTGTGACCAAACAAAGCTATGACATGTCATTTTCCTCCTTCATTTCCAGACGGCCCCTCACTCAAATCAAAACATGTCCTTTAGCAGGTAATCATAAAAAACATAGTATCACCCGCTGTGTGCATTTGCACTAAGGCTTTTACGTGCCTTTCTCATGCTTAAACAGGAAAATCCTTTTTGTTGCCCATTATTGCCAAAATAGGACCCAAGAAGAAAACAGGCATTGAAAACCCAACAGTACATATTCACTTCTGGCCCTAGGAAAAACAAGGATTACATTTTTAAATTTATTTAAAGCTCTGGGAATTGCTTTTTTTTCTTTTTCTTTTTCTTTTTTTGGTCTTTTTTCCTTTTCTAAGCGTATGGAGGTTCCCAGGCTAGGGGTCGAATTGGAGCTGTAGCTGCCAGCCTGCAACAGAGCCACAGCAATACGGGAACCCATGCTGGATCCTTAACCCACTGAGCAAGGCCAGGGATCGAACCCGCAACCTCATGCATGGTTCCTAGTCGGGTTTGTTAACCACTGTGCCACGATTGAAACTCCTCTGGGAATTGCTTTTATTTTCACTTTTAGTCAGTTCTAATCTTTCAACACAGCTTTTACTTCTGAAAATGGACTATATTCCCCCCCCCTCCCCAGAATTCTATTAGTGTTAAATCATCCATGCAATCTTTGCGATCACTAAGCCAAAAGTTTACATGTGCGTGGGTATAGAAGAGAGTCTTTACCTTAGATAAATCAGGGTTTGGGACAGGTAATACTCAATACTATGAAAGATTTCCTATCACTGACACTAATCTTTCAAAAGAGTATCACAAATGGCGAACTATAAGAAGATCTGGCAAAAAAGTTTCTGGGTAGGTAATATTTACATTAATGACTTAAATTCTCTAGCTGTAAATTCTACTGTTTACAATGAATTAGATATATTATCTGCTTGGGGTGGGCATGTTTCTTTTTTTTTCCCCCCCTGGACAATACATTAGGTAAAAACAAATCCAATGTATATACTGTGTATAAGAAACTCAGAATACCAACCTTCATCCTCTTTAATTCATTCTTTTGGAATCTGCAATAATAAAGACAAATAAATGAAGTATATAAAGTCAAGGAAACAGGTCATTATGTTTGACGCAAATCATCTTGGTTTTAAAAAGAATTGAAGTATATAGAATTGCATTTGACTGATACTTGCAACACTGAAATTTCATGATTCTGTAATTTCAACATTCTTGTATGTAGACAGAATTATACATTCTTGGTAAAATAATTTTGTATCTTTACATTTTCTCATTTTTCACATCCTTGCATACACATGGAAGTAGAAACAAGAAAAGACTAAATATAAAGATAAGCACATATTATTGCCAGGGTATTTGTACTTTTTTCCTACCTTCTCCTCCCTGTTCACACCTTAGTTTGTTTAAATCTAAGTTCCACAAAGAGAGAGAATTATATGAACATGAAAATGTATGCCTGCACACACACACACACACACACACACACACACACTCACACTTAATTATTTCCAGTATCCCAACTCCCAGTAACACTGTGCTCCTTTATTCTCATTGTTTTTGGCTCTTCTACAACCAGCTCCCACAATGCAGTGAGTCTTCCTCTTAAACCTTTTCCTCTTCATATCTGGGGAGTTGCCTTAATTTAACATTTCTATTCTTTCTTATGTCCAAAAAAAAAAAAATCTGCTAGTATTTTTTTCTCTAATACTTAATACACGTCTCTCTTTTAACCACTCTAAACACATTCTAGATACTAACCTTGACCTACCTCTAAGTTCCTTATCTCTCTGGATAAGGGAATGGATTCTAGTACTTCATTTGCCATCTTTCATCATTCTAGAGTACCATGCCCGTGGCTGGAGCCATAGGTAGGAAGAGCAGTTTGCAGAGCGTTTCCACGTGCAGAAGCACTGGCTCTAGAATATATTTACGGTCAATCCGCCACCCCTCCCTCTGAGAAAGAGCTGTTAGTACAAGAACTGCCACGATGACAAAATTTCTTATAGCATCCTTCCACTCTTCCAGTTAAACTCGCTTCCTTCACTCCCTGCCCCACCTAGAGGAAAACTTTACAGTGTTTCTAGTAGAGACAAGTTTTTCGTTTAAATACTGTGCATTTGTTGATGTTCTACCGTTTTCCAAACTTGTCTTTTCATGTTGTTTCCAGCCAGATGTAGAGGAAAATAAAGGACTGTCGACTCAGCGCCAGGATAAGACCAGGGGGTGGGGTCCTGGGGCTACTTTCCGCGGAAGAGACCTCACCCCGTAAGGGCCCCTTCAGGCTCCAGGTTTCATTTTCTTTGGGAGTTTCTGATGCCCTTGCCGCACCCACATTTTTAGATGTGGGCTTCCATCGCTTTCCCGCTGCCTTCCTAGTCTAAGGATACTTAGCTTAAGGAGTGGCGCACAATTTTCGGCCACTTTCACTTATTTGTTCCTTGAAACCCTGAGGACCCCCCCCCCCCCCGATCCTGTCTTATTTCTCAGACTAAGGCCCACTCGTTCATCGTCCAGGCTGGACCACCTTTCCCATCTTCCTCACATACAGAATGTGGCAGGAGGCACAGAACACGCCAGGCAGTGCGCTGCCTTTGTTTTCATTAATAACGCACACCGGGCCTTCCGAAGTGACTAAAAATGCCACACAGAATGTAGGACATGGCTTTTCCCGGATCCAACTCGTCCCTTCACTCTCGTTTCCTGTTTCTCAGCCTCTGCCTCATTTCTCTTCCCACCCTACTTCGTGCCACATTTGCAAATCTTTCTCCCCTTCTCATAAACTTCCCCTTTGCGGCCTTCCCACGGCCGGGGCGGTTTCCCACGCGGGGCGGGTCAGGGGCGACGTTGCCGAGGTGTCCGGCGGCCCGGGCGCCCCAGCGCGCTCACCTAGGTTTGCAAGAAAGTGGTGCACGCGATCGCCAGCGGGGCCCGCCGGCTCCCCGCCTGCGCGCCCGCTTCCGCCCGGTCCCCTCCCCACCCCCGCTGACCCCTCTGCTCCTCGCTGACCCCGCGCCCTCCCGGCCGCCGGGCTAACGCCGGGCCGCGCGGGCTGCCTCTCCCTCCCGCCCCAGAATCGCGCCGCTGGCTCCCCCGGGCCGGAGGCGGGGCGGGAGGGGCCGCGAGGGAGGGCGTCTTGGACTCGGCTCCCGGCCGCCCGCTTCTCCGGGCTCTCTTCCGGGGCGCAGGGCGGGGGTTGGGGCGCGCTGGACTCCCGGCTCCCGCCGCTCCTTGGCGGGGGTCTGCAGCTCCCGCTTCCTGCTCTTCCCGCAAGTTCGCCCGCCTGCCTAAATTCCGAGTGCGGGCGGACGCCCCTTCTCCCGGGGCTCCGGAGCGAGGCGCGCAGCTCCGCCTCGCCCCCATTCATCCCGCCAAGGTGAAGCGCGGGGAGGGAGGACGCCCCTGCCTCGCCCGCAACGTGCGTCTCTCCTGAACCCAAACAATGATTCCCCCGCCTTCCGCCCGCCCCACCCTCGCACGCACCCCAGCTCTCAGGGCACCGTCCGCCCCGGCTGCCCCGGCGGGGACCCCATTGTTGCCCGGCGCGGGCGATGCCCTGCGCCCGGGGGCGGTCCCCGCGAGCAGTCCGCAGCCTCGGCTGGCCTCCGGAGTCGGCTCCGCCTACACCTTTCCAAGTTAGCTGGTGGGTGAGCCGCGGGGACGGCTCGGGCACCGGGTCCCCTCCCCGCACGCTTCTACCCGGGGAGGGAGGGGAGAGGAGGGGCGAGGGCGGGGTGGGGGGCGAGCGGGCTCCGCGCTTTATTTGTCTCTGAATTCTCTTCCTAAGGCTGCCTAGCGCGCTCTGACACAAAAGAGGGGACTTTTTCGCGGCTCCGCGCGAGTCTTTTCCCGGCGAGTTGAAATCGGGGGTTCCTCCCGCCGCGAGGCCCCCGGGCCCCTCTCGCCCCGCGGCTCCCAAAGCGGCCTTGGCCATGTATAGGTTATTTTGGGTGCCGCAGCAAGGTGGTGCAGGTGATCGGGAAGCACTGCCGAGGCCCAGGCCGGGGGGGCGGGGGCAGGGGTGGGGCGGGGTGGGGCGGGGTGGAGGCTCCGCGGACCCACCCCCCAGCCGGCGGCCGGGGCGGCGAAGCGAGGGCCGGGCAGTGGGTGTTGCCTTCTACCTCTGCGAGCGGGGAGGGGTTAGTTTCCCACAGGGGATTTCAACCATCACACTCAGAGCCCGCCTCCTAATCCTCGGGCGGAGCGGCTCGGGGGCCCCATTTTATGGCAATAAAGCGACTTAGCGCCTGCTGAGCGAGCCCCTCCCCGCCGCCGCCCCCGCCCTCGGCCCCACCCCAGGGCTCGCCCGCAGCGGCGGGGCTTTGTTTCTGGGGAGGAGAACCCGGAGCTCTTTTGTTTGGGGGTTTGGTGTTTTCACCCCCCCACGCTCACCCCACCCCGCCCCACCCCACCCCCCCGCGCCTCTCCGGTTTCCTGAGCTGCGGGCTGCAAGGGAGGAGAAGCGGCGTTTTGCTACCCCCTCGGCTGGGCCCCGGGGTAATTCGATGCGGGCCTGGCGAGGCTCCCCACGCTAGACCCGGGCTCGCGTCGCGGCAGCCTCCACCCACCGGCCCACCCTACATTTAGCGCATCATGTGATCCGGGTAAGTCATTTGCAAGTACAACAGTTCCCTGGGTTGCCCCCCATTCATTTCCTGAGAACTGCAGAGTGCTGCTGAGAGGCTCTGCCCGTGCGTGTGCGAGTGTGCGTGTGAGTGTGCGCGGGTGACGCCGTGTGTGTGTGTGTGTGCGCGCGAGAGTGTGTGCGCGCGCGCGTGTGTGCGAGCGAGAGAAAGGGAGAGAGAGGGGGACTCTGTGTGAGGGAAAGAAAACAATTTCTCCTGCTCTGCAGCTTCTGTTCAGGTCTGTGCCGATTCTGTTTCTTATCAAAATAAACAACCCCCTCCTCTCTCTCTCTCTCTCTCTTTTTTTTTTTTTTTTGCCATCCCAGATCAGACCGTATTCTCTTAACATGTTTTATTTTCCTTCTGTCATCTGCTCAAGTTAAATCATTTTGGTTGGTCTGTGTTCTTAAAGGGGGAAAGTGTTGGGAAGCGGGAGGGGGCCGAGGGAGGGCGATGCTATTGCAAAGCAAGTAGCTTCGGTTGGATTCGTGGAGAAGAAAGAGGAGGTTTCTTCCACCACCCCAATTTTTTTTTTTTTTAAAGAACTTATCAAGTAACGTGGATTAAGCAAATGTTTTTTCTACCCCTAGTGGAATTGTTGGTTGCAATGTTTGCCTGACAGTTGCCAAGGATGAGAAATAAAACACCAGGGCTGAATTGGGGAGGTTGGGGGGAGCTTTTGGAAGTAGTTTGCCCCCAGGAATAGAGCGAGTTGGGTGAAGAGCTGCCGCACCGGGCCGTGTAGGCTGTGGGTGTGCACTGAAGAGAGTGGAGGGGAAGGGGTTAAGGCGGAGATGACACTGCTGGCATGAATAGTGGTCCTGGTGCTACATTCATTATTGTCTCTGGTCGAAATGATGTGTAACTGTCACTTGCTACAGTGTCTGGTCCACGGCAGCAGCCAGGGGCTGGCCCGTGGCAGTTATTTTCAATTACGGGGGACCTGGCCGGAGTTGACAGGGGGCAACTTTGCGGGGCCACCCTGGCCGAGAAGCCCGCGGAGCCGGCCTGGGAGCCACTTCTCGCCTTTAACAGCTGGCTCCGAGGACTCGGACTTGACCTCCGCGACATTAGTTGGTGTTCGCGTTAGATGCTCCCCTACGGAGAGAATCAATCCTGCTTTTGTTGGGTAGAGGAGTGCCTGCTAGAACTTTGAAAACTTTTATCTTTGGGGAAAAGGGTGGGGTGCACTCAACAGTTCGGTTTCGAAGTGCATTTGAGGCAAAGGCTTGGAAAAAGTACCAATTCCTTTGTTATATGCCCTGCAGCTTCCCAACCCCCTTCACCCTGCGCTTCGAGTTTTGCATACTTTAATAGTAATAGCCTTAATTCAGCTGATAAAAGCTGACTGTGTTGAGTTAAAGAGTATTAGTACAACGGAATGTGTAATCTGGATAAACAGTTTGTGTGGTTAATGTTGTCAGTTCTCTAATTTAACTGTACAGATGGTTTAAGTATGGTGCTCTATGGATTGTTTTAAGCCATTCCACCGGCTAATAGAATCCTCAGCCGATCCCTCGGATATTTTATTGTAAATCATCTTTAATATTCTCAGTTGCCCTGTAACACCAGGGAGAGGAGCAGCTCTATTTACATTTAGTGCCTGAGCATCTAGTGGCTTCGGTAGACATCTGCCAATCAAATGCACGTCATTCTCCAAATCCACCTAGACGCCTCCATGCCCTTTTCTTACTGGAGGATAGAGTTGTTAGATAAGTACATGCTTTGAAATCAATTTTGGTGCCTTTTGACGGACAGCAGCCTGTGATGGGAATGGGACTGTTACTTTTAAGGGGGGGGGGTGTATTCCAGCTCCTAGGACAAGCTCTTTGCAATTGGTATTTAGTAAGAACGGTGATCCCTCACCTAAAAAAAAAAAAAAACCAAAAAAAACGACAACAAAAAAACTGGTTGTGCTATATGCAGACCTCATTCACACGTTGTTTACATTTTTTAAAACCACATAGAAATTGGTTATGCTAAAGGGGTATCTTTTTAGGGTAGAAAATGTTTAACTTTAGAAGCTCAGTGGAAATAGGATGTTGAAGGACAAACATTTGGTTGCATAAGTTATATCTTTATGGCTGCAGCCTGGTCAGTCTGGAGACTAGCTTGGGCATGTTAAGCTCCTTTGAGTTGGGGGGAGCACATTTTTGAGCAGACCAGAACTGGCAGACATTTGTAATGTATTTAGGAAAGAGGGTTTATTATTTTACCCTCTAATTCATAGCTATTGTGAAACATGCTAGTAGAAGTTGCATGAAATTCTAATAATTTATGAACTCACACTGTCCTATAGCTGTATGAAGGCAACTAAACATCCTTGAGGGCCTTCTGCTTATTTTTGAAGGGTTTCAGTTATTTGTCTGTTAATTTGTCATGCCAGTTTAATAAAAGAAACTTCTGTCAGCTAAACTTTATTTTGGAATGCCTTGAATTACTATTGACTGAATGAAAATTGTTGTGCTCACAGGCCCTTAATATTTTTTTTGTTTTTTTCCCTCCGGAAAGTTCCTTTTCCACAACTCGGTGTCATTGGGGAGAAAATTGGTCCTGGTATAGCATTCGAGACCTTGACCTTAGCAACTCTTGGCCTGGGCTTGTTTACTACAGCTGCAGCCTATGTGTGTACAGAAAGGGAGGAACTGCAAACGGTGTGCACGCTCTCTCCCCAGGCCAAGGGAAAAACAGATCGGGATGCTTGACAGTCATTCTGAAGAGCACCCATCAGGCATGTAATAGCGTTAGCGTTCTGGTCGTTTAAAAAAAATATATATATGTTCCTCGGGGATTACTTCCCAGCCTTCTGTGCAAGGTAAACACACATGCACTTCAGCAGACTCAGAGTGAGTTTTAGATGTTATAGCACGAAGCCGGCTGTTAGCAACTTAGTGAAATAATTTGGTCTTAAATATAGGTGTGTTTTCTCTCCGAGCAAAGATGACATAAGTGCTTAGGCCTCTAGGCCTTTATGACGGCATTTTGAACCAAGCCAGTGTGGGTTCATCTAGAGTGTTGAGTAACTTGACCAGTGAGGTGATGCTGTCAACTAGTTGAATATAGAAACGTCTTGGACGTTTTCACCACGATACAGAATGGAAAGTGTGGCATTTCATGTTTCTATGAATTAACATGAGACGAATCACTTTAAATCTGGGGGGGGGGGGCAGCGTCCAATGGTTTGTTATCTATATTGTGAGAGTGACAAACCCCTTAGTGTCAACGTCACCAAACGAGCTGTAGATGATTTGTGTATTAATACAACGTAGTTTGTATTCTGCAGAACTAGAAACGGCACAAACTCATTTGAAAAAGTTATGCCTTTTTTGACTAAATAAATTTCCTTATGCTTCCATGTTGATTCATGAACAAGAGCTAAAAATCCCCAAAGAGTTTTATTCTGAATCGACAGCACGCTTATGTTTTCCTTGTAGAAAACAACTTTCATTTTTGTAAACAATTCCTAAAATAGATTGCAGTCGCTTACCTTTATCATTTCCATTTGGAAAATACCATATGGTCCCAGAGTGGAAATAATCTGTATTTTTGCCCAGTGTTCATTTTCCATTTAAAAATTCATGTGTATTTATTTTTTCAGAGTCCAAATTGTGTACGCCTTTCAGTCTTAAGTATGTGCACAATGTAAGGGTGAAAGTATTGCAATTAAATCACTGGCAACACCCAATAACCACAGCCTTAACTCATCCACCACAACTAGGGCTCTCAGAATCAAAATCTAAGTAAACAGATGGGCCTTGCCCTGTGCCCAGAAGGGCAGCAGCCTTAGGCTTTGTGAGACCTGCTTTGTGAGGGATTCTAGATCCCAGGCCCTTCTGGAGAACTGTGTGACTTCAACTGGCCAGAATTCATTGTCGGGCGGGCCTACGCCAGCCACACCCCATCTGATGTCAGCTTTTGAGTTCTTGCGGTAGGGAACACATGCTGTGGATTAAATGGTTACTTTCTTTATATATTCTCAGTAATTATGTTACAAAAGGATTTTTCGGTTTTGGGTGTTTATTGTCATAAAAGTGGCTACTTGAGTAGTCCTGTTGCTCCATAAAAATTTGTTTTGGTCTGGCAGCAGATTACAGGATAGTTGCTCAAAGAATTCTGCTCTGGGATGGTCTTTCTTCCTGTCTTTTTTTTTTTTCATCTCAAAGTTAACTTTTATTTTGTTGCTGAATTTGATGGTAATAGTTTTGAATATTTATTGCAGGCGTAATAATTGGACGGGTCCAAACAGTGTTGCTTTTTAGTGACAGATGCAGCAGCGGAAAGCCCTTGCTGTTGTGTTGCTATGTGGAAGATGAGGGGAAAAAAATTGCAGAGCTTTGGGATAGATTTCCCACCCCCATCAGAGGCACTAGAAGCTGCCGCTATTACAGCTTTGCTGGCCTCCACATCCAGGGATTGTGTTTCCTGTGCTTCATTCACCATGCTTAACGGTGTATATGGCTTTTCGCAATGATTGCTGGGTGATGTATCTGTATATACTACATATATAAATATATTCACTATTTTAGATGTGTGTATATGCATAGTATTTATATTTATTATATAATATTTTGTATTTATGAATGTGAGTTTTTGTATTCTCTAGTTATATTGGTATACACCCCATACCTACACCGTCCACATGATGACCATGAATTATGGTAAAGAGCCCCCTACCCACTTGAATAAAAAAGGAGGAAAACAGGCAAAGTTTGTTTGTTTGTTTTTTCAAATTCTGTATTTAGTAGTAGTGTTCCTACTTTAGTTTCACAAGCAAACTTCTAACAAAACCTGAAATCAACCCTTCCCCAAAGAAAACAAACCCACAGACCTAAATGAGAACCAAGGTAAATGATTGTAAAAAAATGGCGTAAATATCTGTAAAGAAATCCTTCATTCATTTCGTAATCGGGTGTCTGCTAAGATTGTACATCCTGGAATCAGCACTGATTTAAGTGGCAGAGATAGCGCCGTTTGAGTCAGGCTCTCTTGCTAACTAACTCTGGATGACCTTGGTTCAATTTCTTAACTCCTCTATGTCTGTAAAATGGGAAAAATAATATGCAGTTTCCACGGTTGTGGTGAGGGTACGATGAAATAACAGGTAAAAAATCACTTTGTGAGACTCTACAGTGCCGTTGTGGCAATTGATTTGGCAGGAAAACCAAGCCCCATCCCCCACCCCCTGCCCTAAAAGGGATGAACTTTCCAGCCTCTCAAAGTGAGCATATAAATTACACTTATGGAGAAGGAATTTCCGAGTGTGGGTAGAAAACTTCTGGCAGTCAAAGGTCATGAATTCCATTCCTGTCTCACTAGAGATTTGCTCTATGACCTTGAGAAAGTCACTCTTAAAAAAAGTCTCTCTGTAGCTGGTATAAAAGCTACTGACATTAACATTTATATAATGCAGGTGAAGTATCTGAGCTTTTCCAAAGAAAACGACATGAAAATACAGTTTCCAAGATCATTTACAGAAAATAGAAAATAAAGATCAACAAGGATTATTTAGAGATTATAAACCTCCAGGCTACTTCTTCAGTGAGTCAACTGAAGCTTCTATCAAGTGGTCATTAAAAATGCCCTTAAATTTTTTTTTTTATGGAATCATTAAATTTGTGCTGTTGTACTATAATTTAGAACAGTCTATTGAACTGCAAATCCCTGGTTAAGCCAAGATTTTGTTGATTAAGCTATGCCTGATTTATGGCTTGGTCTCTTGCTTAGACTGAAACGTGGTTGCAACACAACACTGCACAATTAAGAGAGGTTGATGATGGAGATCTTAAATGGGTATTTGCAAATTTATTGCACATGTTTTATTTATATGCACACATTTTCTGCCACGTACATTTTTTTAAAACACATTTTTGAGAAAATTACCAACACTAATAATTGACATAATTTCTCCCCAGCTACATTTTCTCCAGTTAAGAAACAAACTTTTTTTTTTTTTTTTTCACACACTGCTTCCCTACTCTATGCTTGCAGGAGCAAAGGAACAGACTCAAACTAGCTCATCAGTATAACTCTTTCCATGTGACACACACACACCTTGCCAGCTTTCTGTGGCACTCTTCTTTATCAACCCTTTCTTGAAGAGTACACCAGGTGTGGAGTTCCCGTCACGGCTCAGCTGTTAACAAACCCGACTCATATCCATGAGGACCTGGGTCCGATCCCTGGCCCCACTCAGTGGGTTAAGGATCCAGTGTTGCTGTGAGCTGTGGTGTAGGTCATACAGGCGGCTCAGAAATGGGTTGCTGTGGCTGTGGTGTAGGTCAGCTGCTGTAGCTCCAATTCAGCCCCTAACCAGGGAATCTCTGTATGCCTTGGGTGCAGCCCTAAAAAGACAAAAAAAAAAAAAAAAAAAGAATACACTGGGTGCTATTCTGTAGTTTGTGGTCCCATAGCACACGATATTCCTTCTTCTGGTGTAACTGCTTGTTGATTTGTCTTGTCCCTTCCCAATAATGAGCCCCTGGAGAGCAGGAAATGAATTGTCTTCATAGTTAGTTTCCTGGCCTCTAACATAATGACTCTGATCATATAGTGCAAAAATACTTATTGAAAGAACAGTTTGAGGAGTAGAATCCATATGACTGTCCTTTCAGTAGCTAAGTGCCAATATCATGGTCATTTTCTACCTAAGCCTTTTCACCTCTAATACATATATTTGACTCTATTTAGCTATTCCACAACTCACTGCATTTACCTGAAAATTATTTTCTTCTTGCTTTTACTCATTGGCAAATAAAAACAAAAACAAGAATGTATCATGTCAACATTGCAGAATGTTTTTGAGGATAAACTTGTCCTAATGCCTATAAAGCACCCAGTATATAGAATCCTGGACATGTTTAGTGCTCAGTAAAAATCAGTCTGCTCCAAAGGTACAAACTTCCAGTTATAAGATACTAAGTGCTAGGGATATAATATGCAGTATGGTAAATATAATTAACATGGCTGTTTGTTATACATCAAAGTAGTTAAGAGTAAATCCTAAGAGTTCTCATCACAAGAAAAAAAATACCCTTTCTCTTTAAAAACATTTTTTTTGGCGTTCCTGTTGTGGCTCATGCGAACAAACCTGGCTAGTATCCAGGAGGACGTGGGTTTGATCCCTGACCTCGCTCATTAGGTCAAGGATCCAGTGTTGCCGTCAGCAGAGGTGTAGGTCACAGATGTGGCTCAGATCCTGCATTGCTGCAGCTGTGGTGTAGGCCGGCAGCTCCAGCTCCAGTTTAACCTCTAGCCTGGGAACTTTCATTTCCATTTCCATTTAGGGTACAGTCCTAAAAACAATACAAAAATGTTTTTTTAATTAAAGTATACTTGACTTATTATGTTATGCCAATTTTGGCTCTGCAGCAAAGTGACTCAGATATATATATATATATATATATACACACATATATTCGTTTTTATATTCTTTTCCATCCTGGTTTATCCCAGGAGACTGGATAGAGTTCCCTGTGCTGTGCAGTAGGACCCGGGTCTCAATCATATCTCAATAAAACTGGAAGAAAATAATTTAGTCTCTATATTGACACTTCTCTTAGAAGCAGCCATTCAGAATGAATAGTAGCAACACAACAAGTAACTACTCTTTATTATGCAGCTACTGTAATATAGAAATTAGGCAGGGTGCATTTCATGTGTTAGCTGATTTATTATGTACTCTTTAGCAAGTAGGTATGTATAGTTGACTTTCAAATAATTGACACTTTTTGAGTGCTACATATGAAGACCTTTTATAACACTGGATTTTGTCTTATGAATATGAGTTCATGAATGCAGTTTTTTTCTTTTAGCTCTTGTGAAATGGGGCTGTCTGCCAAGTAACAGTCTGCCCACCCTCCCACCCCATGACTTTGCCGTCTTTGATGATTCAAAAATTATTTGAAAATTTTACTGCTTTTTCCCATTCATGAATGAAGAGTAGAAAAAGGGGAGAATGAAAGTGCTGGTTTTGAGAAACAGGGATTATTATATAGTTGAGACAAATCATTAGGTGTGCTGAAAATTGATGAACCTTTATTGACAGTGTTTAAATGGAGATAAGCTGATAAATTGTATAAAAAAAAAAAAGATGACAGAGCTTACAGAGTGCTCTTACATCTAATTTTAATGCCACTATTTAATAGGATATAGTTAGAGATTCTATAATATTCTTTTTGTCTCTGGGAATAGATGTCCTTTAAAATGTAAGCCTGGTCCCTTGACTTACCCATATTTGAGTTTGGTACAGGTTTTCAGGAATGTATTATATATTAAAAATGAGATTCCTTCCTTTATCAAATATTCATTGAGTACCTATGTGTGATGTTATGCTTTCTGTGTTAAGGATGTGGAAACTGACTTTCACCAAAGCAGTGCCATCATAGTCAATAGCCAGTTAACTTTAAAGCAGAGATTTGAAAACTGGAAAATCTTTGAACTTTCCTCTGTTACTCTTACCTCCCTTCAGCATTAAATATGGTATTCCGGTTAGTCCTATTACAGAGCAGAGCAAAAATGGGAATATTGCACAAATGAATGTTATCTTTATAGACTCTTTATTTGTAGATTGTATTGATATACATTTACTAAAACACATTTACTAGAATATTTACTTCAATGCAGCAGCCAGTTCTGTTTGTTGATACAAATACTAAAACAAATTAGGAGACTTAATCCAAAAAATTATTTTGGGGTGCACCTGCTCCAGGATGTTCCATAATGTTAATAGTAGACCAGCAAATTCTGGCCAATATATATTCTGCTATGTGTTAAAGCTATTAAAGTCAGAGGCATAATAAAAGTAATAAAAACATATATATCTATTTAAAATGCCTACTCTTCTGATACTTATTTGGCTCCTGCCATGTATCTGGAATTATATATGAAAATGGGTAGGACATCATCACTAATGAGCTGAAAATCAAGTAGGGGAGGTAAGTTATGTAGACAATTATAATTCAAAGTAATTTGTGATAAAGGGATCCAGTGTGATAAGTTGCTTAAAATGTAGGGGAGAAAAATTGCTTCTATCATGGAAATCAGAGGTTTCAGGATTTTGTTTTTCATGGAAAAATTCTTACTTTTTATAGAAAAGAGAAAGCAGGAGTTCCCTGGTGGCTCAGTGGGTTAAGGATCTGGCATTGTCACTGCTGCAGTCAGTGCTGTGGTGTGAGTTTGATCCCTGGCCTGGAAACTTCCACGTGCCATGGACATAGCAAAAAAAAAAAAAAAAAAAAAAAAAAAAAGGCAAACCTGCAAGTAGAAGAAAGCAAATTTAACAGAAACAGCCTGATAGACATAGAGAACAGACTTGTGGTTACCAAGGGGGAGAGGGGAGGGAGTGGGATGGACTGAGAGTTTGGGGTTAGTAGTTGCAAACTTATGTTTAGAATGGATAAGCAATGCGATCCTGCTGTATAGCTCAGGAACTATATCCAGTTTCTTGGGATAGATCATGATGGAAGATCATATAAGGGAATATATATATGTGTGTGTACATATACATGTAAATATGAATGAGTGGGTCACTTTGCTGTACACAGCAGAAGTTGACACAACATTGTAAATCAACTATAATGAAAAAAGTAAAAAAAAAATTATTTTGGCAACTGTGGTGATTTCACACCTCCTTTTCTGTTACCATTTAGAGTTGATGGCCTTATGGTGTTTTGGCAAATTTTTATCGTTTGCTATATCACCAGAAAATTTTCTTTTCTGAAAATAGATCCAGAGATGTATTTGGCCAGTAGGGCACACAGTGTTATAATGAATTTAGAGTAGGTTTATTTGGATACACAAAAATAATGACGGTTGATTAATAAAAATATAAAAATACACTTTATATGATGCTACCTAATGAAAACATTTTCTCATTGCTGAAGAACATGTACTTCATTTATAAATAATGGGAATTTGACCAAAAGTCTTTACACGTAGGATAAGGTCTTTTTTTTTTTTTTTAACATAAGTACAATGGAAGGGAAAACTTGAAAACTAATCAATTTTACAGAAGGTCAGAGTCAGTTGTAATTTATCAGAGGTGTTGCTTGAAGGGGTATTTAGAAAGGAACTTTACCTTAGAGTGGTTGAATATTTAAAGAGTGGCATCCTCTGAAATGTGCATTAGCTTTTCTGCTGTACGTCTAAATACAGGACACTTAAGCAAACACACAAAATATTTCATTTTGAGAGATTATATAACGAGAAAGAAGTAACTTGAAATCAGTCTATAAAGAACTTGATGGAATTTTTACTGTACACTCTGTATTGAGTATATTAGGACTATACCAAGGCTCTAGGCTGAAGGAGTTGTGTTATATATAAATAGCTTTGTAATTAAGCCAGTTTAGAATACTTTAGGAATATGGGCTAGCAAAAAACTGCTGAGCGGCGTACAGAGTCGTTTTAGTTTCCTGCTGACAATTGTATAAGGTAGAGTGGACACAGTGAAAGTGAAATAACGAGAAGGTAGCCAAGTCAAAACTAGAACCTTGATTTCCAATAGCAGTAAAATAGGGGCTTTTTTGGGTCTATTTCGCTCCCCTGCTGTCTTCCTACCTTTCCTTTGGTTTTACTAAGCCAACATTTTGACAGTGTACATTGCGCAAAAGAGGTGCCGCTGTCTAGCGTAGCTGTTCAGTGGATATTATTGAGCGAATTCTTATCTCCTTCCAAAATGTACTTTAAAGGGGCATGTAAGACTTCTGTATGCTGCAGGTGCAGCTATATTGCACAGGTAACTATATCTAGTCACTTGTGATGGAAAATGATGGAGGATAATGTGAGGAAAAGAATGTGTATGCATATACATGTATGACTATGTCACTTTGCTTTACAGCAGAACGTTGTAAATCAATTCTAAGAGAAAAATATAAAAATCTTAAAAAAACAGGGTCATATAAAATCTCATAGAAGGAGTTCCTGTTGTGGCTCAGTGGGTTATGAAACCAACTGGTTGGTACCCATGAGGATGAGGCTCGATCCCTGGCCTTGCTCACTGGGTGAAGGATCTGGCGTTGCACTGAGCTGTGGTGTAAGTTGTAGACATGGCTCGGATCCTGTGTTGCTGTGACTGTGGGGTAGGCAGGCAGCTGCAGCTCCAATTTGACCCCTAACCTGGGAACTTCCATATGCCCCAGCTGTGACCCTAAAAAGCAAAAATAAGTAAATAAAAAAAATAAAATAAAAAAAATCCCATATAAAACAGCACAGAGAGATCAGTCCAATTAATTCTAGAAAAGATTATGCAGTTGGAAGGATCTACACTTTTTTTTTTTTTTGTCTTTTCTCGGTTTCTAGGGCCACTCCCCCTGCATATGGAAGTTCCCAGGCTAGGGGTCGAATCGGAGCTGTAGCCACCGGCCTACACCAGAGCCACAGCCACGCGGGATGCGGGATCCGAGCCGATTCTGCGACCTACACCACAGCTCATGGCAACACCGGATCCTTCACCCACTGAGCGAGGCCAGGTATCGAACCTGCAACCTCATGGTTCCTAGTCGGATTCCTTTACCACTGAGCCACGACGGGAGCTCCAGGATCTATACTCTTAAGAAAGTTATTTAGAAAGATGATTCTTCACTTGGCACATACCAGGGGTTCTATAGGTACTGAAAACGCAAAAATTAAACATGGGGGTTGTCGCAGTGTATAGGCAGGTTGGTGAAAAAGCAGCACAGCTAAGCCTAAAGGAAAGGCCATGCTAATGTATTCTGCCTCAATTCATTTTCTTCTTGTAGATCTTTTATGTACGTAACAATAAAACCCTAGATAGTTTCAGATTCATGTTTTAGTCTCTTTTAAGTACTCTTAACCTGACTGGAACCCCCCCCCCCTTTTTTCCCCATTTAAACAAGTGATTTTCTAAGGTTTTTCTCTTTCTAAAAATAGGTATTGCCCATTTATTGTACATAAAATGTGTATGATGTATTTTAAACATATTTAATGTTTACCACTAACTCAAAGCTAGATAGTGAGTATTTAAATGTGAATTTCTTGTTACTTTATGGCTTATTTTTTTCAAAGGAGCACAATTTGAGATCTGTAGGAAAGAAGCTCTGTTTTGCAGAAACTCACTCCTTGGGCAGGTTTACAAAGGCATCTCTGAAAAAAGTGGGGACAGGTGTATGGAGACGTTAAACTTCATATTTTAGTGAACTCCTTTCTCTTACTTAGCATTCCTTCTTCCTCTAGCCAACAATAGCGTTACATCCCCCCGCAACCTTTGTCCTCAGAACTCTTAGGTGTCCTTTATTCGTTTTCTCCATATCTGTTAGTGTTATAAACACATATAGCACAAAGTTTATCAATCACTGCTTCCAAATATGGGGTTATTTTTGGGAGATGATCTTTTTTCCTTCAGTGTTGCCTGAGGGAAGTCCTTCTGCTAAGCTCCAACAACGCTAATCCATTAAAACCAAAGAAAACTGTTGCAGCATATTTTAAGGTCTGATTATTTCAGTCTACTTGTCCATTAACTTACTGATGGGAAACATTTTTTTTCTAGTTCTTGCCACCAAAACCAATACTGCAGTAAATATCTTTATATGTCAGATCTATGGGATCGATCTCCAGGGTGGGTTTTTGGATTCAAAATGTTGCCATACTCCTTTGAAAAAAGGCTTTAATGATTCCCCATTTCTACCAGCAGTGCGGGGAACTAGTTTCCTGAAACTCCATCAGCAACGGTTGACACTTTTCTAGTCTGATAGTTGCATAGGGGTGTCTCTTATGACTCTGTTGGTAGGTAAATGGAATTCTTTTTCCAGGAGTCGTCCTTTATTCTTTGCTCACTTTTCTATTTGGTTATTGTCCTTTTGTGGGTCTTCTTTATATATTACAGCTATTAACTATTTGCCTGATACTTGCATTGCAGATGATTTTTTCAAATACTGATCTTTTGTCTCTTGTCAGTTGAAGGAGAATCTTTTGGTATGTAACATTTACAGTTTTAATATAATCAATTCTTTCTCTGGTTTCCTGTTTTTGTTGTATTTTTTTTGAAGACTTTTTTTCATAGATAAAATAAACACATCATCTCCTCTATTTAGATTTAAGTTTTCTTTCTACTTTGATCATATCTTTAGTCCATTTGGAATTTTTAGTTGTTTATGGTCCACCCTTACTTACTTACAGATGCATATCTAGTGCATTGTATCCAGAACCATTTTTAAGGCAGTGTGTCTTTTTTTTTTTCCCCCAGTAAATATAAATGTCACAGTTGTTCTCATATATCATGTGACAGTACCAGATTTTTTTCTTTTCAAAATTATTTTTCTTAGATAGTCTCAGACATGTAACTAGGGTTCCTATCTAAGGGATATTTGACCAATTGTTTCACCTCCCCAGGCAAAAATTATGTAAAAACCCTGTTGTGATTTTAATTGAAATTAAATTATATATAATGTGATTGGTTTTTATCCACTAATTTGCTTTTTTTGTTTTCTATTTGCTTGTTTGTTTGTTTTTTAACGGGCCCGCACCTGCAGCATTTGGAGATTCCCAAGCTAGGGGTCAAATTGGAGTTGCAGCTGCTGGCCTATGTCACAACCATAGCAGGGCCAGATCCAAGCTGTGTCTGCGACCTCCACCACAGCTCACAGCAATGCCAGATCCTTAACCCACCGAGCGAGGCCAGGGATCGAACCTGCGTCCTCATGGATGCTAGTCAGATTTGCTTTCCACTGAGCCACAGTGGGAATCCCTATTTGTTTTCTATTTGTCTTAGCTGTTCTTTCATTTTCCTTTTTCTTGCCTTTTTTGGGCTTAATTATTATTATTTTTTTTAATATTCTATTTTGTCTCTACTATTTGCTTCTTAATTATGTCTCTTTTATATTTTTAGTAGTTACTCTAGGGTTTACAATATATACAACATTAACTTCTCCCACTTCTTGTAGGATGTCAGAATCTTACAATGGTATGCTGCCATTTTCTTTTTCTCCCATTGTTCATGCTGTTTTCTTAATACATCTTATTTATACATGTTATAAACTGTACATTCCCTACTTACTGTTTTTGCTTTAAAGAGCCAATTATGCATCTTTTGTATTTACCAATTTTTTTTTCTAGTTCCATAGTTCTTTATTTTCTTTTTCTTTTTTTGTCTTTTCTGGCTCGCACCTGCAGCATATGGAAGTTCCCAGGCTAGGGGTCAAATTGGAGCTGCAGCTGCCAGCATACACCACAGCCATAGCAACACAAGTTCCAAGCCGCATTTGAGACCTACAGCAAAGCTCCCAGCAATGCTGGATCCTTAACATACTGAGTGAGGCCAAGAATCGAACCCTTGTCCTCATGGATACTAGTGGGGTTCATTATTCCCAGTTCTTTATTTTCTTGTGCTAAGTTTCGATCTAGTATCCATTACTTTTGCCTGAAGAAATTTCTTTAGCATTTCTTATAGTGTAGATCTGCAGGCAGTGGCTTTGCTCAGCTCTGGCTTGCCTGAAAAAGTCTGTTTTCCTTTGTTTATGAAATATTTTATCTGGGTTTTGACTTCTAGGTCAACAACTTTCTTTTAAAGATTTTGTTCTGTTATCCTCTATCTTACATAGTTTCTGAGAGATATCTTTTGTTATTCTGATCTATGTTCCTCTGTAGGTAATATTTCTTTCTCTAGCTGTCTTCAGGATTTTTTTTTTTAAGGTTTTTTTTTTTTTTTTTTTAACTTTTGCTATGAAGTGCAGAGATGTGTTGTCATTTGTAGTTATCCCGCTTGGGGTTCTTTAAGCTTCTTTGATCTCTAGTTAATATCCTTCCTGATTTTTCAGATTTTCATCTATTTTTGAATATTTCTTCTGCCCCTTATCCATCTCTTCTTCTGGACTATTTTACAAGTGCCTTAGTCCAACTTATATTGTTTTCTTAGGTTTTGGATTATCTGCATTCCTGTCCCTTTTCAGTTTTCAGTCAGAGTCATTTCTATTGATCTATCAAATTTACCAGTTCTTCCTGTTGTGTCTAGTTATTTGTAAGCCCAGGGAAAGCATTCTTCATCTTTGATATAAAATAATTTGTTAATGTTTTCATAGGACTTTACAGCATTTCCCACCTCTTTGCTGAATTTTTGTTTATTCATGTTGTCTTTTTCTCTATATATTTTTACATTTTAATCACAAAGTCTCTATTTGATAGTTTCAACATTTCTGCCATCTCAGGGTCTGATTATGTTGATAGCATTATCCCTTGGCAATGGGTATCTTTTCTTGCTTTGTTTTGGTGTCTTGTAAGTTTTGGTTGGCTGCATGACATTATGGTGAGGTAAATATTTATTAAGCTAAGACATGGACATGTCTCTTATTCTGCATATGTTGGTATCTGTGGAGGGGGGAAATGAGTCAGTTTGCTCAGTAGATGGACTGAATTATTGCTCTGTTGTTGCAAGTGAACTGTCACATGATCAGAGACTTCAGGTTCCTTCAGGAATGGATCGCTTTTACCTGGTGACTTCTGTGAGACCCTGGATGCTACAGTTTTATTTATTTTTTTCAGTGTTCCTCCTATACCCTCAACTTTCAGCCAGCCCTCAACTCAGGTGACATAAGAAGTCCTTTTCTGTGCTTTTTGCCTCTTATCTTGGCAGTAGTCTGGGTGAAATTGTGGATGGGTGAGTGTCTGGGGTCTCCGTTTCCCTATACCAGCTGCAATTTTAGGCTGGCCTGAATGACCAAGCCTGAGCAAGGACTTGTCAGTATGTCTGTTCTTTTTTTTTTTTGTCTTTTTTGTCTTTTTGCTATTTCTTGGGCTGCTCCAGCAGCATATGGCGGTTCCCAGGCTAGGGGTCCAATCAAAGCTGTAGCCACCGGCCTACACCAGAGCCACAGCAACACGGGATCTGAGTTGCATCTGCAATCTACACCACAGCTCACGGCAACACCGGGTGGTTAACCCACTGAGCAAGGGCAGGGACCGAACCCGCAGCCTCATGGTTCCTAGTCGGATTCGTTAACCACTGCGCCATGACGGGAACTCCCAGTGTCTGTTCTTTTGACACAAACTCTGCCCTGTGTCAGTAGTAGGCTATTTTGCCAGTGAGTTTCTTATCCTCTGTTGGTATGACTGACCTTGTATTGGCATCACTGCAGAATTCTGGGCCTGAGTAAGTTTCTTGTCCTACCCCAGGCATAGATGAGTTTATTAACCTAGTGTTCAGTGCAAGGTCAGTTGTGTACATGATTTCTGTCTCTCACCCAGTGGTTGCTTTTCTTTGAACTTGAGGAGAGGGCAGTTCCTGTCTTGTCTCAGCTGTTAGTGAACCTGACTAGCATCCATGAGGATGTGGATTTGCTCAGTGGATTAAGGATCCAGCATTGCTGTGAGCTGTGGTGTAGGTTGCAGACGCAGCTTGGATACTGTGTTGCTGTGACTTTGGCATAGGCCGGTGGCTACAGTTCCAATTGGACCCCTAGCCTGGGAACCTCCATCTGCCATGGTGTGGCCCTGAAAGACAAAAAGACACCCCCCCCCAAAAAAAAAGGAAAAGAAACTTGGGAAGAGGGATAGACCAAGGGTCTCTTTCTCCTAGTGGCATATATCTTTTTCTCCTCTAATAGCAGTTCACCTTTGCCTGGAGGGAGTAGGAGTATTTATTGTCCCTTTCCCTGTGGCAGATGGCTTTTAATTCATTTTGTCTTAGAGTCTGGGATGAGGTCAGTTTTTATTCTTGTGCCCCAGTGGTAGCTGTTCTCTGCGGGCATGCCAGCACTGCCAAGGGGTCTCTCTTAGATCTCCTTCTCTTTTTCCATCCTTTTGTCTTAGCACCTGGAGGAAGATTGTGCAGAAGAGCTGGTGAGTGGCTGTGGAGTGTCCTTGCATCTGGGTCTTACTGGGATAGTAAGTGACTTTGATAGCTCACATTTAGCTTTTAAGAATTTATTACAATTTCAGTGAGTTTTTATTGCTTAAAAATTAAAACAAGACCTTAATTACATTAAATTTTCTGCAGTAAAAAATATCTAACATAAAATTTACCATTGTCTTTAACTATTTTTAAGTGCACAACTCAGTAATGTCAACTATATTCACATCGTTGTGCTACATATCTCAAAGTTTTTCTTCTTGTGGAACTGAAACTCTTGACCCATTGAAGAGCAACTCTCCATCACTCCCTCCCTAGGGACACTGGCAGCCACCCTTTTGCTTTGTGTTTCTTATCAGCTTTTATGACTGTTCTCAATTTTTCCATTATTGTGGCCAAATCTTGTTTCTCTATGAAAGGGCAGTTCACCTGGTTGCCTTGTGAATTAGACTTTCTGGTCTCAAAATCATTGTGAATCTGTAGAGTATTCATTCACATTACATAAATATTTTCTTCTCCTTTCCTTTCCTTTCCTTTTTTTTTGTTTTTTTAGGGCTAGACCCACAGCATGTGGAGGTTCCTAGGTTACGGGTCAAATTGGAGCTGTAGATGCCAGCCTACACCACAGCCGCAGCAACGCCAGATCCGAGTCACATCTGTGACCTACACCACAGCTCATGGCAACACTGATCCTTAACCCACTGAGCAAGGCCAGGGATTGAACCTCTGTCCTCATGGATGCTAGTCAGATTCATTTTCGCTGAGCTGTGATGGGAACTCCTACATAAGTATTTTCTTTCTATACTCACTTAGCTTAAATGTGCTTAGCTTTTATTTTTTCCTTTCCTATTCCTTTGGTAATACTCATTGAACCATATATCTATACGTACACGTACATTTTATGTATATAAAATCTACTGGTGGAGATTTTTTTCTCCTTTTGGTAACTGTTACAGAGCTTTCGAGGACTTGCCAATATTGAACTATCCTTGCATTAGGGAACAAACCCTATTAAAAACTGTTTGTTGTTTGGTGTAACTTTGAATGATTCTATTTGATAAATTGGCAAGATACTTAGAATATATATATATACATATATATTCACAGGTGAGATTCATCTATAACATTTTTATTGGTGCTGAATCAGATTTTTATATACAAATTTTGTTGGATACATACATTAGCCTAGAAAATACTCATATCTTTCCATGAGTTGTAATTGGAACTGTCTCTGAAAGGCCAATACTTGGATCATAGTTTTTTTTTTTTTTTTTCCAGTAGGAGACATGTAATCTTTTTTCCAATTTCTCCTTTGTATTTGTCCATTAAAATTTTCTGCTGCTTTTTGGATCAAATTTTGGCTAGGGGATTGCCCTTTTGCTTTTTAAAAATTTGTATTAATTTTTAATTGAAATATAATTGATATATGTAACATTATCTCAGGTGATTTGATACATGTCTATGTTGTGAGATGACTATCACGGTAATATACGGTTATATCCATCATGGTACAGTTAACAATTTTTTTTTCTTGTGAAAAGAATCTTTTTTTTTCTTTTTTTTTGCCATTTCTTGGGCCGCTCCCACAGCATATGGAGGTTCCCAGGCTAGGGGTCGAATCGGAGCTGTAGCCACCGGCCTGCCAGAGCCACAGCAATGCGGGATCCAAGCCGCGTCTGCAACCTAGACCACAGCTCAAGGCAACGCTGGATCGTTAACCCACTGAGCAGGGGCAGGGATCAAACCTGCAACTTCATGGTTCCTAGTCGGGTTCGTTAACCGCTGCGCCATGACAGGAACTCCATGAAAGGAATCTTTTGAGGGTTACTCTTTTAGCAACATTCAGATATGTGATACATTGTTACTGTCACTATGCTGCACATCTTCAGGATTTATTCTGTAACTAGGACTTTGTACTTTTTGATGGCCTTCATCCATTTTGCCCACCCTGGACCTAGCCCCTGTCAACCAGCAGTCTCTTCTCTGCATCTCTGATATCTGTATGTACGCATTTGCTATATAGGCTTTTAAATTTGTTTCCTTGAGATTACATGTAGTATTCCTTAATAAATAATTACCTTTCTATTGTAAGATATATGTAACTTTTTTCTTATTCCTGATTTTGTCTCATTAAAAAAAAAAAATTCTCTTATTTCCTTAAATGGTCCACAAGTTGGTTTGCTATTTTATTATTTTCCTTTTCTAAAAATAATTTTGTATTTTTGATCATTTCTACTCAGTTTTTCCCTTGTTTTCTTTTTCATGACTTTTTGCTTATATTTTCTCAATTCTTTGTCTTTTTTTTTTTTGGCCTTGTTCTTTAATAAAATAAAATCTTTGGCATTCCCATTGTGGCTTAGTGGGTTAAGAACTTGATGTAGTGTCCCTGAGGATTTAGGTTCGCTCCCTGGCCTTGCTCAATGGGTTAAGGATCTGGTGTTGCTGCAAGCTGCTGTGTAGATTGCAGATGTGCTTGGATCCATTGTTGGCGTAGCTTTGGTGTAGGCCTGCAGCTGCAGTTTGGATTTGATCCCTGGGATCTCCCATATCCCTGGGAACTTCTGTAATGCTGCAGGTGCAGCCATAAAACAAACAAACAAAAAAACCCTTTAAGCATTGAAGTTTGAAATAGTATGAATATATCCCTTGCTATATTCTGTATGGTTTTATGGAGGCCTTAGTCTCTTTTTCATTTTTCTAGATAGATTATCGTTTTATTGTTGCTTTCTTCTTTGAGTCAAGGATTTCTAGAAATGTGATTTACATTTCTGATTATTATTTTAGGTCTTCAGTTTGTATTTACATCTAAATTTTGATTTACATTCAGAGATGGTAACTTGTAAAGTATTCTCATTTTTAAACGAGTATTTTTTTTTAATGTCTTAAGTATATGCTTTACTTATATAAATATTCTCTAGAGATTTGAATAACGGCATCTTCTCTACTGAGGAACGTTAGTCTGTTTTTCATCTGCTAAATTGAGTTTATCGATTTGTTTTAAATTCAGTTATATTATGGTCTATATTCTGCTACATTTGATTAATTCAGACAGTGATGTATGGAGTATTACATTCTAATCATATTTTTATAGCTTCATTAAATTTTTAAAATTAAAAAAATTTTAAATTGTTGAAAAATAGTCACATAAAACTTAGTCCTCTTAACTAATTTTAAGTATACAGTTCAGTAGAGTTAAGAATGTTCACATTTGGAATTCCCAGTGTGGCACATTGGAAACGAATCTGACTAGTGTCCATGGGGATGTGGGTTCGATCCCTGGCCTTACTTAGTGGGTCAGGGATCTGGCATTGCTGTGAGCTGTGGTGTGGATCGCAGACGTGGCTCGGATCCCACTTTGCTGTAGCTGAGGTGTAGAATGGCGGCTACAGCTCCGATTTGACCCCTAGCCTGGGAACTTTCATATGCCACCAGTGTAGCTCTAAAAAAAAAAAAAATAAATAAAAAGAATAAAAAGAGTATTTATATTGTTGTACCACACAGCTGCAGAACTTTTTCACCTTGTAAAACTGAAACTCTTTCCCCATGGAAGTACTCCCCATTCCCCCCTCCCTGCAATCCCTGGCAAGCAACAACCTTACCTGCTGGGTCTTTGAATTTGACTAATTAGATACCTTGTATAAGTCAAATCATGTATTTGTCTGTTTATGTCTGGCTTATCTCAATTAGCATGGTGTCTTCATCCATATTATAGGACATGCCAGGATTTCTATTTTCTTTTTTTTTTTTTTAGATTGAATAATATTACATTGTATATGTACAACATGAACGTGGATGGTTGGATGACTTCTGAATCCCTGCTTTAAATTCCTTTAGGAATAATGTAACCAGCAGTGGAATTGCTATATATTGTAGTAATTCTGTGTTTAATTTTTGGGAGACTTGCTACACTGTTTGTCACAGCAGCTACACCATTTTGCAGTTTTGTCAGAAATGCACAAGGGTTCCAGTTTCTCCACAGCTTGGGTAATACTTGCTATTTTCAGGATCGTTTTAAAAAAACAGCCATTCTGAAGGGTTTGAAGTGATAGTGCATTGTGGTTTTAATTTGCATTTCCATGATGATTAGTGATGTTGAGCATCATTTCATGTGCTTACTGGCCATTTGTATATCTGCTTTGGAGGAATATCTGTTCAAGTCCTTCCCCCATTTTTAAGTTGGATTTTTGTTGTTGCTGTTGAGTGGTAGGAGTTCTTTATATATTGTGGATACTACCCTTGCAGGTATATGATTTGCAAATATTTTTCTCTCATTCTGTGAGTTGCCTTTTCATTCTGTTGGTAGTGTTCTTCAACGCACAGAAGCGCTCAGTTTTGCTTTAGTTCATTTTATCTGTTTTCTTTTCTTGCCTGTGCTTTTTGTGTCATATCCAAGAAATCATTGGCAAATCCATTATCATGAGGCTTTTCTCCTGTGTTTTATTTTTAAAGCCTTATAATTTTATGACTTCATTAGCTTTCCTTGTATATTTACATGTATATTTTTTTGGTGCATATAACTCCCTGACTCTTAAATATTATCCTTTTTTGTATTGAATGACTTTAAAATTAAATTCATCATAGACTGATACTAATATTGCCATTCTTTTTTTTTTTCCTTTTTGAAGACTTTGAATGTATATGATTTTACTATACTAGTTGACTTATTCTGTCATTACCTTTTCCTTTTTAATTTGTTTTAATTTTGTTTTATAATATAGTGTTTTTTCCCAGCATTTTTAAAACCCATTTTTATTATCTCAGTTTTTTTAGTAGTCATATTTAGCATAACAATAACTAATCCTATGTTTTTCTTAATTATGACATTTTACTCATTTCTTCTTCATTACATTTGTAAATTTAATCAAATTGTATTTACATCCTTTTATTTCCTATGTGATCCCCTTTAATTTGCAAAATACACTGCACTTTGCTGTTTGACTAATGGTCAGTATTCCAACCCCAGCTTCATGGTTATAGCTCAGATAATGCTGATGTGTGAGAAAGAAAATGCACCATTTCCTTAAGACACCTCTGACAAAAATTTTTTGTTGCATACTGCCATCACCAGAACATTTTAACAGTAACAGATACACAAATATACAGCAGATACACAAATCTCTGATGTCTGCCGCGTGAAAGGCCCTCTCTTAGATGCGATGCCACTGGTTGGATGTAGCTTACGGTGGTAAGAATAAAGAAATAGATTTTCCACTACATCTTGCAGCCAAGTGACTGCCATTTTTCTTCCATTCTCTCTTTTGTGAGCTTTCATTATCCTGGTGTCCTGATATAGCGGGGTCCTAGGGATGTTTTATTCTAAGGATATGAGTCTGTGGACACATTGTACTGCTAGCACTATTTTCTAATTTGCTAGAGATTTCTATTTTAAGAATAGTTCATTGCAGGTTCCCATTGTGGCACAGTGGAAATGAATCGGACTAGTACCCTTGAGGATGCGGGTTCAGTCCCTGGCTTCGCTCAGTGGATTAAGGATCTGGCATTGCTGAGAGATGTGGCATAGGTCATAGATGCGGCTCGGATCCCGCATTGCTGTGAATGTGGTGTAGGCCGGCAGCTGCAGCTCCGATTCGACCCCTAGCAGATGCAGCCCTAAAAAGCAAAAAAAAAAAAGAATGGTTTATTGGTCTCTTCAGTTAATAATGCAAATGTTGGACAGAAAAATTATTTCAGTCCTAATGATAATTTAAAGAAGTTTTGAAATTGTTAATCCCAGTTTCTAACCTTAGCTTGAAAATCCTAACAGTCTTTGATCTCCGTATCGTCAGAATATTTTCTGAAACGTCTTGCTGTGACATCATCAACTCTGTGCTGGGAACAATCATAGTCATGGAAATCAACTAATTCCCATTGCGTGTTTATAATGTGCCTGGGATTGTGTTTAGATCTTGCCTTAGTTTGGTTGGGGTACCTTAGCAAAATGCTGCCGACTGAGTAGCTTAAGCAACAAACATTTCTTTTCTCATCATTCTGGAGACTCGAAGTCCCAGACCAGTGTTGGTGCGACTTTCTTCTGGGCTTTCTTCATTGTTTGCGCTGTTTTTTAAAGTAACATGGTCAACCTGAAGCTGCCATGTCTCATATCGAGTAGTCTGTCTCTGTGGTGAATGTAGAAGATGTTTTTTGTTTTTTTTTTTAAATCTTTCTTTGTCATTTACTCTTCTGGCTCAGCCCCTCTGGCAACTCATAGAGCAGGACCTGACACGTGTCCTGACACCACAGTTAGGAAGACTCTTTATGCTCTGTGATTGGGGTCAGCAAAATTTTGCATAAAGAGCCAGGAAGTGATAAACATTTTAGACTTTGCTGACCACATAAGGTGTCTCTGTGTGTGTGTGTATGTGTGTGTATATATATATATTTTTTTTTCCACACACATGCACACACTTACAAGCCTTATATATGTGTGTGTTGTGTATAAAATAACCCTTTAAGAGTGTAAAAACTCTTTTAGAGAGTAGGCCTTACAGATAAGGGGCTCTCTTTGGTCTGCTGACTCTTGTTCAATGATATAATAATATCTTAACTTAGGGATCCCTTCATTTGAAAAGAGAGTCAAGAATTTCTGTTACTAAAAAAAACACAATAATTATGAACAGCTTAAAATCTGAACCAAGTTATGACCGACTGAACTTTATAGCTTTCTAACCTCAAAGACTGAACAAGTCTAAACATAGACAAATGCTTTATTTGATTTATCTTTGCCTTTTTAAAAATAAATTGAACCTTAAGAATATATATTTCAAAGATCCAAAAAAGAAAGAAGAAGCGCCATCTTGATGATTTCCCGAATAATACTACTTTAAAAGACTCTGTTTCTGTTTAGTAACTGATAGTACTTTGAACAGACCATTTCTTTTTCTTTGGCACAGATGTTTCTCTGTGAGAGATGTTGTATTGTACTTTTAAAGATGCTCCAACAAAGTTGTGTTCTTTAGGATGAATGATTAAATGGGCATTTCAGATCATCTTGTGAAAGGACTTTATTACTTGAGCGTCTTCTCTTTTTTTTCACTTAACGTCTCCTGAAACATCCCAAACAAAGTGCTTGCAGCTTTAAAAACTCCACAAATTATGTTAGGATTCTTTTGAATTCTTTCAAGGTAAGGTAGTCTAGACTTCTCAAACATGACTGATTCTTAATTCCAGCAAAACTGTTGCAAAGTAGGTATTATAAAAACATTATACTGAGCTTAAAATAAAAAGAATATTAAGGATATTTCAAAAGCTGGCTTACAATTCAAGCCTTCTTTCAGACTATAGTAGCGTTCCCGTTTACTCTTTCTTTCTCCCACTGAGTTCAAGTAAATTGATAAAATTTCTTAGGCAAAAGGCAATTTTGGATACAAATTACTTTATAGACATCAGTCTCAAACGGACAATTAGAATACTTCGTAGTTAGTCTCTTGTGCTTCGTGTGGTACTTATTTCCTATTTCTAGGGTACAGACCCCTCCCCACCCCAGCCCCACCAAGTCGTAACCTCAGGCTCCTTTTTTAGGCTTCTGTCTCACCACCACCACACCCCGCCCCCTTCTTTCAGAGAAACTCAAGTCAAGTAAATTCAGATTAACTGTGATAATGATTGGTGAAGTCTGGCAAAAAAAGATGGTGAGTTATTTAAGCCCACTCCATTTGTAAAATGGGCGTCGTATTTATTCTGCATTTGTGGAGAGAATTACAGAAGCTGTGTGCAGAGCTTCGTCACAATGCATGGCACAGATGTGGCCCATCCAGAGCCCTGGGTATTATTGTTAGACACTCTTCTGCTCTCCAATCTAGAGGAAGAGCGAGAGAAGACGATGTGTAAGAAGTTGTTCAGTGCATAACTTCTAACCTTCAAGCTGTGGTAAGCACTGTAGTAGAGGGAAATGAATGGTAAATTCCTTCCAGAGGGTGGAAGAAGCTCTGTTGAGGGATGGGCTGTGAACCACACCTTGATGGGTGGGTTGCTTTAATGGGTGGAGGGAGAGGAAAGGGCTGTCCAGACACAGGAAGCAGCTTGAGCTCAGGGTGAGGCAGGAAGTGCTGGGTGTGTGTAGGGCCGAGGTCCACTGTGGCTGAATTTCAAGCCCACAGCAGTGCTTTCTTTGGAGAGGTACCGTGCTTTCAAAGATCGCTTTGAAGGATTCAAGCCAACAGAGTAACATGAGAGATTTCACTTAAATCTCAATTTCCAGTTTTTCTTGAACATTTGGACGCTTTTACAAGCATTCATGGACGCTCACCACTGTTCTTTAAGCTTACGCTATTTTAATTAATACATTTTCACATTTTAATATAGTTCAAATCTTTCCCTTTTTTTATTTCAGAAATGTCTTTGTTATTAATGCTACTTTATTAGGTGTGTTCTTGTGAGACATCTCTGCTGGCTTGGATTGATGTCTTTATCATGTTAAGGGAAGCATCCTTTCATTTTTTTCACTAGGAATTATCAAGAATAGGCTTTGGATTTTAGCAACTGCTTTTGGGCTTCTTAGGATTTTTCTCTTTGACTTATTGATGTTTTGTATGATAGTATGTTTCTTTTCAATAATAAACTAGTAAATTTCCCCATGTTTTTCTGTATCCCATTGCACCAGAATGATCTTTTCTTTTAAAAGTCATTATAAAACATATTATCTGTTCTTTAAATGTTGGGAAACTTGATCTGTCTTTTTAAAATAATTATTTTCCCCCTGCACCCCAGCAAATCTGTTATGTAGTGATTGATTCAGTCAGATTCCCTACTTCTTTTAAATCAGTATTGATTGATATCCATGGTTACTTCCAAAATAATTTTGTGGCTATTTTCGAATTTAGTAGCATAAGTTTAACCATACTATATTAAAAATTTTATTTGGTAGTTGAATGCAGTTTTTAATTGCATGATTTTTGAATTTCTTTCTTTAAAATAAACTAGTTTATAATTTTTTTACTTTTGGTTTTCCTGTTTCATTGAGATATAATTGACATATAGCACTATGTAAGTTTAAGGTATGTATGGCATAATGATTTGACTTAACATACGTTATGGTGTGATTACTAAAATAAGTTTGGTGAGCATCCATCATTTCATATAGATACAAAGTATTTCCTTGTAATGATAACTCCTAGGATTTATTCTCTCAACAACTTTCATGTATGACATACAGAGTGTTATTTATATTACTCATGTTGTACATCGCATACATGTTTGACTTGTTTATCTTATAATTGGAAGTTTGTACCTTTTGATCACCTTCATCCAAATCCCCTTTTCTACTCCTCTGATCTTTTTTTTCCATGGACTTGTTTTTTTTTTTTTTTTTTTTTTGCTATTTCTTGGGCCGCTCCCGCGGCATATGGAGGTTCCCAGGCTAGGGGTCCAATCGGAGCTGTAGCCGCCAGTCTACACCAGAGCCACAGCAACACTGGATCCGAGCCGTGTCTGCAACCTACACCACAGCTCACGACAACGCCGGATCCTTAACCCACTGAGCAAGGGCAGGGACCGAACCCGCAACCTCATGGTTCCTAGTCGGATTCGTTAACCACTGCGCCATGACGGGAACTCCTGTTTGTTTGTTTTGAAGTATAATTGACCTACAACACTATGTTAGTTCCTGGTGCACAACGTAGTAATTTGATATTTCTATACATTACAAAATGATTATCTTGATAAGTCTAGTTGGCATCTGTCACTGTACCAAGATATTACAGGGTAACTGATTATATTCCCCATGCTGTACATTTCATCTTTGTGGCTCATTTATTTTGTAACTGGAAGTTTGTTCCTCTTGGGCAACCACTTGTTTGTCCTATGACTTTGTTTCTATTTGGTTAGTTTATTCATTTGTTTTGTTGTTTAGATCCCGCTAAAGTCATATGGTCTTTCGCTTTCTCTGTCTGACTTATTTCACTTAGCATTATAGCTTCTGGTTCCATCCGTAATGTTGCAAATGGCAAGGACTCATTCTTTTTTTATTGCTGAGTAATATTTCACGGTAGATAGAGGGATGTACTACATTTTCTCTCTCCATTCATCTACCAATGAGCACTTAGGTTGCTTCCATATCCTGGCTATTGTAAACAATGCTACTAAGAACATGGAGGCTCATATATCTTTTCAAATTAATGGTTTTGTTTCCTTTGGAAAAATATCCAGAAGTGCAGTTGCTGGATCATATGAGAGTTCTGTTTTTGAGTTTTTAAGGGAACTTCATACTGTTTTCCATGTTGGCTACACCAGTGTACATTCCTACCAACAGTGCACAATGGTTCTCTTTTCTCCACATCCTCCTAACACTTGTTATTTGTTGTCTTTTTGATAATAGCCATTCTGACAGGTGTGGAATGATATATCGTTGTAGTTTGGATTTACATTTCTCTGATAATTAGTGATATTGAGCACTTTTCATGTGTCTGTTGGCTGTCTGTATGTCTTCCTTGGAAAAATGTCTATTTAGGTTCTCTGTTTTTAATTGGATTGTTTGTTCTTTTAAATGTTGAGTTGCATGAGTTCTTTGTGTATTTTGGATATTAACCCCCCATCAGATATATCTTGTGCAAATATCTTCTCCCGTTCAGTAGGTAGCCTTTTCATTTTGTAGACAGTTTCCTTCCCTGTGCAAAAGCTTTTTAGTTTGCTAACTCATTTTACCATTTAAAAAATATTCAAGCTTAGTACATTTTTTTCTATTTTCTGTTGCATTTTCTTTCTATTTTTTTTTCTCATTTTTTAAATTTTATGGCCACTCCTGCAGCAAATGGAGTTTCTTGGAAAAGTGTGCATCCAAGCCACAGCTGGGACCTACATCACAGTTGCAGCAAGGGAGAATCCTTTAGCCCACTGTGCTGGGCTGGGGATCAGCCCGAGGTGCTGCATTCAGATTCTTAACCTACTGTGCCATGGCAGAAACTCCTCTGGTGAGTTTTCTAATCGGTTATTTCAGAGTGACTGGATTACATACATCTATTTGTCTTTTTGCCTTTTCTAGGGCCACTCCCACAGCATATGGAGGTTCCCAGGCTAGGGGTCTAACCAGAGCTGTAGCCACCGGTCTACGCCAGAGCCACAGCAACGTGGGATCCAAGCCGCATCTGCAACCTACACTACAGCTCACCAGCTCACGGCAATGCTGGATCCTTAACCCACTGAGCAAGGCCAGGGATGGAACAGGAAACCTCATGGTTCCTAGTGGGATTTGTTAACCACTGTGCCATGACGGGAACTCCTGGATTTTATATTTTTTAGTTGAAAAATCTGATTTATAATTTCTACGTTCTGGTATTTGTTTAAGAGTCTTTGTCCAAGGGTATATGATTAACTTAGAATTTCTGCGTATATTTAAAAGCAGGGTATATTGACTCTTAGTATAAAATTTGATGTAAATTTGCTAACTTTCGTCTTTTGCTCTTGAAGAGTTCTGCTTAGCTCCTTGAAGAAAGATAATATGTAAATGAATATTGTTTAGCCTTTCTCAGAGTTGTGAAGCAATTGGAATCAGTAGAACTTTCATGAAGAAGTTGACTCCAAGCGTTTCTAAGAAAACCAGAACTAAATAGTTAGACATAGATACGTTCTATGATACATCATTCCACACCTGTCAGAATGGCTATTATCAAAGAGACGACAAATAACAAGTGTTAGGAGGATGCGGAGAAAAGAGAATCATTGTGCAGAGAACATAACTTATTCAAGGAGTTGAGGGACATACTTTAAAATAATTTAGAAAGAGCCTTTTTCTGACTTCTGTAGAGAGTGTTAAGCATCTGTAGTACATATAGTTTCTTAGGTGGATAATGCCGAATACAGGCATCTCCACTTTGGTTCTTTCTGCTTGCCCCTCATCAGCTCATGCTCTGACCAAGCTTACATGCACCATCTTTCACATTCAGGGCAGGTCTTTTGTTTCTGGCTGTGCCTGCAGCGTGTGCGAATGTTCCCGGGCCAAAGTTCGAACCTGCACCACCACTGCGCCCCAAGCCACCGCAGTGACAAATCTGGATCCTTAACCCGCTATGCCACCAGGGAACTTTTAGGGCATGTCTTAGTGGCTTAGCTTTCCTTGATTTCTTCTTTCTGATATGTGGTTGATTTTTTTCTCTCCCTCTCTCTACACACACACACACACACACACACACACACGCGCGCGCGCGCGCGCGCGCGCACGCGCTCCTCATACTTAAACAAGTAGAACATAAAATGATCCAAAAAATAATGAGTTAACATGTCTTTTCACTCTTATTTCTATAGAGAGCCGATGATCTTGAAACTCTGCTTATTTCTTTATCTTAGCTTAGTGATACTGTGATTACAAAGTTTGACTGGAAAGTTTGAAGAAAAATTGCTCAGGGACTCTACCCAGAGTATTTGCTCTTAGAAATTGAATCCTGAATACACGTGTGTTCCATAGAGGCGGCTTTATTCTTTTTTCTTTTGAGCTATTTTGAATGGGAACTAACTTTCCTGCCAAGACTTTGCTATCATAATACAGAAGAAGAACAGGAAAGACTTTCCTGAATTGTTTGGCTTGGCTGTATTTTGTGGTCAGTGGGAGATAGATTTGAGTTGCTAAACATCTTACTGTCTTGACAGAGAAAAATACTTGGGTTGGAGCAGGTGTCTAATAATCATCTATTTAGCATAACACAATTACTGTTTTCTAGGCAGTTTTTCGAATATAACTTAATTTACAGTCTTGATAACCCAATGAAAAATGCAGACTTTCTATCAGCAGTTTTGTATGTACGTGTTGATTTTTTTTCTCTAAAAGATGTCACTGTTTCTTACCAATAAAGATGAACATTTTGAAAAATTCTGAACATTTGCTAATTAAAAAAAACAATTTACGTCTAGAAGTGTAGTGTTGAGTAGAAGAAACGGGAATTCGATTGTAACGTGCCCTAAGGTAGTCTGTTTTATTATGTTAGAAACCATTAATTTTCCCTTGTAGTCAAGTATCATCATGATTTCACCAATACTTAAAATAATAAATGAACTTTTCAGATAATTATGTGAAAATGTTAAGTATTTAAACTCCATTTTAATGTCTAAGAGGTTCAATTAAAAATTATTGCAGATATTGGTAGAGATACCTGTATTATCAAGATCATCTCAAATATTATTTTCAGTAGATATCTTTTTAAGGGTCTGCAGGCATTTCCTGTCTACAGGTAAAGCCCAGATGAAGCCTTTAATAGCTAGTAAGTACCAAATGTGATTATGAAATATAATTGACTGTGAGTGCCTTGAGGACAGGGACAATGCTTTATAAATAGCTTTGGATTCCCAGTAACTGCGGTACAAGCTACCTAGAATAGGGGCTCAATCAAGTGTGTAAAATTCAATTACACCATTTCTTTTTAAAGCTGACAAGAAATTGCCATCTCATAACTACCTTAATTTTATTACAGTAAGAGGTGATGCTGAGAGCATCAGTGTCTGAGCTTGAGTCTCTCTCTCTCTTTTTTTTCCTTCTCTGCTCTCTTTCTCCTTATCAGGGTAGGAAAATTGCTTTCCTGCCTTTCTTGTTTCAAACACCTTCTTCCTCTTCTCCTTTGGAGATCATTAGACACAGTGTGTTTTTAGTTTTTCTCCTTTTGTTTTCAGGGCTTGTGCATTGCATGATTTGAACAAGCACTTCGTCCTGTCCTGGAAAAGTTCCTTCTTCAGAGGCTCTGTTTCTGTTAACATGCGTTAAGTTTGGAAGCCAAGTGATGCAGTGTGTGTGTCGTTTCCCTCCCCCCCACCGTCCCCACTGGTGACAAAAGCCTGTGCATTCCATTCCCTAGGAATTTACTCTTTTACCAAAGACTCGTTCCCTCCCTTTTCTGTATTTCTCTTTTCCTTGCTTGCCTTCTCTGTATTTTTTTTTTTTTCCTTAGTGGATTCACCTTCAGTAATGTCAGATTATTCTCTCTGTGTTGTATGATGCTTCTAATTAAACCATCTCAGATATAATAATGTTTTAATTTTATTGTTCTTTCTTTGTTTCCCATTTTCCCTTTATCAATCAGATGGGTATTTTTAAAAATGACAAACAGAGAGCCTGTGGTAAAGTTAGAGATAATTGGGGACAAAATTCTGTTTTTGGAGATTTAAAACTCATGGAGTTGTATTTCTTTGGAGAATTCTGAAATGGTTGAGTAAGTCACTATTTCCTTTGACAGTTATCTCCTGACCTTTCTTACAGAGCATCAGGACTGCATAGTTTTGTCTTCAGCTTTCTTAGGGATTGATAAATACAGTCATCCAGTAAACCTTGTATTTATTTAGTCAAAGAACAGATCTTTCTTACCAGCACTGAAACAATCCTTATCTTATACTGTACTTGGCCCTGGTGATGTGCCAAATATAATGGTGACCCAGCCTGCTGTGAACTGTGCAGCTTATGGTCTTAAAAAAAAAAAAAAGATAACATAATTTCAGAAATTCATAAAATTGGCTAAAGAGCTATAGAGGAAAAGTACATGGAGCTAATGTAGAACCCCTATGGAAGCATAAGAGGAACCAAATCTACCTTAGTCATGTTTATTCGTCAAGTTTAAAATATGAGAGCCTGTCTGTTCATATGTTATCTCATAGTCACTGTGGTTTGTTATGATGGTTCTCGTCCGTATTGCTAGTCTGTTGCTTCCTAAGTGAAATCTAATGAATTTAGAAGTTAATAGGTTTAATAAGTAACAGTATATGTGTTCATGGACGTATACATTGAACTAGGAAAATGTTTTCTTGCTGGAATATTTTTGACTCCTGGGATTGTGTACTAGCTCTAGCTGTGGTCATGTTTTCTCTCTCTGAGACTGGGAAAATGCTGCCATGAATGGAAATAGGGAGCAGCTGAGATTAAGGTGGGGGGGCTGGGGATAAACCGTAAAAACCGTATCTGACTTGACCAACAAAATGGGGTCCTCTGATTATTCAAGACATAGGGTACATGAGTTCCCTGAAACCATAGGACATTGACAAAGCACTTAATTTTTAATGATTCAGAGGACACACGAGTCAAGAAATTTCGGTATCTTACTCATCTTTATGAATTTTAATTTATATGAATGTGCAGAAATGTCAGCCTGTAAATTTATGCTTGAATAAATGTTGGAGAACACAGAGCATGAATTTACTCATTCACTGAATATCTACCTGCCCAAGAGGAATAATGATGCAGCGCTCAAAACGGTCTAGAAATAAAGTATACAAATCATTGAAATAATGCACTAAAAATATGTTCAACTGTGACTTGCAGGCCCCCCTAAAACACTTCATCTGGGAAATTTCCTTATCCTTATGTGCTTCTCAAAAAAATGTGTGTGTGTGTGTGTGTATTTTAATAATAGGATTAAATGAATTTTATAACCTAGTTTTAGAAAGGTAATTTTTCCGCTGGGAAAATTGTACTCACTTTTGTTGTAATAAATTAACTTTTTCGGATCTATTACAAGTCATGTTTTAACTAATAACTTCATCTACCTCTAACAAAACTATAATTTGTCTCTAGGTCACTATGTAAACTGTAATGCTAGGTAAAGTAGGTCTCATGTTGCATGGATGAGTTATTTGTGTAATCGCTGTACGTTATTTGATGGTACCATAATAGATGAAGCCTTCTGAAATCAGGCAGAATTGAACTATGGCTCATCAATACATATTCATAGTGATTTTGAAGTTGTCGCTTTCATTTTGGATCATTTCAAGGAAAGTGAGACATTTCCTTAATTGTAGTTATTTATGTTTTCCCTTTGAAAAGATCTATAAAGTTAAAAAAAAAAAAGCACATTTATAACTTAGCTAAATACCTCTAATTGAAGATTGGACTTCGTTCTTCAGAATTCTCTATAGGCTGTACTTATTTCTTGTTAGTGACTGCTAGTAGCCAGCATATCCCTGTCCTGCTCTATCTTCTGTCTGTCTTGCTGCCTGCTTATCTATCTATCCATCTATCCATTTTTTTTAAGGGCCATACCTGCGGCATATGGAAGTTCCCAGGCTAGGGGGTCACATCGAAGCTGCAGCTGCCGGCCTATACACAGCCATAGCAATGCCAGATTCGAATTGCGTCTGCAAGCTACATCACAGCTCATAGCAATGCCAGATCCTTAACCCACTGAGCGGGGTGAGGGATCAAACCTGTGTCCTCATGGATACTCGTCAAGTTCATTTGGGAGCCACAATGGGAATTCCTTAATTTATTTATTTTCAACGTTTTTTTGGCTGTACCCGCAGCATGTGGAAGTTCCTAGGCCAGGGATTGAACCCACGCCACAACAACGACCTGAGCCACTGCAGTGACAATGCTGGGTCCTTAACCCACTGAGCCACATGGAAACTCCTACTCTATTTTAGCTCTAGAGTATCCCTGAATGGGTATTTTCCGTGCTGCACTGTTTTGTTATTTCGTAGCACTTAGACGAACATCTTTGTGCACAAATTCTTTGGATCAAATTATCGTTTTAATTTCACACCATGGAGAAAGCCTTAAATGACCAGCTGAAAGGATACTCCTATTTAGTAATTTTAAAGATGTTAACTGAAAGTTTTGTCAACAGCTGGGATGTAATTGTACAGTGTCCTAGGATTTGTTTTCTGATGGAACTTTGAAAAATAATAATTTTGAAAATTATTTACTTAGAAATAATTTAAAATTTATAGCACTTGCCTTGAGCAGTACATTTTTTTCATTTCACCATGGTTCCTCCATGGTATACCTCGCTTGCCCATTATTGCTGGCCTTGTAAAACGTGTGAGCATACGCTGGTGCCCCATTGACCCTAAATATTTCAGTGCATACTTGCCCAAGAAAGAACACTTACACATAAGCTCCATTCAGTGAGTTCCAAGTCAGGAAGTCACCTGGGTAGAATGCAGCCAGCCCTCCTAACCGCAGACTTCATTCTTATTGCACCAGCTGTCCCGTTGCTTCTCTCTTTTCCCTTCTGGTCGGAGATCCATCTAAGAATTTACACTGCAGTCAGAGGACATGCCTCTGTGCATCCCTTGAATCAGGACTGTTTCCTCAGTCAGTCATTCCTGTCTCTCGAATACAGAGTATGGACCTACATTCTGCAGGAAGACCTTCAGTCATAGACGATGCAGGTTTTGATCAGCTGCTCGTGGGAGTGTCTCCCAGATTTCCCTCCCTTAAAGGCACCGTTTCCCTCTTTGTGATTGCTTCCTGCTGTCAGGGGAGGTAATCTGAGATCACACCCAGATCCCTTTCTTCATCAAATCTCCACCCACCATGAAGAGTCTCTGTCCACTGACGTCTCGTGCCAAATCAGCTAATGCAGTGATAGTTGCCAAATGGTGATTTTCATTTTCTGTCATTCCTCCTATTGGTAATTTGCTTTCTGGAAGAGCTTTCCCTTCTCATTTATTTTTTTCATATATCGCAGATTTCAGGTTTTTTTTCAGGGAGTTACGGTTCATTACTAGTCTTCCTTCCTTCCTTCCTTCCTTCCTTCCTTCCTTCCTTCCTTCCTTCCTTCTTTCTTTTCTTTCTTGGCTGCCCCACGGCACATGGAGTTCCCAGGCCAGGGATCAGCTCCGAGCCATAGTTGAGATCTAAGCTGCAGCTGTGGCAATGTGGGATCCTTAACCCACTATGCCCGGCCAGGGATCGAACCTGCGTCCCAGCGCTCCCAAGACACTGCCAGTCCTGTTGCACCATAGAGGGAACTCCTAACCTTATTTATTTTGATGCTCGTATTGTCCCAGATTTGGCAGAAGGAAACCCCTTCAGAGTAGCGTATGTATTTTTTGACACATCCTCACAATCTTATTTTGTGACACAGTAAGCTGTTTCAGGCTCGTCTCACACTTTCCTTGCCCCCTCCTTACAATGAGCTCTGTCTTTTCAGGTAACCCTGGTTCCTTTTAGTAGGGGATGGTATTCAGAAACTAAAATCTGGGCCCTCTCAACAGACACTAGGAAACACGTCCACATATGCATGTATGCAAGCATTTTTACACACATACACACACCTATAAACACTTCACCCTATAGCTATGCCTATATTTATGTGTATATGTATCTTAAAAATGGAGTTCATAATTATACTTACAGTTCTTTTTTTTTCTGTCTTTTTGTCTTTTCTAGGGCTGCTCCCTTGGCATATGGAGGTTCCCAGGCTAGGGGGTCTAATCGGAGCTGTAGCCGCTGCCTACTGCCTAGGCCAGAGCCATAGTAACGCAGGAATGGAGGAACCTCTGCAACCTACGCCACAGCTCACGGCAGCGGCAACGCCGGATCCTTAACCTACCGAGCAAGGCCAGGGATTGAACCCGAAACCTCATGGTTCCTAGTCGGATTCGTTAACCACCGCGCCACATCGGGAACTCCTATACTTCAGTTCTAATCCAACATGTATTTCTAGTCTTTACCCTTTCTATGTAAATACTTGCTCCAGTAATGAAAAACCTGGCCCTAGTTAGCGTCAGCATAGCCCTTATTTGCTCAGTCATTTTACCTGTTTTCCCTGTCCACTGTCTGTCTCATTGTGTGCTGTCTTTTGCCGTCCATCCCCACTGCCCCGTGTCCTTGGGTCCCTCGTGTGTAGCTGCCACTGCCATCAGCGCTTCTCCTCTCTGCCCTCAGCTTTGCTCGTGCTTGGTGCCTGAGGGCCCACCTACCTGCATGTGTCATTCTTCTCCCGGCAGCTCTTCATGTCCTTGGGTGCTGCTGGGCAGACAGTACTCTAATATTTTATGGTCTGCTTTGTACCATTTTATATAGCATCTTTAGCACTGTTTTTAGAAGGTGGGTTTTTTTGTTTGTTTGTCTTGCTTTTGGCTGCTCCCGTGGCACATGGAAGTTCCTGGGCTCGGGATCGAATCCGAGCCCCAGCCTGTGATCTACATTGTGGTTGTGGCAACACCAGATCATTTAACCCACTGCTCCAGAGATGCTGCTATCCCGTGGCACCACAGCGGGAACTCCTAGAATGTGTTTGCTTAAAAAAAATGATCAATTTGTTTATTATTTATTTTTAAAGTTTTATTGGAACGTAGTTGTGTTACAGTGTCGTGTTCCTTTGAGGTCATTCACAGCAAAGTGATTCAGTTATACATATAGATTATTACAGAGTATTGAGTAGATTTCCCTGTGCTATACAGTGGGACTTTGTGGCTTATCTATTTTATATATGGCAATGTGTATATGTTAATCTCATACCTGGAATTTATTCCCCCCACCCGGTGTTTCCCCTTTGGTAACCCTGAGTTTGTATTTGAAATCTGCGGGTCTGCTGAATTAAATATGATGAATTTTACAAAAAGGGAAGAATGGATGTTATGGAAGTTCTCCCCTAGAATCCTGTCTTCTTGTCTTCTTTCTCCTCCAAGAGTTATGGAATGAATGACTTGGTGTTTGCGGTGTGAGTGTGATCGGGGGCTAGGCTAAAGGAAAGCCTCGGAGAATTGCAGGGTCTGAGGATGACACCAGCCCTTGGTTTCATGGTCTTGCATTGTCTTCCTCTCTTGGTCAGAGGAAAGGCTATTTTTTCTGACTCGTTTTCTGCCTGGTCGGAGGATAATAGCCAATGTTTCTGCGATGTGTATTTCAAAGCATCTGTATGCTTGTGGGGTATGATGCGGGGCAAAGCTATTTCTCTAAAACCATTGATGGAATTAATTAATTAGGAATATATGTCCGAAAATGAATCGTAAAAATTGCCTTTCCTAACCTTAGAAAGTAAACACATGTGAATGAAATGTCACTCATTTGTGCTAAAAAACAAGGCCTCTGGTAACATATTATCACTTTAAGGATTTTGAAATATTCAGTGTAACATATTATGACTCTAAGGATTTTGAAATATTCAGTGTCCCATGTGAACCTCTTTGCTTAAATGTACACCTTTTTCCGTTTTGAACCTAATTGCTTGGTAATATTTTAGTGCTACGTAATCCATGTAGCAAAATATTTTCTAAAAATTGTTAAGCCTATGATGAAGACTCCTGGCATAGACATTTGAAAACAAAGGTTACCAGGGTCTGATTTATCTAATGACTCTTTCCTGTGGTATTGACTAAACATCTGGGAAGTATGCATTCCTGCCTTATGGCAAAAACCATGTGTGAGGTTTGATATGGCCATTCATTATTCAGTATACAGATCTCCAGGGCACGAGGCCTAAAGAGTGATGGAGGCTTAAAGGAGCTTTAGAAATCATCTGTCTTCTGTAGATAAAGGTAAAGGGGCTTGCACTAGGTTATAGAGCTTGAATGCAGTAGAACCGGGGGCCCGGATAGAAATTTCGCTCTCATGGCTCTCAGTGAAAAATCTGTGCCTGAGGTCTTAGTGTGTTTGAACTTGGTGGTGATGGTGGTGGTGATAATAATAATAACAACAATGAATTTCATAATTATAATAATATATCTATATAAAATCATCGAAGTATATGTTATAAAATTACATAAGTAATTATATTCATCATTATAATAATTATATAAATAATAATTATGTAATAACAATTACTATTATTTGATGAGTCTAACAGTTTGTAACACCAAGCGTTTGCCAGGAGCTAAGCAATCCCCGTGGTTAGCAATTACCTGGATCATTTTTACCCTCAATTAAAGTGGGCACAGTGTTCTCTGGCCAGTGTGTAGTTTCAAGATTCTGAGCAGTGAGTTCAGCTTTAGCCGTGAATGATAAACTGAAAACTCTGAATTGCCTTTGGCAGTCTGGCTGAAACGGTTACGTTCCTAGGATCAGGATTTCCGGGATAGTAAGAGGTGGATGGTACAGGGGAGAATGTAGAGCCGCCGCACCTAAGTAATCAGTTCACAGCAGAGGCTAAATGTGGCCTTGTGAAAATTAGTTTAGCTGGTTATTTCCCTTTCTTAGTTTCTTTTTTGGATTTTTACGTATCTTTTTGTTTATGTATTTTGTCTTTTTAGGGTTGCACCTGCAGTGCATGGAGATTCCCAGGCTAGGGGTTGAATCGGAGCTATAGCTGCTGGCCTACACCATAGCCACAGCAACACTAGGTCCAAGCCACGTCTGTGACCCACCCCACAGCTCATGGCAATGCCGGATCCTTAACCCACTGAGTGAGGCCAGGGATCAAACCCGCGTCCTCATGGATACTAGTCAGATCTGTTTCCACTGAGCCATGACGAGAACTCTGGATGTATATGTATCTTAAAGGGGAGAGAATAGAACATTAAATTCTGCATATCTGTGGGGTGGGCCGTAGATGCCCCTGTAAGTCAAAATGAATATTTCAAAAAAGTATTTGGAGGAGCAGTTCGTAGAACGGGGCTTGTAGTGTGGAAAAATACCAAGTTGGTACTCTAGAAAAAAAAGTTGCTTTGCAATTGCAGGCATTTAAATCATCAAAGCCCATGAATATATGTATAACATTTTAGAGTATGCTATGTGGTTAAATGTTGGGAAAATACTTAAAAATGTGTTAAAAATGTTGGGATGCAGTGTCTGAATCTTGTTAAGCAGCAATCTCAGCAGCAGATAGTGTTTGGATCTTTGGGCCTGGGTTGTGATGCCTTACTCGTTACTGTGATTTAATAATGGCTTTTAGAAATTTGAAACTGTCTAAACAAGCTCTGCAGTCATGTTGAAAACCCATCCATGTTGTGATTTGTGCCTCACGTTTCCTCCTGTATGTGGTTGTTGATGAAAGAAAAAAAGTCAGAGATGTTTAGGGATTATGGACCTAGCAAAGATCTACGGTAATAGGTGCAGTACACACGCATCATCTTCTCAGAGTTGAAAAGTTCTTTAGGGAGTGTCTGTCGTGGCTCAGTGGTTATCAAATCCGACTAGGAACCATGAGGTTGAGGGTTCGATCCCTGGCCTTGCTCAGTGGGTTAACGATCTGGGGTTGCCGTGAGCTGTGGTGTAGGTTGCAGACGCAGCTCTGATCCTGCGTTGTTGTGGCTCTGGCATAGGTTGGCAGCTACAGCTCCAATTCCACCCCTAGCCTGGGAACCTCCATATGCCATGGGAGCAGCCCAAGAAATAGCAAAAAGACAAAAAAAAAAAAAAAAGTTCTTTGGCAGCTGTCTGTAGACGTGATACTCCATTGTACTTTCTGAACAAGTCATGCATCCCCGAAAATCTTCTTTAAAAAAAAAAAAAGCCAAAACAAAAACAACCCCCCCCACCCCTATTTTATAGTAAAGCCCTTCAAACTTACCAGTTTTTCCGTCTTGGAATAGAGTGTTTAGGGATTCTTTAGAGACAAGATAGTTTCTGAACTTGGTATTTTGTACTCATTTAAAAAAATTTTTTTTTAGGGTGACACCCATAGCATATGCAGTTACCAGGCCAGGGATTGAATCCAAGTCACAGCTGGGACCTACATGGCAGCTGCAGCAATACTGGATCCTTCAACCCATTGCACTGGGCTAGGGATTGAACCCGCGCCTTCCACAGTGATCTGAGCCACTGTAGTCGGACTCTTAACCCACTGTGCTACAGTGGGAACTCCTTTGTATTCATTTTTAACTGAATTGATATTACCACCTCATAAGCTAGACATTTTTCCTTTTTTAAAAAAGTTACAAACCGTGATTCTGAGAAGTGAGTTAATTTACCCAAGGAAAGAGATTTGGAATTCGAACTCAAAAATGGCTGACCTGATGTTTCTAATAAATCCTGGCTTTTAGCATCTTTTTGTCTGGCCTTTCACATAATGAGTTAAGCTAAATGCCACAACCCATGTTGGGCACTTGGTCAACTAGATCATAGGCTACTTTCCAGCTTTTTGAAGCTCTCTGGGCAGACTTTCTTACTGTTTGTTCTTCTTTCCACCTCAGGAGAGGAAACAGGCTGGGAAAGTGATATTCTTCCTCCCTGCTCCTTTCGTGGTGATTTCATGGACACTGGAAGGGAACTTTTTTTTCCCTTCTAATAGGCAGTAACCACATGCGTGAGCCAAGGATAAAAGGCAAATATACTGGTAGAGTTTCCTCGCCTGTAGGTAGAACCTGCTGCGTCTCCTAGGAAACAGACATGATTTACAAATATTGATTTGGGGAAAGCGCGACGGAAATCCTAGGCCATTGTTGCTGCCTTTAGAATAGTTTTTCTGAAGAGAGCAAGTTAATTGAATCCTTAATGATCGCCTGTTATGGAGACTGCCTCTTTCATTGAGGTGATTCTGTGAAATTTGGACTGAGGGTCCTTAGGATTGTAATCTTTGCTGCCTGGGTGGTTTCTTTGTTGGAGAAATGGGGGAGATCTTTTTTTTTTTTTCTTTTTCTTCTTTTTTTCCCCTGTAGCTGAGTGTAGTCTGCTAAGCAGCCCTTTGGTTTTCTGCGCACCGTGCATGAATGCCTGTGTGAAAGGGGCATTGGGCACAAAGGAGGGTAAATGTGATTTCAGATGCAGCCTAGAGTTTAACGAGAATGATATACACTCTTACAGTCAGTCTTAGGGTAGACTTTTGGAGTCGTTTGAACCCGGTATCTTTTTGTACCCGCAATTCGGATGAAAACCTTCTGAATTTTGTAACTCAAAGGGGAAGAAGAAAATCTCCAGAAACAGCCTCTGAGCCCTTGTCAGCAAATTCATAGAAGGAACTTGCTGGAAGGAACTGCTCGGGATGTATGTGTGAAAGTTGAGCCTCTTCAGACCAAAAGAGCTGACTTGATGGTGGGGTGACAGATAACAGGCATCTGGATTGGGGAACCACCAGCTTCCTCGGAGGGTGTCATGAAGCTGTGAGAGATACAGGGGGTGTGTGTGTGTGTGTAACTCTGTGTCCTTGATATCATCCCCAGACCATGCCCAAGACCACCCACCCCACCCAGCACAATACTGGAGTCCGATATGGGGCTTGGCAGAAGTCACTCCTCTCTGAAACTAATGTTCCAAATGGTAACCCCACATCACGAAGAAGAGTTAACGTGTTCAGTACATTCTTTGCAAGAAATAGGAAATACGTAATGCAGCTTAGAGACGTTGTCTTTAAAAAATTACAATTAGAAATAATAGCACCGAAAATGTTCACTGTAACAGAAATTCAGCCCTCTCGGAGGATTTATTCCTTGCGGATTCTAGATAATTGAGGCTTCTTCGCTGCATAGAGTTGTATTGTCATAACCCCCTGACATTTCTAATCTGAAATCTCATGTGCGGTTTTCAATCACATCTCAAGAAAGATATGGATCTGAAAAAAGGGAAATGAACTGACTTTTGTTCTACCTGGGGATTTGAAAAATTTGAACTTTTCCGGCTGGGGTGTGTAGGATATGAGTCTATAAAAATGCAGACTTTATTGATGAAATTTTAGACATCTATAAGAGAACTGCGTTTTCCTATGAAATCTGAAAGATGTTTAAGTCTAAAACAAATGAAATCATAACTCCAGATAGTGAGTAGAATAATTGTAGAATATATTATATGAGGTCTTTATTTCTGAAAACAGGGAGCTTCAGAAATGCTTTAAAAATGTAGGAAGAGGAGTTCCCGTTGTGGCTCAGTGGTTAACGAATCTGACTAAGAACCATGAGGTTGCGGGTTCGATCCCTGGCCTCGCTCAGTGGGTTAAGGATCCGGTGTGGCCATGAGCTGTGGTTTAGGCTGCAGACGCAGCTCGGATCTGTTGTTGCTGTGGCTCTGGTGTAGGCCGGTGGCTACAGCTCCAATTAGACCCCTAGCCTGGGAACCTCCATATGCCACAGGAGCGGCCCTAGAAAAGGCAAAAAGACAAAAAAAAAAAAGTAGGAAGATCATTAGAACACTAGTGCTACAAGCCTTTCTGTGTGTGGAACAAAGCATTGACTGAGTCCCTCCCATGTGCCAGGCCTGTGCTTCCTCCTGGGGGATTCCTAGCCCAGTCCTTGCCCCTCAGGAATGCACATCTGGTGAGAGGGTGTGGCCCTAAAAAATGAAAAAAAAAAAAAGCCATAATAAAACTGCTGCCCTTTGCTTTCTCAGCTGTCAAAGGATTAAAGCATAGATAATTTGAATAAACAGGATTTTAAACTTTTCAGCTATGGGTGCATGTATTTGCGTGCGTGTACAACAAATACTTGCAAATGTAGCATACATGAATAAAAGATGGATCTAAGTACATAAAGTTATATATATCAGAATCTATAAATACTGATTTAAGTTTTTCTTTTTTTTAGGGCAGCATGTGCGGCCTATGGAAGTTCCTAGGCCAGGGGTTGAATTGACTGGCCTACGCCACAGCCACAGCAACTTGGGATCCAAGCCGTCCTTATCGGCAACCTACACCACAGCTCACAGCAACGCTTGATCCTTAACCCACTGAGCGAGGCCAGGGATCGAACCCGAGTCCTCATAGATACAAGTCGGGTTCGTTACCACTGAGCCACAAAGGGAACACCCATGATTTAAGATTTTGAATTCATGTTTGTGTAACTTAAATATGGAAAAACCCCTAGCTTTTTTTTTTTTTAATTGTTTTGCACTAATAACTGTAGTATACTTTGAAATATTTGAGAAAATTGGTTCTTCTCTAAGGAAGGAATGGCTTTCATATGTTTTTGGTTGGTAACTTATGTTGAAATCAGAGTGGTTTAAATAATGACTTGCTATTTAAACCAAAGTAATACTCCTTTATGTTAGTTTGTGTTTTTCTTTCTTTCTTTTTACTTATCTAGAGAAATTGAAATTGGCTTGACGTATAGTGTATTGATTATAGTCTCTTTCACTCTATATAATTTTTAGAGCATTTCTTGACACTATATATATATTTGTTTGTTTATGATGATGTATTTTGGAAAACCTTACATTACAACTTTAGAGCTGGGATCTTCTTTAAAAAATAATTTAGTTTAATTGTTTCAAGTTATTTACAAGCAAATTATAATAATCATAGTTATTTCTAATTTACAGAATTCTTTTTTATTACATGGAACTCCAGCTTTGCCCCAATCTATGACCTCTGTATTTTAATATCTTTATTCTTTGAGTAACGTTATTTTTGGACAGTCTTGTCAGCACCAGCAACTAAAAAAGGAGCAGTGGAATCTGGGAAGTGGGAGACTTTCTAGATTTGTGTAAGTGTCATGTCAATTATATTTATTAATAAATGGGGCATAATTGTAAGAACTAATGGACACTGGATGTGATTGCTTCATATAGGCGGTAGAAGGAAAAGGAAAGACCTATTTTTTTGTCCTTTTTAGGGCTGCACCTGCGGCATGTGGAGGTTCCCAGGCTAGGGGTCCAATTGGAGCTGCAGCTGCTGGACTACACCATAGCCACAGCAACACGGGATCCAAGCCACGTCTTCGACCTAACACCACAGCTCATGGGGTCCTTGACCCACTGAGCGAGGCCAGGGGTCAAACCTGCATCCTCCTGGATACTAGTCAGGTTTGTTACTGCTGAGCCACAATGGGAACTCCGAAAGACCTGTTTGTGATAAGGGAAAATAACTGAATATTTTTTAAAAAATAGGAGATGAGTAGAATTCCCATTGTGCCACAGCAGAAACGAAGCCGACTAGGAACCACAAGGTGGTGGGTTTGATCCCTGGCCTCGCCCAGTGGGTTAAGGATCCAGCGTGGCTGTGGCTGTGGTGTAGGCTGGCAGCTACAGCTCCAATTTGACCCCTCGGCTGGGAACCTCCATGTGCCGAGGCTGCGGCCCTAAAAAAAAAAAAAAAAAAAAATAGGAGACGAGTGACCAGAAGTGCACTTTCTTTCCCATATCTGGGGTTTGTTGCCCCTGTCCATCCTCAAAAGGTTATCAGTCTCCTAAAGATGTTCCTGCTGACTCTTGTACCTCAGCAGAGCACATGCAACAGCCCCTGCCATTGCTATGCTTATCCAGTTGAATCTTTAACAGGTGTTTCCTTTGGGGTGCTGGTGGCTTATGAAGCCCTACTTTGCTGTCAGGGAGGGAACTTTTCAAGGAAGGGAGCCACATGGTGCAAATATTAATGTGAAAAGCTTAGTCTGAGCAGCAGGCAGATTGGGTTTAATGGGGAGAAACTTGAGTCAAGGAGACCAGGTAGAAAGTCTGGAATTCTGGCCTACATTAAAATAAGGACGTTTTGGAATGCAAGAAATGGGTATAATTAAGAGCCCTTCATAAAGGGTGTTTTGACTCCTGACAATACAGGTGTAGAGAAAGAAGGGGAGAGGAAAAGGGGCTCTGAAGTTTCAGGGTTGGGTGATTTGAGAGATGCCATTCACATGAGGACACTACGGGAGAGCTGACCTGGTGTGGGATCCTGAGCTTAGTGATGGCCAGGTTATGTGTGAGCTGATAGTAGTGCTGCATTTGAGTGGCCATGTGCTCATATGGTTAAAATTCTGGAACTGAAGCTCAGGGGAGATCTTCTGAGCTGGAATGAGTTTGACCATCAGGTTCTGAGTGAAGTTTTGGGATGTGAGCCAGTACAATGGGGGGAAACATAATTCGCCTTTCTCCCAAAATGGCTGTTTCAAACCTTGCCTCCAAGGAGTTCCCATTGTGGCTCAGTGGTGAATGAATCCAACTAGGAACCATGAGGTTGCAGGTTCCATCCCTGGCCTCGATCAGTGGGTGAAGGATCCGGCATTGCCATGAGTGTGGTGTAGGTTGCAGATGTGTTTCGGGTCTGGCGTTGCTGTGGCTGTGGTATAGGCTGGTGGCTGCAGCTCCGATTGGACCCCTAGGCTGGGAACCTCCATATGCCACAGGTGCGGTCCTTAAAAGACAAAAGACAAAAAAAAAAAAAAGCCTTGCCTCCAAAATTCGATCTGTTCCATTTATCCACTACATTTCCTACCTTTGTGATTTAGATAATTAAGGTGTGTTTTGTGTTGAGTAAAGAACGTGAACTCAAACTGACTTTTTTTTTGTCTTTTTGCCTTTTCTAGGGCCACTCCTGCAGCATATGGAGGTTCCCAGGCTAGGGGTGGAATCGGAGCTGTAGCCACCGGCCTACGCCAGAGCCACAGCAATGCGGGATCCGAGCCGAGTCTGCAACCTACACCACAGCTCATGGCAGCGCCGGATCGTTAACCCACTGAGCAAGGGCAGGGATCAAACCCGCAACCTCATGGTTCCTAGTCGGATTCGTTAACCACTGCGCCACGACGGCAACTCCCCAAACTGACTTTGATAGTAAAGGAGAGTTTGGTCAGATGCCAGAAAATCCAGAGGTAGGTAGGTCTTCAGCATTAGTTTGGTTTAATGTCTCAATGGTATCCAGTATCTCTGTGTCTTTCTGTGTCAGCTTTAGCGTCAGTACAGCTTCTTCTCAAGTGTGCAGGAGTGAGAGGGGAGGTATCTGCTTTTGCACTTGTGTAAAGAGAAGAACTTGGCTACAGGCAGCTCTTTCAGGTGAGGAAGCTTCTTTCTTAGATTCCACTTGTCATGAAGATGCTGTAATTTACCATGACCATGGCTGTCTTTTCAGTCATTCAGATCTTCTTTAATTTCTTTCAGTAGTATCTTATGACTTTCAGGGTGTAGATTTTGTCCTTGCTAAATTTATTCTGAAGTATTTTTCTATTTTGATGCAGTTGTAAATAGAATTATTTTCTTTTTTAATTCAGGTTAATTCGTTGATTTCACATTTACAACACAGTGATTTGATATTTGTAGATACTGTGAAATGATCACCACAAGAAGTCTAAACATCCATCATCATACCTAGTTACAGTTTTACGTTTCCTGTGATGAGAGAAGGTTTACTCTCTTAGCAACTTTCAAATATGTAGTACAGTATTGTTAACTCTCTGTAGACATGTTTTCCAAAATTCATTTTTGGGTTGTTTATGCAAGTATAGAGAAACCAGGAGATTTTTGCATATTTATTTTTTCTTTCTTTTTATGGCCCCACCTGCCGCGTATGGAAGTTCCCAAGATAGGGGTTGAATTGGAGCTGCAGCTGCCGGCCTGTGCCACAGCCACAGCAACTTTGGAACCCAGCTGCATCTGTGACCTACACTGCTGCTTGAGGCAGCGCTGGATCCTTAACCCAATGGGCAAGGCCAGGGATTGAACCCACATCCTCATGGACACTGTGTTTGGTTCTTAATCTGCTGAGCCAAGCGAGAGTTCCTGCATATTGATTCTGTATCTTGCAACCTGTTGAGCTCATTTATTAGTTCTAATTTTTTAAGTGAATTCTTTAGAATTTTTGTATATGGGCTCATTTCATCTGTGAATAGAATTAGTTTTACTGCTTCCTTTCCTATGCGATTGGCTTTTATTTCTTTTTCTTGCCTAATTACTCTGGCTAGAGCTTTCAGGAGAGTATTGAAGAGACGTGGCAAGAGTGGATTTTCTTTTTTTCTTCCTGATTCAGGGGGAAAGTTTCTAGTCTTTCACCATTATATAATATGTAATATGTGTGTGTGTGTGTGTGTTTTGTAACTGCCTTTTATCATATTGAAGAAATTCTCTTCCTAGTTTGCTGAGTTTTAATGAAGGAGGATTGGATTTTATCAAATGCTTTTATTGCATTTATTGATATGATCATGTTTTTTTTTAAACTATATTGATATGGTATTATTATGTTAATTGATTTTCATATATTAAACCAAGCTTGCATACTTGAGATAAATCCCACTTGTCAGGATATGCGATTCTTTTTCTATGTTGCTGGATTTCGTTTGCTGGTATGCTGTTGATTTTGTATTCATATTCATAAAACATACCAGTCTATAGCTTTGCTGTGATATCTTTATTGGAAATAATTCTTTTTAATTTTTTCTGCTTTATTTAATTTATTAATTTTTTGTTTTTATTTTTTCTATTATAATTGATTTATATTGCTGTGTCAATTTCTGCTACATAGCAAAGTGACCCAGTCATAGATACATATATATGAAGATATATATAATACACATTCTTTTTCTCACATTATCCTCTATCATATTCCATCACAAGTGACTAGATATAGTTCCCTGTGTTATACAGCAGGATCTCATTGCTTATCCACTCCACATGCAATAGTTTGCATCTACTAACCCCAAACTCCCAGTCCATCCTGCTCACTCCTCTTCCCCCTCAGGAGCCACAGGTCTGTTCTCCAAGTCCACGAGTTTGTTTTTTTTCTGTAAAAAGGTTCATTTGTGCCGTATATTAGATTCCAGATGTAAGTGATATCATATGGAATTTGGCTGTCTCTTTCTGACTTACTTCACTTAGTATGAGAGTCTCTAGTTCCATCCATGTTGCTGCAAATGGCATTATTTTGTTCTTTTTTTATGGCTGAGTAGTGTTCCACTGTGTATATATACCACATCTTCTTAATCCATTCATCTGTTGCTGGACATTGAGGTTGTTTCTTGGCTATTGTGAATAGTGTTGCAATGAACATAGGGATACGTGTATCTTTTTCAGTGAAAGTCTTGTCTGGATATATGCCCAGGAGTGGGATTGCTGGGTCATCTGGTAGTTACATATTTAGTTTTCTGAGGTACCTCCACACTGTTTTCCATAGTGGTTGTACCAATTCACATTCCCACCCACAGTGTCGAAGGGTTCCCTTTTCTCCACACCCTCCCCTCTCCAGCATTTGTTACTTGTGGACTTGTTAATGATTGTACCATCTGTATATCTTCTTTGGAGAAAGGTCTGTTCAGGCCTTCTGCCCATTATTCATTTGGCTTGTTAGTTTTTTTGTTGTTGAGTTGTATACGTTGTTTGTATATTTTAGAGATTAAGCCCTTGTCAGTTGCATCGTTTAAAACTATTCTCCCATTCTGCAGGTTTGTCTTTTTGTTTTTTTTTAAATGGTTTCCTTTGCTGTGCAAAAGCTTGTCAGTTTGCCTAGGTCCCATTTGTTTATTTTTGTTTTTATTCCTGTTGCCTTGGGAGACTGACCTAAGAAAACATTTGTAAGGTTGATGTCAGAGAATGTTTTGCCTATGTTCTCTTCTAGGAATTTTATGGTGTCTTGTCTTCTGTTTAAGTTTTTAAGCCATTTAGAATTTATTTTTGTGCATGGTGTGAGGGTGAGTTCCAGTTTCATTGATTTCCGTGCAGCAGTCCAGTTTTCCCAGCACCACTTAGTGAAGAGACTGTCTTTTCCCCGTTTTATATTCTTGCCTCCTTCTTTGAAGATTAATTGACCATAGGTGTCTGAGTTTACATCTGGGTTCTCTATGCTGTTCCATTGTTCTGTCTGTTTTGGTACCAGTACCACACTGTCTTGATTACCATAGCTTTGCAATATTGCCTGAAGTCTGAGAGAGTTATGCCTCCTGCTTGAATTTTGTTTCTCAGGATTGCTTTGGCAATTCTGGGTCTTTGATGGTTCTGCATACATTTTTGGATTGTTTGTTCTAGTTTGGAGAAAAATGTCATGGGTAATTTGATAGGGATTGCGTTGAATCCATAGATTGCTTTGGGTAGCATGGCCGTTTTATCATTTTTAAATGCCTAGTGTAGATTAACTGCAATATTTACCATGTTATTGATGACTGATATTTCTTAATGAGGTTATTTAAGTGCACACGTTAAATAAAATGTCATATGAATTAGTCTTTATAATCACATCTTGAAGAAGTTTACTTTTAATTACTCTTGGAAAAGGAACACAGTAATGCCTATTTTTACAGTGGATGACAAAATCTATTGTATTCATGTGCCTGATGTGCTTTCTTTCCACAATTTAATCTATCTATCTGTCTATCTGGTTTAAGTCTTTTTTGACTCTCTGTATGTGTGTTTATAGGCCTTTATCTACTTCATTATTTACCTGAAAAATGATGAATATACTATAGTATAAATAAGGTAAAATAAATTTTATGGAGATTAAGCTTGGATTTGTATTTTGGGTTTTATTACTTTTTTGATGGTTAGGACATGAGAATTTTACAAGTGATAAATTGTATGGTTGAACTACGAGTAGCAAAATAATTTATTGCTCCGGTTTCTTATTTCTTAAGAGTTTATTGTATCATTTACAACACAATCCAAAAAATTAAAGCCTATTGACTTGTAACATCCCCCTATGCATACAAGTTTGTATCTTTAATCATAATTCCTTGTGATTTTTAACACTTGAGTGCTTTTATATCTGTCATCTTACCTAGCCATCATCTAAGCCTTGTAAAATAAAAAAAGGTAGAGTTACTGTTATGATCTGAACTTGTCAGACAAACAAATTCAGTCATTATAAGACCTTTGGGGTACCTGTTGTGGCGCAGCGGAAATGAATCTGACTGGGATCCATGAGGATGCAGGTTTGATCCCTGGCTTTGCTCAGTGGAGTAAGGATTCAGCCGTGAGCTGTGTAGTTGCAGATCTGGCACTGCTGTGGTTGTGGTTTAGGCCAGTGGCTACAGCTCTGATTCGACCCCTAGCCTGGGAACTTCCATGTGGTACAGGAGCAGCCCAAAAAGCGAAAAAGAAAGAAAGACCTTAAGATATATAGGCATTAGAATGGTAGTGGCATTAGAATGGTAGTGCCCTGGATGTCTAGAATCTCAGCCACCATCTCTTTTGTATGAATCAAATTATGTCCATAAAAAGTACCATGTAATGAGCATCTCTGATTACTGAATTGCCCTCATCTTTTTCTCTTTGTCCTTGGTATGTTAGAGCAGAGCAAAAGGAGCGGCCCACATTGTCACCAGCCCAGTCGTTTCTACGGTAGATTAAATTCCTCTGAAGGATGCTCTTTATCCTTTGTGGAACTTCTGAGCAGAAGATTTGCTGACAAGTAAGAGTTGCTTGATCTTTGTGCCTAGTCTTACCATCTTTCATGGGGTTTTAGCAGATTCCTCTCTCTCAGGATCCCGTGATGTTGAGAGAGCGAGCTGGACCATACTTTTGTCCCCAGCCTGTAGGGTGCCACCCCTCCCTCCAATCACTCAGCCCCGTGAAGCTGCTAAGAATAGAGCTACCTTGGATCCTGCCCTCCCGTGCACTCTCCTGGTTGAGGCTGCTCCTGGGGCGGCACCTGTCAGTTCCTTCTTTTCTGCTCCTGAACTATTTTTGCATTCGGTGGGGCTTCCTTGATGGTTCAGGTCTCTCTTCCTCTGCACCATGTGCTGAGAAACACCAGTTAATTATATGTTCATACCTTATACTTTACAGAGATCCTCATTTGATGCTGACAACTGAAGAACGTATTATCTCTAATTTACAAAAAATCAACCTCCACCTCTACCCCCGCCCAGAGGCTCAGGAGCTTTCATGACATGACCAGAACGGGGGCCAGGAACCTGACTTCTCTAAGATTCTAAGCTTCCTGAGAAGAGGGAGTACATTTTAATCAGTGTTTCAGTTCTAGCGCTCAGCATGCATCTTGGCTTCTACTTGGAGCTCAGATAGATGTTCCATAAATGTTGAGCCCCCGCTCCATACGGTGTGCCCCCCCCCAACTCTGCTCTTGGGAGATTGCTTATGCAGAAGATTCTAGACTCTCTTCTTAGGGTCCAGGGATATCAGCTACTTTCAGAGGTGAGAAAATCCTGCCACGATTTTTTGTTTCTTGGGAATCCTTCTGCTCTCTTCTCTCTGACCTACATAACTTCTGACAGAGTCCCCCTGTCATCGTTAACATCATGTGTGCTTCTGGTGGCCGAGCTTCTGTGCTCTGTGTTTTTTCTTTTTTCTTTTTTGTCTTTTTGCTATTTCTTGGGCCGCTCCCACGGCACATGGAGGTTCCCAGGCTAGGGGTCGAATCGGAGCTGTAGCCACCGGCCTACGCCAGAGCCACAGCAACGCGGGATCTGAGCCACGTCTGCAACCTACACCACAGCTCACGGCAAGGTCCAATGGTTAACCCACTGAGCAAGGGCAGGGACCGAACCCGCAACCTCATGGTTCCTAGTCGGATTCGTTAACCACTGCGCCACGACGGGAACTCCTGCTTTGTGTTTCTGATGGCAGAATTCACGGAGCTGCTGCTTTGGGTCTGAACGTATGTCTTGGGTCAGGCTTTCTACTCCCTACTCAACAAGTTGTGTGGTCAGAATTAACTCCAAATGCATTTTTTTTGGCCAAACATTGTCATAGCCCTTCTCCAGCATCCTCAGGGACACATAAGTGGAAGGTGCTAGAAGGTGTATGTTTTGGAAGATACAGGAGAGAGGTATAATAGCTTTACACCTTTAAAAAGAAAAATGCTAGCAGGTGATCATCTGCCCCTCCCTGTGCTTAAAATGTCAGTGGTTTCTTTAGTTTCCTTTTTTATTTTAGCAAAAATACGGTCTTTAAACCACTTTTATACTTACATTAAAAGCTCAGTATAGTTTTTCATAATTTAATGCATAAAAAATATGAAGCAGGCTGAAAGTAAAATTTAGCCTAAAATCTACTGCTGCTTTTCCTTTTCAGGGCTGGTCAATCACTTAACGTATGGTTTTAGCAGGCACTGCCAATCTCTGTTCCCGGGCAGATACTTGGGTTTTTTTTTTTTTTTTTTGATTGGAAAATGCATGAGATTGCTGTATTTCTCCATATTTATTCCTCTAACCTTTTGCACCAGACTTTTCAGAAGTATGTGTTAAAATGCAGAATCCTGGCCCTAACCCCACAGGACTAAATCCGAACCTTTAAAGGTGGGTCCAGCCATTGCCATTTTTACCAGCTCCCTGTCGTTTCTGGCAAGCTCCGCAGTTAGAAGCCAGTGGATGGCCGCTAAAGGTCAGAATCTCAGAGACCTTGGATTCGTCACTCCACCATTTAAGGCTGCTGAGATATTTGTATCTGGAAATAGAGATGATGGTAACTGGAGGTGTTGAGGATCCTATGAACTCTGTGGAAACGAATTAGTGCTGTGCCTGGTCTACAGCAGGTGCTCAAGAAGTGCTGTGGGTGGCGGGGTTATCATTGCACCCAAACGATACAGAAGCTGCTGGGACTCACAGTCCCCCAAAACAGGGATGTAAGAATGTTACCAGAAAAATATCGTGGGAGAGTCATGAAGTGCACACCAGACCCTCAGCCTCAGCCTTTATTTTTACGAATAAAGTGTTACTGCCACATAGCCACCCTGGTGAATCACTGTTTGTGGCTGCTTTGGACTCTTTGGCCCACACAGCCAAAAATACTTACTTTCTGGCCCTTGACTGGTGGAGTTAGTTGCTTCCCCCGCCACATGAATGTGGTTCATATGGAAAGCTTTGTTTATGTTAACCAGTGATACAGAAGCAGTCAGGCCTTGGTCTTTGGAGAGTGCTGGTCCCGGTCGCCCCTGTCTGGGCCCTAGTGCTCCTGCCACTCGTGCTGCTTAATGTCTTTAAGTGGTGCCAGCCCTTCTTGGTGCCAGCATCTTCTCACTCCACCTAAAAAGTGGTGACAGGACCCTGTACCATTTTAACATCTGGGAAGCTGGCTGCCTGAATACTTGAAAGACTCCCAGGACTCAGGTGTTACAGGCCCCACAATAGCAACCTGGGAAGGGGAACCAGTTTGTAGAGAACATGCAGACAATCATGTGCGCTCAGGGCCTCCTCATTGCCAAGTTTGAATTTATACTGAGTTCTGGGAAGACGTTCATCCTGCATCTCCTACTCCTTCTAACGTGAGAAACCACAACCTGTCCCAACTCTCAGACCAGAAAAAAGATTCCACCTTGACGTGATATTTTAGGAGGATCTTATAAACAGTTGCCATTTCATTCTCTAAACCTAAAACTCTAAGTGGAGTTAGGATGGTGGAAATATGTGGTAGCATTTCACAAATTAAAGTCACCTCCTAGACCTTCTGTCAACAAGTATTGTATCATTCTCATGAGGACAAGCAGCAATTACTTTTTTTTTTTTTTTTTTTTGCTTTATAGGGCAGCAGGAGGAACCTGGAGGTTCCCAGGCTAGGAGTTTAATTGGAGCTGTAGCCACCGGCCTACACCACAGCCACAGCAACACCAGATCCAAGCCTCATCTGGGACCTACCCCATAGCTCATGGTCACACCGGATCCTTAACCCTCTGAGCGAGGCCAGGGATTGAATTCACAACCTCATGGTTCCTAGTTGGATTTGTTTCTGCTGCGTCACAGCAGGAACTCCAAGCAGCAATTAACTTTTAACATTTTGATAACTTCCAAGCATTTTAATAAGAGGAATATTCATTTTTGCAAAAATACGAGTTCTATCCTTCTTGTAGGGGCTCTAATGTTGTCATGGGCTTTAGTTGGGAAAGCAACTGCACTATATGCATCTCTCAGCAGAATTTCACATGCCCCTTGGGGCACATGATATATGTGTTCCTTAAAATAAAACATATCTAATAGTCCTCAGTAAAAATGTTTGGTGACATCATGAAATTTGAATGCCATTCTGTGTTCATGTGTGTTTGATTGTAGGTGCTTTCCTCTTATTTCTTCTTCTTTGGTGTTTTATGTCTTTCTCTGGGTGTGTATCTCATTCCCATTCTTCTTTTCTTGCTCCCTTAAAATAAACGAGTCATGGTGTGTGGTGGACGCCTTAGGTCTTGCTCCTTTAAGGAGTCATGATATGTGGTGAACCCCTTGCATCTTGCTCCTTTAATGAGTTATCATACGTGGTGGATCCCTTGTGTCTTATTACTTTAATGAGTCATGATATGTAGTGGATCCCTTGGGTCCAGTGTTTATGCAGTATAACTAGCATACATTAAATGTTTCCTTAAAAAAAACAAAAAACAACTTCCTGCCAAACTATAATTAAAAGTCTTTTTATATGTCTTTTGATTATTATTTTTATTAGCTCTCCGACTCTCCAATAAGGAGAGAAAAGGCTCCCGTCCCCTGTTTTCTTGGCCTCTTTGTGTTGTTGGCTCAGAGTGTTGTGGATTGTTTGATGGAGTTGATAAAAATTCTCCTGATGTTTCCTGCTCGCTCTAAATTTGGAATACACCTACAGTATTCTTTTAGGCTTTATTGTTTCCTAAACCATCTATTTAAATACAGTCCTAAGGCTTAAACGGAACACTGTTATTGTGGCTAAGAATAATGTGTGTAATGGGGCAGTAGATTAGATTTCATTACCATTCTCATAACCATGCAAAAGCCTGTGTTCCCACGAAGCACTCAATAACCTTATTAAGTGTTGCCAGTACCAATGGTAAATGTATAATGTTCACTTGTAGTGACTTGTAAGTGGAGTAGGGGGAAGAACTTGACCTTTAAATCCAGTGGCTCTCTAAAGTCCTCATGTTTGAGGCAGAGGCATCAAGGGGAAATCTGTTGCCCATCACTGAGCAGAACAGGGTTATCTAATGCATGGTTTTGATGCATCCGAAGTAGAGCAAGGAGCTTTCGTCTATTACGTTGAGCCTTCTAGGACTTGAGGATGTTCGTAGCCCATTTACAGGGAGTGGTTGATTTGATGCTCATTTCATTTTCCTTTTATTGTTTAACCGAAAATCTCTGTATCTGTTTCATAAGTTTGGATTTTTATTGGCTTATGAGACATAAGGTCAGATTCATCAAGTGAATTGCGTACGAATTGTTTTTTAATGGTGAACCTTCTATCCTTGTTCTCTGACATTAAAATGCATGATTTTGCCATTTGAATGATTCTGTTACACTTTATGATCCTGTGCTTATTATGTTCTTGCTTTTCCTCAGTCTAAAATCCCCATCTGCTACTTCCTCCCCACTATATACCCTCTTCTAACTGTTCCAACTCTCAAAACCTGATTCCTAGTTCATGTGCCATCTGCTTCGAGAAGCTGCCCTGCTTTCCAGAGTCAAAAGTGAATGAATTCTTTTGGAGTTTCCTGGTGGCCTAGCAGTTAAGGATCCAGCATTGTCCCTGCTGTGGCTTGGGGTTAACCCCTGGCCGGGGGAACTTCTGCATGCTGCAGACACAGCAGCCCCTCCCCCAAAAAGTGAGCGAATTCTCTCTCTCTCTTTTTTTTTTTTTTGCATTTTAATTTCTCTACTCCTAGAGACATTTGCCTAGACATCTATTTCACAGTTATTTCATTAGTTTTCAATGATAGGTATCATATATCAGGCTGAACCATATGAAATTACCATTATTCAACTATTTTCGAGCTACAAAACATATCAAGTTAATAGGGTTGAACCCAATACTTATTTCAACATTCACTGCACAAACTTTTGAAAATAAACGATGGTCCGAGTTATTTAAAACACATCTTGGACTTGGGTTTATATATCTCTCTAGAGCACTTCCTGAGTTTTATATGTGACAGATGTATTCAAGAAATGTTTGAAGTTCCCGTCGTGGTGCAGTGGTTAATGAATCTGACTAGGAACCATGAGGTTGTGGGTTCGATCCCTGCCCTTGCTTAGTGGGTTAAGGATCCGGTGTTGCCGTGAGCTGTCGTGTAGGTCGCAGATGCGGCTCGGATCCTGCGTGGCTGTGGCTCTGGCATAGCCCGGTGGCTACAGCTCTGATCGGACCCCTAGCCTGGGAACCTCCATATGCTGCAGGAGTGGCCCTAGAAAAGGCAAAAAGACAAAAAAAGAAACGTTTGTTGGAGTTCCCCCTGTGGCACAGTTAAGAATCCCACTGCAGTTTCTCCTGTCACAGCAGAGGTGTGGGTTTGATTCCGACCCTACACAGGGCGTTAAAGGGTCCCTTATTGCCATAGCTGTGCTCAGACTCAGGCCATGGCCCGGAACTTCCATAAGTTGCAGGTATGGGCATTAAAAAAAAGCATTTGTTGAAGTGGAATCAGTTGTACTATCTAAGTGATCACAGCTGTTTTTATAAAGAAATGAGACCAGTTGTGTGAGCTGTGAGCTCTACCCTTTTAAAGCCAAGATTATGTAGGAATCCATTGTATCCTTTGATGCACATTCTCCAAACCATTTCAACATCATCGGACACCTAAAATTTAACTTCCTGTCTTGGTCACTGTTACTTATGCTTTAGTTTTATATGGTTACCTTTTTAAAAAAATTTTTAAATTTTTTGCTTTTTAGGGCCACACCCACAGCACATAGAGGTTCGGAGGCTTGGAGTCCTATTGTAGCTACAGCTGCCAGCAACACCACAGCCACAGCAATGCCAGATCCGATCCACATCTGCGACCTATACCACAGCTCACCACAATGCTGGATCCTTAACCCACTGAGCGAGGCCAGGGATTGAACCCACATCCTCATGAATCCTAGTTGGGTGCATAAACTGCCGAGCCACCATGGGAACTGCTTTATATGGTTACCTTTATTGAAATCAATTTCTTCTTTTTGCCCAGATGTCTTATTTTGCTTGAGTTACTGCAAAAATCATAATTCTTTTATTTACTGGTGTTCCTCTCTCTCAAAATTTTTTACCCACCTCACTCTTGGCTGAAGGTCTGTCAATGTCCCCCTGCCTCAGAAAGTACTCCCTGGCTTACTTTATTTAGTCATGGAAAAAAAAAAAAAAATCTTTTCCTTCCTTTGAAGTGTTTCTGGGCTTGCTAAAGGTCTGGTTAAATCACAGGAGATGAAAGTTGTACTGACAACCTTGGGCATTCTCTGTCCTTAGCCAGAAATAGCAAACTAGATACTCATCTCATACAAAAATATGTGCATGATCATCCTTACTGGAAACGTCTTGTATTTGGTCCTTCTTTGATGGCCAGGAGTTAGGAGTCTAGGGCAGTTTGTGGGATGGAATTTTGGGCCAGGGGTGGTGAGGTGGGGTGGGAGGGAAAGAAGAGAGAGTGCTGAATGGAGAAAATTGTGCTTTTTCTTTAATGGCAGATTTTTTTTTTTTTTTAGTTTAATAACAGAATCTTTGCCTTATCATACAATATGAATCCCTCATGACATTTCTTTTTTAGCTCCCCCCCCCTTTTTGTTTTTCCTAACTAGAAGACATTTTCCATGAGAAAGGGTGACTTTGGAATTGGAAAGAAAGCTCAGTCTGTGAAAAGCCTGAAATATGTTTGCGGCATCATAGATAAATAGGGTTCTGTGAATTTCTTTTGTTCTTGTAGCAAAAGAAATTTGTTTCGCCGTAGGATACTTTTCATTAAGGTAAAAAATTCTGATTGGCTCTTTTACAAACTGGGAGGCATGTATAGATGTTTTCTCTTTTTAGACAGATCCCAGTGGTTGAGGTTTCTGGAACCTGAGATTCTATAGTCTATACAGGTGACACTGGTCGTTGTAATAATCAAATAGGTGACTTTCTGATAGGAGTGGAACAGGGAAGTAAGTTATTGTAAATAGTAGAAGGAGGCTTTCCAGGCCAGGATATAATGTTATGTGCATGTTTCAGATGTTCCACTGAGTAACTCAGTCAAGCAGACCTTACCGAGCATGGATTGTAAACTCGTTTGTAGGAATCAGTGTACGGTCTGCACCTAGGATGGTGCCTTGCATGTGGCAAATCCATAGCTATTGCCTGTTGAGTGAACGTTTGAGTTGTAAATACAATATCTCCTGGTTGCTTAATATCATGTGATCATCTCCAAGGAACACAGGAAAAATCAGAATCCTCAACCAGATTCTTGAGATTGTAATTCAGAAGTAGAGACAAACATTACTCATAGAGTGATGAGTACTGACATCTCGAGCACTTAAAGTAATTTTTTAATAAGAAAGGAGGTCAATGAATGAGGCAACAATGGTGATAGTGTCATCTTCTGATTACTGAATACCTACCATGCTCTAGTTATTGCGTTAAGTGTTTTACATATATTATCCCAGTGAATCTTCTTAAATAATCTGTGATTATTATTCCTGCTCTTCTTCCATGAAATCATCAAGGTTCAGTATTTTTCTTTTTTTTAATCTTTTTAGAGCCACACCCGCGGCATATGGAGGTTCCCAGGCTAGGGGTTGAATCAGAGCTACAGCTGCCAGCCTACACTATCACCACAGCAATGTGGGATCCGAGCCATGTCTGCGACCTACACCACAACTCACAGCAAACACTGTATCCTTAACCCACTGAGTGAGGCTAGGGATCAAACCTGCATCCTCATGGATGCTAGTCAGGTTCATTACCTCTGAGCCACGAGGGGAACTCCTAGGTTCAGTGTTTTTCAAAATCACCTAGCAATGAAGTGGAAGACTTAGTTTGTAAGGCCTCTTTTGTCTGCTGCTTCTACTGCTTCGCTATATAGTTGCTTTTCTTTTTTTTCTTTTTAGGGCCACACCTGTGGCATATGGAAGTTCTGAGGCTAGGGGTTGAATCTGAGCCATAGCTGCTGGCCTACACTGCAGCCATAGCAATGCCAGATTTGAGCCACGGCTGCAACCTATACCGCAGCTTGTGGCAATGCTGGATCCTTAACCCACTGAGTGGGGCCAGGAATTGAACCTGTGTCCTCATGGATACCAGTCAGATTCCTTACCGCTAGTCCACAATGGGAACTCCCCTAGTTGCTTTTCTTGTTGTCTAGAAGTGTTTGGCCCTGCATTGGCCCAAGATGGTAGTTGGGTATCAGAGGTTCTCTGGACTCTGTAGACTCAGAAGAAGACTTGGGGCTCTTTCTAAACCCAGAAAGCAGATGCTGCTGTCAGTGAACCTGGGCTCCATCCATTGGTATCAGTGTAGTGATGGGAAGAGAAAATATTGTAGAGAGAATTTAAGGGACTTGCGTTGTCTCTTTCCTCATCAGTATCAAATTAAAATCCATCCATTTCTTTAAGTAACATTTTCAAGTTGATCACTCTCCATTTTAAGAAATATTTTGCAGACACCTGTTTACAAACAGTTGTCAAAAACAAAGGGAAGTGTTAAAGACGGCTGCCATTGTGTTTGTGTTTCAGTTGGGGAACCAATATAATTGCCAGATCTCTGTCTACTGGCTCGAAGTTCCTGCACCTGGGGAGCTTTTTACAAATAGTGGTGTTTTCACGCAACTGCCAGAAAATGTATCAGTGGGTTTGTGAAGGGGATCAGGAAATCTACTGATTGATTGTGTTTTTATTTTTTTAAGATTTTTATTTTGTGTGTGTATGGGTATATACGTGTGTGTGTGTGTGTGTGCACACATTTCTTTTCTCATGCCATCCTCCATCAAGTGGTTAGATATAGTTCCTTGTGCTATACATAAACAACAGGATCAGTCATGTATATTCACATTGTTTGGAAATTACCATGCAAAATTGAACCTACGTCCATTGAAACGACTCCCCTATTTTGTCCTCTTCTCAGCCTGTGGTGACGAGCAATCTCTTTTCTGTTTCTATGAAATTGCCTATTTTAGCTTCTTTATTTAAGTGAAATTGTACCGTGTTTGTCTTTTTGTCATTGGCTTATTTCACTTAACATAAGGTCTTCAAGGTTCATCCACGTTGTAGCATGTGACAGGATTTCCTTCCCTTTTTTAAGGCTGATTAACATTGCATTGTATGTGTGTACCCTGTTTTGTGTAGCTGTTCATCTGTCGCTGGAAATCGGGTTGCTTTGATGTGTTGACTATTGTGAATAGTGCTGCCATGATTATGGGTGTGTGGATATTTCTTTGAGACCCCGTTTTCAATTCTTTTAGATATATACCTGGAAAGAAGTAGGATTGCTGGATCCTATGGTAGTTCTTTTTATTCTTTAAGGCAATGTCATACGGCTTTCCATATCATTTACACCATTTTACGCATTTTCTATTCCTGTTAACAGGGTAGTGTTTCAGATTCTCCACATCCTTGCAAAAACTTAATTTTACTTTTTTTTTTTTTGGATAGTAGCCATCCCAGTGTGTGTGAAGTGTCTGGAAATCTTTTAAAAGCCCACTGGTGATTCTGATGGTAGATCCAATATGTAAACTACTATCTCAGCAAACCTTTGTGGTTCAGAGACTATAGCAGTTTCAGAGACTGTAGCAGTTTTAAAGACTGTTACAGTTTCAGAGACTATAGCTTCAGGAATCAGTAAGAGTTCATAGAATTGTCTCTTTAGCCCATTGAGAGAGGACTCAGTGTTTCTTCAAAAATAGAAGTTTTCAAGGAAAAGTTACCTTGTCAAGTTAACAATTGGTTGGGTTGGATTTAGGTACTTTCTAGCTTAAGATTTTCATGGCTTAGTGATTTTGTTTTATGCCATTATTTTCGTGTGTGGAGATATTTATTATGGTCATTTTAAATTGTGATAAAATACATATAATGTAAAATTTACCATCTTATCTAATTTTTTTTTAAAAAAACAACTGCATCCACAGCACATGGAAGTTCCTGGGCCAGGGACTGAATGTGAGCTGCAGCTGCGATCTACACTGCAGCTGTGGCAATGCCGGATCCTTCATAACCCACTGTGCCAGGCTGGGGATCAAAACCTGTGCCTCCATAGAAACCTGAGCCACTGCAGTCACATTCTTAGTCCACTGGGCCACAGCGGGAACTCCCTCTTAACCATTTTTACTTGTATAGTTTAGTGACATTAAGGATATGCAGATTTTATCACCCCCATCTTCCAGACCCTTTTTCATCTTGCAAAACTACAACTTTGTACCCATAAATAATAATTCTCTGTTCCCTCCTCCTCCTCCCTGCCCCTGGCAACTACCATTTTACTTTCTATTTATGAACTCTAGGTGTCTCATGTAAGTGAAATCATACCGTTTTTGGTGACAGGCATATTTCAAGTCAAATATTTTGTTGTAGCATTTAAAAACTATTTAATTAGCATTTACTGCATGTTCTGGGAAGAGAATGCTATCATATATATGTACATTCTCTCCCCCAGGGGCCCCCTTCCGGCATCTCTGGAGTTCCCTTGTGGCCTAGCAGGTTAAGGATCTGGTGTTGCCACTGCTGTGGTGCAGGTTCAGTCCCTGGCCTGGGACCTTCTGCATGCTGTAGGTGCGGCCAAAAAAAATTTAAAAATAACATCTCTGAAGGCAGCTTTAGCATTGTATGCTGGTCTAATTGACAGTTTTTGTTTCTTGCATGTGAAATAAAGCTCCATTTTACTGTTGATGGGAGCTTGTTTTCAGTGACGGTAGGGTAGGTGATTTCCATAAGGAAAAATGATTACCTAGAAGACATTCATTTAGGAATGCCCTGTGATTCCCAGTAAATGTTTTAATTTAACGAAAGAACAGAAAAGCTATTTGGTGTCATTAATCAGTACATTCGAATCATTACTCTGAATGATTATGCTTCATTTATTTTGTGTCAGAATGTTTTCCACACAATAATAGAGAATAAAAGTGCATCATTAATTACAGTTGAACAGCTCACACATGTGGGTATATATATTTCCATATCATCAGACAATGAGGGAAATTTAATGTAAGAAATAATTAATCCTTACAAAGGAGTTGAAGATTCAATTAAATAATAGTATTAAATTTATGACCATTTATAATCATGCTTCATAACAGTTTTCAGTAATGCTTGAAAAAATTCAGGGAAACGTTTCCATATGCTTGTGTCTTTTGTTTCTAAATGAAAAGTATTTTTCATCACAGGATTTTTCTCTTGGGGGGATACCAATAACATGTTTTGGAGACGAAGTCTCTAACTTTTTTGAATGGGATCAATTGAGCTTCATTGTAATAGGATCTCTGAAAGAGAAAGAGGGCCTCCTGCAAAAAGTTACCATTCTATGCATGGAATTTTGGATTTATCCCCTTACTGTGAAGATGGAACCTTCCTGATAAGAACTGTGCTGACAGTTCTGCTCTTCTAGATATTAGAACTCCTCTGTCCCTCCCCAACATCCCTTCTAGCTCTTTCCCTTTCCCAGAGTTGGCTGGATGCTTGTCAGAAAAATCACCGCAAAACAGACTAGCGCACAAAACCCACTTGCAGTATATAATTGCACTATAATAAAAACACACAGTATCGTCCTAGGTCCAAAAGGCAGATGAAGGAAGCCAGACCCTAGTTTGTTTCATCAGCTGTGCTTATTTTCCAGAGTGAACTAGAGGACTTAATTTATAGTTCAGTAACTTCTTTAAAGACATATGTCTCTCTTTTATAGAGGAGAAGATACATGGACAAGAAAACCCTGCAGCAGCATAAGTGATGCCACAGGGAAAAGTGGGTGGAGAACAAAGTTTGAGAGATTTTTGGAAAAAGCCAAGGTCTCTCTCTGAACTCTGTCCTCTCTCTTTTTGTAAGAGAGCCAACATAATGTCAACACTGGTTATTTTCAGGCACCAAACCATTTTTGAAAGGTTTCTTAATATTTCGTTAGCTTATTCTCACAAAGACTTTCTTTTTTCTTTTTGGCTTTTTAGGGCCGCATCTGCAGCATATGGAAGAATTTCTGATTTAGAATTTTTATAGAAATTGTGAGTAACTCGTCCAAGCATACTCAGCTCACAAGAGATGGGGTCAGGATTCGGGACTTGTGACACTTTAGGCCCATTTTGCTTCCACCCTATCCCACTTTGTGATGCACTAAAACTTTGGCACACTTCACCCACTGCTCCCCAGTTGTGACAGCATTCATTTCAGTATTTTAAGGTTAAATTTTATAGTTTTGATTTTTCATTCCAGACTGGGATTTTTAAAAGCTGTTGAACCCAAAGTTCTTTCAGTATGGAATATACTTGATTGTAGGAGAATATAAAAAAAAAAAAGAGAGATTTAACATTAAATGAATGATTTGTACTAAGATTTTGTGGGATAGTGTAGTCTGTATACAGTTGTGAAAAAACTCTTTTTTTTTTCTTTTTCTTTTAGGTCCACACCCTTGGCATATGGACGTTCCCAGGCTAGGGGTGGAATCAGAGCTACAGCTGCTGGCCTACACCACAGCCACAGCAACGTGGGATCTGAGTTGAGTCTGTGACCCACACCAAAGCTCACGGCAACGCCAGATCCTTAACCCACGGAGCAAGGGAAGGGATCGAACCTGCAACCTCATGGATGGATACTGGTTGGGTTTGTTTCCATTGAGCCACAAAGGGAACTCCAAAAAACTCATTTTTAATACAATTAAGTAAATAAATCTGTGTAAAACATTTCTTTCATAACAGCCTTATTGAGATAATTCATATGCCATACAGTTCACCTATGTAAAGTATACAATTCAGGAGTTCCCATTGTGGGTCCGTGGGTTACAAACTTGATTAGTATCCATGAGGATGTGGGTTCAATCCCTGTCCTTGCTCAGTGGGGTAAGGGCCTGGCATTGCCGTGAGCTGTGGCATAGGTTGCAGATGCGGGCTCGGATCCTGCATGGCTGTGGCTGTGGTGTAGGCCGGCAGCTGTAGCTCTGGTCTGACCCCTAGCCTGGGAACCTCCATATACCGTGGTGGGGACCTAAAAAAAAAAAAAAGATACAATTTAGTGGTTTTTAGCATATTCACAGTTGTGCAACAATAACCACAATCAATTTTAGAACATAGAAAACCTACTTTTAAAAGTAGAAGTGTTCAGAGACATCTGGGTTGTTTTTAGTTTTCAGCTGTCTTGAATAGAGCTGCGTTAGAAAAAAGGGTAGGTAATTTTAGCCAAACAAATTCATGTCAGAATTGTATGTTGGAAAACCTTTATTTATGCTGTAATTATTTCTTGGCTACTTGGAGACATTTTGTGCCAGCGTGCTGACCTGACAAACTTTAGGTAGTCTTATTAAAATAACATTTTTTTTTTTTGGTTTTATCAGTGACTTAGTGTTTCTCTGTTCCTGTTTTTGTAAGTTTTCGTTCAGAAGAGTGAAGTGAAGGATCTTTGCTTAAACAAATGACTTTCATACATTATTGTAGGCGCTATAAACATACATGTGGTTAGATTTCTGTTTTTAGCTTATCAAGTTCACAGTGGCTCCCAGGCAGAAAACTTTATGTAGCATTATTTGTCCAGCAGCAGTTCTCAATATTGGATGCAGATTAGAATCACATGAATATTGGAGTTCCCATGTGGTGCAGCAGAAATGAATCTGACTAGTAACCATGAGGTGGCTGGTTTGATCCCTGGCCTTGCTCAGTGGGGTAAGGATCTGGCACTGCTGTGAGCTGTGGTGTGGGTTGCAGACGCAGCTCGGATACTGCATTGCTGTGGCTGTGGTGCGGGCCTGCAGTTGTAGCTCCGATTCGACCCCTAGCCTGAGAACCTCCATATGCCGCAGGTATGGCCCTAAAAAGCAAAAAAAAAAAAAAAAAAGAGTCACATGAGTATTTCACAAGACTAGTATCTTTATCTTTTCCTTGGAGATTGTAATGTAATTGATAATTTAATCTGGCATGAGACCCAGGTGCCAGTAGCTGGCTGGCAAATTTTGTTTCTTTTGTGATTCTCCTGTGGGGCCAGGATTACAAACCTGTTTTAGATTCTTGTGGTCCATTAAAAAAAAAAAAAAGTTCTCATTTTGTCTGCACTCTCAAGAGGAAGACTTGATTAAGTCAAGGCAAGATCAGAAAGCAGGGAAAGGAACCTGGATTAAGTCACTAGCCAGGAACTCCAAAGCTCATTTTGTCACATTGTTTGTCTTTGCATCCTCAGCAAATGCCGGCTCTGGAGAGGGTCCTTTCCTTCTCCTTCTTTCCTTCCTTCAACATTTATTAAGTGCCTACTGTCTGGTCCAGTGTGTTTTATACCCTGAGGATATAAATACTATTTGGAGGCCTTCTTACATTTGAGTTGGCAAAAGATGCATAATAAATATTTGTTGAGTTGAATAGAATCACAGCTGAGCCCTCTTGGCGTACTGCTGTGCAGTGCCTCAGATCCTTTGTAGAAATTATGCCTTTTTGATATCCAGGAACATTCCAAGCATTGTTTGTCATTTCCTCATTTGTCTGCTCAGGGACACCCCAGAGCTAGCCAGGCTTAAGTCATCAGGATAGAGTTGGGTTGGACGAGTAATTTGGATTCACTTCCCCATGTATCGCAAACACCTGGGTCTTACCAGTAACCGATTTTGGGGTACGCTCAGCCTCAGGTTAGATGACAGGGACAAGGAACACTGGCTGGTGGCTTGTCAATGAGAGAAGCTATCCTAGGAGGACTTGTACCGCCTGTGTTATGGGGCTGTGAAGCCAGCCTGCCATTCAGCCCCATGGATGGTTTTTTTCTCTGGGAGCAGAGGCGTGGGGGTTGTGGGTGGGGGGTGGGGGGGGGAGAATGGTGTGCTTCTGTAGCACTTTATAGATTCTGCCTGGCTCCATCATCTGTCCTGTGCTTCTCTGCAGTCGCTTGGCTATTTCAGAGTTGACTTTACTTTTGGAAAAAAAGAGTGCTTAGAACTAAGTAGTAAAATGTGCCATGTACAGGCATACACACACACACACACACACACACACACACACACACATACACACACACACACAGAGTTACGTACATATTTAAGAGTGAGAAAACAGCAGAAATTCAGTGGGTTTTTTTCTCTCTCTTTTTTTTTTTTTTTTTTTTTTGCTTTTTAGGCCCACACCCATGCTAGAGGTCAAATTGGAGCTACAGCTGCCAACCTCCGCCACAGCCACTGCAACGCTGGATTCCCAGTATCCTCATGGATACTCGTCTGATTCGTTTCTTTTCTCTTTTTTTGGTCTTTTTAGGGCTGCACCCACGGCATATGGAGGTTCCCAGGCTAGGGGTCAAATGAGAGTTGTAGTTGCTGGCCTACGCCACAGCCACAGCCACAGCAATTCGGGATCCAAGCCGAGTCTGCACCCTATTCCACAGCTCACAGCAATGCCAGATCTTTAACCCACTGGGTGAGGCCAGGGAGGCCAGGGATTGAACCTGCATCCTCATGGATACTAGTCAGATTCATTTCCACTGAGCCAGGATGGGATCTCCAGTAGTTTTTTTCCCATCAGTTATATATATATTTTTGCTTGCTTATTTCTAGTTTTTCCAACCTCTCAACATCTAGAAAACACATGAATAAAAGTGAGTGTGTGTTGCAGGCTTTTGTATCACTGTGGTGCTCCTAATGGAACTGTAACGTAGAGGGAGAAAGAGGAGTTCCTGTCATGGCTCAGTGGTTAATGAATCCGACTAGGAACCATGAGGTTGTAGGTTCGATCCCTGGCCTTGTCAGTGGGTTGAGGATCCTGCATTGCTGTGACTTTGCTGTAGGCTGGTGGCTACAGCTCCAATTAGACCCCTAGCCTGGGACCCTCCATATGCTGCAGGAGCAGCCTTAGAAAAGGCAAAAAGACAGAAAATAAATAAATAAATAAATAAAATAGAGGGAGAAAGAAAAATAACGAGGTGTAACAAGGTTTTCCTCCTTTGAGGCCCTGTTGACATTATTCCCTTTTTATATGCAATGGTGAATAATGTGTAGAATCATAGCATGGCCTGTCTATGTTATTAGGAAAATATTTTAAGAAATGTATTTTGCCTTTACTTTATATATGAAATAAAGTTTAGTTGTTGATTTATTTCCCTCAACTGCAATCCCCTCTCAATGTTATATTTTTTAATTTGGGCCATTTGACTTGTTTATTTTATTTTGCAAACAATTTACTCTCTGAACCTGTGTGGATTGGCGTGTGCCTTTTAGGGACTTGTGTTTGCGAGGGAACTTAGACGTGTACCAAGGAGCTTCTGTGTGGCCGTCATTGGAACAAAGCTTCCTAAAATCAGCGTCATTGAATAAGCAGCTGGTGCAGCTGAATTCAGAGGAACGAGCATAGTTATTGACTGTTTTCTCTCCAAACAGCCTGAACAAAGCATTTCCTTAAGCAGCACTGAGCAGGATTTGGAACTTCCCATTCCTCAGAAAAGTCTTAGAAAGGTTTACGAAGTGCAGAGGTCAACATTATTGCATGTAACTCCTCTCCTGCACCCCCAATCCGTGGTAACTGGCTCTTTTTTAAAAAAAAAAATTCTCATATTTTAAAATCATATGATCAGAATGTGTAAGCCAAAAACCAAACAGAAAAACCAGGATAATTAAGTACATGGTCCTATCAGCTAGTTAATTGTTAGAGGAGTGTATAAAAATACTGGTTGAAAGAGAAGATTTCAAAAACTGTGGTGTACATTGTAGTGGTTGTGTGCTATTTTTTATATAGGATGTTTTTTCTTGTAGATCGTTCAGGGGAGCAATCTTTTACATAATTTATCTTCCTTCTATGAAGATCTTTGACATGGTAGAGATCAGCAGATGGCAAGAATTCATTCATGCATTTTAAAAATAACCAGTGCTTTCACTTTTTTTTTTTTAATCATGATCATGCTTTCATTCATTTTTTCTTTTTAGCGAGCAACTACCATATACCAGACACTCTGTTAAGTACTCCTCGGTCCAAAAGAAATGCCCAATAATATGCAAACAGTTAAGAAATAATAAAGCTGAAATGTAATTTGCGGAGAAGGCACATGGCAGGGATCTGCTTTCATCTGTTTTCTTTGAGCTTGGTTGCAGGTGCCTAAGCTCCAGGGCCTTGAGTTGGAGTGTGAAGATCAAGAAGTAGAAAAGAGTTCTTTTAGGAAACATTCCTTCGACGGAAAGGAAAGAGAACGTGAAGGCTTCTTTGAGAATAAGGGAAGAGTGAACAGCATAAAGGGAGAGGTTGGTGTTTCGTTAAGATGCTCTCACCTTAGAGATTTTCATCAACGGAGGAGGAGATGAAAACCCTCATGGGAGACACAGTGAAGGCACCAGCCTCAGAAAAGCCATGAAAGACTCAGGTTCTAAGAGGTCCAGTGTCAGGACAGCCCCAATGCAAAGAACTCGCCCGTCTCAGAGCAGGAAGGAAGGAACGGGGGGGGGGGGGGGGAGAATGAGGCTGCGGTAAATCCACAAATTGGTCACGTGAGAGGCCGAGAAAGGTCTTGATGCATTGCCTTCCTGTCTCAGTGACATGGACATTAATCTGTGAGGGTGAGCGTGGCGTTGTTTGGGTAAAAGGAATGAGAAAGGAAGACTCTGAAATTTGAAACGCCCCCTGTGGAATTTGCAAGAGTTTGAGCGTTCTCTCTCTCTCCTTTCTCTTTTTTAATATGCTCACTCATTTCTAGCCAACTTCCTATTAGCTATCTCCTTTTATAGTAGCATGTCACACTCCTCATACCCACAGCTAGGTTCATTCTGTGTTCCTTTAAAAGGCCTTCATTTCCGTTTTTTTTTTTTTTTTTTTTTTGGTCTTTTTGCCATTTTTCTTGGGCCGCTCCCACAGCATATGGAGGTTCCCAGGCTAGGGCTCGAATCGGAGCTGTGGCCACCAGCCTACACCAGAGCCACAGCAACACAGGATCTGCGCCGCGTCTGCAACCTACACCACAGCTCACGCCAACGCCAGGTCCTTAACCCACTGAGCAAGGCCAGGGATTGAACCCGCAACCTCATGGTTCCTAGTCGGATTTATTACCCACTGAGCCACGACGGGAACTCCCTTCCTTTCCTGTTTTTATTGATGCATCTTTGACCATCTGGTGCTAGCTGCCTAAATCTGGGAGCCATCCTTGACTCACCGCTTACATCCCTTGTTAATCACCCCGTCAGACCGATTTTACCTCCTCAGTATTGTTCTTCTCTTCCTTTAACTGTTTTCCATATGGGAATATGGAATACATTTATTTATTTAAAAATTCACTACAGTATTCCTTTTTTAGTAGACTTATGGTCATCATCTCACAACTGGTCTCCTTACTTTCTGTACCATCTCCGTTTATTTGCTAAACCAGAAAGATCACTTGGTTAATAGACAAGCATTACAAGTATGGGTGTCATTCTTTTGGTTCAGATACAATGATTTCCCATCATTTATGGTCTGAAACTGAAATAACGTTGGCCCTAGTGGCTCCCACCTTCCCTTTCCAGCCTTTCCACAGTTTGGGAACTTTCATTGTTGGGGCCTTGTGTTGCTGCTTCTTGCTTTTGCACACGTGCCTTCAGAAGGTCCCACTCCATCCAACAGGCATCATCTGAACGCACTCTTTAGGCCTCAGCTGTAGCCTCCCTGACACTGTCAGCTCACCCTGCTGCCCATTGATGGCCCCATGATCTGGCCTTTCCAGACTATTCTTTTCAGCACTTCATGTTTATTTACAGGGCTTGGTATAATGGGGAGCTATGCTTTGTTAGCATATCCACCTACCCATTGAATTGTGACTTACTGGAGGCCTGAAACCTTCTTCGTGTTCACAGCCCTGTTACACTGCCTGGCATAGAGTGAGCATATGGATGAGTACAGGGGAGTTCTTTCAACAAAAGAAGAATCAGTAGTTGGTCAATGAGTCAAAAAAGTCATGGGAGTTCCTGTTGTGGTGCAGCAGAAACAAGCCCAACTAGTATCCTTGAGGACGTGGGTTCAATCCCTGGCCTTGCTTAGTGGGTCAAGGATCTGGTGTGGCCGTGAGCTGTGACATAGATCTCAAACGTGGCTGAGACCCCCTGGCGCTGTGGCTGTGGTGTAGGCTGGCAGTTGTAGCTCCGGTTAGACCCCTAGACCATATGCCATAGGTACGGCCCTAAAAAGCAAAAAAAAAAAAAAAAGTTATTGAAGTAGACATAAAAATGATGTATACATATCTTAACTATTTTAAACATAAAACTTAAAAATACTTTTTTTGGCAAACCTTTGCTAGAAGGCCAAAGTTTTTTTCCCCGTTATCAATGCACAGGTGGGATTCAGTGTTGCCATTCTTACCAAAACTCACAGTGAATTGTCTGTTGTTGCTGATTTGTTTCTTTCTTTCTTCTTTTTTTTCAACTCTTTTAAAACTTTTTTTTTTGGCACTGCCCGTGGCATGCAGAGGTTCCCGGGTCAGGGATTGAACCCCCATCACAGCCGTGACCTGAGCCACAGCAGTGCTATCTCTGGATCCTTTAACTGCTAGGCCACCAGGGAAATCCACTGGTTTGTTTCTTGAGTGAAATTAAAAACCTTAGAAACACCTTTGAAGATACTCATGATTGTTTTTCTCCCTTGTGCAGTTAGGATGTCTCTGCCTTATTTGGCGGCAGCTTTAAAAATTATTTTATTATGGACTAAGCATTGAAAGACTTGAAATTGTTCGCCTTGTTTTTCACAGCTACTGTGCTGCTTCTTTTTGGACTCCATGTCCACTTCTTTAAGCATACATCATTGAATAAAAGTCACATTATTGTAATAAAATATAATTGCAGGAGTTCCCGTCGTGGCACAGTGGTTAACGAATCCAACTAGGAACCATGAGGTTGCGGGTTCGATCCCTGGCCTCGATCAGTGGGTTAAGGACCCGGCGTTGCCATGAGCTCTGGTGTAGGTTGCAGACGAGGCTTGGATCCCCTGTTGCTGTGGCTCTGGTGTAGGCTGGCGGCTACAGCTCCGATTTGACCTCTAGCCTGGGAACCTCCATATGCTGCGGGAGCGGCCCAAAAAATGGCAAAAAGACTATATATGTATATATATATATATATATATATATATATATGTATATATGTATATATATATATATACATATGTATATATATATATATAAAATTGCATAAGCAGGTTTAGGATCAGAACTGTGTTTTTTACAAATAGGGCTCTGCTCATGGCCGCAGTGCTGGCCCTGCTCAGGAAGGAGGCTGCTGGCTGGGGCCATTCCAGGCGCATCAGTCAGCGTGATTTATAAAGGAGTGGCGCTCATCGGTTCCTCCGGACAGCTGGTTAAGTGGAAGTGGGTTCAAAGCGTTCTACCATGTTTGTCAGATGGATGCTGAAAAGATGGTTATCTCTGTTACATGGCATTTTGGTCACGAAAAGAGCTTCCTAGAAACGTGCCTGCTTCCCTGTGTGTGCTCTCCTCCACCTCATTTATAAAAATGTTAAATCAGACCACTTGGAGCACCTGTCTCAGGGAAGTCCTCATGTCTCTGCGTCTGTTTCGCTTGCATTTGTCTTCTGCTTTAATCCTGGCAAAATGTAATTTTTAAAACTGGTTTTTGGTTTGTTCCAGTCTGTTGATTTCCATCAAGTGGAATGAGTGCTCTCTGATATTCTACCATGAATTCCAGTTTGTTTTTGTCCCCTAGCACGTTGTTTTTTAAAAGGCCTTTTTTTTGAAAATTCTGCTTGGGCCCTCTTGTTTGCAACTCTGTTCCTCCTGTAGAGTCACTGGGCATAATTAGAATTTTCCATTTGAGCCAACAGTGTAAAAATTCCTCCTTGGGAAGTCCCCGTTGTGGCTCAGCTGGTTAAGAGCCTGACAAGCTGTCTGTGAGCATGCCAGTTCGATACCTGGCCCCATTCAGTGGGTGAAGGATGTGGCTTTGCTGCAAGCTGCAGCTTAGGTCATAGATGCGGCTCAGGCCCCTGTTACTGTGGCTCTGGCACAGGCAGGCAGCTGCAGCTCCGACTTGACCCCTAGGCTGGGAACTTCCATATACTGCAGGTGGGGCCCTAAGAAGAAGGGGAAAAAAAACAAGAGAGAGAAAAATTCCACCTTGCATTTTTAACTGTGAGATAATGCCAGTTGGATTTTATTAGTCCTTCCTTTAAATGAATCACTGTTTGATTTGGGCCCTGCAGCCTGTTTCAAAAGATAAGTTGGTATTTGAAATATTCTTTGTACGTTTCCTAATAAAGACCAAGGAAACAGTTATTCAGTTTCTCTCTTTCTGTCTTTCTCATCTAAACTGTTTGTTTTGCAGAAAAATCTCACTTCCAGAGGTTTTATCTTTTTAAAAAACTTTCTTTTCTTCTTTTTTTTGGCTGCACTCAAGGCATATGGAAATTCCCAGGCCAGGGACTGAATATCACCCACACCTACAACCTGCACCACAACTGTGGCAACGCCGGATCCTTAACCCAATGCACCAGGCCAGGAATGGAACCCGCACCTCTGCAACCACCTGAGCTGCTGCAGTTGGATCCTTAACCTCCTGTGCCACAGCAGGAACTCCTTAAGCAACATTTTTTTTTTTTTTTTTAAATTGGCTTTGGAAGACTTTGTAAGCTTGCTCTCACATTCTCCCGGAGGTCTGATTATGGGTTTGTCCTTGACTTGCTCATCTTCAAGGGTTTCCTTATATTCCCTGATGGGGTTCTCATTCCAGTTTTGGAAAAACAGTTAGTCATATATGCCTCCTCCAGTCCTTCCTTGTCCTCGAAGCCTCTACCGAGGGCCTAATCGTTTTGATCCCTGGCAGATGTTTCTCTTGGGCTACAGATAAGGTCTTTTACGTGGTCTTCAAAGTACTTAGGTTTATTTTCTTAAAGATGTGTGTTTCCTTTTTAGGAAGAATGCCCCATTTTTAAGAGTTGGCTAGTGACTTCTTGTAGCTGTCTGCCAAGGCTGGAGTGATGGTGTTATCTGGTTTGGCAGGATACTTTCCCAGTGGGCAGCTGTCTGATTTTTCAATGTGATGAGAAGTTCTCCTGCCTGACACCCAGAGAGGTATACTTATATTGCCTTCCTGTTATACTTGGTGTTTTCTTTATCCTGTCTTATTTGAAACTCTGAGATGTGATCTAAAAGGATCGTAAAAGCAGTACCTTGTGGTTTGACAATACAGGCTCGCTTTTTTTTTTGTGTGTGTGTGTCTTTTTGCCATTTCTTGGTCCGCTCCCACGGCATATGGAGGTTCCCAGCCTAGGAGTCAAATCAGAGCTGTAGCCATTGGCCTATGCCAGAGCCACAGCCACGCGGGATCCGAGCCGTGACTGCAACCTACACCACAGCTCACAGCAACGCCAGATCCTTAACCCACTGAGCAAGGGCAGGGATCGAACCTGCAACCTCATGGTTCCTAGTCGGATTTGTTAACCACTGAGGCACGATGGGAACTCCCAGGTTCTTCCAATATAATGTATATGGCCGTACTTCATAGTGAAGGAGGTTCTTTATGGATAAAGGAAAGGATACTAGACTCCTAGAGCAAGTAGCTTAAGAAAGCAAGCGTTCAGAATATTCACCATCTGCTTAGGTGGAGTTTTCGAGAATAATAAGGGTAGAGTCAGAAAGGCACATGCACAGGCATCTCCATTTCCTCTTCATAGTCTCATCTCCTCAGTATCGCCTCTGCGTCCACGGGCCTCACTAGACTGCGGATGCGGATGGACCATATATCATCTGCGGCATCTCCCATTTCCTGCTCATGCACCTACCTGCTCTGCAGGACGTCTGGCCTCCTTGACAGTCTCCCCCAATCCTTTTATGTCTGGATGCCCAGGGACGTCTTCTATGTACTGATGCGTTAGTCCATCCGCTGGTTATCATGTAGCGTCGTCTCCATGTCAGTTCCTTGCTTGCTCACATCTTCATAAAACCCTTGAGAGGGCCTCGGCCTCACTAATCATGACTCCAGTTCCGTGTGTCTAGAGATCTCATTCAGAGCTCTCTCTGTTGTCAACTGTTGAACAGAAGGGAAGATGTTCCTTCAGATCACACGCTGTAGCTGGGGTCTTAAGCCATGCAGCTCATGTACTTTTTCATATTACGCTGAAGTTTATGGCGTAGAACCTGGGAATTTGTCCTGAAGCAGGTGCATAGAATACTGTTCTCGATTCCTGATTTTTCTGTCTGTCCGTTCCATTTCCCTGTCTGATGCAGAACAGGGCCACACAACATGATGCTAATACCCTCATCCTTGAGCCAGGAAACAAAAGTGTTCACTCACATGGCTTGGTGGGTGCTCATGGAACTTCCACGTCATCAAATATACCTGGTTATGTGTCTCATCCTTTTAAGTTCTTGAGGATTCCCATAGAGGTCAGTGAGGGTCCAGATAAATTACTACTTAATAAAAATGACAGTAACCTTGAAGTAGTTACATGATTGTCTATTTCACCTTTGAATCTCTCCCTTTGAAAATTATTTATTTTGAATATAACCACGCCTTACTGTTTAAAATCTTTGTGTATATATGTATATATCCAGTATGTAAATGTGAATATAAATCACATACCTGGTAGCATAAGGTGTGTGTGTATGACACAAAGTAGCATGATATGTATGTGAGTAAGTCAATGTTCCAATCCGTGTGATTGATACACATGCATCAGATGTGTAAGCATCAAATGGGGTAGTGTAATGTATGTGTGTGTACGTGTATACAGGAATCCCACACGGTAATATAATGTGTTTGCATGTGTATGTGAATCAGACAGAGAGTACTGTAATATGTGTAAGAATGGGGGACAGACAAGCATGGCATCTGTGTGTGCATATGTGTGTTTGCATATGATTCACACACATAGTAGTGTAAGGTAAGTGTGTGTGTGTGTGTGTGTGTGTGTGTGTATGAATCAGAGTAGTGTAATTGGAAAAACGCAGGGTAAATAAAACTATCTGAAATGATTCTGAAATGATCATACCTGCATGACATTGTGTAAAGCACATAACCTTTCTAGGCACCATTAGTAAATTGTGAGATTTTTACTCAGTCTTGCTATGGTCCTTCCTGCTTCTGTGGCTAGCCTATTCCATCACTGAGTGGGTTATTATATCTGTAATGATATTTATAACTGACCTTTCTGTATTCAGAATCCGTGTTGTATCTTTGTTAGCTACTGTGGGAGAGAGACATAGTAACTCTAATTTCATAGTTATTTTTCTGAACTCTTCCCAAACTGACCCCTGGTTTTTATAATGAGAGGAAGGCCACACTTCCCTGGATTGAGAAACCACATTTTCTAAATCCTTGCATCAACAAAAAACATCACTGCAGTCTTCACCCATCTTGTTAAGGCTATGTGGCCCTGTAATACCTAATGATTTGAGTGGGAAATCCGTGAAGTCAGTGTTTAGGCAGTGCCTAGGTAGTAGTCCTTGCCACAAGCTCCATACTTGGCATATATCTGTGGAAAGAACAAATGGTTGTATGAGAAGATGCATTTTAATAATTCACTGTCATCTGTGTGCCCAGGTGTTTGCTGAAGATTTCTTTGCGATGTTGTGGTTGGAGCTGGTGGGGAGAGATGGTTTCTTACCCTGGTGGTTGCGAGATGGCAAGTGCTATTTTGATGCTGTTTGTAACTGTGATAGAGAAGCTGAGGGGTGGTGGGAGTAGAATGTTAGTGCGTTTCTATCTTTGGGGAACAGTTGCTGCACCCCTTTTGGAGGAACCATCTTAAACCAGTGAACCACATTATTTCATTAGCTCTGTGTCTGTAGAATCGTATGGGGGCTTTCCCTCTGGGCATAAATCTTGTGTCCATGGGGCACTGAAGCAGTTAATCTAAATGCTCTCTTTTGGACTCAAAGTGCAGTGCGGACAGAGCCCTGAGTTATGATGCTGGAACGTCAGAAGGTCCTACTCTACTCATGGAATATTCTCTTACTAGCTTGTGGTCACTGCAGTGGGAAGCGAAAAACTCTGTGTGGGAAAATTATAACCATTAAAAGAAAATTTGGTAATCAAACATGAAAGAACACCTCTTTCACTCATGAAATGCCTTTGCTTTTTTTGTGTGTTTGTTTTCGTTTTTTTAATTTCAAAATCCATTTGCGCATTCCTCACTAATAAAGCTTGCTGCGATGGCAAAAACCGGCTTTCAGAGGCCCTTAGTCAGCTTAGGCTGATTAGGTGTAGTGGTAATTAATTCTTACTTTGATACCTCGTTGGCCTTCTTACTTGCGGAAAACGAGTAAACATGAGAAATAGGATTTTAAAAGATGTGGGTGGTTATAAGCTATGCCGCATGTTCTTCAGAAAGATATGTGGCCCTAAAATTAATGTGATGAGAACTTGTTGTATGAAGTTGGTTTACCCAGCGGGTTTTAAAAATGTTTTAATTGGAATTCCTGTCTTGGCTCAGTGGAAACGAATGTGACTAGCATTCACTAGGACGCAGGTTCGATCCCTGGCCTCGCTCAGTGGGTTAAGGATCTAGTGTTGCCATGAGCTGTGGTGTAGGTCACAGACTCAGCTTGGACCTGGCGTTTCTGTGGCTGTGGTGTAGGCCAGCAGCCACAGCTCCTATTCGACCCCTAGCCTGGGAACCTCCGAATGCTGCAGGTGCGGCCCTAAAAAGACAAAAAAAACCCCTTTTCATTAAACATATTTATACATTTTTTCAAGTTGATTTTTATTTTATGTTGGCTTATGAAATCTACCATGTTGTCTGTACAGCAGAAATTGACAAAACATTGTAAATCAACTCAAACAGAAAAAAGAAAAAATCTTACCAAAAAAATCTACGATGTTGTATCAGTTTCAGGTGGACAGCAAAGTTATTCAGTTATACATATGCATCTATCTCTTCTTTTACGGAAGCAGTTTTGATGTCCTTAAAGTTGAGTGTAAAGAAAAAAAAAAAACAAACCAAAACCCATTTAGGTTTTGTATGTTTCGTATTGGCTGTCAGTTAGCTCTTTTCATCAGACCGTCTGCCCACTCTCACCTCAGCGAGGAGCCTTCTTCCAGAGTCCACATGAAACGAAAGGTTCATCTTAGGGGGTGGTGGGCAAGGCAGAACTGCCTCGCCTTAAGGAGCAGCCGGTGCGAGCATTCTGCCAACTGGCTGGTTTGTGAGAATGAGTGAAGTCATCAAGGCCAGAGCTATTTTCATGCACGGACACGGAGCTCCGGGGCAGCTGGAGGTGCTGCACAGATGAAGAGGTTTTCAGAAGCAGAAAATTTCCCTGCTGACTGATAGCATCCCCGCTTCCCACCGGCGGGGGCCTCTGACATCTCCAGGCAGCACTAGGTCTTGTGTAATAGCCCAGACAGAGGAGGGATGGGGAAGTGTTTCTAGCCTTTCCCGGTTATCCAAAGCCAGGTCTCCATATCAAGATGCTAGGACCGCCCTCCAGGATAGGTGGCCCCCTTGGTCAGGAAAATAGGGGTGGTGCACCAGCTGGAGGTGCAGGCTTCTGTTCATGGAGCAAGGCGGATTCTTTTTCCTTTTTTTTTTTTCCTACTTCTTTTACTCAAAAAGGTCAGAAATGCAAAGGCTGCCCTTTGTGCTGACACCATCCTGTAGGAGATTAGGAGCAGAGTAAAGGAAGTGGGATGTGCATCATGTATAATTTATCAGCACATTGAAAACAAATTGAACAGCACGCTGGACAGTCAACCACTGCACAACAGCACCGATGTGGGAGAAAATGCCTTTCTTAAACTCTTAAGAAAAAGATCGATCACTTGTAAAACCAATTTTTTGGTGTAATCCGAACTGCGTTTTCCCATTCTGATCCTGAACTCTGCCTTGTGGGCTCTGCCACTAAAGAGCCTTCAGAAATGCATAAATGAATATGTGATGAGAGAATCATCTACCGGATGCTGTTTTAACCACTTCCGAAAGGATCTAAAAGTGTACACCGAGCTCCGGCCCTTCAGCGACTTCAAAAAAGTCCAGATACATCCACCAAATGGAGATAAATTTAGCGATAATGAGATACTAAGTTGGCGCCTAAGACATTCACTCCTTTTCAGCTTCACTGATGCAAGGATTTTCAATTCAAGAAGCAAGAGGTATCGCCTGATAAGTAGTTTCCTACAATAGGAGTGAATCAAAGCAGACCCTCTTCAGCATGAGTGCACTCAGGGGTCATGACTGTGGAAGCTGCCATGATTCAACCCTGTTGAGCAATGGGCCGTCAGAGACAGGAAGCTGCCTTGTTTATTCAAAGTAGGTACCACAGTCTCAGCCAGCTGAGCAAGGTTTTGCAGACACTTTCATTCTGAATAGGAAGCCCTGGTGCAAGCAAAAACCAAAAAGCCAAAGTACTTGGGATAGGTGTTGATACAGTACTAAGGCTTTCAGAGCTCCTGTTTATTTTCTTAATATTTTTAATTAAAAAGGCACAACCTTTACATTTCTTTTTCAGTAACAGTTAACAGTTTAGCAAAGCTCTCATGTAAGTCAGGATTGGACAGAGTGCATGGCCTGGATTTCTACAATGCTTGATGAATTCAAAGTTAATGAAACCTTGATGCAGGGAGGGGTGGCTTCCTTCAGACTCTTCCAAAAGGCGTATATTCAGAGGTTCTGCAGGACAAAATCACCATTGCCTTAGGATTTCTGGGCAAGTGGGGGAGGGATTGCAGAGTAATTTGATAGAATTGGGGGCATCATTTGGAACATTTTCAATTACAGATGAAGAAAGTAATACCGCAAAGCGTCTTTCTTTCCTGATAATATCATAGTCTAAGAATTATCATGGAAGTTAGATGAATGAATCCAACTGAGAGTTGCTTTCTGTTCAGTATTAGACTTGTTATTTGGGGGGGGGGGGATTAAGAAAAACTGTAGTAATCTTAAATGAAAGCTTTCCTAGATATAATTTACTCTTTCTCTGAAGGCTAAAAGGAACTTGAGGATCCTGAAATCTGGTATTGTTTTGAAAAGCCAGGCTTGAGATCTAACTTCCTCCTTATTGCTATGGGACCAAGGGCACGTAACATATCTGGGGCCTCTGTTTCCTCGTTTGTAAGATGACCTTAATTAAAAGAACCTCCCTGAAAGGATTGTTGTGACATTTTGAAAGAATAGCTCCAAAAGGCCCTAGTGTGATGTCTAGTATGTAGAAAGAGCAAAATAAAGGTGGCCCATTCGTATGATGACTAATAATGTTATTTTCTTCTTCCTCAAGGCTCTCATTTGAAAGATTCATTTTCACTTCCGTCTGACTATTGGACCACGGTCTGCATTTGGTCCACCACCCTCACCTCTGATACTGGAAAATAATTTTCCTTCTGGTGGTCTGAAATGAAGGCTCTAGCAGTAATAAAGATCAGTAAGTTAAAACCTGTGAATAGAGGTCATCAAACATTTCAGAGGAGATAATAGGGGCAACCCCAAGTTCAGAATAGCAGGTTTCATTCATGGTCATTTTATATATTAAGAACTCCTCTTTCCTGCTTTTACCTCTTGATCTTAGCCATACAGGGGTATGCATTTTCATATGAAGTTTTTGCATCCTTTTAATAAATGATTGCTGCTGCTGCTGCTGCTATTTAAAGGATGACGAAGTTACGAGGTGTATCTCTCGGTACCTGTTTTAGAGATGCGAAAACCAAGGCTCTGAGACACTTGTTAAAAAGTGGCTGAATTAACTTTGCTTCACTTTTTGTTTTTCTCTCCTCCTGTCTCCACCTCTTTCTTCCTCTGATTCTGCTCCTCACTGTACCTTCTTGGCTTTGTTCCTTTTCACCCTTCATTTTGTTCTTCTCCCTTTGTGTGTTACTCTTCCCCTTATTTTATTTTTTCTCATTTCCCTTATGTATATCAAAAATAACTTTTAAGAAGTTGCTGTCTCTCATGATTTTTAAGATTTTTATACCCGTTTTTAGAGACAGTTATCGATTTTCTTTTAAAGCTGTCGAATTAAGTTGCCCTTTGGGAGTTCCCGCTGTGGTGCAGTGGGTCGAGGATCTAGCGTTCCTGTCTCTGCAGTGGAGCGAGTCTGATCCCTGGCCCGGTGCAGTGGCTTAAGGATCCAGTGTTGCTGCAGCTGTGGCGTAGGTCTCAATTGTGGCTTCGATTTGATCTCTGGCCCGGGAATTTCCATATGCCATAGGTGCAGCCAAAAAAAAAAAAAAAAAAAAAAAGTCGCACTTTGGCCAGTGATTTCACTTGCCTCCCCAGCATGACTACCTGACAGGAAACGTAGTTATTCTTTTGGTTACTCTTGGATAAGAGAAAGCGGCAACTCACTGATACACATCTTGGAATTTTTCGTTTTCACTGATAGACAATTCAACGTTCACTAACAAGTGGTCTGGTTTTAAAAGACATCGTATAGTAATTACCATTTCGATTATTTTAAATCTGTCTTCTCAGAGTTCAAAACCTGCTGTAACCTATTCTTGGAGAGTCCAGTGAATTAAGTTGGACCCTTTTCAAAGGCAACCGGAAGAGGTCAGAGCTCCCTCCCGGGCTCCGGGGCTGGGCAGAGGCTGTGCACAGCTGGCCCCCAGCCTGCTTCTGTGTGACCATCTCACACGGCTGTCCCTTTGCAGTTTGTACCTGCCCCCTCCCCATGCCACCCCTTGCCCTTTTTCCTTTTTGTTAAAAGATCATGTGCTGTTAACTTGAAGAAGGGAAACTGAAAATGAGGCATTCAGAACAACAACAACAAGAACAACAACAGGCTTGAAATTGAATACCAGACCATATTTAAGAAATTCCCATAGTCAGGGTCCAACAGTTTGTGCCTGGCAGCCCATCAGTGGTCCGTGACCTGCCTCCTCTCTTCCTTTGATGGCTCCTAGTAACTTAAAAATTCTGAGCTCTTAAGTTATGCAAAGCCCTATGACTTTCTCTGGCCCTGATGCCCGGTTCTGAACCTCCTTTTGCTTATCGAAAAAAATCATTAATATTTTCTAGCTCCAAGTCTTTGCTTTCCCCTTTCTCTACGAGGCCTCACAGTGCAGGGGAAGTATGCAGATTTTTTCTTTTCCTCCCCACTGAGTTAAATTTCACCCCCCCTTCCCTCTCAAAGAAGGCAGCCATGGCTTTTAAATATTTTCCACTCCTCTTTTGCATGTAGAATTAAAGCCAAAACAAATTATGGTAATCTTAGCTTTTTAGTTGAAGAGATTTTGGATGAGTTGAAGTTTACTGCAACTTTAACATTTTTTAGTTTGACAATATAGTCGGGTAACACAATTTTCATTTTCACAGATTACTTTTCTGAGCCTATTTGCAGACCAAAGCATGGCAAATACATGAATAAGTTTCACTTCTTTTCTCTGTGTAGGAAACTTTTCATGTTAAATAGGATTCTTATACACTCAAAGGGATATGCCGCATAATTTTCCACCTAGTGGCACATAAGTTGGATTTCTTATTCATCACACACCATATGCAGTGTTATTAATCTTTACTGTAAGTAGAATGACAAGTGAGCAATAAAAGCAGGCCTTAAATAACTACCAACAAATAATACAGAAAAAAAAATTCCCCTAACAGATGCTTAAGAAAGAAGTGACAGTCAGTGAAATTTGGGTTACTTGTATGTTGCGTAACTGATGTGCTGCTGTGTACCCTCAATATGGTCCACGGTTTTCACTTCAGATCGTTGTGTGGAGTCCATTCTTTTCTCCTTTTCCCTCCTCCATCTCTCTTCCATTTTCTCCTTCCCCTTCCTCCTCCATACTTTCCACACCTCTTAACTCCTATCAGAAAATCTTCTCTGGGTGGAACCATCTGACTCTTTCCTCCTTTCCATTCTTCAGGCAGGTGTTGCCTTTGTCTCTAACCAAGGACCCAGACATGCCCCTCATCTGTATCCAAGGTCCCTAAGCGTGCCCATCATCTGCATCCATGGTCCCAAGCATGCCCCTCATCTGTATCCAAGGTCCCAAGCATGCCCATCATCCGTATCCAAGGTCCCTAAGCGTGCCCATCATCTGCATCCATGGTCCCAAGCATGCCCCTCATCTGTATCCAAGGTCCCAAGCATGCCCATCATCCGTATCCAAGGTCCCTAAGCGTGCCCATCATCTGCATCCATGGTCCCAAGCATGCCCCTCATCTGTATCCAAGGTCCCTAAGCATGCCCATCATCTGCATCCATGGTCCCAAGCATGCCCATCATCTGTATCCAAGGTCCCAAGCATGCCCATCATCCGTATCCATGGTCCCTAAGCGTGCCCATCATCTGCATCCATGGTCCCAAGCATGCCCATCATCTGCATCCATGGTCCCAAGCATGCCCCTCATCTGTATCCAAGGTCCCAAGCATGCCCATCATCCGTATCCATGGTCCTAAGCACACCCATCTTCCTTGGACTGGGTTGAGAATAGCCTTTAGAGTACAAGATGCCACTCTTGCTTGATGCTTCCTGTCCCTGTGTCCTTTGCCTTCCTTGCCCATTTTGACAGTCCACTGCTGCTCTTGGGGTTGTTTGGGCTATTGTTATTGATGTCTCCTCTGCCAGCTGCACCTTGGACTCATTCCTGGGTCTTACCTTGCCACCATTTATCCTGGTCCTGGGCTTGGTGCTTTATAGCCCTTGCTTCTTGGCTGCCTGCTGCCTGAAACAACTGTGTTTGGGGTGAATTGATGCTGTTGTTTTTCTTCTGTCTCCATTGCTTATCCATGCCCTCCCATAGTGAATGAAAACTTTTCTATGGGTGCATCTTTTTTTTTATTTATGAAAGTATAATTTATTTAAAGTGTGTTAATTTCTGCTCTACAGCAGAGTGATTCAGATGTCTGAATATCTATATAGCTTTTTATATTCTTTTCCATTATGGTGTATCACAAGATATGGAATATAGTTCCCCGTGCTGTACAGTAGGACCTTGCTGTTTCTCTCTTCTATGTATAATAGTTTACATCTGCTCATCTCAAACACTCTTCCTGCCCTCCCACCTTGCTCAGCAACCACAAGTCTGTTCTCTGTGTCAGTGAGTCTGTTTCAGTTTCGTAAATATGTTCATTTGTGTCATATCTTAGATTTATAGGCACATCTTGACAGTTTCATGTGCTGAGCCATGGTGAGCTCTGCAAAGAAGACCAACCCCAAAGCAGAAGGGCCTGGTAATATCACTATGGAAAGTAGGTTAAAGGATCTTGACTGGGCCTCCAGTTTGATTTTGAACTTTTCAGATGAGCTTCGTATGTGCACAGTGATGTAGAGACCATGCCTACTGCAAGCCTCGTTGCCTTCTGTTGCATCTTGTAAAGAACCAAGAAAATACAGTTTACAAATATCCTTAGATACTTGGATGGCAAAGTAAATGCCTTGCTGTTGATTTGTTATTGTGGCCCATCAGTGCTAGTATTGTGTATCTTTTTCTTCTAATAAATTGCTTTGTAGCCAGGGTTTTGCTTTTTAAAGACATGTAAGTGACTGGAATGGACTTGAGCAATAGAAGTCTAAATTTCCATCTTCCTTGATGCTAAGACTATAAGGCATTTTGGTGAGAGAGTAGAGGGCAGAATTTGACTTCCCAAAGCTTCAAGTGAACTTCTTTTGGTAGTTTCTTCCCACGTGATTTTTCTAGTGCTTTTTAAACATTCAGCAAAGTTGTTGTTGGTTTGTTTTCTGGGGCATGAGAAGTTTTATTCATTGCTAGATGCTCTTGAGCCAGAAATTTAACTTCTCTTTCCCCTGCCCATAAGATATTAATTATTGGAATTATTCCTGACTTTTTTCATAGGGATGTCATGATGCTTTGGACTACATGTCCTGTTTGAATGCAAAGTACATTATGATAATGGGATTTTTATTATTTTCTTTAATGTCAAATCTTCGCTCACTAATTTTTAATTAGGTTAACTGTGTTGAAGATATTTATGCTCATGAGTCATTTTTATTTTAATTTTCTTTTCTTTTATTTATTTATTTATTTTTATCTTTTCTAGGGCCGCTCCCCCTTCATATGGAGGTTCCCAGGCTAGGGGGTGAATTGGAGCTGTAGCCACCGGCCTACACCAGAGTCATGGCAACGTGGGATCCAAGCCACGTCTGCAACCAGATCCAGAGCAATGCCGGATCCTAGCTTTGTCTTCAACCTACACCACAGCTCATGGCAACGCCGGATCCTTAACCCACTGAGCAAGGCCAGGGATCGAACCCGCAACCTCATGGTCCCTGGTCAGATTCGTTAACCGCTGCGCCATGATGGGAACTCCCTTTCTTTTAATTTTATGGGCACACCTACAGTATATGAAAATTCCTGGGCCAGGAATTGAACTCCGAGCCACAACTGTGAGCTGCTCCACAGCTGCAGGCAATGTCGGGATTGAACCCACACCTCCAGCAACCCGAGCTGCTTAGTTAGATTATTAATCTGATGCGCAATGGTGGGAACCCCAGTCATTTTTCTTAATAAGATCATAGGTGTATTCCCTTTGTTTTTACTTTAGAAATGAGGAAAAAGCAGTTCTATGAAGAATAGGAAATACACTGTCCAGAGAATGAAAGCCTCTGAGTTAATGTAGTCAGTAAAATATGCAGGCATACAACTGTGTTCAGAACGCCAGAAAATTAGATGAACAGGAAGGCAGCACAGCCATGAGAATGGCCCTGGGGTCTGATCTTGACATTGTCTCTCATAAGCTGTGTGCTCCCTGGTAAGTCGTGAGTTATTTTTTCATTTATAAAACATGATTCATTTGAGCTTGCCAATTCCCAAATTCCCTTGTGTTGTGGTCATCTTAAAATCAAGCATCAGAGTTCCCGTTGTGGCTTAAGAAGCAGACTAGTAACCATGAGGATATGGGTCTGATCCCTGGGTCAGTGGGTTAAGGATCTGGTGTTGCCCTAAGCTGTGGTGTAGGTTGAAGACAAGGCTAGGATCTGGCATTGCTCTGGCTGTGGTGTAGCCTGGCACCTGTAGCTCTGATTCAACCCCTAGCCTGGGGACTTCCCTATGCTGCAGGTGGGGCTGTAAAAAGACAAAAAACAAAACAAAACCAAACCAAGTATCCACTTGCCCTGTCTTCTCTGCTTCTCCCTTCCGTGTCAGTTCTTGGATTTGGCCCTCTGCAAGGGAGCTCATGTAGACCTCAGTGAGCTGATTCTCTGTGGCATTTAAGTTGCTGAATAAAAAACCTCCAGCTTGTAGTTCCCTGGTGGTGCAGAGGGTTAAGGGTCCTGTGCTGACACTGCTGTGACTTGGGTTGCGGCTGTGGCATGGGTTTGATCCCTTGCCCTGGAATTTGCGCATTCCACAGGCACTGTTAAAAAAAAAGGCAGAAAGAAAAAACTCCATCTTGTAATGACAGAGCCCTTATTAACTTTTCTTTTTTTAAATAATTCTGTATCATGTATAAATTATTTCTGGCCAAGGTGTCTAGAAGTTCAATTGACCATCTGAGTTAGTTGATTTGATTTCTCTGTTTGAATTGTCCTAGCGGTTTGCTTAGCCTAATGGTTGTTGGGTTTTGCTTTTTAGGGCCTCACCTCTGGCAATTAGAAGTTCCGAGTCTAGGGGTTGAATTGGAGCTACAACTGTCAGCCTACGCCACAGCCACAGCAATGCGCGATCCGAGCCGCATCTGCAACCTACACCACAGCTCACAGCAACACCAGATCCCCAACCACTGAGTGAAGCCAGGGATCGAACCTGCATCCTCACGGATACTAGTTGGATTCATTTCCTCTGCACCAGGATGGGAACTCCCAGGGGTAGACTTTCAGTGCTTTGTTTTTAATCCCCTTTGCTCTAAGGATTTTGATGCTGTGAATAGTCTGAAATGCTTGTGAAGATATTCTGGAGGAGTTTTGAATTTAATATATCTTAATCATATTTTTTTAAAATTGTCTTTTTAGGGCCACACCCTCAGCATATGGAGGTTCCCAGGCTAGGTGTCAAATCAGAGCTGTAGCCACTGGCCTACACCACTGCCACAGCAACTCCAGATCCGAGCTGCATTTGCAACCTTCACCACAGCTCACGGCAACGCTGGATCCTTAACCCACTGAGCGAGGCCAGGGATCGAACCCGCAACCTCATAGTTCCTAGTTGGATTTGTTACCCACTGTGCCACGACGGGAACTCCGACGGGAACTCCTTAATCATACTTTATATAATAGAATACATGGAGAAGCTTACCGAAGTTGGGATTTTATATAAAAAATACAACTCGAATTACTTTTCCAATTTATACCTAATGAATAAACCTGTAAATGTTCATAGCACTATTCTGTACGTGCTGGTCCCACAAAAGTGAGAGTCTGTCTCCAGTTTTTCAGTGACTGTGAGTCTCTTGGTCCCGGTCACCCTTCGCTGTGACCAGAGTCCAGACATGATGAAGGTTTTCTGCTTTTTCTCCCAGTCATCTTCCTTCTCAACAATGTACTCATGTCACTATAAGCAGTATTTCTAGCACATTTTCTTGTCCAAGAAGGTTCACGCAGTACTTGCCGATTACAGGCCTTCCCTCTCCCCTTATTGAACATCTGCTGGGTGTGAAGTCCAGTTCCCGGGGAGGGAAATTCCAGCATTTATAAAGCATTGTTCTGGCTGCTATGAAGCCAGAGGAGGTGGTATGTTGAATGGTGCACCACTCTAGCCTCTGCCTGCTGGAATTTGCATCCCGCTGAGCTGCTTCCTGAGCCTGTGACTTTGGCCAGGCTGTACCTTCTGTCCTCGTTTCCTCCTTGAGGGAACAGCATGCTAACCCTACCTTGTAGGGTTGCTGTGGGCCTTAAATGAATTAATATATAGAAGGGACTTAGTATGGTGCCTGACCCACAATAACCCCTAGTTTTTACTATTATTATTATTATTATTATTATTATTATTATTATTATTGGTAGTGGTTGTACTGTTGGGAGAGGTAGATGGTATTTCTTTCCATTTTGATGCTTACAGTTTCATGAAAAGTTGAGAGTTCTATTACAAGGAATATGTACTAAGAGTAAATTGTGTTTAGAATACAGCCAGCTTTTCACCACACGTGGCAAATGAAGTTTTTCCCTGTGAGTGTTTTAGTTAATAGAATTAGCTTAGATAATATGTTAAGTATACTTGGCTACGTAATCCATCCTTAATTGCTTGAGCTATTTCAGTTTACAATAGCAAGTACGTGAAGATGCTCATTGTAAACATAAGGGCCAAAACATAAACAAACTAGATAATAGAGTTTCCTGATACAGTTGCTCTCTCCTCATTAGCTGTAAGTTAATGTGTATGAGCTTTTCTTTTCTTTCTTTTTTTGCTTTTAGGTCCGCACCTGTCACATACGGAGGTTCCCCAGCTAGGGGGTCCAGTCGGAGCTATAGCTGCTGGCCTATGCCACAGCCACAGCCACGCCAGATCTGGAGCGACATCTGCATCCCACGTCACCGCTCACAGCGAGGCAGGATCCTTAACCCACTGATCGAGGCCAGGGATCGAACCCACAAGCTCATGGTTCCTGGCCGGATTCGTTTCTGCTGGGCCTTGATGGGAACGCCGGCATGAGCTTTTCTGATGAGTGCTGGTGTGGCTGTGACGTACAGCACAGGGCAGCAGGGAAGACGCCAAAGATTTTGGAGGAAAGCAAGGCTGTGGATTGGCAGAGAAGAAGAGGAAAGGCAGAGTGGCCGAGAAGTGCAGTATTTCAGAAGTTCATGAGGCTGAAATGAGCAGATTTTATGCCAGGGAGAGGAAGCCAGGTGCTCTCCTGATTTTCCTCTCAGCTGCACTCATGGGAGAAAAGGACAGATGCCACGAGGGGTGACATTATCGAGAAGGGATTTACTCATGGCTCTGTGTGGCTTCCTCACGTCCAAAGGGCATTGCCTTTACAATTTAGAGAACTGGAATAGATACTTGCTTTGGGGAAAGAATTCTCCCATTTGAATGGCCTGTGATGGGATCCAGGCCAAGACCGTGGGGTGTGATGTTGGCTGGGGTGGATGGCCTGCTTCCTTGCCTGTTAACTCGATTCTCAGCTTTGATAAATGGACCCATTGTTATTTCCCATGGAGTGTCAGAAAACTGACTTTCAGTGGAAGAAGTCTTCTCAGGAGTGGGACCAGCAGAAAACTTAAAAAGCAACTTAGCCATCAATTAAAAAAATATAATTCTCAGAATTATCTAGTGGGCAGCAGGTGGTTACCAGGGGACTGTGCATCCGTGATATCCACACTTTTGATGCCAAAGTTTTTGTTTTGGACTGTGGTCCAGTTTCTAGGTTTAAAAGCAATCTGACATTTACATTTATAGAATATTTTATAGTTTAATCCACAGTTACTCTAAGAAGAAGTTACAGTATCTCCCCCCCCCCCCCGCTTTTTTGTTTTTTTGCTTTTTAGGGCTACACCTATGGCATATAGAGGTTCCCAGGTTAGGGGTTGAATTGGAGTTGTAGCTGCCGGCCTATGCCACAGCCACAGCAGTGCAGGATCTAAGCCGAGTCTGTGACCTAAACCACAGCTCACAGCAGTGCCAGATCCTTAACCCACGGGGCAAGGCCAGGGATTGAACCTGAGTCCTCATGGATGCTGGTTAGATTCGTTAACCACTGAGCCACAACAGGAACTCCCAGTATTTCCCTTTTTTATGCATAAGGAAAATGAGGGATAGAAGGTAAAATACATAATTTGGGAGTTCCTGTTGTGACACAGTGGAAACAAACCCTCATAGCATCCATGAGGATGTGGGTTTGATCCCTGGCCTTGCTCAGTGGGTCAGGGATCTGGTATTGCTGTGAGCTGTGGTGTAGGCAGGCAGCTGTAACTCTGATTTGACCCCTAGCCTGGGAGCTTCCATATGCTACAAGTGTGACCCTAATAAGCCAAAAAAAAAAAAACCCCAAAAAACAAAAAAACAGCAAACCAAACTCCCCCCAAAAGAAACAACCCCCCCCCCCAAACCAACCAAACAAAAACAACATACTTTATTGTAGATTCTATACCTAGAAGGCTTGGGAGCCAGACTGGGAATCCATGTCTTCTGATTCCAAATCCTTTTTTTTTTAAACTTAACACCACTTTTTTTCCCCCTCCCATTTCATCCCAATTCTCTCTGACTTCCTCTTTCTCTCTTTGGGGATGGGGTTTGATGGTGAGCCCTGGCGGTGTTTTTGATCCTCTGATGTAAACAGTTGAGTTGAGTCCATCATGCCTCGCGTCCCTTATTAGTACCCGGAAAGCTCCTTTCCTGTGGCACTCATTGCACTTCCTTTCTCTTCAGTGCCCTCTCACACGCCTCTTCTTGCCACGCCCTCCTCCTCACCACCAGCCAAGCGTGCATTCCGATTGCTTGGAGTATGTCCCTGGATGTGCAAGAATCTTTGCAGAGATGTCAGTGGTATTTATCAGTGAGTGTGGTTAATTTTTACAAATGGTTCCATGCCTAACACTCATTTCTCTTTCTTAGAGTTCTCACCCAACACCGTATTTGTAAATTGTATCTAATTTGCTGTTAGCTGACACTTTTGCATAGTATTCTATGACATTCACCTATTAGGTTATGCTTTTCCACTCCCTAGTCTATACCTCAGATGCTTTCAACTCCCATTCGTACAGCGTTGCCTTAAGTATTTCCAAACACGTGTCTTTAAGAAGCGTGGTCAGAGTGAACATACTTAATGTCACTAATTGCTGCTATATTTTTATTTGTATTTTTTTCATAATGGCTGTCCTAGTTTAAACGTTCACTAGCTGTGGGAAAAAGTTTCCCTTTTCCCAGATCACTCCACAAACTTGGTATTCTTCTTCTTTCTAATTGTACACCATTCCGACAGGTATAAAGTCACAGGTCCTTATTTTGATGTGTAGTTCCCTGATGTGTAGTGAGTTTTGACCTCTCTCCCACTCTCCCTCACTTGTTATACTATCCTTCGCCTTCATGGCACATCCGACTCTCATTCCTTCTTACTGTTGAAATATCATTATTTTTTGTTGTTGTTGTTGTTGTTGTTGTTGCTATTTCTTGGGCCGCTCCCGAGGCATATGGAGGTTCCCAGGCTAGGGGTTGAATCGGAGCTGTAGCCACCGGCCTACGCCAGAGCCACAGCAACGCGGGATCTGAGCCGCGTCTGCAACCTACACCACAGCTCACGGCAACGCCGGATCGTTAACCCACTGAGCAAGGGCAGGGACCGAACCCGCAACCTCATGGTTCCTAGTCGGATTCGTTAACCACTGCGCCACGACGGGAACTCCTGAAATATCATTCTAATTGAATGGGGACTGTGCCTGTCACTCCGCATATACCCCTTGCTCAGCACTGCCAGATTTCATCCTCCCAAAATTGTCTCCTGGATCCTCTGCTCAAAATCCCTTACATCGAGGGTTTAAAGTAGACTCTGCTTGTGTGGATGGCCCGCCCTCATCTGGCCCCACCACCACAGGACGTTTGGTCCACAGTATATTTTTAGTCTTGGGTCTTACAGCTCCCGATGGCCCCTGACACATATTAGTTCTCCTCATTGTGCATTGCTCTTGCCCTGTGGCTTCTGTCAGAAATCGTCTCTTTGTTTTTTAGTTTGCATCAAGATTTTGTTTGCACATAGTTTAAACAGTCTGACTGACCAACACAGCTGGTTAAGAAGCAGCAGGAATTCTTTGCTTGTTTTCTTGGCCCTGGAACTACTCGGAACTGTTTCCTAGGTTCTTTTGCCTTTTAAACTTTGTATCTCTAAATAACTTGGGCACATTCCTTTTTCCTTTTTTTTGTTTCCTAGAGTGTTGGCCCTTATCTGCGGCCTTCCAAGTATATAATGCAAGATTTAGCTCATTCCTACTCCCTTCTCCCACCCAGTCCACAGCTTTGCTGTCTGTCCGGTGTAGTTGTGTCAGCTTTGGTGCAGTCACTCTTAAGTGTTTATGTAATGAAAACAGTGGAGGCCCTGCTCAAAGCTGTGCGTGTGCAACATTTACGTTTCCTTTCTTGTAAACTTTATTGACTGATGTATTTGTTTGCTGTGGGTTTTTAAATGTTTTAGTTTTATTTATTTATTTATTTTTGCTTTTTAGGGCCACATCCAAGGCATTTGGAGGTTCCCAGGCTAGGGGTCCAATCAGAGCTGTAGCTGCCGGCCTACACCACAACCACAGCCACAGCCACTTGAGATCCGAGCCGCATCTTTAACCTACACCACAGCTCACGGCAACGCCGGATCCTTAGCCCACTGAACAGGGCCAGGGATTGAACCCATGTCCTCATGGATGCTAGTCAGATTCGTATCTGCTGAGCCACGATGGGACCTCCCTTTTTAATTTTTTTAAATTAAAATATAGTTGACTTACAGTGTTGCATCAAATTCTGCTGTACAGCAAAATGACCAAGTCATACATACGTATACATTCTTTTTCTCATACTGTCTTCCTTCATGTTCTGTCACAAGAGATTAGATATAGTGTCCTGTGCTGTACAGTAGGACCTCATTGCTTATTCCTTCGAAATGTAATAGTTTGCATCTACTAACCCCAAACTGTTTGCTGCATTTTTAGCATCATCACTGCTCCAGCCCTCAGGTCACCCGATATTCCTCTCTGTGCCTGCAGATGCCTCAGGTGTTGTGTCAGATCCTGCGTCTCCGGACTTGAGTGTCACTCTGCCTTGCACACAGCTCTGGTACTGCCAGTTCTTTCCTCTCCTTGAGCCCTCTGTCCCCTTACCTCCTGGTTCCTCCTCCTCTGCTTACCTCCCTCTGAGGAGGGCCCTTGTAGGAGAAGTAAATCTTTGACATCTGGCATAGCTTTACTTTTATTTTTATTTTTTCTGTCGAGGGATGTTGGTTTATGTGCAGTCGTTCACTAATGCAAGTGATGAATTGAAAGTTATTAGGGCTCTGAGTGAACACGTAAAATAATATACAGGTTGCATGTAACTTTTCTCAAGTTGTAATTACAGGAGAGAGCCCATTTCTTTGCTTTTGGGGCACCTAACATCTAATTTCTCCTGCTGCCCCCTCCCCCTCCCGATGTCTTTCCTTCCCAGTGAATTTCTGTTAGTTCTTCTCAGCCAGTCAGTCACAACCTCTGCTCTGGAGCTTTCTCCAGTCTCAATGGTCTCCTGGGCTCCTCGCTATTCTCTCTCAGCATCTCCGCACAGTTTCACAAGGTGGGTTTTGATGCCAGCATCTTAAAGGTGAACTTCTTATGAGTGGGGTCGAGTCTTGTGAATCTGTTTCCACTTCACCAATGGCAGATCTTTACTTGTATATTTTTTATTTTTATTTTATTTAATTTTTTTTTTTTTGAGGGCTGCACCTGGGGCATATGCAAGTTTCCAGGCTAGGGGTCGAATCGGAGCCACAGCTGTCGGTCTGTGCCACAGACACAGCAGCATCAGATCTGAGTCCGGTGTGTGACCTACACCACAGCTCACGGCAACGCTGGATCCTTAACCCACTGAACGAGGCCAGGGATTGAACCTGCATCCTCTTGGATACTAGTTCAGTTCATTTCTGCTGAATCAGGACCAGAATGCCCTACTTTATATTTGATTGATGGTGTAGTTGGGTCTGGAATTCAGGATTGGACGTAATTTTCCTTTGGGATTTCAAAGGCATTCCTCTGCTCTGGCTTCTGTTTGGGTGTCATTGAGATTCCTAATACTTTAGGGGATGACTTTTTTTCCCCTACCCCCACCCCCCTTGCTTTTTCTCTCTCTCTGGAGTCTTGTGTAAGTGTCTTCCTGTTGGAAGTGTTCTGAATTTCTCAATGATGTGTCTTTGTGTGGTCTATTTTCATCCAATTTTGCAGGGTACTCGGCTGGTTCTGTCATTCTTTCACCTTAAACCCTTGTGTTAGGGAAGTTCTTTTTCCAAATGCAGCCATCTCTTGTTATCCATATTGACTCATTTATGAGTTCAGCGAGCAAGCCACCAGGTAGGGCGATGTTAGAGGATCCAGGAGGAATCTTTCCTCCAAAGCATGCTACCCCAGGGTTTATTCTCATCATCTCTTCTGTTCAGGAAACAAGGGTTTGGGGAGCAAGAAGGTCATGTTTGCTCGACGCTGACCCCATCTCCGTTTTCGGTTTTCTCTTTAACTCCCGTATCTGTATGTTGAACATCCTAGACTTCAATTCCTATTTCTTCGATTCCAATGATTATTTTGCTCCTATTTTGTCTTTCTAAAAGATGGTGTCATCATCATCTTCCCATCCTTCTATTTATTGCATTTTTTTAAAATTTCTAAAAACACTTGTTCTGACCGTAATCCTTTTTGTTTTTTATTTTTATTTTATCTAATTTTTGGGGGGGCTGCACCTACAGCACATGGAAGTTCTTCCAGGCCAAGTCAGAGCTGCAGCTGGTGGCCTGCACCATAGCCACAGTGACGTGGGATCTGAGCCGCGTCTGTGACCTACACCACAGCTCACAGCAACACTGGATCCTTAACCCACTGAGCGAGGCCAGGGATCGAACCCTCCTCCTCATGGATACTAGTCGGTTCCACTTCACCACAATAGGAACTCCCCATGATCCTTTTAAAATGACGTCCTTTTCTTGTTTTTTGAATGCATGCATAATCTCTGTAATCTCAGGTGGAGCACTGAACAGCTTCCTGTAAGCTTTGCATTGAAGTGTGGGCTTCTCAGCAGAGTCACCTGGCTGGGCTGCTCTTTGTTGAGCCTCTGATGGCAGGAAATAGCTGTATGCTTGATTCTAGGGCTAATTAGGTTCTCATAGAAAGAGCTCCCAGATGCCTGTCTACAGGTGTAGGCTGGGCCACAATGTACAGCCTGAATGGGAAGAAAACTGAATTTCTCTGTCCTCTGTTCCCTGCCTCACTCTGTTCTCTGTCCAATGCCCTCACTCACACTGTGTCTCTGGCCTCCAAGTGGAGAGAGCCCAGGTTTTCCTCTATCCAGAGAGTAAATCACAGTCTTCTTGCACTGGGGAGGGCAGTCATCTGTGTTTAGTAAGGTAGGACATCTGGTGATCTCCCTAATTCTTAGAGGGACTGTCAACCAGTATAATAGAATTTTTACTTGAGCTCTCATTAGAGTTAATTTTACCCCCATTCTGGAGTCAAATAGAGCTGACCCATCCTCCCAGATTCTGGAAGGTTTTTTGTTGGGTAAGTCAGATTGCTTCTCACTTTTCCCCACAATTGGCTCAGCCTTGTTCAGCTTTCGAGGGTCTGCTAAATCATTTACCTTTCTTCCTTCTGCTTTCTGCCTTTCCAATTTTTTTTTTTTGCCTTTATTGACTCATCTCACATTCTATGCCAAAAGAAAAATCTATTACCTCTCATTTTATTTGAATTGAGCAGAGAGTGAAAGTCAATGTGTATGATCAATCTGCTCTTTAAAAAAATTTTTTTTACCCAAAAGTCATATTCTTATTGGCCATTTGAGATTCCCTTTCTGTCAGTCATTTATCCATTGTGTTTTAGCAGGTTTTTCTATTGAGTTTCTTGTCTTTTTGTTGTAGAATTTCCTTATACATTGTAGTTTTAATTCCTTATTCAATTTATATCTTTATGTGAACACCTTGGGTCACTTGATAAAGCTCTACTCCCCAAATTTCAGTTTTCGAAAATGTGAAATTAGATGTTCATATTGCTGGGTTCTAAATGTGTGTCATTGTGCTGTGAGGTTCCCAAAACATAAATACTACAATGAGCTAATGCCTTAAATTTTCTCTCTCTCTCTTTTGTGTTACTGTCGTTGAAAGAATACCTATTATGTAGTATATGATTTGTATAAATTGTCTTAGTTGGAAATTATAGAAACCCGAATGGCAGAGGCTGATCGTTTCCTGGTATTTGTGCTTTCCTTCTTCTATGGTAATACAATTTTTCCTCGTGTGTGTGGCTGCCCAGAATAAAGTTGACATTTTCTAACCTCCAGGTGTGGCCATGTAAGTTCCAGCCAGTGAGATGGAAGTGGCCACAGACCCACCTCTGAAGTCACCCAGAGGGTTCCCTTTACCCCACCTCTTCCATCCTTCTACCTTTCTTTTGTGTGGCATGGCATGTGGATACACATGGTGAGAGCTGCCATGTTATACCCATGAGAGGAGGGCAGGCTCTAGGGATGGTGGTGCTGTGAGCTGGAACATGCATGGTTCTGTAGGACTCTGGGGCGCAGGACATCCATTTCAGCCTCGGACTCTGCCTTCTGCCTGCTGGAGATGGAAACTGCGGTCATGTCCAAACCATTGTCCTTTTCTGTTTGCTGGCACCTTCAGCTAAACCCAGTCTTAACCGAGACACTTACTCGAACGTGTCTAATCAATACCAAGTTGATGGTTCCTGGGCTGATGGAATTCATCCAAGAGGTGAAGCTATTTTTAAGTCCCGTCCCATGTGGCAGTTTAAGGTATGTCGCTAGTAGCCTTTTTCTCTACTCACTTTGCAGGTTTGTTGCTTCTTGCTTTAATCCCAGACTGTTCAAATGGGGCCATAGTACGACTGCTGGTTGCCTCTATCCTAAGGACATTTCATATCCTCAGAGAAAGAGTTCTGTTGAGTTTCTTGATTTTTTTCCTTGGTAGAATTTGTGTGCATTGTAGTTTTAGGTCCTCATTGAATTCCTCATTGAATATCCTTTTGTTAACAACTTGAGCCACATGATAAAGTTCTATTCTCCAAATTTTAATTTTCTAAAATGCGAACATTTTAATTTTCCAAATTTTAATTTTCTAAAATGTGAACATAAAATGTAAAAGGTGTTAACATTGCTTTTTCTGATGACTTGTCAGTTGTCTCTATCGCTTTTCCCTAAACCAATCAAATGTGACCAGGGGGAGAGTGCTCACATCAGTTGGTTGGGCCAGGGTCACATGCCCATCCCTGGGTTCCGGAAGGAGGAGCATCCGACCCAAACACACAGACTGAGTTTCTCTGGGATGCAAGAGGGCTGGTTCCAGAAGATGTTGCTGGAAAGATAAATATATGTCCAGTTGCATTGTGTATGCTTAATTATATAAGCTTCATATTGCTGTGACTGAAAAAAAATAATGTAAATACTCATTTCTTGTACTTTATTTTTCAGTAACTCTTTAGAAAGAAAGCAATGAATGTTTAAATGAGTAATTGTATTCCTGTTATTCTTTAGTCAAATCAATGATAAAAAATAAGAGTAACACCTCTAAGGTGAGGAAGTACAAAGTATTCTTTGTCCACATAGAATACAGTAGTAAGGTGATCAGGTGAAAATATCTGTGGTTAAAAAAAAAACCCATAATGGTGTGTTTTAAGTAGAGATCATTTTTTCTATTAGTGATAATTCAGCATTCCTTGTTAGAGTGGTTACATAGTATCTGGGGAAACTGTCTCAACTATAGTTAAGAAACACAAAGCCTGGTATGATTCATTTCCAGTTTGTAATCTTTACAAGTATCTCTTTTTCTCCTGTGAGTATCTTGAAAAGTCCCACCCAGTGTCATAGTTGACCCCAGTTTCTTTTTATCAGGTGAAAAAACAAATCTCTAAGAGCCCCCCCCCCCCCAATGCAATGGAATAAGTTGTTTCTTTTACAAAACAAATGGAAAGGTATAATTTTTTAAATATATTTCCAGAATACGGGTGTTGTAGCCTGTGAACAAACTGAGTACTTCTATAAACTTTCTTTTACAGCTTTGTTGAGATATACAAAAAACCCCTGCTGTTTATTTTTGAAACAGTTTTTTTTAAAAAAAAAACCAGTATTTAATGAATGTAACTTGGGTTTGAACATCTGTGTACCCCTCTAATACCATCACCAGGTCTCCCAAGAAATTGTCTCTCTTTGCTTCTTTTTCTTTTTCTTTTTTTTTTTTTTTTTAGTGGTAAGAACAGGTATAGTGAGATGTACCCCCCCCCAACATATTTTTAAGTACACAACGTGGTATCCTTAACTGTAGGCACTGTGTTGTAAGCAGATCTCCAAAACTTGCTCATCTTGTGTTACTGTAACTTTATATCCATTGAACAATAACTCCCCTTCCATAAACTTAAAAAAAATTTTAGCCTTGCAAAGAGGGCGAGTCAGGGACGTTTGAGAACAAATTTTATTTTTTAAAACCTTAGATTTACAGAAACATTGTGAAGATGGTATAGAGAGTTCTCATGTACCCCACAGCCAGTTCCCCCATTACTCATGCATTACGTTACTATGGTGTATTGATTACTGTTAGTGAACCAATATGGATACATTATTATTTAAGTTCACACTTGATTCCCATCTCTTCAAGGTCTTTTGGTTTGTTTGCATTTTTGCCCTGCTCGTGGCTTGCAGAAATTCTTGGGTCAGGGATTGAACCTTCTCCACAGTAGTAACCCAAGCCACAGCAGTGACAGCGCCAGATCCTTACCTGCTAGGCCACGAGGGAACTCTTGATCTCCTCAGTTTTGATCCACTATCCTTGTTTGTGTTCCAGGATCCCATCCAGCACCCCAAGCTACCCTTTGTGATCCTGTCTCTTTGGCTTCTCTCGGCTCTGGCAGCTTGTCAGACGTTCCTTGTATTTGATGACCTTGAGAAGTACTGGCAGATATTTGTAGAATGTCTCTCAATTGGTATCTGTCTGATGGCCTTCTCATGATTAGTCTGGGGTCATAGGTTTTTGAGAGGAGGATCGCAGAGTTAAAGTGCCATTGTCCTTACCTCAGATCAGTAGTGTCTGTACTGTCACAATGATATATCACTGTTGCTGCTGACCTTGGTTACCTGGCTGAGAGAGGCTTGGTCAGGTTTCTCCAAGGTAAAGTTATCCTCTTTCCTTCTTTCGTTACTCTTACTCCTTGGAAGGAAGTCATTACGTGTTCCCCACACTTGAAGAATGGGGAGTCATGCTCTTCCTCCTTAGGAGTGAAATATACACAAAAAATTGTTTTGAATGCTTTCCCTCATAAAATTTGTCTCTTGTCTTTTACTTATCTACCTCTTTGTCTATTTGTCTATTTTTATCTGTATATATAAACATTTATATTTGTACAGACCCATAGCTGTTTATTTTATACTTTTGAGTTACAGTCTAATATGACTTTATTTTGTTATTCAGATTGTTCTAACTCTGGCCATTGGGTGCTCTCTTAGTTGGTCCTTGAATCCCTTTAACAAATGCCCTTACTGTGTTTTGTGTGTTATTTTTCCTCCTTTTCTTCTCTTTTTTTGCCTTTTCTTCCCTCTCCGCTTACTTTCTCTCCCTTCCCCCAGTCCTTTCCCTTTTTCTCTACTTTCTGCCACCATAAGATGCTACATCTTCCTCTTGTGTATCTCCTGCCTCTGTCCTAGAATCAGCTATTTCTCCAAGAGAGCTGATTCTTGTTCCTGGAGAATGGTGTTAGAAACCAAGATCTGGGTACACAGGGTGCTTGTTGCTGCTGAGATGTTTTTATTATTCCATTAGCAAATGTGGAATTGGAGATCACAAATAAAAATGGTGGTAATGGACAAGGATAGACGTAATTGTGGTCAGAATAAGAGGTATTGCTTCTGGGTCATTTCTCCTTTATTCCTCTGTTGTTTGAGTACTGATAGGCTTTTCTCTTCACTGATATTTTTGTGAGGTGGTTTATTTTTCCTGGGCCCTTTCTGACTCATTTATCTAAGGGCAAACCCTATGTAAGAGAGTTTTTATTCATGTTCTGACTGGAGGAGGTATTCATGGATTGACCACATCAGTTTTTTTTTTCAGCTTGCCAAAAAGGCATAAAAAGAAATATGATTTGCTAAAGAGTATTGTATATTGTTTCTGACAATAAGAAGAGACGCAAAATTCCTTACAGGATTATTGGTAAACATGGAACCTTTTAGGACTGTGTAATGGATGAATGTTCTCTCACTCTGCTTTCGTTGTAAACAGCAATCGCTGTGAAGATTTGCCTAATATATTGGAACTAGATCCATAACCCAATTTTTACATTTTAATCTTTATGGAAAACATAAAAATGAATCCTTGAATAGAGAAATGCCCACCTTCCTTAAGGAACTCCTCCTGATAGAAAAATTTAGACCCACTACCCACTCTGTTTTTATATGGCACACATTACTTTTGTCCCTCTGCATTAATTAATTAATCAGTGCTTTTTATTTTTTTGTCTTTTTGTTGTTGTTGTTGTTGTTGTTGTTGTTATTTCTTGGGCCGCTCCCGAGGCACATGGAGGTTCCCAGGCTAGGGGTTGAATTGGAGCTGTAGCCACCAGCCTACGCCAGAGCCACAGCAACGCGGGATCCGAGCCGCGTCTGCAACCTACACCACAGCTCACGGCAACGCCGGACCGTTAACCCACTGAGCAAGGGCAGGGACCGAACCCGCAACCTTATGGTTCCTGGTCGGATTCGTTAACCACTGCGCCACGACGGGAACTCCTAATCAGTGCTTTTTAGAAATGAGATATTGGTAGCCTTTACTGTTTGTCATGGTTGAGGACCAAGATACCTCTATAACCTGGATTTGCTATATTTTATTTTTCTTATTTTTTGTTTTTATTTTTTCATTCTAGGGCTATACCTGCAGCATATGGAAGCTCTCCGGCTAGGGGTCGAATCAGAGCCACAGCTGCCAGCTTATGCCACAGACACATCCATGTGGGATCTGAGCCACATTTGTGACCTATGCCACAGCTCACGGCAATGCCAGATCCTTAACCCATTGAGTGAGGGCGGGGATCAAACCTGAGTCCTCATGGATACTAGTTGGGTTCTTAACCCACTGAGCCACAGCTGGCATTCCCTGGATTTGCTATTTGAGTAAAATATTAAGGAACACTGAAACTATTATGACAGCAGAGAATGTGTACACACACACACACACACACACACACACACACACACACTAGTTCCTGATTTTCATTAGGCCTGCCGTATGTCTGTTAGGAAGTTGGAGTGAGTTCCGATGTCTCAGTTTCGTTGCTGCCATGTTAATGCAGACAGAATGGCCCTTCATCAGGCCACTGTGAATTGAATTATCTGGTCCTTGTCCTCCTTCCCCACACTCATATTTAGTCATTGCTAAACATACTCTATTCTTTGGAAGCGTTTGAGTACATTAATTTTTGATGTTTGAAATGGTTTAATTTGTCAGAGGATGAGGATCTTAATTTTATTTTCCTTCTGGCCATTAGCAGACTAATTAGAAGAGCTTGAGCAGTGCTAGACCCCTATTTCATCCAATCTTTCAAGTTTACAGACTTAATGAAAAAATAATATTTCACAAAGGGAATATCAGTTTGACCTTGTGGAGAGGTTTTTTAGGCAATTATACCGACGTTGCTTATCCTGTGTGGAATCTTTTTTCTACCCTTCTTCTTCTTCCCTTTTTTTTTTTTTTTTTTTGTATTTGGACAATCTTGAGAAAGATCCTGATTAGTCTTTGCTGCTTTCTTGTATCTCTTGATTCCCATTGACTCGATTTCTTCCTCCTTTGCTGTGTCTCCTGGAATATCCAGATACTAGAAAGTCCCTGTCCATGGATAATAGCATGCTGTCTGTTTTAATTTGTGCCTCAGTGAATGCTTTTCTCATGTTCATTTAAATGCTTTATGAGTTTCTTTTCTCTGAAGCATAGACCTTATCTGTTTGATTGAATGACACACTGCAAATATTTAATGTTACATATTTATGAGGGCCTTCTGAATTATTTTATTACCCATTTGGACGTATTTCTCAGGTCTTCCTTAACTGATGTTAAGACTCAACAGTCTTTCACTCAATTCAAACTCAGGCTGTAACTAGGATTCCTATAGCCCCAACTCCTGCAGTGTTCAACAGAGGTGAATCTAAACAGAGGTCTGTTCTGGGTTGGCCTCTTTTTCTCAGTTTTTGGGACCCTCTGACCTTTTGTTGTCATTGTTACAGGAAAAGCATGGAGTATTTATTGCCTGGCAGGAAGAGATGCTGCCATTGTCAGGTCCACTTTCAGGATTGGGTCCTCATGCTGTTAATTGCATTTGAGACCTTATCTATTAAGAGTTTGGAGTTAGTAGATGCAAACTATTACATTTAGAACGGATAAGCAATGAGGTCCTACTGTACAGCACGGGGAACTATATCCATTCTCTGGGGATAGATCACGATTGAAAATGTAAGAAAGAGAATATGTATAAGAACGGGAATATATATGTATGGATCACTTCACGGTACAACAGAAATTGGCACAACATTGTAAATTGACTATATTTTAGTAAAAAAAATTTAAAAAAAGAATTAGCCAGGAATCTCGTCTTAAGTATTTAAGTGAGCTATGACTAAATCATATATGTTTCAGAAAATAATAATAGCAAACATTTTATAGCACTTATTTAGCATATACATGTTTTATATGAAGGAGGTACTGTGTCGTCATCTTTATTTTGCTGATAATTCTGGTGCAGGTAATTGATATATTTTGAATGCACTCACACAATAATAACAAGGCAAGATTGAACCGAGGCCTTCTGACTCCAGAGACTGCTATGAAAACTTTACTGCCCTGCTCTGAATTGCACTCTGTCCTTTACCCACTGGGGGTGGGGGGAGAATGGGGAGAGTGGTGGCGGTGGGATGGGGAGAGAGAGAAAGAGAGAGAGTGTGCATATGTGTGTATGTGTGTGTGTAAATCAGAGATCCAAGGGCCTTTTCTTTGATGCTGGATTCCATTTTCATGACGCTGGGCTGTGAATGTTGGTGATTTTGAGTTTTAGGAAATAACAATTCCCACAACCGCATGAACTAGGAAAGTTCAAAATTTTAGCCCCATTTGCACAATGCTTGCATTTGCAAACAAGTCAGCATTTTTACACGAACGTTCAGGGTCAGTTCCCTTGGCTAAATATTTGTGGATTGTCTCCTGTTGCAGTGTCCCTTCTGAGGCACAGTACTCACAGCGTATGTTCTTGAACTGGGTGGGACTAGGCAAGGCTTACCCTTAGGTCAGATATTTCTGTAGTAAATACTCAGGTGAGTAACTGCATTATAAGCAACTACATTGTAAGTACAAGATACTGTGGGGGGTTCAGAGATGATAGAGTGTGAGGGCATAATTTCTTTGAGGAAGTCGCTTTTGTGCTAAGTTGTGAAGATGGGATTTCTGTCAGAGATGTTTGCAGTTGAAGGAACCACCTGTCAGCAGGGGGTTCAGGAAGAAAGGTGCCCCCGAGTAGTTGACGTGTCTGTGGTAGGGAATAATTTTTGAGACGTGTTTTGGGGTTGAAAGTGATACCTTTTTTTCCTTTTTAGGGCCACACTTGGCAGCATATGGAAGTTCCCAGGCTAGGGGTCGAATCGGAGCAGTAGCTGCCAGCCTATGCCCAAGCCACGGTAACACGGGATCTGAGCTGCCTCTGAGACCTGTGCTGCAGCTTGTGGCAACGCCAGATCTGGAACCCACTAAGGGAGGCCAGGGATTGAACCTGTATCCCCACGGATACTATGTCAGATCTTAATCCAATGAGCCGCAATGGGAGCTCCCAGAGTGTGCCTTTTATCCAGTGCCACTCTGGACAATGGTTGTGGCAGTGAGAATAGAAAAGAAGGGATCAATTTGCGAGTCATTCTCAGGACCCACAGGACTTGATGACTGGGAATGGGAAAGATTTGGGTGGAGGAGGAGAGGTTAAGGATGACATCAAGCTTTTAAGTCAAGGAGACTTGAGAGGGTGGTTGGAGATCAGAAGAGCAGGTTTTCATTCTAGCCTGCTTTGCTGAGGCAGGGATTATCGAGATACTCGGTATAAACATTTTTGGCCACCTGAGCTGTTGCAAACCTGGTTAATATTGTTTAAAAGGTGTGTATTGAAGGAGAGGGGATAGCGCCCTAATGGAATCCTGGAGCGAATACCTACTACTAACAACAGCATTGTTAGGTAGTGTATTCAGTGTGTCTACATGAGGTATTCCAAGAGCCTCTTACTCAATCTTAAGTGGTTTGAGAATAAGGGAGAGAAGTTGTAGGCTTACTGATGTTGGCCCTGAGTTTATAGTACTGGAAGTCCACTTCATTCCGGAGAATGTTCTTGGCTTGGTGTAGGCTCCCGAGGTCTCTGGAATCCTGGGTCCCAGCCCAGGGCTGCAGATGTTCAGTGCAGCCACTTGGAGTATCCGTGTTTTTCAGGAGTGGTGGGTGGTCTGCATTGCACAGTCCTGTCTTTCATGCACAGGTGGCAAGGAGCTTGCCTCTCTCTCTCCCTTGTAGCTGCCTCTGTGATGGCACAAATCCTGTCTGCTTTGGCCGACGGTTGAGTTTCTAGCACTTACCACCATGCCTCCTGATACTTGGTAGACTCAGAAGAATATAAGTGAATTGGGGATGAGTTGTTCCCATGGTCTGTGGCAGATTAAATTTTCTTTTCTTTTTTCTTTTTTTTCTTTTTGTCTTTTTGCCTTTTCTCGGGCCGCTCCCGCCGCATATGGAGGTTCCCAGGCTAGGGGTCCATCAGAGCTGTAGCCACCAGCCCACACCAGAGCCACAGCAACGCGGGATCCGAGCCGTGTCTGCAACTACACCACAGCTCAGGGCAACGCCGGATCCTTAACCCACTGAGCAAGGCCAGGGACCGAACCCGCAACCTCATGGTTCCTAGTTGGATTCGTTAACCACTGCGCCACGACGGGAACTCCCCAGATTAAGTTTTCAAACTTGATATTCTGATGGCTGTTTATTAGGGAAAGTGTGAATTAAGGAACATCTTGGTCTCATTTCACCGTTCATATATTTCAATATGTGATACCTGCGGTTGAATTCTTTGAACCAGAATATCTTTTTTTTTATACATACAATTTTTTTTTTTCCCATTATAGCTGGTTTACAGTGTTCTGCAGTTTTCTACTGTACGGGATGGTGACCCAGTTACACATACATGTATACATTTTTTTTTCTCACATTTTCGGGCTCCATCATAAGTGACTAGACATAGTTCCTAGTGCTCCACAGCAGGATCTCATTGCTAATAGTTGGACTTCCCGTGTGGCTCACAACAGAATATCTGTTTGAAACTACAGTCAATTTTTGACATTCATGAGATTCCCCCTGTCCTTCTGCAAGAGTGTCCTGGGTTTTGTTGGCCTATTGTACTTAAGTATATATATATATATTTTTTTCTTTTTTTCTTCTTTTTTTAGGGCCGTACCTGCTGCATATGGAAGTTTCCGGGCTGTGGGTTGAATCAGAGGTACAGCTGCCAGCCTATACCACAGCCATAGCAGTGCTGGATCGCAGCCACATCTGTGACCCATGCTGCAGCTTGTGGCAACGCTGGATTCTTAACCCACTGAGCGAGGCCATGAACACTGTTTTGGGTTCTTAACCCACTGAGCCACAGTGGAAACTCCTTATGTATATATTTTTAATCGGCTTATAAGTTTCTGAAAACAAAGATAAATAACCCTTTTAAGACTTTTATTGGGATTGCATTGAATTGAATTTTTTTGGAGAGGAATGACACCTTCAAAAGAAATATTTTGTCTCATAACTTGGTACCTTTAGTCATTTACTTAGGTCTGTTTAATATCTCTTCATAATTTTTTTAAGAAAAATACATTTTATTTACTAGGGAAATAGTAAAAATTCTATAACATGGTAAATATTATTAATTTTGCCTTCATAGCCTTTTTTTTTCTCTAGTTTTATTGAGATATAATTGACATACACCACTGTGTAAATTTAAGGTATAGAGCATATGGGTTTGACTTACATATATTGTGAAATGATTACTGTTATACCTTTAGTTAGTGTCCATCATCTCCTGTAGATACAATAACAACAAATAGCAAAAAAAAAAGAGAAAGAAATTTTTTTCCTTGTGATGAGAACTCTTAGGATTTGCTCTCCTGGGTTTGGTTTTTGAATAAGCCATACTGTGTACTTTATACATCGACTGTCAGGTATTGTTTTGTAGTGATTTTTTTGGACATTAGGTCATGTGCAAAAGTTTGGGGGCATTTCAGGTGGTACTATGTGTAAATCAGCAGTTTTGTGTCGCCAGCATTGCCATCTTTGCTTCCGCCCTCTTGAGTCCAGTGAATGTCCAGGCTGAGGCTAGAGATATTTGTAGAATTTCCATCTTTTTTTTGTTACCTTTTTTTTTTTTTTTTTTAAGGTCCATATGCAGGCATGTGGAAACTCCCATGCTATGGGTTGAATGGGTGCTACAGCTGCTGGCCTACACCACAGCCACAGCAACATGGGATCCAAACCGCATCTACAACCTACACCACAGCTAACGGCAACACCTGATTCTTAACTCACTGAATTAGGCCTGGGATCAAACCCGCAACCTCATTGTTCCTAGTCGGGTTTGTTAACCACTGAGCCACGAAGGGAACTCGTAGAATTTCCATCTTTATTTTAATAATTGCATTATGTTTTTTGAAGCTAATATTAGTCCTTTATTTTTTCTTTCCTTCTAGTTCCCAAAGTAATATTTTTCTTCTAAATCCTTAATTAGGCCAAAGCACAATAATGGCATTATTTTTTTATTTAGAATTTTTTGTAGAATTATGTTTTCTTGTGTAGCATTTTCTAGATATGATATTAGCAGTATGAGTGTACTTGGATTTGATGAGGCTAACTTGTTAGAGAGGCTGGGAAATTAAAATGAAGATATTGATGTATTGTTAATTGAAAATCAATCAGAATCAAGGAGAAGGTACCTTTTAAATAGAAGAACATGTTGATTTAAAATGAAATTGTTTGCTTTTTACAAAACTTTTCCAGGAACACGCATAACATGCAAAGTGAATCTATAGCTGTTCTGAAGAATAGTAACTTCTATTGCTGGTTAATATTCTTTAGTTATAGATGTTTACATTTTAATAATACTAAGCATTCTCCTCCACCCCCGGGGAGTTTGTCACCCCTCAGTTTTACGTGTTTTAAACTAAACTATAAATTTAACTTGAATAATTTTAAAAACATTTCCAAAGACACATCTCACAAAGCAATTTGAAAGAAACGTTGAGTTTTTTAACGTCAAACAACCACCCTGTTTCTTATGAAAACAGTCACCTGATTTTAACTGAAGATTTATTTGCTGTCAAGTTAGAAATATCTGTAGCAAAAACTTCTTTTCGGGGTTGAGATTATTTTAATGATGTGAACCTGGGGTTAATACGGCCATTTTATTCTGGTCATACATAATCATTTATTTTGTGAGTGGAGTGGTGATTGGCAAATACACGATTTGCTTTCATGCGAAGCTAGGCTATGATGGGGCCCAACTGCAGACTGTCACGTGACCTTTCTGCAGCCTGGTCTATGATGGGGCCCAACTGCAGACTGTCACGTGACCTTGCCATATGGAGCACGTAGCACCTTTGCTTCCCTCCATGCATTGCTTCCTGTGGATGACCAGGCTGTGAGTTTCTCAGGATGGAAGATGGTATCATTTTTGTGTAGCTCCAGCATGTCCAGCAGTGCCAGGCAGTAGTTTGTGCTTAGCACGTGTTGAGTGCATGAATATGATTGATTGTATGTCTCTCTAGCAGGGTTTGCACCCATCAGATTTTCTTTTTGAAGAATGTATTTTTAAATACGTATAGGTTGCCAGGCATTCCCCCACTCCCCTTCCTCCTTCCTTCTTTCCTCCCTCCCTCCCCCCTACTCCCCAAATGCAAGGAGATCTTGTTTCTTTTTGCCCAGCCTTCCCTAGTGGTGACATTTTGCATGACTGGAGAGCAAAATCCAAACCAAGACACGGGTCCCATAGGCTAAGCTTATTCAGATCTCACTAGATTTACATGTATTCATTTGTGTGCATAGGTCTCTGCAATTTTGTCACACGTGTAGATTTATTTATCCACTAGCACAGGCAGCAGGCTTCTTTGTGCTGCCTTCTTATTGCTCACCCCCATCCCCCACAACAGGGTTTTAATAGTGCTGATCTTGTGGTTTGCATTCTCTTATATGTTAACTATGATGTGTAAAGGAATTATGTTACCGTTCAAGAAAAATGAGCAGCAATGGTAGTGTTTATGGATGCTTCTCAGTCTATAGGACGTCTGTTGCCCTTGACCACTTTATACATTCCTATCTTAAAGAAATATTATCTTAAAGTTGGCTTCTCCAAAGTTAGGAATTGTCAGCATTATCGTAACGGGTGTCCACTCTGATTAGTTGGAACTTAGAGATCACATGGTATATTCATTGTCCAGAAAATGCAGGAAGTTGCAAAACAAATAGGATGCTGAAAATGGGGATCCCCAGTGTTTATGAGTTATAAGTAACTCTTAGGAAATGATGTGAAGAGTGCAAAATGGATGTAGTCTCCTGTGCCATGAATCGGTGTGTCCAGCAGGTTTTAATTGGGGTGACTGCAGACGCCTTGTGCATGATTGTGGCCGTAAAGAATGGATGCCTACAGCAGGCCCAGCGTATCTAAATGCGTGGCTTAATGTGTTGAAAGGGAATCCATCCCTTGGGGTGAATATAACCAGGCTGGGTAGCAGCTATAACCACCCCTGTTTGTATAAGTACAGAGGAAACTTTTTATATAGAAGGGAGAAAATAGATGCTTGTGGGAGTTCCCATTGTGGCTCAGCGGTAACAAACCCAACTAGGACCCATGAGGATGCAGGTTCAATCCCTGGCCTAACTCAGTGGGTTAAGGATCCAGCATTGCCATGAGCTGTGGTGTAGGTCACAGGCATGGCTTGGATCTTGCGTTGCCGTGACTGTGGTGTAGGCAGGCAGCTATAGTAGCTCCAGTTCAATCTGGGAAATTCCATATGTCGCAGGTGTGGCCCTTAACAGCAAAAAAAAAAAAAAAAAAAAAGGAGAAGAAAAAGAAAATGGATACTTGTGGAAGTTTTTCCTTCGGGAAGTAGTTTGGAGTTTTGAAAATGGACGTCTCTTACTCTCATGTCCTAAAGATCCAGATAGGCAGCATGGGGTTGATGCTGGGGCTCTAAAGGCCTCTCCCCTTTCCCTCACCTGCTTGTTCGTTCACATTTCATTACCCTGGAAGACAAAGTGATGGAAGGGGCTTGGGAACGTCCTCACTGGGAGGGAAAAGACCTTCCCCTGTGGACTCTGCTTCTTGCCTTTGTCCTCCCTGCCTCCTCCTGCCTTCCAGGGGGCACCTGCTGGGCCAGAAGCAGTTGTGAAAAACCTGTTTGGTAAAGAAAAGCCTCCAGGCTGCACTCCCCATCCCTTGGGATCGGAAAAGCTTGCCATCATCTGCCTGTCTTGGGAAGCCTGTGTCCCTATCGGGCGTGTGACATGTGTCTGGTGTGTACTCTGAGTGGATCTGGGAGCCTGCAGGTGGGCGTGGGGACACCGAGTCTGGCTGCGTGTCAGATAGAGTCTTTAAAAATAGCCTGGTTTTCATTTTTTTGGGAATATAACCTCCTGTTCCAGTTTATTAACCATCAATTTGTTAACTCTTACCCTGAGGCGCTGTGGGAAGTCAAAAAAAAAAAAAAAAAAAGCCTTTATCTTTGAGGAACAAAATTCTCTTCAGAGGCTTTAGCTGCAAATCATAGGGAAAGAGATTTACCAGGAATGCAACATGATCAGCCAGGGACTTTTTAAGTCTTCAGAGAATACAACAATAACCTGATGGAAGTGGGCTGGGTGCAGGCTGTGAAGACTTCAGAGGAGATGCATTTCCAAAGGGTTCCTGAGGAGTGGATGGATGCTGGGCTTTGAGGAAGGGAGTCCTCAGAGAGGCAGGAGGAGGGGCTGCTGGCTGGCTGTGGGGGTAGGGGTGGGGGTGAGGGGGTGAGGGTGGGGTAGGGTGTGGCAAATACGAGTCCTGGGGTAGGGGGTGGGGGTGGAGATGGGCAGGCCTCCTGGGTTTGAATGCTTCCAAATACTAGATTTGTTAATTCCAGTTGAGTTCCTCTCCTAACTATAAAAAAGTCGTCAATACTAAATAAAATAATGTGTATAAAAAAGCTCTATAGGGAGTTCCCGTCATGGCTCAGTGGCTAACGAATGTGACTCAGAGCCATGACGTTGCTGGTTCGATCCCTGGCTTCGCTCTGTGGGTCAAAGATCTGGCATTCTCATGAGCTGTGGTGTAGGTTGCAGACGTGGCTTGGATCCTGGGTTATTGTGGCTCTGGCGTAGACTGGCAGCTACAGCTTCTATTAAGACCCCTAGCCTGGGAACCTCCATATGCCACAGGAGCGGCCTTAGAAAAGGCAAAAAGACAAAAAAAAAAAAAAAGCTCTATAAACTGCAAAAACCCTATGCATTTGAAGGATGACTTTTGGACAACCAGTTTTAGAAATCACATTTTTAAGAATGGCTTTTGTGTACCCTGGGAAGGACACTGATGTTTACCTACATGCAGAGCATGAAACGGTACTGAAATAACCCATCTCTGCAGATCATTTTAGGATGAAATATATATTCCTCCTTTCAGGCCTTTGGGAATGAATTTTTGGAATGATTATGATCCTCTTCTGCTTTTCTACAAATGTGTATGAGAAAACTGGATTACTTCCAGAGAAAGACTGTTGGGCCAGCTTTTTGTTTGGCTTCAGTCTGACTTTGTGTTTTTCTTCGAAGAACAAACAAATGCACAGGAGCGAGACAGAAAGCTCTATCAGGACCTTTGCTTCGTCCACTGAGTTTATATGTCACTTACCGCAGTGGGGATCAGAAATACCCATCATCTCCTGCTGCGATTCGTGTAATCAAATTAATAAAAATAAATGTATTGCTTCCAGCTGAGATGTACTGTAGAATAAAGGGGAAAATTGTGAGCGCTCTGTAACAGGTACCCGTGAGGCCAGTTTCCCTGAGGAAGTAATTTGAGTCCAGATGTGAAGTAAGCTGTGGGATAAACAGGCCTGGAAAACCGAAGAGAGGTATATGGATTAAGATAAGAATTAATTGCTAAAAATATGAAGCCACTGTATATGATTTGCCTTTTTATAATACTCTGCTCCAGAAGCTTAGATAAAGCCGCTTCTGTATCATCCTTAATACAGTGCTTTGTCCAACCTGAGATATTTTCAGAAATAATTCTCTAAGATTTCAAATACACCTTCCTAAGACTTGTCTTCAATAAAACCGAAACAGAGTAATATATAAAAGGTACTAAAGTAAGATTTAGGTGAATACGTGGATAAATCTGTGTGGAGGAGGAATTTCTAAAGGATGACACTGAATCCAGCAGTCCCGAGTTGGAAATAGATTGATGTATTTGACTAAAACATTAAACACATCTGTGCCATAAAAGTTTGGTACATTGAAATGACATAATGTGGGGAAAAAACTACCTGAAATATATACGGTAGTGAAAATTTGTATTTTTAAGGGAAGAAACCTTGTAACCAGAAGAAGGCAACTGCCCCAGGATAAAGATGGGAAAAAGTATGAACAGGGATTTCTCAAAAGAAGATGCATTCATGACCAGGGAACTGACAGATTCATGTTACTCTCACTGATACTCCAAGAAGTACAAATTAGAACCATTTTTCTGCTGTCAGATTGGAGAAGATTAAAAAGATGGCCATACCGAATGTTGGGCAGTATATGGTAAATACGGGGTGTGTGTGTGTGTGTGTGTGTGTGTGGAAGCATGTGTAAACTGAGACGTTTCTGTGGGAACGTGCATAAACACTTAATATATGAGTACCCTGTGGACCAGAAATTTTACTTCTAAGTATTTGTTCCAAAAATACAATTATGAATAAGTGCAAAGATCTGGCTGTGGTCCAGTTCATCAGAGTATTGTTATCATTAAAAATGATGAAGCAGTCCAAATGTCTAGTAGAGTTAAATACATATAGTATATTGATAGAAGGGACACCAGGCAGCTATTAAAAAGAACATATATTTGAATTTATTGATAGGGAAATCTGTTGATGAAGTGTTGTCTCCTGAAAGAAGCAGATTATAAAAGAGCATTTAGGTCGTGGATATGCAGTCATATTGAAAATGTGCTCTGTGTTGGATCCTTGCTAAGTGCTTTGTGTTGATTATCTTATTTAATAATCATAGCATTCTTCCTACTAAATATATATATATAATATACATTATTTATTATATTATATATATATTTGGCCATGCCCATGGCAGGTGGAAGTTCCAGGGCCGGGGATCAAACCCGAACCACAGCAGTGACAACACCATATCCTTAACTGCTAGGCCACCAGGGAACTCCCTTCTCCTGCTAAGTATTATTGCAGATAAACAGAAGTATCAGGATGCTAATTAGCTCAGGGTCCTACCAGTCTGGAAGCAGGATTTAAGGAGCAACTTCTGAAGTTTATACTTTGTATGGGTATGTCTGTCTGTCTGAAAGGGCACAGCAGATGTGGTAACAATGCTTGCTGTTTGTTCCTGGTGTTTTGAGAGATTAAAGTTTACTTTGCGGCATTCTCTGAGGGTTTTAGAATGTGCACATTGCACTTTTCTAATCAAAAAAAAGCAAAGTTATTTTTTATTTTTTTAAAGTTTATATCATAAAATAACATGATTTTTAAAAAGCCTTTTTTAGAAGGGCAGGCGCACTGGTTCTAATTTGTATACAGTGTGTGTCACCTTTTACTTTAAGAGGAAGAGATGAAGAAAACCATGAATGATGAACATATATAGTTGGCATTTCTCATAACACCCATGGGAAAGTGTATATCAGGAAATTAGTAAATATTTTCTATGGTACTTTTTGGGTAGATACAACAAAAATCGAGTTTTAAAGAATGAAAACAACAGCATTAAACATATTTGGAGTTTAAAAATTTAACTACTTTTTTTGGAAAATCAAAAAAGAAAAAAGTCCATATAAAGATAATTTTATTTTTTATCAACAAGCCATAAAATATCGACTGAATACCAAGAAGTTCCAGGAATAAAGAGGTGTAAGATGCAGAATTAATGATCCCTAGTTGTAGAAACAACACTTCAGAAGCAGGTAATCTATGTTTAAGGTAGTATATTATCAGGTGGTAAACCTTTAGATGAAAATACAGAAATAGGAGTTCCCTTCGTGGCTCAGTGGTTAACAAATGCAACGAGGAACCATGAGGTTGCGGGTTCGATCCCTGGCCTTGCTCAGTGGGTTAACGATCCGGTGTTGCCGTGAGCTGTGGTGTAGGTTGCAGACGTGGCTCGGATCCCGCATAGCTGTGTCTCTGGCATAGGGCGGCGGCTACAGCTCCGACTGGACCCCTAGCCTGGGAGCCTCCTATGCCACAGGAACGGTTCAAGAAATGGCAAAAAGACAAAAAACAAAAACACAAATATAAGTGCGTCATGAGGGTAGGGTTGGATATAAGTATGTATACATATAACAAGTATATTCTTACATAGTAGAAGATGGATAAGGGTGACCAATCCTCATGTGTAACAGGGAACATCTATGGAGAAAGTAAGCACTGGGTTGATGTTGAACTTGGATGGGCAGCAGCTGAGGGTGGCAGGTAGCATGAGCTCCGTGTAGTCCGAGTGGTCCCAGCAAGAGTGAGCAGGCTAAGAGGAATGGTTAGTTTAGTAGTGGTTGGCATGAGGCAGGTAGTAGAGTAAGGCAAGACCAGATTATAGAGGGCTTGCATTGTGAAGTATCTATGTAGAAAGTTTGACAGATTAAAAAAAAAAAAAATTCAAGGCTATCTATAAGGCTTAAGTATAATAGTTTCCCAGTGGTTTCCAATAGTCTCTTTTCAGTGTGATAGAGATATTAGGAAAAGTCCTTTAATCAAGAAGGATCCATGCCTAACCAATTTGGAAATTCCTGTTATACACCATTCATTTTCATTTTCAGTTCTCCAACTGTGCTTTTATGATATATTAACAGTATCCCATGGATATTACATGAGAAATAATGAAGCTGATCAGTCTGCTTGGAGCTCTTGTGAATAGCATTTTTAATTAAGGAAACTTGTTGGATGGAGCGTTGGACATCATTTAGTTTGACTTCCCACTGCAGTAAAGGGATTTTTTTTTTCCCCTTGATTATCCCCAAAGGGGATTATTTCTATTTACCTAAAATGATGAATAGAAAGAGGAAGATGAGACTTGAGTTTATTGTTGAGCCCAACAATTGAAGTAGTATGTTTTATCTGTTGAACCATGTTTATAAATGAAGGAATATTTAAACCCATACACGTGTTGTTTGGAAAAATTTTTACTTATTGGGAAATGATCATATAGAGTACTAAATTACCAGTTAAGTAATTTAATCTTTGAAATGCTTTTTATAAAACCGTTTAATCTTTTATTGCTACATGAAAGAACATCTTTAAATCTCTTAGATTAATCTGACAAATTGGATATTGTTTTTTGTCAGCGACCTCATAAATATTTTAGTTAACTCTGTCAAGTAACTAATAAAATGTTACTTGATCTTTTGGTATGACTGTAAAAATAATGTATCAGATATTACGTATACCCTGCTTATAATCTATGGATATTAGCTATTTTATTTTACTGTTTTATAGTGTATACTTTATAATACTTAACGTGGTAGGTCGCATATTAAGGGCATACACAAAAAGTATTCAATTCTGGTTTGATAGAAGATCAGTGTCTTTGTTAGAGATAATTTAAATCAAGTTGATTATTAATAAATTAACAAATGCTTGTGTGCCTCACACAAAAACTAGATTATTACCAGTAACACACACATCCTCTCAGTAAAATGAGACCTAGTTTTTCATAAACCTAGAATTAAGACTTGTCCAGTTCTCTGCACCAAAATTCTCCCCAATCACACTAACGTGTATACTACTCTTCTTGGTACTCAAAATACAGTGTCTTGTAGGTAAAATTGGTCATTCAGAACAAGGTGGAAGACACCATCTCTGTATTTGCTGAATGTAAATTTAATGTTACCAAGTCATTCAAACAGAAGAAACCTCAGAAATTGATTCTAAATCATATACGATATCATATGTAAAGCATTGTTGGGAGTTCCTGTCATGGTGCAGTGGAAATGAATGACTACGACCCATGAAGTTGTGGATTTGATCCCTGGCCTTGCTCAGTGGGTTAAGGATCTGGAAGGTGAGCAAGGATTTTGAAAAAGCATACAGATGGGAATTAGGCAGGTTTATGTATAGAAGGAATGGTGAAATATGGGAGTCTGTGAACCTGTCAAGATTTGGACAAGTTACCTAATCTTTGTGGTTCCAAGATACAGCATAGTGCCTTGTACCTGTTGGTACTTAGTTCTTTTTTTTTTTTTCCTCTTGTCCTCTTCCTTATTAAATATAGTGCCTTTCAGATGTTAAAAAGGGTAGAAAGTAGATTTTGACAACTTCCAGTATAATACAGTGGTTCAAAATTCAGTTTCGGAGTTCCCTGTTGGCCTAGTGGTAAAGGATCTGGCATTGTCACTGCTGTGGCTTAGGGGCACCACTGTGGTGTGAGTTCAGTCCCTGTGCTGGGAACTTCTGCATTCTGCAGGTGCTGCTAAAAGAAAAAATTAGAAATGAAAAGACAAAAAAGTCCAGCATGCCTTGGGAGTGGCCAAAAAACCAATTCGGTTTGGAATTGGAGAGATGAAAGTTGACTCCTGCCTTAATCACCTGCTCTAATCTCTGAGGTGCTGAGCAAGATCTTTACCTTCAAGCTGCAGTTCCTTCATCTGCAGAGCAGTAGAGCAAGAACACCTAACCACAGGTTCCAAATCTGTGATGTTAATGAGATAAACCTTGCAAAACCTTGAACATGGTGTTAGCTTAAATATTAATCTTCAATAAAAGAGATGTGGGATATGGCCGAATGCTGCTTTTGTGGTCTGCATTAACATGTAAGCACATTCTTTATGGCCTTCCAGAAGCATCTAAGATGTAATGCTAAATGGCTTGATGATGATCTGTAGAATCTGATTGTTTTCTCTTTAAATCATATTGGTTGGAAGTGCTCCAGAGTTAGGGAAGGTGTGGGTGGTGAGCAAATGACGGCCTGGTTTTTGTTCCGTAACAGTGGAGCTGTCCAGAATTTTTTTGTCCCTTCCTTTTTTCTTTTGCTTTTTTTTTTTGTCTTTTTGCCTTTTCTCGGGCTGCTCCCTTGGCATATGGAGGTTCCCAGGCTAGGGGTCAAATTGGAGCTGCAGCCACCAGCCTACGCCAGGGCCATAGCCACATGGGATCTAAGCCGCGTCTGCGACCTACACCACAGCTCACAGCAACGCCGGATCCTTAACCCGCTGAGCAAGGCCAGGGATTGAACCCACAACCTCATGGTTCCCAGTTAGATTCATTAACCACTGTGCCACGATGGGAACTCCTGTCCCTTCCTTATGTAGGTATTTTAAATTTTTGAGAAGCCCCATCTTGCGATATCTCCAGGCTTGGAAAAGGAATCGGTGTTTCCTTGGGCCAGAGGTTGACATGATTAAAGATACAGAGTCTGAATCAGGTGGAGGAAAGAGGTGGTCCAGCAGGAGTGAAGTCACAGTGCTGGGTGGTGCTGTCCACACCTCCCCAGCTCTTCCCCAGTGGCTGCTTTTCTGACTCTTTTGTGCTCTCTCCCGAGGTGGCCTTTCTGTCTGCAGTGGAGTCTGTTGTTGGTCATCACCTCTTATATTTCCTGTTTTCCGGGAAGCCCTGCACCACACGGGATAAAAGAACAGGCCCTCCCTTCCCCCACCTCTCAGCCCTGTCCCCCCACCCCCCCCACCCCACCCCCGGATGTCCACATCTCCGAGGGCATCCAGACGTTTATGTTTGCCTGTCAGTTCGCTCGGGTAATTCAAGACAAGGGATGACATATAACATTTGAAATGTCATATGAAAAAAATCTGTGTAATTTGGTGAAGGAAATTCGTGTCTGTTTATAAGGAAGTACAGAATTTCAAGTACCTTAGACTCATCCGTGGGTGAATCAGGTTCTACCTGTAGTAGCAACTCTCTCTTCTTTCCACTTTGCTCTTCCCACTGCCTCTTGCAGTTGGCCCTGGCTCGTACTCAACCATGGTCTAGAAATAAGAGTGGGTAAAGCAGTGCCTTTGGGAGGTTAAGTTTACAGACCTCAACTCAGAGGGAACCAAACATGTTGTTTAGGAAGGAGTTAACTGATTAGGAAGGAGTTAACTGATGAGAAGATGCTGTTAATACTAGAATCCAAGTTTCTTTCTCGAGGCTGAGACTTAACCAGGCATTTAGAATAAGACATGTAGAAAAATATATGAGAACAAATTGTAAGAGTGATCAGGCCTATGTCTGATCTCTGTAGCACCAAGCCAAGTGGTTTTTGAAAGACCTGTTAATATGAAGACTCATTGAACATTTTGAATCTTGAAGCGTTTTCCACTTAAGCGTGGTGTATATTGTATTGTGTATCATATTAAGACAGATTCTAGGAGTGACCTTGTAATATGTATCGTCTTTTTGATAAACATTGCTATTTGAAATCTATGTATCCATATTAATATTAAAAAATAGTTTTAGGACATGTACTTACCAATATATATCGTGTTTCTAGTTTCTTAGAAAAAACATTTATGAAGGTATGTTAGCAATGCAAATAAAGGTAGGGAAAAACTTTACAAGAACTACCACACCAAACTTATTAAAAAAATGTTTTTGTGTATTTTACTAAATTTTCTTTATAGTGAAGGTCATTTTGACTTAATATTTTTTTTTCTCATTTTTTCAAATGTAGTTCATCGTGGCAGCATAATAGTCCATCACATTACTTTACCATAATTAAACTGGCCATTTGCCTTGTGGCGAACTGAAAAGAACTGGAACTATTTTTAGGTTACAAGTGGTGTTTTGATGAGTCTTTTATACTTGTAGTTTTTTCTTCCTCCCTCCCTTCCTTCCCTTTTTTTGTGGGAGATGGGAGGGTAGGATTGACTTAGGAATGTTATAGCTGGGTCCCAGATTATCAGCTGTTTTGACTCTTAAAGCATAAGTGCCTTTCGAAAGACTCTGGTAGTGGGATTGCCAGAGGCAATGTGTAAGTAAGGTGGTTCTGTCATTTGCTGACAACAGATATAATGGGTATTCATTTTATTATTATTTGTCTTTTTAGGGCCGCACCCATGGTTGATGGAGATTCCCAGGCTTGGGGTCCAGTTGGAACTGTAGCTGCCAGCTACAGCCACAGCCATGCCTGATCCAAGCCACATCTGTGACGTACACCACAGCTCATGGCACCAACAGATCCTTAACCCACTGAGCCAGGCCAGGGATCGAACCTGCGTCTTCATGGATGCTAGTCAGATTTGTTTCCACTGCACCACGATGAGAACTGGGTATTCATTTGAAATTATCTAATTTAATTGATGCTAACTGATACTCCACTTGTTTCTTTGTAAGGGGCGGATATGACCTTGTTGCCATATACATTGTTTTTTTTTGTTTGTTTGTTTTTTGTCTTTTTGCCTTTTCTAGGGCCTCTCTCGTGGCTTGTGGTGTTCCCAGGCAAGGGGTCGAATCGGAGCTGTAGCTGCCGGCCTGCACCAGAGCCACAGCAACGCAGGATCTGAGCCATGTCTGTGACCTACACCACAGCTCACAGCAACGCCGGGTCCTTAACCCACTGAGCAAGGCCAGGGATCGAACCCGCAACCTCATGGTTCCTAGTCAGATTTGCTAACCACTGCACCACAAGAGGAACTCCTATATATATATGTTGTTTCTGATTGAAGTTAATGGTCCTGTCTTGTAATTTTCTGGGATTAGTTGCACTGTTATAATAAAGCATGTATTGTTAGAACTAATTGAAAGAAAAAACTCTTTAATGCAGCCTGTTGACTTTTTATGTGATGAATTGGTATGCAGTTAGTTATAGGAAAAGTCTTTGAAGTTAAAAGTAACGTAAAAAATGTATTTTCAGCTTATAGATCCAATTGCTGATTCTTTGATTTAATGTAACATTTGCTTTCAACTCTTTCTCTCTACAGCCCTAGTCACCAAATGTAGACTTTGAAACCGTTTTGGTTTTATGAGAATTTAAAAATAGCCTCAGGGCATCTTTATCTTGAGTTTTTAGTATTAGGGCCAACTACTGGGTCTCTCTCCTTAGCTTGCTCTCTTTTACCTAATTTGTAGGAGAACAGATCTTGGTATTTACTCTCAGTGCCCCCCCCCCCCCCCCCACCGCCCCAAGTCAACACTGAGGTGCGATGGATGAATAGACCCAAGGGAGTATGGGAATTTCCCTGAGATATGTAATGAGATGGAAAAAAACGAGGCCATGGCGAGAACCAAAGAGACAGAGAGAGAGAGAACAAAAAGAAAATTAGAAGGAGATTAGAGAGAAAGGCATGGACTTACAGATGGAAATAGATTTGAATTTTCATTGCCTTCAAATTTCTTCACAGACTTTTCTGTAAGCCTTAAGATAGGCTATCCTTTGGATTTTTTTGTGATGCAGTTGATTTGTATTTTTGGTCAAACTAATCCTGCATCTCTTTCCTCTGCTCTTTTTTCTTTTCTTTTCCAATTCTTTTTTATTTTTAGGAAATGCACTGTCAGACCTTCTGGTTCTTTCTGTCCTGCTGTCCCTGCTCCGTCAGGCCTGCAGCTCCCTCTCCGTGTGAATTTGCACTTCAGGGGCACCATTTCCTGTCAGAAACCAAAGGCAGGCCCCTGACATTTCTAAGTGGCGATTCACACAGGAAAGGACCTGAAAAGCTGCACGGGGCACGTGACTTCATTGTGGGATGGGCTGATCAGCTTAGAGCACAAAGGAGTCCTGCCTCTCTTGTACCTTTTGGCCTCCCATGGGTCCGAGTGGCTGGAAAATTTAAAACCCGATGTAACCATACCCTGGAATATAAATTGTAGAAGATTAGATTTGCTGTTCAAGTTCACCTGGATTGATAGCAGGGTGAATGGTTCAGGTAGTTGACTCCAAGTAAAGTAATTTTTGTTGTTATGGTAATAAAATATACTTAACATAAAACTTACCTTTTTAACCATTAAAAGCAGTGTTATTTGACAAAGTTGTTGCTTTTTACACTGTGCAAACATTCTGCTAAATAAGTGAAGTTCAAAGATGCATAGAACTTTATTCTTCAACTGCAAAAGTAGTGTTAAACCCATATATTTTCACACAACTGTATCTAACTTGGGAATAGGTGCATGCACATCTACATTACAAAGACGAAAACCATTCCTTCCCTATTTTATGAAGAGGAGAACCTCTAAATAGCACTTCATTTTTATTTTTTAATTGTGGTAAAATATATATGACATAAAATTGACCTTTTGGCTCTTTTTAAGGGTGTAATTCAAGGTGATTTTTATTCAGCATGTAATTCCCCTTGATGCTTAAATTATATAAAGTTTTATTATAGGAGTATAAAGCTAAAAAAGAAGTTGATTTGCAAATCTTTTACTTTTTTTGGAATTGAAGTAACTGATTTTCTTTCCTCTTCCGCCTTTCTTCATTTTTTTACACATATATTTTGGTACCTGAACTATTGCCAAGTTATTTTAAACCTGTTTTTCCTCTAACATAGAGATCTTTTTTTTTCTCAAGGTTTTAAAGAAAATATTTTTTTTCCCATAAGATGTATTTGCACTCCGTGTACACTTACTTACAATACTTTTATAATAATGGAAATATGAAATTGACAATGGTGGATGTGTTTCCTGTTGGCAGGAAGTATATTTATTCATAAAGTCAAACTTTGAGTAAGGGTACCTAAAATTCCGGCTGGGAAAAGTTTAGCAAATGTAATTTATTTAAGGAAATAACCTTGGCATTCTCTACATAATATTTTCTTTTTATCATAGGGACTCTAGAGGAGTGATTATTTATGGCAGTAATCAGGTTCAATGCCTGAAGGACCTACTAGGTCTCTTCATTTAGCTGTACCTGCAATCATTTGATCATCTCACCAGATCAGTCTAATGCATCTCATTCTCTTTATTGACTGATGATGTAAGCTAGATTATTTTGTATTTATGGCAGTGACTATTTATAAAAAGACAGAGCATAAACTTCTATTATTTTGAATTCTCTTTTGCATCTTTCCTGCTCAGTATATGATAGTAAATTGTTATTATGGGCTATATAGACCTCTGGCAATGAAGTACCAAAACCTTGGCATTTTCTGAGACTGTTCATTGCTGTTATAAAAGTGTGAAAAAATGAAATGTCCACCATGGATAACTTACCAGTGTTGATAGCCAAATTAGGAGCACAGTTAAGAACCTTCAAATCGACTTTGAAGCTCCAGCATAGATGGGACATCAAATATATCTGGACACTTCATCTGTGTGGATTAGCAACTCCTCGGAAAATAGAAGTAGTTGGGAAGGAATGACATTTGCATAAAGGCACTTCCTTTTGCCACCTTTGAATTTTCTTTTTTTTTTTTAGAAGTATGGTTTAATCTTACTGCATTATTAAACTGCTTTAAGCTTCTTCTCAAGTATCACAGCCAAATTGAAGGATTTATTTCCTTGCCTTGTACTCTAAAACACTGCTGTCAAACAGAGTGAGGAAAGGCAAGCAATAGAGATACAGCCCCCTTGTGTTTTCAGTTTATTTGCATTTGTTCATGACTTCTAAGCTATTTTAAATTCCCAGAGGAGGTTGCTTGCTCTATTATATATAAATTGTTACCTGAAAGGGTCTGTAAGAGATCAAAGTAAATGTCAGCCTAGTAAATAGAAGAGGTTTTTTTTTTTTTCTCTCTCTGAGCTACATTATACAGAGAGATTTCTTTTGCCTTATTTATGTTTAGAACCTAATGTCATTAGGAAAACAGTGAGTTATTAAACTTCGAAAAGCATCAGGAGTCTCAAACATGTGAAATCCATTGAAATCGAAGTAATCAACAAAAATTTGATTACTTGGAGTTTCTCCCAATTTCCGACTTTTTAGAGAGATTTTGTTTTTTTCTTCCTTAATGCAAAAGAACAAAATTTGGCTAACATAAATGATTTCTCCCATCTCCTTTAAAATAGTGTTTACATGATCAATACTAACTTGTTTACATTACCAGTTATTTTCTAGGATACCGAAGGCCGAAAAAGATGATATCTATCAGGGGACCAAACTAGTTTGTATCTGTGGGACAGTCATTATGATCAAAAACTTTTTGCACTGTATGCATCCATCATGAGTTCTTGCTCTGTCTTAGCAGGAGTCAAACTGCTGCTACCATCACGGGGCTCTTAGTGTATCACAAAGAAGTTTCGAGGCATGACAAAATGACCCACATACTCTTTGATTTCTTTGGTTATTGGAAACAAGACAGCTGTACGGTTGCTAGTGAGCGCAATTAATATATAAACCATTGGATGGTTAACCCAAGTGCTAAGTCATGGAAAGTGTATTATTTTATTTTTAGTTTTTAAAAATTTCTTTGTAGCCGCACTTGTGGCATATGGAAGTTCCTGGCTCAGGGACTGAATCCAGGCCACAGCTGAAACCTACGCCGCAGGTATAGCCACATCAGATCCTTTAACCCACAGCACCAGGCAGGGGATTAAAGCCCTGTCTCCATGGCACCCTGAGCTCTTCTAGTCAGATTCTTACCCTACCATGCCATAGCGGGAACTCTGGAAAGTTTACTGTTTTGCCGAGTATATGTTAGAGTGTCCAGCTGGAAATCAGGAAGTGTTTTCCCTGAAATATGATTGAGTATGTGCTTGTTAGAGGTGTTTAATTTTACAAAGCTCATTTCCTCTATAATGCCCACCTGATGAGAATGTGATCTTTCATTATAACGCAGTATATGAGAGTGTATCTATTGGAAATTTTTTGAATTCTCTTATGAATTTTTAGGAGCATTGCTGTAATGGACAGAAATATGGATTTGAAAGTTATAAGCCATAGGCAACTTGGTATTTCAAAGGCTGGCAGTTGGAAGGGGTTTCATTGCACACGTGGTGATAAACTATTGGATCTTGGAGTCTTTTTTCAGACATACTTTTTAGGGCCACATCTGCGGCATATGGAAGTTCCCAGGCTCGGGGGATTGAATCAGAGCTGTAGCGGCCAGCCTGTGACAGCCACAACAACACAGTGCCTGCGACTTATAGCGCAGCTCATGGCAGTGCCAGATCCATAACCCACTGAGCAGGGCCAGGGGTCAAACCTGCAAACTCATGGCTATTAGTTGGGTTGGAAACCTGCTGAGCCACAGTGGGAACTCCCTTACGGACACTCTTAACTCTCCCTCTGGTTCATACACATCTTTATTTTCTTTGAGATGCCTAGAAACTTGGCTGATCTCCTGCCTGTTTGCAACCAGCACTTGGTGCTCTGACCAGAGTTGCTGCTTCCTCCCCACCCCCACCCTTTCCTGCTGTACTGGGTTGAATGGTCCTCCGCCCCCTTCATGTCCTCCCAGGAAACTCAGAATGTGGCCTTATTTCGAAATAGAGTGTTGCAGATGTAATTAACTAAGAGGAGGTCTTACTGGAGTAGGGTGGGCCCTTAATCCAATACAATTGGGAGTTCCCGTCGCGGCGGGCAGTGGTTAACGAATCCGACTAGGAACCATGAGGTTGCGGGTTCGGTCCCTGGCCTTGCTCAGTGGGTTAAGGATCCACTGTTGCGGTGAGCTGTGGCGTAGGTCGCAGACGTGGCTCAGATCCCGCATTGCTATGGCTCTGGTGTAGGCTGGTGGCTACAGCTCTGATTCAATTCGACCCCTAAGCCAAAAAAAAAAAAAAAGACAATACAATTGGAGCCCTTAGAAGAGACAGAGGCACACAGGGTATAAAGATGGAAGCAGATTGAAGTGATGAGGAAAGGAAGGCCAAGGATCACTCAATACCAGACGCCAAGAGGAAGGCATGGGACAGATTCTCCCCTGTGGCCTTCAGAGAGAGCAGGGCCCTCTTCACATCTCAGTTCTGGACCTCTAGCCTCCAGAACTGAGAGGGAGTAAGCATCTATTATTTATTATAAGCCACATGGTTTGTGGTACTGGGTCACAGCAGCCCTGGGCAACCCATACACTAAAAAGAACAGTTCCTGAGTTTCTCTACAGCAAGTTGTTTTTTTTTTTTTGTCTTTTTGCCTTTTTTTTTTTTTTGTAGGGATGCTCCTGTGGCACATGGAGAGTCCCAGGCTAGGGGTCCAGTCAGAGCTGTAGCCACCGGCCTACGCCAGAGCCACAGCAACGCGGGATCCGAGCCGCGTCTGCAACCTACGTCACAGCTCACTGCAACGCCGGATCCTTAACCCACTGAGCAAGGGCAGGGACTGAACCCGCAACCTCATGGTTCTTAGTCAGATTCATTAACCACTGGGCCATGACAGAAAGTCCAGCAAGTGTGTTTTTGAGGCAAGTGTTGAAGGCCTTTTGAAGTTCCCTAAGGGTTCATAGTACTAGAAATGGTACAAAGCTAGTGTTGTTTCTATTGTGTTTTCCTTCCTTCCTCCTTTCCTTCCTCTTTTCCTTCCTTCCTTTCCTTTCCTTTCTCCCTGCTCCTCCAGGCAGTTATTTTTACAGAATCTCCTGTGTTACTCTGTCTAGAACATAATGTCTTCTTTGTTAGCTTCTGTTAAGAGTTTCTTGGAGACAAGGAAGTATCATCAAATGTCAACATCCAAGACCCCTATTGCCTTAGACTGAAGTAGAATTAATAGGATCTATTATCATAAGTTGTCTCTTTTTGATTCTTGGTCAGAAGAATGTTTGAGTGTTGGAGTTCCTGTTGTGGCGCAGTGGTTAACAAATCTGACTAGGAACCATGAGGTTGCAGGTTCGATCCCTGGCCTTGCTCAGCGGGTTAAGGATCCGGCGTTGCCGTGAGTTGTGGTGTAGGTCACAGACACAGCTTGGATCCCTCATTGCTGTGGCTCTGGCGTAGGCTGGCAGCTGCAGCTCCAATTCGACCCCTAGCCTGGGAACCTCCATATGCCGTGGAAGTGGCCCTAGCAAAGGCAAAAAGACAAAAAAAAAAAAAAAAGAGTGTTTAAGTGTGCTATCAAGTCACCCCTGATCATTCCAGATGTGAGTAGCAATTTTATGAACTTATTAGTAACACATCAAACCCATCTTACACATGACATCAAGTGTTCCTTTTGAGTTTAATTTGCAGTGCTTTTTTCTTTCGATACCTCCTTCTCCTCTGCAGAGCCTTTTCCTGAAACCACCTTTTCTCTAGGATAGGATTTGCCTGACCCAGCTCTGTAGTAGCGGATGTGGAAAGGTTCTGGATCTTATGGGTAACGAAAACCCATGAGCATTGTCAGTCATCTTTCTTCATAATTGCGAAGGAAATGGCCAGTGTTAAGATCGCCTTCCCATTCTGCATTTTGATGGAGAAGTCTAAACACTTGTCTTATCTCCTTTCTCTCGTTGGTTTCTACTTGATTATAGGTCTCAGAAAACATGTGTCTTAAATTCTACATTTATCCTGTTTCTGAGGGTAACCCTGAGTTCCTTAAAAATCGAGGTGCTTTCTCAATTGATGCATTTTGTTAGGTGTCCCATGGTACCCATTTCTCTTTTTTTTTTTTTTCTAATGGCTGCACTTGCAGCATATGGAAGTTGTTGGGCCAAGGATTGAATCCAAGCTGCAGCTGTGACCTAGAGCACAGCTGTGGCAATGCCAGATCCTTAACTCACTGCACTGGGCTAGGCTGGGCTGGGGATCAAACCTGAGCTTCCACCATGGCCCAAGCCGCTGAAGTCGGATTCTTAACCCACTGTGCCACAGTGAGAACTCCTACCCATCTTTGTTCATCAGCTTCGAGATAGGTGAATGGGAATAGAGAGTGCTTCAATCCGTCACTGGCATGAACTGACTGCTTTTTGGTCATTCCTTAACTGGACAGAAGTTGCTTTAGTCCATGCGTCCTGTGCAATTTGAAAAAAAAAAAAATGGTTGAGATTTCTGAAATTGCCTCTTGATGTTTATTTACACATGAAAACATATTTTAGCGAATATAAAGAAGAGGCTTGTAACGTCTCCTTTACAAGCCGATTCCAAATGACCTCATTTTAAAGGCGGCTGCATTTTTCTTTTCCAGCGCGTCAAACCCCTTTAAGGCAGAGCCACAGGCCCTGGGATTTCCCACTCAACAGAATGTCATTTTGTGTTTGATCCTGAAAGAGTTTGGAATTGTTGAGATTTTATGACGGCCTGACACTTATATTTAATGTGCCGGCCACAACACTGAGTGATGAGAGCAGATGGGCGCGGAGACCGTAGTTGGAGTTTATGTTCCTATTACAGAGGATGCTGAAGGAAAACCCCGGAGGGTTCCAGTGTGATTTGCAAAGTGGTCAACTTACTGTGCTTTTGTTGAGGAAACAGTTAAAGGAGTAGATCTTGTCTTCTTAAATATTAAAATTGGAAACATTTTCCACAAGAAAAACACATTTCCCGGAAAAGAAGAAATTTTATTTCTCAGTCTAATTACAAGAGGCTCAAAGTGAAATTGACCTGTTCCCTACTTGTATTTAAACATAAAGATTTTTGATTGGAAGGGAGTTATAAAGACCTTATATGAGTAAGCTTCTTGACAGCGAAATCTGATTGTCTGCGTGAATGACATAAATGGAAACTGCTTTCTCTCTGTGATGGTTCTATAATAATTGTATGACTTATGATGAATTATTTGATAACCAAATAGAGTTTTGTCTAAATGGAATTAAATTCAAATACTTTAGAGCCAAAAAAAATATGCTTTTGGTTAGAAATCTTCATCTGGAGAATTAATAGTACAGAATATACACTTTTTTTGTTGTTTCTGTTCAATGAATAAAGCATGCCTGACATTTGCTGTTTGTTTTCATCAGTAAAAAATAAAAACATGATGAGGCTTTTCAAAGTAATAGGTCATCTATGACAAGAGTAGGATGTTGCCTAAGCATTTGAATGTTATGGAGCTCAGCATAATTTTTAGTGACACAGAAAGGAAATGTCTGGTAAAAAGTACATTTTTGAATGTCTTAAACAGTATCCTTTCCCGAAGGTGCATTTGCCTTGTTGAAATTGTATGTGTGGATTTATTGTGTATGGCTTGTCAGCAGTGGTGAGCTCCCTCTTAGGGCATTTCTGCATCTTAAATCACATGTGCAGGAGTTAATTAGTTGTGTATTGTGCATAAGGAAGCAGAGCAGCCGGAGGGAGGGAAGAGACATAGAGAGACCCTGGAACAATTCTATTGAGTAAAGAGTTGAAGAATTCATTGGGTAGCACCATAATTACTAATTTAAAATTAGGAAAATGCCATTGAAGTATTTTTCCTTCTTGGGGATGTTGCTGTTATGCTTTTTCTTAAAATTTAAAAGATCAAGTAATAAAAGCAATGATTATGAGGCCTTTTCAAGGTTTTCTCATAGCTTTGGTTGTTGCAACCTGAATTTTTCACCTTCTTCTGTAGATGGTGTTCTGGAAGGTAGCACAGAGTGAGCAGGCACCACTGAATAATCCAGTGTCCTGTGCACCCTCCCAGTCTGTCCAGAGTCGGCAGTGCCCCTTGGCGAAGGCTCTGGAACTTTCTGCTCTGATGCTCACTTATCCCCTCTTGCTTCATGCCTGAGGGTGGACCGTGGTTGATAGCCCAGGCCTCTGCTTTTCAGTGTCTTTACACTGCGCTTGGCCAATTACTTTCAGCTCATTTGAGAGCTGTGTCTAAGGATGAATATAAATAGATGGAAAATGTATGTATCATTTCTATCTCTATTGACAGTTGACAGCTTATCTCAGGAAAAGCACTTTCCTTCTTTTCTTCCATTTATAATAAAAAGATCATGACCCCGTTTTGGCTGTCCCATTGCTTTTTATGGCCATGTTAAACCTGTGTATACATCGTCTATATTTAGCCAATAGCTTAAAATAGAATGTCTCCAAAAACGAAGAGTTGGAAATAAGACCAAGATGAGATCTCAACTAGAATCAAGTGACTAGTCAGGTTCAGGGGATTTCAGGCTTCCTGGAATTGTGTGAATCATCTGTGTTGACTTTTTTAATTATTAAGGTTGAGGGCATTTATTTATTCATCTATTTTTAGTTTGCCTTTTCACTGACGTGCCAGTCACATGCAGAAAAGTGCACATATTTACAAATGTGCAAATGGATGCGCTCCCACCGAGTGAACATACAACACTCCACGACCACTCAGATCAAGTCATGAAACATTGTCAGCAGCCACTCACACATCAGTCACCTCCTGTCTCACCACAAATGACTGTCTGTCTTTGATGTTGCACAAGTCCTCTTTTGAGTCTGGATTCTTTTGTGCAATAATATATTTTAAGAGAATATTATTTATTTATTTATTTATTTTGTCTTTTTTTTTTTTGCTATTTCTTGGGCCGCTCCCGTGGCATATGGAGGTTCCCAGGCTAGGGGTCGAATCGGAGCTGTAGCCGCTGGCCTACGCCAGAGACACAGCAACGCGGGATCTGAGCCATGTCTGCAACCTACACCACAGCTCACGGCAACACCGGATCTTTAACCCACTGAGCAAGGGCAGGGACCGAACCCGCAACTTCATGATTCCTAGTTGGATTCGTTAACCACTGCGCCACGACAGGAACTCCAGAATATTTTTTAAATTGAAGTATAGTTGATGTACGATATTGTATAAGTTACAGGTGTACAATGTAGTGATCCACAATTTTTATTTTTATTTTTTATTTTTTGTCTTTTATTTATTTATTTTTTTTTAGGGCCACATCCACAGCATACGTAGGTTTCCAGGCTAGGGGTCCAATCAGATCTGTTGCTGCCAGCCTGTGCCAGAGCCATAGCAACGCAGGATCTGAGCCACGTCTTCAACCTACACCACAGCTCACGGCAATGCTAGATTCTTAACCCAGTGAGCGAGGCCAGGGATCGAGCCCGCATCCTCATGGATGCTAGTCGGGTTCGTTAACCACTTAGCCACGATGGGAACTCCTGCAATTTTTAAAGATCATATTCCATTGGCAGTTATTGTAAAATACTGGCTGTCTTCCTGGTGTTGTGCAGTATTTCCTTGTAGCTTATTTTATACCTAACAGTTTGTACCTCTTACTCCCCTACTTACTCTTCTTCCTTTCCTCCTCCCGACTAATTTGTTTTCTTTTCTGAGTCTGTGTCTTTTTTAACCTTTACCAGTTTGTTATGTTTTTTAGATTCCACAAGTGAGTGACATCACACAGTATTTGTCTCAACATTATGTTTTGAAATTCATCCCTATTGATCTTTTTTCATTGCTACATAATATTCCACTATAGAAATTTACCAGGAAGCTTCTACTGATTTATTCATCCATTTTACCATTGATGGACATTTCGGTTGTTGCCAGTTTTCATCTGTTAGGAATACACTTCTTTGAATCTTCTTGTGAGTGCCTTTTGGCACATGTATGTACATATTTCTGCATAGCAAATTACTGGAAGTGGAACTGCTGAGTCTTTAGGAATGTATTTTCATTTTAATAGATACTGCCAAATAGTTTTATTAAGTGATTATACCAATTTAGATGTTTATCAACAGTGTATGAAAGTTCCAGATACCCCATATCTCACAATTATTTGTATCTTCTCACTCTTTTTGCTGTTTTGATGTGCTGTGTATTGATGTCTTAGTGGTAGCTTTAATTTACATTTTCCTAATGATTAATGGAGGGTGCGTACATTTCATATGTTAATGGTCACTTGGCCATCTTTGGGGAGTAACTTGTCTGAGGTTTTTTGGTCCATTTAAAAAGATGGCTTATCTGTCCTTGTTCTTTTTGTTCATTTCTGAAATGGAACCACATCCTAATAAGTCTAGTATGATGTTTGGTGAGGAGGGTGAGAATCATGGAAAGGTTAGTCGGGTAGAAATACGTATGTGTTCCCTCACTTAACAAAGGCTTATTGAACATCTCTTATGTTCTATACCTTTACAGTGGTAAAAAGGTAGTGTCTGTCTTTGCAGTCTATCGGGATATTAAGGCAAGGCAGAAACATCAAGATTGTCATTGCATTGAGGGTTACAGTAGCAGTAAGTTAGATGGGGGTCTGTTTGTGATACCCGGATTAGATTATACGATAAACATTTTCTAGCCTTGTTTTAAAATTATAGGTGTATAAAATGATAGTATATGTATATTATATATACTATACCAATCCTCTAAATTATTGCATATAAAAGTATTTCTGGAGTTCCTGTCATGGCTCAGTGGTTAATAAACCTGACTAGCATCCATGAGATGCGGGTTCGATCCCTGGCCTTGCTCAGTGGGTTAAGGATCTGGCATTGCTGTGAGCTGTGGTGTGGTTCACAGATGCGGCTCGGATCCGTTGTGGCTGTGGCTGTGGCTGTGGCTGTGGCTGTGGCTGTGGCTGTGGCTGTGGTGTAGGCCGGCAGCTATGGCTCTGATTGGACCCCTAGTCTGGGAACCTCCATATGCAGCAGGTGCAGCCCTAAAAGACCAAAAAAAAAAAAAAAAAAAAGAGTATTTCTATCCACTTATCATAACGAACAGGCAATAAACTATACCAGTTGAGAGCAGAGGCTCTGGAGTGGAAACCCTTGAGTTTGATTTCCAGTCTTATTATTGGACTTATCTCCTGCACACTTATTTATCTAACCATGGCAAACCTCTAACCTGTCAGCTTCACTTGGAAGAATATTGTCTTAAATCTTTCCTCTAGTCATTTCAAAATTTGGTGGTCCTGTGTGGAAAAAATACTCAGATTTGCCTTTTGGTCTTTTCCCTGAAAGTTTCGGTGTGCTGCACACTACCCAAAAAATCATTTGCCGACTGAGGCCTCATGAAGTATGTGACTTTGGGGCCTGCAGAACCGAAGGCGCTGAAAATAGGTTATAATTGAAATGTCAGCAAACAGAACTTGAACAATTGTAGTTGATGCTCCTGGAATATTAAATATACCTGATAAATACGTTTTTTATTTTCAGTATATAAATTTTAATATGCATCCCATATCTCTCCAGCCATATTTCCTATATCAGTAGCCCCCTGTGGCACCTTTATCTTTGAATACAAACTATTCTTGTTCAATATTTGAGTAGTGATAATGAGTTTTATTCTACAAATAACAGCCTTAGTGCCCTAAACTACAGCCAGCATACCTTTACCATTTTCAAGAACCACAGTGCTTTCTATTCCAAATAGCAATTTTAATGTTTTATTCATTACAGTCAACAAGCACAGAAAACATGAAGAAAACTATTTATGAGGGTAGAATGGGCAAATCTGATGTGTTAGTAGGATGTGAGATGTCCTTTATCCATTGGGTTGGCAAACCTGAACTGCTGAAAAGCAGTGTTCCAGGAGCCCTCTAGAACATTTTGACAATGTGAATTATATTCGAATTAGCAATCTAAGCGGCTCAGAGCCGACAAAAACTCCCAGCCATGGAAGAGTCTTGGAAAATATGCTTTTGTTCAGAGCCTGTTTAAGGGGTTCTTGTCCTCGGTGTTGCCTGACAGCTTACTTAGGCTTCAAACTTTACGTCAGAAAAGGAAAATCATTCCAGGTGTGTGGTTGAAAGTAGCCTGCTGCAAGCAGTGAATCTAGTCTGACTCTCTTTTTTTTTACTTTTTAAATCATGTGATTTTTTTTGAACTGAATGTATATACTGTTTGTTTTAATGTATTTTCTCAAAAAAAAAAAAAAAAGAAAATCCCTGAAAGTGAAATTGATGCTTCTCTTAGAAACACCATGTTTTATTATGTGAATTTATGTTCGTCCTGGCATGTTATTGCAAAGGCTCAGGCCAATGTAGAGGTTCTGTAGTTTGTACTTTCCTTGGCTTTCTAGATATTTTGAATCTGAAGGTCATTCTGGCACAATGCAGCTCATGAACTGGCTGATGGTGTTTTTGTTTTGTTTGCTTTTTTGTCAGTAAAAGAGTACAGCCCACGTTTTAAAAATTAGGAGATCTCATAGATGGGTGTAGAGCTTTCATTTCATTTGAATTTAGCTTCAGGGGAACCTTTGGCAGAAGCTGAGGAGCAAATGGCCATCTCCAGAGAGGACACCCTCCCCTTCCCCTCCCCTTCCTGGCCTTATTTTGAGTGGCTGCACTGTTCCCACCTCCTGGCTCAGGTGGCATTGAAATTTGCAGCTCCCTTAGTACCTTAGCCCAGAGCCTCCACAGCTGATGCTGGAGGTTGGTTCCGGGTGGGTTGAGATACCGATTCTTCTTAGACAATTGAGGATGATGCGAAGGAGATGGGGAAGCTCTGAGTTGACCTTTGTGGGAACTTCATGGGTGGCCTGCCCTCCACCCCCACCCCCCCAAGATGCCCAGAGGGTTGTGGGCCCAGGGAATTTTTTCACAGGAGGGCCTCCCTGTGTTTATACCACCCTGTGGAGAATGGTCATCTCTTAAAGGCCTTCTGCAGAATTAGAAGAAATAAAGCTTCCTTACCAAGTCGATCCTCCCTCTGAAGTCAAAGGTTTTATCGTCAGTGAACCAGTGTCTGACTGGAATGGAGCAGGCAAGGCAGGGATACTTGGTAGACATCATATGATTGAAATCATAACTTTACATGTAATTCTTTGGGAAACAATGAGGCTCCATGAGACTTACAGTACATGATTGTTTTTTAGGTCTTGCCACTTGGCAGTAAACATGCTGCAAAAATTCCTTAAGTGTACCGTGAGTTCTTTTACCACTTTTACCCATGATGAAAATGATCAACGCTGCTAATCACATGGGTTGCCTCAGAAGCATGCCTAAGGACAAACACGTAAAGAGCAACAGTAAGACGGAGTGGATGAAACTGTTCTTGTCAGTAGGTTTGACATTTAGAGATTTAGGAGGATTGCTTGGCCTGAGTTGCCAAATGATGCTGTCACATAAAATACTTGGCTGTGTTCAGTTTAATGATGTATATATTGTCCAATGCATTTCCCATCAGCCGCAGAGTAGACGTGTGATGCAGATTCTGTTACATGTTATTTCATCTACTTAAAGACAGCCATGCTTTGGGACATAAAGTGGATGTTGGGATGTATTTCTGGTCCTCTGGGAATCTTTTAGTTTTAACAGGCTGGGAGGCTTATGGAAAGCCCTTGACACTTAAGTTCAGGCGTGGCCGTGTGTGAAAGACAGTGCTTTTGGAAGATATACTCGACACGCTTGCGATCGCTTTGCAGGAGTTTCCAAAGATCTGAAGATTGATGATCCGGTGAGAGAAAAATCAGGGATTAGCAAGCCTCACATACATTCTGCACAATTTTAGCTCTCTAAGGGGCTGACGACGGTGCTCGCTTAACAGGACGTGTTGTGATATAATCACATCCAGATACATGAAATGCTAGATCAGATACGAAAACATACATTTGGGGAGTTTCGTGGTAGGCCGGTCATAAAGGTCTCTATAAAATACAGTTAGAGGCCAGGAAAATTCCCGGGGTGTGGTATAAAGCTTTGACATGTAGGACTTTGACCAGTGCTGCTTCATGGAGCTATAATACGAGCTGCTTGAGTAACTTTAGGATGCCACATTGCCATGTTAGAGCATAAAAAGAAATAGGTGAAATTAATTTTAATCATGTATTATATTTAACCCTGTCTATCTGAAATATTGTTCTTTCATCACATCGTCAATAGAAAATGATAAATGAAAGAGTCTAAGTTATATTTTTTTGGTAAAAGGTCTTCAGAATGTGATGTGTCTTATTTCACACTTGCAGAGCAAACTGGTTGGGAACCAACTGTGTTTCAGATGCTCAGCAGATGTGACTGGTCGGATGTGGATAACTACCAGGAGTCTGTAGCGTTTCATTTATTTATTGGCCACACCCACAACATGTGGACATTCTTGGGCCAGGGATCAAATCCGAGCCACAGCAAGACCCGAGCTGCTACAGTGACGATGCCAGGCCCTTAACCCATTACACCTACACCGTCAGGGAATTCTGTCTGTGGCTTGTAGTTTCTTCAGTTCTTTGAGTAGGGATTGTTATGCTGGTCCAGTTTATCCTTTTTTGGTCATTTTTAAAGAAAAATTCTGAAATCTGTGCTTTCTAAAACCTAGAGTCCTCCTTTATTTTTGACTAGACCAGGGACTCTGTTGGAAAGAGGAGGAAGGAAGATGCGTACTTGTTGACTCAGTGAATAAGAGATGAAGGCTCATAGGAAAAGAGTTCAAGGTGTGAATTTCCTCATAATTAAGGGAGTATTCAGATGACATTTCAGAGGCAGCAAAAGAGAGGGTGTAGAAGTGGTTGAAAAATCAAAGTCTGACTAATCCTGGAATAGATATAATATAAAGTCAATGTGTTTTAGTAAATAGAGCCAAAAAATCTCTGTCAACAGGAATTCTGGATGATGGGTTTTCAGAATGGTCTTTATTTCTGTAGGTTTTAGTTTACGTGGATCATATTATTATGAAAAGTTGTCACCCACCTCCTGTTGCTTGATTCCCTGTAAAAGAGAGTAAGACATATTAATGTGTGTTTTCTGGAAATCTTGTTGTCTTTAGTAACTATTTCTCTTTTCTTGAATTAGTGTAATTTAATAACATAGGATATCCAGAGAGGTTTATGGGGCTTTTTCTCTAATCTCCTGGCTCCAGCAGATTCTGTAGCCTAGTATTATTGCTTAGTTCTGTGTCCTTAAACCGAAGTTGTGCTTACAATAAAGAAAAATAATAATTTAATCACAAGTGCTATTTTTTTCGTTTTTTTTTAGGGCCGCACCCTCGGCATATGGAGGTTTCCAGGCGAGGGATCAAATTGGAACTGTAGCCACCAGCCTATGCCACAGCCACAGCAACACAGGATCCAAGCCGTGTCTGCAACCTACAGCACAGCTCATGGCAATGCTGTATCCTTAACCCACTGAGTGAGGCCAGGGATCGAACCTGCCTCCTCATGGATGCTGGTCAGATTCATTTTCGATGAGCCACCATGGGAACTCCATATAAGTACCATTTTTAGTGAGTCCCTTGGATTCTCTAGATGTAACAAACATACTGCAAGGTAGGCATTATTTTAGCTCTTTTTTTGGCTATTGAAAACCTGAATTCTAGAGTGATTGTGACCAGGTCATGAGCATGTAACCTAGAAATAGATAAGCTGGATTTTGATTTCTGGTCTCTAGGATGCTAAATGTCATCCAGTGTCAGCAGGTGAGTAAAGCGATAGAAGGAAGCATTAATTGTCTCTGAAGAACTCTGCGGCTACTGTCCACGGTTTTATAAAAATGGGAATTTTGGGAGTTCCCATTTTGGCACAGTGGAAATTAACAAGACTAGTATCCATGAGGATAAGAGTTCGATCCCTGGCCTTGCTCAGTGGGTTGGGGATCATGCACTGCTCTGAGCTGTGGCGTAGGTTGCAGACTGAGCTCAGATCCCTTATTGCTATGGCTGTGGCTTAGGCTGGCAGCTGCAGCTCTGGTTTGACCCTTCACCTGGGAACTTCCGTATGCTGTGGGTGTGGCCCTTAAAAAAAAAAAAAAAGAGGGTTAACCTTCCAGTAACTTACGATGCTCGTGGGACTTCTGGGGGATGTGTGGGAATGTTCTTGTATGCTACCTCTGAGAAAAGCTACATTAAAAACAAAATGCACGGGCACAAGGCACTCTGATGTACTTTGATCTAGACCCCATTCAGCCCACAGAACATACATGGAGAAACGCTGCCCAGGTGTCACAGCAGCAACTGGCTCCTGGTCACAGTTGAGAATGGGAGCACCAGTGTCTGCAGTGGCTGCCTGGATCCACACGGTGATTGCTGCAGTGATGGTTCATGCCACTTCAGGGCTTGGTGGCACCCTTGAAATCCGGCCACATCTGTAGGTGGATAGATGTGTCCTGGCATAGGGCTTCCATCAAGCTCAGAAGCTTCCATTGAGAGGCACTGTGGTATGAGGAAAAGAGAATGGACTTTGGGATCAGACGAAAGTGTGTTCCAATCCCCAATGTGAAGTTCAAGAGCCATTAAACTTATTTTTTCACTTGTTAAAAATGAGGTGATGCTCTCTTCTTTAGAGTGAGCAGGACCTATGATAATGTGTGGAAAGTACCTGCCACAGTGCCTGGCACATCACCTGGCTTATGGATTATGTTTTTGCTGCTGAGATACCCTTGGAAATAGTATATTCCTTTAATTTACACAACATGGAGTGACAGATCCATTTAGGAGCCTCCCCCGTGGCCATGGTAAAGCCTTAGTGAAAGAAATTACAGTCGCAGATGAACCCTCTTGTCATGCAGTGCTTCATGGATCCGTGTTTGGGAAAGGAATTCTCCCTGCTTGCCTTCACAATTGTCCTTGGCCACCTCCAGAGGAACATTCAGCTGCTGGTGTGTCCACAAGCTCAGCTTTGGACATAGTGAAAATGTTTCACCTTATTAGCTCCTCTTTATTTCCTTAAGAATCTTTCTTTTTTTTTGTCTTTTCTAGGGCTGCATTCATGGCATGTGGAGGTTCCCAGGCTAGGGGTCAAGTTGGAGCTGTAGCTGCTGGCCTGTGCCACAGCCACAGGTACACTAGATCTGAGCCGTGTCTGTGACCTACCCACAGCTCACCTACCCAAGGCAATGAGAGATCCTTAACCCACTGAGCGAAACCAGGGATAGAACCTGTGTCCTCATGGATGCTGGTCAGATTTGTTTCTGCTGAGCCATGACGGTAATTCCTTTAAGAATCTTTCTTGAAAGTGTCGTATAGTACAGAGAGAGATGTGGTATGCTGAGTTACCATTGACCTATTAGTTATCCATTTTATTCCTGCCCAAAGTAGGTTAGGAGCCTCTGGGAAGGAGATGTTTCAATAAATTTCACTAAGTTTACCAATTCAGAGTTAGAGGTCAAATTCTGTTAACCAATATTAATTTTATCCCAGCTCATCACATATACCTTGGGGACCTCTGTGTTTTTTAAATTTTTGTTTGTTTTTTTATTAAAGTATGGTGATTTACAGTGCTGTGCCAATTTCTGCTGTATAGCAAAGTGACGCAGTTACTTCTTTTTTTATATTCTTTTCCATCATGGTCTATCCCAAGAGATGGGATATAGTTCCCTATGCTGTAGTAGGACCTTATTACTTATCCATTCTAAATGTAATAGTTTGCGTCCACTTACCCTAAACTCCCAGTTTATTCCATTCCTTGCCCTCACCCCCTTGGCAACCACAAATCTCTTCTCTATGTCTGTGAGTCTGTTTCTGTTTTGTAGATAGGTTCATTTTTGCCACATTTTAGATTCCACCTGTAAGTGATCGATGGTATTTGTCCTTTTCTTCCTGACTTATTTCACTTAGTATGAGAATCTCTAGTTGCCTCCATGTTGCTGCAAATGGCATTGTTTTGTTCTTTTATATGACTGTGTAGTATTCCATTGTATAGATGTACCACATCTTCTTTATCTGTTCAACTTTTGATGCACATTTAGGTTGCTTCTTTGTCTTGGCTATTGTTAGTAGTGCTACTATGAACAGAGAGGTGCATGTATCTTTTTAAATTATGGTTCTCTCCAGATATGCCCAGGAGTGGGATTGCTGGATCATATGGTAGTTCTATATTCAGTTTTCTGAGGTACCTCCATACTGTTTTCCATAGTGGTTGTACCAATTTACATTCCCACCAACAGTGTAGTAGGGTTCCCTTTTCTCCACACCCTCTCCCACATTTGTTATCTGTGCACTTAATAATGATGGCTATTCTGAAGAGTGTGAAGTGGTACCTCATTGAACTTTGATTTGCATTTCTTTCATAGTTAGTGATGTTGAGCATGTTTTCATGTGCTTACTGGCCATCTATATGTCTTCTTTGAAGAAGTGTCTATTTGTGTCTTCTCCCTATTTTTTTTTTTTTGTCTTTCTGCCTTTTCTAGGGCCGCTCCTATGGCATATGGAGGTTCCCAGGCTAAGGGTTCAATCGGAGCTGTAGCCGCCAGCCTACGCCAGAGCCACAGCAACGTGGGATCCGAGCTGCGTCTGTGACCTACACCATAGCTCACAGCAACGCCGGATCCCCAACCCACTGAGCAAGGCCCGGGATCGAATCCGCAACCTCATGGTTTCTAGTCAGATTCATTAACCACTGTGCCATGACGGGAACTCCTGTCTTCTCCCAATTTTTTGATTGGGTTGTTTGTTTTTTTGATATTGAGTTGTTTGTATATTTTGGAGACTAAACCATTATTTGTTGCATCAGTTACAGATATTTTCTCCCATTCTGTAGGTTGTCTTCTTCTTCTTCTTTTTTTTTTTTGAATGGTTTTCTTTGCTGTGCAAAAGCTTGTAAGTTTGACTAGGTCCCATTTATTTATTTTTGTTTTTATTTCTATTGCCTTGGGAGACTGACCTAAGAAAACATTTGTATAATTTATGTCAGAGAATGTTTTGCCTCTGTTCTCTTCTAGGAGTTTTATGATATCATGTCTTATGTTTAAGTCTTTCAACCATTTTGAGTTTATTTTTGTGTTTTGTGTAGTTTTAAAATTTAGAATTCATGGAGTCCACAATTTTATAAGTGAAAGGAAACTTGAAGATGTTTCAGCTCCTTAATTTCATAGATGCTGATGCTGAGACCCAGACAGGTTAGCTAACTTAGTCACTGGCACAGAGCTGTTATTGGAAGTATTGCAGTATACCATAGCATTTTTTACTCCATCTAATTTGACATGGAGCTCACCAGTCAAATAGTGTTTAGCTACAAGAATTTAGCATATTGCTAAGAACAATAGAAACTCCAAACAAAATGCATCATATAATTTTCTTGCATTGAAAAATGCTACTAGGGGAGTTCCTATTGTGGCGTGGTGGGTTACCGATTCGACTAGTATCCATGAGGATGCGGGTTTGCCTCACTCATTGGGTTAAGGATCCTGCGTTGCCATAAGCTTTGGTGTAGGTCATAAACATGGCTTTAATCTGGCATTGCTGTGGCTGTGGCTAGGCTGGCAGCTGCAGCTCTGGTTTGACCCTTAGCCTGGGAACTTCCACGTGTGACAGGTGTGGCCCTAAAAACAAAACAAAACAAAAAGCACAAAAACCAAACCGAACCAAACTGATGCTAGGTATAAAGGGTAATTCAAGAGAGCTGGAACACTAGTTGTGTTTCAAGTTGCTTGCCCTCCTATGATCAAGAGTGGTTGCCAAGGGAGGGGCTGGGTGGGATGATCCGGTGCTTGGGATTAATAGATGCAGACTATTGCCTTTGAAATGGATTCACAGTGAGATCCTGCTGTGTAGCACTGGGAACTGTGTCTGGTCACTTATGATGGAGCATGATAATGTGAGAAAAAAGAATGTATACAGCTACGTGTAATTGGGTCACCATGCTGTACAGTAGAAAATGGACAGAACACTGTAAACCAGCTATAATGGAAAAAAATAAAAATCATTATACAAATTAAAAAAAAAAGTGGCTCATCGTAGCCTCTTGATAACTTTTTATAATGTTTTTTATTTATTTATTTTTCGTTATAGCTGGTTTACAGTGTTTTATCACTTTTCTATTGTACAGCATGGTGACCCAGTTACACATACATGTATAGATTCTTTGCCTCTTGATGACTGATGGGCCTGTAGGTCGTAGCTAACTTTGGAGTCAGTCCTGTGTATGCTGGACACCATCCTGTGATACCTGCGGAGGGAAAAAAGAGCAAGAATTTAGACTTAGAGATGTTTGTTTGGGAGGATAACAAAGTCTTTGGTAGTTGAACTTCCGGAGAGATCAAACATGAGAGAAACCTCATCATCAAATTCAGGAGAATTTTGAAAGGTACCCCTCTCTAGGGAGGTAGATGATTTAAAAGACATCCAATGATAAGAGCGAGAATGGAGAAAACTCTCAGAGGGCCCTTTGAGATGAGGGGAGAATTTTCTTTCCCGGTGTGGATTATCTAAATGGCTAAAAATTTAATAGTCATGCAAGAGACCATTTCGAGGGAGGGAGAGATGGATTAAATCTAAATGGCTAAAAATTTAATAGTCATGCAAGAGACCATTTCACGGGAGGGAAAGATGGATAAAAGTTGAATTAATCAGTTGTGATCACTTCTCTGAGGGAAGGATAGCCGTAGTTTTGTGGTTTCCTGTAGTTGTGTGTAGTGGAGCTGGCTACCTGAATGGTAGTATGGAGATGGTGATATTAGCTGAATATTTTTAATGTGGGAGAAAAGACAAGTATGCCGGAGAAGGGCACCGTATGACTGAGATCCCAGGGGCTAAAGCCTCTCGACCAAATAAAAACCTGTAAAGAGGATATAGCTAGGCCCGTACCTCATCAAGTGTTTTATGAACTTGAGGGTTGAAGCATACTGACGTTTCAAGTTGGTGAGGGAACATTAGAGAAATGTTGCTATATGGAAGTCAGCAACCAGGCACCTTCATGATGAAGGAAATGAACATGTTTTGGACAGAGGCTGGTGCCCAGAAAGTTCTCCACGTGGTGGATGTTTTGTCCTTGTGCGGCACTTGTGTTCCTTCAGATGCTGGTCGGATGCTCTTTTTAAATTCAAGTTGAACGGCTGATTCATGTGCCTCCCTCGCAGCCCTATTCTTGAGTCCTCGCGAGTTGTTCATCTACATGGTTCTCATGAACTGAGATGTAGTTATTTTCATCCTCTATACGGTGGCTTTTTGCAGAGGTGAAATACGTGTCAAACCACAACACCTGGTTTTACCAATACTTTGTTAGCAGGTTTGAGCAGTGCTCATTTTGTTTCCCAAATAGTAGCATGCCACCGCCAACCTTTTTTTAGTCTTAAAATATATGTGTGTGTATATATATATACACACGCACATGCACGCATATATGTATATACATTTGTTTTTCATCTTTGTGTCTCCACTGACAGGGAGGGATATTTATTAATTAACTGAGAGAATTAATGAATATGATTAGGGACTTTATAGTTTATTTTATACATTTCTTTATATTTTAATGATATTTTAAAAAAGTTTACTTTGAAAGCATGAATTATTTCTGCCTTAGCTGTGTCTATAAGAGTCAATTCTATCACTTGGTTAATTTCTCGTTTGTTTAGTATTATGTTCATGTGACTACTTTCAGAATAAGAATCAAATTTAGTTGTGTATTAAACCCTCTGAGCTGAGAAAAAATATTTTGCCCTCTTCCCCTTCCCCTCTCTGCCCTCCTCCCTCCTCCCTCCCCCTCCCTCCTCCTCCCCATCCCCCCCTACCCCCCACTTCCACTTCCTCCTCTTCTGCTATTGATAATTGACATCCTTCTTCTCAGGGCATAGTTTGAATTCACTTCTTTGGCCAACAGCTTTCCCTTCCTGTATCTCTCAAGATACATTCAGCCCTTCTTTGGGGATTGAAGTTAGAGAATTTAAAGGACTGTCCTTGTAAAAACAGATGCTTTTTTTTATTAATGCCATATTTAAATTAAAATGTAAAAATACATTCCCCATGTGTATTGGGGAATAACATATGAGCACTTCACGTCTTCCTCTCCAAAATTATTTGGTAAAGTTATTTCACTTGTGAACATTTCTTAGAAATTATCAGATCAATATATATTATTTATTTTTAGGACTAATTCTGATTTTAATATTCACTTTTATGTGTCTTCAAGTAGGTTTTTAAGCCTGCAATTGGCCACTTTTGTTTTGAGTTTATTTTTCCAAATACTTTTCTTTGTCTTTTTTTTTTTTTTTTTTAGGGCTGCAATCACGGCAGGCATATGGAGGTTCCCAGGCTTGGGGTCTAATCTGAGCGTCAGCTGCCAGCCTACACCAAAGCCACAAAGCAATGTCAGATCCTTAACCAGTGAGGCCAGAAATCGAACCTGTGTCCTCACGGATGCTAGTCCGGTTGGTTTTTGCTAAGCTGTGGCGGAAACTTCTACTTTTCAAAATACTTTTGCTACTGCTTGACTGCTATACTGATACTTTTCAAAAGTCATTTACATTTTTTGGAGTATTTCTTTAAAAAAGATAAGCTTACTCATGTAACTTACATATGCGTCTGAAATTTCTACTCAGTTTTTCACCAATGCTTGGCTCTATGTGTGTGTTTGTGTATGTACACATGCACATACTATCTATGAGAATATTTTCATTGCCTTATAGATAAATATATTTTGCCATGCCCATGATATGCAGAATTTCTCAGGCAAGGTATTGAACCTGAGCTACAGCCGTGACAATACCAAGTCCTTAACCTCTAGGCCACCAGGGAACTCCTCATTGCTTCATATTTGACTAATAAATATTTTGAAACATTTGATCCATGAGGGTCAGAGATGTCAGAAATATTTTCAATCATAGAACATAACAGTTCATGAGGAAGGACTTTTAAAGTCATTTTTTTCCATAAAATTACCTTTTTTTTTTTTTTTTGGTCTTTTTAGGGCTGCACCCACAGCATATGGAGGTTCTCAGGCTAGGGGTTGAATTGGTGCTGCAGCTGCTGGCCTACACCACAGCCACAGCAACAAGGAATCTGAGCTGTGTCTGCCACCTACACCACAACTCATGGCAATGCTGGATCCTTAACCCACTGAGTGAGGCCAGGGATCGAACTTGCGTCTCATGGTTGCTAGTTGGGTTCTTTAACCACTGAGCCACGACAGGAACTCCAAATTAGCGTCTTTAAATCATAGTTTAATGTTCTTGATTTAGTGGACATAATATCCCTTTACACTGTAAAACAGATGTGCAGCTGCCAATAGAAGTTACACTTTCAGGATTGTCTTGATTACTCATTGAAATGGACCTTTTCTCCACATATTGGATCTCTCTTCTAGATCAGAGATCCTTGTTGGGTGGCACAGGCAGGCAGGTGTAGGTTTGCCACTTCCTAGGGCACTCATTCATTTACAGGTGCGTGTACACACACTAATTCCTAATAGGATTATATGCATCTGTGCGTATATGTGAGGTGTACCACTTAGATGTAAATATGCTCATTCTTAATATATTCCCTTTCCTGGAAATGTCTTTTTCCCCCACGTTTGAAGACTCAGCTTTGTTTCGCCTCTCTGAAGCCTCCGTGGCTTCCATCAACTTCCCACTGTACTTTGTCCTTTCACCCGACCTCCTATGATGCTATTGAGGATTTCAGCTTGGTATCAGTTAGAAAATATGGACTTGAATGACAGTTACTTTCATCGTAAAATATGGGTATTCATTCTAGTTTTTAGAATAGCGGTTCTTTGTACATGAATTTTTTAACTAATATGCTATCACCTCGTTCATGTTAAACACACGGGAAACATCCAATAGATGATATCTATTATCGTTATCATTATTTTACTCATTTATATTTGTCTCACCTTTGTTGTCTCTGAGCTTCTTTAAATCAGGTGCTGTGTCAAATGAGTTGTAATGTCCTCAATTCCTGGCATATAGGCAATTCATGGATAAATCAGTAACAATATGTCTGCCATAATAAGTAATATCACTATGATATCACTACATAATCAATATCACTATGATAAATCACTGGACCTACTAGAAATTGCTTGGATTATATTTGGGTTGACCCCCAGTCTTATTACTTGTCATTTTTCAAGTGGTTTTTTTGATCCTTCTAAATGGAAATAAACCTAATATAGCATGTGTCTAGTCTCAACAAATAGTATTTGGATTTTTCGGTATTATTTCGTTACGAGAGAAACGTAATGGTTATGTAATACATTTGACAGTCTACTAATTGCTCATCATTGAGAAATTCGAATTGATTATATGTTTGCTGTGACAGCTAGCTGTCTGTCGTGGACCAGATTATAAACTCCATTGGGCAAGGAGTATGATGTCTGAATGTACATACCAGATTAATGAGTTGAGCTGGTCAAAACTATTGTTTCAGTAAGGCCCTTGGCAACTCGATAAGATATTCATGAAAAATATCAAATAAATCCTCTCGTTTCTGTATCCTTGTGTCAGAATGTCAGGAAAACAAATCTATTTAGTTCTTTGATCCATCTTTCAAATTACGCTTTAAAATCTGTGTCAACACTTCTTTGGGTTCCGATGTGTGAAGAGATTGAACATAAAAATATCCTAAAAATACCTTAAGTCTGATATTTTCTAAATCTTGTTAAATATTTTGAGATTGCAAATTTCATTTAAATGTCAGCTGTAATTAAGTGTGTGCCATTTGTTTTTCTACTCAGGTTTTACAGTTTGACGGAATGTTTTCCCCACGATTTAATAAATATTTGTTTTATTTCACATGAATTAATTCAAAACGGTATAAGAGCAACATATTTTAATCAGCTATTGTTGTGATGGACTAGAAAACAAATGTACTCCCCAAGCAAACTGTTTACTATGCACTTGAGTGGGATTTATCTTGCTTAGCATTGGCAAGCTAAACGTAGAAGGCAATAATTAATAGGAAAGCCAAATACGTATATTGCATACTGAATGAGGCAACTTGTTTTTCTTGACTCCGTCACGGGTTTTTAGTGTACAAAACTTGTAATCACCCCCTAATATATACACTCAGCTATGTTAGACAACACCTATCGAAGTAAAGTAGTGGAGAAATTCTTAGGCTGTGTGAATTACGCATATTTAAGTGGTACCAAATGTGTGTTTATCGCGATTTTATTTTCATTTGTTTTCAAAACTCAAAGTTTGCTTTTCTGTACATGACTCACACAACCACATTGTATTTACAGAAAGTGCTCGAAGTGAACTGGAGATTCATATGTACCTGAGCACCCTGTTTCTCCCTTTCTCCCACCACCCCCTAAAAAAAAAACCCCAAAGATTTTTAACACCTTTAGCAGGATGGTTTAAAACAGGTCCTGATAGAGAGGGTTAGAGGGAGGATGAAAGCATCCCCATATGGAGATGCAAACGTGTGTGTGGCCAAGTTACTTTTGGCAGAACACAGTGTGATACGCGGGAGCTTTACATGCAAGTACAAATTGCACATGCTTGTATTTGTGTTGCAATCTAAATCACATAAATTAGACATATGAAGACAAGATTTAATCATCTTGTCAGTCCTTTGCAATACAAATCAGATTTTTGACTACGCGGTCCCTGTAAAATGGCAATTACCATTGAATATGAGCATAGCATAAATTACTTTTCAAACCATTATATTGAGCACAATATATGTAAAAGAAATGCTTAATTCATTTGCTATGGTTACTTTCTTTTAAAGGTTTATTTGTTCTCTGTCTGCGTAGAATGATGGGGTGTAATAGAAGGCAAAAACAGATTGAAAGAGTCATTTCCATGTCAGTGTGCTTTAGCTCTGCCTCCTCCCTCAGAAAATGGGCTGTTTATTCAGTGAACTCTGTTCTTAAATGATTGTGCAGGCTTCAGGGCATACCTTACTCGAAGTGGGACCTTCACTCTTAAAGTTTGCTCTTTCTGTATTATTGTCTGCTTTTCTCAATAGCGAAGGGTTCCTGGGTAGAAGCATATTTTCAGAGAAACATAGAGCTGGAAAGAGGGAGGGACAGACAGTCTTATAAACAGAGAAGTTTCGGTTGATTTATAGACAGCAGAATTCCAAGGGGATTATTATAATAGGCTATGAGTTATTAATGACCTTGAATTCCCTTTCTCCTATTTCTGTTAGCTATTGCATCATAGAGCTCTTTTAATGGATGAATTAAGAGACACTGTACTCTAAAACCCTAGAGTGGAGATCCTATCATCTTTGTATTCCCAGGACCTTCCTGTAAGAAACACAGTGTCATGGCTGGAGGTGGTATCGGAAGTGTAACTTGGGCTAAAGTCATTGCTTGTTTAAGTGGATATAGAGAGGAAGGGTGGACTTATATCTATAGAACAATTAGTATGTGCCAGGTAATGGGTTATATCCATTGTACACATTCTCCTTTGCAGTGTCGCCCTTCTCTCCCCCGCCCCCAAAGGTTTTGTTCCCGGTTTAATAAATTCGGAAAGGGGGTACATAAAAGTTAGGCAACTTGCCCCAAGTCATATGCCCCCCACCCAGCATTCAAGTGGGTGTTCATTCTCTCTGGCATCTGTGCCTGGATTGTTTCTGTGACTGCATAGCCTTTCATTCACGGTACATCCTGGAATTCTCGGCATAGACGAATCCTTGGCGTTTCCATTATCATCATTGAGATGGCTCCATGAGTAAAGGGGGAGGTGATTTTGTGCCTGGGTGTTTGGTTTCAAGGAGGGGAGGGGATGCTGGAAAGTAGATTTGTAATTAGAAAATGTCCAGGAAATAATCCACATGGAAGCTTTTTGTGTTTCTGTTTTGGAATTCACCAGATCTTTGCTGTGATGATCTTATAATAATACATTTAATAGAGGTCGGTTACTTACTATAAGGATAGTGCTTTCTCTATGGACTCTGCCTGCCCTAGCTGAAGTGTCTGTGAGCAGTTTGAAAACTCCTAAGTGGGATATAAAGACAAATTATCACTCTTTAATCTTTTTTCATGAATCATGAAAATTATGTCGATGTTACTTAGATTATAGAACCGCGTGGACTCAAAATGGAAACTAAAGAACTATCCTTTGATTATAGAACCACATATACTCAAAATGGAAAATAAAGAGCTATCCTTTCTTCTTTATTGTGAGAGGCATCTCAAAAATCAGATATTCATATACATGTGATTTCCTGACTACCCACGGCCTGTATTTAAAAATCTCTGGGCATTAGTTTGCTTCTCTGCAGAAAATGATGTGTCTGCCCTGGAAATCCCTGTGTCTTTTCTCCGCAGTAAGATGTCTCATGCTGTACAGGTTCAGAAGAGATATGGTAGGTGTCACCTGTCACCTAGCAACAAGCTTCCAGCTTTGTGTCTTTAGTGTCTCTTTTCATTTTCAGTCAAAATAGCGATGAGAACGTCGCACTTAGATTTGCATTTATCTCCAGAAATATTTAGATTAACCTTCAAATATTTTTAGTTCCCAAGATAACTCACCACGACAGATGAAGCTAAAATAACTTTAAATGAGAAAAGGCAACTTATAGATCAGAAACCTTGATACAGAGCAAGGCCAACATGGATCTGTTACGTAGTATCTCGGACTGAAATGCAGTTCCCTAAGCAGCTTTCAAAGTTATGGTAACTGAATTGAATAGGTATATACACCTTTATCACTTAACTTTTTAATTATTATTATTATTATTTTTTTGGTCTTTTAGGGTCGCACCCACAGCATAGGGAAGTTCCCAGGCTAGGGGTCGAATCAAAGCTGCAGCTGCCAGCCTACACCATAGCCACAGCAATGTGGGATCTGAGCTGTGTCTGTGACCTACACCACAGTTCATGGCAACGCCGGATCCTTAACCCACTGAGGGAGGCCAGGGATCGAACCTGCGTCCTCGAGGAAACTAGTCGGGTTTGTTACCACTGAGCTGCAACAGGAACTCTGACTTTTTAATTTTTTTAATCAGCTCTTAAAAACACAAGATCACAACTAATGAAGTGCACCGATTTGTAAAGATGAGTCAAGAAGACAGAATTCCAAGTGGAATTGCTGGATGAGCACTAGGATTCAATTATTTGAAATGGAACAAACTAAATTACCTTTGGGCAGAGAGTAGAAGACCCTGACTCATCACACATGTCTCTCAACACCTTTAAAATGTGTTTCTCTGTCTCTGTTTAAAGATACATAAGAGGATCCTCAGAGGAACTAGCAACAAGGGTATTTAGCAGGCCCCAAAGTCTTTAGAAGGTATTAAACACTAACCTTTAAAGACTGAGAACATAGATCATTTAAGATGTGATGAAGAGCCAGCAACCTGTTACTAGCGGGTAAAATGATGCCTGTACTCTGAGGTGATTATTCCGAAGTCACTCCTTATTCAATAAGGTTGGAGAGCATCCACTTTCATTGTGACCCAGGTTATTCTGTTATCCAGGGTACTCTCTTGGAATCCTGATGGAAGCTAGCTGACCACGTGTGGAAATTTTAGGGTAGAAAACACGAGTTAGAAAGGGAAGCATTCAGACAATCATTTTCTATTCTCTACAGCTATTGAAGAGAAACAGGTGTAATTAGAATTTCTCCAGACTTTCCATTAAAGGAAAAAGAAACCTGTATTTGCCAGTGGTTCCAGGTAGCCGTATTTTCTTTTAAAAGTAAATCTGAAATTCTCTCTCAACTAAAATATGCGATGCCTTATGTTATTTCTAATGTTTTTCATATCGAAATAAGTAACTACCCTTTTGCTTTTCTTTACCCAACAATTGAGTCATTTTTGGAGCCAGGAAAGGGAGGATCCAAACCACGTGGGATGAGTTTTTTCAATGAGGACATTGGCCTTTACACCTTTAAGGAAGAGTTACTGGAAAATTTCACAGACCTGTTTGGCAGGTTAAGTAATCATTTAATTAGGAAATTGATGACATGATAACTTACTGGAAATGTGCCGTTTTCCTATTTTACATCCTGGTTTGGTTTTGATAGGGACTTGCTGAACAACTCAAAGGTCCCTTAGCGTGAATAAAAATCAGAGCTGCATCTGTCCTGGAGTTCCCATCTGGGCTCAGTGGTTAACGAATCTGACTGGGAACCATGAGGTTGCGGGTTTGATCTCTGGCCTCGCTCAGTTGGTTAAGGATCCAGAATTGCCATGAGCTGTGGTGTAGGTCGCAGATGTGGCTCGGACCCCAAGTTGCTGTGGCTGTGGTGTAGGCTGGCGGCTACAGCTCCAATTGGATCTGTAGCTTGGGAACCTCCGTGTGCCGCAGGTGAGGCCCGGAAAAAGACAAAAGTCAATAAATAAATAAATAAATAAATAGTCAGAGCTTCGTCCGTCCTATCTCGTGGCTTTATTTTGGGGAAATTCTATTATTTTCCTATTTTAACATCTGAGCCATTGATTAAAGAATGATAATTCTGTGTGATAATTCTTCTGTGTGCTTGTGAGTATGAGAGTGCACATGGTTGTGTAGACATTACTTTGGTTAGGGTGTATGGGTAGGTAAAACACGTATTGTCTTGCTTCTGTGGAGGAATCAGTTTGGAGTCAGAGAGGTTGATTGAGTTGTCGAAAGTCCCACAGCCAGTAGACGACAGAGGTGACACCAGGGACAGGTCTTTTCAACCCTAAATTGTGCCTTTGTTTTCTGTCATTTTGTGCTACTTAAAGTATAGGGCAGTAGTGTGGGTGCTACAGGCTAAAGATGATTTTGACTGTTCTTTGAAGGGCTTGAATTGAACGAACACCAAAGTTAGCGTTGTACCAGGCTGTCCCCAGGTTTAAAACATACTAAGGTATACATTTATTTTTTATTTTTATTTTTTTTGTCTTTTTGCCATTTCTTGGGCTGCTCCCACAGCATATGGAGGTTCCCAGGCTAGGGGTTGAATCAGAGCTGTAGTCGCCGGCCTAGGCCAGAGCCACAGCAATGCGGGATCCGAGCCATGTCTGCAACCTACACCACAGCTTCCGGCAATGACGGATCCTTGACCCACTGAGCAAGGCCAGGGATCGAACCCGCAACCTCATGGGTTCCTCGTCGGATTCGTTAACCACTGAGCCACAACGGGAACTCCTAAGGTATACATTTAAATTATACCTGGTTTCAAAGATATACCATAGAGCACTGTGCACTAACATGTGGGACTAACTCAGGTTTTATAAGAATCCTAACTTTATCTAACTTGTTACTTTGCATAGGTAATTAACCTCTGGTCATCATTGTCAAATGGTTCTTAAAATAGGTCATGTTCTCAGCTCACAGAACTGTTTTCAGAACAAATAATATCATTAGAATACTTTGTAACTCCCCCAATGCCATAGAAATGTGTGGTCTTGTGTTATGAATACTTCAGAAAATTGAATGTTTATTGTAGTCCATAGCTTAACTGTATCTAAAAAATATCAGTTATATAATTAAGGCCCTCCTTCCTTAGGTAAGAAATATCCCCACAGTTGATACAAAGAGGAGTTAATTTTTCTTTTGTTTCTCATCCTTAGCGTCCCTTGTTCATTTGACACACCTTTATTGATCTCTGAAAGCTTGCTAGGCAGCGTGCTGTGTGTTGGGAAATAGAAGGGAACGGATCTACCTCTATTGCTTCTCCTGGTTGTGATATAAATTGGTGTCGACTGTACAAAGGGCAGTTTGGTTAATATTTTGGTTAATAATTTGGTTAATATTTTGAAAGACCAAAAAAAAAGTTCATATTCTGATCGAGTGAGTATACTTCTTTGACTGTATTCTCAGGCAATGATTAAAGGTGCAGACTTAGGGCAGCTAATAAGACAGTGGTGTATGGATGCCTGGCTGAGGGGTGGGCGATGGAAATAATCTACACTGGGCTTTCCTGGCCAGGCCCCACCTCCTGATTAGAGTCAGTCTTGTCTTCCCATAGAGGGTATCCTCTCTACGTGCACACAGGCATCCTGCAGACGAGCAGAGGTTCCAGCATGTGTGAGGGTGGAAGGATGTGTAATTGCTATCAGTAATAGTAAAAAATCATAAACTAGTAGACAAAAACGAGGGAGTAAATAACATTGTATCCTGGAGTTCCTGCCGTGGGACATCAGGTTAGCAATCCAGTGGTGTCGCTGTGATGGTGTGGGTTCGATCCCCAGCCACACCGGTGATCTGGTGTTCCTGTAGCTGTGGCGTTGGTCACAGTTGCAGGTCACATTTGATCCCTGGCCCAGGAGCTTCCACATGCCACAGGCACGTTCATTAAAAAAACAAAAAAACAAAAAACAAACAAAAAAAACACATGACATGGTCTCCCTACAATGGGGTGTTATGAATTTGGGGTTACACTTTGGTAAGTTGAATGTGGTGTCACAATGCTCATGGTTGATTAAAGTGTGAAGATTTTTATAGAGCGAGAATGTAAGATTGAAGCCAATTTTGAAGGACCTGGTACATTTTGCTAAGAAGTTGGAACTGATGGATTGAGATATATTTTGAAGACTAGAAAGGACGAGCCGTGTTTGATAAGAACATGGTGTTTTGGAGGACTTAATTCTTTCAAAGGATACCCTTGTTACGGTTTCGTAATGTAAAAACAGAAGAAGTATCTGCTGAATTTCAAGAAAATATTTCTCATTTGCCGCTGTAATATTAAAATATTGCATTTATGTTCTCTTGCTTCTTAGTGGCATTTCTAGTAGTGGTGAAAGCTGCGTATCTATTAAGGCATGTGTTTGGAGACGTAGGAGGCACATCTATATGAACAGAGAGAGGGAGAGGTGGGTGGAGGGGGGAAGGAGGGGTCATTGATTGATGGATCAATTGATTTAAAACTGGAATAAAATTAAAGGCCAGTTCCTCTTACAGGCCAAGTCCATGGTACCTTCTGGTACATTTCATGTAAGGCTTTATGAGTGAGTGAACTCTTTTTCTGTTCAAATGTGTGGAAACCCAGGCAAAGGAAACCTGGCTGGATGTTGCCCGCAGAGACGTAGACATTGGCACAGAGTGGCTGCTGCTAAGAAGTGCAAGGCGTGTCCCCTCTTGAGTGTAATTCCAAATGGGAAAAAAAAAAAGTCAACTGTGCCTAATAAGCTGGCTTAACTGAATGCCAAAGAAAATTTGCCTCATGAAATGGAAATTCTGAAGCAAGCTACATAATGTTGAGAAAGAATCAATAGGAAGACTTTTAAGATCTATCCAAAAGGGGCGAATGTTCTGCTGTAATCAGAATTCTCCAGTCCAGCAATATTTAAGTCTATTTGGTGAGATCCAAATGGTCCAAGGAGCTTTTAGAAACTACGTAAATATTTCCTTTGTATTTGTTGAATTTTTAAGAAGTGGCATATGTTAACTCAGAGCCGTTTTGAAAAAGCGACTTGGATATTGGCCAACATGGAGCCATGAAAACATATTCATATTAGTCATTCTGCACATTTGTGTCATCTATAAATAGGGAAAGAGAAGATTATTTACTCTGGAAAACAGCATTACTTTAGCAGTCTCTTAGTTGCTAAGAACTAGGAAGCCAAGTGCTCCAGCGGAACATTTGTGACTTCTCTTTCATACATTAAATTTACTTTTAACCTAGTTTCTGCCATTTTCTTCCCAACCATCTTGCCTTCTTCCATTGCTTTCTTTTTCTTCCCCACCTCCCTTATCTTTTTTTTTTTTTTTTTCTGTTTAGAGCCACACCTGCGGCATTCGCCCTTTATACAGATTTTCATATCTTGTACCCAGGGTCTGTCATAGTGTCACAGCTGGAGTTTCTGCACCTGCTGCTTCATTTCTCCATTTTGCCCTTTACATTGCTGCTAAAAGGGAAGCAAAAGACAAAAATCATCTTCAGCTGTTATTTTTATCATGTCCCTCCACTAATCAAGAGCCTAAAGGATTGCAGAATTAATATTTTCCTTTTTTGGAGTTCCTGCTGTGGTGCAGCAGGTTAAGGATCTGGCATTCTTTCTGAGGCAGTGTGGGTTTGATCCTCAGCCTGGCACAGTAGGTTAAGGATCCAGCACTGCCACAGCTGTAGCATAGGTTGCAGCTGCAGCTTGAATTAAATCCCTGGTCCAGGAACTTCCATGTGCCATGGGTGTGGCTGAAAAACAAAAACGAAGCAAAACAAATTTTCTTTCCTTTCCTCCACTGAAAGAATGCTATCAACATGTGGAACTTCTCATTTTTTTAAATTGAAGTATAGTTGCTGTACAATATTACATAAATTATAGGTGTACAGTATAGCGATTCACAATTTTTAAAGGTTATGTTCCATTTGTAGTTATTATAAAATAATGGCCATATTCCCTGTGCTGTACACTATGTATTTGTAGCTTATTTTATTCCTAATAGTTTGTACCCCTTCATCCCTCACCCCTCTGTTGACCCTTTCCACTTCCCTCTCTCCTCTGGTTACCACTGGTTCTCTTATTCTGAGAGTCTGATTCTTTTTGTTGTGTTCACTAGTTGTATTATTTAGATTGCACATATAAATACCATGCAGTATTTGTCTTTCTGTGACTGATTTCACTTAGCTTAATACCCTCCAAGTCCATCCATGTAGTCGCAAATGACAAAATTCTATTTTTTTTTTAAATTTTTTTATTATTTTTAGGGCTGCACTTATGGCGTATGGAGGTTCCCAGGCTAGGGGTCAAATCAGATCTGTGTTTTTGAATTAGTGTTTTTATTTTTGTTTTTGAATACATTCTCAGGAGTGGAATTACGGGGTCACATGGGCTTTTGGGGTCTTTTTTTTTTTTTTTTTGTATTTTCAAGGCTGCACCCATGGCACATGGAGGTTCCCAGGCTAGGGGTCCAATTGGAGCTGTAGCCACTGGCCTACACCACAGCTCACAGTAATGGCAGATCCTTAACCCACTGAGCAAGGCTGGGGATTGAACCTGCAACGTCATGGTTCCTAGTCAGATTCATTAACCACTGAGCCATGATGGGAACTCCTTTTGGGTCTGTTTTTATTTTTTTGAGAAACCTCCATGCTGTTTTCCACAGTGGCTGCAGCAATTTACATTCTCACCAGCAGTGTATGTTGGTTCCCTTTTCTTCACATCCTCACCAATTCTTGTTATTTTTTGTTTTTTTGACAGTAGCCATTCTGACAGGTGTGAGGTGGTACTGTGGTTTTGATTTGCATTTCCCTGATGATTAGTGATGTTGAGCATCTTTCATGTTGGCCTGAGCGTCTTTCATCTTTCCTATTGGTCATCTGCATATCCTCTTTGGAAAAATGTATATTCCGAGCTTCTGCCCATTTTCATTAGGTTATTTTTTTTTTCATGTTGAGTTATATGAATTGTTCATATATTTTGGATATTAACCCCTTATTGGATCTCATTATTTGTTTTTGTTTGTTTGTGTGTTTTCTTACAGGATCAATGTGACTCTGGAAACAAATGGATGAATGAATATCCATATGAAGAGGAAAACAATAAAGGTTGGTTAATCAAATTGTATAATTGCAGTGGCAGTCCTATTTTCAACACTATTTTGGGGCAGTTGTCATTATTGCATTTCTTTGTCTGAATATGAGACAGAGGTCAATTCTTAGACACACTTGTCTATCTATAATGTGTAATTTTTGTTTTTAAACCCCTAAATATTAAAAAAAATTATGAAGAGGCAAACCTTCTCTGTGTGAGTCTAGCTGTCATCAGTTTCTAGAACAAAACTTGTTTAAGAATCAACTTTCAAGGAGTTCCTGTCATGGCTCAGTGGAAATGAATCTGACTAGCATCCATGTGGACACAGATTTGATCCCTGGCCTTGCTCAGTGTTAAGGATCTGGTGTTGCTGTGAGCTGTGGTGTAGGTCTCAGACACAGCTCAGATCCTGTGTTGCTGTGGCTGTGGCCAGCAGCTACAGCTCCAATTCGACCCCTAGCCTGGGAACCTCCCTATACCACGGGTGCGGCCCTAAAAAGACATTAAAAAAAAAAAAGAATCAACTTTCAGATGAATATAATAAAACCACTTGATTCAGCTGATCATTGGGACAACAAAAGAAGCCAGATTCTGTTCATTATACATCAGTTCCTAATATAAGCATAATCATAATCCCAGTGCTGGATGGCATATGATTGCTGTCAAATGCTTACCTCTTTGCACCTGTGTTGCTGTGTTGGCTTTCATCAAGAGATAGGATGGTTATGAGAGGCTTTTAACTTTGGTTTCTGACAGACAAGTAGCAGTATACATTAGAGGGTTAAAAAAATTCCATGAATTTCAACAATATTCAAGTGCTGATGATCACTTTGTGGCATTTATTTCAAATTTTCTTGTCCTACATACTGGTTATAATATTGAAATCATAGGTTAATACTAAGAATATTAAAATATGTTAAGCCATCTCCATTTTGTAAATTTCATTAGTCTTTATATGGATACACAACATATACAATTTAATATTTTCCTTCCCCATTGCTCCTGCTACTTTCCAATAAATGTACATCAAGTCTTTTTCTGCCAGCCCACCTTCACACTTACTTAGAAATGATTTTCCAGATTATATCTTTTGCTTGAAATTGCCTTCTTCTATTTTAACATCCATTTATGATAAAAAGTCTTTAACCAGTTAGGCGTAGAAGGAACATATCTCAACATACTAAAGGCCATATGTGACAGGCCCACAGCTAATATCATACCCCGTGGTGAAAGATGAAAGCATTTGCTTTAACATCAAGATCAAGTCAAGAGTGCCCATTCTTACAGCACTTCTGTTCAACATAGTACTGGGAGCCCTAGCTAGAGCAGTCACATAAGAATCAGAAATAAATGTTATCAGAATTGGAAAGGAAGATATAAAATTGTCTGGATTTGCAAATGGCATGACTTTATGTCTAGAAAATCCTAAAGACTCAACCAAAAAACTAGCAGATATGATCAATGAATTCAGTAATGTTACATGATACAGTATCAACATACAGAAACCAGTAATGTTTCTATATAAAATTTCTGAAAAAGAAATAAATTGATCTCATTTATAATAGCATCAAACACAACAGAATACTTAAGAATAAATTTCACAAAGCAGATACAAGATCTCTATGCTAAAAACTGTAAGACATTGTTGAATGAAATCCAAGAAGACAGAAATAAATAGGTATCCTATGTTCATGGATTGGAAGAATTACAATTGTGAAAATGTTAATACTACTGAAAGCCATGTATAGATTGAATGCAATCCATATCAAGATTCCAATTTCATATTTTACAGAAATAGGAAAAAATTTCTAAAATTTATATGGAAACATAAAAAACCTTAAATTATCCACAAAAGAAATCCTGATAAAGAAAGGCAAAGTGGGAGGCATCACATCACACTGTCTGATTTCAAATTATATTATAAAACTGTAGTTATCAGAACAGCATGGTACTGGTAGGAAAAAACCAACAGATAAACCAGTGGAACAGAATTGAGAGCCTAGAAACAAACCCAAGCATCTATTGTCCACTGATATTTGACAAGGGAGCCAGGGATACTCAATGGAGAAAAGAAGACTGTTCAATGAATTGGGACTTGGATAGTTGGATATTCATGTGTGAAAGAATGAAATTAGCCACATTTCTTATAACACTCATAGGGATCAACTCAAAGTGGATTAAAGGTACAAATGTAAGACCTAAAAGCATGAAACTTCTAAAAGAAAATGTAGGAACATCACTCCTTGAAATAGGTCATAGTGATGTTTTTTTGGATATGACACCCAAAGTACCAGCAACCAAATGAAAAATAAACAAGTGGGATTACATCAAACTCAAAAACTTCTCCACAGCAAAGGAAACCATTAACAAAGTGAAAAGGCAACCTACAGAATGGGAAAAAATATTTGCAAATGATTTATCTGATAAGAATTAATAACCCAAAATATAAAGTACCTGTACTACTCAATAGCCAAAACTACCCCCCCCCCCCGCAATAACCTAATAAAATCATGGTCAAATGTCTGAATAGGCATGTCTCTAAAGAAGATATATGAAAGGCCAGGTGGATTATAAAGGTGTTCAGCAACAGTAGTCATCAGGAAAATGCAAATTAAAACTACGGTGATACTTCCCCTTGCACCTGTTAGAATAGTTATAATTGCAAAGATAAGAAATAATGCTGGCATAGATATGGAGAACAGGGAATCCTTGTGCACTGGTTGGTGGGATTGTAAGTTGGTGCCACCATTATGGAAAACGTTAATGGAAGAGATCCTAAAAAAATTAAAAACAGATCTACCATATGATCCAGTAGTTTCACTGTTGGAAATATATGCAAAGATAACAAAAACACTAACTTGAAAAGATATTTGCATCTCTATGATCCTTTCACCATTTTTTTTTTTTTAGTAGTCAAGACATGGAAACCACCTAAGTGTCTGTCAACAGATAAATGGATAAATAAAATATGGTATATACACACAATAGAGTATTATTAATTTGTAAAATGAGGAAATTCTACCATGTGTGACAACATGCGTGGACTTTGGAGGCATTGGATTAAGTGAGATAAAGACAAATACAAATACAATGTGATCTCACTTGTACGTGGAATCTTAAAACAAAAAACCTGCCTTCCTTCCTTGCTAAAGTTCCTCCTTTGTAGTACTTGTATCTGGAAAATTTTCAGACCTCTAGAAGGGAGTATTGATTCAGAGATATGTAAAGGAGATTTCTGGGTGTATGGTAATGTTCTTTTTTTATGACCTCATTATTACCTATATAGGTACATTTAGTTTGTGAGAATTAATTGTACTGTGCTCTTTTTTTGTGTATGGATTAGTAGTGTGCTAGTAGAATGGTTTTAGAGCATGGGATGAGGAGGCCCTGTCTTTAGTATTTGTCAGTTCCCATGGTGTAAATGTTCCCACTATGGCTGGTTTCAATGGTTAAACAAAGAGCTCGCAAGATTCCTTAAAATTTAGCAGTTAGCTCTCATGAGCCAGGGATGCGCTAGCTCCAGCAAATCATAGATAATTTCATTTATAAAGTTAAACAATTTTATATACTCCTTTGCACAAATAGGGCAAATCTAGTAAATTTAGATTTCCCTGCCTTATCCTTGTGTACACGTGGAAACTTTCACTCATTATCATGCCGAGAATATTTATCCTTTTTCTTATGTATGATATTGATACTGTATTTGTGTTTTTGTTCAATTGTTATTAAATTTTTATGTATGAATGGACTAGTGTTAGCTTTGTAAGTTTATACATTTTGACGGTGTCATTCTGTAAGTAAATTTATGACAACTGAAGATGATGGCAGAGAAAATCATTGTGTTACTACTTACCCTGAGGATAAACTGAAAATATTGTCTTGATTAACTGTAGTATATTATGTGATTCATTCTAAATGATTGTGCTTCATAGCTCATAATTCATGAGTTCAGAAGTCTTTACAGAGGAAGGAGCAGGGAGTATTTCATTTAATGTGTTTGTCCCAGTGGCTTATGTTTTTCTTATTGCTGTTTTTTTTATATTTTTTACCTCGTATCTTCAGTTATAGATGCCTCAGAACAAAGAATACAGTAATATTTGTTTTAAAACCTGCTTGAATCAGGTGTTGTTAGTCTTAATAAAGTCTTGATTCGGAGAGGAAATTGCAATTTGGAAATATATCTTTTATATATTTCACTTATATTCTGAAGGTCATTTTTAAGATGACATTTTAAAAATGTCAGCGGTGGATGCAGCATTGCCACTGTCTACATAATTGAAAGGGATTTGAATATGACTCTTAAAAACTATTTTGTGCATTTCCAGTTTGCCAGTGGTGATGAAATCTTGCCAAGAGCCATAGAATATTATGCTGTGCTTTCCTGCTTAAGCTCTAATATTTCAGCACCCTAAATAGCATCTGTAAAATATTTCTTTTGTGACCGTATCAAGGGTCTTACTTCCAGGAGCTGTCTTCATCACCCCTTTCAATCAATCAATCAAGTACTCAATAATATATAAATATGTATTTATATTAAATGATATATGTATATATATTGCATTGTTTTTTCTTTTACTCAATTTTACTGCATTTGAATTTGTCCCTTTACCATCTGCCACTAGAAAACATGAAATAAATTCTAAAAAGATCCCAGTTATTCATTATTTTCTATTCACATATATTGGCATAAAATCTGGTCTTAAGCTCTTTCACGTATATTAACAGTCGCTCTCATTGAGAATGTTTGTGGACCAGGCTCCCCAGACCTGACTTGGCTTCATTCTTTCCACCCATTCCAGTATGTTTATGAAGTGTTCTCAGCCGCTGGATTAGAGCAGGTTTTCAAAACATATGCATCCATATACATTAGCCCAACTTGTCAAAGTTCGCATTGAAACTTTTGCTCTGTGATGAACAGCTACTTAAACCATTGAGCATTAGCAGTGGGTGAGTTTTCCTCTTTGTATTTGAAAGGCATGAGAACAGTAGCAAGCCTTTCAGAGAAAGCTTCAGTACCCTACCAAAAAAAAGTTTGTTTCATAGTGATGGGCATATATAGTGCCCATAAAATTTCTTTTCCATGAAGTTTCAAGGCCTTTTCTTGACACAGGCTAGAAAGAATGTAATAGCAATGATCCAACCTTTCTTCACTTTTGAGCTAAGCAGGCACAGTTGCTTTGAAAGCCCCAGTCAATGTAGGAGAAATATATTGTCAGCACTGGGCCACTGTATATTTGTGTAGAGTAGCTGCTTGGGCAATAAACATGGATTCCAAGAAAGTCAAGTCTGGGCTCTGCAATTCTCTGTATGATCTGGACCAGTGATTTCTATCTGAGTTTTAATTTTCTCAGCTGCACAGTGGAACTAACAACACCAGTCCTACCTATTTCAAGAGTTGTTTTAGAGGTGAAAGAAATTACGACATATTTGTGAAAAGAGCTCAGAGCTGTAGCATTCTAAAGGTGTGGGTGGCGCTCGATACTATTATTTATATAGCATAAAACAGAGATTCATGAGCATGACATCACATCGCAAAGTCAAATATTTTCAGAATTGGAAGTGCTCACAAAGGTCATTGACTCTAATATGTGCTTGGTATGTGGCTGTCTTCCATAAGAGTTGGTCGGTTACTTTCGTGCTATGATGAGTACTCCTTGGAATTTCCTACTGCGTGTGGCAGTTCATCCTATTTCCAGACATCTATAGTTACATTCAAAGTTCTTCCTTTTATTAGCCAAACCAGTGGATTTGATAATGATCCAAACTATAAGGGTATCACATATTTATTAAAATATCATCCTGCATGAGGTCATTCTTCCATCGAGTCACTTCACCCTTGGGTGTCTCGTTTCTCAGACTGGGGATATGAGAACAAAATGATATACAGGGATTTGAGAAAGATTGTGCAATTATTGAAGTAGGATAATAGCTTTATAATTTGAAAAGATGGTGCATTTGAGAAGATGATGTATTACTCATTTTAAAAAACATTAAAGCATGGAAAACCCCATCACCTCCCAGCCTCATACCTGTGAGCGTTTGTATTATTTACAGCATCTCTGTGCATTTAAACACATAAATAGAGACAGTTTTACAAAAATAGAATCATATTTATACTTGGTATTTGCAGTATATTTTTGTTTGCTTCTGATGTAATGGAAGCAAATGGAACTGAGTTAAGATGAAAGGAATTTATTACTTTCAAGTTAATATCCTTTCGCCAAAGCGATGCTACTACTGGAGAGTTAAGAGGGAAAAAAAACCTTTGAGTTCTGATAATTCAAGTTTTTTAAATGACTGAGTTTAAACAATTCCTTTTGACTTTTTGCTCTGAAAGATGGGTAATTAATGACATTTCTTTCTTTTCCCTCTTAGTTTTACAGTATTATAAAAATTTAGCTTATTAACATTTATTTTCTGATTGTTCACTAGAATAAGCATCAAAGCTATTTAGTCTTAACTCTTACTTTTCTCAGAAATACAGAAATAGTGCTTCACTGTCGTCTATCATTTGGTATCATTGTGAAGGCTGAAGCAAATTGTCTTTCCACTTGGTCTTGTTTTGCTTTTAGTTCAGATGTCCATGAACTATTTTTAGTAGTTCAGTAACCTCATCAGTTTTGCTTCTTGGTTTTTATCATTCCCTATCAGTTTTTCTTGGATCCTGCTCTTCAACTCTGAGAAGTAGAATCTGTTTTTTTTTTTTTGTCTTTTTGCCTTTTCTTGGACTGCTCCTGTGGCATATGGAGGTTCCCAGGATAGGGGTCTAATTGGAGCTGTAGCTGCCGGCCTATGCCAGGGCCACAGCAACACGGGACCTGAGCCGCGTCTGCGACCTACACCACAGCTCACGGCAACGCCGGATCCTTAACCCGCTGAGCAAGGGCAGGGATCGAACTCGCAACCTCATGGTTCCTAGTTGGATTCGTTAACCACTGTGCCACAACGGGAACTCCAGAATCTGTTTTTATGTCTTCAGATTGAAATACTATATTTACGGTATCTTTTCTATTTGTTTTAGTCTCTTATTTAGTAAAACACATAGCATGTTTCTCCTTGGTTTTCTGTATATGTGGTCTTCACCTTTAATGTTTTGATTTTGCTTACTTTACTTTCCCCATGCAACATTTTTTCTGACTAAATTTTCAGTCATATTCTTTGTTATTCTTTAGTTCTTAAAGTAAGTGGCTTTTCATCTCTGAAGTATCTCATAACTTTTGTCCACTACATGTCATCTGTTTCAGTGCTCTTGTATTTTATCATTTGAACCCTTGTACTTTTTCCCTGAACGTTATTTATTTATTTTTTTAAAAGAAAGACCCTTTTTTTGGTATTATTATTTTAGATTCTGTGACGTGTTACTTATCTAAATTCTTCATGTTTTTCCTTGGGTAATTCTTCCTGTGATGTTTGTTCCTTACTGGCCTCTTGCTTGTATTTCTCTCTTGTTTCATTTGCTGCTTTTATGCACAGTTTCCTCCTGGCCTCTCTGTCTGTAGTATCCATCCCTTCCAGTAGTGTCCAGTATGGAAGGGAGAATGGTAGATGGGGCATCAGTGGTTTTGAGCATGAGTTAGATGAGCCCCAATCTTTGACTTGCATTTCTTATTTCAAATACTCTAAGAAAAGGTGTTGTTTCTAGAGGTCTCCCTCTCTTTCCCTTGTACAGCAAAGCCTCTTGAGACAAAGACTCCTGTCTCCCCTTCTTCTGCCACTTCCAGTGACACCTTTAGTAATGGAGCTAGACTCTAGAAAAGGCTGCATCTGTATGTTCGCTCTCTTAGCCCCACTTTCTTTGCTTTCACTGGATAGGCCCATCATAGCTGTGGTTTTTATTTTTAGGAACTTGCTGCAGGTCTGAGGGGGTGTATGTCACCTCCCAGTGGCCTCCCAGATTTCACAGACTTTGATGAGAGTGCTTTGATTGCTGATCTGAGTTTCTGACTATTTCTACTTTTACTTAAGATGGAGCTTGCTTGCTTGCTTGCTTGCTTGTTTTCTTTCTTTCTTTCTTTTTCTAAATTGGCTTTAAAACTTTTCAGTAAGTTTAAAAGGAAGGGTCTAAAAATACCTAACATCATCATTTAAAAGTTTCTGAAATTTTTTTGCTGTCCCGTGGCATATGGAGTTTCTGGGCCGTGGATCAGATCTGAGAGGCTGTTGTGACCTACTGCAACTGTGGCAATGCCGGATCCTTAACCCACTGTGCCAGACTGGGGATTGAATCCTTGTCCCAGTGCTGCAGAGACTCTGCCAATCCCATTGTGCCACAGCGGGAACTCGAACATCATCCTTTTTAACAGGTCATTTTTAGATGCATTTAAGGGACCCGTGGAGACTCTTGGACTGGGTGATGTGTTTGTGAACTTGTCACTATGCTCAGGCCTCCTGGCTTTGAATTCTAGCTCTGCCAGGGCTTCACCTGCTTCTCTAGCTCATTATCATACATGTGATGTGTGGCTGATGATGGTGATTAATGCCTACTCCATAAAGTTGTTATGAGGGAAGAAAAAAGGAGAAATTTTAAGTGAGAAAAAAAAATGCTAAAGCATTTGTGTGTTGTCAGGTAGATACTAAGTACTCATTAAAGTAGCCATTTCCTTTATTTTTATTTTTTGTCTTTTTGCCTTTTCTAGGGCCGCTCCTGCAGCATATGGAGGTTTCCAGGCCAGGGGTCTAATTGGAGATGTAGTTGCCGGTCCACGCCACAGCCACAGCCACAAAAACACCAGATCCTTTAACCCACTGAGCGAGGCCAGAGATCGAACCCGCAAGCTCATGGTTCCTAGTCGGATTTGTTAACCACTGAGCCATGAGGGGAACCCCCCATTTTTTTTATTTTTAAGTCATGTTAATTGTGTTGATTTGGCCTTAGGAAAATACTTTAGGCCAGTAGTTGTTTCCTTTGACTGAAGATAGGCTGGGATGCACCTGCACGTTGGGGGGGTTCTGGGTCTCCTACTTAATATGTTTTAGGGTCTGACTGGGGACTTCCAAATTGTTACTCTGTGTTGATAAGACATAGCTACGTCTGACTTTCTCTCGGAGGAAATAAAATCCTTGAACTCATTGAATATGCTGTAGTAGTTTGTACATGTTACTGGTTTTACTCACAGAATGGTGACAGCTAATTTTGTATTAGAGTTCTCCAGAGACATAGAATGAATAGGCTATATATATATATCCTATTTCTCATATTATATATATATATATGAATAATATGAGAAATTATTATATTATATATTATAATATGAGAAATTATATATATGTTATAATATATATATGTGTGTGTATATATATATATATATAGTTTGTTGTGATCAATTGGTTCTGTGATCATGGAGACTGAGAAGTTCCATGATCTGCCACCTGCAAGCTGGAGACCCAGGAAATCCAGTGGTGTGGTTCCAGTCCAAGTCCAAAGGCCTGAGAACCAGGGGAACAGATGGTGTGAATCCAAGTCCATGGTTGGGAGAAGGCCAGATGCCTTCCTTAGGGCAATCCTCCCTTCTCTCTCAGCACATTGGATGGCATCCACTGGCACTGGGAAGGGCCTCTGCTTTACTGAGTGCCCTGGTTCAAATGCCAGACTCATCTAGAAACACCCTCACAGACACACCCAGAAATAATGTTTAATGTGGGCACCCCATGGCCCAGCCAAGCTGATAAAAAATTAACCATCACAGCTGTCTTGGGGTGTGATTAAATCTTGTAATCATATATTGAGAATCTGTTATCTATTAGACAGTGGGCTGCAAAGACATTGTATTTAGACCCTGCTTTCCAGGCTTCATCATCTCAGGGACAGGCCCATAAGTGACTACAATTTGATGTGATTAGTGCTACAATTTAATGAAACCTAGGGAGTTGGTATGGGCCATAGATGGCTTCACTTGTGCAGCGCCCATTGACCTGAGCCTTGAATAATCATGTCGTGTGGTCTGCAAGAAATAGGAGTAAAAGTCACAATGTTCTGTTTAAAAAAAAAAAAAATTCTGAGTCAATACCAAAGTATATTTTCTGTCCTTTGGGCTCAAAAGTGGGCTAAAGGTAAATGTGATACTCAATAATAACATTAACTCTTTCAGCCAAAATCTTTCGCGGCCCATTTATGTGTCCAGATTATTTTCTCTTTCCCTCCCCCTCTGTCTCTCTGTCTCCATCTGCCTTTATACCTCTCTCTCCCTTGTTCTGGTGTACTTTTGTGTTCTCTTGCTCTCTCATTCTCTCTCATGTGCACACATACACAAACACACATTCTCTGGACCTTTGATTATAGCGGATCTCCGTCTCAGCTTTATGTCATCCTATTTAGAGTGCATTACGAAAGTAGTTTACATAATGCGTTTTACCAGAAATATTCAGGAGTGATCATAAAAATGATATGAGCATCTTTTAAATGTAACCATTTTAGTTAAACAGTTTTGATTTAATGAGAACATCATAGTATTACAGCAACATAGTGACAGATTATTAAAAGCATTTGTTGAAATATAATGTCTATCTGGTTCACTTTGTTATTATCAACATCTGTGCTGTAAAAAAAAAAAAAAGTAGCTTCCTTCCTTCCTCTCTCCCCAGTTGATGTTAGCTGAGAATTAATTTCTTACTGTTCTCTAAAGAGACTTTTGTTTAATAAAGTCATGAATAATTATGGACTCAACAATAAGTATGCTATTTTATCTTATGCATAATTTAGTCCTTCAGTATACCTTACAGCCTCATGAAAGTAAAAATCAGAAATACTCCAATTTATGAGTCAATTCCTTATTCATATTCAACATGCTTTTTCCCCGTGGAACTGGATTTGGTACCAAGTTCTGTATCAGCTAGGGCTTGATCAGAGAAGCAGAACCATGAGAAGGATCTAAAATATGGGACTTATTATTAGAATTTGACCTCATATGATTGTAGGAACATTAAGCAAGTCAGGAATGGTTGTTGCTTCTCTGTATTGGGGGCTAGGCCTGAAATCGGGAGGGGCAGACAGGCAGGCAGGAGGGGTGACAGGAAGTGCTGGAGAGCAGGAACCAACTGGAAACCGAGGAAGGGGACCTGAGTCCACACAGACCCCTTGCTGCTCACTGGCTTCCAACCTTGGGGATGCCAAGAACTGCAGGAGAAGCAGGTACCCTCTACCAAGTCAAACCTATCATTCCCAGAGAATCAGATAAGCTGGTAGAGATGCTGTGGGCTGGCTCGTCCCTGGGCCAGCAGGTGCATGGGTAGAGTGACAATGGGTGGGAGCTGTGCCTGCCTCTGGAGCCCTGTGTTGATACTCTGAGGGTGGTGAGAACAGGAGTCCTGCTGCTGTACTTCTGCCTGCTAGTCTCACTGAGATGCCCCGGGTCACTCCCTTGAGGTGAGACACTTTACCTGGTTATTTCCCTTGTAAATTCATTTCTTTCCAGTGGTGACTACTTTTCATGGGAAAATTAATGTTGCCAAACTATGGACATGAAGGGCAGAAGATGTTACCTGTAGAATCTATCTTATTCATGCTTTTAAACTCCTATCTCCTTCACAGAATGTACTTATTCTGAAAAGGAGAAAATGGTGGAAAGAGGTGGAATCCGGCTTCTGGCTAGGTTTGTTATTTTTGTCAGTGAGAACCTTTATCACTCTCTCAAATACAGAGAGTCTTGCCCAAGATTGCGCTACAGTTAGTGAAACTGCATGCATTTAATCTTTGTTTCATAACATTTATTTGTACAGTATTTCTGAAAGTGCCATTTAGAAAGGCCCCAGTAGAGAAATAATTGTGGAGGTGGTACTCGTAGAGATATCTATGTGGGAGCAGGAAAGGTTGAGTGATCACAGGTAGAGGCTGGTAAGCAAAATTTATTGTATTAAGCAATTAAATGATTTCCATTTATAATTTCTTCTGGTTCTACACTGGACATAAATGCATATGAAACGGTTTCTTGTCTAACTAAGTATTTATTAGAAGCCTACCTTATTGCTTAACTCTCCCTGTAGAGTTTGAAATGATTGAGACAACAGATATTCAGAGGTGGTCCTGGCATGCAATTTGGCAATTCCACAGCCCACTGCTGGCCAGCTTGGGGCAAATAATCAGGGGGAGGCAAAGAAAGAAAAGGCCAAGAGATTTCTCTGTTGCGGCTAAGAGTGTGCATTGACTCCTTTTCCCCACTTCCAATCAATTATGCAACAGCGCTTATTTTTTGTTCTGCCAGAAACAATATCTGTTGTTGTAATGCAAGAACTTAATTATAGTGGAGAAGTCTCCAGTGCTTTTTGAATGAGAAATTGAATCTCCATCTTACATTGCCTCTAACGGTGAAACTGAGATACTACTGCTAAAGTCCCAGCAGAAACTGCTGGTAACGTCAGTTACTCTTTCCATGTTGAAATCTTTTGGCTGGATGAGAGAGGAAACTAAGTCAGACAGTTTGAGTTAGCGAGCTGTCAATTCTTCTTATGTTGGCTCAATCTTATTAAGTAGTTCAGGATGCAGGATCTTTCAGAGATGTTATTGTTGTCCTCAAGAGCCGCTTTTTTTCCCCCAGTTTTTTCTTCTAAAGAAATGCTAAAGTTTTCAAACATAGGGCTTAGAAATGTAGAAATTGGGAGTTGGATGGACTGTAAGAAATATCTCATTCAAGTGAATTAATGTAAATAGGGAAAAATCAGTAAAATTGAAGTGACTGGCTCAAGATTACCTATTCCATTATAGAGTGGGAGTTTTGGGAGAAGGGGAAGGCATAATGGGAACATGGTTCCTTGCGGTTAACAACTTTTTAAAACCCAATTCAACAAAGTAGGTTTAGTTTTTTCCCTATCTTTGATTTTAAAGCAAAAGCTACCTGGTAGTTATCTTTTTTTTTTTTTTTTTGTCTTTTTGCTATTTCTTTGGGCCGCTCCCGCGGCATATGGAGGTTCCCAGGCTAGGGGTTGAATCAGAGCTGTAGCCACCGGCCTACACCAGAGCCACAGCAACGCGGGATCCGAGCCGCATCTGCAACCTACACCACAGCTCACGGCAACGCCGGATCGTTAACCCAATGAGCAAGGGCAGGGACCGAACCCGCAACCTCATGGTTCCTAGTCGGATTCGTTAACCACTGCGCCACAACGGGAACTCCATGTTTTTCTTTTTGGTAGTTATCTTTTTAATGAATGTTTGAATAAAGGGATGAGTGGAGGATGAAGAAGAAAAGACACAAGAGAGAAAATGTGTATGATCACTCTCTTTTTCCCTCTTTGAAAAAAGTATTAAAAGAGCATGATCATTTATGATGGAAAAGAAAGATGAGATGATGATAAACTGGCAAATGGGTCATACAAAACCTGAACGCACTGAAAATTTATTAAGGTTGACTTTTCCTACTAGTGGTACTTGAGGAAAAAGGTCTGATTGAAAGGAGCTCACTATGTGGAAAATGGCAAGATACGGATTTTCCTTAACACTTATCCTAGACAGCTCTTGCTTATTTGGTTAAAAAAGTTCTGGATTTACTGCTTAAATTATGGTTAAATATAGTAACCAATGTGAAGAAGGTCCTTTGCTGTACGGTATAGTTATGGGTCTGTACATTTGTGGTAGCCCAACAATTTTATTTATTTATTTATTTATTTTATCTTTTTTTTTTTTTTAATTTCCCACTGTACAGCAAGGGGATCAAGTTATCCTTACATGTATGCATTACATTTTTTCCCCCCACCCTTCGTTCTGTTGCAACATGAGTATCTAGACATAGTTCTCAGTGCTACTCAGCAGGATCTCCTTGTAAATCTATTCCAAGTTGTGTCTGAAAAGCCCAAGCTCCTGATCCCTCCCACTCCCTCCCTCTCCCATCAGGCAGCCACAAGTCTGTTTTCCAAGTCCATGATTTTCTTTTCTGAGGAGATGTTCATTTGTGCTGGATATTAGATTCTAGTTATAAGTGATATCATATGGTATTTGTCTTTGTCTTTCTGGCTCATTTCACTCAGTATGAGAGTCTCTAGTTCCATCCATGTTGCTGCAAGTGGCATTATGTCATTCTTTTTTATGGCTGAGTAGTATTCCATTGTGTATATATACCACATCTTCCGAATCCAATCATCTGTTGATGGACATTTGGGTTGTTTCCATGTCCTGACTATTGTGAATAGTGCTGCAATGAACATGCGGGTGCACGTGTCTCTTTTAAGTAGAGTTTTGTCCGGATATATGCCCAAGAGTGGGATTGCGGGGTCATATGGAAGTTCCATGTATAGATTTCTAAGGTATCTCCAAACTGTTCTCCATAGTGGCTGTACCAGTTTACATTCCCACCAACAGTGTAGGAGGGTTCCCTTTTCTCCACACCCCCTCCACCATTCCAACAATTTTATATTAAGGCAACATGATTTCTTTTTAATGGACAATATACTGTTTTTTCTTTTCTTTTCTTTCTTTTTTTTTTTTTTTTAGCTTGATAAGTTGTGTGTTCTGAGGATTTCCCTTCTACTCTCTTTTTTAAATGCTTTGGTGTTAAAAATTAAATTTTGATTATTTAAAAATTTTTTTAAAAAATAAATTTTACTAGAGTATAGTTGACGTAGAAAGTTGTGTTAGTTTCAGGTATACTAATTCTTAATTGCTTGTGCTGAGTAATGACTCTGTTTTTTTTGTTGTTGTTTTTTGTTTTTTTTGTCTTTTTAGGGCCACACCCTCAGCACGTGGAGGTTCCCAGTCTAGGGGCTGAATCAGAGCTGTAGCTGCTGGCCTATGCCAGTGTGTCTGCAACCTACACAAGAGCTCATAGCAACTCTGAATTCTTAACCCGCTGAGTGAGGCCAGGGATTGAACCTGCATTCTCATGGTTACTAGTCAGATTCATTTCTCCTGGGCCACGATGGGAATTCTGATTTTGTGGCCTTTATTAAGACTATTCTAGCCTACTAATAGTCATTTTATTTCAAAATCAATAAATTTGAAAATTCTTAATTAAAAGAACTTTCTAGTTGAAAAAGTAGGTGTAGATCCTTTTAAAAGTTATTAAAAATTTGATAGATGAAAAAGAATATATATGATATATAAGACATAATGACAATGAGAAACCCAGCTTAAGAAATAGAATGTGTCTAGTATTTTTAAAGATCCCTTTTAGTCTAAAGCATGAGCATTATCCTGAATTTTGCATTAAATTTTCCTTGCCTTTTGTAATGCCTGTCTTTGTATGTAAGTACATAGTCAGGAACTATATATGGTCATATAATATGACCATACAGTAACTTATTCATTCTTCAGCAATAGACATTTTATTTTACCTAGCTTTTTTGCTATTTTAAATAATATCACTGTGTACACTTAACTGTTCTGGTGCACAAGTATAAGAATTTCTCTGGAATATATACCTTGGAGTAGAACTGCTAGATTGTAGAGTATACACATTTTCCACTATATTTGATTGTATCTAGTTGTTTTCCCCTATTGTTGCAACACTAAAATAGCACTGTTTCATCATTCCATTTCTTTACATCCTTAGCCAACTCTTAGTTTCTTCTGCCATTTAGAGTTTTGTCAGTCTGGTGTGTGTTAAATGGTGTGTCCTTGTGTTTTTAATTGTACTTTTCTGTTACTAATGGTTTATAAGTTTACTGGTTATTTGAATTTCATCTTATGTAGCATTCCTTTTCATGTATTTTGCCTATTTTTCTATTGAATGGTCTTTTTTTTTTTTTTTTCTCCTCATGGGGTAGATATTCAGGGCTGATTAAATATGTTGAAAATATTTTCTCCAAGATTATGTACTTTCTTTGTACTTTTATAATATTGTTTAATTTTTTACTTGATTGAATATATATTTATTCTATGGCTATTGCTTTTTCTATACAATTTGTCATAATTTTATATAGGGTATTTATCTCTACTAATGAGATTGGCCTGTGATTTTCTTTCCTTAGAGTATCCTGAATTGGTTTTAGTATCAATGTTAGAATCTTTCTTTTGTATTCTTTGAGAGTACATAAATAACTAGAATAATCTAATCTTTACATATTTGGTAGAACTCATTTGTAAAACTATTTGGGGCTAGATTTTTCTTTGTGAGTAAAATTTGAACTTGAAATTCATTTCATTTAGTGGTGAAAGACTACTTAGGTTTTCAGTTTCTTCTTGTCAGTTTTGTTAAATTGTATGTTTCTATAAAGTTATTCATTTAAGTTTTCAAATTTATTGGCATAACGATTTTTTTAGTTTTCCAGAACTGCCATAACAAAGTATTATATAGGCTGGGTGGTTGACTTAAACAACAGAAATTTATTTTGTTACATTTCTGGAGGCTTAAAGTCCCAGATAAGGTGTTGATGGAATAGATTTCTTCTGAGGCTTTGTTTCTTTGCTCATAGATGGCCTTCTCTCTGTGCCTTCATGCGGTCTTTCCTCTGTGTAGCAGTTATACTGGGTTGAAACCTACCCTTTTGATGTCATTTTCCCTTCATTACCTCTATAAAGGCTCTATCGCCAAGGATGGTCACATTCTGAGGTACTGGGACTTCAACCTAAGAAAATTTTTTTTTTTTTGTCTTTTTGCTACTTCTTTGGGCCACTCCCGCAGCATTTGGAGGTTCCCAGGCTAGGGGGTCCAATTGGAGCTGTAGCCCCTGGCCTATGCCAGAGCCACAGCAATGCAGGATCCGAGCATCTGCAACCTATACCACAGCTCATGGCAATGCTGGATCGTTAACCCACTGAACAAGGGCAGGGACCGAACCCACAACCTCATGGTTCCTAGTCGGATTTGTTAACCACTGCACCACAATGGCAACTCCAACCTAAGAAATTTATGTGGGATATGAATCAGCGCATAACAAGCCCATTCACAGTTATCCATCAATTTTTTTTTTCTGTATTTTTGTCCTTTTATGGCCGTACCCACGGCATATGGAGGTTCCCAGGCTAGGGGTCCAATCAGAGCTGTAGCCACTGGCCTACGCCACAGCCATAGCAGCGCCAGATCCCAGCTGTGTCTGTAACCTACACCACAGCTTATGGCAACACTGGATCCTTAACCCACTGAGCAAGGCCAGGGATCAAACCCGCAACCTCATGGTTCCTAGTCAGATTCGTTTCTGCTGTGCTGTGATGGGACCTCCCCATTAATTATATTTTCATATTGCTGTATCTATAGTTATGTTTCCCTTTTCATTTATTTCACAGTGATTATTTTTACATTTTTTATTTCTCTTTTTATTTCCTTTGCTATATCTTGCGAGGGGGTTGTCAATTTTATAGTCTTTCCAAAGATCTCCTTTTCTTTGGTTGCTTTTTTTTTTTTTTAAAGGGCCGTAAGCAAAGCACATGAAAGTTCCCAGGCTAGGGGTCAAGTCGGAGCCGCAGCTGCCGGCCTACATGACAGCCATAGCAATGCTGGATCTTAGCCACATCTGCAGCCTACACCATGGCTCATAGCAGTGCTGGACCCTTAACCTATTGACCAAGGCCAGGGATTGAACCTGCATCCTCGTGAATACACAGCATTAACCATATTTCATGAGTTTTGATATGAAGTATTATATATATCCCTTGGACATTTATTTTTAATATTCCAGTGTAATTTTTTCTGAGAGTCTTGAGTTATTTTCTTTGACGTATGATAAAATTATGTCCTGATAAACTCATCATAAATTGAAAATGTCCGAAGTTGAAAATGCGTTTAGTACACCTACTTTACCAAACATCATAGCGTAGCCTAGCCTACCTTAAATGTGCTCAGAACCTTTGTATTAGCCAACAGTTGGGCAAAATGGTTGTTTGGGTACAGAAAGATTGTATGTTGGTGGTTTATGCTTGTGCTTATGTGGTTGACTGGAGCTACGGTGGCTGCCACTACCTAGCATCACCAGAGTGTCATACAGCCTATATCATTAACCTGAGAAAAGATGAAAACTCAGAATTCAAAGTATGGTTTCTATTGTAGGCATATTGTGTTCATACCATCATAAATTTAAAATCTTTATGTTGAACCATTGTTAAGTAGGAGACCCTCTCTAGAAGTTTTACTTCCAAATGTGCTTTTTATTATATTTAGATTACCAAGTGTTAGCTTCATCGTGTTGTATTTATAGCATGTTGTGTGCTTAATATTAATTATGGTATTACTATATGGCCTAGTTCAAGGACATCTTTTGTAAATTGTGTTTGGAAAGAACGTATGTTCTCTCATTGTTATGTATACTTTTTTGTTCAGTAGGTAAAACTTTTTTTTTTTTTGGTCTTTTTGCCTTTTCTTGAGCCGTTCCCACAGCATATGGAGGTTCCCAGGTTAGAGGTCCAATTGGAGCTGTAGCCGCTGGCTTATACCACAGCTCACGGCAACCCACTGAGCAAGACCAGGGACCGAACCCGCAACCTAATGGTTCCTAGTCGGATTCGTTAACCACTGCGCCACGAAGGGAACTCCAGTAGATAAAACTTTTTAATTGTTTTGCTCAAAATATTTGTCCAGTAGACGAAACTTTCTAATTACTTTGCTCAAAATCTTGGTAGCCTCATTGGTTCTTGCTTGGCTAATCTATCCATGATTGAAAGAGTTGGTTTAAATCTCCATTTCTGATCATGGCCTGCTTAGTTTCTCATTATTTCTATAAATTTTGGCTGTATATATATATATATATATATATATATATATAAATATACTAATAGATGCATACTCATTTAGAATCTTTTTTTTTTTTTGTCTTTTTAGCTATTTCTTGGGCCACTCCCGCGGCATATGGAGGTTCCCAGGCTAGGGGTCGAATCGGAGCTATAGCCACCGGCCCACGCCAGAGCCACAGCAACGCGGGATCCGAGCCATGTCTGCGACCTACAGCACAGCTCACAGCAACGCCAGATCGTTAACCCACTGAGCAAGGGCAGGGACCGAACCCGCAACCTCATGGTTCCTAGTCGGATTCGTTAACCACTGCGCCACGACGGGAACTCCCTCATTTAGAATCTTTTAATACTCTTAGGAAATACACCCTGTGTCTCATTACTCAGTAATTTTCCTTTTCTCTTATAATGCATTTTGCCTGTATGCGTCTTTTGTCTGAATTTACATACTCCAGCTACTTAGTTATTATTTTCTTTCAGCACTGTGAGGACTGTATTCCATTTCACTTTAAATGCAGTCAGAGTCTTTGAAAGATTGCAAGCAGGAGGTCTGCCTGATCAAGAATTCTGAGAAAATGGCATGGGCTTCTGTATGGAAATGGATTAGAAGGTTGCAAAACCCGGAGTCGGCTATTATAGGGCAGCATGAGATGGTAGGGGCTTGCCTTAGAGTGTTAGCACCTGAGATGGAGATAAAGAGAATGCGTATGTTTCTGAGGGAGAACTGACAGGTATTGGTGATGAATGTCAAGGGTGATGTGTGAAAGAGTATGTATGAGTGATGATGCTTCAGTTGCTACCTTGAGCAACTCATTCCTTGAAATTACCATTTATCAAGTTTAAAGTGCTGGAGGAGCGTTCCCCTTAGTTCATTTTTTTACATGTTCCATTTATTTTTCAAAAAATATTAAGGATCTCTGAAGAATAGTTTTCATATTTGCTGCTTTAGAGGGGATAAAAATAAGCTTGATTGTGTATGGGTATGCTGTGAAAGAGCTTTCTGACGATTCCCATTTATTAATTATTTAACTTTTTTCTTTTTTCATTTTTTTATTTTTATATTATTTATTTTTATTTTTTTGTCTTTTTGCCATTTTCTTGGGCCGCTCCTGCGGCATATGGAGGTTCCCAGGCTAGGAGTTGAATCGGAGTTGTAGCCACCAGCCTACGCCAGAGCCACAGCAACGCGGGATCCGAGCCGTGTCTACAACCTACACCACAGCTCACGGCAACGCTGGATCCTTAACCCACTGAGCAAGGCCAGGGATCAAACCCGCCACCTCATGGTTCCTAGTCGGATTCGTTAACCACTGAGCCACGATAGGAACTCCAAGTTTTTTTTTTTTTTGATGACTCAGTGTGTACCTGGCACAATGCCAGGTGAATTTGGTGAATATGGTATATGCCTGCCTGCCTGCCTGCCCAGAGCTCTGTGGTAAATGCAGACCAGCACAGAAACACTGTGTGGAAGAAGCTTTGGTCCCGGCACATGGCAGGGACACCCACCTAGATCTGGTCCAATAAGTATTGTGGAGATTTTTGAATGAAAATGGAAATGGCTAAAAGAGACCTAAATATGAATTACAGCTATACCAAACAAAGGTTAGAACTGTGGAAAAAAACATAGGCAAGAAGATTATGGTTGAGCTGAAGAACTGTTAAAAAAGAATTAATAGGATTTGAAGAGAAATAATAACTCTTTGAGGGAAGGAGGAGTCAAGTTATAATGCCTTATGATTAAAAAATTTTTTTTTGTCTTTTGAGGGCTGCACCTGCAGCATATGGTAATTCCTAGGCTAAGGGTTGCATCCAAGCTGCAGCTGCCGGCCTATGCTGCATCCACAGCAATGCCAGATCCAAGCTGCATCTGCAAACTATACCACAGCTCACGGCAATGCCAGATCTTTAACCCACTGAGTGAGGCCAGGGATTGAACCTGCATCCTCATGGTTTCCAGTTGGGTTTGTTTCTGCTGAGCCACAATGGGCACTCCAAAAGTTTGATATTTGTTGTGAAAACAGTGATGAGTTTGTGAAGAGGTTTAGGAAAGAAGCTTTCGTGACTGTGTGTTTGCATTTTAAAGAATTCTTGAGTATATGTAAAAAAGATTGAACTGGGAAGCAAGGGTGGACCACCAGATAAAGGGCTGATGTTGCTGCTGTTTTGAACTAGGTCTAGAGCTGGCTATGGAGATGGAGAAAAATGGATGGATTTGAAGGATACTTAGGAGGTTAAGAAGTGAAGATTTATTTATTTAGTGTATGTGGTGTTGCAGAAAAGAAGGCAGTCCGAAATGATATCAAGATAGGGCTTGGGCTGCTAGGCAGGTGGTGCTACTGGGAGGATCGGGTTTGCAAAACACGGTGAGATGTTTTAACCTTGTGAGATTGGAATTTCCTGGGATTTTCGAGTGGGTATATCTGGGCCTATTGCTCAGGAGAGAGTTCTGGGTGAGGAACTTGGAAAATTGTTGGCACTTGAAGCTGTCAGAGTAAATGAGATCAGCCAAACAGTGTCTGTGGAAAGCAAAGAGAAAAGTGGGAGGGTCACGTATGGAGGGAATTGATATATAATAAGTACAAAAGGCTATGGTGTAACGTTATGGAATTCAGTTAAGAAGATATAAACTGTTGATGGGATTTTTTTTTTTTTCTTTTCACGGCCACGCATATAGCACATGGGACTTCCCAGGCTAGGGGTTGAATCAGAGCTGCACGTGCAGGCCTACGCCACAGCCATAGCCATAGCCGTGTGGGATCCAAGCTGTGTCTGCAGCCTATACCATAGCTCATGGCAATGCTGGATCCTTAACCCACTGGGAAGGGCCAGAGAACAGGAAAGTCTTCTTCAAGTGAGATGGTCATTGAAGAATAATGGCTAAGCGTTCCCACCATGGCATGGAGGGTCAAGAATCCTCCTGCAGTGGCTCAGGCCACTATGGAGATGCAGGTTTGATTCCTGGCCTAGCCAGTGAATTAAAGAATCTGGCATTGCTACAGCTGCGGATCAGATTCAGTCCCTGCCATGGATGCCATTAAAAAGAAAAAAAAAAAAGAGAGAGAGAAGATGGCTAATAATTGAATAATTGTGAAAGACAATGATTTAAGCAGAGGGAATAATACAAACAGTCACAGTGGGAGAAAAGAAGAGTATAACTTTAGAAAGCAATGAATAATTTAGGATAGAACAGAAAGGTCTGTTGGGGCCATTTTATAAAATACCTGTTGCATTATAATGTTAGAATACAGTTCAAGGTATTTGAATAAATTCCATTAGTGTACCTTGTAAAGAGGTCTGTCTTCCATTTATCTTATTAACTGTGAGGTCACAGTTAACAATTTATTGCTTTTCCTTTTTATTCTTGATGTTTTTCCCCTTGATGTGATTAATTGAAATTCTTTAAGATGCTTTTTGAAAATCTGTTTCTTTTTTTAAAAGAAATATTTCGGAGTTCTTGTCATGGCTCAGCAGAAGCAAATCTGACTAGCATCACTGAGGACATAGGTTCGATCCCTGGCCTCGCTCAGGGGGTTAAGGATCCAACGTTGCCATGAGCTGTGGTGTAGGTTGCAGATGTGGCTCAGATCCTGTGTTGCTGTGGCTGTGGTGTAGGCCAGCAACTACTGCTCCACTTCGACCCTTCGCCTGGGAACTTCCATATCCGCGGGTGCTGGCCTAAAAAGACTAAATAAATAAATAGATAAAAATGATGTAAGGCATATAATAAATTATTTTTTAAAAAAATATTCAGGTTGTATTTAAGGAAATGTATTAACCCTGAATTCACTCATCTGATTTTACTCGTTTTATTATATAAGTAAGCATTATGTAAGTAAGATGCATTAATTATTAAATTCTTGTGTTTAGAGGGGAAAAAAGTGGTTGAAATGATGAAAGGCAATTTTAGACAGGTAATGTTGGCAGGTCTAAAATATTAACAGAAAATCGAGAGGGAATAAACAGGATAAACTTCTGTCTTTTCAAACTCTGAGTTTATTAGGATAAATGGATTTCTAGAGTTATAAGGTTACTTTCGTATTACATACTAGACATGTTGTTGATTGGAATTTTAGATTTTTTGATGCAAACACTTGTTAATGGAAGAATTAATTTTTTTCAGTGAACATACAATGATCATGTTACAATTGAAAATTCAATTCTTAAGTGTCAAGATTTCCTTTTACTGAATTAGTAGGGCAGTTAGCCAGTTTTATTGACTTTGTAACGCTCTCTGCCTGAGGCTCTGGAAAACTGGGACACCTGTACTGATTTCTTAGAAGTTCGTCAACTAGTTATGCAGCAAAAGATTTAAATCAGTTTGATGTTCATCAGTTAAATCAGTTTGATCATCCTGGTTCTTTGCCATGGCTTTCTCATTCCGAGTTATTTCTTATTTTATCTCTTGGGCAATTAGAGTTCAGTGTCAGGTAATGTTAAGAAAATATTGTAACATCCTGTATTCCCTAATATGTTTGGGTGCGTTAAACAGCTGCATTTATACTCTAAGGGAAGACTGATTTAATAAAAATTATTGGGTCATACTTTGCCTCAGCACTTTGTCAAACTGAGTGCGAAAGTAGTCCTTTTGCCATAGTTTCTATGGTAATGATTTAGTTGACCGGATTATGTTACCGAATAGTTTATTTCATGAAAGGCTCATGGATGCTGTATTCCCTGACTTCCCGCATGCTTAAATATATTTCTTTTATAGTCAAAGGATATTTTGCTTTAAAAACTTGGGGTCCTACTTAGAAATCTGTAGGCAGTGCCTTTTATCTTTTGGCATTGAGTGTTCCTGATAGAACAGTGAGGCTAGTCTGACACCCTCCCCAAGCCCCCTGCCATCTGAATGAATTGCTCTTTTCTGCCTGAACACCAGCAGAATATTTTAAACTTCAAATTCGGTGACTCAAGGATATAATTCTTTCGGATCATTCTGTATCAGTTTTTAACTATTATTTCCATCTGTTCTTCCCTCATGTTATGGAAAACTCCTACTATCATTACCTCAAGTATGTTTCTAGACAGTTTTGGGGTTCTTTCTACAGAATCAGCAGTTTTCAGTTCTTCATCCTTGTTCTCTATCCTTCATTAAAAAAATACATTTGTCTTTCGCCGCTGTATTCACTGGGATTAAATTGTCTTTTTTAAAAAATGTCAATAGTTCAGAAAGTTCCTGCTGTGGTGCAGTGGGTTAAGAATCTGGCGTTGTCTCTGTGGCAGCACAGATCCCATCCCCGCCCTGCCAAAGTGGGTCAAGGATCTGGAGTTGCTGCGGCTGTGTTGTAGGTCACAGCTGTGGCTCGGATTCTATCCCTGGCCCAGGAATTTCCATGTGCCATGGGTGTTGCCCCCCCAATTCAATTTTTAGTCATATCTTCTCATATCTAGCCACATGTCCTCATTTCCTTGCTCTTTTTATTTTATTTATTAGCACTAAATTGATAAGTGTTTGTCTTCAGTATGTTTTGATGGCTCTGCAACATCTTTAATTTCTACTATGGTGTTATTTTATCATTTCATCTCTGAGCCCCTGTTCACTGATAATCATTTTCTAAAATCCTGGTGTAATGGGAAGCTTTGTGTTTTGGGGTTGTGTTTTCTTTAGCAATGAGTGCTCTTTCTTTTACCTGTTTGCCTCTTTCCTTTCCTCTCTCTCCCCCATTCTGTCCTTCCTTTATCCTGGGACACTTTTACATATTTCCTGTTCTGCTTCATCTTGTCCTGTTGGCTGAGATGGACTGTTGGTGAATCTTTCTTTCTTTCTTTTTTTTTTTTTGTCTTTTTGCCATTTCTTGGGCTGCTCTCGTGGCATATGGAGGTTCCCAGGCTAGGGGTCTAATTGGAGCTGTAGCCACCGGCCTACGCCAGAGCCACAGCAACGCAGGATCCGAGCTGCATCTGTGACCTACACCACAGCTCAGGGCAACGCCGGATCCTTAACCCACTGAGCAAGGCCAGGGATCGAACCTGCAAACCTCATGGTTCTAGTTGAATTCGTTAACCACTGAGCCACAACGGGAACTGTGAATCTTTCTTCTTTTATTCTGTGGTTGAGACCTGTCTCATTTCCCCTGCTTGCCATATACTGAGAATTAGCTATTGTCTCTCTCCTTATGCCGTAATTCCAGGTGTGGAGTGGAAGGGCTTCATTCTAGGGAAGTGGAGGAGGGGGATAGGCTTGACACGCAGGCTGTGTTCAAATGTTTTGTCCTTCTGTCCCCATTTTGGCCATGCGTGGACAGTGATGCCTTTTCAGAGGAGCACTCTGAAAGGTATAAAAGTTCTTTACAAAGGCAGCTATTTCTTGCCACTCAGCTGAAGTCCTTAGGGAGGTGGGTAGTGTTTCGTTTCGTCCTGTGGCTTTCCTCTGCACACAGATGCATAGATTTTTATTTATTAAAGAACTGACAGTTTCTCTGCAGGGTAATTACTTGAAGTATTTAAGATTACTTTGAGGCCAATAAGGAACATCTTCAGTGTTAAATAACAAGGTAATTCTTACATTTTGTAGAGCAAAACGTCTTCAGAAATATCTAAAGGGGCTTTGCGTTTCTCCTTTTTGTATATTGCTGTTGCATCATTTCCTGTTGCCACCGTAGAAACATCTTACTATAAAGTGGGTATCATTTTAAATTATTCACTCATTAGGCATCTTGATTTTCTGCCTTCCTTGGTATTTCACCTTAAAATGATTACATATTTATAAAATAGGTACAGAAGCTGCACTAAATCATTATGTCCAGGACTTTGTAGAAACAAACTCTTTTTAACTTCAGTGTATTTATCTCCTGGAAGGGGAGTGGTCCTTTTTTTGGTGCTGATATAAATCTAGTTCTCACACAAGCGAAACATAGACCATCTTCCCTGTGCTCCTGGTGATTCATTAAGTCTCTAGAGTGCAAAAGGACAGTGGCGGGTCACACTAGGGCAAGGTTTTAGCCGGGAGTCTGTCACCTTGTATCGATCTGCAAGTTATTTGTTGCATTTATTCTTTGAAGTTGCTCCACTGTAGCTGTGATTACTGTGGATTCCATCAGAGACATTCAAGGGGAGAAAAATACACTGAAATTTATGCAGTTTACAAAAACAAACAGAAATCAACCTTCATATGCAATTGATTTTGTTTACGGTAAGTGCAATTAATGTGTTTTCCCTTCTATTGAGATGGCCCATAAGGAAGTTATTCGTCATATGTCATAAAGATTGACTGTGAATGAGGAACCACTGGGTGCTGTTCTAAATGATTATCGTTAATCACTTGTGTTGCTAATGCGATTGATTGTATTAATTATAGGGAACCACACTTTGAAGACTATTTTAAAGACCGTTCGTAATTCTTTAAAGGCACATTCACAATGAAAAGTTTATCAGGATAATGGACGAAGTTTCATTTATTGTCAGTGTTTCTTTATCCTGATGCATCAAAACTCACACAGTGTTAGAATGGTCCTAAATTCTCATGCTGTCTTTAACAGGTTGCTGTGATTTTATATACTCATACATATTAATTTTCTCTCTCTCTGTCCTGTCTTTTTTTTCTTCTCAGAGTAAAGCATTCCAGAATTTTAAGGTTTTCTTTGGCATCATAACTTGACATCATTCTTTTCCTGAAAGTATATTTGTACCATTTGCTTTGATTTAATAAACATTTATTGATTCCATAACACCAAAAATATGATAATTTGGCTGGTGTTGTTATACAACCAGTTAATTTGTAAGTGGGAAACAAACTAGCAAACAAAAACTTTTAAAACCCCTATCAATTCAGGTAGGAAAAAAAATCTATTAGCTGTATTTATCCATAATTCATTTTGCCACCATGAACATAGGGTTTTCACTGTCAGTAGTTATACACAAAATCTAAAAAATTGATGGTGATGAAACTTACATAGCCATGTTAATTAAGAAGGAGTTTGTTTTGAGTTTCAGAAGGTGTACTCAACAAGCATTTCTTAATCTGGAACTTTTAAGGAACCAACCTCATAGTTTATGGTTTAGTTAACTTTTTTTTGTCCTGGAGCATACGCAGGTGGAACAAACCTGGGGAAGGGTGATATAGCCCAGATAAATTATATATGCATTACGGTGTTGCCTAAGAACAGAGGTCAATGGTTTTCCTGTCTCTTGTAATATATAATTGTGCCTTCATAGAGTCTTGCAGCTTATAAGAGGCTTTGTCTGGCTTTTGGTCCCAGATTTTATTTTGTTAAGGTAGTTTGGGTATTTGAATTGCATTAGGTCTCTCCCCCAAATTAGTAACATCAGCAAGAACCCTTAAATGTGTTTGCAATTGATGGCTTATTCAAAAGATCCAGCATGTGAAGATTTTAATTTATTATGCTTAACTTTTTGACTCCCTATTCGATTTTATCTTTTTTTGGCTTCTGTTTTTATTGATACAGTACATATTTTTTAAAATAGCCTAGTTTTTAATCCCTTGCCAACTTTCTCATTTTGTGGTATTATTGTTTATAAATTTTTACCATTTGCAGTTGGTATAAACTTAACTTTGAAAACCACTAACAACTTCTGTTTTTCAATGATGCCCTCCCCCAGTTGACATTAGTGGGGTTTTTTTGTTTGCAGCTTATGCAATTTAAAAAAAAAAAAAAACATTCCCTGCCCTTCTGCTACTTCCAGACCTTGATTTAACCCATTAAAAATGGGTACTTTTGACAGCATCTGTACTGGGAAATGGTTTCCAAATAAAACATTTGTGAGAACACACAATTTATTTGGGTACATCTCAGAGCCTAAATATTTGATTTAGCTGCCAGTATGTGCTTTATTGGCTAATGTTTCTACAGTGTTTCCACATTTTTATAGGCTGGCAGCCAAGCTGTCCAACAGTCTGGTACCTCTCAGGGAGTGAAAGTGGGTGTGTCTGTGGGGAGTTGGTAGCGCTAGAATGCTCTTTTGTGTAGCCAGTTGGCTTCTGTTAGGACTGGCAGAATTTGACCTTATCAACCTAGAAGCATATAGATACTAATGAGCTTCATGACCTGTCCAAAGTGGCTTGAGGAAGAAGCCCACTCAGATCCCCTGTGACATTGATCCAAGGAGCTCAGAACTCAATCATGTTGGATTTTAAGTAGTCAAGACATTTGGTACAACTTAGAGCTAATAATGTCTTTCTTGTACAAAGATATTATGCTAAAAAAAAAATGCTTTTGTAGGAGTTCCCATTGTGTCTCTGTAGTTTAGGGCCCCAGCATTGTCTCTGTGAGGATGTGGGTTCCATTCCTGGCCTCGCTTAGTGGGCTAAGGATCTGACATTGCCACAAGCTGTGGTGTAGGTTGCAGCTGCTTGGATTTAGTGTTGCCATGGCTGTGGCACAGGCCTCAGTCACAGCTCCTATTTGACTCCTAGCCCAGGAATTTCCATATGCCATAGGTGTGGCCGTAAAAAGAAAAAAATAATTTTGTAGTGCTGTATGGTTTATAAAGTGCATTTTCATGTGTTCTCATTTGATCAATAAGAAAAATAAACCCATGAGATGGTATTATATCCATTTTATAGATAAGAAAGCAGTCTCAGAAGCTGGAAGTGACACTCTGGGTTTAAATCCTTATCATTGGGTTCCATCTTTTGTGTCCTCTCACTGTGCTACACAGGAAATAAGGCATGGTCCATGATAGATGGACTGAGTTGATATAAGGCAGAATTGCATCAAATAGCTCTCAAATATAAGGACCCAAGAACTCTGCATGTACCATCAGCATCAGGAGGTCACTCAGCAGTGGGCACTTGTTGATCATAACTAAGCACTGCAGGATTTGTGAAGTTTTGATTAGATAATATCTGAAATTTTAAGTAGGACTTTGATAAGAACAAAAAATGGAGAAGTGAAAATGCACACTTGTACCTATATAATAGGTAGACATAAAAAAATATGTTTTCTCTGTGTGTGTGTGTTGTATTAAAAGAAAGATTTGATGATAATCCCGTGAGAAAGATTTTGAGAATGGTATATTGTTAGTCAACTGGCATCAGTGAAAGGGCTTCTGGCCCATGTATGTGCTGAGTGTTTTCTGTAGATGTGCTTGGTGTCAAGCAATGTAACAGCAACTTGGGATACAAAGATAACTAATCCATTGGGTTCATCCCTCAAGAAGAACTGGTAATCTAGTGGAGGACCAGAGTTCAGTAGAAGAAATGGCACCTTTAGTTTGGTAGACGCTGTGGATTGAATTGTGGCACCCCCATCCACATGTTGAAGCCCCAACCTCAGTGAAACAGTATTAGCAGGTGGGGCCTTTAGGAAGCAAGGAGATCATAAGGGTGAAACCCTCCTGATGAAATTAGTGCCCTTAGCAGAGGCCATGGGACAGAGATATCTCCCTCCCCATGTGGAGACACAGCTGGAAGAAGGCCATTTGCCAGCAGAAAAGGGAGGTCTCACCAGGAACCACATAGACCAGCACCTTGATCTTGAGACTTTTCAGCACCCCCAGATGATGAGAAATAAATTCCTGTTGTTTAAGCCCCCCAGTCTGTGAGATTTTCTGATCACAGCCTGTGATGACTGATATAGTCGGGTTAGAGCCATCTTGACAGATCCATGTCTGATCAAGGGCTCGAAGGATGAGTAAAAGTTCTGTTACCAAAGGAGGAGGAAAGGGTATTCCTCCCAAGATAAACCAAGTCTGGGCATGACCTAATGTGTAGAAGGGAATGCAAAAAATTCTAGTGGTTGCACATTGTTGGGAGAACTGGAGGCGAGGTTAAGCTGGCACCTGTTTGCCAACAGTCCTCTGGAATGCAGGAGATATATGCAGGCACTGCACATGACACCCAGTCTAGTGGCTTTTACCCCTTTTTCTACTTCTGTATCTTCCGTGTTCGGTTTATACCAGTCAGAATAAAATGTCGTCATTCACAATACTTATCTCTGACATGCTTTAGAAATGTCTGAGAAGGTAGGTTTTGTATTCTGACCCTTCATTAATTTGGATCCATATTTTTTGGCCATTATTTCTCCTCCCTCTTTTTTTCCCTCCCCGTTATACATTCACACATAGAATGTGAGTCCTAACTCAGCAGTAGCCCAATATTTCCATTGGATTAGTATTGTTCAGCCCCAATGTGGCAGAGAAAAATTGAGAATGGTTGCCTTAATCACTAAGAAGATACACATACACACACACACACAAACTGAATTATATAGTAAGGAATCAGAGAAGACAGCTAGATGTTACAAGGTATTTTCATTTTGCCTATATGAGAATATGTTGCATGCCAAAATATCTGTATTACTTTCCATGCATGTTTAGCTGGCTTATTTTTTAAAAATATACAACAGCTGAGAAGCAGCAGATTTGCACTGAGCATTTTAGCAAAGAAAAGGACTTTAAGAGTCACCTAGTTAAATTTCCTTGTCTTACTTAGGCCCCAGAATGTTAAATGACATATCCAAGGTCACTTAGCTAGAATAATAACCTCAATGAACTTGACTTTTAGTCCACTGTTCTTTCTATTCCACCATAGGGCAGAAGGAGCATCTATTAAAAAACATGGCAATATTGAGAAGTAAAAGCCTGACTATAAAATGCAGATACAAGAAGTCAAGAAGCACAACAGTTTCAGGTCATTTGGTGTAGACACACTTCAGTGGGTCCTGAGGTTATCTCTTTATGCAGCATGGCAGAATCATTGAGGTTCATAATTATTGGTCTGAGTCATCAAGAAAACGTTATCTCCCTTACCTTCTATGGAAAATATATTAGGAATATTTCCATCCCAAGTAGTTAGTATTTTTTTTTTTTTACAGATCTCATGGTTTAAGGCACACGAGGCATGAGCGCCTCAGGAGAAGCCCTCCTTCCCCCCACTTGTCTTGTAAACTAGTTGGTCTCTTAACCTCCACACACACTCCTCATTCTTCTGTCCTTTGATACCACCCAGCTTGAGTTGTGTTATGGGACTGTATTTTCCAGTCTTGGATGAATCCTTCATCTTGGCATTTCTGTGGCTCTCTTCACTGATTCAGTCTCATTTTCTCAGTTTTGGTGACTAGCAGAACCCTATTTCAACTGGCCATTCTTGGTGCAACCCTTTTCGCTGCTAACCTTTCCACCTTCTATTTTTTACTAGGCTGGGAAATGGATTCCCAGGCCAAAAATGCATTTAATTAGTGGCTTAGGAAATGTTCCATTTGTATTCACAGGAAGATATCAGGAAACCAAATTTGTGGTCTTTCTAAAGCAAACGTACGTGTCAGAATTGATTGTTTTGATTTGCCTTTAACCATATCTGGGCATTTTTGTCTGTAAAACTTACGTAAACATGTATAACATTCTAAAAAGGCACCATCATGTCTTTGACATAGTTTGGTGGATTGAAGTGGCTGAAATGCGAAATAAATGAACGTGCAAAAGGCAGAAGTTATTTGTGCATCGCGGAATGTTAACTAATATTCTACTGTGTTGCCTGAGTAATGTCCTGCCAGATGGCTGGGCATATAAATTCAAGGTCATGGGGTTGCAGTGCTGTGCGGAAGACCTTAGGGGTTGCATTCCCTCGAATAAGGTAAAGGATTGTGGAGGATCAGGGGCCATGCATGGAATGGACTACTTTGTGTGTCACTGAGTGAAAATTGTATTTTGGCTCAATCCTTTTGCACATGGAGCTGCAAGAGGCCACGAAGGTTAGGACTGCATTCAAACTGTCCTCAAATGAAAGTTGGCTCCCCTTTTGTTATAAATCTCCAAGGAAAAGAGAGTCCATGACCTTGGCTGACTGCACATTTCAGAACTTCACAATCACACTTGTAAGGAGTTCTTCCTAAAGCCCATTCCTAATCCTACCTCTTTCAGTTTGTTTCTTTTCTCTGGCATATTAAACACACACACACACTCACACACACACACACACACACACACACAGAAAACTTGTATTGTCCCCCCCCCCCCCATAAGTGTGTCTGTCAAAACAAGATAAACTCATGATGTACTCATTAGGGAAATAGAAGACCTAAAAAGTCAGAGTCAAGAATAGTAAAACTACTGTTATTTTCATTACTCTCAGAATAACTTCTTAAATGCTATTTGTATTTTGATTTTTATACCTGAGAGTATATAGTACCAACCTGTGTATGTCTATGGGCCTATTTCCACATCTTTTGGAATGAAACTTTATGGTATTTTATTTTATAGCTGTATGATCATTGATTTAAACACTGTCCTATTTTTGGACATTCAGTTTGTTTCCAAGGTTTATTAGTAATTACAAACAGCAGATAAATATAAATATTCTTTTGCACACCCTTAATTATTACCTTAGGATGACTTCAGCAGTTAGAATTGCTAGAGCAAAAGGCATGTACATTTTATGGCTTTTAATATTTTCTGCCAAATTGCCCTGTAGTTTACAGGCCCACCCACAAGATTAGGTGCTCCGCCTGCTCTTAATTAATTTACATTGCAGCTACATCCTAAGAACTTGGAAAATATAACTCACTGGCAGGAGACCGTCATTTCTGAGCTCGAAGAACAGGCTTAATCACCATCATCCTTTTCCAATACTGAAATTCCTGTCACCTCATGCCTTTTGGTTAAAGTGAGAAATTTTAATATCTTTATTCTCTTTTTGAAAAGGGAACTTGAATAGTAAAAAGGGGAAAGGAGTTTTGGAGCCAGGTGCAACTGTGTGTGTGAATGATCTCTGTATTTCCTACCCCAGGAACTTAGACTCAGCTTCCATAATATTCTTTTGCAGCTTGTGAGCAGAGGGATCAGAAATAACCGGGTAGCTATGAGTGCATGGGTTCTGGATGGGTGACGACTAGGAGTCCCATCTATCCTATCCTGTTCTGCAAACCCGAGAAGTTTGTCTCTGTGTAAAATGGGAACAGAGGTAGAGACTGGAAGCACTGTACATGTTAGAAAAATCAGGCTAATGCCATTTCTTTTCTTTGTCTTTTTTTTTTGTCTTTTGTCTTTTTTTGTTGTTGCTGTTGTTATTTGTTGCTATTTCTTGGGCCGCTCCCGCGGCATATGGAGGTTCCCAGGCTAGGGGTTGAATTGGAGCTGTAGCCACCGGCCTACGCCAGAGCCACAGCAACACGGGATCCGAGCCACGTCTGCAACCTACACCACAGCTCACGGCAACGCCGGATCGTTAACCCACTGAGCACGGGCAGGGACCGAACCCGCCACCTCATGGTTCCTAGTCGGATTTGTTAACCACTGCGCCACGACGGGAACTCCTAATGCCATTTCTAAGTTTTGTGGAAGGATGAAGAAATAGGCCATCAAAAATAAATTGTGCTTTTGCAAATGAACCTTTCCACAAAAAAGAAAATCATGGACTTGGAGAACAGACTTGTGGTTGCCAAGGGGGAGGGGATGGGAGTGGGATAGACTGGGAATCTAGGGTTAATAGATGCAAACTATTGCCTTTGGAATGGATTAGCAATGAGATCCTGCTCTATAGCACTGGGAACTTCATCTAGTCACTTATGATGGAGCATGATAATGTGAGAAAAAGTACTGTATACATGTATGTATGACTGGGTCACCATGCAGTACAGTAGAAAACGGACAACACTGTAAACCAGTTATAATGGAAAAAAATAAAAATCATTATAAAAAAATAAATAAATTGTGCTTTTAAAATGCAGTCCCCTTCCTCCCTCCCTCTCTTCCTTCCCTCCCTCTGCATCCTGCACCCTTTGCTGCAGCTGCAGCAATGCAAAGTCCTTTAACCCACTGCATGGGCTGGGGAATCGAACCCATGCATCATTTGTGACCTGAATGGCTGCAGAGACAGGGCCAGATCCTTAACCCACTGTGCTACAGTGGGAACTCCAAAATGCAATATTTCTTATGGAGACTTTATTAAAATATTCTCCCCTGAAGCGTCTTTTGTCTGAAGTTAATATAATATTAAGAAACATAACAATGGATTTTTTTAAGGAAAATTTATGTTTGATGGTGGCAGTATTTATCTATTAACGTGTAAAGCTGTTGATGATGCTTTGATGTATAGCATGATGTTTTTAAAATGAAAAAAATTTCTTTTATCGAACTATAGTTGCTGTACAATATATGTTAACACATGTACAACGTAGTGACACACAATTTTTAAAGGTTCTGCTTTACTTACAGTTATTATAAAGTAGTGGCTATAGTCCCCGTTTTGTGCAGTATATCCTTATAGTTTATTTTATACCCAGTCATTTGTACCTCTTACTCCCTAATCCCTATAGTGCCCCTCCCTCCTTCCTTCTCCCCACTGGAAACCACTAGTTGTTCTTTATACCTGTGAGTCTCCTAGCACTGCTCTTTATTGTTGTTTTGACTATAACCTAGCTATGCTGAGGGTATTTGATCCTAAGGCAAAGCCTTTCAATGAGTATGGCGTCAAGTCACACTGGTTCACCGTATATGGGCTGCAGGTATCCATCCCTTGAGCATTTGAGACAAGCTGCCAAGAGGCCAGCCTTGTCTGATTGCCCCACGGTGTGGTAGAGCCATTCTTTGTGCTGTATGTTCCATGATGTAAAGATAGCTGGGAAGCACGGCTTTGTAGATCTGTTGTGGCTTTGGGCTCTCTTGGAAAACTGTAGGTTCCGATCAATGTAAATGTATCTGAGCATCGTCCTCAGCCTCCTGTAGGTTATTACTCTGATACCATTTGAGGGAGAATTGAGCGATGCAAAAAGTTTTGAGATAAACACTAGAACTAGAGTAGATGAAAATTATTTAAGATTCTCATAGAGTGATTCTGAAATTCAAGGGGTAGTTTTGGTATCTTTAGTCCCCTTGACCCTGGGAAAAAAAAGACCCAGTGAGGCTTGGTTTTATAATCCTGTGTTCTGTGAACAGTACGACAAACAATGAGAGATGCACAGATAATCAGTCATGGGTAAGAGCCCTTATGGACCTGCTTTTTTATTTTTATTTTATTTTATTTTGTGTCTTTTTCAGGGCCACACCCGTGGCATATGGAGGTTCCCAGGCTTGGGGTCGAATCAGAGCTGCAGCTGCCAGCCCACACCACAGCCACAGCAACGGCAAATCCGAGCCACATCTGCAACCTACACGACAGCTCACAGCAAGGCCAGATTCTTAACCCACTGAGCGAGACCAGAGATTGAACCTATGTCCTCATGGATGATAGATTCTTTTCCGCTGAACCATGACGGGAACGCCTGGACCTGCTTCTTAATATTTGTATTTCCTTGACCGTTGGCTGTAATGTAGGTAGGGTATAAAAAAGTACCAAATACCTAGGTTTCCTCTTAAATGTTCCACCAGAGCACAGCTCATGTTCTCATTGTCTAAGGTTTGAATGGGAAGATTCTGAGTGATATAAAATTAGACATTAGGCATTTGTACCAATACTTCAGGAAGGATCGTTTTACTTTTTCCAGTTAGTTTGCATATTTGTTGACTTGACTGGTAATAAATTGTAAAAATAGACCCATGAGTCGAACCTCAGACTCTATTATTACTGTTTCCATCTAATCACTGAGTGAGATGTTTTCCTCCCATCTCACTGAGGGCTGGGGTATTTGTTTGTTAATTCTCCTGGATATTTGCACTTATAAACCAGGGAACCGAATTTTAACCTTCTGAGTTGTACATGGGTTCTTATTTAAAAACTAATAGCTTAAAGAAATAATAAATGTAGGATGCTGTGTCTTGTGATTATGTTTAGATAACTATATTACCATTTTTATATTGCTTCGCCTTTGACAGCTTACTTTTCCCCAAAATGTTAAAATTTGCCCAAACGAGTATGTTTGTTTGTTTATTTATTTATTTATATTAAAAAAAGAAATTTATTTCTTTTTAGGGACGCACCTGCAGCATACAGAAGTTCCCAGGGCTGGGGTTGAATCCGAGCTGCAGCTGCCGGCCTACAGCAACACAGGATCCAAGCTGCGTCTGTGACCTACACCATAGCTCACAGCAATGCCGGGCCCTTAACTCACTTAGCAAGGCCAGGGATCGAACCTCCATCCTCATGGATATTAGTCAAGGTCTTAACCTGCTGAGCCACAACAGACACTCCCCCAAACGAGTATTTTAAAATGAAAAATTTATTTTTTTGATGCTTTTTGTGTTGACCAAGTATTAACTCATCACAAGACCTTTCCATATAGAGAAATAGAATTATTTTGTTACATCCTTTTAAAATTAAAGGGGTAATTGGTAGAAAGAAACGTTTTAAAAATTTGGTTGAGTGACTTGTTCTTTTTGTTAGGAGATGTTGTAAGACGTACTACCTGAAACTGTCTTTTTCATGTTTTTATAATGTGCTCAAAAATTAGAAGCAGATTGGGAAGTTAAGCTTAGTCAAGGCAGAGTGCTGTGACTCAAAACCACCCCCTGGACATTTTTCAGAGATAGGCAAATCAAATTCATATATATATGTGTCTGTGTGTATATATCAGATATGACATATATGTATATACACATCTTGTATGTATATATATGTGTGTGTGTATATATCAGCTATGTCATATATATCATATATGACTATTTGTATATATATACATATGTGTGTATATGTAATATATCAGATATGACTTATATTTGTATATATATATACATACATAAGTGTGTATATATATTATATGTCAGATATGGTATATATTTGTATATATATACATGCATATGTGTGTATATATATTATATATCAGATATGACATATTCAAACACAGGCACATGTACGTATATCTATATCCTTCTTGTATCTTCTGGCATAACAGTGACTGTTTTGTTGATTTATTCATTTGTATTTTATTATAACAAGTACACTGGGTGACAGATTTCTTTACTGTCAGGAGAAAAATGGTTAAATGCAGAATGATGTATTTGCCCACGCTGCCTACTATTTCAGGTTCTTCGCCAATCCCTTCTGTCGGTCTTGACAGAATGTGTTTATAATGAATATAATAGAATAATGTTTAAAGCATTATTCTAAGTCAACTTTAATATAAATTAGTGTGGAAGGCTGGCCTGTTTCTTCACAACTCTAATGATAGCACCTTGCTACTTGTGATAGTTTTATAGACTTGGCAATAGTGCTTACCTTTAGGAATCATGCTTTTATAAGTCTAGGTATTATGTCTGATGTCCTCTGAAGGAAGAAATGTGCTATTGAATCGCCCATTTACTTTTAACTGCTCTTTGAGATCAGTCTAAAGAATATATTTTTTCTTTAATTAAAAAAATGGCATTTTTGATTAAACTTACAATAGAGAATTTTTTTAAATCAATAAACTATTTTTAGAGCAGTTTTTGATTGACAGCAAAATTGAGCAGGAAGTATAGAGTTCCTACATGCTCCCTATCTCCACCTGTGCCCAACCTCCCCAACTGTCCCATCCCACACAGGGTATATTGGTTACAATAGCTGAACCTATGTTGATACATCATCATAACCCAAGGTCAGCAGTTTACATTAGTTTGCTTTTGGTGCTATAAATTCTGTGCATTTGGAGAAATGTATGATGTCAGGTACTCACCATTTTAGTGTGACATAGAATAGTTTCCCTGCTCTAAAAATCCTTTGTATTCTGCTTCTTCATCCCTCCTTCCCCCTCAACTCCTGGAAACCACTTATCTTTTTTGCTGTTTCTATAGTTTTTCCTTTGCTGGAATTTCATATAGCTGGAATCATGCAGTAGATAGCCTTTTAGGATAACTTTCTTTCACTCAGTGATGACACCTGTTGAAATTTTTTCCATGTCTTTTCATGGCTCCATAGCTCATTTCATTTTAGTAATGTTTCATATTCCCTTGTCTAGATGTAGCATGCTGTATTCATTCACCTCTCGAACTATATCTTGGTTGCTTTTAAGTTTGGCAGCTGTGAATAACACTATTAGAAACATCAATGTATAGGTTTTTGTTTGGACAAAAATGTTTGATTCATTTGGATAAATTCCAAGGAGTGTGATTGTGGACACTCTCGTCAAAGTATGTTTTGTTTTGTGAGCAATCCTCAAAATACCTTCTTAAGTGGCTGTACCACTTTGCATTGCAACCAGTAATGTATGAAAGTTCCCATTGCTCCACATTCTTGTCAGCACTTGGTTTTGTCAGTTTTGGTCAGTGTTTTAGGTTTGGGCCATTTTATTTAATTTTTACTTTTTTTTTTTAATTTTAAGGGCTGTTCCTATGGTATATGCAAGTTCCCGGGTGGGGAGGTTGAGTTGGAGCTGCAGCTGCAGGCCTAGGCCACAACCATAGCAATGTGGGATCCAAGCTGTGTCTGCAGCCTACACCACAGCTCACGGCAATGCCAGATGCTTAACCCACTAAGCGAGACCAGGGATCAAACCTGCGTCCTTATGGATAGTAGTTGGGTTTGTAACCCACTGAACCACAGTGGCAGCTCCCAGATTTTGGCCATTTTAATAGGTGTGTAGTGTATCGCATTGTTTCAGTTTGCAGTTTTCTAGTGATATTTGACATATAACATTTTTGTATGTTTACTTGCTATCTGTGTATCTTCTTTGTTGTGGTGTCTGTTAAGGTCTTTGACCCATTTTTTAAATCAGGTTGTTTTTTGCTTTTTTTTTTTTTTTTTTTCCCCTGTTGTTGAGTTTTGAGACTTCTTTCTGTAGTTTACAGTCGATCAGTTATGGGTTTTGTTTTTTGTTTTTTGTTTTTTTGCAAATACTTTCTCCTAGTCTATGGCTTCCCTTCTCATTCTCTTGAATGAGATGTAAAGTCCATCTTATGAATTATTTCTTTATTGGGTTGTTACTTTGGTGTTATAAAGGTATCCCCTACCCAGGGTCATCTAGATTTTCTCATATCTTTTAGGAGTTTTGTAGTTGAGTATTTTACATTTAGGTCTTGATCCATTTTGAGTTAATTTTTGTGATGAGTATAAAGTCTGTATCTAGAGGGGTTTTTTGGTTGTTTCTTTTTGTTCTTGCACATCGTTATCCAGTTTTCCGGTACAGTTTGTTGAAAAGACTGTCTTTGCTCTGTTCCATTGTATTGCCTTTGTTCTCTGTCAAAGATTAGTTGGCTCTATTTATATGCATTTGTTTCTGGGCTCATTGATCTATTTGTCTATTGATTTACCAATACATGTTTCCTTGATTACTGAAGCTTTATATTGTCTTGAAATTGGGTACTGTCAATCTTCTGAATTTGTTCTTCTCCTTCAGTATTGAGTTGGCTATTCTGGACCTTTTGTTTATCCATACAATTTTAGAATCAGTTTGTCAGTATCCACAAAATAATTTGCTAGAAGTTTGATTGGAATTGTGTTGAATCTAAAGAGCAAGTGAGAAAAACTGATATCTTGCCAATATTGTCTTCCTATCCATAAACAAAGGGTATCTCTCTATTTATGTTTTTTATTTCTTTTATCAAAGTTTTATAGTTTTCCGTATGCAGACCTTGTATATATTTTGTTCGGTGTAAATCTAAGCATTTAATTTTGGGGAGAGCTACTGCAAATGGTAATATGTTTTAAAATTCAAATTGTTCATTTGCTGGTATATAGGAAAGTGATTGACTTTTTATATTAACCTTGTATTTTACCACCTGTGGTAACTGTTGATTAGTTTCAGGAGGATTTGGTTGATTCTCTGGGAGTTCTACATATATGATCTTGTCATGTAGAAACCAAGAGAGTTTTACTTATTCCTTTTCAGTCTGTATACCTTTTATGCCCCTTTCCTGTCTTTTCTAGAGCATGAGCTAGGACTTCCAGTATGCTGTTGAAAAGCAGTGTTGAGAGTTTACATCCCTGCATAGTTCCTGATCTTATGGAAATTTGTGGGTTCTCATCATTATGTATGATGTTAGGTGTAGGTCACTTGCAAATGTTTATGTTAGGGTTCTCTAGAGAAACAGAACCAGTGGGATACATTTGCAGAAAGATAAGAAGATTTAATATAAGAATTGGTTCAGGCAAGTAGAGAGTTTGAGATGTGCCACAGTATGCCATCTGTAAGCTGCGAAGCCAGGAAAAATTGGTGGTATCATTCAGTCCAATTCTGAAGGCCTGAGAACCAAGGGAGCTGATAGTGTAAGCCCTAGAATTTCAAGGGTGGATAACCAAGACTCTTGGAGGTCTCAGAGCAGGGGGAGATCAATGTCCGAGTTAAGAAGAGAGATAGAGAATTTGCCCTTCCTCTGCCTTTGTTGTTCTTTCTGGGCCTTCAGTGGATCTGTTGATGCCTGCCAATTGGGGACATAGGTGAGGGTGGATCTGCTTCACTCAGTCTACTTAATCAAATACTAACTCTTATGGAAACGTCCTCATGGACCTACCTAGAATTAAAGTTTTACAAGCTATCTGGGCATGCTTTTTAGCCAAGTCAAGATGACGTATACAGTTAACAATTTCTTTGTCAAGGTGATGGAGTTCCCCTCAAGCCCTACTTTATGGAGAGTTTTTATTATTATTATTATTATTGTTAGATTTTGTCACATGCTTTTTTTTGCATGTATTGATATGATCATGATTTTTTATTTTACTTTAGCCTATGGATGTGAGGGATTATATTTGATTTTCTAGTGTTGAACCCGCCTTACATACCTTGGCTAAATCTCACTTGGATGGGGTGTATACTTCTTTTAATACATTGTGGCATCCATTTTGTTAATGTTCTGTTGAGAATTTCTGCAGCTATGTTTATTAGAGAGATTAGGCTGTAGTTTTCTTTTCTTGAAATGTCTTTGGTTTTGATAAAATGATAATACTGATAGCATATAGTTGCGTCTTGTTTTTTGATCTACTGTGACAATCCGTGTCTTTTAAGTTGTATATTTATTCCATTAATATGTAAAGTAATTATTTTAGTTAGATTAATATCCACCATATTTGTTACTATTTTCTATTGGTTGCAGTTGTTCTTTGTTCTTGTTTTTCTCTTACACATTTTTTCTACCTTTTGTGGTTTTAATTGAACATTTTGTGTAATTTTATTTTCTCTCCTTTCTTAGTATATTGGCTATATTTCTTTTTTGATTTGTGTTAGTACTTACCCTCAAGTTTGCAGTATATATTTATGACTGATACACGTCTACTTTTTTTCATAGATAGTGCAAGTACTTTATAATAAAAAAAAAAAATTGACTCCTTCCTCCTTGATCTGCCCATGAAAGGCATTCCTCTTTTCTGTTACTACGTTTTTGACCACTTGCGTTTCTTTTTGAGAAATTCTTAGAATTTCTGTTTCTCTGCTTACATTATTCATCTGTTCTTGAATGTCGTCTACCTTTTTATTTGGCTGTGCCCATGACATGTGGAAGTTCCCAGGCCTAGGATCAAACCCATGCCACAGCAGTGATAGCACTGGTACCTCAATCCCCTGAGCTACCAGGGATCTCTGTATGTTGTCTACTTTTTAAATAGAATCCTTAGCATATTAATCATTGTTTTAAAAATTCTTTGGTTATTTCAGTATTCCTGCCACATCTGACTTTGGTTCTGGTGTCTCTTCAGTCTCTTCAGACTGAGCTTTTGCTCGTTAGTATGCTTTGTATTTTTTTGGTTGAAAGGTAGACATGAGATACTGAATAAAATGAAGTACTGTAAGTAGGGTCTTAGTAATATAGTTGGAAGATGTAGGAGGAGAGGAGGTATTCTGTAGTCCTATGGTGGGGTCTTAGCCTTTGGGTCAGCATGTGTCTCAGCTGTGTAATTCACTAGTGCTTCTGAGTCCTCCCCATCCCTCTTACTTGGGACAGGATAGCTCCAGGAGTAGGAGTTGTGTATTTCCCTTCCTGCAGGTAGGTTTGTGTGCTGGTAAGACCCATCAGTCAGGCTCTGGTGAGAGTTTCTTTGGAGGGAAGTTCTTGTTAAGAATTTAGTGCTCTGACATATTCAAATGGAAGTCCTCCCCGGGATGGGAGTATTTAGAGGATTTTTCTCCAATACTCACTGTAAGGAAACGGTACAGTTCCCAGAGACTAAATCTTGAAAAGTGTGGGGACCTCCTATAAACTGGAGTTTTTTAACTCTCAGGTTTGCTCATCCTGAGCCTCCAGTAATTCTTCAGTAACAGTTCAGATTTCTCTACCCCAGTACTGGTTTCCAAAGAGGCTGTGGTTCAGGGATTTCTGCTCTGGCAAGTTGTGGTTCTCTGCATCCTCTTGTCTTTCTTTGGAGCTGTGGTTTGCCTTATGACCTCACTTCTTTGATAGGTCTAACAAAAGTTGTGAGTTTTGTTTATTCAGGTTTTTACTTGTTGTTATTATGATGGATTGATGACCTTAAGCTTCTTACATGGTGGATCAGAAGCTGAAAGTCTGAGGATATTTTTAATTCTTCGAAAAAATGCAGAGTTGAGAACCCAGTTCTTTTCTACATAACTCTCTAGGAATTTTCTCAAATAACAATTCCAGTATAGTTGTGTAATCAGAGAATGTGGCCTTAACATGTAAAGGCCCAGAGAAGTGGGAGAGCTACACGAAGGGCAGAGAGTAAGTAAAGTCTGTCTGTGGTTATTTTCTAAGACAGACTATTTTGTTTAAAATTCTGACAAGTATAAATCTTTTTTGCTGTCCAGTACTTTTTCAGGCAAGAACAGATAAGATTAGTTTTTCCGTAAGACAAAAATCTTTTAAAATACTGACTACTGACTACCTAAATCTTTTAAAATACTGACTACTGACTACCTAAATACTATTTAGAGTAGTCCCTGACTACTCTAAATAGTGGGGTGAAAAAATTTTCGGCCTATTTTCAGAATGCTTAACTATTAGCAACAGATAGAAATGTAATGTATACACTTTTCTATTGTGGAATTGACTAGAAGTTAAAAAAAGATTAGAGTATTAGCAAACTAGATAGCCATATATCATAGATCTCTGTGATGAAAATAAGTGCGAATTTGGTTGATAGCCCCCTTGGAGCTTTACAACAGAATTCAGCAAATCAATTACAAATATAACTTAGATAATAAGTTCCTTTCCATTTCACCTACATTTTTTTTTTTTTAGATTCGTGGTAGTTAAATTTTAAATATACAGTGAATATACATGCAACTCTTATGTGTGCAGTTTCCTTGTTAGGGAATTGATGTGACATTTTTATACTTTATGAGAGTTGATTTGGATAAAACCTGATTTCTCTCATCTGCTTTTCTTTTAGCCTTGTTGGCCTGCTTTTTACCTCAGAATTTGAACACTCACTTATTTTAATTACACAGATAATATATGAAATTCATAAGAAGTAAGAGAATTTGTCAAAACATGTGAAAAATACAAGGCCATGTCCTTTTAGGTCCATTTTTTTTTGCGTTTTTAATGATTTTAATTTTTTCCTTTATAGCTGAGTTACAGTGTTCTGTCAATTTTCTACTGCACGGCAAGGTGACCTAGTCACACATACATGTATACATTCTTTTTTCTCACATTATCATGCTCTATCACAAGTGACCAGACATAGTTCTCAGTGCTGTACAGCAGGAACCCATTGCTTATTCATTCCAAAGGCAAGAGTGTGCAACTATTAACCCCAAATTCCCTGTCCCTCCCACTGCCTCCCCCTCCTTCTTGGCAACTGCAAGTCTATTCTCCATGTCCATGATTTTTTTTTTTTTCCTGTGGAAAGGTTCATTTGTGCCATATATTAGGTTCCAAATATAAGTGAAATAGTATGGTATTTGTCTTTTTCTTTTTAACTTACTTTACTTAGTATGAGAGTCTCTAGTTCTATCCATGTTGCTGCAAATGGCATTATTTTGTTCTTTTTATGGCTGAGTAGCAGTCCATTGTGTATATGTAACATATCTTCTTAATCCAATCATTTGTCAATGGACATTTGGGTTGTTTCCATGTCTTGGCTATTGAGAATAGTGCTGCAATGAACATATGGGTGCATGTGTCTTTTTCAAGGAAAGTTTTGTCTGGATATATGCCCAAGAGTGGGATTACCGGGTCGTATGGTAGTTCTGTGTGTAGTTAGGTCCAATTTTGAATGTTTATCATTTTAGCTGTCTCTCCTTTTCTCTCTTCCTCTTTCTTTCCCTTCCTTTCATCCTTCTGTTCTTCCATTCAGCGCCTTTCTCTCTCTTTCTCTTTTATAAGCATTGTTTTTATGGTACGGGAATATATTTTGTCATCTCTGGTTTGTTATTTGTTTCTTTTCCCTAGCTGCTTTCAAGATTTTCTCTTTGTCTTTACTTTTGGTCAGTTTGATTAATATGTGTCTCAGGGTGTTCCTCCTTGGGTTTATTTATATGGGACTCGTTGCTCTTCCTGGATTTGAATATTTTTTCTGTCTCCTTCTCTCTCTCTTCTCCTTCTGGCACCCTTATAATATGGATGTTGGTGCATTTAACGTTGTCCCGGAGATCTCTGAGACTCTCTTCATTTGTTTTCAGTCTTTTTTCTCTTTTCTGTTCTGCATCCATAATTTCCACTAGTCTGTCCACCTTGCTTATTTGTTCTTCTGCCTCCTGTATTCTGCTGTTAGCTGCTTCTAGTGAATTTTTTATTTCAGTTATTGTATATTGTATCTCTTCTTGTTTAAGTTTTATATCTTGTATCTCTTTGCTCAGTGTTTCCTGTTAGTTATCCATCTTTGCCTCTAGTTTATTTCCAATGTCTTGCACCATCTTCAGCATTAACAGTCTACAGTCTTTTTCTTGGAGGCTGACAATCTCCTGATCACTTAGCTGATTTTCTGGGGTTTTTTCTTTCTCCCTCATGTGAGTTATAGTTCTCTGTCTTTTCATTTTTATAGGTTTTTGGTGTGGTGACCTTTTTACAGATAATAGAGTTGTAGCCTCTCTTACTTGCTCTAGGAAGCTTGCTGTAGGCTTCCTGATGGGAGGGGTTGATGCCTGCCCACTGGTAGGTGGAGCTGATTCTAATCCCTCTGGTGGGTGGGTCTTTGTCTCTGGATGGGATTAGAGGCGGTTGTGTGCCTGGGGGTTCTTTAGGCAGCCTGTTTGCTGAGGGGCGGGGCTGTGATCCCACCTGGATTGCTGTTTGGCCTGGGGCTTCTCAGTGCTGATGGGTGGGGCCAGACCTTCCCAAAATGGCCACCTCCAGAAAAAGGCAGCTGCTGAATATTCCCAGGAGCTTTGCTTCCAGTGTCCTTCCCCACAAGCAGTCACATTCACCCCTGTTTTCCCAGAAGGTCCTCCAAGAACTGCAGTCAGGTTTGACCCAGATTCCTATGGAGACTTTGCTTTGCCCTGGGACCCAGTGCATGTGAAAGTCTGTGTGCACCTTTTAAGAATGGGGTCCCCGTTTCCCCCAGTCCCGTGGACCTCCTCTGCACAGTCCTCCCTGGCCTTCAATGCCAGATGCTCCAGGGGCTCTTTCTCCCAGTGCCAGATCCCCACACGTGAGAGACTTATGTGGAGCTCAGAACTCTCACTCCTATAGGTCAACCAGTTAGTTTCCAGTCTGTGGGGCTTCACACCCAGGAAGTATGGGGTTGCTTATGTCGTGTAATCACCCCTCCTACCTCTTGATGTGGCCTCCTCTTTGTCTTCTGTAGGATATCTTTTTGAAGGTTTCCGGTCCATTTGGTTGAAGATTGCTCAGCCTTTAGTTGTGAATTTTGTTATTTTTAGGAGAGAAGTTGAGCTCCAGTCCTTCCATTCCACCATCTTAATCCCATCCTTCTATTCTGTCATCTCTTTTTCACTTAATTTTGATCATCTACTTTAAGACAAAAAGCAACATATCATAAATTTAATGAATAAATATTACTCAGTGCTTTGTATGTCCCATAATCCACTCAACCAATTCCCTATTGTTTGGCATTTTGATTGACTCCTTTGGTTATCTTAATAGTGTAAACAGGACACTCACTTACTCACTTATTAAGTATGCGCTTGTTCAGTCATTTTCTTAGAAGAGCATTTGCTGTTAATGTCATTATTTTTACCAGAATGATAGTAGGCTTTGATGTTTCTCATCCATTTGTGAGTCTCCAGCTTTTTTGTTGTTGTTGTTGTTGTTGTTGTTGTTGCTGCTATTTCTTGGGCCGCTCCCGCGGCATATGGAGGTTCCCAGGCCAGGGGTCTAATCAGAGCTGCAGCCACCGGCCTACGCCAGAGCCACAGCAACGCGGGATCCAAGCCGTGTCTGCAACCTACACCACAGCTCACGGCAACGCCGGATCGCTAACCCACTGAGCAAGGGCAGGGATTGAACCCGCCACCTCATGGTTCCTAGTCGGATTCGTTAACCACTGCGCCACGATGGGAACTCCCTTTTTTTTTGTTAGGTAGGCTTTCATGTTAATGTTGAAAGAAAAAAAATGCATTTTTACAGTATTTGAGGCTGCTGTTCCAGTAATTTTATGCATTCAAAAGGTGGTCATGGGTCATGATGGTCTGGATTTTAGGAATAAACCATGTATACATGAGCGAGATAAACTTTATCATAGTTAGTCCTTTTAAAATCTAGCAGAGATGTTTTTGGTTTTAAAGATTGGGAGTTCCCATTGTGGCTCAGTGGAAAAGTATCTGACTAGCATCCATGAGGACATAGATTCAATCCCTAGCCTCGCTCAGTGGATTAAGGATCTGGCTTGCTGTGAGCTGTGGTGCAGGTCACAGATGTGGCTCAGATCTGGCATTGGTGTGGCGTAGGCTGGCACCTACAGCTCTGATTTGACCCCCAAGCCTAGCAGTTGCCATATGCCATGGGTGTGGCCCTAAAAAAAAAAAAAAGCAAATATTTATCTGATATTGTGTTGCAAAATTGTGCACCTAAAATAAATCTATTTAAATAACCATATATGCTAATTATATGTAAATGTTTTACACACACACATATAGTAGATAATCATATGTATGTATTATATGTAGCCACATATAGAATATGTGGCCATATGTAATATGTAGCCATATGTAATAGTTCTCTGAAAGTTACTTTTATCTTGTGTACTAATATGCTTAATTTATTATTTTCCCCTTATGTGACTCTTTTTTGCGTAAAATGCAGTCAAATATTCTAAAGCTTTCTTGTGACCTTAAATTTTATCTGTCACAAAAATCAGGGAAGTTTTCTCTCTCTGCTGGTTAAGTTTAAATTAGTTAAGCCTTAAACCTAGTTGGGGAATATTTCCCCTCTGTCCCAAGATGTTTCTGGCAGTGGAGTAGAAATGGGTAACAGGACTATCACTTGTGGGACAAAGATAATGGGAAATAAGAGGAAAGGCTGGCTGTGATGCCAAGAATTCTGGTTAACCTGGTTCTGGTTCATGTGAGTTCGCAACAGAAAGGTTTCTAGCATGAGAAACAGGGTGATGAGAATGTCCTTCCTTGAGGGACAGTTCATTAAACAGTGTAAGATTTTCTTGTTCCTTTCCCTCTCCTTCCCTAACCCTCTCTCCAGGATGGAGATCAGAGATACTGAATTTGGTTTGGATTTACAAATCGTGGCATGCCCATGGTATGTCCAGTTGGAGGTATTGACCGATCAAGTTGGAATATAGTCTTATGTGAAAGAAGTCAGGGCTGAAAAATACAAAGTTAGGTCCCAGCAATTAGTTGAGGCTGTTGAGCTGGCTATTATATCACTTCCTCTTTTCAATGGAAATACAACCGTAGGTAGGTGAATTCTTCATTTTATGAGGTTGACTCCGGCCCTGAGGACTGTTAGCATCTCTGGTCATTAAAGGCCAGTGACACTTCTCCAATTTTGTGACACCCAAAAATTCTCACTTCCCTACCTACACCGTCCCTGACCTCAGTTCCTAAAAGGATTGGGAAGAAAGTGAAGGGAAGATCGTGATCCCAGTACACGTTGGGGTCTCCTGAAGTGACGTGTAGAATGACTTTGTCCAGTGGGCATATAATGAAGTTCATTTGTGTAGTTCTGAATTTCTAGTAGACACATTCAAAATTTCAAAGATCCTTAGTGATGTATTTTATTTATCCTGGTATAACCAAAATATCATTTCAACATGTCATCAATGAAAAATGAATGAGATGTTCCGCGTTCTCTTTTTCATACTATGTCTTCCAAACCCAGTGTGTATTTTACATAGAAAGCATGTCTAAATTGGGGCTAGTCCCATTTCGGCTACCCCAGACCTGTATGTAGCTAGTGGCTACTGGGCACCACAGGTGTAGAATGTATGTATCCTAATGGAATTGAATTTGTAGTTTGCCTTTCCAGCATATTCTTCCATCTTCTAAAAAGAAATCCTTCTTTTGTTCCTGTGAGTCTGAATCAGCAGGGAGGTGCTCTCAGAACCCACTACCCCTCAAGGCTTTTAGTTTTGTCTAAGAAGTCACCCTTCCTCGTCTTCCTTCTTTTCTTCAGGAAGAATGTTGTTGCAATTTAGTTTACAGAACCTGTGGTTTTTTACATGTATTCTTTTGGTCCAGTACAAGTGAATGCAACCAATTCCAGAGGTTCCAACAAGGAGGTGTTGTTACTACAAGAACATATTGAATTCTGTGTTACTTTAAAATATAACATACCTAAATAACAAAATTACAAAGGGGTACAGGTTTATACTTTAGTTCATATTGTGAAATGCTTTGTTTTTAAAAGAGGGAATCAGTCCTGGTTTCTATGAAAAAAGCCACATATCTGTCATCCTGCAAATTGCATATAGAGCCAAGAGTGAAAACGCTATCTTCTATTGAAAGTTGAGTCACCATATTCATTTGGGTAATTACAATTTCTTTCTTTTGGGATTTTTGAGGCTAATTTGGTAGATTCTCACTGGCCACGTCTAGGAATGAGGCCAGAGATCTCCCTTGAGTTGTATTAATATTGAAATCCTTACAGGTTTCTTTCTGTTCCTGAAGCTTGAACTAATGAGCAAATTCCTTGCAGCTCCTTTCTGGAATCTTTGCACTTGTTTAGGGGGAAAATTTGGATGTGCAGAAAGAGGTGAAAGCATTTGAACACAATAATGAAACCATCTTAGAAAACGTTTCTAATTTCCTAGCAGGTGTATTTTAAAGTAAATAGTCTTTATAATCAGGTGTTCTTTCCTTTCAACATTAAGGGTTTTTTTTGTACTTCTGGGCAATATAATTCAACATGAAATTAAGGTTCTTTTCTAGTGAGTTCATAATATCAGTAATTATAAAATAGTGCCTCTTAAGTGGGGTACCCTCCTCTCCTTCCCCTCCCCCTCTCCCTTGACATTTGGCTATTTCTGAGGGTTTTTTTAGGGTCGCACTTGCAGCATAGAGAAGTTCCCAGGCTAGAGGTCGAGTCGCAGCTACAGCTGGTGACCTACACCACAGCCACAGCAACATGGGAACTGAGCTGCGTCTGCAACCTACACCACAGCTCATGGCAATGCTGGATCCTTAACCACCTGAGCGAGGCCAGGGATCGAACCCGCATCCTCATGGATAAGAGTTGGATTCACTTCCACTGTACCACCATGGGAACTCCATTTCTGAGGGCATTTTTGATTGTCACAACTATGGTGGTGATTTCCTGGAACTAGTGGTGAAGGCAGGGCTGCTGCTGAACACATTACAGTGCACATGACAAGCCTCTACAACAAAGAACTGTCTGGCCTGAATGTCCATGGTGCAGTTGTTCAAAAAGCCTGATCTAAAAGAATACCTGAGTTATGACAATGGACTTGCTTAACAGAACATCTTTCCTCTCTCTGTGAGCCACATTTAATTTAGACATGTTCACTATCAAGTAGCTGAACAGGTAATAGAAACTTCCTGGATACAATAAGCTATACAGGTTCAAAATTATACTCTTCTTCTTCTTCTTTTTTTTTTTTTTTTTTTTTTATGGGGCAGCTTTAGTGAGAGGCTGGAGGAATTAAGGCCTGAGTGAATGTGGTACAGACATAGAATTCCGTAACAAAAAAAAGCATGCTTCAGTATTTCGGTTGAATAAATTTTATCTCTTTTCGAATTTTCATTTTGTTGCATTTTAGAATTTTAGAAGTATCATTTTATAGGAAAAAGAGCCTTAGATTTAATTTATCTACACACACACACACACACACACTTTAAAGAAATTCTAAGATGGCCCAGGATGCTTGATAAAGGAGGAGGTCCCAATGTGGGGGGAAGGTCCTTAAGATGGCAGCAGCGAGGATAATGGCACAGAGGTGTTGACATCACTGGCTTCATATTGCCTGGAACACAGGCAGATTTTAAAATTTGGCCACTTGGATTTATTTCCTCTCCTCCATAGTTCTGGTTTCCTCAAGTGATTTTTGCAAGTTTTTCCACAGCTTAAATTACAGGGCGCTCTCTAGGGATCTTCTCCTACAGAGATTATGTTGTAGTAGTAAATGTCTTTCTTTAAAACAGCGTGTTTCTGGGTAATCATGAGAAGCAGACTCATGAGCAGAGGGGTTTCGTGCTGCATCAAATAACGTCTGATTGGTAGGACGGGCTCTCAGACCCTTTGTGGTTGTGCCTGGCAGTTGGAGGATATTAAATGCCCTCATCAAGACACCTCTGGAGGGGTGAGCTGTGCTTCTGTTACTGGCGTATGTCCTCACAGTTTCAAATGGATAAAATAGTTCTTTGTTTCTGTTCATCATGAGAAACATATACTAATGGTATAGATCAATCTTCTATCAACTCCTATCATGAGTATTTTTACTCAAATCTGCCATTTCCATTCTAGTTGTATAATAGCTCATATAGAGAAATTCAAACACATAAAACCAAGAGGGTTCTGCAAAGAGTCCAAAGGCAGATTAGGACATTCATTTTTAAAAGTAACTTTGGGTAGAATGGATAAAATAGTACGATTACTACAACTACTAATTAAAGTTTTTAGTATTTACTATTAATAGAAAATATTTTGTGCCAAAGTGTCTTATATGCATGATCTCACTGAATCCTTAAAAGAATTCTGTGAAGTAGAAAAAGTTATCTGCATTTTACAGGTAGGGAAACTGAAACCACGAGGAGCTAATAACTCAGGAACTCTATTCATTGGGCCCATATTCTGAGCAATGTTTTATTCTAACTTGCATCTCTACATAGTCATGAAAGTGTACAGAAAAAAAGCACAGACTTGGAAGATAGAACACTTTTAAAAAGCTAAAATAGAAGATAGTTAACAATTCTCGGAGATGGTATTGAGTAAAATGAAAGTAGATACGTAACAGCATCGCCAATAAAAATGTCAAATTAGAATGAGATTTGGATTATACATAAAAATTTTTTTGTGTCTTTTTTAGGGCCACACCTGCAGCATAGGGACGTTCCCAGCCTAGGGGTCAAATCAGAGCTGCAACTGCCCCAGCTTATACCATAACCACAGCAACGCAGGATCTAGGCCACATCTGCGACCTACACCACAGCTCATGGCAACGCTGGATCCTCAATCCACTGAGTGAAGCCAGGGATCGAACCTGCATTCTCATGGATACTAGTTGGATTCATTAACCACTGAGCCATGATGGAACTGCAGATTATACATAGAATTTAATTATTACACCTAGAGATATCACTTGGGGAATCTGAAAAACTCCGATCTAGAGGTAGATATACTTGGAAGCTGAGAGATTATATTTGAGGGTTGAGCTGTGTGGCCATTTGGCAGCCAATTAGTCATGTCCTTCTCCAGTGCATTCCCAAAATGCCAAATATTAGGGGAAAAATAGAGGAAAGGCATGGCCATTCTAGTGATGTGTCTTACGTGATTGTCCAGGCAGTGCAAACGATTACACATTCATGTTTTTGATATACTCTTTTAAAAGCAATTACTTTTGTTACACCTTGTTATAACACCACAAACACTACCAGTGCTTTGACATGCTTTGGCAAACCTTCTTAGATGAAATAAACTGTAAAAGTCACTTTCCCCTAGCTTTACCCTTTTGAGACCTATATTAAAAACAAATATCATGCCTAGGGTTTTTCAAGGAATGTGATACATATACATACACACATACATACATATGTACATATGTATATGTATTTGTCTTTTTTCTTTTTAGGGCCACACCCTTGGCGTATGGAGGTTCCTGGGCTCTAGGAGTCGAATTGGAACCACAGCCGCCAGCCTACACTGCAGCCATAACATGGGATCTGAGCCGCATCTGCGACCTACACCACAGCTCACAGCAACGCCGGATCCTTAACCCCCTAAGCAAGGCCAGGGATCGAACTTGACTCCTCATGGATACTTGTCAGGTTCGTTAACCACTGAGCCATGATGGGAACGCCAAGAAATGTGATGTTTTATATTTGGTACAAAATCTTAATTCTATAAATGTTTAAAATATAAAAAGAGAAGGGAGTGAATATAAGACCTAATGCAACTAGAGATTCTCATACAAAGTAAAGACAAAAAGAGAAAGACAGATACCATATGATATCACTTATAGGTGGAATATAAAATATGGCCTATATGAAGTGATCTACAGAATAGAAACAGACGCACAGACATAGAGAACAGATTTGTGGTTGCCAAAGGGGAGGGGGAAGGAGTGGGCTGGACTGGGAGTTTGGGGTTGGTAGATGTAAGCTATTACATTTAGAAAGGATAAGCAATGAGATCCTACTCTATAGCACAGGGAACTGCATCCAGTCTCTTGGGATAGACCATGATGGAAGACAAAATGAGAAAAAGGATGTGTGTATGTGTTTATAAATATATATACACACACACACATATATGTATGTATGTATGTATGTATATGAATGACTGGGTCACCACTATACAGCAGAAGTCGCCACAATGTTATAAATCAACTATTCTTTAATAAATTTTTTTTTTTAAAAAAGACCAATTTTACCTGTTCAGCAGTTTCCGTATTTTTCTGGCCACTGAGGAGAACCTTAACGTTGATCTTTTCTTTTTGTTTTCCTTAGAATGAAACGAACTTTAAAAAAAAAATTAACTTGGATTTTTCTTTCTCCTCAAAATTATTTTGCTTATTCCCACCTCTGCAGTACTCTTTCTTCAGGCGGTGCAGGAGACAAACACTCAACAGCTCATGTTTTAATACGATAATCCATTTTGAGTTTGATAAGGAGCCACTTGACATCACTGTAGATCAGGAAAGGTGGAAATCTAGGTCAAGAGTCATTTCCTTTGTTTCCTACGGAAAATAAATGACTTAATTTTTGATAGTCATCTTCATTGTCTCTCGACACAGAGGACCAGTGATGTTATTTCATTACATATTCCATTCAGTGTTCTGCATGTTTTTTCATTACTACCCAAATGACTTTTCATAAAGGGAAATGGCCAATGGATATATTAATGTACAGTACTCTTAAACTCGTTCTTTGGCAGATTATCTTTTTTTTCTTGTAAAAATTTTGATAACCACGAAAGTCTGTAAAATGATAAATCCTGTTAAAACATGTTAATAAAGACAGGCAATTCTTGTCTTGAATATGTAGCTAATAAGGTGACTTCTTTGTATAGTTTTTTTTTTCCCCTTCCTTCAACCAACTCTCTTTCCAAGTTTGAATACATTTGATTTTATCCATGTCTATTATAAGATTTGAACATTAGCTTGAGAGACATCTTCTGTGTGTAACAGATCCTGAGCAAGCTCAAGTGTACTGAAATTAAATGATATGCCATGTATCTGAGAGTGTGGTAGGTCTTTTGTGGGATATTGGAAGACTGTATGATGTATTTGGCTTTTCCAGTTGGGCTTCCTGCCATGTACACTGTAGAAAAATCCGTGCCATTCTGACACTCCTCTGGCTTCTTACCCACACTTCCTCCTCCTTGTCAGTCATCAAAAGCAGTTCGTTGTTCTTGTGAACTAGCCCTCAAACAATTTCCTTTCTCATTACTCCCACTGCCACAGCCTCGGGTCAAGCTCTTATCTCCTGAGTTACTGTGGCAGCCTATGAATCTGTGGCTCCTTCTGCATCAGTTTTGCTGTGTTTATAAGCCATCTTCCAAAACAAGTCTAGTATTCTCTTTCTAAACAGAGGTTGGGAGTCCCCTTCCCTTCGTGGCTCAACCTGCCTAGGATCCATGAGGAGGCGGGTTCAATCCCTGTCCTTACTCAGTGGGTTAAGGATCCTGCCTTGCCGTGAGCTGTGGCTGTGGTGTAGGCAGGTGTCTGTAGCTCAGATTCCCTAGCCGAGGGACTTCCATGTGCCTCAGGTGCGGCCCTAAAAAGCAAAAAAAAACAAAAAATCCAACACAGAGGTTAAGCCCATTGCACTTTTGTTTCATGACATCCCATCACCTGCTCTGTGGTGTGCAAAGACAATTCTTTCCCATTGACCTCAAGTTTTCTTGAGGCAGAGAGTCTTTCTTAATCACTTGGGCACCTACTCACTGGCACTCGTAGGCATTAAAGAAACACTGTCGAATCAATAAATGAGTGTCCATAACATGGAAGACCTTTTGCCACCTAGCACCAAAGGTACCAATCTGGTCTCGTTGGGGGAGTGAAAGACTAGACTGAAACTAGGTAAAACTTTCTCTCTTTTGTTCACTAATGTTTCTTATAAATCTGGACAGTGCCTGAGACTCAGGAAGTGTTTTTTGGATGAACTGATGAATGAAGGAATGATATACAAATGAAATGCACGTGACACACATGGTACATAAGTACTCAGTAAGTGATAGTTATTGTTGTTATAGTTGTTTGTATGTGTGTGTGTGTAAATATATGTGGTTATATATTATTATTATAGTAGTTGGTTATATAATTGATTTTTAAGTTATGAGATCCTGTGGTCGAATTGTGGTTGTGTTGCAACTGTAGTTGTCTGCGCATGGGGCCTGTCTTTCTGTCCAGGCTCATAATGCCTGGTTTCTGTGTTCATGTGTGTGTGTCCAGGGAAAGAGGCCTAGGTTAGGCACATGGTTAGTTCTCTGATTCTTTTTTTTTTTTCTTTTCTTTTTTTTTGGTGGGGGGCCACATCCATGGTATTTGGATGCTTCCGGGCCAAAGATTGAACCCGAGCTATAGCAGTAACCAGAGCCACAGCAGTGACCATGCCGGATCCTTAACCTTCTAGGCCACCAGGGAACTCCAGCTCTCTGATTCTTGTCCACATCTGTTCCCTAGTTCTGGCTCTCCTGGGGTTAGGCTCTCAGAACAATTTTCTCCTAGCCCTATTTCCTGGAGAGAATCTTGTCTGTGGCTTCCTTTTACAGGACTGAAGTCTTTTCTCTTTTCTTTTCTTTTCTTTTTTTTTTGAGATAAAATTGGTGTATAATAATACAGAGTCACTGTGCTATACATTATCCCCATAGCTTATTTCTTTTATAAAGAGAAATTTGTACCTTTGAGCACCTTGTCCCACCACACATACATACACAGCGGTGACAATCAACAATCTGTTCTCTGTATTTATAAGCTCATTTTTGTGTGTTGATTCGTGTGTGTGTGTGTGTGTGTGTGTGTGTAAGAGTCTTAAGATTCCTATGTATGGGATCATATACTATTTGTCTTTCTTTTGATTTATTTCACTTAGCGTAATGGCCTCAAGGTCCACTCTTATTGTTGCAGATGGCAAGAGTTCCTTCTTTTACTGGCTGAATAATTGCTTATCTTTACATGACATCAAGACCCTTGTGAGCCCATCCTGGTACAGGATACTTCCTCCTACACATTCGATCTCTCCCTGGGATGTTAATACCTGCCCAGTGGAACTGAAATTTTGCCCTCCCTCTCTCTAGGGTTTGGTTTTTGGTGAGTTGGCACTTTTCTTGCCAGGATATTTTCCTGGTTTTTGACCTGTCTTGTATTCTCCAGTCCTTGGCGTTGCCCCTGTTCTCTCCTGTAGTGCCTTGTGGTTCATGAAGGTGGCTGGAATGAGATGATTTTGCCATAGCAGAGAACCTCACTGCATGTCTAGGGAGAGAATGAGTCAACTCATGACCCTCAAATGTGTGCAGCTCTTCAGAAATATGAATGACAAAGTGTCTTTTTTTTTTTTTTTAAATTACAATTGGTATTAATGCTGGAGTGGAAGGTCTTATTTAGAGGCTCAGATGACATTTCTAAAAATTAAATTGTGTAAAGTATCTATTGTTGTGGTAATTTAGCACTCTACCAACATAGAAAACAATGATTCTTGCTTTCGGGAAAATACAAGTTGCTGCATTGTGTGTACAGTTTTGTCCTTTTTTTTTAGGGCTGCGCCTGTGGCATATGGAAGTTCCCAGGCTAGGGGTCTAATCGGAGTTGCAGCTGCCAACCTGCGCCACAGCCACACCAATGCTAGATCCGAGCCATGCCTGTTACCTACACCACAGCTCATGGCAATGCCAGATCCTTTAACCCACTGAGCAAGGCCGGGGATCGAACCTCCATCCTCATGGATACTAGTTGGATTCTTAACCCCCTGAGCCACAATGGAACTCGCTGCATGCACAATTTTACCAGTACTTATGAGAGACACAGTTCCATGTTTCAGTGTGAAGTGATTGTGGAAGAGTTTTGTTTTTGAGAGTGATGACAGGTATTTCAATATAATGTATACATGGATCATTGAAACCGCTGAAAGGGATTTAAGTTGAGAGCCCCAGCAGGTCTATAGTTTGGCTCTTACTTCTCTCGGTAAAATATGTGATACCCACTCTCCAGTGCTGCAAAGCAATGAAAGGTGGAAGGCTGGGCCTGAATGGCAAAGTCCACCTTTGAACTGATGTTTATTTTGTACCATTGGAGCTACTTGTACTATTGGGTTTTTTTTTGTACCGTTGGATTATGCATATGCCTTCTGCAAAATTGGCTTATCAGAAATGAGGTATGTGAGCTTAGAAAAATATGCTTTTACCCTTCATCTAAGCAATTATAAATTAAATGTGACTTCCAAAGAAATCTCTCTTAAGGATAAAAGGTAGAAAATGAAGTTTCTGTATCATCCAGGTACATGAAACTGTTGTGAAAATATTGAATGAGCACTCAAGGACATGAATACTTTCTAAACAGTGGGTAGCAGATGCAATTACCATAGATTTTTCTGGAATCTATGAACTCAGGAGGGGACTGACTTGCTAAATTAATTATGAGATGTTTCTAGGATAGAAATGTATCATCTTATCAAACTAAGAAAATATGTTGAAAGGCTGATTTAGAGAAAAAAATGTGAAATAGCGTTGAAACTGAGGGCTTCTTTGACCTCTTACTGTTATTCTCCCAAATGTTGATACTCAGTAGTGACCGGAAGTTGCACATTCAATGCCGTAGTAACTGCATCAGCTCAGCCCTGAAAGGAACTGTTGATTGAGATTCCAAAGCTCCTCTGACAGGGCCTTCTATCAGGTGCTTAGGTTTTTTTTCCCCCATTTTGATCAAAGGAGTGCACAGAGGAAGAGAGGGAAAGAGAAGGAGAGGAGTAGGGTAGTGGTTAGGAGATCGGCTTGGGCTCATTTGCTTTGGAACTGAGCTGTACCACTTACTAATCATGTGACCTTGGATGCGTCTCAGATGCCTCATTCCTGGATAATAGAGCATTGACCTCTGGGGTTACTGTAAGGACTAAATGAGTACACATCGCTTAGCGTAGGGTCTAGTCCATAGTAAATATGCAGATATTGGCTGTCATTCTTATGTTACCAAGATAATAGCAAAATGATTATTGTTTTATGCTGCGGTGTGAATTGTTGCCTAGCAATAGATAATGGAAACGATTGGCTGGGCATGATTCTCATCTCTTAGGTATGTTGAGCTTTCCTTATAAAGAGCAGGTGTACACTCATTCTCTTGCTTTTCACCCAGGTTGAGGAATTAGGATAAAAGCTTTAAAAAATTGTTATTGTTGTTGGTTTTATTTTTGTTAGTGTACAAGTGAGTCAAGAAAGGGGAGAGACTGACTTTTCTAAGAAGCGGTTTTTAAGCAAAAGCCTAATTTCCTGATAATCTGGGTGTTCTGCTTTTCTATAGGAAAAAGTACCCAAAGGGTGATACTTTTAAAGTTGGTAGGCTTGTATTATAAACCTTTAAAAATCTTTTCTGACTGTGCCTTAATCAGTGTGGTGCAATGAAGCCTAAATGGCTGCTCGTAAGTCCCTTACATCTGGAGTTCCTGTTGTGGCTCAGTGGAATGAAACTGACTGGTATCCACGGGGACACAGGTTTGATCCCAGGCCTCGCTCAGTGGGTTAAGGATCTGGCGTTGCCATGAACAGTGGTGTAGATTGCAGATGCAGCTGTGGCTGTGGTGTAGACTGGCAGCTGCAGCTCTGATTTAACCCCTAGCCTGGGAACCTCCGTATGCTGCAGGTGCAGCCCTAAAAAGACAATAAATAAATAAATAAGTCCCTTACGTCACTTATTTACAAAACCGGTATATGGGTCGGGGCAATTTGTATTTCTCATTATCTGTGGCCAAACATGGAGATTCAAAATAGAAACGTCTTTAAGTGACTACGTCCTGTATCTTGAAAAATCAGTACACATCCAAGGGGATAGTTTTGACTTATGAAGGGAAACTTTGTGTAAAAACTGGTTCTATTGAATATTGACTGGCTGGCTCTTTAGTACTCTAGCTGTGCCAGCTGGATGGCCCACAGTCTGGAGGAGGGAGAGGAAAACACCTGCATTCTGGGAGTCAGAAGGCAACCGTAGAAGCTGACCTGGAAAGTCACTGCCGTTCTCTGTTTTTATGAGCTATGATCATTGAGCATCAGTCCTTGTCTTTCTGACACGTTCCATTCAAAATATTCTGAGATGTTAGGATTGATGACAGTTGGGTTTATACTGCCTTTGACTGGGAGAGCTCCCGTCAGCTGGATTGCTCTGCTGCAGAATCTTCCTTGGTAGATAGGAAGAGCCAGAGTAGCATTCTCATTCAGGGCATGTGTAATTGGTCAACAGCCAGCTCATAAATCTGATGATAAATTTGGCATTAATTGGTACAGCTTGCTCATATGAAATGAGTAACCTAGGTGTAAACACACGTGTGTGTGAATATCAACACATTTACGTAAGTTATATAGGGTCGCATAATATCGGAATGTTTGTTGCAGCGTAAATAAGAGGCCCACGTTACTAAAATTGATGACTGTGTAATTTTATTTACCTCTTGGGAATCACTTGAGCTATTGGATTCCCTGGCAAATGTGTTTTGATTAAGATCATGGCAAGATATGTTTGACAGCCATTTCAAATTATTAGAGGTTTATTACATATTTAAAGTCTGCAGTCACTTGAGATTGTATGTATCTGATTTTAGCTTAGAGAGATAAATCTCTCGATATTTTGTTCCAAGGACTCTGTCTTCAAGGCCGTGCAATTACCATGCATTTTATAAAAACCACTCACCTTCTTGGATGGTTTGGAATGTGGTGTGATGCTTGGTGCTTCTGTTTATTCTAAACAAGGTTAGCGTCATGAATGCAGAGATTAATATGCTTGGTGTGTATTCCGTATAACTTTCAGGCGTATATACAGATTGAATCTGCACGAGTTGCAAGAGCGTAATAATTAAGAATTGGTTCCTTAGCTGTGAACTGTGTTATTTATGAGGTTTATTATGGCTGGGCTGCGGCCGATCCTGGAAAAAGCATGGAAAGAGAAATATTTTCAGGGAAAACGTCATCTCTTAAATTTTTTCGAAAGTGTCTTCAGTTTTTTCACTTTTCCATGAAACTGAAATGTAGCCCTGGCTTAATACATGCAGAGTTCATTGAGTACTGCAACAACAACCAAAATTGTAATGAAAATATAGTGATACTTAAATGTACTAAATGGAATCCGAACCCAGTCAGGTTTTTATGATTTTTCCATTTTTAACTTCAGAGACTGGTTAGCTTGCATGTTTTTAAACGAATGAGTTTATCACAGCCAGTGAGGAAAATGGTTAAAGTCTATCAGCTGTAAATTGGTACAAAGCACTAAAAGGGACATTAGCCTCTAATCAGATTCTAACAGTTCATTAAACCTGCCTTTCCAGAATCGCTCTTTGTCTTTTCCCTTCCTTTGCAAGGCATCTTCTTCCCTTTCTGTCTGGGCAAGACCTCCTCCAGGGTAGGAAGTACTGTCAACTCATCCTTCATTGTCTACCAACCAAACAGCCTAGGGGATACTTCGCTGGGTGGATTCCTGGCTGCTGTGAAAGGCCGGGCAGTTGAGGGCTGCTGGCAGCAGGAAGCCTTTCCTGAGGCTGGGAGATGGCAAGCCAGGCTGGCCGCTTCCAAGCATGGAAGCAAGTGACACACTGGGATTTGAGATCCATGCCTGATGTGTCAACAACTCACCAACCTCCATGAAAGGATTTTAAACTTGGAACAAATGCACTGAGCTCCCCAGCAATACCATAAGTTCCTTCTCTTCTATGCTATGGGGATGCAAAATCCCTGAAAAATACGGACAAGTTAAAAGCAAATGTTAAAAAAAAAAAAAAAAAAAAAGGGATCCTGCCAGTTTTAATCTTATTGTACATTCTGAGAGAGGAACATGACAGTAATTTTTCTTCTTACTCTTACCTAACAGATAAGGTAGCATGGAAATTTTAAATGCTTATTAGTCAGCTCCAGCGTAAATTTGCTTTTTCTTCTTGCTGTTGATTTCTCTGAGCAAATATTTGTGCTAAGAGGCCCCAAACATTTTATTTCTTGGAGTGTTTTTCTTAAACAAAAAAGGAGAGTTGAGACATAGGAGAAATAATTAGAGCTTCACTATACTGCACTCTGTTGGTATTATTTGGTAATAAAAACATTTAATTTATGATGTGTTGAAGTGGGAGTTGTTTTTATTTAACTGTCTGTTGGGGAGAACAACTCTGTGAATGGTGAAAACCTGAAGGCTTAGAGGTGATATTAACCTTTTCGTCACTAGGTAGACAAAACCTTTAGAAACATAGCTGTTTTTCTTTTAATAAGACCACTTTGGTGTCATATGGTTACATTCTATAATTGAGCAAAGTAAACCATTCTAAAAACCCAGTCAGACTTTGTCATTTTAATTTCTTCATTTAGTCGGTATTGAGGGTAAAGTTGGCATTCTCAACACGTTTTAAAACATGAACCTGATTTTGGCCGGAAGCAAGTGCTGATGTGTGGCTTTCTGACTCCCTTCTTGGGTTATTGACTTCAGAAAATCCCCAAAGCTGTGGATCTTAGTCAAAAATGACCTCGATTGAATCTTTTTATAAATGTTGTTTGAAATTCTATGGAGCCACGAGAGAAGTAACGTTTTCCTTTCAAGAGGTGGTCAGTGGAGCCAAACATACACCTGAACAGAAAACAAATTAGGAGTTCCTGTTGTGGCTCAGTGGTTAATGAATCTGACCAGGAACCATGAGGTTGTGGGTTCGATCCCTGGCCTTGCTCAGTGGGTTAAGGATCCGGCATTGCCGTGAGCTGTGGTGTAGGTCCCAGACGCGGCTTGGATCCTACATTGCTGTGGCTCTGGCGTAGGCCGGTGGCTACAGCTCCGATTAGACCCCTAACTGGGAACCTCCATATGCCTTGGGTTCGGCCCTAGAAAAGGCAAAAAGACAGAAAAAAAGAAAACAAATTATTTATTCTTTGGTTAAGAATTCACTCTTAATCCAAGACTTATGTTGGTTGTTTTTACGGGAGATGTTTGAGGTTGATATGTTGAAATTTTCATTTGATCAGATCTGCCATGATGCCAAAATTCATTACCTCTTTTTTAGAATTACTTCGACTTTGACAGTAATAGGCGAGTATATCCATTATTTTGCCCTGTTTTCTCCTTTATGGATTTCTCTGTGCAGTACAACTTCCAGAGCTAAAGAAGAAAGGAACTTGCCTGGTATTTCCTTCCACCGTTGCAAAACTGTGATGAATTATTCTGGCCCCATATAAATTAATGTAAGGTTTCCTTACTCCAGTTTATTACTGTCTGACCTCCAACCCAGAGGTCAGAGAATCAGACTGATTAATTCAAGGTCTTGGTCATTATTTCAAAGGAAGGTTTGGAATGGGGGGATAATTGGTTATGCTGATACCCTCATTTAATTATACTCCATTGTTGAAAAAAATGAGGTTAGCTGTACTAAATGTACTACAGTGAAGGCAGGCACTACCAGATGTCCTCTTCTGAATGTTCTGTGGCTAAGTTTCCCTCTCTTTTTTTTATTTGCAGAACATCGACACCTTTGAGAACAGAATGTTAATGCTTGATGGGATGCCGGCAGTCAGAGTCAAAACAGAGCTTTTGGAATCTGAACAAGGGGTAAGCACACGTCTTGACGATGCCCTGCCCGCTTCTCACTAAGGGAGTGGTCTTTTCCAGAGTGTTCTGAGGTTTGCCGAAATTCCTGACTTTTCACTTGGTGACGCTTTTCTAGCTTGCCTCAGAAATCATCGGCGATCGGGATTGATTCTCACTCCTTTGCAACCTCGCATCACACTAACTTAGAAAAGATCACATCCTGAAGTCAGGACGGCGTAGTGACCCTAGAAGAACCACATGGCTGGTATTTAAATCGGTGAATGCTTCCGAACGCTAATACAAATCCAAAGCAAAGAGGAGGTATTAGAAAATGAGGTGGAACTATAACTTCGGTGTGAAAACAGCTTGGTTCGTTCTTATTAAGTTGGGGAATGACAGAGTACAGGTGTGGGAAAGTTGCTGTTGATTGGATGGATTTCTCTTTTGACATTTGTATTTCCCCTTTTTATAGTGGAGGAAATTTAGGTAAGTGAGTTTGAAAAGCACGTAAAAGCCAAAGAAAGCCTACTGAACAATAATATAGCCAAATTGACAAATTAATTTATGGCTACTAAAAGCATAAATACTTAAGAGCACAGCTGGGTTTTTTTTAAAAGGATGTAAGTGATTTTATAATTGTTAACATTTATAGCTTCATGAGTTAAAATCATAATCAGTGCAGCCTGATTGCTGGCAGCAGTGGTTGATCGGCCACCTTTTGTATTTAAGGGAGAAAGCACTGCCTACCTGTCTTTTTAAACCAGCCTCACGGCGGCAGTATACATGACTGAAAAAAAGGACATCAATTAAATAAATATTTAATCTTAATCTTATTAGTGTATCCCTTAATAAAAAAATTCAAAATAACACATTAGCGGGGCTTCCCATTGTGGCTCAGTGGTAAGGACCCTGACAAGTAACCATGAGGATGTGGGTTCAATCCCTGGCCTCGCTCAGTGGGTTAGGTACCTGGCATTACTGTGGGCTGTGGTGTAGGTTGCAGACACAGCTGGGATCTGGCACTGCTGTGTCTGTGGCGTAGGCCTGCAGCTGCAATTCTGACTCGACCCCTAGCTGGGGGAACTTCCATATGCCGCATGTGTGGCCCCACACAGCAAGAGCAAAAATGCATGAGCAATGTTTTGTCATTGAGCAATCCAAAGAAATTTCAAGTGTGCTTAAAATCTCGCTGGTGGAAAAATCAAATGCCTGAGTTCTTCTGGGACCCCATTCAAGAGGTTAGGCCACTGATGTACCAAAAGGATTTAAGGATGCGGACAGCCAAGGGCGAGGATCTCGATGGTGGGTAGCATGTAGAGGGCTTCTGCAGTAACTTCCCCATTCCTGACTACTATTTGGCAGAGGGCGAGGCATCTCGTAATGTATTTCTCTTCAGTGTAAGCCAGTGTCTGAAGCAGATCCCCGTCATGTAGAAGCTGACATTTCCTCACGTTCCGTGTAGGCTGTGGTAGCTCTGCAATGGACTTGGTGGAGTTTGTGATGTAATGACTGACTCACAGAGATTCAACCGCAGACTTAGGCAGTAGGACATCAAGAAAGAAAAGACCACGTGGCGGTTATTAATGTTATTTGTTCATTGTTGACAAATCTTCAGAAAAGGTCGTATATTCACCTGGATATTCTAGCCTGAGCCTCATCACGTTAAACTCTGTATTCTCCAAATTAAGCAGGGTTTTTTTTTTTTTTTTTAACCTTTTTTGTTTAAACTAATCGCAGGAGGATGTGTTTTATTTTTGTGGAGTTCTGTTTTCTTTCTTTTTTTTTTTTGTCTTTTTGCCATTTTTCTTGGGCCGCTCTCGCAGGCCAGGGGTCCAGTCGGAGCCGTAGCCACTGGCCTATGCCACAGCCACGGCAACGCAGGATCCGAGCCGCGTCTGCGACCTACACCACAGCTCACGGCAACGCCGGATCGTTAACCCACTGAGCAAGGCCAGGGATGGAACCCGCAACCTCATGGTTCTTAGTCGGGTTCGTTAACCACTGCGCCACAAGGGGAACTCCTTTCCTTTTTTTTTTGGCTGTGCCAAACCGCAAGCAGGGGTTTCTAGGCCAGGGATTGAACCTGCACCACAGCAGTGACCAGAGACACATTTGCGACAATGCCGGATCCTTAACCACTGGGCTACCAGGGAACTCCTAGAGTTCTTTTTCCTTTTTTCTTTTTGTCTTTTCTAGGGCTGCACCCGAGGCATATGGAGGTTCCCAGGTTAGGGGTCTAATCAGAGCTGTAGCCACCGGCCTACGCCAGAGTCACAGCAGTGGGAAATGCGAGCCATGTCTGCAACCTACACCACAGCTCACAGCAAAGCCAGATCCTTAATCCGCTGAGTGAGGCCAGGGATCGAACCCACAACCTCATGGTTCCTAGTCGGATTCGTTAACCGCTGAGCCATGACGGGAACTCCGACTTCCGTTTTCTTAATCAAAATGTGTTTGCATCAGTTGAATAAAATAAGTTTCTGCACACTGTGTTTAACAAATCATATAGACCAGGGCATCTCATTTAGAGAAGACAGCCTGATGGAAAAGTGAAAACAGTATATTTCACAATGTTGCTTTTATTTCACGGTATGTTCTTCAGCTTGAATAGCAGTAAATCTGTTCAAGTCATCGATGTTGGAGGAAGGCAGAAAAGTACAGAACATCAGTCAGAATATACTACCTAGGCTGTTAGTTAAAGCCAGCCTAGGGTGTGGTTGTCACCAGTCTGGACAACCTCTAAGGACATCCAAATACTTCTCTCCCCTTTACTGTCATTTTTCAGTTTTATGGTAAAGTTTGCATGAAAGATTTAGGTGCATAAAAAACAAAAGCCAATATTCCCTGGGGTTTTACAATGTGAGTAAGAAACTCTTGTCACATTATTTATAGAAAGTATTTTTCTGTTCTCAAATAGGGACAGGAAAAATTGTAGGTTCTAGGTTTTACTTCATGCACGTTCGTAAGAATCAATTTTCCTCCTTGTGAATGGAGCTGATGTTGGTAGTTTAATCCTAATTTAGATTGTGTATGTTGGAGGGGAGTAGAAACTTGATTTTTTTTCTTATTCTTTGTATGTACTTTTTAAAAATACATGACAGATATAATTGCATTCTTTTTTACAGGAAAGCTTTAAGAGAAGCAGAGCACAGTATTTAATGAAATGTATTATCACTTGATTATTTATAGAACATAATTATTTGTATTGAGTCACTTGTAATACTTTCAACCAGCTCTTCTTTAAAGAGATAAAAGCTAGAATGTTAGTGAAATTCATTTTTGGTCCTTTTACTAGACTTTTTCATTGAGGATAATGGGATGGGTGAGAATACTGTGTAATGTTCAGAATCTCAGAACTACTTTCAGATAGGGAGCGCTGGAAGGTCTGAAGATGTCGTGATTTCCATCTTACAGAACTCTCTCCTCATTGAGTATTAAAGGCTGCTTGAACTTTGATTCTTCATAAGAAAATGTATACGTATTGGTGACATCAAAAGACTCACATGTATGAGGCGTTCCCGTCATGGCTCAGTGGTTAAGGATCCTGACTAGGACCCATGAGGACGCGAGTTGGATCCCTGGCCTTGCTCAGTGGGTTAAGGATCCGGTGTTGCTGTGAGCTGTGGTATAGGTCGAAGGTGCGGCTCTGATCCTGCGTTGCTGTGGCTGTGGTGTAGACCATCAGCTGTAGCTCCAGTTTGACCCCTAGCCGGGGAACTTCCTCAAGCCATGGCTGTGGCCCTAAAAAGACAAAAGACAAAAAATAAAAAAATGCCACCCCCACCCCCCCAAAACCAGACATTCACATGTGTGATTATGGGCTTTTAAAAAAGATGACCTATTAGTTGCAGTGAACAAAAAGTTGTAGATGTGTAACTTTGCATCATGACAGTGAATGGGAAAGCCTGAAACTGATGCATTGGTGGGATTCTGTAATCACTGTGGAAACCTAGTTTTCAGACTCTTCCATCCATGTTTAGGGGAAGAAGAGTGAGTCTGTCTTTCAGGCTGCAGGCAGCATTATAAAGATCTGCTACTTGACGTGGCCTTCCTATCTCAGGGCGCCGCAAAAGCACCTGTTCCTTCTCTCTTTCTTGCTATAAATAGTCCCTTAGTTCTTCTCTGTCAGCTGGTCTCTCCATGTGGTCCCTCCCACCCCGCCAAGGAATTCAGGACCTGATGAGCACATTTCAGAGCTTAAAGAAAGAACTGTGGAGCAGGCTTTCTCTCTGAACGTTCTGGCTGCCTTGCCTCATTCTCGTCCTAGTTTTGTGTGTGTATTTGGTCCCATCTCTTCAATCAGATCCTTAAGCTCTTAGAGGGCAAGAACTATTTCTTATATTTCCCTTGTAGCTCCTGGCACCTGGTAGGTGCTCCGTAAATACATGCTTTATTCAGCTTGTGCAGGCATTATAACTGGCCTGGTGCAAAATAGGAAGCCAGGCAGTAGCCAGTTGTAAGCCTGCTGTGTCTCCCTTATAGGGTTATTGCAAACATAACAATAAACATTGAAAATAACAGAGTCCCATGGGTGGCAGCCTTCATCTTGTTGCTGTGTGAACTGGTAGATAAGAGTGGTTCATTCAGATCTCCTCTCTGCACCTTCCTTCTGTTTGGCACCCTTTGTTTGGTGGTCGTTAAGGCGATTGTTATTGCCATCTCCTGCAAAGGGATTTCACGTTTCTTCAGGCTTGTGGGTAATACAGCACATGTGGCCACATGATCCATGGCCAGGGCACATGTTCTCATGATGGACTTTGGGGGCGACTCTGTCTGTGACCTTTGGTGCTCTGTATCCTGCTGTGACAAGAGCGTCCCAGTGCTGGCAGCCTTCGGATGTGCTCACACGTTAGGAAGCATAGGACTGAGACAGGAAGAGGAATATTCAGAAATGAGGTTGTGTGCAGGGAGTGGGTACCAGCTCAGAGACAGAAAACGTATGATGTTATCGCTGGCCCTGTAGCTCACCAGCCTGAGTGGCATGGGGAAGTGACTTCTGTCTCCAGGCTTCTGTGTCTTCGTCTGTGCAGTAGGGGTGTTGGAACCGAGGCCTTCCACATTCAATCTGATGTTAGGCCAGGAATGAGAGAAAGCATTTCCAGTCGTGAGTCCAACAGCCAGGACTGCAGCAAAGCGACCTGCATGCGGAAGCAGAAATGCACAGACTTTGAAGTCAGGCAGACCTGAGTTCAGATGCTTCAGCCAGGGTCCCAGAGGGTCCTAGAGGTAGGACAAAAGAGCCTAATGGTTTTGTCCCTGAAGGCAGTTTGCAGGAGCTTTGGCCACCTGTTGTGCGGGACTTTCACAACAAGGTGTGGAAGGCGTTTCTGTATGACAGAGAACTGTCTTGTACCATGTAGGCCACAAAGAAGTCAATTCCTTGAGAACAGAGCTGATGTGTTAGGTTCCTCGTTATTCCTCATCGTCCCAGCACAGGGAGCTGATTGTTAGGCAGGGCTCAGCAAATAGCGATCAGTTCAGATGCTCTTTATTCTAAGTGGGAGCCAGTGTCACACTAGAATTGAGAGGATTTTGAGACAGGTGCCATTTGCCAAAGCCCCCAATTCTTTTTTTGTTTAATTATTTTTAAACATTGAAGTATAGTTGATACACAGTATTGTGCCATTTGCTGTTGTACTGCAAAGTGACCCAGACATTCACATACAGACATTTTTTTCCTTATATTATCTTCCATCTCGTTTCTCTCCCAAGAGATTGGATGTATTTCCCGGGGTGATACAGTAGGACCTCACTGCTTAGCCCTTCTAAATACAATAGTTTGCATCTGCTCACCCCAAACTCTTAGCCCTAATAAACAAATGGAGATGGGCAAGAATTGTAGCTGGACCTAGAGATGTGTGATGGAGTGCTTTACCGGAGAGAGACAGTTACATTAAAATTCACCTGCTTTAGAGAAAAAAATCCAGTAACAAACCTACCTTCTTCTTCTTTCCGTAAACCACTGTTTAATTTAACATAAAAGATGTTAATATACATCTGTGTGTAAAAGCTTAGTGAGACAGTGTTACTTTAATGACTTGATCAGAAGAGAAGAGAAGACATTATAAAAATGCCACTTGCATTACCCTTTAACAGAGCCTCATTATTCTGTCCCCTACTGTGGAACAGAAGTCGGCCTAGCTCGTAAATTGGTAGAATTATCTTAGACATATGAATTTGCTTATCATTTAATATTCTCTGATGACCCACTACTTGAGATCTTTTGATCTCTAGTCAAATCTTTGCCTATCACTACCTGACTTCAAAGGGAAACCCATGCGGAAGCTATGTGACGACGAATAGAAGACTTTTTTTTTTTTTAAGCAAAAAAAAAAAAAAAAAAATCCCTACTTGCAAAACTCACGTTTTGGGGAAGCGATAGCCTTCCCCGAAGAAGCAGAGTTGGACTGATTTTAATAATGTCAGAATGGCCAATAAATGTATTAATAGAAAGAATTGAAAATCAATGAGCTGTGATAGTAATTACAGATAGTCCCCAAGGGAAATATAGCAGGCGGGCAAATCCTTTCCCTCCGGGCCTGCCCTGGGCCAGGCTGTGACGCTGATCATTCTGCCCTCCTTCTTGCCCATTAGCAATGTACTTTCTCCTTCACCTTCATTCCCCTCCGCCCGCAGTCTAGACACCCCCACCCTCTGTGCGGTGGTGCTTCACAGGACCCACAGATGGCCAGTCCTAAGTGCAGACTCATTCATGGAGAATATAAAATGCTCTTCTTTCCAAGAGTTATTTGCATTTGTATAAGGCCAGTGCTTTGTACAAAGGAATACTTTTTAAAGACATTTCATGCTCTGAGTAATTTGGGAATTTTGATGTGGGGGAAATTAACCTTTCCAGAATGTTTCCTCTTATGAATGATGGTGTTCTTTTTCTTGTACCAGTCTTGGTGGTAGAGTAAGGAAAAAAAGTCTGGAGCATGAGGTATGTATTTCTCTATCTAGGTGTGTTTTCTTGTGCTAATATTTACCTTCTGATTCATAGTCTATAAAGTGCCTCACAGAAAAAGATCTTATTTAGCTCTTGGAGGAGTTTTTGCTCTTGACCACGAGGGATTGACTGCTGTGGGTATTGACCTCTCACGATAAACACTAGAAAAGCAGACAAAATATAGGAAATGTTTTTCACGTGTTGGACAAGGGGCCCTTAAGAACTCTGATCCTTGGGTGTGGGATGACAAAGGAGGTGATTCTGCTATAGGCTCAGCCTGCTGCCTGGAGGTAGGGCAGGGAGTGGAGCTAGAGGACCTAGAGCTAAGCAGGCAGCATGGAGAGGACAAGGCAACTACGTTTTAAAGAGAATAATTACAAAGAAGAAGGGGTTGTACAAAGAGAGAGTTCTGCGGATCCGCAAAATGTTCCCCCCAAGGGCTTGGCTAAGTGATGACCTGCTTGTGTGGGGAGGAAGACAATGACAGAACAAGCGTGGCAATAAGTGGGAAGAATATTGGCCCCCATATAAAATTCACAAAACCAGAATGGAGAGACCTCATTATACACGGGCATTTGGTAGAGGTCTCAGAAGGGTCACAGCTTAGTAAGTGGGCTGAACTAGTTCCGGATCAGGCTGGTCTGGCCCTTGCCATGACAGCCTGGAGAGGCAAGCCCTGACAGATCGAATTGGTTTGAAAATTGCTCATTTGTGCCAAAACAAAATCCAGCAGTCTTAAGGGAGACAGTAAGATCTAGCCCTCAATAATGTAAAAGTAACCATGTCTGGCATTTGGTCAAAATTGATCAGAGAGAAAAACACAGTTAAAAAACTGAACAGAGCCTCAGTGAGCTATGGAACAATCCCATGTTGTCTAATATATGTACAATTGGACTCTCAGAAGGAGGGGAGGACCAGAAAAAAATATTTGAAAATATTTTGAACAAAGAATGGCTGGACATGATCCAAATGTGATGAAAACTGTAAGCCTACGAATCCAAGTTCAGTGAACCCCAAGCAGAGGAAACCATACCAAAGCATATAATTATTAAATTGCTGAAAACAGATAATGAAGAACCATCTTACCAGCAGCCAGGGGAGAAAGAGGAAATACAGCAGACATACAGTGGAAGAAAAATCAGACTTCTTATCAGATACCATTTAGGACAGAGGATAGGACTTCCTACGTCGCTGTAACAGGGCACTAGATGGGAATTTGGATCAACACAAGGAAATGAAGAGCACTCAAAATGGTAAATATCTGGGCAAATATAAAAGATTAAAAAACTTTTTAATTTAAAAGGGAATTGGAGGAGTTCCCATTTGTGGCTCAGCAGGTTATAAACTTGGGTATCCATGAGGATGAGGGTTTGATCCCTGGCCTTGCTCTGTGGGTTAAGGATCCGGTGTTGCCATGAGCCACGGTGTAGGTTGCAGACACGGCTTGGATTCCTTGTTGCTATAGCTGTGGTGTAGGCTGGCAGCTGCAGCTCCAATTCGACTGCTAGCCTGGGAACTTCCATATGCTGCAGGTGTGGCCCTAAAAAGCAAAAACAAAAAAAAATCAACAACAACAACAAAAAAAAGAAAATCGCTCAAAGCAAACATAATAACAACACATTATGGATCCCCAGAACTCTATGTTAAATGAATGTGAATAGCAACAGTAGCACTGGGACAGGAGGATGAAAGGAGAGAGGATACTGTTGTGTGTGTGAGTGGTGTGTGTCATTTAGAGTAGTCTGTTAAGTTAAAAGTGTATATCACAAATCCTAGAGCAACCTCCCTGCCACCAGAAGAAAAAAAAAAAAAAAAACCGAAAAGCTGGATCGACCTAGTAAACCAATGGTAGAGATAAGTTAGAAACATTTAAAAAAAATACTCAATTTTATTTTAAAGAAAGCAAGAAAAGAGGAAAAATAAACCTAAAACAGATAGGAAAAGCAGAAAACAAATAGCAAGATAGTATATTTAAACATAATCTGTTGATAATTGTGTGACATGCAAGTGGTTGAAGCACTTTTATTTTTTTTATTTTTCTTTTTTCTTTTCAGCTGTTCTTGTCTGTGGTATATGAAGTTCCTGAGCCAGGGATTGAATTCGAGCTGCAGCGTTGACTTACACCACAGCTTCAGCAATGCCAGATCCTGAAAACCTTAGCGAGAACTTCATTAAGCATTCCTTTAAAAGACATTGTCAAATTGGAAATAAAAGTAAGACCCAACTACATGGTATCCATAGGAAACCTCCTTTAACTATAAAGAAACAGATATGTTAAAAGTAAAAAGAATCAAGAGTAATCAAAATTATGAAACAGAAAATACAGTGGTGGTTGTTAGGTGGAGGCAGACACGATCTATTTCAAATAATTTCCACTGTGATATTAGTGTGTAAGAAAAAATTTAGGAGTTCTTGTCATGGCTCAGCCATAACCAGCCTGACTAGTATCTGTGAGGATGCCGGTTTGATCCCTGGCCTCGCTCGTGGGCTAAGGATCTGGTGTTGCTGTGAGCTATGGTGTAGGTTGCAGACATGTCTCAGATCTGGTGTTGCTGTGGCTGTGGTGTAGGCTGGCAGCTGCAGCTCCAATTTAACCTCTAGCCTGGGAACTTCCATATTCCGTGGGTATTGCCCTAAAAGCCAAAAAATAAAAATATAAAAGAAAGAAAAAAGAAAAAAAATTTAGCAGATCTTGTAAAAAGTTTTAATGTAACCCTCCAATAAATGCAAATTTACCAGCAGAGGTTCAGTGGTCACTATACACAGTAGCCTGAAACGAGGATGCACCCTTGGAATCTCTTTTATCTTAATTACATAGGGTTAAAAAATATGTTACTGCATAATTTCTGTTTTAGTATAAAATAATGTTTTCAACAATTTAATAGTTGGTAAAGACATGCAAGAATATTCACTCTTGCTCACACTGGCAGCATTTAATTTCACTGTGTGTCTATCAATTTCTGAAATTAACAAATTCATTAGTGCTGACAGCACGTATTAGATTCCCCTTCTAGAGGACTCTGTCATAGTATTTTGAAAAGCCAGAGTTTCATCAATATATAACAACTTCAATATGTCAACAGTTGCTACTTTTCCTTTTTTTTTGTCTTTTTGCCACTTCTTGGGCCGCTCCCGCGGCATATGGAGGTTCCCAGGCTAGGGGTCGAATTGGAGCTGTAGCCACCGGCCTACGCTAGAGCCACAGCAGCGTGGGATCTGAGCCACGTCTGCAACCTACACCACAGCTCAGGGCAACGCCGGATCCTTAACCCACTGAGCAAGGGCAGGGATTGAACCTGCAACCTCATGGTTCCTAGTCGGATTCGCTAACCACTGCGCCACGACGGGAACTCCAGCAGTTGCTACTTTTCTTTGCTTTACAAGTTCTGTCAGCGTCATCACTGAGGAAAATGTATTCTTTGCTATCGAAGCACATTCGACCTGTGGCATGTTTGGTAAATTTAGCATCTTGCCAAATGGGCACGTCTGTGGCCTCTGGAGGAGATGGATCTGTTTCTAATCTGCTGGTCCGTCCTCTTTCTTATCTTAAAGACATATTGTCAGATTTTCTTAATAAAGAAATGTGTACTTCTTGTCAATCATTAATGAATTGGGATGTTTCGGTAACTCATAGACTCTGTGATCAATTCTATTCCAGCTTTCAAACTTTAATTTCATGGTTATGTTCTTGTCATAACCACCTTTTTAAATAAAGCCATAAGTTGATGATTAAGATCATCAGTCTTGAAGCCTCTATCTACTTAAGATAGATTTCTTTGAATTGCTCCATTCACAAAAACTTCTCGGCCTGCCAATGATCAGAGTGTGTATTGTCTCTTTGTGATTGCCTGACATCTTTTGTTTATCATCTTGCCTTTTTTTTTTCTTCTTCTTAGGGCTGCGCCGTGGCTTATTGAAGTTCCCAGGGTAGGGGTTGAATCGGAGCTGCAGCTGCTGGCCTGTGCCACAGCCACAGCAATGTGGGATCGAGCCGCATCTCCGACCTGCACCACAGCTCAGGGCAATGCCAAATCCTTAACCCACTGAGTGAGATCAGGGATTGAGCCCACATTCTCATGGATACTAGTCAGGTTCATAACCTCCTGAGCCACAATGGAAACTCTCATCTTGACTTCCTCATCTTGACTTTCTGTTAGCTTCCCATAATGTGATTCCAATTCCCACTAGAGGGATACAGAAGGGGGCAGTACAAGGCTGACTGCTCTTTGGTTAGTAAGTTTTTTTTTTTTTTCTTTTTGTCTTTTTAGGGCCATACCCACAGCATGTGGAGCTTCCCAGGCCAGGGGTCTAATCAGATCTGTAGCCACTGGCCTACACCAGAGCCACAGCAATGCCAGATCTGAGCCGATTCTGCGACCTACACCACAGCTCATGGCAACACCAGATCCTTGACCCGCTGAGCGAGGCCGGGGATCGAACCTGCAGCCCCATGGTTCCTAGTTGGATTCATCTCTGCTGCACCACAGTGGGAACTCCCTTTGGGTAAGTTTAAGTGGCAGGAACTTCTGGCTCTTTGGGAGAAGTCATGACAGACTTTCTGAATCAAATGCTGGCGGACGGCAGTAGTGATACTTTCACTGGAGGAGACCAAGGATTTCGTTTGCCTTTCCTCCTTCTGTATTGTTCCTGGCTGTGTAGTATTTAAGTCTGGTTTTCTCACCAACCAAGAGATTTTTCTGAACTGATATTTCAATATATATATATTTCTCTCCACTCTGAACTACTTAGAGTAGATTCTGTTGACAGCTAACACAATGAGGTCTACTCACTTTCCTGCTGAAATATATTGCAACTTTACCTCAGTGACTCTCTGTGGTGAAGTATGTGATTTCTAGGGCCATACTGGCTGTATTGATGTCCTGTCTCTAACTTTTTTTTTTTTTTTTTTTGCTATGACCTGAGCAGTCCACTTTATCTCAGTCTTATTTTCTTCATCTGTCAAACGGGGATTATAATAGTTCCTATCTCATGGAGTTTGGCGGGGGGAAGATAAAGGGGTTAATGATATGATATCTCTTTGCTGCTAGTTGTTGCTTCCACCTAACACCCCTCTGTTCCTGTAGTTCGTTGAGGTCATGGGTATCCTTCAAGTCCCAGGACAGAAATCTCTCTTCTGCGCAGCATTCCCATTGATATCTCTCTGTGCACTTTGATTGAATCTGTCTGTAGTCACTACCCACCCAATTTAGCACTTAATTGAGCTCACATTGCATCATGCGTATTAACTCTCAGCTTGATTTCAAGTACATTCATTTGTTAATTCAGTCCCAGAACAATCATTTCCTATGGTGCTGGTTTTTAGGGATCAAGGTAGGCATAGCCTGACTTGAAGGAGCCCTATGGTTTATTTGGAAGATGATCCTAAATGTTAACTTTCCCAAAATGAATAATTAAGGAGAGGGCCATTTTTGGACAATGCTATGCGTCTGGGTGTTGGCATCATCTCATTTTTTACATTCCTGGTTGTCGCATGGTGGTCATCTCCCTTGACCCGTGAGGATAATTGTAATTAATGGCATTTAGGTAGTTATGTGTCTTCTGAGCATGAGAACTAGGTATGTGTGGACTCAAAAAAATTTTTTTTTTTCTGGAATACTAAGTTGCTACTTAACAGATGTTAGAATTACCCTAGGTGAAACATTCATAGAAGAGCATTGATTTTTTTTCGCAGGTATTGATGAATGCTTCTCATTATTTTATCATATTTCGTGGAAACTATTTATCGAAATAATATTGTTTCTTACTTAGTGAAATGAATCTGATTTGCTTAAGCTGCCCTTGAATTTCCATGGTGTTGAAAATGTGCTTCTCTGGCTTCTTCAGTTTGTTGCCTGAAGAAAAATGATGACAAGCTCACTAGTTTGCATCTGTATGTGTCCCTTGCCTAATTCCAAGTACTTTATTGTGTGTCGTTATTTGATGTTTGCAGAAATTTAGTGAGAAGACGGAACAGAGAATTGTGATCCCTGTTTTTCACAGGAAAAATTGGGGACATAGTCATGCGATTGTTTGCCTAAAGCCCAGAGATGATCAGTGGCAATTATGAGATTATAACCCAGGGCTTCTAACTCAGCGTTTGGCGAAAAGGTTGAACTGCTTACATATTTCAAGTGCCAAAGCTGTGGACAGACAAGATTTTCAGAAACCATCATGGACATAAGTGGTATAGGCTAGTGTTGGTACCAGGAAGTGCTGGCCTGATGATATAGCTGGAAATGGAACTGATTTTTAATGTAAAGGTCTGGAGGCAAAGAATAGAGAAGATGAAAGGACATTCTTAGGCAGGTGGAAATAGTGTGAAAACACATGGGTGAGAACGAGGCTTCTCTTTTTATAAGTTGCCATCTGAAAGCAGATTGTCGAGAGGAACAGAAAGTATACTTCATCCGTTTGTTTGGACAACAGAACTCACTTACTTGTAGTATGAAGCAAGGATGCTGGTGTAAGCATGTTTTTTTTTGGAGGGGGGGTGATCCATGCTCTTTGGGACTCTCTCACTCATAGCTGACATACTGGTTTTCTCTCCTTCTCTTCTTCACCCTCTCATTGGTGTTATTCCCCGCTGTTGCTGCGGTACCGAATTTTCAAGCCTATTCAGCTGTTCCAGATTTCATTTAGATAAATTTGGAATTATCGATATTTGTTCACATAAAAGCTGTGTTATCGTTAAGTGGTTAGACTTTTGAGCTTCATGCTTCATACCCTTTCAAATTCTTTATGCCATTTCATTTATCCAGTATGATTTCATTATAATTCTGTGTAACACTTTGGGAATCATCCAAGGGATTGCTATGGGCCCATTATTTTTATGAACCCAGAGTGCTGCTCTGTCATGTTCTCATTTAGAGTCTTAAAATGGTGTGAGTGTGATTCTAGAAACACTCGGTTTTACTGAAATCATACAGTGCTATAGATGTGCAGTGAATTTAGTCCGATTCTGCATAGCTACAATTACTGGGTTAATTCAAGCAGAGAAACCACATGTGCTTAAATCCAAACCATTTATTATGTCTTTCATGAGTTAGCAGTGCTTTACTCTGATTAGTTTTGCAAAATAAGTTATCCTTCTTGCAACATCTTTGCTTCTCAGTTATTTATTTATTCATTCATTGAAAAAACACTGGTGGGGGCACTAAGCATATATACCTGGGAGAAGCCTGAAAATACGAAATGAGGTATATATATCAAGTTTTAGGATATTATGCTTTGTTATGTACTGATGCACTTTGTTGTTTAATGAGCTGGTCAGGCTATCCCTGGGTGCCACTTTAAATCTGTGAATGTCCTTTTCATGCTTCTTGTCCTTTTCAGTTTCTTGGGCATCATACCTTGGTTTGATGCCCAAGGTCTGCATTACTTTGAATGAGAAGGTGGGACGGGAGCAGTATTGCGATCATGATTTTTCACAATGGACACTGAGAAACCATGTTTTTACTCAGGTGTAATGTGATTTGATAATTATCTCTTAGGGCTCGCCAGGGAATGTAGGTGTTTTTGCATGGATCAACAGTCAGATTGTGATTGGAGTCGATTCGGTGGGAGGATTCTTCCATCTCAGGACTTGGAAAGCTGGGGCATGCACGGAAAGCAACATTTTTCAATGTGGCCTGCTGACCATGGCTGCAAAATCTCCTAGGTTCCATCCAAGACCTGCCACATCAGAATCTCTGGGTATACAAAACACAAGCCTGGGTGTTCAGCAGATTCCCCAGGTGATTTCTTACGCTTTTTTCCAGCTTTTGGAGAACCACTGATATAGAGTGAGGTAATATGGGCTCTGGTCCATTAGGCTCCTTTGAATGTGATGCCATCTGAATCACAGCACCTCCTTCTGTCAGGGGATGATGGAAGGCCTCAGATGGTTGCTGTGACCCTGGGGGAAAAGTCTGCCTGGCTGATGCACTGGGCTTATTAGAGGGACCAGTGGGGCACTGTGGTCTGAAGGCATCTTAGGAATTTTTAGTGCCTGAAATTGAGTAGTGGTTTCATGTACACTCTGAATGGCACGGATGATTCCTTTAAAACTCTGTGAGGGTTGTGAGGACATTGCATAAGAAATAAAGTGAGTGGGATACTGATAATTCTGGGTGCACTTTCTCCCCCAGCCTTTGAGTTCCCAGGGAGCCCAGTGAATTCGCATTGTCAGGTTACAGCATTGTATTTTAGTTCTAAGGCAATTACCGCTGAATTGTGAGAAATGCTCTTAACTCGTTCTTTGAAGAAGTAGCTCACATTTTAGTCATTGACATTTTATTTTACCTCTTCTCTACTCAGAGAGTGAATGACTCAGAAGTTAAAAAATACTTGAACTGTTTAAAATATTGATATCATAAGTGCCATAACTTAGAAGAGGAGGCATGGAAATTGGCATTTCAGTGATGTCTCCGAAGATTCCACCTCTTGTGTATGGAATGAGACTTGCTGTTGGAGTGAAGCTGTGCCTTCAGATTCTGAATTCACCTACAAAGGCCTGGCAGTAGGACCACAGTAGCTGTGAGCACCACATAAAAAGCCACACTTTGGAGGAGCCATGGGGTTAATACTCACTCTCTTCTCTCCTGACCAGTCAGGAGCCTAGGCATATGATCTTTCTAGGGTAATTTTTTCTAGGGTAATTTTTTCTAGGCATATGATCTTTCTAGGGTAATTACTCATCTGAATAGGTGTCTTTTTCTAATTTTTTTTCCCTTACTTTGAACAGAGGGCTTTGGGGTTAGCTGTAGTCTTGCACAATGCCTATGGCAGTGCATAAAGCAGGCTCTCAACACATTTTCATTTTAATTGATGGAGCCTGCCTGGAAATCTGAGATCCTATGTTTATGTTCCTGTGACATGGTTTTCAAAGTTTTGCTGCTTAGAATCCTGGTTGTGTTCCCTCCAACATGGATGGTCCAGGAGTCTGCCTTTCTCCTCCTGGCTGTAAGATGAAAGGGATCACATCCTCCAGTCCTGAACAACACAAACCAGATGAACGGTTTTTATAAAATCTTAAAAGAACCATGTCACACAATTCCCCTCTCTCGCTTTGCCTCTCCTTTTCCAAAAATCCAATCTCTAATGTCCCTTTGGCAGTGCAATTTATCTGCCTTTGTCATTTCTTAGCAATCAGAGATGAGTGTAGGTGAAAGTTGAATGTTAGCAGAAGAAACAACACAAATACCCTAGGGTCTGTTTTTTTAGGTCGACATTTTATTTTTTAAGATGGTAAAGAATTGTCTCATAAATTGTGTGTGTGTATAAGTAAGAAAGAGAAAGACAGAGACAAAGAGAGTATGAATTAGAAAGAGAGAGAGACAGAAGTCTAGGACATCTTAGCTAAAGAAAAAGAGAATGATGACATTTATTTAAATTATCATGGTTTTAGAACTCCTGAGAAAATGCTAGTTTTAACTTTTCTAAATAATAGAAATGATATTAATAATAGCTTAATTCTCTATTTTCCTTTTAATACCTGGCAGATTTCTTTTTTGTTTAGCCACAGTAAACAACCCTAACTTGGTTTTTGTTTTGTTTTGTTTTTTTTTTTTTTTTGCTTTTTGCTTTTAAGGGCCACACCCACAGCATATGGAGGTTCCCAGGCTAGGGGTTGAATCGGAGCTGTAGCTGCTGGCATTATACCACAGCGTCTGTGACCTACACCACAGCCTGCGGCAATGCTGGATCCTCAACCCACTGAACAAGGCCAGGGATCAAACCTGCGTCCTCACGGATGCTGATCAAATTCGTTAACCACTGAGCCACATTGGGAACTCCAGCTCTTTGGAGACGTGGGATAACTAACTGGTGAACTATTTCTCTTGCTGGCAAAACAGCAACAATTATTTATAATTTCTATCACTGGTATTGCTAAATCTGGCTGAAATCATCCTGCGGTGAGAACAGCATTGTTATTTTGTTGGAGTTTTTAGGAAAATTAGAATCATTGACCAAAAAACCTGGCAAAGCCTTTGTTAATCAAATACCTCAAAACCTTTTACACAGTAGTCTAGCTTCTTGATTTTGCTGGACTTTACTGTGGATGCACAGATGTCACTGTCATCCTCAGTCCTAGAATGTCCTTGAAATACATGGTCTATTTATAAAGCCAGGAGAATATCTGTAGGATTTCTAATGTGAACTACTGAAGGGGGAGGGGAAAAAAGGCAAACACAGCTTTGGCCCGCAATTCACATGTGAAATCTTTAAGGCAAAGACAAGGATCAAGTCATTTTCAGCATATATAGAAATAGAAGATTTTACTCCTTGGGGGTAATGTCAGTATAAATGGAAAACAATTCAGTTGAAACTAGACAATAAATTCATTCCGTTCAGTGGAAATTAGGTACCAAAATACACCATCCCATAGTAGAAATCAGATACTGTGCACTGCTCCAAGCATATGGCTTCTCTATGGAAAATAAAAGAGATTTTCGTGCAATTAAAAACAATGGTATTTATTGGTCCTGCAAGAACGTGATAGGAAGTGTACAGATTCTGAAGCTCCTTTTTTCTTCATGGCTTCTGGATATGACAGTAGAGTTTTAATATTTCTTTTGATCCTTTTTCAATGGAGAGGATACTTACTTCCTTCTACCTGAAAGTAAGGTGTTGAGGAATACTTAGAAGAGGACAACTGAAATAACTTTAAAAGACATGATGCCCAGAAAGCTTGCCACATGGGTTTTCAACACCTGTGCTCTTTAATGCCCAAGGGAGGTTCTTCTAAAATACTTGAGTTACTCTCACACTAATTAAGCTAAACACAATTGAGTTTATCTTAGGAGATACGGTTGCATTTAAAGGACAGGTGAGATGAGTGTTTATTAGCAGATATTTGTTTGATTACCCTTGATACTTACAATAGCATGTTCAGTTGAAGACACTAAGTCTCAGGATCTAAGTTTCCACCTGGAATCAAAACTTTGGAGTGTTCTTTCCACTATACGCAGAACATGACGAAGTGTTGTCTGAAGTGTATTCTCAGATAGACACATAAGAGAGAAACACATAATGTGTAGGTATGCCTTGTCTACCTTTTTTGCCAGCTTTGTTTGTGTTGTAGGCCTTTGTTGTACAAAAATCTGCACATGGAGAGAAAGGGGACTTTTGGGGGTGATGGTGGGGCAGAAAAGAAAAAACAAGGAGCCCAGCATGCTTTCATTGACTCAGGAAAGGGCACAGCACTGTTGCTGAAGGAGAGACTAATTGAGTTTGAGAGCGTGCAGGAATCAGGGTGGGGACGTGGAGAAGAGCCCAAAGAAAGCTTTGGCGAGTTTGCAGATAGAGTTGCAGAGTCTGGTGGGCGGAGAGGGATGGACCTGCCAAGTGCTTCAGATTCTGAAAATGCAGAAAAGGGCGTTTTAGAGACTGGTGCATTAGATCCCATTTTAGCTTTTAAGTGTTTGTCGAGAGACTTGACCAAACATCTCAATTGCTGACTGCATTTTGGATTGGAGTTTTCCTCCAAGGGCACATTGCCAGGCCTGGCCCTTGGGGAGCTCGAACCCATGTGGGTTACATTGTGTCTTTAAAAGTCGATACACACACTCCCAACCTTTGTACATATATGTATATAGTTATCCGTATGTAAATATATGTTATGTCTTTATATGTACACATGGAAAATACAAGTGTATATGTATATATTTATGTGATTTATACAGATATTTGTTTTACACAAATAAACACCACCGACTTCTCACAGTGTTGGCAGTGTCGTATTGTTTAGAACAGGCTTTTCAAACCACTTTACATTTTTCTGAATTTGGAGGGGAGATGGTGCCAACAGGTGGAGCCCCTGAAAGGAGATGGGGTTATGTCCTGACAGGGGAACCCCTCAGTGGAATCTGGGGTGCCTTCTGCTGCTGTTTGGACTTCCTTCCTTGCCGTATATTGAGGAAATGTAGAGGAGAAAGATTTGGAAGAGATAAAGCATTAAGAGTAGCAATCCACTTGGGTGTGTCTTCAGAAGAAAACCGAGAATCTAAGAATACATCAGAGTCTGTTGGTGGGCAGCCTTCATGTACTAGAACACGCCTGATCGGAGCAATGAAAACATTTGCATTTTCAACATGGTACCCCTTTGGGGAGTTATTTGGCTTTCCACGGTGTATTGATTGCAATACCCAGAATTCTAGATGCGTTCAGATGGGTTGCTAAGGGTTAACTCCTGGCAGCATGGTGTGTTATGTTAATGATGTAGTTAGAAACTGAAGATTAGTAAACTGTAGCAATAAAATAAGCAGGGTCATTTGACCCATTAGGACGAACTGCGAAGGAATATAGCCGGTTTTAATTTGTTGAGGGAATCTTTTAAAGGTTGATGCTGTGTGGGCTGCTTTTTTCAATAGGTTCATATAGTTTTTCTAGCTATGCTGTTCCAGATTTAAGCTTTACAGAAAAGCAGCTTTTGTCCCTATGTTAAGATAAGCAGAGTCCACAGAGAAAATTCAGGTTGTCTCTGTGCAGTGTAGAGAGTTCCTCTTCTTTCTTTCTTTATTTTGGTCTTTTTAGGGCCGCACCTGCTGCATATGGAGGTTCCCAGGCTAGGGGTCAATTTGGAGCTGTAGCTGCCAGCCTACACCACAGCCACAGCAACAGGGGATCCGAGCCACGTGTGCAACCTACACCACAGCTCACAGCAACGCCGGATCCTTAACCCCCTGGGTGAGGCCAGGGATTGAACCCGTGTCATCATGGATACTAGTCAGGTTTGTTACCGCTGAGCCACAACAGGAACTCCTAGAGAGATCAGACTCTTGAGTCATGACAGTACAGTCAGTGCTGTTACAGGGATTAGCAAGTTTTCTGGGGTATTGATCTCCTTTGTGGGTAATCATTCTAAAATTTTCATGATTAATTCTTGAAATTCTTGGCTCAAACTCCAGTTAGGAGCTTTCAGCATTAGAGTTCTTAAAGGACCACAAGAACTTATTCTATGAATCATCCATCAATTTTGAGGGTTTTTAAAGTGACCCTTTGGCATCTGGGGGCCTCCTTTTTACCTGGGCTGCATTTCTGGGGTAGTTATGAGGACTTCCGTTGGCTCTTGAATACCAGGAAGACCTGCTCTGTGAGTTAGTACCCACAGTGTGGTTGTAGGGCACCCCTTTAACTTGTGGATTGTGTTCTCCAGAATCTGATTGGTTTTCAGAAGAGTTAAACCCACCGTCTATTCAGAGGTAATGGTGTGTTTCAGACTTTGGGACTTCGGCAGCACAACTCAAAACAGAGGAATTAAGAGTAAATCAAGCAACATTAAAGAGTCTAATAGGAGTGGGGTTTAGAGCACATCCGTGGAAAAGCTCAATAGCAAATTAGGGTTCCCTTAACAATTCTGAGGTTCTGGCAGGAGAAATCCAGTGTCTGGCCAAACTCAGGATCAGGTGGTCAAACAAGTCCATGGTGAATAATTCTTTAGCTGGCAGTCTCTTTTTTTTCTGGTTATGATTGTTAAGTAGTTCTCTAAATATTCTCTTTGTATTGGATCAAGGACTTGAGTCGGAACAAGCTCAAATCCTGTGTAGTTTACATCCCAGGGTCTGTGTTTATTTTTTATCAAGCATTAAAATGTATCATGTATTAAAAGTGTTACTATAGTTCTTTATAAGAAGTCTTGTACATGGGAGTTCCCATTGTGGCGCAGTGGTTAACGAATCTGACTAGGAACCATGAGGTTGTGGGTTCGATCCCTGGCCTCGCTCAGTGGGTTAAGGATCCGGCATTGCCGTGAGCTGTGGTCTAGGTCGCAGATGTGGCTCGGATCCCACATTGCTGTGGCTCTACAGCTCTGATTAGACTTCTAGCCTGGGAACCTCCATATGCCATGGGAAGTGGCCCTAGGAAAGACAAAAAGATTAAAAAAAAAAAAAAAAAGTCTTATACAATCCAAGGGGATGAGTTGAGTTGATGGGCATTTAGGTAGTTTTTCTTCATTGCAGAAGGAAGGACAGAGTTTTTCCAGAAGCGATGTAAGAGAGAGAGCAGGAGAAATAACTGTAGATGGAATGTAGACATTCTAGAGATGGAATTTCAAGGTAGAAACATGTTGCCATGGAAACAAAGGTTTGAGTAGGAGTAAGAACAAGTAAGAGTTGCAGAGGGAAGTATATTTGGAAAAATGAAGGAAGGAAAAATAAGTTTGCACTTTAACTCACTTATAATTGTGTTTGCCAAGTCAGACTCACTTTTGTACTACCCGCCTGGTCCTTTTCCCTCACAGTTTGTGTGTAAAGTATACATCCATGTATATGTTTAACCAGCCTAAGCGCTTAAGGATTAACTGCTCTTTTCCTGGATTCAGCTTTTTTTTAACTAGACTAAGCCCTTAAGATGTAAATAAAGGTCAGGTATCATGTGTTTTTCATTTCCTGCTGTGCCTCCACAATGGAAAAGCTCAACCCATGTTGGATGAATAGTTTCCATTTAATTTCAGTAGTGCCTTCTGAATACCTGTTGTGGGCAGGGCCTTGTCCTAGACGCTGTAGTCATATCAAGGACTTAATCTGTAATCTCTGCCATGAGGAGCGTTGACACTCAGAAAGCAGAATGAGGTTGTAGCAGGAAGTTTAAGAGCAGTTAATGTGTGTCTGTCACTTATATGCTAGATTTAGCACTTTGCATCCATTATTTCATGTAATTCTCCGGGCAGACCTAGAGGGTTAGATATTATTAGCCTCCTCTTCCTTAAAGAAACTGAATCTCAAATAAGATATGCCAATCATTGTGATAACTAGAAGTGGAAGCCAAGGTCCACCTTGGTGCCTGGGGAAAACCAAAGCAAGTCTCTTGCGTATACCTCTGTGTTGACGTTGTATATGTATGTGAGCAGCGGGTGTGGGCAAGTGCAAACATACGGAGTTTTAAGAATAGGAAGAGATGTCTGAGCATGGAGTGATGATAGCTAATTTAGGAGATCTGGAAAAACTCCAAAGGGGTGATAACTGATACAGACCTTGAAGAGGTTGGAGAGGAATCATTCGCTGTAGAGGGAATAGCACCAGGAATGGTGTTAAGGTTTATTAGAATATGATGTGTATTGACCATTTGAATAACACTTTTTTTAAAAATAATCATTTTGGGGGACTTCCTTCTTGGCTCAGCAGTTAATGAACCTGACTAGGATCCATGAGGATATGGGTTTGATCCTTGGCCTCGCTCAGTGGGTTAAGGATCTGGTGATGCTGTGAACTGCGGTATAGGTCGCAGATGTGGCTCAGAACTTGCATTGCTATGTCTGTGGCATACCCCGGCGGCTGTAGCTCTCATTTGACCCCTAGCCCGGGAACTTCCATGTGCTTTTGGGTCCCCCCCCAAAAAAAAATCATTTTTCTAGCATATGAATTGGACACTAAGAAAATGGAGGGTTTTACCAAGACAGGGCCCATAAGACACTTGGTATGCAACCCATGCCAGGCCTCGGATGGTATAGTTTTGATGATGCTTATTCAAATTTGGACAGTAGTTAGTTACAGAGTTTCATTTAAATACATGACCATTGTTTGACTTAGTTGGATATAGTAGTGGCCCAAGGAAAACCAACGTACGTGTTCCTGCCATCAAAATAATTGTTCACAAAATTTTATTGCTTTGACGGTGTGTTTATTGCTTTGATGATGTGTTCATTGGGAGACAGATGAAATGAACAATTAAAGGAAAACGATTATATCATTTTAAGTTCTCAGAGCCAGTCCTTGGACTTAGAACCTAGGATATTAACAGCAGGATGCAGATACCTTGCTTCCTCATCTCCTCTTTCTTTGTGAAAAATTAATATATTCATTTATGTAATCACAGTCTGCCACTAATGCTTCTGCGTCATCACCCCCATACATCCAAGTCCCGTGACTGTACCTAAGCCTTCATTTACAAAGTAACTTGCACCACATTCTCACTAAATTCATCATGACGCTTCCGAACTGGTTCTTATTTAGGTATGACGATTGCTATTTTATAGGCAGAGAATAGGAGGCAAAGACATTGACAAGTGTTTATTTACATTGATGAGAAAACGTTGTACTTAGAGGCCTGTGTTCAATGTAATGACATTAATTGCATTCTTGATTTTCTAAAAAATTTGGGGGTTCTTGGATGGTTTAAGGGTAGATGCTTGCAGAGGAGATGATATGTTGGGGCTCTTTTTCCATAAGTAGGTAAAGATCTTGACCAGATGTTTGACAGCTTTGGTCCTTGTGATCTACGCCAGTCCTGGAATTCAAGAAGTCTGTAGCTTAATTAGTTGTTAGTTCTGGAACTATACAACACTTTAGCCATTATGTCACATAAAATGTCAAATTATAGTGTCAAGTTTAAATATAATTTGAAAAACCTTTTGTGTGTGTAAGTAACAGATCTTCACCAAATTGGAATCCTGATTATTTGCCTATGTCACACAGAATTTATATATATATATTTTTAGTTTTTTTAGGGCCGCAAATTTGGCATATGAAAGTTCTCAGGCTATGGGTAGAATTGCAGCTGTAGCTGCTAGCCTACACCACAGCCACAGCAGTGCAGGATCTGAGCCACATCTGCAACCTACATCACAGCTCATGGCAACGCCGGATCCTCACCTACCGAGTGAGGCCAGGGATTGAACCCACATCCTCATGGATACTAGTGCAGTTCATAACCCACTCAGCCACAATGGGAACTCCTATACTTTTTAATTACAGTAGCCAGATCATTCTAAACATTGTCTCAAAATCTATGCAGATCAACAAGAACAGGGAAAACTGTAAAACCCCATGCTTTAGGTAGACTAGGATGACAGAAGACTACACACTTCAAATTATCTGCAGTAGGAAGGTAAATACCAGCCTCTGGAAAAGATATTTCTTATTTCCCATATCAAGCATTTGTGGAGAACTGGGCTTTTGGACAAAATTAGACAGAAAAGTGAAGATGTAATTGAGCTGAAATCAACCATCAAGAGAGAAAATCAATCCTAAATTCAAAAATATTGAAAAAGAGGCCTGGGTAGTTCAGAGCATTGACTGCAGGAGGAAGAACCACGCAAGCAGCCAAACTGGCAGTATGGAAAAGGCAGCGCATCCTGGAAGAAGGAATGGGAGGCTGACTAATGGCCTCTAAGCATGTCCATGTCAGCATCCGTGGAGCCTTTCAATCTGACATGGTTTTCTGAACCAGGGACTTTGCAGATGTTATTATATTAAGGATCTCGCCATGGGAAGGTTATCTTTGATTATGTGGGTGGGCTCTAAGCGAAACTATGAGTGTCCTTATTAGGGGGAGGCAGGTTGGGGTTCGACGGCAGAGGAGAAGGCGGTATGGGGACATGGAACTGAGATTGGAGTGGTGCAGCCACCAGAACGTAGAAGACCAGGAGCACATTCTCACCTGGCGCCTCCCCAGAAGGAAACAGCTCTGCCGACACCTTGATTTTAGCTGCATGTGACTTCTTTGTAAACTTTTGGTTTTCAGAACCATGGATCGCTGTTGTTTTTAAGCCTTTAAATTTCTGAGAATTTGTTATAGCATCAAAAGGAAACTAATACAGAGATTAAATGAAAGTTATCTTTGGGAACTCTCTGGTGAAAGCATGAAGAAGCGGAGGGGAATTTAGGATCCTGAAAGACATGAAACACCAAAAAAAATAGGTGGAAAGTGACACAGCTCCCTCAGTCTATCATCCCCACAAACCATTCACTGAAGAAATTTTTGTGCATTTTACAGTGTACAATTTTTATACAGTTAGTATGAAGCACATTTTGCTGCACTAACAGAAGAGGGCACTCTTAATTTAAAATTGTATTGGGAGTTCCTGTCGTGGCTCAGTGGTTAACAAATCTGACTAGGAACCATGAGGTTGTGGGTTCGATCCCTGGCCTCGCTCAGTGGGTTAAGGATCCGGCATTGCCGTGAGCTGTGGTGTGGGTTGCAAACGTGGCTCGGATCCTGTGTTGCTGTGGCTCTGGCATAGGCCGGCAGCTATAGCTACAATTAAACCCCTAGCCTGGGAACCTCCATATGCTGCAGGAGCGGCCCCAGAAAAGGCAAAAAGACAAATAAAAATAAAAATAAAGTAAAATTGTATTAATCACTCCAAACTACCATCCTTCTTCATGAAATGATGTAATAAGCAGTCTTCAGAACTATTCTAAGATGAAAGCAAAATGAAGATCAAAATCCATTAGTTGATGAAAATTCCCTTTGTAGTGCCAGCCATAAAGCAGGAGAAAGCTGTAATACAAAGACTACGGACTGAATTAAATATTCCTAAATAATTATTTGGGACTATAGGGGGGAAAACCTTTATGTCAAAACTTTAAGAACTGAAATGGACTGAAAACAGGAAGAAGTGAAATACAATTTAATTAAACTTAGGAAAGAAATGGAAAAGTAGGTAAAGTCATAAGCAGTAAATTATGACTAAATTATAAGATCCTCAAGGAATAGGAAAATTCAGTGAGGGGCATTGAAAACATAGGCAAAAAACCAAGAGTATGAAGATAGGATAAAGGTAAAATGAGTCTTACAGAAAGTTGTTGAAATATAACAACAGGTAGGGAAGATCTGGCCTGTAGATAATTGGAATTCCTGGAGAAGAAAAGCAAAGCAGTGACACAGAGCTAACATTAAAACTATAATAGGAGTTGCCGTCATGGCGCAGTGGTTAACGAACCTGACTGGTGACCATGAGGTTGTGGGTTCGATTCCTGGCCTTGCTCAGTGGGTTGAGGATCTGGCGTTGCCGTGAGCTGTGGTGTAGGTTGCAGACATGGCTTGGATCCCACATTGCTGTGGCTGTGGTGTGGGCTGGCAGCTGTAGCTCCAATTGGACCCCTAGCCTGGGGACCTCCATGTGCTTTGGGTGCAGCCCTAAAAAAAAAGACCAAAAAAAAAAAACAAAAAAAACAAAACCCCAAAACCAAAAAAACAAAAAACCATAATAATTTTTTTTTTTTTTGAATAAAAGAAGACTTGAAGGTACATGTTAGAAGGGATTTCCAAGTACTTAGGAAAACTGACAAAGAATGATCAACTTCTATATATTTCCAGGTAACAGTAGTGAACTTTAAAATAAAGTAATCTTATGATCTGTAGCCGGGGGTCAGGGTGGCAAACTGCATTTAATGGCCGGTTTTTGTGTGTAGTTCAAGCTAAGAACTGTTTCTATATTTTTAAAAGCTTACAAAACAAAAATATATGACCAAGAACATATGTGGCCCACAATGCCTAAAATAATTTACTACTTGGCTCCTGACAGAAAATGTTTACTGATTGCTGTGGTGTGGGTTGCAGATGCAGATCGGGTCCCGCATGGCTGTGGCATAGGCCAGCAGCTGTAGCTCCGATTTGACCCCTAGCCTGAGAACGTCCATATGCTGTGTGGCCCTAAAAAAAAAAAAAAAAAAGACTTGGCTGGTTAAGCAAATGGGTCTGGTCATGTATAATCCTGTGTAAGAAGAGTGACATTATGAAACCCAGGTTGACGGGTATATGGGAGTGGGGTTTTTTTGGTAGCTTATAATTTTCATGTAAGTTTAAAATTAACTCAAAGTAAAAGCTACCTCTCAAATGCCACGTGTTAGAAGAGCCCTGAGGAATGAATGCCTCCTGCATTTTTTTCCCCTGGAAGAAAGAACACCAGAGTAGAAGCCCTTCACTGTGGAGTCCAGCAACCTTGTTCTGAATTTCCAGGCTCATGCTTCTAGTCAAAAGCCAACCAGAGAATTTAGCTGTATTGATATTTACAACTTGGTAGATGTTCATTTCTTGCTGAAAGAGAAAATTCATTTTTTCCTTCAGCGTGTATTAATTGGGTACACTATTCTACATGCACTGGAGGTAGCAGCTAGCAAAAATGCTTGTCTTTCATGATGCTCTGGGCCTGACACATAGCTCACAACCTCCAGCATTGAGGCGCTGCACCAGCCTTAGGGTCCCAGAGGAAAAGGGGGTGGATCTTCTCATGGACTCGTGGTGGAGGGATCCGCATGGAAGGGGCTGGCCTGTGTGAGCTGAGCAAGGAGGGCACGGCCAGAGCTTCGTACCGATGGACCTCAGAAAGTCCTCATGGCTGGGGTACTAGAGAAAGGTCTTCGATGAGAAATTCGAGGGATCAGGAGCAGAGATCAGAAGTAAGTCAAAAATGGGATTTAAGGTTGGCCCAAGTGAGGTGATTCAGGGTATACACTGTGAAAATCAAAGCCCATGGGCCATTTGCTGCTGTTGGCAGGAACAAGCCAGTCATTTTACAGACCCAGGGCTGGGCTGGCCAGGGACCAGCAAAGATGAAAAATAAATTCATTTAATTCCGAGAGATGAGGTGCAAATGGTTTCTTACAAAACACTTGACCGCATGCATCCTTTTTCACTGACTTCTTCTCTCGACAAGAAAACTGTGTACAAAGCTTTTTCAAATGCAATATAGTAAGTTTGTATTGCCATGTTTAGAAGTTTGGCATATACTGCTTACATTGGACAGTTTTGAAAGTGCTGTAGTTAAAACAATGACAGAAGAAAATGTACTGCAGTTAATGTTAATTTATACATAAAGTGCTTTTAAAATATAAATAAGTAAATTTTAACAACTCTGTGTTTTATTTTAAAGTACGAGAGGCTTATTTTGTTTTTGGTGTGTGCTGTGTTCAGGTCTGCTGGTTTGGTCATTGCTGGCATCCATGCTTGCTTTTTTTTTTTTTTTTTTTTTGCTTTTAAGGGCTGCTCCCAGGGGCCTATGGAAGTTCCCAGGCTAGGGGTTGAATCGTAGCTGCAGCTGCCAGCCCACACCACAGCCATAGCAACACCAGATCTGAGCCCTGTCTGCCGCCTACACCACAGTCGGGTGGATACTACTCGGGTTGGTTACTGCTGAGCCACAACAGGAACTCCTATGCTTGCTGAGCCATCCAGGTCCGTCCTCTCTCTTTTGCTCTGTGGAGGGAACAACATACTCTGGCGGGGGAGGTCCCAGAGGGGTGAGGATTCTCTCGTGGCCACTTATGTCCATGGAAGGAAAAGGGTTCACAGGTCCGTACTTTGACTCGCACCGTGCTGCTTCTGCTGGCCTGCCCGCTGATCAACAGGACGGACAGCCAGCCCGAAAGGAACGTTAGACCATGACCTACAGGTGATGATGGAGATGATGACAAACCTGAGGAATAGTCCCCGGAGCTGGGCTGTGGTTCCAGAGTGCTGCATCCCTAGTTCTTCCTAGAATTACACCTAAGGAGTGTTTCAAAAGAAGGAAGCCCTGCTAAATTCTAAACTGGGAATTATGTGCTGTGGGAGGGGGAAAAGAGGACGAGAGGGAAGCACACGGTAAGGCAGGATAGAGGTAGTTCAACCAGGCAGCAAATACTCGGGGCCTGATTCTAAGCAGAGTCCAGGGTGCAGTGGTGAGAAGGAGTCCCTGTGATTTGCAGAGCAAGGGGTCTGATGGAGAAGACAGATGTGTCACAGAGTTGGAGGTTATGCTTGGGGGAAACTCAGTGCCAAATGCAGCCTGGGGGAAGGAGAGGAAGGGTTCCATGGAGAAGGCAACTCGTGAGATGAGGTTTTTTGTTGTTGTTGTTTTTTTAAGATTTTTGTTTTTTCTATTATAGTTGATTTACAATGTTCTGTCAATTTCTGGTGTACAGCAAAGGGACCCAGTCATAGAGAGATGGATAGATGGTTAGATAGGTAGACAGATACATTCTTTCTCTCACATTATATTCCATCATATTCTATCGCAAGTGACTAGATATAGTTCCCCGTGCTGTGCAGCAGGGTCTCATTGCTCATCTGCTCCAAATGCAAATGAGATGAGTTTTGAAAGATACAATAATGACCTGAAGAAGTGTGGGGAAGGATGGTCGGGAGAACGAGGATGTGACAAGCAAAGAGGACAACGAGGCATCAGGCTGCATGCGGTGTCAGTAGCCTGTGCTGTAGGAGGATTAGAGCACACTGAAGAAGAGAGAAAAGATTGAGTTAAGAAAAACATGGAGTCAATATATGAGATTCCTAGGGTTGCCTGAGCTGATTGCTGCCACCTTTGTGTCTTGAAACAACAGAAATCCATTCTCTCCCATCTCTGGAAGCTGGAAGTCCAGAATTGAACGTGTGGGGAGGGCTGAGCTCCTGTGAAACCTGTGCAGGAGGATCCTGTCTAACTTCTTTCAGCTTTTGGTGTTTGCCAACAGTCCTGGGTGTTTCCTGGCCATTAGATGCATTACTCCAACCCCCTTCTCCTTTTTTTTTTTTTTCTCTTTCTCTTTTTCTTTTAAGGCCATGCCTGTGGCATATAGAAGTTCATGGGCTGGGGGCTGAATCAGAGCTGCAGCTGAGACCCACACCACAGCCACAACAATGTGGGATCTGAGCCTCGACTACAACCTACACCCCAGCGTGCAGCAACACCAGGTCCTTAACCCACTGAGCGAGGCCAGGGATGGAACCCATATCCTCACGGACACAGTGTCGGGTTCTTAACCCGCTGAGCCACAATGGGAACACCCTCCTTCTCCTTTCATATTTCTGTTTCTGTGTCTCTTCTTTTAAGGACCCCTGTCATACTGGACACCCTACTCCACTAGGACTTGATCTAAACTAGTAACATCTAGAGCAACCCTATTTCCAGATGAGGCCACAGTCTGAGGTGCTGGAGGTTGAGCGGTCAGCATATAATTTTGGAGAAATATCATTCAACTTAACAGTGTCCACAAAGGGGTGCTAAGTTTCTCTTTTCTCCTGGGAGTTGCTTGTAGGAAGGCCACTCAGTGGGGAACCTTTTCACCAATTATAGTTTTTTTTTTTTTTTACAGCATTTGGTGGAAAAATGAACAAACTTTGATATAACAAATTTAAAAAAAGAACACTAAATATGAAAATAGCTCTAGTAGCCCTTATTAAGTAAACAGTTGGTAGCAATTTTTTCTAAGATGCTATTTTATTTTAAAATTTTTTCTTAAAATTTTTTTTTATTGTTCTTTGCCCAATGCAATTTTTTTTCTACTGTATAGCATGGTGACCCAGTTACACATACATGTATACATTCTTTTTTCTCACATTATCATGCTCCATCATAAGCGACTAGACATAGTTCCCAGTGCTACACAGCAGGATCTCATTGCTAATCCATTCCAAAGGCAATAGTCTGTATCTATTAACTCCCAGCTCCCCAACCACCCCATTCCCTCCCCCTCCCCCGGGGAACCACAAGTCTATTCTCCAAGTCCATGATTTTCTTTTCTGTGGAAAGGTTCATTTGTGTCCTATATTAGATTCCAGATATAAGTGATATCATATGGTATTTGTCTTTCTCTTTCTGACTTAACTTCACTCAGGATGAGAGTCTCTAGTTCCATCCATGATGCTGCAAATGGCATTATTTTGATCTTTTCTAATGGCTGAGTAGTATTCCATTGTGTATATATACCACATCTTCCTAATCCAATCATCCTTCAATGGACATTTGGGTTGTTTCCATGCACCTGCATATTCATTGCAGCATTATTCACAATAGCTAAGATGCTATTTTAGAACCTACCTTTGGGGAGTTATTGTAAAGAAGCAAGAAGTAGTTAGGCCTTTAGCGGAGCCTTAGCTGGGGGCAAAACGAACAACACCTCTCTCCAAACCCCCAAAACCCTGGACACACCCTTCCCTAGATCATTGTACCCTATAAAAGCATAAAGGAACAGAAGCACTGGAGAAAACCGTAGGGCCTCTGGCCTACACAGCAGTTTTATTTAAAAGGTTGTGTTTGGGAGTTCCCTTTGTGGCTCAGTGGAAACAACCCGGCTGGTATCCATGAGGACTTGGATTCCATCCCTGACCTCGCTGAGTGGGTTAAGGATCCAGCATTGCTGTGAGCTGCTTTGTATAGGTTGCAGCAGCTACATTGCTGTGTCTGAGGATTGCAGCTCCAATTTGACCCCTCGCCTGGGAACTTCATATGCTGCAGGAGAGCCCCCCCCCCCAAAAAAAGGTTATATTTGTTTTAAAATAAATTGAGTTATAGACTGAAGGTCCAAGGATACAGAGTAACTTTTGGAGGTTCAAAAATATATGCAAGCTTGAATCTAGTGTTAGTACAGTTTCTCATCTGAATATTTTTCTTATTTCTGTTATTTTCCTGATATGGTGATTCTAGGTATGTTAAAAAAAAACAAACCTATGCTTCAATTAGAATAAGTGATGTATATCCCTTACTTTATAGAAATGTGTGCATTTTGTAGGAACATTTCTGTGAACTTAAAAACCACTCTTCTGTAAGTGTTTCTCTGTCGCTGACTGCAGGAATGTGTTTGGCTGTTAATCTCCTGGATGCTTGGCCAGTATCAAGGCCTTGAATTGCATTGAATTGCATCTTCAAAGATTATCTTGAAATTCCACTCAATTTGCTTAATTAGATTCGGCCATTACTTCACATCATCTTATATTGACCTTATGAACAGAAGCTGAAATAGCTTCCTAAAGTAACTTTTTTATTTAAATAAGCCAAGAGATTTTTTGAAGTTCTCATTCATTCATGTACCACCATACTTTATCCTATTATCTATTACAATTATTATAAGGTTTTATTTTTTAAGAATCATGAGTTTCAATTCACTACTATGTAGTTCAGTACCTCTCATTAGCTAAAAATTTTGTGGCGAAGATTCAAGTTGCCTTAATACAAGTAGAAGAACAATCTGTGGCTTTAGTTTATTAAATAATGTTACCTTCATGTAGAATTGCAAAATCTTGTCCAATATATTGAGGCATTTGTTGGAATTTGTTTAGAAGGACTAAAAAAGTAGGATTAAATCTACTTTTATTTCTATCAAATGTTCAGCCTTTAAATATAGAGCAAAAACATAGGATCCAAAAGAATGTTACAATAATTGTAACTGCCCCCCCCCCCGCAACTTTTTGAGGAGTATGTTGAGTAGATTGTGTTAATGTGGATTGAACTTGTATATTTCCTAAAAGTTACGCATGCTCCGAAGCTGGGTAGGATGGAGGAGACAAATGAGGAATCGAAAGCCTTGGAATTTGGTACCAGTCCTATACCTAAAGTGCTGTAACCTCTGTAAGCTCCTGATAACCCTTTCCTAACAGGGGCTAATTAATTGCTACTCTCTTCTTGTTGCTGAATCACTGGATGCATCCAAAGAATTAAGGTTTGGAAATTTTGCATTTCATTTATTTTTTTAAATGATTTTTATTTTTTTCCATTGTAGTTGGTTTACAGTGTTCTGTCAATTTTCTACTATACAGCAAAGTGACCCAGTCACACACAGACACACACACACACACACATATATGTGTGTATATATATATATATATATATATATATATATGAATGTATATGTATATACATTATTTTTCTCACATTGTTTATAAATTATAAGGAACTGTCCAACTCCAGGGTGATGGTATACAAAATAACCTAATGGTAAGATTCTTGGAATAGTAAGTTTGGGAAAAACCAAAGACTCTTTGAGACTTTATGATTTCAGCCATTTAAGGAAATGGTAAAGGAAGCTTCCTTTAAGTTATTTAGATAAGATGGAAAAAATGTGGACTGAATGAGAGTAACACCAAGTAGTTTCATAGGTAGTGAAACATCAATATTAAAAGTTTGTTTTGTTTTTTGTTTTGTTCTGTTTTGTTTTTTTTTGCTTTATTTATGCATCCGGGGTATATGGAGGTTCCCAGGGTAGGGGTCTAATCAGAGCCACAGCTGCTGGCCTATACCACAGCCACAGCAATACCAGATCTGAGCCACATCTGCAGCCTACACCCAGCTCACGGCAATGCCGGATCCTTAACCCACTGTGCGAGATCAGGGATCGAACCCACAAGCTCATGGTTCCTAGTCAGATTTGTTTCCACTGCATGACAACGGGAACTCCAGAAGGGTTTTTTTTTTTTTTTTTTAGTGAAATAAATCATGCCTAGGACATAATCCATGTTTACTTACCATATAAATTGATGGTGAATGGCTAGCTCCTGGATAGCACAGCCCTTAAAACTTCTTTGACTTTGCACCATAAATGCTACAAATGTCCTATTAGGGCAACACACTTTGAGAAAAGAGAATCTCTTTAGATGCAAGTGGTCAGGATGGTGAGGGATTTGATGTCATCCCACATAAGCATAACTGAGGTGACAAAGAGATATTGAGCCCACAGAGGAACAGACGTAGGAAGAGACTCAGTAGATTTTCAGATTTTTGAACGTTTATTATAAATGATGTATGTGTCATATGTAGTTCATAAGGTAGTATTTCCACGTACTTTTGAAGTTATAGGAAGTCAGGGTTGGTATATATATGAGGTTACAAGAGCTTAGTAACTAGTAGAATTGTTTAAAAGATGAGATCCCCTTTCTGACAAGTGCTTTGTGCTCTGTCCCTGGTCCTATGGGAGCAGAATTTAGTTGAATACTCCACATAGATTTTACTTGAAATTTCTAGGTCTGGGAAGGTTAAAGGTGATCTTTTAAGTTTATATTCTGAAGATTTTGTAAATCCATGAAAGATCTCACATATAAGTCCTGGTCCTAATAATCAAGTGTAGGAAATGGAGGTGAAATAATTGTGGGGGAGAGAGATTCTTGATTTTAGGTAAGTTAATTAAATTTGAGAAGAGTTGTCTTGGCTCCCTCTGCAGCATGTGGAAATTCTCAGGCCAGGGATTGAACCTGCGCCACAGTAGTGACCCAGGCTGCTGCAGTGACAAGCCAGTTTCTTAACCCACTGTGCCAGAAGGGAACTCTTGGATGATGGCATATTGAAATGAAAATGTCCTGAGGAGGACCCATCCTTATGAACATTGTTTTCTGAGATTAATATGAGGAAAAATGGTTTGTTTTAGTATGTATCCAGAGCTTGAAATATAAGGAGCACTTTTAGTGCAGTATTTCAGGATGTTCTCTGCTTTTATGTATGTATTACAAGGATATAATAAAAACGGGATAGTACAATGTTAGCTCAGCGACTAAATTAATTGGGAATTTAGTCTCTGGAATTGGAATTTCCTTATTAACATGAATTAACAATGACAAGAGTACAGGATCTAATGCTTATAGAAGTTCTTAGACTTCGGCACAGATATGCTGGTTGTACCCTGAATTGTCTATTTTCAAAGCGATTGTACTGTTATTTACCCAGGGTACTAATTTAGCAATGGAATGATTAACCATGATGGTAACATTTCAACAGAATCTCATGAAAATTAAAAAAGGTTATTGCTGCCTCAGATTTCAGCGAGGCGGAAAACAAAACAAAACAAAACTAGCCTTTTACTTGTACAAGTAAAACAATAATTTGAAAGTCAGAGGTGACCGAAGAACAAGAATAATGGTAAACTGCAGGTTAGATATGAGGTTAAAAATGGATTCTTTCTAAAAAAGGAGGGAAGGAAAACCCTCAACGCCTCTAAAATTGTACACATTTTTTTTTAACTTCTAATAGTGCATTAAATAAATATGTATTAAAAGCAGGTTTAAAACACTTGTGTGATTAGTCTCACATCACCAAACACAGCAGATATGCAAGTAAAATTGAGTCAACATTTCAGAAACCTATAGAGTCAAATTAATAGCCCATTTGTGATGGATGGTGATTTTTTTTGCTGGGTGTAAATTGCTGTCAATATGAATAGCTTCTGACGGCTAAAGCACAAGCTTTTTGAATCTGACAATCCTGGTCTTCTGAGTTCTCTACTTTGCTGCCATGTTTCTCAGTTTGAACTACCAGGCAGCCATCCTTATGTCTCCCAGTGCTGTCATTTGGCCTATTCTTGAGTCGCAGGCATCCCTGCTAAGTCCACCTCCATTCTTTTCCCACTGAATTAGTCCTGGGGCTTAAAGTTGTATCTTCATGTGTTGCTGGTACAGTTGTGAACACAGGTACAAATGCAGACACTGCAGTTTTATGATAGTCCTGTAATAAAATGATCCAGAATATAGGGAGATTAATTTTTCAGATCATCACTGAAATGAATTGAAAAATCTCCTTGGGATAGCTAGGGTTTCCAACATTAAGTCCTTTGGCCTGTATGGACCCAATTTTCACTGTGAGCTAATGGAATCAAAATTAAATAAATTGAGTTTGTGGTAGAAAAAAATACACATGAGAAACTACCTTTCCATCTCTTAGTGAAGCTGATCAAGTTAAATAGTACATTACTCTGTTCTCTAATGAAAATTGGATTTGCTGTATATTGGTGATCCAGGGAAGCAGAGAACTTCAGAGATTTGGGGGAAATGATTGTTATGTCAGGCAGCCTTAGGCCTTAGGCTGCCTTACATAACATTACATCCCAGAAAACAAATTTGTTGTATCAGTGTTAGGAGGAACTGTAGAGTAGCAGGTTTGATTACTGACCCTTAATAGCTATAATTAACATGTAGAACCTTTTTGAACTTGACTGGCATTTTTTTTCCCCGAAGTCTGTGGTTGAGATAATGTAGATTGCTCATTTCTGATCTATTGAGTATGTATTTGTAGCCTTGTCTTTGCCTGTAACCGCTGTCTAGAAGTTTGCTTTAAGGGTGTTAATTGCCCATGTTGTAATTGTCATTAAGAAGTATCTGGTTTTGGTCCTTCTCGATGGGACCCCTTTCTTCTATTCATTTGTACATCTTTACCTTGGCTTTGATGGAGAGTATGGCAAGATGTTAAAACTTCTGAGACATCGTTTCCCTCATATCCACTTGTTAAAATTTAGTTGATCTACCTATTTGAAAATTGAAAGACTTGGAGGTCCCATTGTGGCTCAGCGAGTTAAGAACCCAAGTAGTATACATGAGGCTGTGGGTTCGATTCCTGGTCTCGCTCAGTGGGCTAAGGCTCCAGCGTTGTCGCAAGCTGCAGCATAGGTTGCAGATGAGGCTTGGATTGGTGTTGCTGTGGCTGTGGTATAGGCTGGCAGCTGCGGCTTAGGCTGCCAGCTGCAGCTCCAATTTGACCCCTAGCCTGGGAACTTCCATATGCCACAGGTACAGCCCTAAAAAGAAAAATGAAAGACCAGATGTATGGATAGTGAAACTTTCAGAAAAAAATTACTCCATCCTGTTCTTGAATTTGGCTTTAGATACAAACCCTGTTATTCTTCACAGTACTATGAATAGATTCGAAAGATGGCCAGATTTTGTATTCTTTTAGTATATTTGCAAGCATCATGTCAAATTTGTCATTCCCCTTTCTTTTCCTTGTACTGCTCTACTTACAGGCTTGTCATGTGTTTGTGGGAGGCCATAATTATTAAGGCTTTAGACTCTGTGGTTAATTTTAGTGTGTATTGCCCATCTCTTGATGTGAAGGACACTTCATCACTGTCTCAGCATGTTCTGGCACACACCAATGCCACACACAGGCAGCATCTTTATAAAAGAAAATGGTATTGCTTAAAAAATTAAGCTGTTGGAGTTCCTGTCGTGGCGCAGTGGTTAACGAATCCGACTAGGAACCATGAGGTTGCGGATTCGGTCCCTGCCCTTGCTCAGTGGGTTAAGGTTCCGGCGTTGCCGTGAGCTGTGGTGTAGGTTGCAGACGCGGCTCGGATCCCGCCTTGCTGTGGCTCTGGCATAGGCCAGTGGCTACAGCTCTGATTCGACCCCTACCCTGGGAACCTCCATATGTCGCGGGAGTGGCCCAAAGAAATAGCAAAAAGACCAAAAAAAAAAAAAAAATTAAGCTATTGATTAGACCTAGGCCAAAGGAGAAGATATCTTCTTTTAGATCACATTACATAAAAACTCTTGTTAGCACAGATGCAAAGTATAATGTCTTGATTTGTGGGCCAACTTTTTGTTGTAAAATTATCAAGAGAAGTCTTAGTGGCACATTCAGAGGAAGTGATCTGAATAAAGCGGCTATACCCTATTAGGATAAACTAATGAAGACTGTACCGATGGATGCCTTCCTGATTCTCCAGAAGAAAGGGCATTAAAAAAAAGGAACCAAACCAAACTCAGGGTCATATTGCTGGACCACACTTCTTCTTCTTCTTTTTTTTTTATTTGAGAAGTCACAATGGACCACACTTCTTTTTAGGTTTCTCCTTGTGTAAGACTTTCACTAATCTTAGTTACATCCTCAGCTCACTGAAAATAGCAGAGGGCTCTTTTGTGGGATCTGAGCTGCGTCTGCAGTCTACACCACAGCTCACCGCAGTGCCAGATCCTTAACCCACTGACCGAGGCCAGGGATCAAACCCACATCCTCATAGATGCTAGTTGGGTTTCTTACTGCTGAGCCACTATCGGAACACCCCGGAGGGCTATTATTGATGGATGGCATCTTCAAGATTTAGACAATCAGGAATTATCTTTGAAAATACAAGAATCGAAAAGAAGGAAGCTTTAATATTCTTCACTCAACAGTGAGTCATTGCTGTGTGCTGAGAAAGTTTCTTCATTGTTTATATAAAGAAACATTGTAGAAGGTAATCTGTGACTGTTGTACTAAATAAAGTCACACAGAAAGTAATACCATAATAAAGTCTTGGAAAGTGCTGGGCTATCGAGTTATTCTCGCTTTCTGGCAGCCCTTTGAGCACGTCTGAGAACCTGGGCTAATCCTTCAGTCTTCCTGAGCTTTGGTATCCATTTCTGTAAAGATGGCAAAATAATTCTGCTACCCCCTCCTCTCTTGATACTATTTTAGAAGTAAATTGTGAGAACAGGTGTCAAAGGGCCTGAATTCAAGAATTCAGAAACTTTTGAATTAAACAAATTATGTCTGTGAAGGGACTAAGAAATAGAAGACCTCCCTTCAAGGAGCTGAGCATGAAAAAATCTTGTGCCCCCTCTGCTCCTCCTGAATCCTTTCCTTCCAACACCCTTCTCCATTCCTTTCTTCCTTCCCTGCTCCCTGACAGAACACAAGCTTCTTGCGATAAGACGAGTCCAAGTAATTACATGTTCATAATTTGACTTTTTAAAGAATCCTCCATATTTAGTTAAGATTTTTGTGTTTAAGGGGCCCTGAAAATAAGCCCCTTAAAATATAAACACCGTGGATGACTCATTTCTCTCTTGTCCGTCTGAATCTCAAATGGTATCCTATGCATTTCCACTAAAAGTATTTACACATAGGTAAAACGACCTAGTATTTTTTAGCCATTAATATGCCTCAGGGATGTTCATTTGATTCTTTTAGAGATAATCTTTAGAATAATTTATAAAACAGTATTCCAGGGTCTTCTCCTACCCGGAACTAAGGATTCTTAAAATATTTTCCACGTTTGGTTAGACATGATGAGATTCATTTCCTCATTTGGCAGCAGCTCCTGATACCTTTTCTTTCAGAAGCCGCTGACCCCAGAGATTAGAATGAAGAAAAGGGATTCTTGGCTGATCTTTATTGCTAGGCTGCATTATGGAAGTTTTCAATTGAACCCCTGTAGTTAAGAACGCATTCATTAGGGGGCTGCTGTCACTGAGAAGGTTGGTGTTTTCCATTCTGGACAATGTTTTAGAACTGAGGGTGACATACTATTGACACCATCAGGACAGGGTAAATCATCCTATAACTTGGGCTGAAATAATGCCCCTACCCACCCTGGTGTGCGTGCGCACGCGCGCGCGCACACACACGTACACACACACACCCTTAATAGCAGGTTAATGTGAAGGTAATGTTTCATGCTGAGGACAAGGTGGCCTGAAGATATTTCTATGGCAACAGAAAGGCCCCTACAGATATCTGTCTTCTAAAGTTGATGCTGTTTATTAGAGGCCGACTGTTCCACAGGCTGTAATTATCATTAGGTGGAGAAAGGTGGTTGAATGTGGGTGGACGGCTTGGCTGAAATTTTCTGACTGATTTGTTGAGCACAGCTTTGAAATAAATTTCAAAGGAATATTAAGAGCCTGAGATCACTGTGCTCCTTGTCTCCATAGGTGAAGCCACAGCTAATTATAGGATATTTGCTCAGTGCGGATGCAGTTTTTGAACAGACAATGTAAACAGCAACACAAAACACAATTAAGAGTGATGGGTCTGTGTTAAAGGATTTTAGTGTGTATGCAGTTATACTGTTTAGAGAGTCTATTATTTCTTTTACTTCAATCCAAATGGCCATTGAATTAATCAAGTTGTCATTGGAGTGTTTTTCCAGGGCTAACAGTCCATGATTCAGAATTTATCTTCTGTTTTTACAACGAGGACTTGGAACTTCCAAGATTTTCCTTGGTTCTTGGCATGCAATTTAAAGCAGATGGGCCAACAAAAATCTCACTCCGATTAGGATGTGTGTGAAGTGTTTTGTGTGCCTGCATTTATAGTCACGAGCAGTACATCTAGGAAGCCAATACAATGTTTTCACGAAAGGAAAAACATGTAGAAATTTGGCTAATTATGGCAGTGCAATCGAATGTTTTCGCTTTCTTTCAAGAATGGGATTTCAGTTGTAGTGTTGCCGAAACCAATCTCTTACTATATACGATTAGTTTTTTTGACGTTAAAAACCTATAGTTTTCAGTTGTAGTTTGTCATTTGTCTATGTACTTAATTAGCAAGATTTTTCATGAGTAATAATGTAGCTGCATAAGACTCATTTGGAAACTATGTAATCATCCCACTAAGGACTCTGAATGAATTTCAGTGATGCTTAAGGCATTCTATAATGTATCAAATGAAAAATACATTTGAAAAAAAAAGGATTAAAAAGTAAAAAGTTGAAGATATTGTTCTTATGTTTTTGTAGATACCTGTTGTGATAGTTATTGTGACTAGCAGTTCAAAACTTAATGAAAATAGAAGTGGTTGGGAACAAAATGTTTTATCTATTGAGTATTATAGAATAGCTTAAATGAATTTTGTCTTTAATAGGTGGTCTAATTATGTACCAATTTTACTTTGGCAAACTTGTCTGGCTTGGATGGTTTTACTTTGTTTTTGGTTTTGGCCTCGCCCACAACATGTGGAAGTTCCTGGACCAGGGATGGAACCCACACATCACAGCAGCGACCCCAGCCGCCACAGTGACAATGCTGGATTCCTAACCCTCTATGACCACAAGGGAACTCCTGGATGGTTTTACTTTTAGTTTTGTGTTAACCCCTTATAATGACTGAGATCTCTCATCAGTTTCTTGAACAATCTGAATTTGGTAAAGGGTACCCATGAAATTATTTTGTATTTTTCCTGAGCCTAGTAGGTTCCCATTTGTATCCTTTAACTGATGTCTCGTCTCCAGTGTTTTCTAAACCTATTAGTGACTTCTGATCATTTAAAGAAGAAAATAAAGCTTTTAGTCCAGTTTTATAGTTCAGCCTCAGATCCAACTATAAGTTCTTCTCTTTGCATCTTTGCAGGGGGCTCAGAGGAGGGCAGTAAATATTTATTTATTTATTTATTTATTTATTTATTTTTATGTTCTTATTCCTAACCTTGGAATGTGTCTCAAAGAGTAGGGAGGAGGCAGTATTGGTTTCTGGGTCATTTTCCTCCCTTCCTTCTAATAGATGGGAATGGGAGGGGAGAGGGGAGAGAAAGCAGCCATGAGAGACACTTCCCTGTTTGATCTGGCTTGGTCTCATTCTTTACTTGTGGTGGCCTCAAAGATGCAGCGTTCTTCAGATAGATGGTGGTCCTTTGTTTCACATCCTCAGGGGACCTTTCAAAGCAGGGCAGCCATCTTTCCCTTCAGTCTGCCCGTGGTCCATGCTTCAGCCCCCCCTCTCAGCAGGGTGCCCTGGCTGATGGCGTGCTGGGCAGCTCAACTGTATAGTTCCCTAATATGAAACCTCTGCCACTGGTATGATCTTTTTCAGCCCACCTCCCTCAACTGTTGCCATCAGAAGCACATCTCACATCTGTTTTCTGCTGTGGTTGCCTTGCATGGCGGAATCATTATGTTGAGGTGCAAATGCAGCTTCCTTTTGCACCATCATGGAACTCTCACATATTATAATGCCATAAGGTGCGATTATAGGCTGTGCACTCGTGCCTCTGCCCTTCACTACCTGTTGGTCTCTAACTTCTTTTTTCCCGTTCTTGGATAGGTAGAAGGATAGTCATTGAGTGTACTGCCTACGTGCATGTCCAGCAAAAGCTTGTTATATAAAATTTCCCCTTCTTATAAGTATTGTCATGTCTATAATAGACTTAGATGCTGTCCATCACATTGACTTTTGGTTGAGGTAAGCCACTAATCCCCCTCCTCACCCTTTACCGAAAACCAGGCAGAGGACACGTGACTATAGTTCTCTCCTTTTCCTCCCCTAGTCTCTTCCTTAAGGACTTCAGAAGTTGGGCCAGCCTTGGATGATGGTCCTGGGCAGCAGAGCTATTTCAGCTACATTTTAAAAAGTCCCTAGGGGATTATCTGACACTAGATATTTATGACTTTCTTTAAAATGGAAGCAGATCTCTGTCTTCTGCTTTGGGTTAGGGGACAAATGGAGCACAATAGAAAAGACCCTACAAGTATCCTGTAATAAGGTTGCTTTCAGAAAGGAAGAGAGAAGGAGGGAAAGGAAATAAAATATGTCCTGCTGTTCTTTGTATCTAAAAATTATTAACCTGAAGATCACTTTCTAACATAGCTTAATCTACTCTTTGGACATTTTTTTTTTAGGAATTTATTGCATGTCAGGCAGAGATCATGCAAAAAGGGAGAAAGATTTTCAGTAGGAGGAGGAGAAATATTTTCATAGGAAGTTTACATTAAGGAGGGCTGTTCAGGAGTTCCCTGGTGGCTCAGTGGGTTAAGGATCTGGCATTGTCAGTGCGGTGGGTTGGCTCCCTATTGCAGCACAAGTTCAATCCTTAGCTCCAAAACTTCTGCATGCCATGGGAATGACAAAAAAAATTAATTAGTTATTTTTTTCTAAAAAAAGAAGGACTGCTTAGCCCAGATTTGGGAGGTTAAGGTATTTCTCCTTGAGGAAGTGAAATCTAAGTAAGAGACATAGGAGTTAGGCAGCTGACAGGAGCAAGGGAGAAAAGTGTTCCCTGATAGGCATATCTATCTTTACAAGGGCCAAGAATGAAGAGAGAACTTGGAACTTTGAAGTCCTGAAGGTCTAGGGTATCCAGGGATGATTGGAGTGGTCTTTTATGACTGTAGGGAAAGAAACAGAAATCAGATCACGAGAACTGGAGAACTGCTGAACCATGTTAAGTAGGGGCAGGGCATCATGAGCTGCATATTTTAGAAAGATCACTGATCTCTTGGGATCAGCAGGTTGTAGAGGACACGTGGAATGCAGGGGAGATCAGTTCAATTGCTGTTGCATAGCCAGGTGGGATATGATGGGCGGGAAGAGGATGGATTGAATTTTGTACACAAAGAGAGTCTGACATGCTGAAGGGCCATAAATGTGGACACATCAAGTGGGCATTTGAGACATCAGGAGGTATTGGGCCTGCAAAGGCAGATTGTGTTTGGAAAGCTCAATGCACTTACCCAAGCGGTTATCTAATTCCAAATAAGAATAAGCAGATTTTGCTCTGTCGATGCTGCAGTGCATGGATTAGGAAACTTGACTTTTTCATTGGGGGCGGATTTTTTTCCCCATAAAAATGATTTTTTAAATCTTTTCAATATGCTGTAAATTTTATATTCTCTCCTGCTACCATAACTCAGAAAATTTAAGGTGCTTTTTGCTAAACATAATTTTTCCAAATTTTGAGCATGAGTGTGATGGTACATAGATATGGCTACCGTGTCAAAGATGGACGTGCTGGACCCAAAAGTAACTATTAGTTTTTCAGGCCCATTGCCTATTGAGAATGGATGTGAAATATTGTAGAATCCTTTAACCAGGAAAGGAACTTTTTGTGTTATGAGTTTAGAGTTTTTAAGATGATAAAACACAAAAATAATAAAGTGAAAATTTTTCATATTCTTTTTTTTTATTTTCCCAATACAGTATTTTTTTTTTCTACTGTACAGTTTGGTGACCCAGTTACACATACATGTATACATTCTTTTGTCTCACATTGTCATGCTCCATCATAAGTGACTAGACATAGTTCCCAGTGTTACACAACTGGATCTCATTGCTAATCCATTCCAAAGGCAATAGTCCACATCCATTAATCCCAAGCTCCCCATCCATCCCACTCCCTCCCTCTCCCCCTGGCAACCACAAGTCTATTCTCCCAAGTCCATGATTTTCTTTTCTGTGGAAAGGTTCATGTGTGCCATATATTAGATTCCAGATATAAGTGATAGCATATGGTATTTGTCTTTCTCTTTCTGACTTACTTCACTCAGGATGAGGGTCTTTAGTTCCATCCATGTTGCTGCAAATGGCATTATTTTGTTCTTTTTATGGCTGAGTAGTATTCCATTGTGTATATATACCACATCTTCCTAACGCAATCAAATGTCAATGGACATTTGGGTTGTTTCCATGTCTCAACTATTGTGAATAGTGCTGCAAAGAACATGTGGGTGCCTGTGTCTTCTTTAAGGAAAGTTTTATCTGGATATATGCCAAAGAGTGGGATTGCTGGTTCATATGGAAGTTCTATGTATAGGTTTCTAAGGTATCTCTATACTGATCTCCATAGTGGTTGTATCAGCTTACATTCCCGTCAACAGTGCCGGAGGGTTCCCTTTTCTCCACACCCCCTCAAGCACTTGTTATTTGTGGACTTACTAATGATGGCCATTCTGACTGGTGTGAGGTGGTATCTCATGGTAGTTTTGATTTGCATTTCTCTAGTAATCAGTGATGAGCATTTTTTCATGTGCTTGTTGGCCATCTGTATATCTTCTTTGGCAAAATGTCTATTCAGGTCTTTTGTTCATTTTTCAATTGGGTTGTTGGCTTTTTTGTTGGTGAGTTGTATAAGTTGTTTGTATATTTTAGAGATTAAGCCCTTGTCAGTTGCATCATTTGAAACTATTTTCTCCTATTCTGTAAGTTGTCTTTTTGGTTTCCTTTGCTGTGCAAAAGCTTGCCAGTTTGACTAGGTCCCAATGGATTATTTTTGCTTTTATTTCTGTTGCTTTGGGAGACAGACCTGAAAAAACATTTGTAAGGTTGATGTCAGAGAATGTTTTGCCTATGTTCTCTTCTAGGAGTTTGATGGTGTCTTGTCTTATATTTAACTCTTTAAGTCATTTTTGGTATTCTGAGGAACAAAAACCAAGCAGGAGGCATAACTCTCCCAGACTTCAGGCAATATTACAAAGCCACAGCCATCAAGACAGTGTGGTACTGGTACCAAAACAGACATACATACCAATGGAACAGAATAGAGAACCCATAAATAAACCCAGACACCTATGGTCAGTTAATCTTTGACAAAGAAGGCAAAAACATAAAATGGGAAAAAGACAGTCTTTTCAGCAAGTATTGCTGGGAAACCTGGACAGCTGCATGCAAATCAGTGAAACTAGAACACACCCTCACACCATGCATGAAAATAAACTCAAAATGTTTTTTGTATTCCAATTTTCAAATATGCTAGTCTCTTATTTTCTTCAAGGGCACCAGTCCTTAATCACCCTATTATAGCAGGAGAAATCCTGGCCTCTTCATTTAGGGCCTATACATATGGAATTCATGAATCTCCATGAACAGAACAAATTTTTTTTTTAAGTTTTAAGGTAAAGAACAAAGGATGCAGAAATTTGCTTAATTCTGCAAAAGAAAGCCTCAGTTTAGAGAAATTTTTATGAGACATTACATTTTTCCAGGAAGTGAGTCACTGGGGCTGAAAACTCAGATCTAGTGCATTCTCCAGCAATGATTTTTATATGAGCTAGTCCTTCGAGGATGAAGGTAAATATGCCACACTGTTACTGTCAGGGTGTTAGAATGTCTTGGTCACAGGCTTTGCATCTGTCCAGTCAACAGTCATCCTCAGCATATCACCTGGCACGTAGTGGACCTTTAGAAAATATTAATTCTCTTGCCTCATATTTACATCACTTTTGGAAACAACAACAACAACAACAAATACATGGTCTGCAGAGTGGGTTTGATTTCATTATAAAACTGAGATTTAAGTCAGTTAATTGGGAACTCTCTGTTCAGTATAACTTATTATTTGCATTAAAATGATCATAAAGGGGCAGCGTGTCTTGCCTCACAGCCAGTAATTTTGTTATCAAGTTCTTCTGAATGTGTAGCATACCTGGGACATGATTTCACAAAAGCTCATCTTCTCTTGTAGCCATGGTCATTTCTCTTTGACTTATTTATTAAGATCACGCTTGCAATTAGACTCCAGCAACAAAACTTAAACCTTATGTTGATCTGTCTGACTATCCACTCCCTTCCATGCCATTGAGCCCAGCCCTCTTATGTTCCCCATCATTCCTTTGTCCCTGGTGTCTTCCCCCCCCCCACTCCTTTGTACCCAGGTACTGGTCATCCTTTCTTTGACACGTGGCTCGTAATTCGCTCTGTAACCTTTCTCTTCCATGTCAGCATTACTAACCACCACTCTAAAGGTATGAGAATGGCTGGCATACATCAAAGCACTCCATTTCCTTTTCTCATGTTTCAAATCTTTTTTTTTTTTCCTTTTTTTAGGGCTGCACATGTGGCATATGGAGGTTCCCAGGCTAGGGGTCTGATCAGCGCTATAGCTGATGGCCTACACCACAGCTCACGGCAACTCCAGATCCTTAATCCACTGAGCAAGGCTGGGGATCGAACCTGCAACCTTATGGTTCCTAGTCGGATTCGTTTCTTCTGTGCCATGATGGGAACTCATGTTTCAAATCTTAAAACATCATGTCATGTAGGGATAGTTCTGTTCTCCAAACCAAATGGACAAGAGGAAAATTATGGTATATAAAACATATGACATGATTGGCTGGCTGAGATCTTGATCTAAGACTACTGGACACTTCTGGATACCATTGGGGAAAAAAATCATTTAACTCTCTGGGCTTGAGGGGATTGTTTTTTTGTTTCTGGTGTAGGGTGAGAGCAAAAGTATTCCAAGTTCGAAAAGTGTTCCAAGCAGTTCTAAGATCTGTAAAAATAACTTCCTTTATGACACGGAAGTTAGGCATTAAGTACGCTCAGCCCTCTGGAATCTGGAACCTGAATAAAAATGAGGATTTGGCAGAAAAGCAGCAGCTTCTCATTATCTACTGATGATAAAACTAGTGAAGAAATGTTGAACCACAGATATAACTCAGACTATGATTGTGTGGTTCCTGAACTGGGGATAACCACAAAGAAAGAAAGAAATACTTTTGTAGGCTGGCTTTCCTATAGTGCCAAGACATTTGGGGTATAAGCCAAGAAATATAGGAGGATTAAGAGGAAGAGAAAATAGAAGAACGAATAAAAAGGAAACCTGTTGTTACATAAGAAAAACTATTGCTCTGTAATCCTCTCGATAAATTCTGACCATTGATAGAATTCAACAGGCATACCTTACAAAAATAGTAAAAAAAAGTATTTAATGTTGGAATAGCTATTTCTTCTAGCCAGTAGTCAACGGTATAGTTAATGGAAAAAAACAGGAGAATTTCTATTAAATTTTTTCTTTTCTTTCAGAAAAGAAGCAACTTGCGGGCATAACCATTAGTATTATTATTATTTTGTTTTAGAAAATCTACTCTTTGTGTACCTGGAACACAAATAAAAAGAGGAAGCACTGGACAAACTTAGATAAAAAATGTTATTATTTTGATTAAATGTGATTGAATGCCTCAAAGTAGAAAAAAAGTGGTTAAATTAAAATTAGCTTGAATTTTGTAAACTAAGAGTGCTAAAGTAAATAGCATATCGAGGCTTCATTAATAACTAAATTAAAAATATAATGGCATTCATGGTGCAACCTATTATGAACTACTGAGAGATAAATTATAAAAGGATAAAAGAGACAGTGAGATTGGAGGCCTCAAGAGAGTCTTTTGGGAGTTCCCTGGTGGAACAGCGGGTTAGGGATCTGGCTTTGTCACTGCTCTGGCTTGGGTTGCTGCTGTGATTCAGGTTTAGTCCCTGGCCCAGGAACTTCCACATGCCTCTGGCATGACAAACAACCAACCAAACAAACAGAAAAACAGAGAGTGTCTCTTAGATCCCCCTAGGCTCTAAAGGCTGTACTGTCTTGTAACTCTTGTAACTCATCATTTCGTTGCCTTTGGGGCTGAGCACATATAGTATAGTGTGTGCGTGTGCTGGCATGTGTGTGTGTGGACGGCTGTGCTTTGGAGACATCTTTGTGGGTATGCTGGCATTGTGTGTGGATGTTTGCGCTTTGGAGACATCTGGAAAGAGAAAAGAGTTTTATAGACTGAGACGTTTAAGTACTAATGATACTGAAGTTTCAGCGTCTCTGCATTTTCCATCCTCTTGCAAGCTATGTTTTCCAAGTTCCCTTGTCCACTCTTTGTCAAGATCGGCCAGTGGGAAGCACTGGCAGACAACTACAAAGGTTAAAGGAATGGCGAAAATCACGGTTACAGCTCTTTCTGTAGGGCAGTGTTTTTCAGCCATAGCTATGTCTTGTACCCAGTTCCCCACGCAGCCCTCACTGTGTTTGGAGCTTGCCTAGATTCTTATAAAGTCCTTTCCATCCTTTGTCTCTCCAGTCCTAGGGATGTGAGGGGGATTTTGGGGGGTTTTCCTGTTGGTAATCTGTCCTCCTTCACTGTTCCTCTTTTGGCTTCTTAGCTCTTTGTCACCTGTATTGATTTCCTCTCTTTGAATACCCAGCATGGCACCTGTTTCTTTCTTTTGTGTGTGTGTGACTAGGTCCTGATTTAGAGAAATACACTGTTTTCCTCTCTCCCTCCCTCTCTCTCCCCCTTCACTCCATCCTTTCAAAAAATCTGTATGGAACAATATCTGGCACATCGTAACCCCCTCAACAGTATTGACTGAATGCATTCTAAAACAATGAGGCAGAGGAAAAATGATCAAATTATTTTCAGATATTCAGTCAACTAAAGCTAATGAAAAGATCTGCACTATTCACATAATTAAATTAGATCCCATGGATTGTGTTTATTTAGTCATTAGGCAAGAGCTTGGAAGGTGCCCCTCTCTCTGACCCAGTGCTCATTGGAAGAGTAATGCAGAGGTGTGGGTCATGGATTTTTTGAAGAGTGCCTTTTCAAAAGAAGATATTAGGGCCTCAGGTTTGGGGCTGATAAGCAGACAGCAAAACAGGAAACGGCTGGAGTTTTTTTATGATTTGTTTTTACTTCTGAACTGTCTTTCTGAACATAAAAGTTTATTATCTAAACACATTGACATTGCCAGCAAAAGTGGTTGATTTTAATTATCCTTTATTTTCATTTTAACAAAAGTGATATATTCTTGTGGTAAAAAAAAAAAAAAAAATTCAAAGAAGGTTGTGGCTGAAAACAGTAGCTTCACCTCGTTCATCTCCACTCTACAATGTAGCCAAGGTGAATGTGGCATTGTAACCACTGCACAGTGCTTTCTGCATATACGAAGCGTGTGCAAATCGCATGTGCAAGGTGTGCTGTTTTGAAACTTTTAAAAAACTTTACTAAAGAGAAAAGATCAGGCGTCTCTCTTTAGTAGTCTACAACTCTTTGCCATTTATAATAATAGCTAATGATAATACTAGTAATTCATTTAGTTGCTGTATGATGCTCTGTTGTATGAATATGCTCTAGTTTAACTGTCAGATTCCTTATTGCTGGGCGTTGGATTTTTGGCAATAACATCTGCTCTAGTAGATAAGCAACTTGAAACAAAATAAGGAGTTTGACTTTTTTTTGGTCTACAGTTTCATAAATCTTCCTGTTTTATATAAACATCTTATCTGTGAGAGTAGATAAAAACCATAACAGCTATAAAATTTCTACAGCTTTCAAATGCACCTGAATATGTAGGTGGACATTTGGTTCTGGTATCTTTTAAAATCTTCACTGAGAGTTTTGTTTTTTTTTTTTAACTTGACAACAGAAATACTATTATATTGTAAGTCTAATAGTATACTTATATAATATGCTTGGTGAACACACACACACGCCTACATGCACACGTGTGTGCACACACACGCTGTATTCTAAGGAGTTAGAGTTAATCCTGAAAAGTGATGTCACTGTTTCTTCATACTTTATTCCCTTTGCCTTTCATTGTTGCCCCATTGTATTAATGGGTTATTCCAGAGTAATGTTTAGATTATGAAAGTAATATTTAGATATGTCCAGAAGAGATTGCTGATGACAAAGAAGAGTTTTTAGATTTACAAAAGGCCTTTGAAAAATATTCACATCCAAAGTCTTTAAATTTATGTTAATGCCATTAAAATAACAAAGTGGGCCATTAGATGACTTCTTGCCACAGAGTTGCTTCCTGTAATAATACAGAAATAACACTGTGAATGAATGCTATTGACAAATCACCCGTGCATGGCAGTAGTGAGGAAGCCATGTTCTCAAAGATTGGTAACCACTTGGGAAATGCTGTTACTTTGGCTTTTGAGTCAGTATTTGAATTCAGCAATTCAATGTTTGAACTTTTTGTTGGAAGATAATCATGTGACATTGCTTAGGAGTTTGTACATGATCACTCTGCCTTAGGAAGGAGATCAATGATCCAAAAATGCAAGCTATTCAACAAACTTTTTTAGAAATAAAAATTATAAGAAAACTGTAGTTTGTCCATTTCTGTGCCATAACAACCGTATCTCCAGAAGAAGACAAAAATTGATGTAGGCCCTACCTAGAAAATATTGTAATATCTCCATTTGGATTAAGAATGCAAGGCAATGCATAGTTATTTTAGAAATGTTTATTCTTTCTAAAACTAGCCTCGATTATAGCTATTTTGAAAGTGTACTTGTCCAAAACTCATTATTCCCCATGGTTCTTGAAAAATATATTTCTAGACCTTCATTTAATCTTTAAATTTCATTTTTAAGGCAAAAGTAATTCAGCTACTGAATGTATTAATATTAAAAATATTATTGAAGAAGCGACCTTTATTTGTCCCAAGTTTAATATATTCAGCTGTTCAGAGGAGAGGAGATGGTTCTTACTCTAGGTCATTCTAGACAAGTGGGATTTTTTTATCCTTATATAGCAGCAGGGTGAGAGGCAATCTCCATTTTTCAAATATATGAAAATATATTTGAAATAACATTTGATTTTTAATATAAAAATGCAAATTTTTGACCAGTTTTTTCTTGTGGTCTTTTCTCACTTACCCATACTCATAAAAATGTATTTGGATATATGTGCATATCTCCTGAAAAAGTAGAAGGCCTTGGCACAAAATTTTCTGCTTTCAGCTTTTTATTGTAAATACTTGTGGGGTTTTTGGCCTTTTCATTATTTTCCTTGTTTATATGAAATGAAGTGTTGGAATAGCCTAGGAAAATGCATTCCATATTTTGAAGTTTCAGCTAAAAAGTTGGAATTCACATTTTTTGAGATGGTTACAAGAGTTTAATGGAGGTTTTTTTTTTTTGTTGTTGTTGTTGTTGTTGTTGTCATTGTTTTACAGCTGCACCTGCAGCATATGGAAGTTCCCAGGCTAGGGTCACCAGGTCCTTAACCCAATGAACAAGGTCAGAATTGAACTTGCATCCTCTCGGACACTATGTTGAGTTCTTAACCCACTGAGCCACTGCAGGAACTCCGGTTACAAGAGTTTAAAGCACTTTCCAAAAATATGTTTTTTGTTTCATCTTCAACATTTATGTTATCTTTAGAAGTGTAAAATAATTAGTTTCTTTTAAACTTTTTATTTAAGGCAGATCATTGGATTATACATGGTTAAAAATCTATGGCAGTGTGTGTCTGTTAATCTTTTAAAGCTTTCAGTGGAGAATTAAAACCTGATCCCCTTTAGTCATCATTGTTTTGAATTATACAAAGACAATTTTGCTTGCAATATTCTAAGCAAAAATAGAAACACAGTAATATTTTGTTTAAATATTTTTAAAAATTATCTTTACCCACCTTTCTTAGATATCTTTGCATGTATTAACCTCATATTTTACATTATCCTTGCTCATAATTTAAATATATAAAATGATTCAGAACATTAGTGATACTCGGGTTCTTTTGGATGAGAAGTTGTCTTTCAAAACAATTTGTAAATGCATGTATTATATTTCTTTTTAACAAGAGAAAAACAAATAAGTTTATTACTGTGTATACTTTATGTATATATAGTAGGTTTGTAGGAAAAGTGAGTAAACTCCTTCCTTTTAGATTGAAACCACACCTCTGTCATTCAGGTTTCTCTAGGTATCTTTTAGTAATCAAACATTGAAGTCATAGTATTTGAGACTTTCTGTATATGTTTTCTCTATATCAATCATCCAAATAGTGACAGTTCTAATTCTTCTTTTCTCATTTCTGTTCATTTTATTTCTTTTTCATGTCTTATTGTTTTGGATAGGACTTCCAGTACTATGTTGAATAAAAGTGATGGGAGTGGGCACCCCTGTCTTAGTCCTCATCTTAGAGGAAATGGTTTTCAGCTTTTCGCCGTTGGATATTATGTTGGCTGTGGCCTTGTCCTATATGACCTTTATCATATTAATGTATATTTCCTCTATACCCAGTTTGTTGAAAGTTTTTCCATAATTGATGTTGAATTTTGTCTAAAGCTTTTGCTATATCTATTCAGATGATTATATCAATTTTACTTCCATTTGTTAATGTGGAGTGTATCACACTGATTTATTTGTGGATATCCTTGGATTCCTAGAATACGTCCCACTTATTCAAAGGTATGTGGTCCTTTGAATTCAGTTTGCTAATATTTGATTGAGAATTTTTGTATCTCTGTTCATCAGAGATTTGGCCTATAACTTTCTTTTCTTTTAGTGTCCTTGTCTTGTTTTGGTATAAGGATAATGTTAACGGCCTTATAGAATGAGTTTGGAAGCATTTTTTCCTCTTCAATTTTTTTTTTTTTTGGAATAGTTTGAGAAGGATGGATATTGACTCTTCTTTAAATGTTTAGTAGAATTTACCTGTAAAGCTGTCTGGACCTGGATTTTTGTTTGCTGGGAGTTTTTTTGATTACTGATTCAATTTCATTCCTAGTGATCAAAGTGTTCAGACTTTGTATTTCTTCCTAATTCAAATCTTGGAAGATTGTATGTTTCTAGAAGTTAGTCTATTTCCTCTAGGTAGAAAGAGGCATTTTTGGTGATAATTTTTTTTTTGAATTAGAACCTAAAGAGAATGTAAATTGGTACAACCACTATGGAAGATAGTATGGAGGTTCCTCAAATAATTAAAAATGGAACTACCATATAGTCTAGCATTTCCACTTATAGGTATGTTTCCAAAGAAAACAAAAACACTAATTTGAAAATAAGTGTTCTTTGCACTAATATGTTCATTGCAGTATGGGAATTGGATAAAGGTGGTCAAAAGGTACAAACCTCTAGTTCTAAGTTAAATAGTTTCCAAGTATGCAATGCACAGCTTGATTAACGTATTTAAAACTGCAGTATATTGGGGGGTTTTTTTTGTTTGTTTTCTTTTGTTTTGTATCAGGTTCTTATCCAAGGGACAGGATATAGTTCCCTGTGCTATACAACAGCACCCCACTACCCATCCATTCTAAATGTAACAGTCTGTATCTACCAGCTCCAAACTCACCATTAACCCTCCTGTCCCCTCTCCCTGCTGGCAAACATGAGTTTACCCTCCATGTCCATGATTTGTTTCCATTTTGTAGATAGGTCATTTGTGCCATATTTTAGACTCCACATATAAGAGATATCATATGGTGTTTGTCTTTCTCTTCTGACTTCACTTAGTATGAGAGTCTTTACTTCCATTCACGTTGCTGCAAATTGCATTATTTTGCCCTTTTTATGTCTGAATAATATTTCATTGTATATATGTACCACATCTTCTTAATCCATTCATCTGTCAGTGGACTTTTAGGTTGTTTCCATGTCTTGGCTCTTGTGAGCAGTGCTGCAATAAACATACGGCTGCATGTATCTTTTTCAAGGAAAGTTTTGTCTGGACATATGCCTAAGAGTGGGATTGCTGGATCATATGGTAGTTCTATATTTAGTTTTCTAAGATTCTTCTATACTGTTTTCCATAGTGGTTGTACCAATTTACATTCCCACCAACAGTGAAGGAGGGTTCCCTTTTCTGCACATCCTTTCCAGCATCTGTTATTTGTTAACTTGTTAATAATGGCCATTCTGACTGGTGTGAGGTAGTACCTTATTGTAGTTTAGATTTGCATTTCTCTAATAATTAATGATGTGCCTACCAGCCATCTGTATGTCTTCCCTGGAGAAATGTCTATTTTGGTCTGCCCATCTTTCAATTGGGTTGTTTGTTTTTTTGTTGCTGAGTTGTATGAGTTGTTTGTATATTTTGGAGATTAAACCTTTGTCTGTTGAATCATTTGCAAAGATTTTCTCCCATTCTGTGGGTTGTTTTTCCATTTCTTAAATGGCTTTCTTTGCTGTGCAGAAGCTTTTGAGTTTAATTAGGTCCCATTGGTTTATTTTTATCTCTATTGTCATTATTCTAGGAGGTGGATCAAACAAGATGTTGCTGTGATTTATGTCAGAGAGCATTCTGCCTATGTTTTCCTATAGGAGTTTTATAGTGTCTAGCCTTTCATTTAGGTCTTTAATCCATTTTGAGTTTAATTTTTTTGTATGGTGTTAGAAAATGTTCTGATTTCATTCTTTTACATGCAGCTGTCCAGTAAAACTGCTGTATGTTACATGTAAATATTAAGTGAATAAATCCTGAGTTCTTATCCCAAGGAAAAATATTTTTCTCTTTCTTTTCTTTTGTATTTATATGAGATGATGGATGTTGACTAAAGGTACTGTGGTAATCATTTCATAATGTATGTAAGTTGAATCACATTGTTCACCTTAAACTAATACAATAATATCTCAATTACATCTCAGTAAAACCCAAAGAAAAAAAATCATACTACTTGGTCATTGAAAAAACAAAGAGCGTTTGCCTGTATTCTAAATTTATAAGGTGGGGAATGAAAGTTAACCTCTCAGACTTCCAGTTTCTCAATATGTGTAGTGAACACAGTAATTCTCACATTGTAGGTATTAAGAGCTATTGTACTGCCTGTGTGCTTACATCCAAGTGTCCAAAGACGCTGTTAACACTGCTTCTCAGTGCAGTTTGAACCTTAGTCTCATAGCGCTATAAGTCACTAGAAAGGAAATCTATATATAGATAAACTGAAGGTTTGACTCTAATACGTATCATACATATATGCATTTATATGTGCATGTTTTACATATAAATGTAGCATCTGCCTATCTTATGGCATCCTGTACCTCTACCCAAATCTTCAACTCCCTTCTAAAAGTAGGGGAGGGGGGCACACATTTGTATTTCATTGGACATTAGAATTAAAGGTGACCCATGATATGAAAGATTCTGGCAATTCTAAGTCAGTCGGTCTGGATCTAAAATAATCTGTAAAAGCCCATTATCTTGCATGATCAGTGTAGTTATTTTCCTGCAGAAGATTTATAGGAACACAATTCTGGAATTTTTAGTGGTTTTTTAGATGTTGACCAGATTTTCTCAGTGACTCTTCCAAATGCAGTGGAGCCTTCATAGTTAAGCTCTTTGAAGATAAAGGAGGAATATAAAACATGACAGACAGTAGCAAGGAATCAAGCTTTGAGTCTCACATGGTCCCTAAAATCTAACAAGACTTCTTACTTTTAAAATGATATTTCATTGTAAGAACGGTTCATAAAGCATAAAAACATTGATTTTATGTAGAACTGTTGTTTTTTTCTTGACAATGTCAATAAGATATGTGCTTATCTCTTTTCAATTCTCTTTTGTTTTTTTTGGATAATTACCATATTGTTTTTAAGAAATTGAAGCACAATAACCTTCCTTTTTTAACTAACGCATCTGAAAGACAAAGAAAATCTATTCTTCTACTGATAAAAGTTTTCATGAAATAATGAATATAGAATTATGCATGCTGAGATTTATCTTTAGTGCTTTTAATAGCACCAAGATCTAATTTCCCCACCAAACACCTTCATAATTAAGGCAGTCTTCATGATTTAACAAAACTTTTATAGTAAAAATGTTAAAAGAGGTAACCTAAAGTCATTTTAGTCTAACTTATTTTCATCTAAAAAGTGTAAACTTTCTCATCAGATATTTACTTATTTATTTATTTTTGTCTTTTCTAGGTCGCACCCACGACAAATGGAGGTTCCCAGGCTAGGGGTCTATTCAGAGCTCAAGTACCTGGCCTATGCTAGGGCCACAGCAATGAGGGATCTGAGACCTACACTACAGCTTAATGCAATGCCGGATGCTTAGCCCACTAAGCGAGGTCAGGGATCGAACCACAACCTCATGGTTTCTAGTAGGATTCGTTAACCACTGAGCCACGATGGAAACTCCTCATCAGGTACTAAAATGTAATATCAGTAATTAATAATCAGTGTTTCTCTTATAAATAAAGCGAGTTTAGAAATCGCCATCATATTCTTATGTATTTAGTCACCTTTTTTATTTTTATTTTTTATTACTCAAATGAATTTATCACATCTGTAGTTGTATAATGATCATAACAATCCAGTTTCACAGGATTTCCATCCCACAACCCAAGCACATCCCCCCTCCAAACTGTCTCCTCCGGAGGCCATAAGTTTTTCAATGTCTGTGAGTCAGCATCTGTTCTGCAAAGAAGTTCCGTCTGTCCTTTTTTCAGATTCCACATGTCAGTGAGAGCATTTGATGCTGGTGTCTCATTGGATGGCTGACTTCACTTAGCATGATAGTTTCTAGGTCCATCCATGTTGCTAAAAATGCCGGTATTTCGTTCTTTTTAATGGCTAATATTCCATTGTGTATATGTACCAAATCTTCTTGATCCAATCCTATGTCGATGGACATTTAGGTTGTTTCCATGTCTTGGCTATTGTATATAGTGCTGCAATGAACATCAGAGTACATATGTCTTTGCAAGTCGTGGTTTTCTCTGGGTAGATGCCCAGAAGTGGGACTGACTGGATCAAATGGTAGTTCTATGTTTAGTTTTCTGAGGAATCTCCATACTGCTTTCCACAGTGGTTGCACCAATCTACAATCCCACCAACAGTGTACTAGGGTTCCTTTTTCTCCACACCCTTTCCAGCACTATTGTTTGTAGATTTCTTAATGATGGCCATTCTGGCTGGTGTAAGGTGGTACCTCAGAGTGGTTTTGATTTGCATGTCTCTAATAATGAGTGATGTTGAACATCTTTTCATGTGTTTCTCAGCCATCTGTATGTCTGCTTTGGAGAACTGTCTGTTTAGATCTTCTGCCCATTTTTGGATGGGGTTTTTTTTTTTTTTTTGGTATGGAGCTGTAGAAGGGGTTTATAAAATTTAGAGATTAATCCCTTGTCAGTCGATTCACTTGCAGAGGTTTTCTCCCATTCTGTGGGTTGTCTTTTTGTGTTGTTTAGGGTTTCCTTAGCTGTGCAGAAACTTTGAAGTTTGATTAGGTCTCATTTGTTTATTTTTGTTTTTGTTGTCAATACTCTGAGAGGTGGATCTGAAAAGATGTTGCTGTCATTTATGTCAGAGAGTGTTTGGCCTGTGTTTCCCTCTAAGAGTTTGATATGTCTGGTCTTATATCTAGGTCTTTCATCCATTTGGAGTTTACTTTTGTGTATGGTGTTAGGGCGTGTTCTAATTTCCTTCTTTTCCATGTGGCTGTCCAGTTTCCCAGCACCACTTATTGAACAGGCTGTCTTTTCTCCATTGTATATGCCTCCTTTGTCATGGATGAGTTGGCTGTAGGTGCATGGGTTTAATTCTGGGCTTTCTTTTTTTTTTTTTTTTTTGTCTTTTTGCTATTTCTTTGGACCGCTCCCACGGCATATGGAGGTTCCCAGGCTAGGGGTCGAATCGGAGCTGTAGCCGCCAGCCTACACCAGAGCCACAGCAACGTGGGATCCGAGCCGCGTCTGCGACCTACACCACAGCTCACGGCAACACCGGATCGTTAACCCACTGAGCAAGGGCAGGGACCGAACCCGCAACCTCATGGTTCCTAGTTGGATTCACTAACCACTGTGCCACGACGGGAACTCCGATCTTTTTTTTTTTTTTTTTTAATTTTTTTTAAATTCTGGGCTTTCTATCCTGTTCCACTGATCGACATTTCTGTCTTTGTGCCAGTACCATGCAGTTTTGATGATTGTTGCTTTGTAGTATAGTCTGAAGTTGGGGAGCCTGATTCCTCCAGCTCTATTTTTCTTTTTCAGGATGTCTTTGGCTATTCTGGGTCTTCCATACAAACTTTAAAATATTTTGTTCGAGTTCTGTGAAAAATGTCCTTGGTAATTTGACAGGGATTGCATTGAATCTATAGATTGCCTCAGGTAGTATAGTTATTTTGATAGTATTAACTCTTCCAATCCATGAGGATGTTATGTCTTTCCATCTATTTGTGTCATCTCTGATTTCTTTCATCAGTGTCTTATAGTTTTCAGAGTACAGGTCTTTTGTCTCTTTAGGTAGGTTTACTCCTAGGTATTTTATTCTTTTGGATGCGACAGTAAATGGGATTGCTTCCCCAATTTCTCTTTCTTCTCTTTCATTGTTAGTGTATTGAAATGCCATTGATGTCTGTATATTAATTTTGTATCCTGCGACTTTGCCAAAGCTCATTCATGGATGAGCTCTAACAGTTTCCTGGTAGAGTCTTTAGGATTCTCTAGGTATAGTGTCATGTCATCGCAAATAGGGGTAGTTTTACTTCTTCCTTTCCAATTTGGATTCCTTTTATTTCTTTTACTTCTCTGAATGCTGTGGCTAGGACTTCCAAAACTATGTTGAAGAGTAGTGGCAAGAGTGGACATCCTTGTCTTGTTCCTGATCTCAGCAGGAATTCTTTCAGTTTTTCACCATTGAGAATGATGTTCACTGTGGATTTGTTGTATATGGCCTTTATCATGTTGAGGTAAGTTCCCCCTATGCCCCCTTTCTGAAGGGTTTTTATTAGATATGGGTGTTGGATTTTGTCAAAGGCTTTTTCCACATCTATTGAGAGGATGATATGGTTTTTATTCTTCAGTTTGTTCATGTGGTGTATCTCACTGATGGATTTGTGGATATTGAAGAATTTTTGCAACTCTGGGATAAATTGCACTTGATCATGATGTACAATCCTTTTAATGTATTGTTGGATGTGGTTTGCTAGTGTTTTGTTGAGGATTTTTGCATCGATGTTCATCAGTGAAATTGGCTAGAGTTTTCTTTTTTTGTGTTATCTTTGTCTGGTTTTGGTATCAGGGTGATGGTGGTCTCATAGAATGAGTTTGGGAGTATCCCTTCCTCTGCCATTTTATGGAATAGTTTCAGAAGGAGAGGTGTTAGGTCTTCTCTAAATGTTTGATAGAATTCCCCTGTGAAGCCATCTGGTCCTGGATTTTTGTTTGTTGGAAGTTTTTTAATCACAGTTTCAATTTCAGTTCTTGTGATGTGTCCATTCATCTTTTCCATTTCATCTTGGTTTAGTCTTGGAAGATTGTACTTTTCTAAGCATTTGTCCATTTCTTCTAGGTTTTCCATTTTATTGGTGTATAGTTGCATATAGTAGTCTCTTATGATCCTTTGCATTTCTGTGATGTCCGTTGTTACTTCTCCTTTTTCATTTCTAATATTATTGATTTGAGTCCTCTCTCTTTTTTTCTTGATAAGTCTAGCCTAGGGTTTGTCAATTTTGTTGATCTTTTCAAAGAACCAGCTTTTCGTTTCATTGATCTTTACTATGGTTTTCTTTGTTTCTATTTCATTGATTTCTGCTCTGATCTTTATGTAAAGATTTCTTTCCTTCTACTAACTTTAGGTCTTGTCTGTTCTTCTTTCTCAAGCTGCTTTAGATGTAAAGTTAGCTTGTTTACTTGAGCTTTTTCTTGTTTCCTGAGGTGGGCTTGTATTGCTATAAATTTTCCTTTCAGAACGGCTTTTGCTGCATCCCATAGGTTTTGGAGTGTCATATCTTTGTTGTCATTTGCTTCTAGGTATTTTTTAATTTCCTCTTTGATTTCTTCAGTGATCCATTGGTTGTTTAGTGGCATGTTGTTTAGTGTCCACGTGTTTGTGTTTTTTGCAGATTTTTTCTTGTTGTTAATTTCCAGTTACATAGCATTGTGGTTGGAAAAGATGCTTGATATGATTTCAATTTTCCTAAAGTTACCAAGGTTGGAATTGTAGCCCAGGATGTGATCGATCTTAGAGAATGTTCCATGTGCACTTGAGAAGAATGTGTATTCGTTGCTTTTGGATGGAATGTCCTATAAATATTTATTAAGTCCACCTGGTTCAATGCATCATTCAGGGCCTGTGTTTCTTTATTCATTTTCTGTCTGGATGATCTGTCCATTGCTGTAAGTGGGATGTTAAAGTCCCCCACTATTACTGTGTTATTGTTGATTTGTCCTTTTAAGCTTGTTAGCAGTTGCCTTATATATATATTAGTCACTTCTTGTCGTGCAATCCTTTATGATAGTTTGTCTAAGAAATCTCCTTCAGGATTTATTATTTTTTTTTAATTCGTGGGAATAAAAGTCAGCCATCTTCAAATAAATGTTTATTTCGAACTTACAGAGATTTTAAAGGCTTATTTAGATGAATAGGTGGAGAGGAACTAGGTTTTCTTTTTTTTTAGTTTACAATTTTTATTTTTTCCATTATTGTCGGGAGCCATAAGGCTGCTCCAGTAAAGAAAGCAAAGCCACAGTTGGCACCTGCATGAGGCTTGTCTGGTTAGCAGAGCTATAGACAAGCTGAAGAAAGAAGGATTGCGGATGCGTGAGGCTTGTCTGGTTAGCAGAGCTACAGACAAGCCGAAGAAAGAAGAAGGATTGCAGAGCAATCCCTTGAAAGACATCGGCTCCAAGAAAATAAAAATGATATCCCCTAAAAAATATGTTAATCTATTTTTCTGTGTTTATCCTTCTTTTTCTATCTTTGATTCACAGCTTTCTTACTGCTAAAGATTTGCCCTGGGTACGTAAAACACTTGAACCAAAACAGAGTGAAGTTATTTGAACAATGTAATGGAAAAAACCTTTGTTTTGGAGTAACAATTTATGGCACCTATTTTGTAAGAGTATACAGGGGAAACTTGTGATTTCAGTCTCTTTACTTAAAAAGAAGTTTGGGGCTGGAAAAAATGTTGTTTGGCCTATAAATTGCTATTTTCTATAATAGATATATTTTTTATCAAATAACAGTGTCACCTGTAACTTTCATCCCTTGTGGGGGCATTTGATAATTTTGGGTATATTATTCCTTTCTATTGAAATTGGTGGTTTGGAACTTATGTAAATCAGCACAATAGGTTAAATGCTTAGCTTGCTGGCGCCAAATAAATCGTAGTTTTAAGAATGTCATGAGCCCAAGGCTTTCATGCGTTGTGTTAACTACATACACCTTTAGTTAAAGAATGTTAGGTATCATAGTTCATTACTTATTAAAGCTTTGTTCTTAATATAGAATAGAATAGCTACTGTTGTTGACCTTTTAAGAAAAATACGGTGTGAAACTTTAAGTTTGTAATCTTGAAGGAAAATCTAAAGTTGAAAGGAACATGTTTTAACTAACCTTTTTTTTTGTATCTCAGGTGGAGGGAACAAAAAGGGCTTTAAATCAAATGTTAATGTCAAATCTTACACGAAACCTGATTGTGATAGGGTATAAAAACTGATGCTTTTCATTTAATAAATTGGGTCATCTGCAGCATGCAGCTGAGGAGTTGGCTCCAATTCTTTCTGCGCCGTTTGTAGCCCATCCTCTCCTCCGGCACTCCCTGGCTGCTGGGGCTGGACCTCGGCACATTATAGTTGATTTACCATGTTCTGTCAATTTCTACCTTACAGCAAAGTGACCCAGTCATACATATGTATATATGTGTACACATATATACACATATATTCTTTTTTACACATTATTATGTTCCATCATAAGTGACTAGATATAGTTCCCTGTGCTATACAGCAGGATCTCATTGCTTATCCACTCCAAATGCAATAGTTTGCTTCTATTAATCCCAGACTCCGAGTCCATCCTACCACCTCCCTTTCCCCATTGGCAACCACTAGTCTGTTCTCCAAGTGCATGAGTTTCTTTTCTGTGGAAAGGTTTGGAAATGTAAATTGGTACAACCACTACGGAAAACAGTATAGAGGTACCTCAGAAAACTAAATATAGAAACATATGACCCAGCAATCCCACTCTTGGGCATATATCTGGATAAAATTTTCATTGAAAAAGATACGTGCACCTGTTTATTCATCGCAGCAATATTTGCAATAGCCACGACATGGAAACAACCTCAATGTCCATTGACAGATGAATGGATTAAAAAGATGTGGTATATATACACAATGGAATACCACTCAGCCATAAAAAAGAATAAAATAATGCTATTTGCAGCAACCTGGATGAAACTAGAGACTCTCATACTAAGTGAATTAAGTCAGGAAGAGAAAGACAAATACCATATGATATCACTTATATCTGGAATCTAATACATGGCACATAAGAACCTTTCTATAGAAAAGGAAATGGTTTTTCTTAAAACAATTTGAACAAAATGAATTCTTTAAAAAGACCTTTTATTAGCTTTGTTATCTTTAATTTTTTGTATTATTTATAGTGTTTATGGATGCTTTTAGCAATATATCTAGAATAGACCATATAGATTGAAGTTGGATAGTTATATTTAATAGTATATATGTCACTAGTTTTTATTTTTGAAAATATTTGGTGTTTCTGATGATGATTGACTGTTTGTGATCAGAGCTAGTGAGAGTGTGGTTTTGATCTGTCTTTACACCTTAATGTGCATGTACCTTTTTTTTTTAACATATTGGTATTTTGATATATCCAATAGATTTTTTTCTCTCTTGTGAGATGAGTGTGACCTTTTAAGCCCTTGCCGTGTGCCATATTGCTACCAGTTAATTTTGATGTTTTGGTTATTAGTAAAGTAGTCATTGAGCACTACTCCAATTTTTGTCATTGAGCACAGATTTCATGCAGAATTAAAGGATATCCTGGACAGAAACTGGAGAGAATTGGGGAGATTCTATGTGTTCCATGCTCAGGCATAAAACTGTTTGGCTTCTCTATCTAACTATCTAGTAGGAATGGCAAACCTACAGTATCAGAACGTCAGTGGGCATATTGTTGGTAAATGGCTTCTGGAGGCTAGTATTTCAAAGACTTTCATCACTGTAGCACTTTCATAGATTGGTGACCTTTGTCCCTTCTTGGAGCCCACCTATGTCATGCCCATGCAGAACCTCCGCCACTAGCATTTATCTGAATGGTTGGTTCCAAAGTGCATTTTCCTTATGTCATTAGGGAGCACCCATCTTCAAGTTGCTGAAGGCCGAGTCATAGGAGTTATCTATGATACCCTTCCTTCACTCCTTCATCCTCCACATCAAATTCATAACTTCTAGGTATGCTTTTTATGTGAATTCATCTCCATCTCCCTAAATGCTCACCTGAACTCACAGCATTCGCTAACGTTCATTCTCACCCTCTTTAGCCCCTTCTCCACACAGCAGCCTTCTCTTCCAGGCTTAAAGCCTTTCAGCATCTTTCCATTTCCTTAGGAATATGACCTGGTTTTCACTCAATAGCTTACATCTTTGCTTGTCACCCTTTCTAGACTTCTCTTTCTCTAGGTATCTGTATAGCTTGCTCCTTCTTCTCGTATTTTAAGTCTTGATGCACATGACCAGTATCAATAAACCCTCCATTACCACCTATTTGAAAGTGCAGCTGTTTCATTGGGTGAACAGTTGCAGGGATGGTTGGTAATGAGAGCAAACATGGATGCAGGAAGATGAGCATGCAGACGTCTTTAATGGTCAAGACCAAACCGTGGTGACTTGGAGTAGATCTGTGGTATTAGAGATAAAGTAGTAGAAACCAGTTTGTGATGTATTTGAAGGTTGGATTGGAGTTCTCACGTATGGACTGGATTTGGGGCTGAAATGAAGATGAAAGAGAGAGGAATCAAGATAACCCCTTAGTATTGTTGTGAGCCATTAGGTAGATATTGATGCTATGTAATGACATGGAGAAGAACTAGATTAAGAGGTGGCTTTTTGCACAAGCGAGGCATTGAGTGTTGTTCTAGATTCATCACATTTCGATGCTAAGCGGAGATTTTAAAAACATCGTTGGCTGTGAGCATTGGGGATGGAGCTTTCATAGTGATTGCTATGTTGACATAAGAGATTACATAAAAGATTGTAAACAGAGTAGAAGGTATGGGCCTGGGCCCTGAGGAGTTTTAGTACTGCAAGTTTGAACACAGTAAGTAGAGCCAACAAAGAAACCTAAGAAGCCAGAAATATAGGCAGAAAACCAGAAAAATGTGCCCCAGGGGTCAAAAGTACCTGCTTAAGGAAGAGGAGATTGCTTAGCAGTGTTGAATGTTGCTCAAACATCAACCAGGGTGAAAATAAAGAAGTAAATAAGGGATTGGCAGCAAGATCATTGGTAGGCTTGATAAGACAATTCCCAGCAGCCAGTATTATGGCTGCCAGCTCCATGTGGGTCTTTAATTTTTAATGTATGTTAATTCACATTAAATAAAATTAAAAATTTCTCAGTCACACTAATCCTATTTCATATGTGTAATAACCACAGGGGCTAGTGGCTACCATATTGAACATCGTAGATATCTAGTATTTCCGTCACCACGGAAAGTTCTGTTGGATGGTGCGGCTCCAGATGGCAGCTGCAAGCAGCCCTGGTAGGCATATCCTCTCTTGGCCTGACAGATTCCTCCCACTCTGGGGAGGGATGTGACCAGAGAAGGACTAGAGCAGGGTCCTTGAAGGCACTGGATCCAGTGTAAGGGGATAGTGCCCAGTAGTGAGGATAAAGGCGTGATTGGAGTGGTTCAAAAGAGTGAATGAAATGGAGACAAGTGATAGATTTCTCTGAGGTTGGAGACAGTGGAAGTGGTTAGCACAGGTCTTTTCTGTTATTGACTCTTAAGTGTTAAACGCTTTTGTGCAGTGGCACCTATGGTAGGTCAAGGACATCAGAGGAAGTGATTGCGAGGGTTTGTGTTGTCTTGGGAAATTTGATTCAGGAGACAGTATGTCATGCTAGCTGGAAGATGAATAAAACTCAGATCCTCAAAGGAGTGTTGATCCACCTTTCAACCGAGGGAAGAGAAAATTACAGGTACAGTTGTGTTATAGACATATTGAAGACATTAAATCCTCAGAACAACTTTAGGAGGAAGGTATTTTTAATACCCTTGTTATTCAGTTAAAGAGTTCCATCTTATTCTGAATAATGAGAATGATAGGTAAGTAAACTGAGAACAGAGTCTGTTGATCTCTGAAAACCAAGGAGGGGACTTAAATTTTATTTTATTTACTTATTTATTTATTTTTTTGTCTTTTTAGGGCTGCATCTGTGGCATATGGAGGTTCCCAGACTAGAGGTCAAATCGGAGCTGTAGATGCTGGCCTGTGTCACAGCCACAGCAACACAGGATCAAAGCCATGTCTGTGACCTACACCACAGCTTGTGGCAAGACCGGATCGTTAACCCACTGAGTAAGGCCAGGGATTGAACCTTCGTCCTCATGGATGCTAGTCAGGTTCGTTTCCGCTGAGCCACGATGGGAACTCCCTCAAATTTTAAAATGGCATCTAAAAAAGATTATCTTTTTCACTGTATTCAGTTTGGGGAAGGTGCCCTAGAGAGGCTGATGGTTTCTCTATTAACTTGTATCTGTAATTAAGTTGGCTGTCCCTCCATTTTATCAATTTGTCCTTGATTGAATATCACGGTACAGGGATGTGGTTTATCTCATACACTGTCATATAGCACATGCCCATGTTGTCACTTCCCCAACAAAAATTAACACTTTGTTAGAAATCTGAGTTAATTATTTTATCACCTGTTAGAGGCAAGGTCTTAGCTTTTGTCATGTTTTGCCTTACAGTTGTGTTTACTATGTACGTGTCTACTTTTTACACTGGGTTATGGGCTCCTGGAGGTAAAAATGGGTGTATATTTGCTTTACCCTGGAGTGCCCTGCTCAAAGCTTTGCAGTCAGATGTTGAATAGATAGAGGTTGGGGTGAATTAACTCCTGTGTTAACTGTTGCTGAATCATTTTCGGGCCAGCAGTTGTTTCCCATTCACTTTCCTTTGGGGCGTGATCTTACAGTGCCCTTCCCTGTCACATCTCTCCGATGTACAATAAAAGGAAAAACAGAGTTCCCACTATGGCAAAGTGGTTAACGAATCCGACTAGGAACCATGAGGTTTCGGGTTCGGTCCCTGGCCTTGCTCTGTGGGTTAAGGATCCGGCCTTGCCGTGACCTGTGGTGTAGGTTGCAGACGCGGCTCGGATCCCACGTTGCTGTGGCTCTGGCGTAGGCCGGTGGCTACAGCTCTGGTTAGACCCCTAGCCTGGGAACCTCCATATGCAGTGGGAGCAGCCCTAGAAAAGGCAAAAAGACAAAAAAAAGAAAAAAGAAAGAAAAACCTTTATTACTGCACAATCTTCCTGACTGAATGACATCCCATTTATGTAAGGCAAGTTACTGATGGGGCAAGGACACTTATGTTTGTTTGTCTTCTAGAGAACTATGCCACATACTCCTAAGGTGTATTCGATAAGAACTAATGCTTTGTCTTCTTCAACAAACAGAAACTTTTGAGACTTTGATAGAATCACTCATTTTTTTCCTCATGCAAGTAACTTAGTTTCAGTGAATGGACTGCTGCCTCATTAAAGTTGCTTATTAATTAAAAAGATGCGTAGGAGTTCCCATCGTGGTGCAGTGGTTAACGAATCTGACTAGGAAGCATGAGGTTGCAGGTTTGATCCCTGGCCTTGCTCAGTGGGTTAAGGATCCGGGGTTGCCGTGAGCTGTGGTGTAGGTTGCAGACACGGCTCGGATCCCGCTTTGCTGTGGCTCTGGCGTAGGCTGGTGGCTGCAGCTCTGATTCGACCCCTAGCCTGGGAACCTCCATATGCCGCGGGAGCGGCCCAAGAAACGGCAAAAAGACAAAAAAAAAAAAAGATGTGTAACAGGGTGTCATACTATTTTACTTTATTGAATAGCCAGAATAAACTTCAGAATATGTAAAGATAAGGAGACAATGTATTATTGATATTAGCCACAGTATTTTGAAAAGGTTGAAAAGGTTTTTTTTTTTTTTTTTGAGAAGGTATTCTTCCTTCCTTCCTTCCTTCCTTCCTTCCTTCCTTCCTTCCTTCCTTCCTTCCTTCCTTCCTTCCTTTCTTTCTTTCTTTCTTTCTTTCTTTCTTTCTTTCTTTCTTTCTTTCTTTCTTTCTTTCTTGTAATGTGTATCTTGGAAAGTTGTTGTTACACAGACACTGCATTAGCAGCAGTGTAAATCATAGCAACTTGGACACATCCTGTACATTTAACCCAAATGTTAATAAGTCCATAAAATGGTACTTTGTGGGGCTAGAATTTGCAAATTCTCTGTACCCTTTCACACTGATTGTCTTTTCTTCTACTTTCTTTCTATGGATTCCCCAAAATATATATCCCATTGGCCTTTTGAGAAAGTTTTCTTAATTGAGCAGCCATTCTCAGAGGTACTAGGCTAATGAGCTTCATATCCAGGGATGATTGTTTTCATCTCACAGAGAACAGTTTACAAAGGCGCCAATGTAACAATTCAGTGAAGAGAAAGATGAAGAATGAGAAGGCCTTCTGCCATAAATACTGTTTGTCTGATGGTGGGATAGTTCCGTAAACCAGTCTATACATGATCCTAATATTTGTCACCTTCCATAGGTGGCCTTAGAATATGTAAATGATGAGCTCTGCTTATGAATATTAATTTGTACTGCTTCTGGTTCGGAATATTTATAGTTGTTTTAAAATGGTTGTAAGACAAAATAGCAAACATTAGAAGCATTTATTTTGGGCTTTGGCATTGGATTTCATGGTTCAAATACTATACTTTTTACTTAAGTCCCTTCTTAGCAATAAAATATGGGCTGATGGAATATGAGTGCCTAAATTTCCTTTCGTCAGTAAAACAAAAATTCAGTTTATAAAATTAAGTTTTGCATTTGATATCCTCATGCAGACTGTACTTTCAAAACTAAAATTTTATTAGTGATTTAAAAATATCTTTGGGCTTAGTCATGAAAATCATGTGCTTGTTGGGAAATTCAGAATTATTTAAATCCATGTACATTTGGTATCATGAATTAAAAATCTAAGCACAAATATGTTTGTATATTTTGGTATGTTCTGTCTATCAATGTATTCCCTGTGACCATAATTTGGATGAAAGTAAAAAATGACCAGAATGAAAATGACTTTGGAACATATGGCTCTGAGAAGATGTACAGTGTTTGTGTGTGTGTGTGTGTGTGTGTGTGCGCGCACACACTACGCACATATCTGAATGTTGTTCAGTTATAAAAAAAAAATGCAGGAAATCCTGCTGTTTGTGACCATGTGGATGGAGCTTGGGGGCAGTATGCTAAATAAGTCAGACAGAGAAAGAAAGATATTGTAAGTTCTCACTTCTATATATAATCTTAAAAAACAAACTCAAAGAGAATGCATTGGTGTTTGCCAGAGGGTGTGTGTGTGTAGCGGGTGAAGGTGGTGAAAACGGTAAAAACTTGCTATTAGAAGATACATAAGTTCTGGGGATTAATAATTAGCATAATGACTTTGGTTGTCATATATTTGAAAGTTGCCAGGAGAATAGATCTTAAACATTCTTACAAGAAGGAGAAAGAAAAACTGAGGTTATGTAAGGTTTATTAACCACGCTTTTTGTGGTGATCCTTTTGCAGTATATACATATATTAAATCATTATACTGTACATCTAAAACTCATATGTCAATTATATCTCAATAAAATGGAGAATAAAAAAATAAAGTTCTGAAAATGCCGTAAAGGGTAGCTCCTTCACATGTTACAGAAGAGGGATTTTTAAACTTTATCTGCAGTGGTCGGTATTTCTAATGCCTGTGATGGGTGTGTAGAGGGCGGAAACCAGAAAAGCTGACCACGTAAAAGACAAGTCCTAGTCAAATAGAATCTGTCCTCACTTTGTCTCTTAAAATGTAGGGAAGGCAAGATTAAATGAACCTACACAATGTTCTATAAGCCCTTAGTTTTTAGTTTTTATTCACTTTTTAGACACAGCCATAAATCAAGCTCTTTATTTCAAGTTATGCTATTGAAATAGACCTAGTTACCTGACTTTATTTAATCCTAAATTTCATTAATGTCATTTAGACAACATAATGCCACATTACTTGAGTTAAGACTTAATTCCAGGAGTTCCCGTCGTGGCGCAGTGGTTAACGAATCGACTAGGAACCATGAGGTTGTGGGTTCGGTCCCTGCCCTTGCTCAGTGGGTTAATGATCCAGTGTTGCCATGAGCTGTGGTGTAGGTTGCAGACGCGGCTCGGATCCCGCGTTGCTGTGGCTCTGGCGTAGGCCAGTGGCTATAGCTCCGATTGGACCCCTAGCCTGGGAACTCCATATGCTGTGAGAGCGGCCCAAGAAAATGGCAAAAAGACAAAATAAAATAAATAAATAAAAAAAAAAAGACTTAATTCCACCCCACCATTAGCCCTATCAGGAAAAAAATGGAAGTAGAAAATCCATGACCTTGTGCCAGGCCCAGGACCAGATTTTTAAAGTTATTAATGAATCGAAGAGGGAAAGCCAGTGTGGAGTATAAACTAGCTTATTTTGTCAGCACAAGCTAGGACTTGTATCCAGTGGATTCTTTTTATCTCTATCAATAAACAATGTAGATAAACAAGTTTTCTTTTTTTTAAAAGAATCATAAGATGGTAGCTCCATGATATGCAAACAAAAAAACATCTATCCAATTTCTACAGGGAAGCAAAAGTTTATATGACAGTAAGTCTCCGTTTGAAAAAATTTTCATATGGGACAGTAGTTCTGTGTAAAAGCTTAGAAAATGAAATTCTTTTGACCTTGCCAAACTATAGATAAACCTATTATTATCCTTTTTTTTTGTATTAGATAATTTATTTCCTTAGGTTTATAAATTAGGAGAGATTTGACTAGATTCTAATTGTTCTGTGTGTGAATAAGTTGGTTCAAATGTTTCTACCTCTCATATTAAATATAAGAAAAAAGTGTTCCTTGCTAAATAGATAAAAACATTTATTTTACTGTTTTAAGCATTTAGGGAGGTTTAAGGAAAAAACATGTTACTTTAAGTATCTTTTGTCTGCTGTAATAAAATAACACTAATGACTCTATGTTGGTACCAAAATACCAGATGTCAAAATGAAATCTATGGCTTTGTAAGTAATGATTTATAAATCTGAATTATAAAAATGGAATTGTTTCTGCTAGTTTATCTTTCATTTCCAAAACTGTGTCTCCTTAATTTCTGTTTAATTTCACTTGGCAGTGACTCCTGAAATGTGATTTTTGTTTTGTTATCTCTACGGTGCATGTTTAGGAATTAATAACTATAAATAGGTACATAAAAGAGTTCTAATCTATTTTAAACATTAACATTTTTAGATGTCAGGCTTGCTTTATTTTTCAACGTAATAATAATATAACATCTGTTTGCAAATAACATCGTCTATTCTTTGTAAAAGCAATAGGTCTTTATAGATTTTTTCTTCTTTAAGTAGGGCAGGGTGTAGTGTAGTTTTCTTTTGCACAATAGTTCAGGTAATTGTACTATGTTTCTGATTCAAGAAAAACACCCATTTAGAACACAGCCAAGAATCTGGAATTTAGAAAAATTATCTTTGGAAGAGCAACCTTGTACACATGCACTTATAGGAAAAAAATCCCATAGATCCTTAAAAACCTATTTATTCTAATTTTAGATACCACTTTTACCACTTGTTTGTTTTTTTGGTTTTGTTTTGTTTTTTGTCTTTTTGCTATTTCTTGGGCCGCTCCTGCGGCATATGGAGGTTCCCAGGCTAGGGGTCAAATCGGAGCTGCAGCCACCAGCCTACACCAGAGCCACAGCAACGCGGGATCCGAGCCGCGTTTGCAACCTACACCACAGCTCACGGCAACACCGGATCGTTAACCCACTGAGCAAGGGCAGGGACCGAACCCACAACCTCATGGTTCCTAGTCGGATTCGTTAACCACTGCGCCACGACGGGAACTCCACCACATGTTTGTTTTGTTTTCCAGCTTTAAAAGTAGTTTTGAAGCAAGAAATTAGGAAGGGAATGGGCGAGTCATGGCTAGAGGCATCTGGAAGCTGGTGAAGACGACAGAAGAACCTTTATCACTGGTTGGAAGCAATTCCCCATAAGGACCAAAGACCCTACAGATACATTTTATAGGGATAATCCTTTATAGACAGTTTCCCTAAACGTTTAACCTGTGACCAGTTTAGCATGCTGACTAGTTTTATCAGTAAAGCCAATTTGAATTTCTTTTCGACCCATTTAACACTCTCTTCGTCTGGGTCTAATGCCAACCATCTATGTGGACAAGTTTAATATTTCTTCATTAGGAGAAGAAATACAAAGTCCACAAAGCATTTCCTTTTCTCAGTGATCTGCTATTTAGTTGGGGTGGTAAGGATATAAATAATGCAAATCAGGAACACTGTGTGTGAAGTTCAAGGTATGCATGCGTTGATGGGGACTTGGTGTACTAGACAGTGAGGAGCCTTGTGTTAGAAAGATGGCCTTGAGCTAAGTCTTAAAGGAGACGTGGACTTACCCAGACAAAGGATGGGAAGAACCCTACTCCAGACATACGAATTTGTACTAGCAGTCATTGAGAAGCAAAGGAACAGGATTTATTTGAGTAGTACCTCAAGAATTGAGGAGCTTCTGGTAAAGTGGGACGGAGCAGGGGACAGCTAACTCTTTCTGTACAGGGCCACATGGTAAATGGTTTAGACTGTGCGAACTTGATGGACCATATGGTGTAATATAGTGGCTTCATGTTTGGTATGTAAATGAGTGGCAGTTCCATGAAGGCAGTTTGCAGCAATTGTCATGTTGGATTTGGCCCTCCGACTCCAGCTCGTTAGACCTTGGTGTAGAGGTTGTGTGAGCACCACACCTCTCTACTGCTCTGAGTAATTTTCTTGTTGCTTTAGTTAGTATCTTCATAGGATTAGATTGCATGGCGTAGTATAGATAGAATTATGGAAAACTTTTATATACTTCCTCTTCAAAACTTTTCTTTCCCTGTGTTCTAAGTATGGTAATTTTCCTGTGTGTTTTACTCTCTGTTATGTGCTTTCTCTTCTGGAGAGTCTAACATTTATTAGCACAGTTTTATATAGTAATTGCTGACAATGTCTTTTGTTCTCTTTTCTTTTTGTTTCAAGTTGGTGTCACATTTGATGTGTCACAGTAGAAGAGTTGCAGAAAAAAACTTTGACTATCCAAGGGTCATAGAGGTAGGCTTTTGGAAGCAGTAACATTGGAGCTTGCCCTTGAAGGATAAGTGAGTTTTGCCAGGCAATGAACAAAGAAATGATATTTTGGGTGTGAGAAATCGTGTCAGCAGAAATAAAAAGATGTGAAACGCAATGCAATACTCACTGAACATCAAGTAATCCAGAACATCAGAAAACCTGGAAGATATAAATCTATCCTCTCTTTTAAAGTGTCTTAACTGACATTCTCAGTTGTTTGGATTTTTCTTGCAGCCTGTAGAAAGTTCTTGCTCCTCTTCAGAGTCCCTTATCTCCATAGCAGCCAAAATGATTCTTTTTAAATGTAAATCAGACCATATCACACCTCTAGTCAGAGACTCTCCTTCTTAGAAAATAAAGTAACTCTCCTACTGAGTGAAGGAAGTCAGAAAGAGAAAGACAAATACCATATGCTATCATTTATATCTGGAACCTAATATAGCACACAAATGAATCTTTCCACAGAATAGAAAATCATGGACTTGGAGAATAGACTTTTGGTTGCCAAGGGGGCTGGGGGAGAGAGTGGGGTGGATGGGGAGCTTGGGATTAATAGATGCAGACTATTGCCTTTGGAATGGATTAGCAATGAGATCCTGCTGTGTAGCTCTGGGAACTATATGTAGCCACTTATGATGGAGCATGATAATGTGAGACAGAAGAATGTATACATGTATGTGTAACTGGGTCACCATGCTGTATGGTAGAAAATTGACAGAACACTGTAAACCAGCTATAATGAAAAAAATAAAAATCATTATATAAAAATTTTTTTTTTAAATTAAGAACTCCTTGCCATCTCCTAGAACATCCTCCATGACCTGACACCTCACTCCCCTGTCTGAACTCATTCTCTCCTGTCTTTCCTGCTCCACCTCCACTGACCTTGAAGTCTCTCAAGTGTACCCAGCACACTGCCTGGCCCTGGCCCTCCTACATCCTCTGGAGCGCCCTTAGCAAGGTTATCGTTCTCATCTTATCCAGGCTTCAGATCCAATCTCACTTTCTAAGTTGAGCCTTCTATGAACACCGCATCCAAATTGGAGCTTCTTCCATGACCCTCTGGACTCTTATGTTGCTTACTTTTTCTTGCTAGAAAAGCTGTTTTAAAAACTTAAATCTGATGTCTCTGTGATGATGGCCACACAGTTGAGGAACTTGGCTGAGGAATTCTGAGAAGCATACAGCACAGAGCAAATTCTGGGAAGTCCATACCAGAAATATTTGCAAATAATTAATAGAAGTTTCCCCCTTCTTTACCTTTTTATTGTTCTTTATTCTTCTTTTAATTGTGCCTTCTTAGAACAGCTCCCATGGTATGTCCAAATGAGAAAGTCTGTTTTTATGTGAGAAATATCAAATTTCTAAGGTTAAATTTTATGTCTATTTCGTCTCTGTAGGAAAATGAAAAAAGATTTTTTTCCCCTTTTTATTAGCCTCTGTATAATTTGGTGTCATTATTCATATAGAATGTAATTTTCTATTGTGGATAGAGGTTGTGGAGTACATAATTAAATTTACCTTGAGTTTATGCTCTTGCAAAACCAGGTATAAAGTCAGTGTAACTTTTTTTAATCCATGAAGAGTCTAAGGTTCATGAAACATATCCATGAGCACTTTTTCAAATTTGAAAGTCAAGAGAAAATGCCATGAGAGTTAATCCTGTTTTATCTATGAAGTTCTTTATGCCAGCTAAAATACTAAGAGAAGTAGCAAGTAAATTATATGTAATAAGGATTTATTAACTAAACATCTGTTTGAGGGGAAAATATTCCAGATCCAGGAAAGGATACATCAAAGAACTATGTTATTTCCACTAAGCTGTTATATGTTCCCTCTGAGGCTCCCTGACTTTTTTTCTGGGGCACAGAATAAGGTATGAGAGTACCTGGATGAAGTTCAGGGAGAAGCAAATAAACCCAGGAGTATTTGTAGTCATTCCTGTTTGAGAGTTTAGCAAACTTTTTCCTTTTTAAATCTTTATCTCTACCCACATATCAGACAATGAACAATGATAGGGAAATGTTTAGGGGAGAATATGTTAACACATCACTGAGTATGAAGTAGTGGTCTTTTCCAGTTTTATTGCCTGTATTACATAATGATGCCTAAAGATAAGTACTCTGGTCATTTTAATGTTGTGTTCAAGTGTTGCTTTGATGGCCTAACTCTCTCAGGCAGGTGAGACTTAGTACGCTGGGCCCACTAGATTTTGTATTTCGCATGCACTTTATTCAAAATATGGGGCATAACAGCATTATAGGAAATTCTGTTCTGTATAATTGTGGTAATAATTGTGGTAATACGTACACGTTGTAGTAATTAAAAAAAAAATCTCTGAATGCAATGAAGGAAACAACTAAAGAAAAATCATTAATGAAAATGATTTAATGTGTTTTTCTCTGGAGACAATGCTACTTCCAGCAGTAAGTACTATGCAAAGTCACCCTGCTACAAAACGATTAGAGAAGAAAACAAATGTGGGAGATTTGGAGGTCCTTCCACCATTCTTAGTTATTCCCTTTGCAGTTGATACAATGACAAACACACACCATGAAGTCATAAGTTGGAATTACCCTGACAATGTCAGTATTAGACCAAAACTAACTGAGATCAAGAAGTAAATGCAGGAGTTCCCTGGTGGCCTAGCAGTTAAGGACTTGGTGTTGTCACTGCTGTGGCATGTGTTACAGTGTGGCTCAGGTTTGACCTCTGACCCAGAAACTTCCATGTGCCATGGGTGCAGCCAAGAAAAATGAACTAAATAGAATTTTAAAAAGTAAAAGGTATAATTGACTCAATGGATAAACTATACTGTGAAAACTGAAAAAAGAAAAATGTTCATAAAAATAGCAAGAAAAAAAAAGATATCATGTAAAAAGAACATACCAGTAGAGACATCTAGCTTCTCAGTAGCAATGATGGCAATTAGATAATATTTTCAAAATAGTTTCAATATTTTCAAATGCTGAGAGAACATGTCAACATAAAGTTGTGTAGTCACTCATTATAATTCTGTGAAATATCTTCCAAAAATATGAGCAAAAATTGACACACTATTGAGTGAAAAGAACCTAAAGTAAAGGGCATTCTAAAGTATTCAACTAAAAGAGTCTGACATATTAATACTTGAGGAAGAAAGAGAGTGATCACAAAAGGATTATCTGAAAGGTAAAAAGGAATGATGACCAAAGAAGCTAATAAACATTTCATAAATTTACACAGACATTTTCTTATTAAAATAACTACTACTGATATTTAATTTGTAGGATTTTTATCTAATGATGACTGAAATGTTGGACTCTAGTAACATTTAAGTGTAGAGAGGAAACTAGATATTAGTTTGTTTTCTTGGCCACACGTGTGGCATGCAGAAGTTTCAGGCCAGGAATCAAACTAGCACCACAGCAGTAACCAGAGCCACTGAATGGACAGTGTTGGATCCTTAGCTCACTGATCCACCAGGGAATCCTGGGAATTAGTTTTATGAGGTTCTTATATTACGTGTCTATGACATTGTTAGTTATACTTGGTGAAAATTCAAGAGTAACTACTAAAAGAAGTACAATTCATAATTTCCAAAACCAGAGGAATAGAGGGAAAACGTGTGAGACAAACAAACCAAAATATATAGGCATCTTTCTTTTTCTATGTATTTCTTTAACATCAGAAATGATAGCAAATAGATGAGGCAGAACAAATAGAAAGCCAAAAGTAAGATGATGAAAATGCCAAATGCCATAATCATAATAAATGTAAATAAATGTGATAAGCTGAATTCTGGCTGGCCCCCCAAGATTTCTTGTCTGTCCCACTCTAGGGTATATGCTAATCCAACCTCCAGATGAGGATTTGATCAGCTGAAACCTTAATTTTAGCCTATGAGACCCTGTGCAGAGCACACAGCTAAAATGTGTTAGATGTGTGACCCACCAAAACTGTGAGGTAAGAGCTTTGTGTGGTTTTGAGCTGCTAAGCTTGCCGTAATTCGTTAATCTAATCAGCAATAGAAAACTAAATGTGTGAAACAGTAAAGCTGAAAGATGAGGATTGTTTGATTTATAAACTGTAATTATATGTGGTTTACAAAGATACCTAAACCTAAAACTTACAAAGGTTAACAGAGAACAAATGATGACAAGTTTACATGGAAACATATCCATTTGATTTTAGGCCATTCAGATTTCACTGCAAAAAATTTTATTTGGTAGCAACAGAGTTTCACTAAGTAGTTTATGAGGGTGATATAATGATCATAAACTTGTAAGCAACTATAAAAAGCAGGCTGAAAATATATAAAGCAAAATTGATTTAAACATTAGAAAATGGAAAATTCTCATATAGAGGGAGATTTTAGTAAAACTTCTGTCAATTATTTTTATGTCAGTCAGATAAAGCTAGTAAAGATAATGAATTATGCAGCATAATTCATAAAGTAAATGGAATAGACATATATAGATCCTTGCATCAATCATTTAGAAAGTAAACATTCTTTTAACATTTTCAAGATTATACAAATGTACAAAAATATGAAGCAAGCCTTATCAAATTAATTTGAATTATTTCAAATTTCTGAAAATTCCTATCACACAGCCCATATTTTGTTGCCACTCTATTTGAATAGAAGTCAATAATGTAAAAAAAAAAAAATTGAAATTTAACATCTTTATAAATAACTCATGAATCAGGAGCTCCCGTCATGGCTCAGCAATAACGAACCTGACTAGTATCCATGAGGATGTGGGTTCAATACCTGGCCTTGCTCAGTGGATTAAGGATCTGTTGTTGCTGTGAGCTGTGGTGTAGGTCACAGATGTGGCTTGGATTCTATGTTGCTGTGGCTGTCGCATAGGCCGGAAGCTGTGGCTCTGATTTGACCCCTAGTCTGGGAACTTCCATATGCCATGGGTGTAGCCCTAAAAAAAAAAAGACAAAAAACAAAGAAAAAAACCTCATGAATCAGATGAGAAATCATAATGGAAATTTTATAAGTAGTTACAATTATATGATAATGAAAATGCTATGTGTCAAAATTTGTGGAATGCTATAAAAGTGGTATTTATAACCTTAAAAAGGGATAAAGGCATATATTAGATAGAAAGCTAGTCGTGGATGTTCATTTCTTTTGCTTCATCTAAATCTAATATTTATTCACTATGTGTACTTGTATTCTTTTGCATATTACAAGTACAACAAAATATCAACAAAAGTGAATCTGGTATAATTTTTTTAGTATTGAGTCATCTTTCTAATTTGGCAATAAATACCATGTTCTGTTTTAATAAGTATTCTTTTTCAGATGATATTTGAAAAATTAAGATGACCGATGTTGAAACAGTATAGTAAATGATATTCAAATTGTTCTTAATTATGGTTTTATTTTATATCTCATCATTGAAATTCCTAATTAAATTCTGTTTTTTTATATCTCATCATTGAAATTCACAATTAAATTCTGGTGTTTAGTAATGGCTCTAGATATTGGCAACATGATAAGGATGAAGAACTATGGTTCTCTAAAATTTCTCTTTAGTTAATATCTAATGCAAAGGACAATTTTCATAAGGTCTTTCTTTTTAGATGAAAGCTATTATTGAAAGCTTTAAGACTAACACTTGATACTGAAGAAAGTAATATATTTACTAGGTTGTGATAGTCACTGTCCCCCATTTTTTAATCCTAATGACTTGTGATGATTTCACTCGATGGAGGCCATTGCCAAGTTGGTGGGTGGTGTAATAGGATGCTGTCTGCTTTCCTAGCCTGTAAAAGCACTTACTTCACTTTGGTGTAAAGTCAGGGTCCTGTGCTAAAGAAAATACAAGTCCATTATTGGGCATATTATAATTCAGAATCAAATGACATTGATGCAGTTACATTTTCCTAAATATCTGAAACTTGTCAGATACTTTGTCATAAAAAGAGCATCATGTCATTTATTTTACGTGACTCTACGGCTTCTAGTAAGATTGACTAATTGATTTATAATCTGTTCTAATTTACTGTAGTGCATAATTGCTTAAACTTATTGAACAGGCACGAAATGTTTCACAGGGGATGTCTCCCCTCTTTTAATAATCTGGATGATTTACCTTCATAGAACTGCCTGTTTCCCCCATAAATAGCGATGTATCTCGTATCCATAAAATCGTCCCAAGGTCAGATGTTCAGACAATTCAGAAATACCTTATCTGAAATCATCACAGTGTGAGCAAAGCTCAGTAATAAAAATTCAGAACTGCTACTTCCTTTAATAAGTAGTCCGAAGCTCCGGAGGCTGCACTTGACCTCATCACAATTCCCCCTTGTGAACAGTCCTCAGCCTTGTCTTTTCCACTGCCATAGTAGCCTTTGGTTCCCTGACTTGCTTTTTCTAACCAAGTTCACTTGTATTCATTTGCATTTTTAATGAATTATTTGCTTCAGTGCCTTCTTTTGAGTGGTGCCATATGTTTACTCTTCACATTACAAATTCTGAGTGCCTCCTTAATTTAAACACCATAGTAGAGCTTTTGAATACATTGTCAGTGTCAATTATTTTTTGATATTTTGAAACATATTAATGCCTCTTACTGATAGTTCATAGCCTGACGTTTTTCGTTCCTCTGAGAACAGTGTATGAAATCTTTGTGTTTCATACGTTTTTACTTGGATCAGAAATAAAACACCTTCAAGTTCATGTATTATTTTTATTTTTTTCATAAATTAGTTCACCGAAGCATTTAGGCTGAGCAAAGGTTTATAACATTATCAGAAACACCCACAAAAACAAACATGGACATGGGGAAAGAATAGTCAAGTGGAGTTCTAACAACTCATTTCCCAGTTCTTTGATTACATAATGTGATTTTGTTCAGAACCTTACTACATACATGGATTTTAAGCTGTGTTATACATAAGATGCATGTTGTTTCTAACAGAAAAGAACATGATAATCCAGAAACAAAGGAAAAGCAAATTTTGCCAACAGTATTTTGAGCATTGTCATCTATTTGATATTAGGTTAATAATACAATGATAGAACTCTCAGACCTCACTTAATAAGGCTTTGCTAGGAAGTTTCTGACAGATGATTCTCTTAGCTCATGTTTAGGCTTATTCTCCCTTTTACTTATTTATTTTTTTAGGTGTTAAATCTACTAAAGTGAATCCTCTATTTATTGAAGTTCTTCCTTAATAGGAAAGCAGAAATGAGAGCAAAACAGGTCAAATTCATCATCGATGAAGTTATTTTAACAGGCTATTATCAAATGGCCCGGCTAAAAAAAAAAATCACCCATTTGGATCAGTTGCTGAATTCATTATGGTGTTCTGTGGTAAATTTATGTCATTAGTTTTTCCCCTTCATTTTAATATTATCCAACTTACATTTGTTATTACATGTGTCTACACGTGTACACACACATAACTTCGACATACTGAGAGTCCGGCTTTAGGCTTAAAACCATGAAAATATAGTAGGAGCAATGGCCAATTCAAGGACCAAAGGAGAGAAGAAAGAGGGAAATCAGAAAATGGAATAAAGAGAGGCATATAACAGCACTGGCCTCATTTCGCTCATTTATTCAGCAAACATTCTAGGTGTTGGGAATGTAACAGTTAAGGAAGTAAAAATCTCTACTCTCTCAAAGTTTCCATTGTTATATCTGCCTTGCCTTCCATTATTTTGATCCCCACAGCTGAGTCTGAGACCTCCACTCCCAAAAGTTAGACTCTATTTTCCCGATTGTGTGAAAAAATGATCAGACATACTTAACTTCCCTCTTTCCTCACTCCATTTACCTTTCCCATACCCACTTATGAGTCTCTCTTAGCCAAATGAGAGACTGAAACTATTTAAGAACAGGTAGACCAGTAATGACTCTAATAGGATTCTGGCCGTAAAGAACCAATACTGTACCTACCAAGCGCTTAGGCAAGATCCAGCAATCACCTGTGACTTCCTAGGTGCTCCTAGATTTAATCCCCTTTCTCTAACCAGTGGAGTCTGACCCCTATTCCCTGTTGTAATTTGGTTCATGGTCCAGGGTCCTGGCAGCATCCAGTCTCATGATCTCCCCATCCCCAGTTCTAGCATCATTGCCTCCCTGTCTTCCACCTGTTTTCAGATAAGGGACTAGAGAGTCTCAGTAATTATAAATGGACCGTCTGCAAACACTTGAGTTCAGAATATTGAGTTTTTCATTCCTATTTTTGTATATGTCATTATATTGAAAGAGATATGTAGACCTAAGGGTGAAGGTGGGCAGTGCTGACATAATATGTGTAGATTAAATTTTCAAATGTTTTTGCAGGGTGAATGGCCAGATATAAAATCCAGACAAGGAGTTACCATCGCGGCTCAGTGGTTAACCAATCCGACTAGGAACCATGAGGTTGTGGGTTCAATCCCCGGCCTTGCTCAGTGGGTTAAGGATCTGGCGTTGCCGTGAGCTGTGGTGTAGGTTGCAGACGCGGCTCAGATCCCGCGTTGCTGTGGCTCCGGCACAGGCTGGTAGCTACAGCTCCGAATGGACCCCTAGCCTGGGAACCTCCATATGCCATGGGAGCTGCCCAAGCAATGGCAAAAAGACAAATAAATAAATAAATAAATAAAATCCAGACAAAAAATTTCACCATTCACCACAAATAGGACGTTTTAGAATCTCTTTCCTTTTTCTAGGGAGCAGGACCTTAGTTTACAAGGAGAATCAAAGTTTCTCTGGGAAATCTTGCTTTGCCTCAAGCCCTAATGCCATCAATTCCGTGGATTATTCCTCATGCCCTTTAAAATCTGAACCCCATTAAAAATGTAAATTTCTCTTTTTCCAGGGGTGTGTGTGTGTGTGTGTGTGTATTTTTTAACTGATACAATCAGCCTCTTCAGGCAGATGGGGCAATGAAAAATACAGACTCATTCTCTCATTTATGTTGGTGAATAGTTACTGAATGTATTCCCACACTGTAAGGATATGACAGTCTTCTAAAAGAGACATGTACATGAGCAGATAATTTTAATACAGCATGGTAGGTGGAAAAATTAGGTGGACACAATGTGTTACAGGCTTCCAGAAGAAAGCTCCTAGCAGTCTAGAGTGAATATCAGAGAAAGCTTCCTGGAAGAGGGGGTGTCTGAACTATCTTAGAGATGTCTAGAAGTTAGAAAGAAGCTGCAGGTGGAGAAAAGTGGTTGAGAGTGGTTCAGAGGGAAAGGCTCAGAATTTTCAGTAGCATAAGCCAGCTATGTGCAATTTGAGGCAAGGAGGATGGCAGATATGAGAGTTGGTTGTGGGACTATCAAAATTAATCCTTTCTACTGTGTTAACCTGGAATGCATATGCTTGGTGATGGGTAACTGTGCTTTTTACACCTCCCCTTTATATTTATTATCTATATTCATACTATCTTTTTTCCAACCTCCTAACAATATGTCAGAGTACAACACAAGAAATAGTAATATTCCAGGAATTGCATGGAATCCTGAGCATCTGGGCATTTAATCCAGAGAATTGGATAATTATATTATCTATTGAGTAGAGGGAGGGTTGAGATTTGGGTTTCCCTATCTGCCGTTAGTTTCAAGACACACTACCATAGCTGTAAAACAGACTGGGAAGCTACTGCTATTGCCATTACTGCTGTTGGCACACATGCCTCTCACACAAAGGATTCAACCTTACATGGTTGAATATTGTTGCTCACAGCTGTACCAGCCATAAGATGACCTCTGTTTCATTTCTAACATCTAATACTTGCATGAGGGTGTCTTACTGGCAGAATCTAGAACCTTAGTATAAGAAAGTTTGGGAGTTCCCCTTATGACTCAGTGGGCTAAGGACCCAATATTACCTCAGTGAGGATGAGCGTTCGATCCCTGGCCTTGCTCAGCAGGTTAAGGATCTTGTGTAGCCACAAGCAGTGGTGCAGGTCACAGATGCGGCTCAGAGCCTGCATTGGCATGACTGTGGTGTAGCCTGGCAGCTGCAGCTCTGATTCGACCCCTGGCCCAAGAGCTTCCATGTGGCCCAAGAGCTTCCATGTACCACAAATGTGGTCATAAAAAGAAAAGAAAAAAAAAAGAGTTTGATGATCTAGCCACTGTGTTTTGGGAGATATAAGTAAGCAGTAGCAACAGATGATAAGCCACAACTAATCACATCTAGTAATAATATACTGATTTGTACTTGTTTATATAGTATTTAAAATGCTAGATATGTTTTTCCCTGATCCCCTAAAGAAACTACCTTTTGTTGTGAAGGTGCCAGAAAGAAAGAAAAAAAAAGTTATCAACAAAGGAGTGAAAAGAAGTCTGGGGAAGCGTAGACTTTGGCTGAGAGAGGGAAAGAAGGTACATTTGAAGGACAAACGAGATGGCAAGGTTTAGAGGGATATCTTCTTTAATGGCTAATTTTACATGTTGTCAGTGATCATCCCTTTACCCTAATTTCCACTTTAACCTTCTGTTTTTCTCTACTTAAACCTCCTCAGAGCCTAGAAGGCAAACGTTCTGGCATCTCATAAAGCCAAATGATCATATAGGCATGGGGACAAAGCATCACTTAAAGAATGTGTAAAACCACTAACACACACACACGCACACTTAGGGCAGTCACATTTAAGGTACTTTCAAGAATATCTTTTCTCTTTACCAGCCTAAAAAGCAAGCTATGGCTGTCAAAATGGGAAACATTTGAAAAGTGAAGACTAGAATGAAACCAAATTTATGTTGACATGTGTTTTACCATATGATTATAATATCAGTGATATGATGTGTAAATTGTTTAACTTCTATATTTTACTTGTAGAGTTAGGGCATCTGGAAAACCTCCGATTGGCTACAGTTATTTCTTTTGAAAGATGGAAAAGGCAGCAATGGAGGCAAAACTGATGATACTCTGATTAGGTTCATTTAAGAAGAAGGGAGAAATACTTGATAATGTCAAAATGATGGCAACTTGTAATTATTTGAGCTTATATCTACTTTTTCTGACATTCCTGTGGCTATACTGGTCTTTTATTACATAATATTTGCCTAATAGTACTTTTTAAATTTGTTTCAATTTCTATATTCCTAAATTCAAGATTTGTCAGTTTAAGTTTGTTAAAAATCTAAGATATTAAAAAATTTTTAAACTGTAAAAAACTAGACTGCTTAATTGCAAAACATAGACTATTTTACATTAAATATAGTCTTACCATATGTTTTTTTGTTGCCTTTGTCCTGTGTTATTTTTAATAGCTTTCCCTACTTTCTCTGTATTAATCAAGAAGTTTTCTTATATCTCTTTCCCCCTTTTATTATTAAGCTTTCTGACTTTTTAATACAAGTATTATTTTATTATTTTAATGACTTTTCCTAGAAATTGCATTGCCCTTTTGAGTTATTAATGTCTGCCATGATGGAACCTGTACTTATATCTAGACAAGTATTTTGTGATATTTTAACTCTGTATATCCCTCTCCTTTTTTGTGCGACATTTAAAACCCAGTAAGATATTATTATTTTTGATGTAATTATTGTTCTGTTAGATTTGCTTATATTTACCTTTTTTTCTTTATGATCTTTTTATCCTTTTATTTCTGTGTTTTTATATCTATTATTATCCTTGGGCCTGAAGAAATTCCCTTTAGTATTTCTTTTTGTATGGACCTGCTGGCTATGAATTCTCCATTTTTTGTGTAAAATGTCTTTACTTTGTCTTGGTTTTTGACAGAAAATTAAGGTTGCCAATTGTTTCATTTTTTTTTTTTTTAATTTCCTTCAGCAATTTAAAGATTGCCCTTACATTGTCTTCTGGCTTTCATCATTTTGTTATAGCTTCCTATCTTGTATCAGGTCAGAAAATTCTTGGTCATTATGTTTTACAATGATACTTTTGCCCTATCCCCTATTCCTCCCTTCTTTTTTTTTTTTTTTTTTTTTTTACTTCTGAGCTTCCCATTACATGTACATAATTCCTCTCTCATATATCTTACCCCTTTAAAAATACCTTACTATCCTATCCACCCTTCCATTTTGGACTTCGTTTGGACTAATTTCTACTCATTCACCTTTCAATTTATTAATCTTTTCTGCTGCTGTGTCTGTTCTGCTGTTAAACACATGTATCAAGTTTTTAATGTCAGGTTTTATGCTTTTGTCTTTTAAGAATTTATATTTGGCTTGTGTGTGCACATGTGTAGATTCCAGTTTTGGAGTAGAATTTTCTGTCTTAGCTGTTTCATTAAGTATGTTACTACTGTTATTCAAAAGATCATGTTTGATAACTCTAAAAATTCTGAATCATTAGTAAAAATTGTGTATGTCTCTCCTTTTAGTTTTAAGTAATTTGGAATAGTCTCCTAGAGTATTTTGCCATATGTAAGTGACTGTCGATCATGATTATACCTCAAAAGAGAAATTAAAGCAGTTAGTATGATAGTACCTTTCATTGTGTTTCTTTCTTTCTTCAGTCTTAGACCTTCAAGTCTTAGTGGTTTTAGTTGTGTCCTAGTATCTTAAAATTTCACTTTTTGAAGTTTAATGCATTTTCTTTTATTGTTCCATACATGCTAGTGGATCTTTTACAAACTACTCTACCTTAGCTGAAATAAAATTTAACTCTCTCTTTTCCCATATTTTATCTACTATAAATCTTTTGGATTATGTTAGATTATTTTGTATCTCATTACTTCATCACTCTGAAGCCCCTCATAAAGAAGTGTTGCGATTTCCTACACATCTTAAATGGTGAGAAATGTGTGCAATCCCCTTCTGTTACAATGTGGTCTATAGAGCTACACTTGTGTTACTTTTTTTATCCTAAAAAGAAGTACAAAATCATATTTAAAATTCACCTTCATGGAGTTCCCACTATGGTGCATCAGGTTAAGAATTCAGCATTGTTTATGCAGCAGTGCCAGTTTGATTCCTGGCCTGGTGCAGGGGGTTAAGGGATCCAGCATTTCTGCAGCTGTGGTGTCAGTTGCAGCTGTGACTCGGATTCTATCCCTGGCCCAGAAACTTCCGTATGCCACGAGTGTGGCCAAGAATAAATACATAAAATAAAATTCACCTTCAAGTTGACCTTAACATTTGCTCTACGTGTAGATTCCATTTCTTCCTTCATTTTCTATTTTTAATTTTATTTTTGAATGATACATACATGTTTTCATCATATATTTTCTATCATGCTTCTTCCATGATACTTAGGTAAATGAAGTTTTTAAACCTTTTCATTTTAACTATGCCTTAATTTTGGATCGAATTGAAAACTTTTGCACCTAACCAACCTATTCAGAGTTGCCAGCATTAAGTCTTTATTAACATTAAATCAACATTAAACTCATAATCTATATTCTTATGGTCTTTCTTTATAAAACACTCTTATTGCACTTTTATTCTGTTATTCCCCTGTGAACATCTCAGGTAAGTTATTCCAGAAAATTTAGCACAGCCCGAATGAACTTTATGCTGACTGATGTTCTTGCTGAAGAGAATATTTAGGAAGTCCTGCCTTGCCAGTCAGACTAATTTCTGAACTCTTTGTAATTTAAAGTGCCTCTGAATAGGAGCTCCCACTGTGGCACAAAGGGATTGGCGGTGTCTCTGCAGTGCCAGGACACAGATTCCATCCCTGGCCAGGCACAGTGGGGTAAAGGACCTAGCGTTGTCTCAGCTGAGGTGTAGGTCGCACCTGTAGCCTAGGTTGCAACTGTGGTTCAAATCTGATCCCAGGTGCAGGGAACTCCATATGCCCTGTGGTCGCCAAAAAAGAAAAAAAATCCTTCCCATTAGACTTCTTGAGTTCTTTGACTCATAATCAAAATATAGATGTTTCAACAAATGGTTAAAACCTTTCCTTCGATCTTTGACACGTATACATCAAAATGTTGCCTTTCATCCTGGGGATTATTTACAGTCTGGTATAATTTGTGTGTATTTGTGGGAAAATAAAGTGTAAATAAATTCTGTGTTCCTTTACAACCTCAGCCTCTTTTCGTATTGGTATTGCTTATGTTCTGTCTTTATCTACTGACTGGGGAAAGCCTCAAAACATATAGTAGCTTATTAAAACTCAAATCTAATAATTTAATCCAGCTGACCAGTAAAGTATAGCTCGGAAAGAAATCAATTTCTAATTGAAGTGGAAGGGGAAAGGGATCATGTCATATATATGCCACCTTTCTACAAATCAAGATAACTGCTGTATCCTTTATAAAATTAAGGGGTTGCTTAATTACTTAGGCTTGAACTGTTTTGAGTTGCTATGGCAAGAAATTATCCAGGATCATTTTATGCAAACCAGAAGAAAGAATTTTTAGTTCTTCAGTTGTCTTACCCTTAATGAAAAAAAGGTTGAATTGGTATTATTGATATCATTTTATTTAATCTAGTTTCATAGTCTTCTATCCGTTAAAAGGTCTGAAAATATAACATAAAAAAACACTCATTTAGCGTTAAAGCCTGAACTAAACCAATGCACAGATATTTATAGCCTTATTTCTACCACTCAGTGAAAATGCTCCCTTACTTTACTACAGAAATGTTACTATGTCTGAGAATGTAGTTCTATTCCAAACCCTCTTGGCGGTGTGCTATTACATTAAAATCCTAAAAGCTTTGAATTCTGAAACCTATATGGCCCCAAAAATTTAAAACAAGAAATTGTGCATTTCAAGTGTTTTTCACTTAGTTTTGATAACTATGTTATTAAATATATCTAAGTATCTTCTGCTGGAAAATATTACGAACAAATTTTAACATTTGACCCTACAGTGTGCTAATATAATTTATTCACTAATCAGGGCAGCGTCATTTTATGGAAGCTAAACTGACACCAACTATAAGATAGTCATCTCTAGTTTTAGCACTAGAGTGAAATAGAATTAATAATAACTACAAAAAATACAGCCGCAACTTTGAGTACTTTGTGTCAGGCAGGATGTATCCAATAACTTAATCTTCAGAACTCCTTTCAAATGTAGGTGGAGGTATTAGCACCATTTGTAAGTGAGGGATGGAAGAGTAGAAGATAAGCAACTTGCTTGTGGTCAATTTCGTGTGTTGCAAAATTGGGACAGAGTGAGGACACAAACCTAAGTCTGTGGGTGACCATAGTCCATGCCCTTCATACTGCTGCTATAGTGTTGTCATCAATCCTTTAAAATTAATCGTATAAGACATTTAATAAATGTGAAATGCAGTTTCACAACCAACTCTTGATTATCTTCATGTCAATTATCTACAAGAAAAAAAAATGCCAATAGCAAATCCGCTTCCTTTTGTCATCCAGCTTGTATATGGGATCCTCCCTTCTGCTGTCAGTTGGCTTGTGCTCAAGAAATACAAATGAATTTTAATATGAGCCGGAGAAAAAGAATATAATTATGGTGGTAAATCTGCCAGAATCATATAATGAATTTAAAACCCAACATAAATGCTTTTTGGATTATCTCTCATTTGGGATTGCTTATACTGCGATCCCTTATAAGACTATAGATAATTGAACATTGGCTATTTTACTACAACTGTGAAAGTACTGATGCTAAGGAGAAAATGAACTATGTAAATATGAGTTTGCTTATTTATTTAATAATGAATTTGAGATTTCATCAAAGGAATCATTTAAAGCCAAAAACACAGAGTAACTTTATCTCATGGGAACTAAAATTCTATGAATCAAAGAAGTGGTTAATGTGCCTGATTCTTTTCTTTGCCTTATTTCTTCAGTAACCCATAATTGAATAATGTGCAGTTGTTGTTTTCTTAGAGATGTTACAGGGAAATGAATTAAAAACAATTCTGTTAACATATGTTTGTGAAGTCTGTGAAAGCTTCTACTTAAACTTTCTGGCCCTTTCTTCTTTATCGTGTATAACCATCTTTAAATTGCATGAACTAAAAGGAAGATGTTTTTTGGCAGTGATTTCTGTGTTTCCTGATCTGTTGGAGGTGTGCATTATCGAGTCAGGCACAGAGGTCACTGTTTCATTGCAGTTTAGGCCATAAATTTTGTTGTCAGAGATCACTCAAAATTGTGTCTTGACATTGCCGCTTACCACTGTTGAGCCATTGACATGTTTCTTAACCGTTCCTAGTCCCTGCTTTCTATCTGCAAAGTGTCATTAAGAGCAGTTTTCTGGAGGAGTTCCCATCGTGGCTTAGTGGAAACGAATCTGAAGAGTATCCATGAGGACGCAGGTTCAATCCCTGGCCTCACTTAGTGGGTTAAGGATCCAGTGTTGCCATGAGCTGTGGTATAGTTCGCAAACATGCCTTAGATCATTGCTGCGGCTATAGCTCTGATTTGACCCCTAGACTGGGAACCTCCTTATGCTGCAGTTGCAGCCCTGAAAAGCAACAACAACAACAAAAAGAATAGTTTCCTGGAATTCCTGTTTTCCTGTTTTCTTGTTATGGCTCAGTGGGTTAAGAACCTGACTAGTATCCATGAGGATATGGGTTTGATCCCTGACCTTGCTCAGTGGGTTAAGGATCTGGTGTTGCTCTGAACTGTGGTGTAGGTCGCAGATGTGGCTTGGATCCAGTGTTGCTGTGGCTGTTGCATAGATCACAGCTGCAGCTGCAAATCGACTCCTAGCTCAGGAACTTCCATATGCAGCAGCTGTGGCCATTAAAAAAAAAAATTGTTTCCTATCTTGGGACGTGAGAGTTAAACGAATGTATCTCCCTGTATGTACACATGCCAGTAAGTATTAGATATGTACCATTTCTCCTTTATATCTGAGAAAGGTAATTAGATAGAGCTGGCTGGCACTAGCCATCCTTGGGCTGGTACCCAAAAGCCTCACTGGAAAGGCAGATGCAGAATGAAGCTCATATAATCCACTGTATGTGTGATGTAAGCTCTCTGACCCAACCCCAGCACCCCCTGACTTTTGCAAAAAACAAATACAGCTGCATTCTTCTATTCATGCACTTAGGCACAAATATGAGAGGCAAACCATAAATACTTACAAATGAAGGCAGTTGAACACACACATATACACACATCTGCATATACAGATCATTTTATCATAAACTCCTCCAATTAATTTTTGAGCATATTCTCACCACACACACACACACACACACACACACACACACACACACTCCTATAATTTTTAAGTGTACTATATGGTAAAAAGTCATAAGCATGTATATGTGCTAATGTTCATATCAATACATAAACCATATCCAGTTGCCCACAGAGAGGCACATACTAATGTTTGGACTATATAGATTGATGTGCATGATTAATACACATGGAGGGGAGTTCCTGTCATGGCTCGGTGGGAAGGAATCTGACTAGCACCCAAGAGGATGCAGGTTCGATCCCTGGCCTTGCTCAGTGGGTGAAGGATCCAGCGTGGCTGTGGCTGTGGAGTAGGATGGCAACTACAGCTCCGATTTGACTCCTAGCCTGGGAACCTCTCTGTGCTAAGGGTACAGCCCCAAAGAGACAAAAAGAAAAAGAAAAAAATGCGGAGGAATTGAGGAGGGAAAAATTTAGAGGAAAGCAGGGAGTCTATTTTTTTTTTTTTTAAGGAAAAAAAATAGGATGGTAAGCAAAAGAAAAAGATGGAAGGAAAGGGATGGTAGCTTAATGCATGATTTCTCATCCTCAGCCCCGTTGTGCTTTTGTCTCTGTTATAGAGACTGGCCTTTTACTCCTGCCCTCACTTGTGCTAATCAAAAATATCTTCAGATATTCAGTGCTGGGTGGGTGCCCTGGGAGACAAACTGGGAAGCTGAGAACTGCTTCCTTGGTTGTAAGAAAGAATGTCAGATACATAGATGACAGTGTTGTGTAGTGAAAGGGATTCATCAAATGGCAATTAGTCAATTAAATTTTTAAAAATGAGGGAGTGAGCAGATGGAAACTCACAATGCTAATTTTTGTGTTATAATTAGGTTACTAATTCTCTTTACTGTAGACAGTTTTATATCCTAAGGTTTTGAAACTTGACATTGCATAGAGAGTACTTTCTCATGCTGTTGAATATTATTTCTCAAACTTGGCTGGTCATTGGATGTGATGCTTCCTCATCTGTTGGCACCTGCACTGTATCCCAGGCCTATTGCATCTCTGGCCTGTGTACCTTTAAAATGTTTCTTGGATGATGCCGGTTCATAGTTAGGATTAAAACCACTGTTACAGACTTGATTCTGTTTTCGTGGACAGTTTGTTACATCTCATCTTTTACTCCTATAAATAAAGCAAAGGGAAATATTTGTGTGTACCTCTTTGTCAAAACCCCAAATTGCCACCTGTGTCTGAAGGCAAGTCCATGCATTGTTATCCTGTATGTCCCACGTGGAAAGTTTTGTAACCAACTTGAATATATAAACTCATAAGTAATTTTAATAGTTAGAATAGTTAATATACTAGTTAGTTACCAAATTCAAAATCACATTTTATTTAAAATAGTAAGCCTTAAAATATTAAATTGTTCTAGACTGCCTAAGGCTCTACATTATTCCATCTTTACCTGTAATGTCACCATACATGACTGTGTCCTCCCTAGAGCCACTTTTTTTAAAATTTCCATTCACTTTTTTTGAGTGATTTTTATGTTTTCCATTATAGCTGGTTTTTCAGTGTCTGTTAATTTTCTATAGTATAGTAAAGAGAGACCTGGTCATGCATACATATATACGCATTCGTTATCTAGTCACTTATGATGGAGCATGATAGAGCTGCTTTTTAAATTATCATATTCTCAAGTACATCGTCTCTGTTCCTGTCTCGTTCCCTTGAGATCCATCACCGGTGAAATCAATGACAGGGTGGCCTCTGGGTTCTTTTCCAAAGTCACGTTAAAGTACTTAACTTGCATAAAATTGAAAGACTAGGTACGTATGTGATCTTCCTAACAGAATGACCAGCTCTTAATAGCTTCTTCACAGTGCCAGTGCTGGAAATGATGAGGTCCTTTCACAAGAATCTTGACTAAATCTATGTTAACCTTCCTAGACTCTTTTTTTTTTTTAAAGCATATTCTCTTTGATGATTTGTGAAAATCCGCACTAGTTTTTGACTGAAGGTTTTGTTTTCCAACGTTATTTTGTTTTTCCAAAGAGAATGATTTGGGATAGACTTTAAGTAGACCCTGCCTACGAAGTGTGTGTGTGTGTGTGTGTGTGTGTGTGTGTGGGTGTGTGTGTGTGTACATGTGTGTATGTACATCCATACATAGATATGAAGAGAGGAGAGAGGGAAGGAGAAAGAGAGAGAGAGAGCCGTGTCTTAGATTCTTTAAAATGTTATTATTTGTTTCAAGGTATTTTAAGACCCTTGAGACGTGGCTCACCAGCATCCTGAAAGTGTGTCCTCCTTTATACTGCTGTCCTGCAGCGTTAATATAGGGTCCATTTTACTAAACCCTTGTAGGCATTGCTCGCATCATTTAAAAAATCTTTCTCCCTTATAATTCTGTGTCCCAGCCAGGAGGAGTACTGGGCCGAGATTTCCCCTATGATTGTAAATCACACCTGCTGAGCAGGAATCTTGTCTGGCTGGCAAGTTCTCTTCTTCAGTCCCATCAGTTGCCCTTCATCCTGCCTTTGCCATCCCTGAAGCTCTAGCCTACCCCTTCTTTTCCCCTTTCACTCCGATGCTCATCTTGATGGGTAAAATCAAAGGGGCTTGATTTGTACAGTTAATTCTCGATGTAAACATATTAACTGTGTACACCTGTATGTGCCTTGTGGCAGTCGAAGCTTCATGGGGGACCACTTTAAAAAACCTGTAGATAGTCCCCCCCTCTCATATCCTCAGAAAGACCTGCGGGCATCTGTGTACCCCATTGACCAGGAAGCCAAAACACCAGGGTAAAAGACTGGATTTGCATGAGGGCATTTTGCTGGTGTATAGTGAGCTGAGATAGAATTAAATCCATGCTTGTGCACAAATTAAATGTTGGAGTTAAACACCTAGCACTTTTCTGCTTTGCCACTTTCCATGGTAGGCTTCCCTCTGATTCCAGGGGCAGGTGGGAAAAGATGGGTTTCTCTCAACTTTGCTATTATTCGTTTTGACTTGGTTGTTGACCTCTCTTTGAAGGCATTTTCTATAAGAAGAGAAGCATAGGCAGGCTTTTCTTGACTACTTGCTTGCTTTAAATATCCCAAAAGTAAAACCTACATTTTGTGGAAGTTCCCACTGGGGTTCAGCAGGCTAAGGACCCGCCATTGTCTCTGTGAGGATGCAGGTTTGATCCCTGGCCTCGTTCAGTGGGTTAAGGATCTGGCATAGGCTGCAGATGTGGCTCAGATCCGGTATTGCTGGCTGTGGTGTCGGCCTACAGCTGCACCTCTGATTCAGCCCCTAGCCTGGGAACTTCCAGAAGCCACAGTTTGGCCATAAAAAGAAAAAAAAAAAAGGGAAAAAAACACCACCCCTACATTTTGCAAATATATACCTCCATAAAATGATTGCATTATTGCTTTATATGTTTGTAATGTGTTAGGGTTTTCAGTTGTATCATTTGGGCACTTCTGCTCCTCAGAGGTCATTTTCTAGTTTCTGAAATTTGATGTATTCTGGTTCTATTAAGTATCATTATAAAAATAACTATGGTGAATATTTTGTGAAATTGAAATCAGGGTCCATCTGGTAGCAGAGAATATTAATGTTTGAGAATGGTAAACATTATGAAATTTTTTATTTTTATTTTATTTTATATTTTTTGATAATGATTTTTATTTTAAAATATGTAACTAGCGCAGAACATTTGCCTCTGGCAATTGAGTGAGATTGTGGTCTAGAGTGAAGATTCAGGTGTTCCTGTCCTGGTGCAGCAGAAACGAATCCAACTAGGAACCATGAGGTTCCCTGGCCTTGCTCAGTGGGTTAAGGATCCAACGTTGCCATGAGCTGCGGTGTAGGTCACAGATGCGGCTCGGATCCTGTGTTGCTATGTCAGTCTGTGGTGTAGACCGGCAGCTGTAGCTCTGATAAGACCCCTAGCTTGGGAACCTCCATATGCTGCAGGCGCGGCCCTAAGAAAGCAGAAAAAAAAAAAGTGGAGTGAAGATTCAAATGAACTTTTTATCTCTAAAAGTCTATAAGACATATTTTCTTCCCACATATAGTGAAACTTTAATATCTTAAATCAGTCACTGAATAATAATACTAATGGCAAACCAAAATATTAAAAATTTAATCATGATATAGAAAAGATAAGCCTATAATAGGTCTCTCTTTTTTAAATTTGCAAATGTCATGATACCAGTTTTAGATTATTAATTTTTGCAAAGAATTATAAACCACATAATAGGTAAAATTAAATTTTACCAATGGCAGAAATACTGAATTCAGCTGAATTCAAAATAATTAGTGGATTTTACTTTTTTAGTACAGATTCATACTTACAGGATAATGTGGCAGATTGTATTTAAGAATTCCATATACCCACCTCCACTTCTTCATAGTTTCCCCTATTATTAAAGTCTTGCCTTCGTGTAATACATTTGTTAGGTTTAGAGATTTGATGACCCTGTGTTGATACCCTATTGTTAAGGATAGTCCATAGTTTGCATTAAGGTTCATTCTGTGTGTTGTACACTCTGTGGGTTTTGATAAATTCATAGTGACATGTAAACTATCATTGCAGCAATATAGAGCAGTTTCACTGCCCTAAAAATCCCCTGTTCTTCACCTTTGCATCCATCCCCTCCCTTTCCCCAAGCCCCTGGCAACCACTGATCTTTTTATGGTCTCTTTAATTTTGCTTTTTCCAAAATGTCATAGCTTTGGAATCATAAACTTTATTTTTAAGCCACGTTTGCTTGCTTCTGTGACGTTCCGCTCAGCAGTAATTGTAAGAAAATAGCAGCAAAACCAGCTACTCATATGTCCTTTTTTAACATTTATTTTCATGACACTATTTCTTTATCTCATTTGACCAGGTAAATAGGATTTATGTGGTTTAATAGCTTGAACACAGACATTCTCATCGAGCAAATGTGTGTGCGTATTCACTCATTTATGTTATGTCGCAGGACAAAATATTACTAATTTGCATGTAATGCATTATATTCATGTCCAAACATGTTTGTCAGTCTTTTCATTGCTTAGGAATGTCTGCTGTTCATTTTAAAAAGGCACAAATAGCATTGCCTGTGTCTCATAACACCCTGTAGGAGAATTCTCCTCACGTCAAGTGATGATTCCAACTTCCTAACACATACGCACCAAACCAGAAGTTTCAGACGTGCAGTCAGCTGTTAGCATACATACAGATTGCTTTGGGTAAATAGTATGATTCATGAAAGTTCTGGAAAATAAGTAGGTCATGGAAAAATATAATAATTCGGAAATGTGGAAAACTTAGGGTAAAATTTAAATGTGTGTATTGAACCCTTTTAAAAGGCTGGTGTTTTCAATTTGAATGTGAAAGCGTAAAAACATAAACGTAAAAGCACAAAGAGTCTATTATGTTATACATATGTTCTGAATTTTCTTCAGAAATCAATCATTTCTCAACCTAACACTTCAGAGATGAAGATAAAGCGGCTTAATTAAATATTCATTCAAGTATCTTTCCCTTTAACTCATTCAGTACTTTTGAAACCAAGTTCTAGAAGTAAACATAGGGTATTTCTGCACGTTTCCTTTTATTCTCTCATCCGTGCTTTTAGAAAAATTAGTTTGTGTTTCCTTTCTTCAGTATACTTTGCGTTAATTTTTCTTGGTCTGTTTCATAAATTCACACTTTATAGCTATTGTATTTAAGAGTCTGCCCTTGAACATACAGAGGAAAGAAGAAAACTCACTGGGCTTGAAAGCAAGGTGAATGATGACCATCAGGGCACATGCAAGATGAAATCTGAAAAAAGTAAGATTTCTTTTTAGTAAAATAATGCAGTAGAGAGGAAAGCGAAGTGCATGCCTCTTCACAAATTGGTGTTTGGTGACTTTAACACTTAGAGCAGAAATGGCCAGGCACAGATGAGCAGGTTGCTTGCTTTTTAAGCATGGCACTCATCTTTTTAAAATTTCATATGCTAATGAGGAGAACTAAGACATGTACCTGTTGTGCATTTCATGGCAGAGGGGAATTCGGCTCTTTAATTAAAGTGTACGTGCCTTTAAAAGAGGCAATGCAAATTAAAAGCTCCATGATATAGGATATGGAATCATAGATTTAGTTGATCCCCCTTTATTTTACATGAAATGCACAGTAAGTTTCTTTAAGCGCTTCCTATGAAGAGTGACTGTTCAGTTCCACACCAGGGCAAACAGTGAAAACTTACATAAAATCATTTTCTGCTGAGATAGAGGAAGCAAATAATGCTCTGCTGTTTCATCTTGTGATGAGACTGGCCAACATCTCTCCCAAATTATTTTCATATGTTTGTGTATTATTGTCGTAATAGATACAGATTGAGCTATGGATTGATAGAGGAATGTTTGTATTGCGGAATTAAGAAATAAGACCACTCAGTAAAATGTATTCCAGAAACTGTCACACTGGCCTGTGGGCCCATCTAATTAAACTCAAAAAATAAGAGAAAAAAAAAGATTGATGTCAATTGACGGTCTTCTGTATTTTAAAATAAAATGCATTTGTTAAAAATCTTATATGGACCCTAAAAATGCTCACAGTATTTTGATCTGTTCAGTAGCCTTTGTTAAATGTCTCTGTTTGGTTGTTTAGCAAACACTGTGCCTTCAGAGTGGCTGTAGTTATGTGATCCTGTATCAGAATGTATCTTAAGCTGAATTCACTAGGTCAGGTCACTTCTGAGAGCTATGGTGATATTTTAGGTTCGGTTTGGAATTTGGGGTTCTCAAAGGAGAAGCTCGTTTGCTTCTGTCCCACAATTTCCAGTGTTACTTAAAAGCACTTAATGCCCTTAATTCATCCTTTATTATAATTGTATGAAGTTTGGAATTAATGTTACTCTTTTATAGGGGAATAAACCCAGACCTAGAGAATTTTAATGATGATACCAAGATTGGACAATTAGTAAGTAACAGAGTAGTAGGTCATGAATTCAAGTCTTTTGTGCTCAAATCAAATTTTCTGTCTATCATAACCACATAACAGGCCTATAAAGCAGATTCTTATAACCGTGAAGCCATGAGCTATATCATATCGGGCAAGTTACTTCACAGTCTTTTCTAAACATGGCCATAAAATGATTTCTCAAAAAGTTATAAGAATAAAATTAGACATATTCTATTAAATGCTGGCTGGCTGGCTGCCTGGCTCACTGGCTGGCTGGATAAATAGATGGATGGAGAGATGGATGGACAGATACTAGGGCACATTCTTTTTGTGTGTCTCTATGTGCACGTTTATATGTACACAGATGCCACTTCTCTAAAAATCCCTGGTGCCAATAAAGGTGAAACAGCTTATAAATCTTGGATAACATTTAGCCAGGTGGTCCTCAACCATGACAACACCTAAGTCTCTGGAGGGCTTTCCAAGATGAGGTGGTGTCCAGATATTTTTTGCTTCTTTTTAAGATTACCAGGTGATTAAAAGAATACATGACCAACCTTAAAAACACTTAATCATGCCAGGGCCATAATAAGATTCAGCTGTTGTGAGTGGTCGACTAGAGGAAACATATCTAATGCTCTGAGTACTAACACATAGGAGATTTTAGATGCATTTTTACATCCATTCGACGAAATGCCCAAGGCTGAAGTTGTAATTTAAAACGTTTATTTTAGAAAAAGATGATCCGATTAGAATAGCTAGCATGCAATCCTCAGATCTCTGAAGGGAATCCGTTTACTAGAATATTGTCCATCATGTTTTTTATTGAGTGGATTATTTTGAGCAAAATTACTTTTCACACTTTTGAAGGAATGATAATATGCAAATAAAATACTATTTATACTTATCTGGGTTTTCACATGTTTTGTTAAAAAATTATTTATTATATTTGATTTACAGTGTTGTGCCAATTTCTGCTGTACAGCAAAGTGACCTATCATACATACATAGATATATACATGCCTTTTCTTTCTCTCCTACTTCTTTCCTTCCTTCCTTTTTTTTTTGCTTTTAGGGGCTCACCTGCGGCATATGGAAGTTCCCAAGCAGTTCCCAAGCTAAGGGTCGAATTGGAGCTGCAGCTGCAAGCCTATGCCACAGCCACAGTAGCGACACAGGATCTGAACCGAGTCTGCCACCTGCACCACAGCTCACAGCAGCACTGGATCATTAACCCACTCACTGAGCAAGGCCAGGGATTGAACCCACATCCTCATAGATACTAGTCAGGTTTGTAATCTGCTGAGCCACAAGGGGAACTCCTACATTCCTTGTTTTATATTATTTTCTATCATGGTCTATCTCAAGAGATTGAATATAGTTCCCTATGCGATACGGTAGGACCCCACTGCCTATCCATTCCAAATGTTTGTCATCTAACTCCTAACTCCCAGTCCATCCCATTTCCTCCTCCCTCCCCCTTGGCAGCTACAACTCTGTTCTCTATGTCTGTCACACACATTTTTTATGAAATGTGTTCTTATTTACCTTGTCAGACTTTTGAGTGTATTTATGCATTTATTCCTTAAGAGATTAAAGGCTACAACCTTACTTTATTGTGGACCCCTCCAATAATCTAGTTTTGGAAAATGAAATTAATTGCTCTCATTTTCATTGACAAAAAATGCAGTGTGCCCTTCAATCTACACATCTTGAGAAGGAATTCTGTTTCTATTGATAATATTGAATATAGTGTTTGATCATCTTTTCCACACCAGAGTCATGCACAGCAAAACTTCAGCTAAAGTCACTAACTACTCCCAGGCAAATATCTTGGTGGGCTTTTATTAAAAACCACTATGGAGAACAGTATGGAGGTACCTTAGAAAACTATACATAGAACTACCCTGTGACCCTGCAATCCAACTCTTGGGCATATATCCAGACAAAACTTTCCTTATAAAAAACACATGCACCCACATGTTCACTGCAGCACTATTCGCAATAGCCAAGACATGGAAACAATCCAAATGTCCGTTGACAGATGATTGGATTAGGAAGATGTGGTATAGGTATACACAGTGGAACACTACTCAGCCACAAAAAATGATTGTTCTGCAAATAATGCCATTTGCAGCAACATGGATGGAACTAGAAACTCTCATCCTGAGTAAAATAAGTCAGAAAGAGAAAGCCAAATACCATATGATATCGCTTATATCTGGAATCTAATATGTGACACAAAGGAACCTTTCCACAGAAAAGAAAATCCTGGACTTGGAGAATAGACTTTGTGTTTGCCAAGGGAAAGGGGGAGGGAGTGGGATGGATGGGGAGCTTGGAGTCAATAGATGCAGACTATTGCCTTTAGAATGGATTAGCAGTGAGATCCTGCTGTGTAGCACTGGGAACTATGTCTAGTCACTTATGATGGAGCATGATAATGTGAGAAAAGAATGTATACATGTGTGTGTAACTGGGTCACCATGCTGTACAGTAGAAAATTGATGGAACACTGTAAACCAGCTATATTGGAAAAAAATAAAAATCTTTATATTAAAAAAAAAAAAAAACAGCAACAGCCACACTTAGTTTATGTAGCTATCTATGACTTGGCCATCAGTGTATATAAAAAATTGAGTAGTTAGTAGCCAAGGGAAAAATTTTGGTATGAGATCCTTTCTTTGTTCTTTTTTACCAAAGTTTCTTTTCCTCATTATGCTTAAAGCTTTCTGTATGATTGCCTTTTCTTGGTGACACAGTCTTATCTTTTCTCACTTTCTCAAATCAGTATTAACCTTTTATTTAATTTCTGACTCCTCTAAAAACCTTTTTTTAGGTTTTATTTTATTTTTTAAATTACTGGAGTATAGTTGACTTAAAATGTTGTGTTCATTTCAGGTGTACAACAAAGTGAATCAGTTATATATATATATATATGCATATATCCATTCTTCTTCAGATGCTTTTCCCATATAGGTTATTACAGAATATTGAGTAGAGTTACTTGTGCTATGTTATAGGTCCATGTTGGTTATCTATTTTATGTATAGTAGTATTATTTAAATAGTTCTTGTTTGGTGTTTTCCCATGTTTTCCCCAACTTTTTTCTCTCTCCTGACTGTGCTTCCATCCCCTCCCTCTGGCTACATGTTTATGGATTGATTCAAATATCAGAACCAACGTGCTTCAGTTTTCCACTTTCTAAAAGCCAAGAAATGAATTCCTAGTGATGGTTTCAGGATCAAGCCTTTCAGGTCTTTTCTCGTTCATAAAAGGAGGAGCAAGAGTCTACCTCAATTGTTTGGGAAGCATATGTATGCAGTATTGCCGGGTTTCCATATATGTATGTGCAAACAGAAGCTGGAATTATGGCTGCTTTACCTACCACATTAACAGTAGAGGTGATTGGATAGGCTTTGAGTTTATATTATGTCAACACTGTAAATGGATGATGGTATAATAAGGGTTTTATCCTCTTTATAGTGATGAGGCACTGTTTTTGGACATGCTGGCTGCGTTTCAGCTGCTACCTATGAAATAGGAACCAACATGTACCTGTGTGATATTTACACTTATCAATGCATGCATAATATGTCCTGCGTTCCCAAATAAGATGTGTTTGTCGTCCAGAGGTTTGCTTGATCCTTCCTAACTTTCATTAGCATTCTCTGTATTTTGGGTTGAGCCCATATACAAGCTAAGTAGTTCTCAAGTATTTGAAAGGATCTAGGGGCTCTTAGTATTGGGTCTTCATAGCTTTCTGGTATAGACAGCAGAATTATAAGAGGAACATTCTTCCCTGATTGTAAAACATCTTAAGGAGTAAATATTTCCTTAGTGAGGGATTAAGCAGATACCTACAAAATATGGACTCCTAATCTTAATCTACAGAAGTCTAAGCAGTTTGCAAAGCTCAGTGAAGCTTGATGTCTCAAGTGCCATCTATTTACAAATAAGCTCTCTGTTGACCACCTCTTGTATTATCTGAGTCTGCAAAAGTACTCTTTCATTTACTCTATGAAATATTTCTCTAGTGATGAATTACACCTAAGTCTTTGCTTTATAAACCTATGTAGAAACCGTGTGTCTAAGTATAGTTAAGATGTGAAAAATTGTGGCAGAAAGAGTCACTGTTTCCAAAAGTAGAATTTTGGAGACGTCTGATACAGTAGAAAGAAAGAAATTAATCAAGACTAAATTTGAAGTCAAACAGTATTTGATAATATGTGCTTAATGACATTTTATAAATTGAATGACAAACCAGTTGGACTATTTTATGAAAGCAGCCTCAACAAAGAATTTTCATATGGGTGTAACATACCAAGAAGAAACATCCTACATTGTTCTACAAAGGAATTAAATGACAATGCTAGGTGCAAATTGAAATACTGTTGTTGTTAGAAGCCTACGTGATGCTAATAGCTTTTTGTACAAGTTGCTCTGCTTATGGTGTTTTTTTTTTTCTTTTGTTCCTTAATACTCGTGAATATTTAAATTCTTATTTCTCACTTTCAGCACATGAAATGAAATCTTGTCATTTAGAATTTTATGCACTAGATAGTTTGGATGGCTCGTTTTAATCTTTTCTAATTCTTATCTTTTTGTGGGTAAGTAACCATGTTAGTTTAGAAGCAAAAAAACCCAAAAAAACTAAAACAATGAAACATCAACCTATTTTCCTTTTTAGTTGATCTGGTATCATTGTTGGCTTATTTTCATTCTTTTCTCATTGTTGCTAAATAAAATGCCCTTGCACTATTGTTTCTTCTGAATGGAGCTATGATTTATATTCTATAAAGAAAAATTTGCAGAAGCATATTTTGTTCCTTTAAGTGGATGTGCAAGTTTCAAAAGGAATAACATACCAAAATCTTTTATTAAATAAAGAATGAAATGAACCAATTTACTGTAATTTTAGACATTGTTCTTCTCATACCATAATGAAGCTGAAAAAATGTTTTTGGTTTTCATGTAATAGAACAATAATGTCTATGTTAGCCTGGTAAAATTAGATATAACCAAAAATAATCCGTTATAGTCTAATTCTCTCTGTTAAGGCTAGACTGACATATGCTTGTAGAATTTGGGGGCCATTTTAGGCCTTGGAAATAGGCATTTAATAAATATTTCTTGAATTTATAAAGGAGTAAGTATGAAAATAAATTATATTCATGCCCAGTAATAACACATCAAGCCCATTGGTCTGGGTGGACTCTTGGATTCTTTATTATGATTATTAACTTTTGCTCATTAAAACTTGAAAGAATGAAAACAAACAGACAAAATTACTATCATTCTCTTAAGTGAATCAACACAAGCATAGGTAATCTAATATTTCCAGAGTAAATCTTTCCCAAAATTTATTATGTCCTAAAATTGTCTGTTGTAGTATTACTGTATATTATTTTGAGAAAAAAAAATTTCATTGCTAAGAGCCAAGTTGTAATCCAATTGTTGGAAATGGTTTATATTGAATAATTTAGGAGTCGAGTGAGAGAGGTTGGAGAATTTTGTGTCCTCTTTGAATGTTCAAGGTTTTACCAGTTGGTGGCTCTTGTACCAAATGTGAAAGTTGAAATGTCATAGTAAGTTTCCCCTGTGTTGTTGCCAGGTTATATTATGCCTCCAGATTATGATACTGTTGAATAAGAGTTAGAATCATGACATTGTAGAATTTTGGAGCTGGAAAGGATATTTAAGCTTATTTAATAAAAATTCCCATTAGTTTATAACCAAGGAAACAGACTCATAAATGCAGTGATGGGTCAGGTCAACAAAATAAATGTTTTTAATTAAGAAGAAAATGCTTTGCATTCTGAACTTGTCGTTCGGAAAAATTTCTGTAAAATTGCTCCTGATTTTTAGGTTCCCATGGCCCCTCTTCTCCTCCGCAGAGCACTTATTTCCCTTGATTTTAGCAATTACGCCTGTCGCTCTCCCAATCATCTTACTCTGTTATACTTTTGTCCTCAACTTTAATTATGATGGCTGTCACAGAGCGGTTCTTCAGCTATTTGGAGAGTGAATTAATGTTCCATGGCAATAAGAGAAAAATTAATAAACAGTCAAGTCATAAATCATACATCTATTACAACGTGTGATTAACAGAGATAAATATGTTCCATTTTTCTCCCCACAGTCTCCAAACGTCCACAACTACCCCGATATGGAAGCTGTTCCCCTGTTGCTAAATAACGTGAAAGGGGAGCCCCCAGAGGACTCGTTATCCGTAGATCACTTCCAGACACAAACTGAGCCAGTGGACTTGTCAATCAACAAAGCCAGGACATCCCCCACAGCAGTCTCATCCTCTCCGGTTTCCATGACAGCGTCTGCCTCCTCACCTTCTTCAACTTCAACCTCTTCATCGTCTTCTAGTCGTCCAGCCTCATCCCCCACTGTTATAACATCAGTATCTTCAGCATCGTCTTCGTCCACAGTATTAACTCCAGGGCCCCTTGTTGCCTCTGCATCTGGTGTGGGAGGCCAGCAGTTTTTGCACATTATCCACCCTGTACCGCCTTCAAGTCCCATGAATTTACAGTCTAACAAACTGAGTCACGTTCACCGCATCCCCGTGGTGGTACAGTCGGTGCCTGTTGTCTACACAGCTGTGCGGTCACCTGGAAATGTGAACAACACTATCGTAGTACCGCTTTTGGAGGATGGGAGGAGCCATGGCAAAGGTAAGAGATGCAAGCGAGCCTTTATTTCTGTGCTAGAAGTAACTATTCGTTTCCTCAGTGAACGGACCCTCAGTCATGTGCACATGCACTATATCCAAGAAGCTCTGTGCAGAGCAATACAAAGGAACCAGTGGGATCCACTGCTGAGTAGAACACAGTTCAGTAGAAACTAACCTCACGTTTATATAGATATATGCTCCAGTATTATGAAGTTTACATTCTTTTTTTTTTGTCTTTTTTTGGGGAGGGCTGCACCCATGACATAGGCAGGTTCCAGGCCGGGGGTCGAACTGGAGCTGCAGCTGCTGGTCTTTGCCACAGGCATAGCAACATGGCATCCGAGCGGTGTCTGCAACCTGCACCACAGCTCATGGCAATGCCGGAACCTTAACCCACTGAGCAGGGCCGGGGATTGAAACTGTCCTCATGGATACTAGTCAGATTCCTTCCCACTGAGCCACTACAGGAACTCCTTAAGTCTACACATTCTTATGTATTAAGTCATTTAATGTTAGAATCCAAAGACCTAAATTTGCAAAATAATGTTTACCTTCAAATGCTCAAATAAGAAGGACCGTCTATAGTTAGTGTCATTGCATATGAAGTATAAATGTTTAAACCTCTCATTGGGGTTAACCATTATACAATTTTTAAAAAAGTGTATCTGGATGTTTCTTCTTTCCCTTGTTCAGGCTGGAATTTACTTGTCTGGCAATAATATAAAATCCCATAAAGTTCCAAAGCTTGGAATCTGACCCTCCCCTTTTGAGTATCTTGTAAGTTAAGTTGCCATTAAAATAATTCTAAAGGTAGGTGTTTGGGAGTTCCCGTCGTGGCGCAGTGGTCAACGAATCCGACTAGGAACCATGAGGTTGCGGGTTCGGTCCCTGCCCTTGCTCAGTGGGTTAACGATCCGGCGTTGCCGTGAGCTGTGGTGTAGGTTGCAGACGCGGCTTGGATCCCGCGTTGCTGTGGCTCTGGCGTAGGCCGGTGGCTACAGCTCCGATTGGACCCTTGGCCTGGGAACCTCCATATGCCGCGAGAGCGGCCCAAGAAATAGCAACAACAACAACAATAACAACAACAAAAGACACACACAAAAAAAAACGGTAGGTGTTTGGCTACAAATAAATCATGTAGCTTGAGTTCTTATCTCCATATAAGTCTAAGTTATTATTTTAAATAACAGTGAGCCTCCATATGATGGAGATAATTCAAAATGTAATATTAATATTTTTTTTCTAGGAGGCGAAAGGCAGGAAGATAGTTTGCTACACTACTCTGTATGTAATAATGCCAAGTAAACTGTATGTGATAGTTAACAGTTAATCAGCTGATCATGAAGTTGTTTTCCCATTTCTGAGTTCCTTTTTTTTCCCCATTTTTTTACCAGAAAGGATTATAATAACATCACGCTGTTCATTTTTTCTTCCTTTTCTATGACTCTAAAAAGTAAGCCGTCCTTCTACAGAAATTTAAAATGCCTGTAATCACCAGCTTCTGCATATGTAATTCATCTTCAGAGCCTAGAGATGATGATGGATTAAGACTTAGCCTGTATTACATTTTGCTCTGATACCATGTTACTTCGGCAACCCATAATTAAAATGTGATTGATGAATACATAAAGCACTGCCTTCTTATAACATACTCGTAAACATGGTTGTTTTGGTTCTTGTCTACTGTAGGATTCAGTGCATAGGGATCATGTTGGATAGTGAACTTTGAGAAATTTTTGCAAACATACACTACAAAATTGTGCATTCATCTTTTTGCAAGGTACTGTTTTATCAGCAGTGAGTTTCTTCATAGCACATGACAGATTTCACCTTCTCAGTCTTACCAAGTGAAAAATCTCATGATTTACAGCAGAGGCTTAGACTGCAGACTTGAGGTCCAGATACTCTTTGCTTACCTGACAAACTTTTTTTTTTTTTTTTTGGTGCTATTATGGGCAAAAGCTAGAGACCCAGTCCCACCACCATTTTTGTGAACAAGTAAAGGAAAAAAGGAAGAAGGCAGTCTTTATGTAGATTTATTTGAGTGGAACCTTCTTTGATATTACTAATACTTCTGATCCAAAGGAGCTAATTGATTTAAATAATAATAACACAACTGAAGGCCACATTAGGTATTTATTTGCTTTTATAATTTGCAGATGTACTTGTAAATTTTTTTAGGAATTGAAATTAACAAGTAGAAAATATATAACCTTGCATACAAGATTATTTTTTTATATGCAAACGCCACAGAATCCAATTTTTGTGCAGTACTGCTTATGGAAATCATTGCTTTTATTGTAGGGTTGACTGATAAGGATTTTAATACTGTTTATGACTTTTTTTTTTTTACAATTTGGATGCACTAATGAAGGAAACAAAAGAGATATCTTTTATTTGCCATTATCATTTTATAGGAGAGATTATTTTTATTTAAAGCGTATGATATATAAAGTTGACTGCCAAAATTTAATTTTCTGCAAAACTTACCTTTGTAGAACTGTGTTAAGACTCATGCTGTAATTTGTTCTCTATATAAGTATATAGTTATGTGCAGTGTTTTTTATTCAGTAGTTTTTTCATATCAATAATAAACATTTATAGGAGTTCCTGTCCTGGCTCAGTGGTTAATGAACCTGAGTAGTATCCACGAGGACATGGGTTCAGTCCTTGGCCTTGCTCGGTGGGTTAAGGATCCGGTGTTGCCGTGAGCTGTGGTGTAGGTTGCAGGTGCAGCTCTGATCCCACGTTGCTGTAGCTGTGGTAGCAGCTCTGATCCCACGTTGCTGTAGCTGAGGTGTAGGCAGGCAGCTCCAGCTCTTATTCAACCCCTAACCTGGGAACTTCCACAAGCCTGCTGCAAGTGCAGCCCTAAAAAGACAAAAGATCAAAAAAATAAGTAGTTAAACATTTATAGGGGTTCCCACTGTAGTGCAGTGGTTTAAGGATTTGGCATTGCTGCAGCTGTGCTACAGGTTGCAGCTATGGCTCAGATTTGATCCCTGAGCCAGGCACTTCCATATGCCATGGGTATATGGGGGAAAAAAAGGAAAAGGAAAAAAAAAGAATAAACATTTACATAATCATAAGCACACTGGCCTATATATAATGTGAATGTTAGCTTGAGATTTGGGATCAAGGATATGTGAGTTAAAATCCTAGTTCTTGCAACTTTGGACTTGAGACAGTTAGTTAATCTCACTACTAAGTAAGAGCTTATGTGTAAATGTCTAGCACTGATTAACTGTCAATAAATGCTTTTAATTATTTATCATTATTATCTCCCCCTCAAAATACCTGAAGCAATGATATTCATACATTTTTTTCTCTGTCTTGTAAAAACAGAAAGTTGTAGGGGAAAAAAAGGTTCTTGAATTTAAAAGTGAAAAACTTCATCCAAGAAGGTGGCTTAGAAATGCTTCTCAAAGTTCTTGGTACAACATATTATAAGGGCTGAGATCATAGGATGAGAAATTGTCTGGAAAATCCCATACTTTCTCTTTTTATTAGTTTATATTAAGTTTTTATAAACACCATTTTCTACAAATATTGCTATCGCATTTTATAAGGGTTTTTTTTTTTATGGTTTACCTGATTAATTAGATGATGGTAAAAACAAGTAGTGGAGGGAGGGCTGCCCACCTCACAGAATGAATAAAAGAGAGGGCATGTCAGTAATTCCTCATGTCTTTATTTTGCACATATGCAGCTGGGCACTGTGCCAGCAATAAAGGGAACCCTATTTCCATTCTCATATAGTACTTGTATATCTGGAATGGATAAGCCAAAGAAAATACAATAGGGGAGTTGGATTTTCAAAATGCAAATAATAAAAATACAAAACTAGCACATATACATGAAGATGATTGTACCGCCTTTTAAAGTTGGAACAGCAGGCGTTCCTGTGGTGGCTCAGCAGAAGTGAATCTGACTAGTATACATGAGGATGCAGGTTTGATCCCTGGCCTCCCTCAGTGGGTTAAGGATCTGGTGTTGCCGTGGGCTGTGGTGTAGGTTGCTGTTGAAGCTCAGCTCTGGTGTTGCTGTGGCTGTGGTGTAGGCCGACAGCTGCAACTCCAATTCGACCACTAGCTTGGGAACTTCCATATGCCATGGGTGCAGCCCTAAAAAGACAAAAAAATGGAATAAAGTTGGAGTAACATACCTGGTCTCTGGTTGAGAAATAGATGTCCATATTACATAAGGGATGGTGAATGTACACGTCTATGTCCGAAATAATAAGAATTGAGTCATTGTCCATTCAAATATTCACTGAGCATCTGTCATGTATTAGGCATTTTATTGACAGCAGGGATGTAGCATTAAGCAAAATAGATGCTGTCTTATCTGGGTGCTTATAATTTATAGGAGATACTGACATCAAACCAAAAAATCATACAATTCACTAACAACTATGGACAGAGCTGGGTTAAAATGTAGACCAGCCATGGATATGCCATGGGGAGCGAGTTTAATTATAATTGCAGATAGAGAAAGTTGTATTTGACAAAATTATTTTCACAGATGGTGTTATATATGTGGTTGGAAAAACAAAGTTCTTTTTTTTTTTTTTTTTTGGCCGCATCCACAGCATGTGGAAGTTTCCAGGCCTGGGATTGAATTCCAGCCACAGCTGCAGCAATAACAGATCCTTAACCCACTGTGCTGGGTTTGGGATCAAACCCTCACCTCTGCAGGGGCCAGAGCTGCTGCAATTGGATTCCTAACTTGCTGCACCACAGCGGTAACTCCTGGGCAAAATGTTTCTGCTGGGATGCCCAGAGTGGGCGGTGAGGTTCTGGAATGTGGTAGCGTGAAACTTCCCCAATAGAAGAATGTGGAAAAGCATTCTAATGAGAGAACGTCTCCTCATCGAAGTATTTACAGAATATGGTCTAAAGGAATGGCAGGTGGTTTGCTAACCCAGAGCACCAACAAATCTGTTGGACCTTGAACGTGACATATGATGTAAAGAAAAGGGTACAGTGTTCTGGAAGGTACAGTAAGCAAATACAGTTTAGACTAGAGCCAGCAGAGGGAAGCTGTCAGAGATCTCCCTGACATTGGAAGGGAGAAAACGTTAGAGGAAGATATTTTTCTGCTCCATACCAAGAGGACAGAGTAGCCGTAGCCCTGGAAGTGACAGCGCTGCGAGATTAGGAGGCTAGTGGATGGGCTACTAACCTCTGAGACATGTTATTTATAAGCCAGACCCTAGAGGGATTGTTTGACCTTGTAAAGAAATGTCAGTTCAGCCTGGGGAAGTTTTTGGTGGATTTCCCAGGAGATTGTCATTAGTGTTCATAGATGCTTAGCAGCAAAAGCATAGAAGGTCGTAAGGACTCACAGGCAAAGATGCTCTTGGTTTGGTCCTGCCTTGATGGAAAAGTAGGTGTATTTAGAACTCTCTTTTCCTCCCTTCCTTCATCTACTATTAAGGTAAAAGAAAAGAAACTTAGACAGAATGCAAGTGAAGAAAATGTTGCAAGAAGGGAGTCGTCAATTACAGCCAAGGCTGCTCAGGGATCAGATAACATAAGGACTGAGAGTTAAGGATTTGAGGAGGCTGAAGTTTACTGGTGACACTGTGTCAGTGGCGCAGTGGGGAGAAAGGACTGACCGAGGTGAGTTCATGTTCAGATGGGAGTGAGGCAAGGGGAGATTGAAAGTCTCAACAGCTCTTAGGACTAGTTTCATTGCAAGAGTTAGGGAGAAATGGAATGGTAGCTGGAGAGGCATTTAAGCTCTCAAGGGAGGGATTTTAAAAGAGAGAGACAGCATAGCCTATTTGTATTCTGTCAAGAAGGATCAAGAAGACAGTTGAAAATGGGTAATTGTAGAGAGGGAAGAGTTACAGGAGCAAAGTTCTTAATTGCACATCCTCTGCTTATATTATTTTGTGGAAGTAACCTGCATCTTGCTGTAATTCTAAAGTCAATTTATTAGATTGACATGAGTTTTAGCAAAAAGGATACATAATGGAAAAGGAAAGAAAATGCCAAAAGCAATAGATACAGATCTAGGATTGACAACGAAAGGCAAACAAAGGTTCAGTAAAATTTGGGTTCCATTGAGAATTTTAAAAATGATACCAGCGTTAATACGAATCTAAGATCAAACATCGCTCCTTCATCACAGTGGAATGTACAGAATAGGTCAAAACAAGAGATAAGCCCCAAATACTTTGTATTTGTTGTTGTTGTTGTATTTCTTTTTTCTTTTTTTTGACTGCATCCTTGGCATGTGGAAGTTCCTGGCTACTGATCCTTAACCCATTGTGCCACAAGGGAACTCCATGTATTTATTGTTTGAAGACATTCTTTTACATTTGAGCAATGATAAATATTACATTATAGAAATGCAGAATACTTGAAGGGCAAGGCCATAACCACTCTGTGAAAATCTAACCAAAGAGCTTAAAAAAAGAGAGGGACTTGTTTCCTCTTTCCTGTACCTGAGCTTGTCCTTTCTCCATGTAGTAGAGGAACAGGTAATAGCACCTCAAGGCCCAGGAATGAGCCTTGGGCAAGGGTGTGGTGACTGGTGGCTTTGAAACAGTCAGAACTAAAGAGCCAGCTGGGTATTTCACTGTTGCCCAATTTTCTTCCCTGACTTCTATCCTGTCCTTCTTTATTACTTTATGTAATAAAGGTCTCTTGGTTTGTTTTCTCCCCCTTTCCCTGTTTTTGTTTTTTGCTGGCTACCCGCCCCCCGCCCCCCGATGTCTGTGACTGTAATAAAAGCAACTGCCCAGCAGGAAAAGCTCAGCTTCTTTCCTGTGCTGCCAATTTTCTTTCCTGGAAATGCAATCGCTGTAATCCAGTCTACTAGAATTTTACAAAACATATTTATTGCATCAAGAGTTTTTATTATAATGGAGACCTGAAAAATAACTTACTATGGGTCATAAATGCATTATTCCTGACTTAAATCATTTCGTATGAATAGATCCTTGAGTTTCAAGTACCTTTCCTCCCCAATGTTTGACTAGGTCATGTTACTGCTGTTAAGAAAGCAACATCCTCGTTTGGGCGTGTAATTTCTTTGGTCATCTCCTTTAAAAGTGTTGTTTGTCTATTATTTTTAGATGAAGCATCTTCCCAAGCCATGCCTTATTTTCCAGCACTCATTCAGGAATTTCAGAGGGCCGTGGCTGTGGGCAGTGCTGAAATGCTCACACCCCATTTCTTCCTACGGGCTGTTGCTTTTCTCAGCAGCCCACAGGAAGAAGCCACGGTGTATTTTTAGTCCTAGGCCATTTATATTTGGAAAAGGAAATACAGGCATCGCAGTGATTGCCGCCGAGCTGGTTAGAGGTTCTGACCATCGCTTCTGACCATTGAAGGCAGCTGGAGCTTTGCTCCCTTGAAACTCCTCTTTGTTTCACCACATCTCTCCTGCTCTCAGCTTTCCTGCTCGTTGATGTGTGCGATGTCTTATTTCAGGTCCTGGTGCATTTTGTCACAGACTCGCTTCTTCTGTCCACCTTATGCATAACTGTCCTCTTTTAGTTTGCCATTCGGTGGAATCCTGGTGTCATCGGCCATATGACCAGAATAGTCTAGAACAGTCCCAGGCAGCTCATGTATACAGTTGTCATGGCTTCTTGAGTGACCGAACTACCACAGCCTCCTTTGGTATAGAGTCCTCTTTTAAATCTGAATTTGATTTTTATTGGCAAACCCTCTAGGTCCTTAATCTTTTTCTTTTTAATGAGTTTTTACTGTTGCTTATTGGGAAGCAGGACCGGACAGACTGCTGCTGACTTTTGGCTTATTATTCTTGAATTTGAACTTTGATAGGACTTGAGGGTTTTGCTGCTGTTCTTGTAAAACAAAGACAAGAACTGGTTGCATAGTGAGAAAGAGCCAATATTTCTGGAAACCTGATTTTTAAACAGGAGTTTGGGCATGACGCATATTTTTTCTAAATGCGTATTTTTACTCTTAACTTTGCTTATGGTATCTTTTGGGCATATAAACGTTTTACATTTTTAGGTAATCAAACATGTCTATCTTTTTTACTTCCAGGCTTCTGGTTTTAGTGTGAGATGTGTCCTCTGTCCCCTAGATTTCCCCGTAGTCACCAAAATGTTCTTCTGAGATTTATTGGTTACATGTACGTTTTTAATACACTTGGAATTTACTTTTGGATTTGTTGTGAAATTAGGATACAAGTTCCTTTTATTCTAAATGAATAGCCAGTTATGCCAGCACTAGTTATTACATAAACCATTCATTCCCACAGAATTGAAATACTCCCTTTATCACATATTAAATTATGATATATACTGAGAAAAAATAAATAAGAGTTCCAAATATTTTATACAGATATTTGGTCATTTGTTGTTTGTTTTTAGCAGATTTTCAGTAAGGAGTAGAAACTTACCTGTAGTTTTTCGCTTCTGGACATGCACAGAAAGTTGAATAGATTCCATCAAAAAATGGCTTCTTAGACTCTTGTTTATCTGAAATACCTGTAGTCAGTCAATTCCTCTGTTTCCTCTGGTACAGATTGAGCTCGTTCTAAAATGTGATAGCAGTAACTGGCTCAAGAGAGGAGAGGGAAATTATTTGCATCATTAAGAGAATTCTTAGAAAAAGAGAAAACTCTAAGTAAGTTCCTTGTAAACTGTAAAATGTCAAGGAGTGAGTTTGGCTTCTCCATCCTCCACGCAGTTAAGTAGTAAATAAAAGTACAAAAGGGGGGAGTTCCCGTTGTGGTGCAGCAGAAACGAATCCGGCTAGGAACCATGAGGTTGTGGGTTTGATCCCTGACCTCCCTCAGTGGGTTAAGGATCCGGCATTGCCATGAGCGGTGGTGTAGGTCACAGACATGGCTTGGATCTGGCATGGTTGTGGCTGTGGTGTAGGCCGGCAGGTGTAGCTCCAATTAGACCCCTAGCCTGGAAACCTCCATACGCCACCCACGCGGCCCTAAAAAGACCAAAAAAAAAAAAAAGTACAAAAGGGAAAAAGAAGAGAAAACATATAGACAGCAGAGGGAATCCACAGTAAGAGAGAGATGATGCTTCATTCAGAGGTAGACATTAGGTAGTAAAGGTACAGAAATCCAGCCAGTAGATAAAACAGATTGAGCAAGAGGTTAACCTAAGGGACTTTGTGTCCATGCTTTTATAAAGTGATACCTAGCACACCATTTTAATTTGCGAGGTCAAATTCCTCCTCAAGTAAAGTGGTCTCATTTGTATTTAAATAGAGATGTGCTTAAATGTGATATATTAGTAGGATAGAGTTTAGTCAAATGTAGTTGCTACATTTGTTTTCACCACACCTGAGAAGTTTTCTCCCATAATATGTAGCACGTTCTACACTGACATATTGGATTTTAAAATTGAGTGTATTTCCTTTCCTCTGTGGTTTTCTTTTTTTTCCTCTCTGGAAGTAATGTTCTACTTAAATGTAAAGCTTCTAATTTCACATAGTACAGGTGCTGTTATGCTACAAGGAAATTCTTACTTTACATATTAGATTGCAGGTATTTATAGGATTATCTTGATGATGTTTGAACGTATATACTCATTGCAAGAAACCTTTGGGTTTTGGATGGGTATATAGATAGGGAGATATCTATCTAGATCTAAATCAAGGCCTATAGAGAGATTTTTTTGCAAATGGGCGTTTTATCCAAGGGCTCTTAAAATCTGGAAATAACAAATGAAAGAAGGAAGACTATGAGATCCAAGAGGGAAACTTGGTCTTAGAATCTTTGCCAGCACTGTTTTAAATTGGCTTTTTAATTATTTACAACTCTCTGGCTGTGGTTTCTGTTCCCTGTTTTTTCTTACTCCCTTAATAATAATTCTTTTTGTATTCCAAGCTGTGTTACCATTTTCTCAGCCCTTTCTTTCTGCTTGGGTTCCATTGTTAAGGGAGACTTTGATGAACTGCTCTTCCACTTTGTGTTCTTTAGAGAAGAACACATTGATATTTGTCTTTCTATCTAATAAATAAAAGAAGAGCTACCAGTTTACAGAGTAAGAATCACATACTTGATCTTTCCTCCAGCCACCTTTATGTGGGGGGAATGCTACTTTGATCATTGACTGATTGTATGTATTTTTCATGACCAGGTAAATTCATCTTTTTTTTTTTTTTCCTATTCATTACTTCATTCCTTCCACAATTTTTAATAGATCATTTGTATAGCCAGGACTGTCACTATAATGATTTTAAAATAACTTCTCTTAAAAGCCAGCTGTAATTTACAACACACTAGAACACCACTGTTCGCACTGTGAGTCATTTTCCTGATGGTGAATTTTTTTTTTTTTTGGTCTTTTTAGGGCCACACTTGTGGCACTTGGAAGTTCCCAGGCTAGAGGTCGAATCAGAGCTGTAGCCGTTCGCCTACAGCCACAGCAACGCCAGATCCGAGCCCCTTCTGCAACCTACACCACAGTTCATGTCAACACTGGATCCTTAACCCACTGAGTGAAGCCAGGGATCGAATCTGCGTCCTCATGGATGCTAGTCAGGTTCGTTTCCCTCAGCCACAACAGGAACCCCTGACGGTGAATCTTGAAATCAGTTTAGTAGCTTAAAATTTCTTTAAAATTTTAAAGAAGTTAAATAGAAAAGACTTGACTTAAAAATATATGAAAGTATCACCCTAATATGTGTTAAATTATGAAACCTTTATTTAGTAACCTATTTACATTCATGCAAATGCAGTACTGTGTATGTCTCTGTGTGCTTGTACTGAGTCATGTTGAAATATGTATTTCTTTTTTTGGTAAGATTTTTATTTTTTTCTATTATAGTTGATTTACAATGTTCTGTCAGTCTCTGCTGTACATCAAAGTGACCCAGTCACACATACATATACACCTTCTTTTTCTCACATTGTCTTCCCATCATATTCCAACACAGGTGACTAGATACAGTTCCCTGTGCTATACAGCAGATCTCATTGCTTATCCAATCCAATTGCAATACTTTACATCTATGAAATATGTATTTCTTACTGTGGTTCCTGTCCAGAAAATTTGGATGAGACCACATAGAATTCTCTCACCTTTAATTCCAGATATTCCCTTTGATCATTGGCTAATTGTTTCTTTCTTTCTCCGTCTTTCTCCATCTCCTATTCAACAGTCCTTTTTTTTTTTTTTTGTCTTTTGTCTTTTGTCCTTTTTAGGGCTGCACCCATGGCATATGGAGGTTCCCAGGCTAGGGGTCCATTCGGAGCTGTAGCCACCGGCCTACGCCAGAGCCACAGCAACACCAGATCTGAGCTGCGTCTGTGACCTACACCACAGCTCACCACAATGCGGGATCCTTAACCCACTGAGCAAGGCGAATGCGGGATCCTTAACCCACTGAGCAACCCTCAACCTCATGCTTCCTAGTCGGATTCGTTTCCACTGCGCCATGAAGGGAACTCCCCAACAACCCTTCAATTCCAGCTTCTGTTCTCTGCCCTCTCACTCTCCTATCTTCCCTCCCTTCCTGTCTTGTTTCTTCTCCCAGGTGTCCTTCTCTCTATCTCCCTCTACCCCTCACCGTTCTACCTTTTCTTGAGTCTTGTTTCTTCTTTCTCTTCTATATCAAACCAAATCACCTATCCCAGAAGTGATGTATTAGTGGAACCAAGTAACCTATATTGAAAATGAAACCTCCGTACTGCCATCTAGTGGTGAAATTTCAAAATAATGTGAACCGAGGGAGTTGGAGGAACTCTATAAACTGTTTATTCTATTGTTATAACTGTTCTTACCGTTATTTTTTTCTGTGATTGCTCTCAGATTTTCCCAGCTAGTTTAGGGTTGCCATGGAGTACAGTGAATATTCCCTTTTAAAGTAAAACTTGGGCATGAATTTGAATCATGACTTTGAAACCCTACTTTGTTTTTGAAGCTCTAGAATATGAAATATTAAAAGAAAAAACAAAACTATGCTTAACCTGGGCCAGAAAGAAAAAGCATCACTTCTACTCATTGGTTCCACTTTCCATTGTGCCCATTTGAACGTGACTTCTGTTTAGTAGAAATAAAATGCTCCTCTCTGTGTCTGGGCTTAGTTTTGTTTTTACTATGGATTATGTTTATCGGATAAATGGAAGCATATATGTGCCCACTTTTGAACTGTTACGTTTTATTGAATGTCATAGAGAAGAAATAAAAATAGAGAGTTAGGTCCTGGGACCTATGAGACAATATGAGAATTTGGTGAAACTGGGAATAGCCCTTGGAAAATTCAGCAGGGAACTAACAGCCTTCTCACTAGCTAGAGACTTCAGAAGAATTCAGTAAAAACAGAGTAGAATCAGAAAGATATTTCCATGGTATATGAAATTCTCAGTTTCTTTTGAAATCCCTAGTGGGACTTGGGTGACCTACAATGAAAATAAATCCCTCTGTTGACAAAAACTGTATATAATATAAACATATATAGTATGGCATCTATTATATAATGTAGCTATACACATAGAATGCAGCAGATATTATAAAAAACAGCATTTATTATCGTAAATCCTCACTGCTAGGTTAAAACAGGCTGACATCTCCCCAGTCCATATAGGCGTCATTAGCTACTCTTTCCTCAACACCTTGCCTTGTGCCTCACACTAAGAAAGCCTCAGCGAATACACGGAATGAAGGCGGGAATGAACAAATGAATCCATTAATGCAGGTGCAGTGTTGTGTACGAGATGCTCAGAGTGCCGTGGCCAGTGCTGGTCTCTTGCACCCTAACCATAAAAGGGACCTTCCCTCGTGTGGTGAAGTAGAAGCAGCAACAGAAAATGAGAACCAGCAGGGCTCCCCACCCATCCTTACAGCCTGGCTCCTTCCACCCCTCCCCCACAGTCTGGTGCTTCTCCACGAAATAGGTGTCACTTCCCAGCCCCCATGTCCGTGGCTTTTCATAATGACAGCCTTCCCTTGATCCATATAGTTTCCTCTTCCTGGATGGCCTTGTCTTTCTCTAGCAAAAGGCCTGGTTCAAATACCTTCTTTTCTAGAAAGGCACATACCGAATTATAAGGCAATTTATGCCATATATGTACATATATACACAGATACGCACACATCTACCATATATTCTCTTGCTCAATATATTATCTATACTCATATATAATATGTAAATAATATATTAATATATCACAATATATAATATATAAATAAAATTATATCTAAATATATGTTAAATTATATTGATTAATTTTGAGATGAGATTATATATTAAATAAAATTTCTATATAATATATAAATAATACATTTATATATTATAACACATAATGTATAAATAAATGTATATTTTAACAATATCTATATCATTGCCTTACTGCCTTGTCCAGTGTCTGACACACACTAAACAAGATGTGTCTGCAAGGGGAATTCCTTTTGTGGCTCAGCGGTTAACAAAGCCGACTAGGATCCATGAGGATTTGGGTTCAGTCCCTGGCCTTGCTCACTGGGTTGAGCTGCGGTGTAGCCCAGCAGCTGTAGCTCTGATTTGACCCCTAGCCTGGGAACTTCCATATGCTGCAGGTGTGGCCCTGAAAAGCCAAAAAAAAAAAAAAAAAAGTGTTTGCAAAATGAATGAATATCAGTCCTGAAGCTCTTACTCTTTTATGTCCATGGGCCATCTGTACTTCCCTGGTGTTTTTGAGTGTATTGTTGCTGCTGTTTCCTATGTTTGTTTTATTTCATAGTACTGAATACTGAAGAATAATATTTGGTGGTACATTATAGATGCTTGATATAATTTAGGTTTTAATAGCTTCTGGAGTTGAACCCTGGTGGGTGAGAAATATTCTTAGGGCTTTGAGCAGTCTTAATGAAAAGATACTGTCGTATGAAAATTACAGCCAGTTCTTATTTATTCTTTTACTCTTAGGTAAAATATTTTACCTGTGAAACAAGGATAAATAATGGCTTTGATTGGATCCAGGCAATTAATAGAGTCTGTGAGGCTTCTTCTATAACAGTAATGCCAATTTCATTTCCCAGTCAGGGTGAAACAAATTACACCTCCTATCCCACTGCAGTTAACTGTGTCAGCATCACAGTACCATAAAATCTCAATAAAATCTGAAAACTGTGGAGTATGGATAATCCCACTATAAATTGTAATAAAAATTACCCCTCCAGACTCTATATTCTCTCCATTAAGTTCATAGACACTGTCTCTTTGTACATAAAGTTTTATGAAATAAATCGACCAGTTCTCCTGTCCTTACCAGATAGCAAGCTGTTTTGATTTAAAAGCTGATAACGGTCCAATCAGTTTGGGGTATTTGCAGTGCATTTTAAAAACATAAATTTCATCTAACAAACCTTAAGTAGCAGGAAAATGCTATTTTTATTTGCACTGCGCCGTGAATATCTCTTCGTGAGAAAGAATAAATGACATTTTTACCGTGGTGGGCCCCGTTTTGGCAGCCATAAAACAAAGATTTCATTTCCTTCCACCAACCTCTGCTCTTAAAGGTATTTTAAGCAAACCCAAGCACACATCTAAAACGACTTTGCCTGAATTGTTTCCAAGTCTCTGCCTTCAGAAGGAATTGTCAATTTCGTAATTGCATTTTTGTCTGATCTGGGCTAAAACCAAGGGCTCCCTAAACATCTCTGGTGTGGCCTTTGTCAGGAGTGGATGCTTTAAATCAGTCCTCTGTAAACACAGAGCCCTCTAAAACAGAGGAAACCTTCCAGAGACCTAGGTTGTAAATCCCCAAAGAAATGAATTAGACTCTGGAGGAAGTGGTAGGTTATAATGAAGGTAGAGGAGGTAGCATCTGAGGCGAAAGTTAAAGAAGCCCATAAGGCTTTGCTACCCAGAGGACATAGAAGTGTTCCAGACACGGAAAAGAGGGAACAGTGAGGGCAGAGATTGAAGCGTACATCGCTGAATCACAGGCTATAAGGCAGTCACACACCTGGCATAAAATATAAAACATGGGTTGCATACGTGATAGATGCTATCTATGACTTACTTAGTAGAGGACAGGACCCGAGCCTCTTCTCTGCAAGAGAAAGCCTTTGAACTCTCAGATTCGATATACTTCTTACCTTCTTTGGGACTGTGACTTTCCTGCTGTGCAGAGAGGGGAAGTAGTGTAGGAAATGGCTAAAGAAAAACAGAGGAGAGGGCTCTTCCTCAATTTTTATTTTTATAACTTGAGTGCCCCAAAGTGCTGTCTCAATAGATTTTTTTTATGTATTCCCAATAGCTGCAAAAATTGTGTAGCATTTCACTTTCTGTAGTTTTCCCTTAAAAGAAAACAGATCTACTGATGCTGGGTTACCAATCTACAGAGGCTCAAGCCCCCCTGAGGGTCTCATCTGCCAACCCCTTGATCTGTAGGAAACTCCCTTTATCTGGAGGGTCACTAAGGGCAAAAGAGTGGCAGCTAACAAAGAACGTGTCCAAATTCTTATTAAAATAGGAACTTGAAAAATCACAGCAGGGTCTTTTGGGATTTGGAGTAAATAGGCTTACGCAGCTCTTTAGTCCTTGGAGATAGTATTTTATTACAACGTAATAATTGCTTTAGAAATAATGACCATTAGTAATGAAGGAGAGGCTAAATTATGGTCAGTCTATTTGAAGTAGGCGGCAGAGTATGTGATCAATCTTATAAATATATTTATTAAAAATCATTTAAATAATTAACCTTTATTGAATGCTTATATGTTCTTTGTGCTTTAAATACATCACCTTTAAGTCTTACACTGTAAGCAGTGGGCAGGTATTATTGCCTGTCTGCTACAGATAAGAAAACTGAGACTTTTTAAACTTCCTCTATTCCTTTATCCCTTAATAAGCCACAGCGTATTAGTAGTAGGGCCTTGAATGAAACAGAATCGAAACTCTTTCTTCCTTCCTTCCTTTCTTCTTTCCTTCTTTTTTTGCTTTTTAGGGCCACACCCACAGCATATGGAGGTTCCCAGGCTAAGGGTCCAACCGGAACTGTAGCTGCCGGCCTACATCACAGCCACAGCAACGTGGCATCCAAGCCACGTCTATGACCTAACCATAGCTCACGGCAACACCGGATCCCCAACCCACTAAGGGAGGCCAGGGATCAAACCTGCATCCTCAGGGATACCAGCTGGATTCGTTTCCACTGTACCACAACAGGAACTCCTATTTATATATATATATATATATATTTTTTTTTTTTTTTTGGTGTGCCTGAGGCTTGTGGAAGTCCCCGGGCATGGGATCGAACCAGAGCCACATCAGTGACAACACCAAGTCCCTAACTGCTGGGCCACCAGGGAATTCCCCAAACTGAAAATTTTTAATACTTTTGCCATATTTGGATGCTTAAAGAGGTATGCCTTAGTTATCTAGAGAGTTTGTCAGTATTAAATAGCTCAATTTCATATTTCCTCAAGTTAGATACACTGTATTTTAAAATCATTATTTATTTATTTATTTATTTATTTTGTCTTCTTAGTGCTGCACGCACAGCATATGGAGGTTCCCAGGCTAGGGGTGGAATCAAGGCATTTGCGACCTACACCACCGTTCACAGCAACGCCAGCTCCTTAACCCACTGAGCGAGGCCAGGGATCAAACCTGCAACCTCATGGTTCCTAGTCGGATTAGTTTCCGCTGCACTAGGACGGGAACGCCTTAAATCATTTTAATGTTGTCAAGGTTTAAAATGTTTGGTATATGTATATATAAAATCAAGTGTATATATGTGAATTGCACGAGGTAATTCCCTGTTGCTAAATATTGGCATCGTGGTACCATATTATGCATTTCCATTTTCTCCAGCATCTTGCATCATTAAAAACCACAGCCTCGAGCTGTAGGTTACCATTTATTAGGTGTAGGGAAATTTTGTCAAAGTGTGGTTCACTGAGTTTCAGAGATCGACATCTGTGTCATTTTTCGACATATCTGGACCCTGCCTGGAGCTCTCTTGAGCAGGGAATTGGTCAGACAGGCATGTGCGACCCACACGTGCCTGTTCTGTCTTGGCTTGTTCTGGTAGCGGTTATTTTCTGAAAAACGCAAGGGGAAGCCACAAAGTAAAAATACAGCCAGTGTTTATTGTTACCATTATAATTATATTTATTTTTCTTAGATTAATGAGTTCAATAAAATTCTGAGCCCTCGCCAATAGCTAATAATCATTACAGCATTACAGTTTTAGAATTATCCTAGCTTATATAGCAGATGTTCAGAGACGCCTTTTTCAGAAATGGAAAATAAATTCCATAAAATGTGTGTTTAGTTGCAGAGAATAGCTTCATAGGAAGATCTGATGTGTAAGTAAGATTTTCCAGGTTCTTTTTGTCAGTTTCTCTTCAGAGCGTCATATGTTTTTCTGTGTTTCTGTAGTTCTCTCACTATTTTCTTTTTTATCAAAAAGTAAAATATCTTAATAGCTTCATAGTAAGGTCTGATATGTAAGTAAGATTTTCCAGGGTTTTTTTTTTTTGTCCGTTTCTCTTCAGAGTGTCATGTTTCTCTATGTTTCTGTAGTTCTCTCACTATTTTCTTTTTTATCACAGAGTAAAATATCTTGCATGCTCTCCAAAATTGATTGATATCATGATACATGATAGCAAGTATTTTCCAACAAGTTCTCAAAGTCATGGTTATCTTAGAACATAACCCATTTCTCAACTACGAAGTGAGCACTAACTGGTGAGTCCCAGCTGTGTGGCGTCACTGTACCCATTGATAAGATCTACAGTGATCAGGGTACTATAATCTCCAGTTTCAAGTTTTTGTTTTTGTTTTTTTGTCTTTTTAGGGCCGAATCCATGGCATATGGAGGTTTTCAGGCTAGGGGTCTAATTGGAGCTACAGCTGCCTACCTGCATCACAGCCCCAGCAACACTAGATCTGAGCCACATCTGCGACCTACACCACAGCTCACGGCAATGCTGAATCCTTAACCCACTGAGCGAGGCCAGGGATCGAACCCGCAAGCTCATGGTTCCTAGTCGGGTTCGTTTCCGCTGTGCCATGATGGGAACTCCCATTTATTTGTTTTATTGTCTCATTATCCACCTCGCAAGTAGGATACCTTCTTAACAGACCCCTTGCTTTCCTTCCTTGGCCAGTTGTCATCATTTTTTAGGTTGGTCACTGTAATACGCCTCTCACACTTACAAAATAAACCCCCTTTCAACTATAACTAGTTTTCACTCGATAATTTTGCATAATCTAAGTGGAAGGTTATGACTTTTTCAATTTACAAGTCTAAATAAGCCACCGAGTGGTTTATTGAGCTACAGCTGTCTTTCAGTTTTGTGTTCTGTTACTTTTAGTTATGATAAACACTGAGAACCAAACTATCCTTCGTCAACAGGAATAAGCCTTCACAGACTCAGACTTCGCTTGTTAATGCTATTCCAAAACCTCATTCCAGAGATGAAATAAGCAATAGCAGCTATGCTTTTACTGTTCTGCCGGTGGGTAGTTTACTTAGCCTTCATGTTTGTAAGGGACAGGATGCAGTGACCTTCTCATGTCTGGGCATGTTAGAATATGCTCAGAGAAGAATGTGGCACTTTTCCTTATTTCTGCCCGTATATATAAACATAAATACACAAGACAGATATATATATATATATATATTCATTTTTTAAAATGGTAACATCTAGTGGTATAAAGTAAGTGGTGTAATGGTAGAGTATTATATACTTTATAAACTAAATGAAATTAGTTGCCATGTGATTTAAACTTCTTGGATTTTATTCCCTATGTCTACCATTGAAATGGGAAAAAGAAAGTCTTCATGTCTTTATTAGTAAACAAATATGTGTGGAAGGACCTGAGACCTTTTTTGGCAATGTTGAGAAAGTTCAATGGAAAAATATATGAACTAAAAGATCGTATTGAGAATTGTACCCAGAAAACAAACCAAAGTCAAAAAATTGACAAAAGCATGAAAGAAGCAACAAGGGCATAAATAGAATTGTTTCAACATTTATCTAAAAGGACTTCTATAATATAGGAGTAGATAAATTATGATATTCAGAGCAGCAATATTCAGTGGAAATTTTGGAAAATTAAGGGACATCGTGTATCTTAAAAGACAGATAAATCAGTAAAAATAAGTTCACTTCTAGAAACATAGCCAGGAAATTGTCAAAGATGAGTCCTAAAGAAAATCGCGGAAGGTTTTCTACAAATGAGTTAAAGAATGCCAGAGCCCGTCAGCACAGCAAATGCCAGAAAATAACGCAGTAGTCTCTTCAAAGGACCGAGTGAGGATACCTAAAATTCTGTCCTTAACAAAAGTAAATTCACCTGACAGTAAATTAAAAAAAAAAAAAAAAAAATTCAGGAGTTCCCGTCGTGGCACAGTGGTTAACGAATCCGACTAGGAACCATGAGGTTGCGGGTTCGGTCCCTGGCCTTGCTCAGTGGGTTAACGATCCAGCGTTGCCATGAGCTGTGGTGTAGGTTGCAGACGCGGCTCGGATCCCGCGTTGCTGTGGCTCTGGCGTAGGCTGGTGGCTACAGCTCAGATTCGACCCCTAGCCTGGGAACCTCCATATGCCGCGGGATCGGCCCAAAGAAATAGCAAAAAAAAAAAAAAAAAAAGACAAAAAAAAATTCAGACATATATTGACTAAGAGATTACCATCCACACAGATTTGCGAAAAGAATGAAAAGATAGGTTTTTGAAGAAGAAAAATAACCTGAAAGGGAAAGTAAGCTTAGAACTGGTTTTAAAAATACAGATGACGGTCTACATAAAGGGATGGATTTTAATTAGGTCTTGACACGAAAATATGAACCACAATTTTGGGACTATAATGAAAAAGAACATGGGGAAAGTGAGATTGTTTCCTGGGTGGTTGTGGACTGCTGAGTCCTTCTTGTGTTTGGGAGAATAGATGTGTGGAATGACTTTAGACCTGAGAAGACTTTTAAATGAAGAGAATATAAATAAATCTCAGATGCAGTATTAAGGGAAAATAAATTGTAGAATATGATATTATTACCTACAGGTTTTAAAGGGTAAAACTGCATTGGTCGTTGTCATTGAGACATACGGAGTTACAGCATTAAAACTTAACAACATTAAAACAAAATGGGAAAATACAAAGAGTCAACTCTGTGATATTTTACTCGTTTGAATGATTTGAAAGAAATACTGTGAATGTTAAGTTTTTTTCTCATCTTTTGGGAGAATAAATAGGTAATCATTATCTATGTGTGCGATGTTTTTCATAAATTGAAAGGACATAAAAGAAAAGCTGTAAATAATTTAACTCCGCTTTATAACCAAGTGTATGAAAGCAAATATTGGGTCAGATGATAGTCGGTGCTTCACATTTTATCTTTACGTCAGAGACGGTTGGATGCGAGAGACAGTGGGAGAAATCGATTTTCAGGATTTGGAGTGGCTCAAGGAGAAGAAGGCGTAACGATATGAAGAGTCGCTTTGGTCCCTGATACCTTATTTAATTGATTGTATAAATGTATGAATGGGGTGGACACATCGGGAGGAGGTCTGTTTTTAGCATATGACCTTGCATGGATTATGAAGAGCTGTCCAGGCTGCTTAGATCTCTGCTTGGCTTCAAGGACAGTGGATGCTTAGTGCTGAGATGACTTGGCAGCTTTGGTTAAGGAAATCAGGGTAGACGATATTCAGAATGCATACTGTTAGAGCAGTTATAAATTTAAGAAATTATCCAAATGTATATGTCACTGTTCTTTTTTTTTTTTTTTTGGTCTTTTTGCCTGTTCTAGGGCCGTTCCCTTGGCATGTGAAGGTTCCCAGGCTAGGGGTCCAGTCGGAGCTGTAGCTGCCAATCTATACCACAGCTCATGGCAACACCGGATCCTTAACCCACTGAACAAGGCCAGGGATCGAACTTGCAACCTCATGGTTCCTAGTCAGATTCGTTAACCACTGCGCCACGATGGGAACTCCTATATGTCACTGTTCTTTACCAATAAAAAAAATTATCTGGGAGTTCCCGTTGTGGTGCAGCAGAAACAGGTGCTAGGATCCATGAGGATTCAGGTCCAATGCCTGGCCTCACTCAGTGGATCAAGGATCCAGCATTGCCATCAGCTGTGGTGTAGGTTGCAGACATGGCTTGGATCCTGCCTTGCTGTGGCTGCAGTGTAAGCCTGCAGCTGTAGCTCCGATTCAGCCCCTAGCCTGCGAACTTCCATATGCCGAGAGTGCAGCCCTAAAAAGAAAAAAAATGATCTATTTTTCATTATCGCTATAGTCAAAGAAAACAATCTCAAACGTTTGTGTTTAACACGTAAACATTCCTACCGCCAGCACTATGCAATCTAGCAGACACTTGCCTAGGAAAGTCCAGAACTACTGCTCTTATTTTCTCAAAGGACCAAGATGGGTTTTCTTGGTCAAGAAATTTAGTGTAAACTCAGTCAAAAGGTAAGAAAGCAAAAAAGACACATGCATGCCTTCTATGCCCTCTCTCAGTATATCCTGTATTGTATTAGTCTTCTCAAAAGTACTGCTTTCACCTGGCCTGTCTCTAGGCAGAATTATGACTTTGACCTTTTTCTTGGTGTCATTTCTGAGAGAGTGCCACCTGCCTGTCTGGGCTCCCTCCCTAACCATGTTCAAGTTTTGATCCCTGGCCTCCCTGAGTGGGTTGGGGCTTTGGCGTTGCCGTGAGCTACAGACACAGTTGGGATCCTGCATTTGCTGTGGCTGTGGTATAGGCCAGCAGCTGTGGCTCTGATTTGACCCCTAGCCGGGGAACCTTCATATGCTGTGGGTGTGGCCCTAAAAAGAAAATACATACATACATATAAAAATAAATCCCCAAGGGAATTCCTGTTATGGCTTAATGGTGACAAACCCGACTGTTATCCATGAGGATTCAGATTTGATCCCTGTCTCACTCAGTGGATTAAGGAACTGGGGTTGCCGTGAGCTTTGGTGTAGGTCGTAGGTGCAACTCAAATCCTGCATTGCTGTGGCTGGGGTGTAGGTCCGTAACTCCAGCTCTGATTAGACCGCTAGCCTGGGAACTTCCATATGCCGTGGGTTTAGCCCTAAAAAGCAGATAAATAAATCTCCAAAACAGAAGGCATGCTTCTTATGGATTGGCTGGGGACTAATTGAATTGTCCTTCTTCATAAAAGAATACCAAACATTCTATATATTAACATTGAATTTATATGGAAAACACCTTTAATCCAGTTTTACAAAGCAATATTTTTCTTTGAAGTTTGCATAAAATGACGTTGCTAGCAAACACAACCTTCAGCCTAGATTGAAGCAGAGAAAAATAATGTATCATATTTGCTTTTGAACCCAAAGGTATTCACAGGTCGTTTTTGAATAGTTATTCATCCCAGGTTAGAATGAGCCCAAGCAATGCCCTGCAAAGAGAAGAGTCAGCACCAACTTTTGCCCTCATGAAGAAAACTTACAGTCCATGATTTCTTTTTTCTTTTTAGGGCTGCATCCACAGCATATGGAGGTTCCCAGGCTAGGACTGCAATTGGAGCTGCAGCTGCTGGCCTACACCACAGCCACAGAATCGTGGGATTCTTAACCAACTGAGCGAGGCCAGGGATCAAACCCCTTCCTTTTGGATCCTAGTCCGGTTCATTAACCGTTGATGGGAATTCCTCCGTGATTTTTTTTTTTTTCTGGCCGTGTCCACAGCATATGGACATTCCCAGGCAGGGACTGAATCTGAGCTGCAGCTACTGCAAATCTGGATCCTTAACCCACCATGCCACAGCGGGAACTCCTCCATCCCATGATTTTAACATAGTAGACTCTGGCTTTGACAGATATGACATCCAAGATTTCAGCTTTTCACAAGTGTCCCTAGAAGTCTGTTATGTAGTATCTATATTTTGCTATGTTACAAGTTAAAGGTTTTATAACAAGTCACATGAACACAGGGGTCCCATGAATGGGTGTGAGCCTCCCACCTGCAGACTCACCTCATTTGTGCTGTTTGTGTTCTCTGCCTGTGGCCCACTTGATAATGTTAGAGAGTGGTTGGAGGGAGAGGCGTGTGTGTGGTATGTGTGTAAGTTGTGAGTCAAGTGAGAAAGAAAGCTTTAATAATTTTTTTTTAAATGTCCTGTGAGGGTGTGTACGGCAATATATAACCCTGGATGGAGATGGATGGAGATGGACCCTGGATGGAGCTGGGGACAAGTGTGCTCATTCCTGAAGCCAGGGGCAGAGGGAGTTTTAAGAAGAGGGTAGACGAGTTCCTGCTGTGGCACAGTGGGATCAGCAGCATCCCGGGAGTGCTGGGACAGTGTCGATCCCTGGTCCGGCACACTGGGTTAAGGATCGGGCAGCATTGCTGCAGCATGGTGTTGGTAGCAACTGGGGCTCAGATCTGATCCCTGGCCCAGGAACCCCATGTGCCAAAAGAGAAAAAAAGAAAAAGAAAAAAGAAGAAGAGGGTGGAAGTGAAAATGAAGAGTTAACCAATAGTCTTGAAAGCTGAAGAGAGGTCCAATGGCACGCGTTAGTAATTGACAGATTTGAGGATTTTTTTTTTTTTTTTTGGTCTTTTTGCTCTTTCTTTGGGCCACTCCCGTGGCATATGGAGGTTCCCAGGCTAGGGGTCGAATTGGAGCTGTAGCCACCGGTCTATGCCAGAGCCGCGGCAACGCGGGATCCGAGCCGCATCTGCAACCTACACCACAGCTCACAGCAACGCCGGATCATTAACCCACTGAGCAAGGCCAGGGACCGAACCCGCAACCTCATGGTTCCCAGTCGGATTCATTAACCACTGCGCCACGACGGGAAGTCCAGATTTGAGGATTTTTAATGGTCTTGGAACAGATCTCCAAGAATTCCAAAGATCTGCTGTAGATCTAAGAGGATGAATTCAATCACTGTTCCGGGTTACGACCTACCTTTAACCTGGCAGGTTTAAGTGTATTGTAAAATGAGGCACGGGGAGCAAAACTATTTGAAGATGGTTAAGGGTGGCAGCAACATTGATTCTAGACATGCCATGGTGGTTTTACATGCCAACTTTATTACTTTGAAACTAGCAAAGCACCTTTCTTTAATAAGTCATTTGCATGCCAACTAAGTATACACAGTTTAGCTGATATAGAAATACTACTCTTAAGTCCAAGGTAGACTTTCTGCCTCTTCTTAAGTATTTCTTGTATCTAAGCCACTTATGCTTAAGTCGAGGATCAGATGATTCAGTATTACTTAGACTCATTGTAGCAGATCTTGATCTGTTTCTCAAAAGATTCACTTCTCCCTAGTTGATGAACCAGAGAACACAGAGCAGAAAGACCAACTAAGTGAAATAAGAAAAGTGAATTAAAAGGCCATGGATTAACGCTTGAAATCATTATCCTTGTGCCTTTCAGATAAAAATGGGTCTGCCAATCTCATTTATCCACCATATGTACTCACCACATATTCACTTTATGATTATTTTACATCAGCTCTGCCTAAAGTGGATTCAGTTTTGAATAAATCAATTGGAGCTGGTGAGCTTGTCTTTTGAGCAGTTGTAATGAATTGACAGAACGAAGGGTAGTGGGCACAGTGATGTCTCAGAGGATTCCTAGAGTTCAGGGCTCTTGGCCAACTCGGGAGAGTTACATCAGGTTAATGTGAGCACAGTGTAAAATCCCACTTATTAATGGGAAATGTCGTGAACTCTTCTTAATCACAAAAGCCTTTAGTGCTCTCAGGCGTGCTTCCAGGGAACATAAGACAATTGTAAATCTCTCTTCATTTTCTTTGTATAACTAAGAAAAGCAGTTTGAGTCAGGATTCTTGAAAAAAATGAAAACCCTAGTTGCTGTTGTGATAAGCTCAATAAACATTCATTTTTAAGCTGAATTTCAAATGATTGAATTCCTTCATTGCCGTTTCCAAACAGTAACTCATATTACAGAAATGATAGGTATGTTGATGCATTTACAGTATTTTCATGAAAGGAAAGAAAATCCCATTCAATATAATTTCGCTTAAAAGGTGACCAAAAAGGATGAATATTTTCATTCTCATGTGATCCTATGACCTGTACAAACCAAAAAAAATATGTGTATAATTATCTAAGACTTTATAGAGTAATAGAAATTCCATGATTGTGACTGTCCCTTGACAAACATAAATCTTAGAGTGTAAGCCAGGCTGTAAGTTTTAAAGTAAAATGTGAAATAGAAATTTGTATCATTCTGGGACAGACTCTTTTTGCCACCTGGAAACCACGGTAATCATTTTCAATAGACATCTGCAATTATTACCATCATCTTCATCAGTAAATACTACTTTTTACTGTGTACAAGGGAATACAGTCAATGCAGTGTCTCCTTTTAAGGAGTAGACAGAATAAGGAGAGATGTAAAGTAAGTATAGGTTTAATAATTCAAAATGCAGGAGTGCCATAAGGATAACAGATACGCATTATCAGTGTGTTTCTTTTCTCCCCAAAATTAGTGGTGGTTAAATTTATTTCCTTACAATTGGAATAATTATATGGCACCTTCTCTTCAGTTATGGCCACTAACATCTCTTGACCTTTTGTTGTTTTCGTTTTTTAAGTGATTTTTATTTTGGCCATTATAGTTGGTTGACAGCGTTCCGTCAGTTTTCTGCTGTACAGCGAAGTGACCCAGTCACACATACATACACCTATGTATACATTTCTTTTTCTCATGTTATCCTCCCTCAAGCTCCACCACAAGTGACTTAGATATAGTACCCAGGGCTTTATGAGTATTCTTTTAAAAGGAGAGTTTACATTTTGTTAGAAAGTGAAGGGAAAGTTCATGAAGAAAGTTTCCTTCTGCAGGAAGAGTGTAGAATTGTGTTGACTGAAGTGGAAGTAGAAGGGGAAAGTCATGTGTAGCTGGATTAAGGAGCTTTGGAGATAAAACTCCTAAGAGTTCCACATGAAGAATGAAACTGTGAAACAGTTGGGGAGGGCTGCTGAGCCTTATTTGTTTTGGTGTTGGGGAAAATTCAAGACTTTCAAATAAGGAATGGTTTGAGGAAACCATTCATTTCATTACTAGAGAAACACTAGGTAAGACAAACGTACCTAGTTGGACTTTGAGGAAGTTTATTGAGAAGCAGTATGAAGAGAAAGGAAGTGGCTCCAGATAAACTGTGGGATAAAAGCCATAGAAATGAGCAGCCCATTGAATGGTGGGGACGCAGGAAATGAGAGCTCTGAACGTGGGTGGCCAGGAGAATGATGGATCTGTCCATTGAGACTTCAGGGAAGAATAGGACTGAAGTTTGAAATGACTTTTGGCCATTCCGATGGAGGAGGATGTTGGATATATGAATATAAATAAACCAAGGGTTTGGGGCAGAGGTGAAGGCTGGGAACATGGATTTGGTGTTCATTTCCTCTGAGACAGTATCAAAATTATAGAAATTGTGGAATTACTGAGAAGCTCACCAATGAAGAGAGGCTGGGAAAAAAAAAAACAACAGCCAAAAAAAACGGAGTTCCCATCATGGCTCAGTGGTTAACAAACCTAACTAGCATCTATGAGGACTCGGGTTCAATCCCTGGCCTCGCTCAGTGGGTTAAGGATCTGGTGTTGCCGTGAGCTGTGGTGTAGGTCGCAGACACGGCTCAGATCCCGTGTTGCTGTGGTTCTGGTATAGGCCAGCGGCCACAGCTTCGATTAGACCCCTAGCCTGGGAACCTCCATATGCCACTGGTGTGGCCCTAAAAGACAAAAAAAAAAAAAAAAAAAAAGAAAAGAAAGAAATAAGGGGGTAGGTAGAGGAAGGAATCTGAAGGGGAAACTAACAATTGGGTTTATGCAGAAAGAGGAGATGAAGAAGGTAAGAGGCAGAGACACCCAAGAGAATTAAACAGTCTGCAGCAGAGTCAGCAAAGGCTTTTTCTAAAAGGCCAGATGGTATTCTATGGTGAGCCATATGGCTTCTGTGCCAACTACTCAGCTCTGCCATGGTAGCCCCAAAGCAGCTGGAGACAAAATCAGGACTGGGGTGGAATAAAACTTTATTTACAAAAGTAGATTGCAAGGCCCACAGGCCTTTGTGTGCCCATCCCTGAAATCAAGGGGAGTGTGGAGGAGTAGAGATTTAAGAAGAGGCCAGAGTGGGAGTTCCCGTTGTGGTGCAGCAGAATCGAATCTGACTAGGAACCATGAGGTTGCAGGTTCAATCCCTGGCCTCACCCAGGGGGTTAAGGTTCCAGTATTGCCCTGAGCTGTGGTGTAGGTCGCAGATGTGGCTTGGATCCAGCGTTGCTGTGGCTGTGGTGTAGGCCAGCAGCGACAGCTCTGATTCGACCCCTAGCCTGGGAACCTCCGTATGCTGTGGGTGCGGCTCTAAAAATAAGACAAAAGACAAAAATAAAAGAAAAAGAAAAAAAGAAAAGAGGCCAGAGTGATGATAAAGAGAGCTAACAGTCTTGAAAGCTGCCCAGAGGTCCAAGGTCCAATGGCATTGTCAGTAAGAAAGGGACCTTGCCCTAGGGAATTAAAAGAACATTATGAGGTTATTTCTTAATCGAATGGGAACAGAAGCCATTACACTGTCAAGTGTGCAAATAGGAATAGGGGAAAAAAATGAATAAAATGCATATTTTATCTACAGGATACCAGTACCCCAGGATTTATTTACATAATGGATTGAATTTTTAAATCTTCTATGGGGGGGTTATATAGACAAGCCCAGTTGCTAGGTAGAGGCATACAGTCTATTAGCAGCAACAAAAGTAAAGAGAGTAAAAGACAGCATAGTGGAGACATCAGTAAGTAGAAGGGGACCCAGAGGAGCCGGTTCTGATCTTGCAGTTCACCACCCTTTGAGTCAAGCTTTATCGACTCAGAAATGGTTCTCTCATTGTCTTTCTGGAGATGCTAGGAAAATCAAGTGTATATTTGAGGAATTGGTATTCTGAGACCATCTGAGGTCAGAATATCAGTTGTACAAAGACTTTATGAAGAGTGTGCTTCCAAGCCCTTCAGGTAATAAAGTCCTAAGTTTTAATTGAGGTGACCAAAGAGAGAAACACTGGTGTGGTTTGTAGGAACTATTAGTCTTAACACAGCTGATGATTTTCGTGCATGTATCTCTATCTAGATCTCGCCCTGTGCACCTATAGCCAGGGTGGTCCTTATCAAATGATATAATTCAGGTCATGTCATTCTTTTGCTTAAAGCATTCCAATGGCTTCCTCTCCCACCCAGAACAAAGCTCAAAATCTAAGAGTTTCCATTGTGGCTCAGTGGTAATGAACCCAATAGCATCCATGGGGAAGTGGGTTGGATCCCTGGCCCTGCTCAGTGGGTTAAGGATCCAGCGTTGCTGTGAGCTGTAGTGTAGGTCACAGACACAGCTTAGATCTGGTGTTGCTGTGGCTATGGCAAAGCCTGGCAGCTTCCTCTCTGATTCAGCCCCTAGCCTGGGAACTTGAACTTCCATATGCCGTGGGTATGGCCCTAAAAAAATATATAGATAGATAGATAGATAGATAGATAGATAGATAGAGATAGAGATTTGACCCCTGGCCTGGGAACTCCATATGCTGTGGATGCAACCCTAAAAAGACACACACACACACACACACACACACACACACACACACACACACCCTTCCATTGGCCATCCTGCACCCCCTCCTCTGTCTGGCCTCATGCACTTTGTGCTCTGTTTCTCAGCTCCAGCTGTAAACTCTTTGCAGATCCTCAGTCATTTAAAACTTGCTCCCACCTCAGAGATTTGTACCTGTTGTTTGCTCTGCCTGGGCTGCTCCACCCCCAGGAATCCCAAAATAAACCACAACCTCCCTCAACTCCTCCAGGTCCTAGATCAGATGTCATCTTCTCCTGAGACCCCTGGCCACCCTCTCTAAAACTGTCCCTTGCCTCTCAGTGGCCCCTAGCTTCCTTCCCTGCTTTATTTTCTGACAGAGGACGTGGTTTCGCATTTGTTTGTTTTTATTATCTGTCGCCCCTCATTGTGAAAGCAGGAATATTTATTTACCTTACTCTCTGCTTTCTTTCCAACACTTTGAAGAGAGCCTGGAGCCTCTGAGGTCCCCACTATGTATCTGTTGACTGAATACAGATCTTCCTTGACTTACGATGGGGTGACATCTCAACAAACCCACCAAAACTCGAAGCTCTCTTAAGTCGAAAACAGACCTTACTTATTGAACATCAGAGCTTAGCCTTGCCTCCCTGAAATGTGCTCAGAGAACTTCCATGAGTCTGCTGTTGGGAAGAACCATCTAATACAAAGCCTCCTTTATAATAAAGGGTTGAATATTTCATGTAATTTATGGAATACAGTTCTGAAAGTACAAAGATGGTTGTAAATATATCAGTTGTTAACAGTTGTGATTGGGTGTATGCTAGGAGCTGGGGCTCACTGCCCTGTTCAGCATCATGAGAGAGTGTGGTAGGGCCTATCACTAGTCCAGAAAAGAGCAAAAGTCAAAATTTTAAGTACAGTTTCTTTCTTTTTGATCTTTAAGGGCTGCACCTGCAGCATATGGAAGTTCCCAGGCTAGGGGTTGAATCAGAGATACGGCTGCTGGCCTACACCACAGATACTGCAACTTAGGATCTGAGCCATGTCTATGACCTACACCACAGCTCATGGCAACCCTGGGTCCTTAACCCACTGAGCGAGGCCAGGGATCAAACCCGCATCCTCATGGATACTAGTCAGGCTCATTTTCACTGAACCACAATGTGAATTCTGAGTACAGTTTCTCATGAATGTGTATCACTTTCATTCTGTTGTTAAGTTAAAAAATCTTAGGTCAAACCATTTTAAGCCTGAGAAAGTTTGTATTAAGAGAAGTAGCGGTTTTATGTATTATCCAACATGTGTTCTGTAGAGGTGTTTTCAGTTTGGGTCCATTTAAAAAGAAACCTCCTCATTTGAAAAAGTCCAAGAGAAAATGGGGGATTTGCGAATAGAATTGTATAAGGGATGGGAGTTCCCATCGTGGCACAGTGGTTAACGAATCTGACTAGGAACCATGAGGTTGCGGGTTCGATCCCTGGCCTTGCTTAGTGGGTTAACAATCCGGCATTGCCATGAGCTGTGGTGTAGGTTGCAGACATGGCTCGGATCCCGCGATGCTATGGCTCTGGTGTAGGCTGGTGGCTGCAGCTCCGATTGGATCCCTAGCCTGGGAACCTCCATGTGCCGCAGGAGCAGCCCCAGAAAAGGCAAAAAGACAAAAAAAAAAAAAAAGAATTGTATAAGGGATGGTTGAAGTCAGCTTACTGTCAGAATCAAACAGAATGATGATTGGCTGCTAAGTGCCAGGCAGGGTACTAAATGCTTTGCACGTATGATTTCATTGACTCCTCACAGCATCGATGGCAGGGAAAGATACTGTGGGTTCGTGGGGAAATCAGTTGCTCGAGGTCAGATAGCTGCAAGTGACAAGTGGCAGGGCCAAAAGTCACACCCATGTTCTCTGAAGCCAGATCCGAGTTTTCTTAAAACAGTGCCCTTTCTTGAGTGGTTCTTACGTAGAAGGCGCTGGAGGAGGACGCTTCTACTCTGTGATGCTGGGAATTCTTCCCCCCATGCATTCACTTTCCATTTCCATACCTCCCACCTCATTTTCCCACTGCCCTTATTTCTAGTAGAAAACAGTGACCCTCCTGGAAACCAGGGTTTCTCTAACTGGGACACACTTCAGCCTTGGCAGGGTGAGCAATGAGGGCAGCTGTAGGCGGTAGGCAGCCTGACAGTGGCCGACAGGGAACGAGAGAGGCTGGAAGCACTGCAGCCGCTGCCCATCCCCCTGCCTCACACCCCTTCCATCTGCATGCCTCCCTTTCCCCTCCAGCCCTGGTGTAGCGGGTGGGGTAAGGGGATCGGATAATTCCTTCTGATTCAGAAACGTGAGTCTGTGAGTGTCCATGTATATTCAAAGTGTATTGTCTTGTACACGTTAAATATGGTGACTTATGGAAAAACTTCCTCTAAGAATAGCTGAATGGGGAGTTCCCCTTGTGGTGCAGCAGAAATGAATTGGACTAGTATCCATGAGGATGCAAGTTCCATCCCTGGCCTCCCTCAGTGGGTTAAGGATGCGGGGTTGCAGTGAGCTGTGGTGTAGGTCGCAGACGCAGCTCAGATCCCGGTGTAGGCTGGCAGCTGTAGCTCCCATTCAGCCGCTAGCCTGGGAACTTCCATATGCCACATATGCAGCCCTAAAAAGAAAAAAAGAAAAAAAAGAATAGCTAAATGGGCCATTTCATTCTCAGAAAGTTGGAAGAGCAAGAAGCGCAGTTAGGCTTAGATGGGGGAGATGAGAATGGACACCGATGCCATTCCACCTGTCATTCCACTCTTAGGTGAGGGGATGGGCGAAGTTGAAATGTCTCATGAGTTCTTTAAAAAAGCAAATATAGGAACCAAAGCTTTGAGTAGCCATGCACCTGAAGGTCTGCCCGTATGAGGCTCCCATGAACTATGAACTTGGGTAAAAAAGCTTTGTTCACCAGAGTGGTAATGCCAACGATTGGCCCCTTCCCATAAAAGCCCACTTGAGGCACAGTCAAGGATCAGTGAAGACGCTTCTAAAGACAAAACAGCTGTCGATATGTTTTATGTATTTGGGATTAAGGAGTAAATAATGCAAAGTAATATGTGGCATTTCTTCTCCTTTATTGTCTGAGTAGCCCACTTAAATGCATGCCACTTGAGGCCAGGTTCCCTCTTGGGAGGAGAATAGAAAGGATTGTAATGGACTGACTATAATTGCAATAGAAGTCTGTCCATGTCACTGCCAGGAACTCACTGGAAGGAACTGGGAGAGCAGCAGACTGCATTGATTTGGTATTGCTGCGTAACAAATTTAGTAGATTAAGATCGCAACTATTAGGAGTTCCCATTGTGGCCCAGAGGAAACAAACTCAACTAGTATCCATGAGGACGAGGGTTTGATCCCTGGCCTCGCTGAGTGGCTTGGGGATCCTGAGTTGCTGTGGCTGTGGGGTAGGCCAGCAGCCAATTCAACCCCTAGCCTGGGAACTTTCATATGCCTCAGGTGGGGCCCTAAAAAGCAGAAAAAAAAAAAAATGACAACGATTTTTTTTGTTCACAGTGCTGTGAGTCATAAATTTGGAATGGGTTTAGCTGGGCAAGTTCTCATGCTAGTCACTCCTATGAATGCGGTTATCTGCTGGCCAGAAGGTATCCGGTCAGTCTACAATGACTTCAGGTCATCTAGCCAAGTCCAGAGTCACTCTGGGAAGGAGCCACATGAGAGCATGGAACAGGGAGACAAGATTTATGGAGGTGATATTTACAGGAACAGTTGACCATAGGCGGTGTTTGAGAGAATACGTTGGATCATTTTCAGATGTTGGGGTTCTGCAGTTAAGGCCCCAGATTTTGCGACCTAGCGTGCAGCTCACACAGTCTTCCCAGTCTCTCTAACCTCAGAATGACACTTCCGCCAGCAAAGCACTGCAGTACCCACAACTGCCTGATCCCTTTTTCGTGTAAGAGGAACCAAGTCTCAAATGTAAATTCTTTCCAGGTGCTTATGGATCACCTGCGGCTTAGTTTTATTTTATTTTATTTTTTTGCTCTTTTTTTTAGGGCCACACCCACAGCATATGGAAGTTCCCAAGCTAGGGATTGAATCCGAGCTGAAGCTGCCAGCCTACACCACAGCCACAGCAATGCCAGATCCGAGCCTCCACTGCTGCCTGCACCACAGCTCACGGCAACATCAGATCCTTAACACAATGAGCAAGGCCAGGGATCGAACCCGCATTGTCCCATGAAGAAGGGAACTTCATTGTGGAACACATAACTAATTGTGTTCATTACCACTGAGCCATGAGGGGAACTCTACCTGCTGCTTTCCCTCTGAGGGAAGTAGGGATGTTTGGGGTTCTGGTGCCCAGGGAGTTTTTCCATTTTCTCTGCCCCGGGCACCTTGGAGAATTGGTGTTCCCTAAATTTAGAGCTGTGAAGCGCAAAGACTAATGGAGGTTAACTAGGGTAGATGTCCTTACCACACATTTAATAAAAATAGAGTAGAATTATGCAAGTATGTAGATAAGCTAATCATCTGACCTAATCAGCAATGCAGATTTTTAAAAGCCTTTCTAATTACTTCCTCGACTTGGCTGAAGGTATGGGTAAAAAGAGTTTCTCAGCATGATGGCAGCAGATGTATTTCATAATATTTATTGAAAATATTGGAAAGAAATCCTCAATTATAATGTTCCTAAAAAGTACATCAGAAAAGATATCATATTTAACATATTTTAAACTTTCATTAAGATATAAACATAACATAATTCGGATGATCAACTCTCACATGAGTTTTAGGGAATCTTTCAGACAGCTAGACTTTAACTTTCAGAGCCAAATTGCTCATAGATTAACTACTGTCTCTCTCTTCCATTTTTATTTTTGTCTTTTTAGGGTCGCACCTACAGCGTATGGAGGTTCCCAGGCTACGGGTCAAATTGGAGCCGTGGCCACCGGCCTACACCACAGCCACAGGAATGTCAGATCCGAGCCACCTCTGCAACCTGCACCACAGCTCACAGCAGCGCTGGATCCTTAACCCACTGAGCAAGGCCAGGGATCGAACCTGTATCCTCATGGATGCCAGTCACATTCGTTTCTCCTGCCTCTTCCTTGAGTTCTATTATTTATCTATGAGAGCTCTAGTTGTCTTGGTCAAAATAAGGCCACCAGAATATTCTCTTTACTTGGGCTGTTTGTTCATTTGCTATCTCGGCAAGGGCATCGTAGTGCAATGGTGTCTTAAGAACTTTCAGTGTTACGTCATTGATGTTTTCAGGTGTATATGTACCACCACACAATACGTGATGTGGAAGCCTAGATAGGTCTGATCCTCATTTTCATAGTTGAATGTGACCAGTTATGAACAACTGGTAAATGAATCATTTTATACCAGGATTGCCCCAGAGGAAACTTTGTGTGAATTCCTGGTCAAAATGCCTGTATCATCTTTGTATCCTGGGCTCCCTGAGTGTAGATTGTTCATCTTTACCTTCCATTCTGTGAGCTGCTCAGTGTCTTTCCAGGACATTCATGTAATAGAAGTTAGTCTGACCCAGTTTCGGTTGCCTATATCCTAAATAAATCCTAAAGGATTTGATGCCTTCAGTGCCCTTGGAATGACTGACTGCTTAAGTAGCTCTCTGCTATTGAATGGTTGTGGACCTGGTTACTTTTCCTCTGCCAAAGGTGTCTCCAGCATCCTTCTCCTAAGGAATCGTCACGATCAGATGGGAGCAGTCTTTGTTCCCACTAAATGGTACAGAGACAACATTCAAGAACTCTTAATGAGCATCACTGCATCATTCCTGGTATTTGAGAAAGTGAATGCTGAATTGGTGGGAGCCGTGAGTGCTGAGGCACGTGACAGTGTCTTGTGTTATTTGAAGATGGAACCGAAAAGTACAGATAATCCATTGTTTGATTTCGTTTCTTTCCTGGTGACTTGGAAACGAGAACATAGTTAATTGCAATAGAAAGCCATCAGATTGAACACCTTTATATCCAGACGCTTAAACCTCTGGGTCAGTTTCTCAGCCTGCTATTGACACTTGTTGAGGGGCCCCGACTGTCCTGTATATTGTAGGATACCTAGCAGCATCCTTGGCTTCTGCCTGCGAGATGCTGTAGCAAGTCCCTCCCCTCAAGTTATAGCAAATCAGTGTGTCTGTAGACATTGTCAAAGATGCCTTGAGTAGGCAGATTTGCCATTAGCAAAGGGCCACTGCTTTAGGTTAGTTTCATTATTTTCTCTTTCCTTTAACCAGTATTGGTGAAGCATTTCCATTATTCAAAGCACACTTGATGTGTTTATACCTACAGGCAGCATGTATGTTAAGTACATGAGCACACTAGGTTCAACAGATTTAAGTTGCAAATTTAGTTAGAAATATGTCCAGACTCTCAAGGTATGATTTTGTTCTGTTTGGGATTTTTTTTTTTTTTTTGCTTTTTAGAGCCACATCTGTGATATATGGAGAGTTCCAGGCTGCAGGTTGCATCAGAGCTGTAGCCGCCGGCCTATACCAGAGCCACAGCAACGCAGAATTCGAGCTGTGTCTGCAACCTACACCACAGCTCATGGCAACACTGGAACCTTAACCCACTGAGTGAGGCCAAGGATCAAACCTGCAACCTCATGGTTCCTAGTTGGGTTCGTTTCTGCTGCGCCACAACGGGAACGCCTGGTTTTTCTATTCATAATGTAAATGTTAGGTCGAATCATAACAAATAGGTCTTTTGTGGGTTAAAAAAATACCAGCTTTTCCCTGTGGCTCTACCTAAGGTACAATGAACAGTAACAAAACAAAACAAACAAACAAAAAAGACTGGAGAAAAATGTGAAATTGTAAATGGACCCAAATGTCACTGCAACCGTGATTTTAAGTGCATTATGCTTTTCTTTGCAACTAGTGGTGGTTTTAGAAATCTTTTGTAGGCAGCTTTGAAGAGCAGAAATCTGGTTGGAGCTGGCCGGGGGTTGAAGTCATGTATTTTAGCAATGCCATTATGTAGCTAGTGCTATGCTTTGAATTTAGAAGGTGTGCATCTTGGCTTGAGGTGTGTGGGCTGATGGAAATCCTAGGTGGTGGTGGCTGAAGCTGTTCCTGAGGAGAAGAAAGTGGAAGTGAAGTCTACTTGTTGAAAAGTATGCATGAATGTATTAAATGTTGATGGTAATCCTCTCATTTGAAAGAATCCGATGGTCCTGATGCCCGGAGGTCAGGACCCCAGGCTGTTTCTGGCTTTAGCAAGTTTGGGGCGGGAGGAGACGCTTATCTGAAATGCCTTTTTGGAAAATGAGATTAGGATAGAGATGAAGGGTGCTTTTTTTTTTTTATTACTCAATGAATTTATTACCTTTATAGTTGTACAATGATCATCACAATCCAGTTTTATAGTCTTTCCATCCCACACCCCCAGCGCATCCTCCCCACCCCCCACACTTTCTCCTTTGGAAACCATAAGTTTTTCAAAGTCTGCGAGTCAGTATCTGTTCTGCAAAGAAATTCATTCTGTCCTTTTTTCAGATGTCACATGTAAGTGATAGCATTTGATGTTGGTGTCTCGTTGTCAGACTGACTTCATTTAGTGTGGTCATTTCTAAGTCCATCCATGTTGCTAAAAATGCTGTTACTTCTTTCCTTTTAATGGCTGAGTAGTATTCCATCGTGTATATGTACCACATCTTCTTGATCCACTCCTCTGTCGATGGACATTTAGGTTGTTTCCATGTCTTGGCTATTGCAGATAGTGCTGCAATGAACATTGGAGGACATGTGTTTTCACGAGTCGTGGTTTTCTCTGGATAGATGCCCAGGAGTGAGATTGCTGGATCAGAAGCACTTTCTAGCACATATAAACACGTTAAAAATGCTACTACTTCTGTCATTTTCCTGCACTCAGATCTCCACTTAGAGCAGCAATGAACTGCAAGACAGTCATTCACTCAAGTATGAAAAATACGTAAACCTTTATGTGAGCCTTGTAAACCTTGCTCTTCTTTCAGCTTCTGATGAGAGCTATAAGCACAGAAACCCTTCTCTCCCTCCGGCTCTCCACCTTTCAGGGAAAGTGCTGATGTGCAGTGAAGTGGCCAGAACTCTGGCAGCAGAAGCAAGAAGAAGCCAGAGGGTGAATCAGTAACTCGTGAGCTACTTAATCAGCTTCTGACCACTCAGAAGCACGTAATCTGGTGGATGGGATGATTTCTGTTCTGTAAGGATCCCCTGAAACTGCCGAGAGCTCTGTGGAGCTTTTGTACATCAGGTGAACCAGGGAAAAGCATCAGTGCGTGCTCAGCCCATAAAATCCGTCGCTTTCGCTAATTCCTGGGATTTCTAGAGAATTCCATGTGTGTGATATACACAGAAGAGACAGTCCATGCTTGATGTTGGTCCAGGACAAGGGTAATTTTCTGCACACTAATTTTAATTCGTTATATATGCCTTTTTTTCCCAGCACAAATGGACCCCCGAGGCCTATCTCCCAGACAAAGTAAAAGTGACAGTGATGATGATGACCTGCCAAATGTGACCTTAGATAGCGTTAATGAAACTGGATCTACGGCCCTTTCCATAGCCAGAGCAGTACAAGAGTAAGTATCACATTCTCAGGATGCAATAAGAATTGCCAAGGTGTTCAATGGATAATGGAAACAGCACCATCTCCTGTTCCCCAGACATGTCATTCTAGCTCTGAGTGGGCACGCGTGTCAGCAGCCTCTTTCCAATCAGCCTTGTGTTCTTTGGGAGGAGATGAGAGGAAACGTGGAGTATTTTCCGAAGCTGAATATTGGTGTTTTGAATAGAGATGAGACTTCTTCCTTAATACGTTCTGCCCCTTCTCCTTAACTCTGAAAAAATATGTATTGTTCTTTTTCAATGTCACTCTCCAATGATCACCATCATGCTCATTATTTGTATAGAGGAGTCAAGAGCAATAAAATATGACAAACATTATTATCTCGGGTTGGTAGGAAAGTACTAAATCGCTTTTTTGAAATTTTACGTTTGGAAGGTAACATGTTACTCCTTTGAAAAATTCAAATCCTATGCAATTGGATCTTTTCTCCTTTAACTATAACGCAGGTTTAGGTTTTAGCTCTTGTTTATTAAAAAAAAAATTAGCTGCTTTTTCATCATTGTTAATTCTGTACCTAGAATTGAACCTTTAACTAGTCCCTGTAAATCTTTTCTCTAGCATAATTTTTAATAATGTAATCTTGAAAGAAGAGGATTTAAATTAAGCCACTGGAGTTCCCGTTGCAGCTCAGCAGGAACAAGCCCAACTAGTACCCATAAGGATGAGGCTTTGATCCCCAGCCTTGCTCAGTGGGTTAAGGATCCGGCATTGCTGTGGCTATGGTACAGGCCGGCAGCTGTAGCTCTGATTTCACCCCTAGCCTGGGAACTTCCATATGCCGAGGGTGTAGCCCTAAAAAGCAAAAAAAGAAAAGGCCACTGTTCACTGTTACTGCTGACACACAAGTTAACACTTTATTTAAAATGATCTTGTAACCTCCCATATGTTAATTCCTTTTTCCCAAATGAAGACAAAATATTTACTCTTTTTCATGCATTAGGCCATGAAATTTTTTTTTTAAAAAAAATTAAGGCATTTTCGAATTTAAAGCTTGTGTGTGTGTGTGTGTGTGTAAAATGAATAATAGGTCTTTATGTTATATAGTTAATATGTGTATTACGTATTTACATATGTATGTCTATGTATATAAACAAAGATATATATTAGAGGAAACAGGATATAGAGAATGTAATGAAGTATGCAGTCAGAAAGATTTGGATTCAAAATCACATTCAGGTTCTCCATAGCCATGTGACATGTAGCCGGTCAGCTGCCCACTCAGATGTTTCTTCATCTGTAGTAAGAAAGAATACGTCCTTACAGGACTTTTGGGAGGGCGTGACACAGTTACCAGGCGTGAAAAGTGAATTGCGAAGGTCTAACAGATGGAAGCCTCGAGGAAGGGTGAAATTATATTATTATTAGTGGGAGCAATAACAGTAATAGTGTGTAGTGTAAGTACACAGCAACTAGGAAGTATAATATTACAAGGGTCTCTGCTAATTTTGCAAATGAAGACACAGACGAACAGAGAAGTTCAATGACTTGTCCAAAGTCATATAATAAGTGGTGACAAGACCACGTTTAGGATTTCAAACTCCCAAACAGATCTTTTTCTAAGAGTGCCTGTAATGTCTATTACCAATCATATTCTTCCACCCGAACATACATAAGACACTTTTTTCTGGGAGCTCCCGTCATGGCTCAGTGGTTAATGAACCTGACTAGTAACCATGCGGACATGGGCTCAATCTCTGGCCTCGCTCAGTGGGTTAAGGATCCAGCATTGCTGTGAGCTGTGGGGTAGGACACAGACAAGGCACGGATCCCGAGTTGCTGTGGCTGTGGCTGTGATGTAGGTCAGCAGCTGTAGCTCTAATTTGACCCCTAGCCTGGAAACTTCCATATGCTGTGGGTGCAGCTCCCAAGAGACACAAAAAGAAAAACAAAAACAAAAAAACCCAAACTCCCCCCCCCAAAAAAAACACGTTTTCTCTCATTTGTTCAAATAACTGGTTGTGTAACTTAGTTTCTCCAAAGCCAATGTTAAACTGAGGCATTAAATCAGAGGGGTGGCTGAGATCGTATTTAAGTGCTGGCAGTGCCACTTGCCTTATCCCCAATTCAGTGACAGCACAGCGATTGTGGTTTTGTGGGAGCTAAATCTTAAGATCAAGGATTCCATGTTCTCACCTTTAAATTAGACTAAATAATGATATGGTTCAATTCTGAAATGAATCATAAGTTCCACAGACATTTTAATCATTTTGTTTTCCTAGTCATTATATATGTAACCTGTATATGTGTTATAGTTTTATCTGTTTCTCTTATTTCAAACTATAAAGTTTGACCCTGTGATTATTAAAATCTAGGTGATGCTTACTCCATTTTGAGCTTCTAGAGCAAATCATGGTATTAACGTCTTAAATATAACCATTTTGTGTGCTGTTAATATAATGTGCTTATAATATGAATATATTTTTAGGTGAATCTTTAAATAGCAGCCTCAGAAACTGGAGCTTCATTTTCAACATAACCTCTCCGATATGCTTTGTTGAAAACATTTGTAAGCCACAATATTTTGTTCTCACTGTGCATATGCCTGCCTTTATTACTGTTACAAAAATTGCATGTGTATCTAGGGAAATGCCAGATTCATTATTCATGTGAGTGTTTTCATTAAACGATTAGTAAAGAATACTGAGCTGTCACTTGGGAAGCCCAGGAATGCCAGGACCCATCAATAGTTAATTAACCATCATTCAGGAAGGAGCATGTGGCGTTCCCATTGTGGCTCAGCGGAAATAAATCCACTTAGTATCCAGGAGGATGCGGGTTCGATCCCTGGCCTCACTCGGGGGTTGGGGATCCAGCATTGCCGTGAGCTGTGGTGGTAGGTCAAAGACATGGGCTTGGATCCCAAGTGGCTGTGGCTGTGATGTAGGTTGGCAGCTATAGCTCTGATTCGACCCCTAGCCTGGGAACTTCCATAAGCCACAGGTGTGGCCCTAAAAACCAAAAAAAAAAAAAAAGGGGGAGTATGTGTGTGTAAACACTGAGAAGAGCTAAAATACTATTAGATGAATCGAAAAACATGTTCTACAGAGATCTCTTAATTATAGGTACATTCCAAAACTTAAAATAATGTACTGAGGAAAATTTTATTCTGGGGTAAATAATACATAGTCCTTGTTAAAGAGTTTATTTTAAAAATCTGTACTTAGGTTTACCTGAAGTTCACTTTCAAGTGAACATGTCTTGCTCTTTTCTTAATTTCTCTTTGATTTTTTTAATGCATATCTCTGTTTCACTATGAATTTCTCTTCCTTTTCTTTTTGCCTTTGGGTCTTGATGCTTTCTGTTAACTCAGAAGCTGCCAAACCAACAAAAAAACATTCTAGGATTCTATGATCAATAAAATACTGCATCAGGAAGTTCCCGTTGCGGCTCAGTGGTAACGAACCTGACTAGTATCCATGAAGATCGCGGGTTCAACCCCTGGACTCCCTCAGTAGGTTAACCTAGTAAGGATCACTCAGTAGGTTAAAGCATTGCTGTGAGCTGGGGTGTAGGTCACAGATGCAGCTTGGATCCTGCATTGCTGTGGCTGTGACAGGCTGGCGGCTACAGCTGTGCTTCGACCCTTAGCCTAGAAACCTCCATATGCCGCAGATGTGTCCCTAAAAAATATAAATAAAATAAAATAAAATAATGTATCAGATAATAAGAGGATAGACCATCATCTTGGCATGTATAAGGTGCAAGGATTTCTAAAGACATCTGTGGATCTATTGTTGGCACTTGCAGACCTTTCCTAAGAGGTGACAAGGATGTCTACAAGTAGAGAGGTGATGAGATCAGGTTCATATGTGCAGTACAGGAGGCACATTTTAAAAGCCCTGTGCAACCAATACGCTGTTGTCTCTCCAATTAAAGCCATGGTTTAGGAAGGGTTCAAAGGCTGGCCTTTTGTCTCATGGGCCACCAGTGCAGGGTCCTGGAAGAGAAGGAAGAAGATAACACAGGAGGGGATTAGGGAAGTCTGATGCTGGAGAGGAACAGAAGTGGCCTCGTGCTAGGCCAGCCCTTCCAACAAGATGCTCACGCTCAGGTGAATGTCTCCAACTCCATCTCTTCTTTGTCTCCTTTCCCATTCGGGCTCATAACTTTGCTTCATGCAATCGTCATAGCTTGAATTTTTAATTTGGTGGCTTTTAAAATGACATTAATCTAGTTACATAGCATAAACTTTCATATGCTAATAAATGTTTTCTAAATACTGGGTATTATGCATTTTGCTGGAATTTAAAATGAACCTTTGTTCAGTCTTCCACTTAAAAAATTTTCCTTCGGTTTAAAATGCGGAAGTTGCTAGCCAACATTGCATCCTCCCCAAATGTATTTAGATAATCTTGTCCTTAAATAAGAGAGAGAACGCTGCTTGGTGGCTAGAGCAGCAACCTACGTTCTCCTTGATTTAAATAGATTTTTGAAGTGAGGCTCTTGAAATATGCTTGGACCAATCATTTCAACTGTTTTTGTTGATTCCCTCACTTTCCCATTTATCAGCTCAGTGTCAGTGAATGCAGATCAGTGGAAAGAACCAACTTTGGAGAAGTCCACAGACAAACTCTTCTGTTCTTGTGTTTCAACTTGTAGAGACACTATCAGGGTCAGAGACCATGTATCTAGTAGTTCTGACAAATCCAAATTTCAGCAATTCATGGAACATCTGTTTTGCTTCGGTCTGGGTTATCTTTTTTTTTTTTCCTCTGATGCTAAAATAGGGTCATTACCTTTAACTACTTGACAAACGTAATTATGAAATAAGTGTTTGGAAAAAGAGAGGTACATACAGGCACATGATTAGAGCAAATTATTATAATTAACTCAACCCCTATGCAAAACAATGATATTTTTCAAATAGGTAAAATTTGGCTCTCTTACTCAGAGCCTCTAACTTCTGTACCCCTTTCTCTTCTTTTTCTTTAAGTCCCAACATTCATCCGCCTCATTTGTTGATGTGTGTAGACTAATGATCAACTTCCTTCAGACTAAAGTGTAGATGAGTAAGAATCTCAGAAAGAGGGCCCCACTCAGAGGTTAAATGTCTCTTTAACCAGGAACATGCCTTCAACCGAAAGAAGGAAGATCTAGATATGACAGTTCTGGGAAGAGTGAAGTGGAGTGAAGTAGAGGATGGGGAAGCAGATGAAGACATGAAGGAAATGGACCTGTTTTTTTTCTCAGTGTCTGTTTTTGCAGGATTGGTAAATGCATATGCCTGTATAACTCACACCCATATCTGAGTATTCCACCCTCTCTGATCTTGATTATACCTCTCAGAGGGGAAAAAAAAGCCACATAAATTGGTAGCGTTAGTAGCTTTTGGCTTTGCTTAGCATGCATCCCTAGTATTGGCACCTGTTAAAGGGTAGCCTCTTTACATGGTTCTGTGTCCTGTCGGTGTTGATTACATTTAAGCTAATCAAAACATGGTCTTCCTCCCCCTGCTTTTATTATGTTGCTTGTGTGAAGTCTCCTTCTTCTTAGAGGAAAACGATTTGTGAATTCTGGAAATGGAGAGTCGTATCTTTATTACGCTTTCACTTGGGTGCTCTTTGAAAGAAGACAAGGTCGCAATTTGGATATCTTGTTGTTTTCTTCTGACTATTGCTGGCTCAGACATCATGGTTCTTAATTTAGAAAGCTGCAGCTGATGATCAAAGAAGGGTCAGAAATCTTGGATGTTTTTAGGTTTGGTTTTTTTTTTTTCATTTTTCTTATTTTAAAATTCTTGGTCTTTGTTTCTTGATCTCCTCATGTATGACTGCATTAATGTCTTTTAAATTACAGTAGAGACTAGCCTTAGAGATAAAGAAGAAAGAAAACAAAAGAACTCTTATTGGCTGCCTACTTTCAGGCAGATTTTATGAAAACTCATATCGTTTTCATTTAGTTTGCCCTATGCTCCCGTTTTTATTGCACAAATAAAGAAACGGAGTTGCCACTTTGGTACAGTGGGTTAAGAATCCAACTGCAGTTGCTCGGGTCATGGTGCAGAGAAGTGGCTTAATCCTGGGTCTACGCAGTGGGCTAAAGGATCCGGCATTGCCGCAGGTGCACCTGGGGTTCATTCTCTGGTGGGGAGCTTCCATATGCCTTGGGTGTGGCCATAAAAAGCAAAAGGAACAGAAGCCCACAGATGTTTACTGTATCCTTGGAGGTCCTACCGTTGGTGATGTACAAAGCCTATTTTGAAATCCAAGTTTGTCTGACTGTAAACCAGTCAGAAGGAAACTCCTGTTTTTATGTCATGCCTTTAAAATCTCTTAAACCATAACAGTCTAAAATTAGCAGTGTTTTTTTGAGCCTTGAATCCCAATAAGAATGTAACTTTTGGAGTTCCCATTGTGGCCCAGTGGTAATGAACCAGATTAATATCCATGAGGATGCGGGTTTAATCCCTGGCCTCACTCAGTGGGTTAAGGATCTTGCATTGCTGTGAGCTGTGGAGTAGGTCACAGATGCAGCTGGGATCCCACCTAGCTGGGCTGTGGTGTAGGCGGGCAACTGCAGCTCTTATTCAGCCCCTAGCCTGGGAACTTCCATAGGCCGTGGGTGTGGCCCTAAAAAGACCCCCGCCCCCACAAAAAAAAAGCAGAAGCTATAGGGAGTTCCCATTGCGGCTCAGTGGGTTAAAGACCTGACATCATGTCTGTCAGTATATGGGTTCCATCCATGGCCTCCCTTAGTGGGTTAAGGATCTGGAGGTGCAGCTTGGATCCCACGTTGCTGTGGCTGTGGCATAGGCTGGTAGCTGCTGCTCCAATTCTACCCCTAGCCTGGAAACTTCCATATGCAGCAGGTGTAGCCAAGAAAAGAATAAAAAGAAGCTACATTTTTTATTTAACAGGCCTAATGTGTTTGAAACCTTCAAATCCCCGCTTCACGTCTTACCAAAGAAATAGCTTTGATTTGAATCTTACATGGATGTCTAGCTCTCTGATGGACTAATGATAGACAGCATGGCTGATGGGTTGCGGCGCTCGGGTAAATTTGAGGGGTATTTGCTCTTTGGCCAGGGAGATAAGCACTTTATGTTGTTCCCCTCCTAAGTGAGGTTAGAAAAAGCTCCTGGTTTTGTTAATGAACACAGGTAAAGTCTAAAGGGTATGCTTAGCTTTCATCAGCCCAACATACTTACATGACTAACACAAAAGTTAAAGATAATGATCACTGAGTAACTCAGTCCTTGGGTATTTAATAGCAAGATGGAGACTGTTTACCCTCGTGCATAGTCCCTTTTATCTGCTTGGATGGGACAATGTTGGTCCCTCTTTCAATTAAGAAAAGTGTGATCAGTTTTTGATAATTGTTTGATATTTGACCTGTTTTGTGAATTAGCAAATTAAGTCCTGTCTTCATTCAGTGAATAATTTAATACATTTATTCAACCCTGTGTTTCATGCTGGGGATACAGGATGACTAGTTCAGAGTACCTTACCCCAAGGAGCTCAGAATCAAGATACATGAGATGAATTCAAGCACAATGGGATAAAAGCATGAAGGAAAGGCAGGGAAAAAGCGCATAAAGTTGGTCTGGAATAGATGAGAGTGTTGATGTGTGGTAGGGTGTTTGGTTCGTAGTGACTGGTGTGAAGTAAGTGTGGCAGAGAGCTAGGAGATGAAGCTACTTGGGAGGTGGGTAGGAACTTGGTTGTGAAAGATGAATTTATTCTATAGGCAGTGGGGAGGCATCAATAGTTTTTAGATGGGAATGGCATCAACAACTTTGTGTTTTACAGTTGTCAGTCTTAAGGAAGCTGGGTATGGTCGTGCAGGTTGAACACTGCATATCCCAAAGCTTGCCATTTACAGTAAAGTCTATATGGGGATACAGAACAGCAGTGCCTAGCTGCATGCAGCTTCCATGGTTAGACCCAGATATATATTGATGTAGTATAAAGATACATTGATATATAGGCAAGTGCCCATTATTCTCAGTGGTAACGAACCAGACTAGTGTCCATGAGGATGAGGGTTCGATTCCTGCCCTCACTCAGTGGGTTAAGGATCCTGTGTGGCTGTGAGCTGTGGTATAGGTCGCAGACGTAGATCTGGCATTGCTGTGGCTGTGGCATAGGCTGGCAGCTGCAGCTCTGATATGACCCCTAGCCTGGGAACTTGAACTTCCATATGCCATGAGTGTGGCTCTAAACAATATATATAGATAGATAAATAGATAGATCGAAAGATAAAGAACTTTATACATATGTGTATGTACATATACATCTTTATATGTATACATATACATCTCTTCCATATATGTGTATAAATATAAATGTATATACATATGAATACTCTTGTGTCCATACATATAAGACTTTCCAGTATATTGGCTACTCAGAGGGCAGATAGCATGTCCTAGTCCTCCTTGTATCTCCAGAGCTGCTCACACAGCACCTGGCTAGGTACTTTTTTAATACTAGAACAGCATTGAATAGAACAGACAAAATCACTGATTTCCTGGTGCTTATGTTCTAGTGGAGGGGGTAGAGGAAACAGACCATAAGCATATAATACCTCTGAAGAAAGTAAGTGCTGTGGAGGGAGGGAGAAGCAGGATTTGGGTGCTGGGCAGTGTGGAGGTGGTAGGCAGTTCACATAAGGCATTTAAAGATGTCTCTGAGAGATTATATGTTCAGAGAGAACTAAAGAGGCATGAATGAGGTCAAGTCACAAGGATACCTAAAGGAACTGCACTCCAGGCAGAGGGAATCACAGATTCCTCTAAGGGAGGAATATTCTGGAATGTATAAACTCACTGACCACTAGAGATCGTTAATGAGAATTCCTTAATTTTACAGAAGAAACCGAGCTCCATAAATGCCAACTAATTATTCTAACATCCATCCCATCCCTAAGGAGAGGGAGTCAGGACTAAATCTCTTCATCCACTCAGGCTCTTCCTTCGAGGCTCTGAGAAAAGTCATCTTTTTCTAAGGGAATCTGCAGTTATTTAACCAAAACAAAAATCAGTGAACACACGCAAACAAAAAGTAAACACAAAACAACTTTTTTTTTTTATTTCAAAATGTGTGTTTCCTTTGTACATACTTCTTTTTGATCTGGGTTCTTGAAATCTAATTTTGTATCCCTTGATAAATCAAAAGTATTTATTATCCTAGAAAGGTTTTTTTTTTTTTTTAATGTACATTATCACTAATGGTTCTAGGAACCATTAGTACTTTTTTCCCTGAAAATCATGCAACTGTAGTGTAAGTGAGAGCTCATCCTCAGAATTTTTTGTGCATGAATCTTTTTGGTGATTAAAAAGTCATATAAAATAAAAGTTTCCGTCTATGAAAACTACTAAACAGATGTTGCGGTTTTAAGAGTGATTTATGTCTCATCTCTGTGGTAGGCATTTTATAGTCTATGCATAATGCTGCACGGTGGGTTTGACCTCCCCCCAACCCCAACTGAACTGAACGTCTTCTTTTGATATACAATGGATATAAACAGATTATTTGTTTGGCTCTCCTAACCACTTGGAAATTATTAATTGAGTGTTGATTTGTTTTTTAAACTGCCATGCCTCATTCTAATGGGAATTTATTACTCCTTGGTGATCAATTTCAAAATAAATAGAAATCAAACTTTTTAAAGGCAAACCTTTTATTTTTTATTTTTTCATTAGGGGATTCCAAAGTTACATCATAGATAGAATGGATGAGCTACTTTGAGAGTGGCTGTGTATTTTTGCTATTTTTATATATTTTTTAAAAAATTTAGTGCTAGTAATTACTGAGATGACTCACAATTTAACATCTAGTAATATTTCATGTGACCGTACAGCATACACAAAACTGATTTCAAGTATTAACTGCCACTTGCTTGACGTACCTCCCCATGTGAGATCTTCGTGTAGCTTTTTTCTTGCTTTGTGTCCTACCAAAAATCGCATTGTAAATTCATGTATACCATTTATATTTCTCATGCATATATTCTTAATGAGTGTGACTAGGGAGTATAGGTAGTCATTTCTCATGCATTTTTGATGTGTGTTGACACAGATACTCAGTGATGATGTTGAAATATTAATAAGTTTTTCTACAAGTTCCCAGAACTATTCATCATTCTTTCATTTATTAATATAGTTGGAGAGAGTACACAAGATAGAAAACCACACTGTAATATATTTGGAATTAACTCCATTCACCAGGATATAATCTCTTCCATTTTCAGTCAAATATTCTAGACACTCTCTCCTCTTATTACTCCTCATGAGTTATAGCCATTGTACCATAATTTTCCTTCACTTTATAGCACTCTCTGACACTTGAAACTCATTGAATACATTTACTTACATGCATCAAATGAAAGTAGGAAATTGAAGGGTATGTTTTCATGGAGAATCTGCTGCTGTATAGAAAAAGATGACATTGAAAAAGATAGCTTGGATCAGAGTGAATCTTAGGTTGACGTTTTACCATGTTAATTGTGCCATCTATTTCTACAATCACAAAGTTGAGGGTCTCCACCCAATTGAAATCTCGTCCATCACACATCATGGCTTATTCTAAAAATTAAAGCCCCAACCAGGTGCAATTAGTGTAGTAAAAATGCCATCAAGTTTTGATACTATTTCTGGTTAATCTTCTGAAAAATTATTCACATGGGGGAAAGAATTCCAAACTTTAAATTATAAAATAAAATTGATTCTGTCAATTAATTCTGTCGAAGTATAGTTTAAAAGTTATCTGATAAATCGTGAGTGTTATGTCTACTGATGGAAAAGAAAATCTACTATATAAAAACTGAAGTTTTGACTTCATTTACAAGTAATTATATATTCTTAGCTAAAATGATCATTCTCTCAACCTAACGTTTAATATTAGACTGAGACAAATAATATTTCTAGGTACAATCTTGCATCATTTTTGATCATTTGAATTCAGTTTTACCTATTTATCTTCCTATCTACATATCCTTTCAAGTACTGATTAATGTTACTTTTGGTTGCAAATAACAATAAACCTTGCTAGAGAACTTAAACATGGAGTTATTTTTCTGATTTAACAAGAAGACTGGAGTAAGCAAGACAGGCTGGTAGAGCATCCTATGGTTTCTTTTCCTGTTTTGTTGTCCTTCAGTTGTTGGCTTGCTTTTCTGTGTCTCTGTGATGTCTGTTGCCTCTCCAGATATCCTGCACTTGTAATTGTCAGAGGAGAAGTAAAAGCAAAGCGAACAAGCCAGAGGAATATACCAATCAACTCTGTGATTTAAAAAGCTTTCCCAAGAGACCCACCAGATGACTTCTGCTTATATATCTCATTGGCCAAAACTGTTTTAGATGTTTCTAATTGGAGTATGGCTAAGGAAAGGCAAAATGTGAACAAGACTTATTCATTTAACCAGTAATGTCTGCCACCAAACTTAAAGTTTAATTTAATACTTAAGAAAAATATGGCACCACCCCAAATTCAATATGAAGGTTCTTTTTTCTATTATTGTCACTATAATGTTTTGTAAACCCATCATACCAAAACTCAGTGGCACACTACCTTAAAACATTTACTTCTCTCTCATGCATCATCCAGTCATTTGAAGCAGCTCTGCAGGTTGTTGGAGCAGCACTGTTCACTCACTTTTCTAAACCCAAAGGACAATCCAGGGCATGTTTGTCTCACAGCGGTAGCTAGAGCACAAGAGGGCAAGCCATATCATGAAAACAAATTTTAAGCCTCCGTGCAAGTCATTCAACTGCCAGCGTCCCATTGGCCAAAGCAAGTCACATGACCAAACCCAGCATCAGTGGGATGGGCAAATACATGCCCTCCCTGGAGATTCAAAACTTTAGGAGAGTGATGACTAATGTACTAATCTTGGGGGTGGGGGTGAAATGGCTGTTGTTTACAGAAGCAGTTGGAATTAATTTATGTGGATTTGAAATTTCATTTTCTTTTTTTTTTTTTTCCTTTTAAGGGCCACACCTGTGACATGTGAAAGTTTCCAGGCTAGGGGTGGAATCACAGCTGTAGCTGCCATCCTATACCACAGCCACAGCAACATGGGATTTGAGCTGCATCTGCCACCTACACCACAGCTCATGGCAACACTGGATCCTTGAGCCACTGAACGAAGTCAGGCATCAAACCTGAGTCCTCATGGATCCTAGTCAGGTTCATTGCTGTTGAGCCATGACGGGAACTCCTGAAATGCTGTTTTCTAAGTTTAGGAAATTTTAGTCATGTTTTCATGAAATTTCTAGATGGCCCTGGTAGATCTTGAAAATTGTTCTTTCTGTACCTACTTAGTGATGTATTTTTAAAAAATCAATAATTACAAGTACATTTTTAAATTTTTTTATCTTTCTGCCTTTTTCTAGGGCCACACCCATGGCATATGGAAGTTCCCAGGCTAGGAGTCAAGTCGGAGCTGTAGCCACTGGCCTATACCACAGCCACAGCAACTCAGGATCTGAGCTGAGTCTGCGACCTACACCACAGCTCACGGCAACGCCAGATCCTCAACCACTGAGTAAGGCCAGGGATCGAACCCACAACTTCGTGGTTCCTAGTCAGATTTGTTAACCACTGAGTCACCATGGGAACTCTACAAGTACATTTTTTGAGTCTTGATGTATGGATTTGATCATGTAAAAACTCTTACCCCAGGGTTTATAGTCTCACTTTTTTTTTTTTTTGCCAAGTGTAATAGAGTGGTATTACAAAAGTGGTATAACAAAAATGTAGCACTTACCAAGAGGCTGATTCCAGCTGAATGAGCAAAATCTGTGAAGTGGAATTATGTTCAGTCTCTACACTCAAATTAACACTGATTAACCTTTTATGGTGCACAAAATGACAAAAAATAACTCAGCTAACATGGCTTTCCCCTTGATTTCTGAAATTAGATAGCTATGGGCTGTTACAGCGACAAAATACAAAATGTAAAATCGAAGCTATTATACAAATAATTGGAGATAAAATGTTTGAGCTAAAATTTCATGACCTTTCAGAAGAAAAAAAATGTGTTTTGGTCATCATTTCTACATCTATTCTCTGCTTTGTTCTGTATGTGTAATCATTATTCCAAATGAGAAAAAACATGGAATTGATTCTTGTAGTTTCCATTTTCTAAGGAAAATAATAAAACTCATTTTAAGTTGTACCTTTAGAGAAGCTTTTCCTATATATGATAATAAAATGCAAACAAGGAAATCAATTAGAAAAAAATAAATGGTGTTCTTATAACCAAGAGATTAGAATATCTTGTTGTCAGCTTGTATTGAGTAGATTATTTTATGGAGTTAAAATATTAATTTTTCACTTTAGCTTTTTTCTCTTTATTTATTTAATTATTCAGTGAATTTTATGACATTTACAATTGTACAATGATCATCACAACCCACTTTTATAGCATTTCCATCCCAAACCCTCAGTGCATCTTCCCACCCTCCAACCTGCCTCATTTGGAAACCATAAGTTTTTCAAAGTCTGCGAGTCAGTATTTGTTATGCAAAGAAGTTCATTGTGTCCTTTTTTTATATTACACATGTCAGGGAAAACCTATGATGTTGGTGTCTCACTGTCTGACTGACTTCACTTAGCATGATAATTTCTAGGTCCATCCATGTTGCTGCAAAGGCTGTTATTTCTTTCCTTTTAATGGCTGAGTAATATTCCACATCTTCTTGATCCACTCCTCGGTCGATGGACATTTAGGTTGTTTCCATGTCTTGGCTGTTGAAAATAGTGCTGCAATGAACATTAGAGTACATATATCTTTTCGAGACATGGTTTTCTCTGGATAGATGCCCAGGAGTGGGATTGCTGGATCAAATGGTAGTTCTACTTTTGGTTTTCTAGGAAATCGCCATACTGTTTTCCATAGTGGTTGCACCAATTTACATTCCTACCAACAGTATGATAGGGTTCCCTTTTCTCCACACCCTCTCCAGCATTTACCATTTGTAGATTTTTTGATGATGGCCATTCTGGCTGGTGTAAGGTGGTACCTCATAGTGGTTTTGATTTTCATTTCTCTAATAATGAGTGATGTTGAACATCTTTTCATGTGTTTTTTTTTTTTTTTGTCCATCTCTGTGTCTTCTTTGGAGAACAACCCCATCAAAAAAATGGGCGGAAGATCTAAACAGTTCTCCACTCTAGCTTATTTATGAGGCTTATTATTCAAGTCAAGTCAATAGACAGTAAATGTGTTACGATGTGAGACTGTCCAGCAAAATTAGAAATTTTCAAGAAAACAAACAAAACAGTTGTTGAATTAACAGCTTACTAAAATCAGCAAGGTTTTTAAAAATATATTTATAGTCTTGGCTTTTTACATTTTTTACCCGAGCTTCCATATCAACAGCTACTTTGAAACAAATGTGGGATTTCACAGATGTTGTTATGTATTTCTTTAAAAGAGCAAGATTATCCTAATGTTTTAAAAGGGACTGCATGGGAGAAAAGGGAACCCTCTTTCACTGTTGATAGGAATGTAAACTGGTGCAGCCACTATGGAGAACACTATGGAGTTTCCTTAAAAGCTAAAAATCAACTTCTCATATGATCCAGCAATCCCACTCCTGGACACATGTCTGGAAAAAACCCTAATTGGAAAATATACCTGTACCCTAATGTTTACAGCAGTAGTATTCACAATAACCAAGGCTAGGAAACAACCTAAATGTCCATCGACAGATGAATGGTTAAAGAAGATGTGGTACATTTGTATAATGGAATGGTACTCAGCCATAAGGAATAAGGAAATAATTCCATTTGCAGCAACACAGATGGACCTAAACTTTATCATACTGGGTGGAGAAAGTCAGAGAAAGGCAAATACCATGTGATATCACTTATATGTGGACTCTCAAACATGATACAGTTGAATGTATCTGCAACACAGAAACTATGCTCACAGACACAGAAAACAAACTTGTGGTTACCAAAGTGGAAAGGGGTAGGTAGGGGAGGGTTGTTAAGAGTTTCGGTTACAAGAAACAAACAAACAAAAAGAGTTAAACAGCAGAGAAAAGTTGCTTATGCCTAAATATCTGATTCAGTTTCCATGAGTGAGTTCTGAGGTCCCGAGCTGATTATGGCTCTTGCTTGTCATAGAGAAGTATAAGGGCAGTAGAGTAAAAGTAACGGCTATTCCCTTAAAGTCCTGCAGACTAAATAAAATGGCCTCAGTATAAAAAAAAAAAATGCATGATAAATTATTAGTCATGAGAATGAGTAACAAGTTGGTCACATGCCCAAAACACCAGGAAGACTATGTCGGAAGTTATTGAAGCAATTCAGACGTGAGCACCTCTGGGCTTGGGCCAGGGCTCCAGTTGTAGCTTTTGAACAGTAACAAAACCCCTAAGTGTTGTATTAAAAATGTAGTGCTTTATAAGCATCCGTTTTTTTTATTATTATGTATCTCAAAATGTCCCTTAATAGAGCAGAAAATGAATTATCTCATTTTATGGATGAGAAAAATAAGACTCAGGAAAGTTGGATACTTAGCAGGCATCATGGAACTAATAAAGAGTGATGCTAATGAGGCCTAACAGATACAATTTTCTACTACTTGTTAATGCTCCTTCCTGCATTCTGTCTTGAAGGAAAAGGATTGATGATCTATATTTTAAAGGAATAATTGTTAGTTTTGGTAATAACTAGGCTCTAAAGAATAAAATAAAGGCAGAAGAAATGGCCATGCCTTTGAACTGAATAATGTAATTGAGTGGAGTGGGCGGAGTTTGATGAAATGGCAAAACTTAAAATTGGAGCCATCCTGTTGGAATTTTGAGATCTAGAACTGGACTGATTAGAGAAAACTGGAAATGTAGAAAGATAGTCATTGGTCTAAGAATGATATTGAGGAGAAAAAAAAAAAAACAACAAAAAAAGGAGTTCCCGTCACGGCTTAGTGGTTAACGAACACAACTAGTATCCATGAGGACTCGAGTTCAATCCCTGGTCTTCTCAGTGGGTTAAGGATTCAGCATTAACATGAGCTGTGGTGTAGGTCACAGACTCAGTTCAGATCCCACATTGCTGTGGCTGTGGTGTAGGCCGTCAGCTACAGCTCTGATTGGACCCCTAGCTTGGGAACCTCCATATACTGAGGGTGCGGTCCTAAAAAGACAAAAAAAAAATGATATTGAGATTTAAACACACTTATTTTAAAAATTCAGTTCAAAGGGTTTAATAATTGTATATGCATTTGTCCCTTTGTCCCTTGGTATCCATGGGGATTGGTTTCAGGACCCTTGCAGACACCCAAATCCAGTGATACTCAAGTCCCTTATAAAAATGGCTTAGTATTGGTGTATAATCTATATAACCTCCTCCTTTATACTTACTTTAAATCATCTCTAGATTACTTATAATACTAATACAATGTAAATGTAGTGTAAAGAGTTGTAAATACAGTGTAAACATTATAGTTACCAGCTCCTGGTGAATTCAAATTTTGCTTTTTGGAACTTTTGGGAATTTTTATTTTTATTTGTTTAGTATTTTCAATGCATGATTGGTTGAACCTACAAATGTGGAAACCACGGATAGGGTGGGGGTGAGGTGGGGGTTGACTGTATGCGTACATCTGTAATGTAACCCAAATCAAGATATAGAACATTTTCATCACCCCAAAAGTTGCCTTCGTCCCCCTGGCGCCTCCAGTAACTTCACTGCCTCCTCCCAACCCCCAACTAACCACTTTCTGATGTCTGTCGTTATGGGTGAGCCCTAGACTGTCATTTATGTCATCATATACCATGTATTCTTTTGTTCTCAGTTGTCTTTCACTCCATGTGATGTTTTGAAGATTTTGCATATTGTTACATTGCTGGATAGTATTCCATTACATGGACGTCTAGAATTTGTTTATTCTTTTACTTACCGATGAACATTTGGGTTGTTTCCAGTTTGGGGTTGTTCCATTAAGGCTGTATGAACATTTTGTGCAACTCTTCTGCAGATAACATGTTTTCATTTCTCCTAGATAGCTACCTAGGAGAGGAATTGCTGGGTCATAAGAAACTACCCAGCCCTTTTCCAAAGTAGTTGTATCCTTTTACATTCCCACCAGCAGCGTGCAGCAGGAGTTCCAGTTACTCCTCATCTCTAACTACATTTGGTGTTCATAGTGTTTTCTTTTTAGGGCGTTCTCCTGATGGCTTCATCTTTAAAATAAAATCTATTCCCAGTGCAGAACCCGATGTCAGGCACCCAGTTTTGGAGGAGGACCTGCAATCAGGAGACAGATGAAGGGAACAAAGTTAAAAGAATAGAGAGGTGGAGAGAAGCATCAAGAATGCAGGGAGGAGTGATGCCCAGCCAGGTCCTATCTCTCTGACGTTTCAGGAGAAGGAAAAATGAGAAGTCTAATCAACTTAGCTAAACATGAAGTAGAGACAGTACAGAGACAGTACAACTCACTGAGTTGTGAAAAGGACACAGAAGTCTGGATACAGCAGTTAGAGGAAGTAATCTCGAGTGCTGAAGGGGTAGGAGGCTATGATTCCAAGAAGCAAATGTAGACACGTGACCGTGAGGGAGATGCAAAAAATAAGATGACAGCCAGCGAAATGATGCTCATTTGTAGAGACTAGAGGTGGACCAAGAGTGAAAAGAAAGCTTGGGAGAGTTATTCAAATAATATTTTGTTGGGGGGGGGTTAAAACTTTAATTATAACATGGCTTTATCCAAATATATAAAATAAACTTGATTATCTGATAATTATCCGGGTAAATCAACATAGGTAGCAATTAGGAATTTTTTTTCCCCTTTTTATGGTCACACCTATAGCATATGGAAGTTTCCAGGCCAGGGATTGAATCAGAGCTGCGGTTGGGGCCTGTGTCACAGTCACAGCAACACCAGACCTGAGCCGCATCTGTGACCTACCTCGCAACTTGCAGCAACGCCGTATCCTTAACCCACTGAGTAAGGCCAGAGATGGAACCCACATTCTCACAGAGACAGCGTTGGGTCTTTACCCCACTGAGCCACAGTGGGAACTCTACAATTAGGAATTTTTATCCATTCAAAATACACCTCCTAAAGACACAGTATATGCCAGAGCCGTTTGTATCTCCTCCTTTCCATTTTCATTCTCGGTACATCTTTGTCTTCTTACCCACTTGAACTTTGAAATTCTCCTGCCTTTGATCTCTTACCTTCACACATGAATAAATATTTGTAAGCTTTAAACCCAAAATGTAGGTTGGGTCTTGTTTCATTCCAATGAGAAAATAAGGAGCTTTTCTTTTAGTGATAGCCCTTCCACTTGCTAGCTCCACAATACTTTACAACTCTCCAGCCTTCCCATTTCTTACTGATTAGAGACAGGGAGAATCTCTTAGAAACTTTCCAGACTTCTGTGCTTGTAAAGTGCCCAGGAACTAGAGTTACCTCTTTATGTTGCCTAATTAAAATCATAAAGTCAAAATTGCAAATAAAACATTACTGATAAACATTGCTGATTCATCCAGATTCTCCTACCAGCTCTTTTGAATGACTGCATTGTTCTGCATAATAAGACAACAAGCATCAGAAGGGAAATGCTTCGTTCTTCTACCTCATTCAGTGCTTATTAAACACTTGCCATGTGTAAAGACACCATGCTTTGCTCTGCGGAGGAGACAAACAGAGAATGTCCTTTTTAGCATGCCCAGAGTGGTTTCATTTTTCTTCAGCCATAATCCCTACAGTATTTGTATTCAAAGAAAATTTCCAGTGAATTTAGTTCTTCCACGCATTGCAGTAATTTCTGTTAGCTTTCATGGAAGCTCACATTTCTTGAGCATCAAGTATATGCCAGAAATCATCAGTCATTGAGGAAGGTCTGCATGGGTCAGGCAAACCCATCTTTATCACAGGGGGGAAGAAAAGATTCATGATAGTTTCAAATGTCTTTCCAATTTAGAGGGAAAAAAGCATCAGTCCTCCCTTTTTAGCAAATCTGATCCTTGTTAAAACCCAGTATTTGTTGATTTTGAAACCAGTTAAAAGAGAGAGAGCAGAGCAGTAATAACTGGGCTCCCAGTGGAAGTCAGAAATTCAAAGATGCATATTAGGTGGTGCGGAGAACAGAGTCAGTAAGCAGTCTAATACATTTGCTAATCTAAATGGTTTCTTAATTTTTTGGGCTAGTTTCAAAGCAGGTAAACCCTGCATGAGAAAGTTTAAAGATTTCTTCATGATCCTTTAATACATGATATTTAATACAATACCCTTTAAAGAAAAATATAGGGAACTGAAGATGGTGCAAAGGTCAGAATGATAACCCTGACAGCTTGGAAGAGTTAAAGTTCTTTGAAATTGCAAAGGGGAACTTGCAGATGTTTTCAAAGTTACCTTTAAATACATTGAACATTATCAGATAGCAGAGTTAAACTGTTTCAACTGGGATATATATACAATGAGGACTCTGCATATATACATGTATTTTCTTTACTAAAACTATATTCATAGGTGTATATAATTATGTACTTGCATTCTTTTAAAAAATGCTATTCCAGGATATTGCAAAGATACACATTTTTAAAGGGGGCTTGAGTGGCTGCAGTGGATCTAGAACACGTCACCTCACCTCTATAGATCTTCCTTTTTTTCTAACCAGAAAACAAGGGGTTTGGACTGAATTACCTCTCAAGTCCTACTGAGATCTCTTAGGTCCTGAGTCAATGATTTATTAACATATTTAATGATAATAGATGATTTATAGAATAAAAAGTATCAAAAACTTGCTTTACATATGAAAAAATATTAATCATGAAAATAATGGTTGTTTAGGAAAGGCATCCTAATCAAAGAAATCCACTCACATCGTGTCCCCAGGCTTATTCTGCTCTTGTGGGTTAACAAAAGGAGTCTGTGAACTATAAACTCATAGAGCGAGCAGGTGAGTATCTGGTGTCAGAAAAGTTCCTTTGATGCTGCTTTTCAAGATGGTACCTATAGAATACGAGATTTTAAATGTTTAAGGTTCTCTGTAGTGAATTTCACTTCTTTTTAAAATTGCAATTATGACGTAATCACATGTTAGAGAGGTGCCAACCAACTTTTTTTTTTATAAATCTAGAGCCTATCATTGCCTTAATTGGTACTGCCATTATTATCCTATTTTAGGGGAAAATTGCAAAACAGATCGATGCCATCTCTGTTCATACAGTTTCAGAATTCTATTTAAACAATTTCCACGTAATTCTTGAGGTGGCGAATGCAAGAACTTGGCACAGTGCTTGTAATGTAGTAAAACCCCAATAAATGCTAGTTGTTGCTGCTTCCTGCTATGACTCTTTTTACTATATTTCGTTGGTTATAAAGGTTGTCACTTTGCACAGATTCTTTTGAAATTCATGTCTACAGATGTCCACTCACATAAACGTGCACAGCTGAGTACGTTACTAAAGCACCCATGTGCCAGACTCAATTAAATGTCAGACGAGTCAGGCACATGTGTTTAACATGTGACTTCCCCATGGCCTAGCAGTCAGTGGCATCAAGGGAATCTTCATAGCATGTGTAGCCAAGATAATATATTAGAAATCATTTTGATTCTTATTTTCTAACTCTAAAAATAATGATAAACAATATACACTTTCATTTGATGTTTTTATTAACTGTTTTTTTGTTACTGTTTTTTGTTGTCTTCATGTTAGTTTATTAACTAACTTTGAAACATAAATTTTTCAGACTTCTGGGTCACTGTTTTATTATTAGGATACAACATGGACTTTTTTTTTTTTTTTTGCCGTTTTTTTTTTTTTTAGGGCCAAACCCACAGCACATGGAAGCTTCCACGCTAGGGTTCGAATCAAAGCTACAGCTGCTGGCCTATGCCATAGCTCACAGCAACACCAGATCCTTAACCCACTGAGTGAGGCCAGGGATCGAACCCACAACCTCATGGTTCCTAGTTGGATTCATTTCCGTTGTGCAGCAGTGGGAACTCCCACAACATGTACATTGTTATGTATGCAGATGGTTAAGTTTACAGGGATGAACACACTCTTATGCCCTTCATATAGATCAAAATATAGAAGATTTGGAATACCTCAGAAGGTTCCTTATGGCCTTCCACCCAGTACAAATTTTTAATTATTTGTGTACTTCTCCACCCTGTGAAAATAGACATTATTCTAATGGAAGAGGATTCTGAGATGACAAAATGGCCTGTTAAACATTCTAACCACATTTCAGTGGTTCCAGATTCTGTTATGTCTCTAATTGAAACGAAACTCAAGGTAATTTGGATGCTGCCATTGATCTTAGAAAAATCCTGGAGTTCCCGTCGTGGCGCAGTGGTTAACGAATCTGACTAGGAACCATGAGGTTGCGGGTTCGGTTCCTGCCCTTGCTCAGTGGGTTAACGATCTGGCATTGCCGTGAGCTGTGGTGTAGGTTGCAGATTCGGCTCGGATCCCGCGTTGCTGTGGCTTTGGCATAGGCCAGCGGCTACAGCTCCGATTCGACCCCTAGCCTTGGAACCTCTATATGCTGCGGGAGTGGCCCTAGAAATGACAAAAAGACAAAAAGAATTTCCATTCATAAAATAAATTTATTGTAGCTACATATTGCTTTTATCTTTTTTGTGCTTTGAGATTCTGAGTTCGATTTCACTGTAAAAAGGCTTCTTGTAGAACTAGCAGTTTTCATCTAAGATGTAGATACAAAGTCATGGGTTTAGGACTCACGGTATACTGTCATCAGTTAAAAGATTGGAGTTGCAGCTAACTGTCCGGAAATATAATTTAGCCTGCTGTCTGTCCCATAGCCATAATGAGCGACCTTCAAAATTCGGGCGTATTTATGTCTATTTTCTTGTGTCTGTTTGACTATGTATATAAATATGAGAATTATATGTCTATGAACATTGGGAGAAAAGGAATTAAAAGCAGCTGATTTAGGTCAATGGCTTACCATATTTAGTGCCTATCAACTAAGACAGCATATTTGGGGGATATTTTTTGAGACTGCTCCAGCATGATCCGGTGAACTAGATTCCTGTTTTGATGATTCTTCTTTGGTCCACAAGGATCGTAATCCCAGAACTGTAGCCATGACATTTGATCTGACAAGACTGAATATTCTATTTCTTTCTTTATTCCCATTCCCATTTCAAAAGAAATTATGCCATAATTTATGTGAATAGATCTTGTATAGTGTAATTGAAAAACTAATGACCAGGCAAACAAATCAAGGTACAAGAAAAATAATGCAACAACACTTAGATAAAGCTAAGCAACTATTAATACTTAGATATGCAGAGTATGAGATTCTGCATAATAAATACAAGGAGGATGCTGCTGCCATCCACATGTATTTAAAGGCCACTTCTATAATAAGGCTTTATTCTAGGAGAATAGCCGCAAAGTATTGTCCTTAAAGAAGACAATGATTTTTTCTTGACCTGACAGCTTATTTAGAATGACAGACAGGTGATGTAGCAGGAAAAAAAAAATGTCAATTCAATGAGGAAGTATGACAGATTGCATTGAAATTCTGCTATAGTGTTACTTAATACTCTTTTAACTGCATCATTAGATAGCAGTGTAATAATGATTTGTAGATTTCATTACATCTAAGTAGATACATATACACTTGCATAACCCAATCTAGTAAACATCTCTACTCTGTCTTTATAAAAAGTGTGGGTTTCCAGAAAAGAAATGCATGACTTGGAGGACAGACTTGTGGTTGCCAAGGGGGAGGGGAAGGGATTGGGATGGATTGGGAGTTTGGGGTTAATAGATGCAAACTATTGCATTTGGAGATAAGCAGTGAGATCCTGCTGTATAGCACAGAGAACTATATCTAGTCACTTGATGGAGGAAAATGTGAGAAAAAGAACGTATATATGTGTGTGTGTGTGTGTGTGTGCGTGCGACTGGGTCACTTTGCTGTACAGTAGAAAATTGACAGAACACTGTAAACCAATTGTAATGGAAAATTTTAAAAAGTGTAGGTTGCGCATACCTATTCACTTCATCATATTTTGAGTCCATTTAATTTCCAGATGACTTTAAGGAAATAAAAGAAGTTCTAAGAAGCTTTTGTAGTGATCCCGAGAGGAATGCCGAAGAATTTTTTAAGTAATTTATTTCTGGTGAATTTGAAATGCAGACCATGTTTTCCAAGAGGTGGTTCCCCTTTTCATCAACAATTTCAAGCTCAGAATAGAAAAATGTTCCTTTCACTCAATGTGTTAGTTTTATTCTTAGATGAATAGAAGGGATGTTCATGGAAGGAGCTCGGTTAGTGGGAGCCCAGGGCTATGTATGAGTCATTCATTGGTCCTGAGTTTCAGTCCCCCCTCTGCTCCACTGGGCCCTGTTTGCAGGTTGCCCAGCCTTAGCTCTTAGATTTGCAGTATGGAGATGAGACCTCCCCTTCCTCTCCCATTAGACTGCAAAGAGGGAAACATCAGGATTAGCTGGAGAGTTCTTACAGTTGGTCATCAATGCACTGAGACATCCCCTGAAAATTCTCTAAGGATGCTCTCTAAGCAGTATTTGACCCTAGGACTATGCCCAACACTGCATGCAGTAGATAGGATGAGATAGAAAATTCTGTGTATCTCTATTAATTGGTTTTGAGTGCCACCCTAGAGAGTCTTGACTTTTATTGCTGCAGAGGAGTGTCAGCATGGGTCACTTCACAGAACACCTGATTTTTAGAAGGATTAACTCCTGTTCTAATCACTAAAGGGTGCAATTTTAAGAAAGAAATCACGAAACAAATATGTAACAAATGTATTGGCCAGAGATTCTGTAGATTATTTTCCATTGTAGGCTATTATAAGATATTGAGTGTAGTTCCCTGTGCTATATGGTAGATCTTCATTGTTTATCTATTTTATATATAGTAATGTGTATATGTTAATCCCAAACTCCCTTGCCATCCCCTTTGATAACCATAGGTTTGTTTGCTATGTGTGTGTAGACTTAACTTTGTATTTATTTATTTTTATTTATTTTTTTAGGGCCGCACCCTTGGCATATGGAAGTTCCCAGGCTAGGGGTCGAATCAGAGCTACAGCTGCCGGCCTACACTACAGCCACAGCAACACCAGATTCAAGCCGCATCTGTGACCTAAACCACAGCTCATGGCAACACCAGATCCTTAACGCACTGAGGGAGGCCAGGGATCGAACCCTCATCCTCTTGGACACTAGTCGGGTTCATTTCCGCTGAGCCATAACAGAAACTCCCAATTTACTTTTTAAAACCTTAAATCATAATAATAATATGTTTACTGTTTGCTCTAGTATTTTAATGAAAAGAATTCTATGTAATACAGATTGAACAATTAATTAAAAGAAACATGAGGACTACTTGTAAAAGGCAGAAACCATGACATGTAAAAGCTATTTTTATAAGCTGCGATGGATAGCTGAAGTGTGTTTAGTTTATGAAGTAAAATCTGAAAGCAAGGTACCATTCTGTAAACAGTGAGTTGGAAAGAGGGAAAGAAAATAATGTGTCCTGAGCAGTGTTTATAAGCCAGGCACTCCGCATCCCTTTTCATCCCCACTACTGCATTAAAGTAGGTGTTAATATTCCCACGTAAGGGATGAAGGACCAAAAGTCCAGTGAATGTAGGTCACTTCCAGGTACCTTGTAGGTAAGCTCACAGGGAGTGTATTTTGGAACGAGGGTTCACCTTAGCTCTGTCTGACTCTGAAATCCTCCTTTCCATTACATTTGGAAAGAACAAGGGCGTTCTGAGTCCCTGTGTGGTCAGAATCCCACTCTTTGACCCTGGGCAAATTGTATGTGCTCATCCTCACCAGTGGGGGTGAGGTGCGAGTGGACCGCGGGGGTGTCCAAAATGCTTTCTGGCTGTGAATTCTGTTGAGGTGGTGGAAAATAAAAAACAGTGTATTTAGAATTAGTGCTCACTTCGGTCTGAATGGCACCATGGGGACACCCAGCATGTCACAGAACCTCATAGGATGCTCCTTTACAGAATGCACAGAGGGTAACTCTTCGTTTCAATGCAGCGGGCTCTTGTGAGGATTGATAGGACAGCAGTGTGGTACTCAAGCATCTAAGGCACTTCCCTAATGGAGAGAATCACATGACCCCCCACTTGTAGCCCCACTTTTATGACCAAGGTGTGGAAATATCTGTAGAAAAACAAAAGCATGCAACCTTCCCTTTATAGGATGCAATATATGAAACCATTATGTGTTCTCAAGAGCGTTTATACTCTTTTAACTCACCAGCGGAAAATGAGACTTCATTCTCCATAAATTTGAGTTTTATTAATGACTCAAACTGTTAACACTTTGGAAAAAAATAGAACCTTAATAGCTTTCAGAAGTAGCAATTAACTATTTTGAAAAGTACACAAAGTGTGAAATTTTCTTTAGAAGAACCTCAGCACGTTGCAGAAATGACTGGTATAAAAGACATAAGGCAGGAAAACGAGTCAGTTTTCACTAGACTGTGACTTTTACTCATATCATAATTAGCAGAATGTGTAGGTGCAAGTTTCACACTTTATAAGAAAATTATTAATTGCGGAGACTTTCCATTTGCCCAGATGTTTCCTTAATTTGAAAGTTAATAGGTAAAGTTGAAATGCTCTGAAACAAAAATGCAAAAAGACATGAAAATGCGAAATGCAAAAAGCAGTCTCATAGAAGGAACGAAATCTTTTGAAAAATAACTGGGAAGCAGGCACACAGACAAAGGGAACATGACCTGTTTGATACAAGGGCGAAAACTTGATTTCTGCATGCTTGGGCAGAGCTGTCCTTTCTAGATTTGCTCTTAGCAGCTACTGGGAACTATATTGTATTACTGCACTGAAGGTTTGCCCCTAGAAGGAACCTGCTTTCAAATGCATTTGAAATGTGGATATATCTGTCATTTTCTATTGGCCATCCCTTTGCCTCTTCATTGATTTCCTGAATGACCAAAAGGATATGGAGAGAGGAACAAGAAGACCCTCATAAAGGGATGACAAATTTGGGTTGAACTAGCACTACCTGCTCACATTTCCTGCTGTAACTTCTAGATCAGTTGCTTTGAATCCCAAGATTTGAAATAAGTTATATGTGAGTTCTGTAAGGAAAGAAAAATCATCTGCATTTGCCAAATTCAATATGGTGATCATTTTACAAGAGGAAAAGTAGTGTAAAAACCAATAGATGAAGAAGATTATCAATTTGCATGTTAAACCTAAGTTAGATAGAACTCATCAAAGAGCATCTTTTCAGCAAGGAAACTTAACAAGAGAGGGATCCTTAACCCATTGAGCAAGGCCAGGGATCAAACTTGCATTCTCATGGATACTATTCGGGTTCATTACTGTTGGGCCACAACGGGAACTCCTAGACTCCTTCTTTAAGAAGTCAAAAAATAAGAGGCTGGAATGGTGCTGAGTGAGTCAACTTCCATATTCGCCTAGATGGTGCAAGTCTTAGGATGTCCCATGGAACAGCAGGAACAGAGATTGATGCATGATGTTCAGTGGATACAAATGTGCTAAGTATAAGTTAATAACTGACTCATTTAGAGGAATCACAAGAGCATAGAAAATAAAGGTGCGGTGAGGGAGTTCAGAGTCAACTCACTAAGATTATTGGCTAGAAGTGGTAAGAAAGAAGAAATCAACCATCTTTACACAGTTCTGAGCTCTGGTAATTTGAAAAATACTCATTTTGCTAATAAAAACATAGGTGGAGAATTGGTAATGGAGAGAAGATAAATGTTGAGTTTGTATTAATAGTGAGATATCCAGATCTAGTCCTTACTAGTTGGAAATGCAAAATTAGAATTTGGGCAAGATTAGAGCTAAGAAGGTAACTGTAGGAGACACCAGCATGAGGTACCTTAATGAAGCCTATGGAAAGTAAGAAGAGAAGCAAGAGAGAAGGCGCAAAAGAAGGTGTTGGGGGTGTGTCAGAGGTTGTATGAGATGTGAATGCCAAGAGAAGTACAAGTTTCTGTTGGTGGGAATGTAAATTGGTACAGCCACTGTGGAGAACAATACGGAGGTTTCTCAAAAACTGAAAACAGAACTATCATGTGGCTCAGGAATTCCACTCCTGGGTGTATATCCAAAAAAAAAAAAAATTAAAACAGTAATTCAAACAGATATATGCACCCCGAAGTTCATAGCAGCCAAGATAAGGAAGCAACCTAAGTGTGTCCATCAACAGATGAATGGAGAAAGAAGAGGAGTGTGTGTGTGTGTGTATGTGTGTGTGTGTGGAATAATACTCAGCCATAAAAAAGAACAAAATGTTGCCATTTGCAGCAATGTGGATGGATTTTAGAGGGAATTATGTTGAGTGTATTAAGTCAGAGATCAGATACTGTATGATATCACTTATATGTGGCATCTAAAAAATACAGCAAACTAGTGAATGGAACAAAATAAAAGCCAACTCAGAGAGCGAAGTAGTGAGTAGAGGGAAGAGAGTAAGGGCAGTATAGGAGTAGAGGGTTAAGAGGAACAAACTATTGAGTATAGAACAAGCTGCAAAAATATATTGTACAACATGGGGAAAATAGCCAATATTTTATAATAACTATAAATGGAGGATAACCTTTAACAAAAAAGAAAAAAGTTCAGGTTTCGGGTTTGATGTGAGGGGGCTCAGCCAGGCTAATTAATAAAGTGAATTTATACTGAATCAAAACCAACTCTAAACTAGTGGAGGTAGAAACCAGATCCCAAGAAATTAAAAAAAGAAAAAAAGTGATGCCTAAGAACTAAAGTCAGATACTGACTACCTGTTGGAGAGAGTAAGTTGGGAAAGAAGCAGCAGAAATTTTGGGGTTTTTTACCCTCTTTTTATTTAATACAAAGTCTCCTTTGTATATTTTTGAGGTTCAGAGGGAAAAAGGCAATCCAGGCATGCTTCATTTCTTTGCTCTTTGCTTTTTCCTGCTTCACAGGTACTGCATTGTTACAGGCGGAAAGTTTGTGCCATCATGCCTCAAGCCTGTCTATTGGTACCATTTTTTTTCCTGTCCTTTTCCTTTTTTTCTTTTTTCTTTTTTTTTTTTACGGCTGTACCTGCAGCATATGCAAGTTCCCAGGCTAGGGGTTAAATCAGAGCTGTGGCTGCCAGCCTGCACCACAGCCACAGCACTGTGGGATCTGGCCCGCATCTGTGACCTACGCTGCAGCTTGTAGCAATACCAGATCCTTAACCCAATGAACAAGGTCAGGGATGGAACCCACATCCTCAGGGACACTATGTTGGGTTCTTAACCTGCTGAGCCACAATGGGAACTCTTTTTTGTTTGTTTGTTTGTTTGTTTGGGTTTTTTTTTTATTTTCCCACTGTACAGCAAGGGGGTCAGGTTATCCTTACATGTATACATTACAATTACATTTTTCCCCCAGCCTTTCTTCTGTTGCAACATGAGTATCTAGACAGAGTTCTCAATGCTATTCAGCAGGATCTCCTTGTAAATCTATTCTAAGTTGTGTCTGAAAAGCCCAAGCTCCCGATCCCTCCCACTCCCTCCCCCTCCCATCAGGCAGCCACAAGTCTCTTCTCCAAGTCCATGATTTTCTTTTCTAAGGAGATGTTCATTTGTGCTGGATATTAGATTCTAGTTATAAGTGATATCATATGGTATTTGTCTTTGTCTTTCTGGCTCATTTCACTCAGGATGAGATTCTCTAGTTCCATCCATGTTGCTGCAAATGGCATGATGTCATTCTTTTTTATGGCTGAGTAGTATTCCATTGTGTATATATACCACCTCTTCCGAATCCAATCCTCTGTCGATGGACATTTGGGTTGTTTCCATGTCTTGGCTATTGTGAATAGTGCTGCAATGAACATGCGGGTGCATGTGTCTCTTTTAAGTAGAGTTTTGTCCGGATAGATGCCCAAGAGTGTGATTGCGGGGTCATATGGAAGGTCTATGTATAGATTTCTAAGCTATCTCCAAACTGTTCTCCATAGTGGCTGTACCAGTTTACATTCCCACCAACAGTGCAGGAGGGTTCCCTTTTCTCCACAGCCCCTCCAGCACTTGTTATTTGTGGATTTATTAATGATGGCCATTCTGACTGGTGTGAGGTGATATCTCATGGTAGTTTTGATTTGCATTTCTCTTATAACCAGCGATGTTGAGCATTTTTTCATGTGTTTGTTGGCCATCTGTATATCTTCTTTGGAGAAATGTCTATTCAGGTCTTTTGCCCATTTTTCTATTGATTGATTGGCTTTTTTGCTGCTGGGTTGTATAAGTTGTTTATATATCCTAGAGATTAAATCCTTGTCAGTTGCATCATTTGAAACTATTTTCTCCCATTCTGAAAGTTGTCTTTTTGTTTTCTTTTGGGTTTCCTTTGCTGTGCAAAAGCTTTTCAGTTTGATGAGGTCCCATGGGTTTATTTTTGCTCTAATTTCTGTTGCTTTGGGAGACTGACCTGAGAAAATATTCATGATGTTGATGTCAGAGAGGGTTTTGCCTATGTTTTCTTCTAGGAGTTTGATGGTGTCCTGTCTTCTATTTAAGTCTTTCAGCCATTTTGAGTTTATTTTTGTGCATGGTGTGAGGGTGTGTTCTAGCTTCATTGCTTTGCATGTAGCTGTCCAGGTTTCCCAGCAATGCTTGCTGAATAGACTTTCTTTGTCCCATTTGATGTTCTTGCCTCCCTTGTCAAAGATTAATTGACTATAGGTGTCAGGGTTTATTTCCGGATTCTCTATTCTGTTCCATTGGTCTGTCTGTTTTGGTACCAGTACCACACTGTTTTGATGACTGTGGCTTTGTAGTATTTCTTGAAGTCTGGGAGAGTTATGCCTCCTGCTTGGTGTTTGTTTCTCAGGATTGCTTTGGCGATTCTGGGTCTTTTGTTGTTCCATATAAATGTTTAGATTGTTTGTTCTAGTTTTGTCAAAAATGTCATGGGTAATTTGATAGGGATTGCATTGAATCTGTAGATTGCTTTGGGTAGTATGGCCATTTTTACAATATTGATTTTCCCAATCCAGGAACATGGAATATCTTTCCATTTCTTTACATCTTCTTTGATTTCTTTGATTAAAGTTTTATAGTTCTCGGCATATAGGTCCTTTACCTCCTTGGTCAGGTGTATTCCGAGGTATTTGATTTTGTGAGGTGCAATTTTAAAAGGTATTATATTTTTGTATTCCTTTTCTAATATTTCATTGCTGGTATACAGAAATGCAACTGACTTCTGAATGTTCATCTTATATCCTGCTACTTTGCTGAATTTATTAATCAGTTCAAGTAGTTTTGGGGTTGAGTCCTTAGGGTTTTCTGTGTATAGTATCATGTCATCTGCATACAGTGATAGTTTGATCTCTTCTCTTCCTATATGGATGCCTTTTATTTCTTTTGTTTGTCTAATTGCTGTGGCTAGGACTTCCAAAACTATGTTGAAGAGCAGTGGTGAGATTGGGCATCCCTGTCTTGTTCCAGATTTGAGTGAGAAGGCTTTCAGTTTTTCCCCATTGAGTATTATATTTGCTGTGGGTTTATCATAAATGGCTTTGATTGTATTCAGGAATGTTCCCTCTAGACCCACTTTGGCGAAGGTCTTGATCATGAATGGATGTTGGACTTTGTCAAATGCTTTTTCTGCGTCTGTTGAGATGATCATATGATTTTTGACTTTTTTTTTTGTTAATGTGGTTTATGATGCTGATTGATTTGTGTATGTTGAACCATCCTTGTGAACCTGGGATGAACCCAACCTGGTCATGGTGTACAATTTTTTTGATATGTTGTTGGATTCGGTTGGCTAAGATTTTGTTGAGAATTTTTGCATCTATATTCATCAATGATATTGGGCGATAGTTTTCTTTTTTGGTGGTATCTCTGTCTAGTTTTGGAATGAGGGTGATGGTGGCATCATAGAATGTCTTTGGGAGTATTCCTTCTTCTTCAACCTTTTGAAAGAGTTTAAGGAGGATGGGCACCAATTCCTCTTTATATGTTTGATAGAATTCACCTGTGAAGCCATCTGGTCCTGGACTTTTATTTGTAGGGAGTGATTTTATGACCTCTTAAATTTCATTTCTAGTGATCGGTCTGTTGAGTTGGTCTGTTTCTACTTGATTCAGTTTTGGCAGGCTGTAAGATTCTAGAAAATTGTCCATTTCTTCCAGATTGTCAATCTTGTTGCCGTATAGTTGTTCATAGTATTCTCTTATGGTTTTTTGTATTTCTGCTGTATCCGTTGTGATTTCTCCTTCTTCATTTATAATTTTGGTTATTTGGGTTCTTTCTCTCCTCTTTTTAGTGAGTCTGGCCAGGGGTTTGTCAATTTTGTTCACCTTTTCAAATAACCAGCTCTTGGTTTTATTAATTTTCTCTATTGTTTTTTGAGTCTCTATTTTATTGATTTCTTCTTTGATCTTTATAATTTCCTTCCTTCTGCTGACTTTAGGACTTCTTTGTTCTTCTTTTTCTAATTCATTTAGGTGGAGGGTTAAGTTGTCAATTTGGGATCTTTCTTCTTTTTTGAGAAAGGCCTGTGTTGCGGTAAATTTCCCTCTGAGCACTGCTTTCACAGCATCCCATAGATTTTGAGCAGTTGTGTCTTCATTATCATTTGTTTCAAGGTAGTTTTTAATTTCTTTCTTGATTTCCTCATTGACCCATTGGTTTTTTGGTAGCATGTTGTTTAGTCTCCATGCAGTAGGTTTTTTCTCTTTCCTTTTCCCATGGTTGATTTCTAATTTCATGGCATTGTGGTCAGAGAAGATACTTGAGATAATTTCTATGCTCCTAAATTTATTGAGATTCGCTTTGTGTCCCAATATGTGGTCGATTCTTGAGAATGTTCCATGAGCATTTGAGAAGAATGTGTATTCTGCTTTTTTTGGATGTAGTGTCCTGAAGATATCAATGAAGTCTAACTTTTCTATTGTTTCCTTTAGGATCTCTGTTGCTTTATTGGTTTTCTGTCTAGAGGATCTGTCCATTGATGTGAGGGGGGTATTAAGGTCTCCTACTCTGATTGTATTCTCATCAATATCTCCCTTTATGTCTGTTAATATTTGTTGTATGTATCTGGGTGCTCCTGTATTTGGGGCATATATGTTGATGATAGTAACATCCTGTCCTTGGATGGATCCGTTAATCATTAAGTAGTGTCCTTCTTTGACTTTCTTTATGTCTTTTGTTTTAAAGTCTATTTTGTCTGATATGAGCGTTGTGACTCCTGCTTTTCTGTCGTGTCTATTGTCATGAAATATTTTTCCCCACCCTTTCACTTTCAATCTATATGTATCTTTTGTCCTAAGGTGAGTTTCTTGTAGGCAGCATATTGAAGGTTTTTGCCTCTTTATCCACTCAGCCACTCTGTGTCTTTTGATCGGGGCGTTCAGTCCATTGACATTTAAGGTGATAATTGATAGATGATTATTTATTGCCATTTGAACCTCGTGTTCCAGTTGATTCTATGGTTCTCCATTCTTCTTTTTTTTTTTTTTTTTTGGTTGGGTGGTCTCCTGTTATTATCTGCTTGAGTGTATATTTTTTTTCCATTTTTTGCAAATGCAATATTTGGTTTTGGCTTGTGGTTGCCCTGTTTTTGAAGTATGCTAACCCCTTCCCATAATTGTGTGTTTTAGCCTGATGGTCCTGTAAGTTCAAACACTTCATTACTATATTAAGATTAAGAAGAGAAACATACAAACAAACAAAAAGGGTTATTTACTTCCTAACATCCCTTGCCCACATTTTATGGTTTTGATGACTCTTTTATTTTTTTCTTTTTAATTTTATTTTGTTTGAGGCCTGTTCATGATTAAATCTGTATGCTGGCTTATTTGAGTGACTGCTCTCTGATTGCAGTTTCCTCAGTCCTAGTTCTTCCTCTTCTTCTTTTTTTTTTCTTTTCTTTTTTCTTCCTTTTCCTTCCTTTCTTTTTGGTTTAGAGAAGCCCTTTCAATATATCCTTTAACCTGGGTTTTGTGTTGCAGTATTCTTTAAGTTTTTGTTTGTTGGAAAAAATTTTTATTTCCCCTTCTATTTTAAATGATATTCTTGCTGGATAGAGTATTCTAGGTTGCATATTTTTTTCCTTTTAGCACTTTAAATATCTCTTGCCATTCCCTCCTGGCCTGTAGTGTTTCTGTAGAGAAGTCAGCTGATATTCTTATGGGGGTTCCCTTGTAGGTAACATTCTGTTTTTCTCTTGCTGCCTTTAGGATCCTCTCTTTATCACTAACTTTTGCCATTTTTATTATGATGTGTCTTGGTGTGGGTCTGTTTGGGTTCAGTTTGTTTGGGGCCCTCTGTGCTTCTTGTATCTTGAACCCAGTATCCTTTAGATTTGGGAAGTTTCCAGCGATAATTTCTTCAAATATATTTTCCATCCCCTTATCTTTTTCTACTCCTTCTGGAATTCCTATTATGCGTAGATTGGCCCGCTTTATATTATCCCATAGGTCTCTTATATTGCCTTCCAGTTTTTGGATTCGGTTTTCTGTCTGTTGACCGGATTGAGTGATTTCCATTATTCTATCTTCCATATCACTGATTTGTTCTTCTGCATTATTCATTCTTGTTTTTACTGCCCTTAGTTCAGTTTGCATCTCTGCAAATGAATGTTCTAGTTTTTCTTGGCTCCTCCTCATATTTTCTAGTTCCTTTCTGAGGGTATCTGCATTACTGTTCATATCTTCTCTTAATCCCTTCAGTATTTTCACTATTTCTCTTTTGAACTCCAGGTCTGTCAGACTGCAGAGATCTGTTTCATTGTTGACTGTTTTAGGTGAGTTCTCCTGTTGGTTTGACTGGGGGTGGTTTCTCAGCTTCTTCATCTTGCTTGTTGTTTTCTTTCTCCTGAGGGAGTTGTACTCTCCGTTATCGGGCAGTGTTTGCCTTGTCACTGCTGTGGAATATTTCCTGAGGGCTGGTGTTGTTGGTCAATCTTTTTTGAGGCAGTGTGGCTTTTCTGGAGTGTTGATGGGGCTAACAGTGTTTCTTTGAAGCAAAGGAGGACTTCCTGAAGGCAGACAGGACTGGGAGGTCCACACCACGATGGTAGCAGATTTCACTTGGTCATGCAGAGCTTGCTCTGGTGTTTTCAGGCTGTGGGGTTCTTGCAGGGGGTTGGCGGTGTTGGGCAGCTGTTCCTCAGGAGTGCAGCACCCCCTCGGGGCTGGAGCAGCTATCTGGGTCATTGAGAACCTAAGAGGCTCTTCCCTAGGGCAGCCCAACTCAGAAGGCTGGCCTGAGAATGTAGGCAGATCTTTTCATAGTCTGGCCAAGCTTGTTGCAGCTTTTCTGGGCTGCAGGGGCTCTTCTAGGGGGCTGGTGGTGCTGAGCAGCTATTCCGCGGGAGTGGGGCACCCCCTAGCGGCTTGGGAGGGTAGCAGGGCAACTGGAAACCCAAGAGGCTCCTCCCCAGGGCAGCCCGACTCAGAAAGACCGTCTGAGATCTTTTCCCAGCTTGGCCAGGCTTGTTGCAGCTTTTCTGGGCTGTAGGGGGTCCTGCCTGGAGCTGGCAGTCCTATGCAGCTGATCCACTAGGGCACCCCCTGGGGGCTTGGGCGGGTAGCAGGGCCGTTGGAAACCGAAGAGGCTCCTCCCTGGGGCAGCCTGACTCAGAAAAACTGTCCGGAAATTAGGCAGATCTATTCACTGCCTGGCTAGGCTTGTTCTAGCTTTTCTGGGCTGCAGGCCTTTTCTCGGGGGCTGGTGGTGTTTGGTGCTACTCTGCGGAAGTGTAGCCTCTCCAAAGGGCAAGCAGGCCTGTGCAGGGACAGCCCCTGCGGTGGTAGGCTTCAGGCAATTGTTGAGGCCAGCCCTCCTGGATGGCAGGCAGCCCCAGGTTCAGCAAGAGCGTAGGGGGTGGCGGGGGTGGGGGGAGGGGATGCACTGGGAAGCACAGCTTTCAGCTAGCTAGTGCGCCTGTAAGCTTGCTGTGGCGTCGGGGGTATTCTATGGGGACCCACCCCTTCTTCTCTCCCCTCCCCAGCACAGGCACAGACCAGGCACTTTTCCCAGGTTCCCTCTGATGCGGCTTTCCACTTCCCCGCCCCTAGAGTATTGCTCCCTTCCTCTTCGACAGCTTTATTTTCTAGTCTCCCAGGCAGTCTCTGCCCCGTCAAATGGTTTCTAGACCTCCCAAGCAGTTTCCGCTCCGCCCCACCCCCCCAGCCTGGGGACTAACCTTGGGAGGCGAGGTCTCGGTGCCCAGCCCCCACCCAGGCGTCCCCCGGCCCTTTCTCGGGGACTAACCTCTGGAGCCGAGGTCTCGGTGCCCAGCCCCCACCCAGGTGTCCCCCAGGCCCTTCTCGGGGACCAACCTTCAGAGACGAGGTCTCGGTGCCCAGCCCCCACCCAGGCGTCCCCTGGCCCTTTCCCAGGGACTAACCTCTGGAGCCGAGGACTCGGTGCCCAGCCCCCACCCAGGCGTCTCAATTTTTGGTGACTGTGCCCGTAGTTCAGATGGTCCCTTTGGTTCTTGATCAGCTTTTCCGTACTCCAACTTACCGCTACGCTCTTCTCTCCATCTGGAGATTCCTCCCGTTTGTTTGATCTTTCCCCGGTGTAGGTGACTTTCCAGGGTGCGGGATCCCTTTCTCCTCCGCAGTTCCCTTTCGGGAGCGCCCGTCCCGCTTGGATTCACCTTCTCTCACTCTCCTCTTTTCTCCCGTTCTGCCCCGTAATGTCTCGAACTTCTTGCCATTATTGGAGTTTAGGTTCTTCTGCCAGCGATTGGTTGCTGTTCTGTGCGAGTCATTTATTCTGTAGATGTGCTTTTTTTTGTTGTGTTTGTGGGAGAGGGCGAGCGTGTCCCCCTACTCCTCCGCCATCTTGTCCTCGCTCCCTGTTTGGGTTTTTTTTTTGGTTGATTTTTTGTTTTTATTTTTCGGTGCCGTTTTTCAGAGCATTTGCTCTATGTCACATTTTGGTAATTCTGGAAATATTGCAGACTTTTCCATTATCATATTTGTCATGGTGAACTGTGATCAGTGATCTTTAATGTTGCCACTGCAAAAAGATTATGACTCGCTGAAGATTCAGATGATGGTTTGCTTTTTTTAGCAATGAAGTATTTTTGATTAAGGTATGTACATTGGTTTTTTTTTTTTTTTTTTAGACATAATGTGCCCTTGATAGGCTACTGTGTAAACATAACTTTTATGTTTTATGTAAACCAAAAATTTGTGTGCCTTGCTTTATTGCAATATGAACAGGATGGCATAATTTGAATTTAGTATTAGGCAAATATACTTCCAAATTCTGTACTTGTGGATTAATTCAGGATCAAGGTGAAAAAAAAAAAAAGGTAGGGTGTGTATAGGCTCTCATGAGACTGTGGAAAAATAGAAGTACTCTGTTTTTAAAGCCCTTGAACTCTTATGTTGGTAATGTTGTTACCTTAAAAAGCCATAATTTAATCTAGCCATGATTTGCTCCCTGTGATGTGAATGAATCAAACCGGGTAGCAAGCGTGTGTTTAGCATAATGATACATGAATGAGCGGAAGAGAATCTCAAGGATTCCCTGCTTTTCAGAACTGCTCAGCGTACAGAATGCAGTAAATCTGTCCAACTGACTGTCGTCTTTGGCTCTGCCCAGATGGATGATGCTTTTATAAACACAGCCACAATTAGGAGATGACTTGGCAAATTAGAGCCTCCGACACGAGTGTGGTAAACTTTCTTGACTTTCACACCAGCCTCTCCTCTGATAGGCAATCAACGTCCAATTTGAATACGGATACACTCAAAACTAAAAGGAAACTTAGGTCGCCCTGCAGCCACTGGGTCATCCTTCCTAATCAGCACATCATTTGTCTAGTTAGTTGAATGTTTCACTTCCAAAATACCGCTTACTTTGAAATTCCAACAGAATGCAGTCGACTACAGCTATAATGATTTGAATTTGTCTTGCTGTTTAGCAGGATGTTGCAATACTCTGGTGACCTTTTATTCAAAAATTAAGCTTGTACATTTCTTCATGATGAATTTTCTCTATGGACAAATTGGGAGCTGGTTGTTTTGAGATAGTCTTTATCGCTGTCTCTTGGTGTTTAACCTGTACCCAGTACCTCATACCCAGAAACATAGACTCTTCTTATTCATGAATTCCCTTGTTTCAGAGGAAAATGCAACATGGAGGCATGGGGCATCCCTGAGCAGACGTCAGCGCTTCAACATGAGACTTTTTAAGAAGGGAGGGTCAAGTTTGTCTTGGTAGCTAAGACTTGTCGAGCACCTGCTTTGCTCTCATTCAGGTGTCATTCTGAATGAGAGGATGAAGTACAGTTATTCTAAAGATGAGAAAACGGATATAAAGATTAACTATCTTGGGAGTTCGCTGGTGGTCTAGTGGATAGGATTTGGCGCTTTCACTGCTTTACCCTGAGTTCAATCCCTGGTCTGCAAACTGAGATCCCACATCAAGCTGTGCATCAAGCCAAAAATATATTTATTAGATATCTTGTCCGTAGACCTCACAGTGGTTGAACCCAGGCAGCCTGGTCCATAGTCTGTACTCTTAACCATATGCTATGTAACCATGCCATGATATTTCTGTGACATGTGGAGTTCCCATCATGGCTCAGCAGAAATGAATCTGACTTGCACCCATGAGGATGCAGCTTTGATCCCTTGCCTCAGTCACTGGGTTGAGGGTCGGTGTTGCCATGAGCTGTGGTGTAGGTCGCAAACATGGCTCAGTTCTGGCGTTGCTGTGGCTGAGACATAGGCCGGCAGCTACAGCTCCAATTGGACCCCTAGCCTGGGAACCTCCATATGCTGCGGGTACTGCCCTAAAATAAAAATTTTTTTAAAAAGACAAAAAAAAAACCAAAAGAAAAAAAGAAAGAAAGAAATTTCTGTGACATTTGAATTCTTTAGCCTGAAAAGTTTTTCGGGGCAGGAGCAATATTTTATGCATTTGCACATCACCAGTGCCTAACACGAGGCCTTGCAGACAATAGAAACTAAACCGTTTATTCAATTCATTAATTATTATTTTTGAATGTTGAATTGTCACTTTATCCCTGTATAACTAGCTGAATCACAGCACTTTCTTTCTCAGCTCTCCAAGGCAGTCATGCAAGAGTGAAAATAATCAACTTCTATTTTATCAATTCTTTTTTTTTCTTTTATGATTTCTTTTTTTCCTTATATAGAAATTGACAGAATATTGTAAATCAACTATAATATCAATTCTTTTTTTATAAAAAAAACATGGTATTTCTGTTTTACTGTTTTGTAATGTGCAATTTTTAGGCCTATAATTCTGTGTTGTTATTTAGTACACATACGGAATTGTTGTTCTATTTTTTTTCTGGGTTAATTATTCTCACTTCTGCAGATTTTTCAGGGATCCGTGAAGACTCTTGCTTTATTTTGTTCAAAGCAGACATAATGCTAAATAAGAAGGATGCATTTACAGGCAGTTTCCAGACCCAGCCTAGTTTGCATAACACCTGTATTTAATCAGGGACTACAAATTTAAGCAAACTGCTCTAATCATATTTTGTAAATTCAGTTTGTATTCATTATTTAAAGGAGAGTATCCAGATCAGTAGATTTAAATATAGGTTAATTCCATTTAATAGCTATTCATCCTTCCACATTTTCTAATAATGAGATCAAGGGAAAATAGTTCCCACAAATTTTTGCAGAATTTTTAAAGGTAATTTTAACTTCCAGACTTCGAAAATTGTAGTTTCATTTTTGGACAGTGGTGCCTTATTCTCAGGTTTGGCCAGACCACATCGAGAATTTAAGTATTGTAAGAGCTCAATATAAAATTGTTTGCATAATATATATGTGTGTGTTGTTTGGAAGACTATATATATGTACACACACACACACATATATATATAGGGAGAGAATATATACATTATATTTATATACAAGATATATAATACATTGTTTTCCAAAATATGTATATATGTGTGTGTGTGTGTGTATATATATATATGTGTATATATATATATAGATAGATAGATAGATAGATAGATAGATAGAGATATAGATATAGTCTTCCAAACAACAGCCAGTTCTCCAATCCTCTGACACCACCAGGGTGTCCAACGATTCAATTCAGTTCTGACACGAACTACCCAGAGTCAGCAAAGGCCCGCAGGTCAAGGGCTCGGTCCTATTGGTCTGCCCCACTTTAGATGCCAGCCCCATATGGGATCCTGGTGCTGCCCGCACTTCCTCCTAGCCAACTACAAATTGGCTCTCCCAAGAACCGCTTTCAAGTTCCATGATTCATTCGAAGAACTTAGAGAAGTGCCTTACTTAACAATTACCAGTTTGTTATAAGGGATACAACTCAGGAGCTGCAAAATGAAAGCGATGCAAAGGGCAAGGGACGGGGAGAAGGATGCAAAGCCGTCACACCCCCTCCAGGCACACCGTCCTCCTTACATGATACTGTGTCCATCAGCCCAGCCCGGTAGCACTCTGGACCCCGTTGTTTCAGGATTTTTATGGAGGGTTCATTTCGGAAGCATGACTGGGAAATTGTTGGCCATTGGTGACTGAACTCAATCTCCAGCCCCTCCCCTCCCCATGCGCGTAGGTCTGGAAGTTCTAACACTCCAGTCACTTGTTTGGTTTTTCTGGTGACCAGCCCTCCTGCTGACACTAACAGGGAGCCTGACCCTGAGTCACCTCATTACCCCTATAGCCCCCAGGGGCTTGTGAGGGGTAACAAAAGACACTGCTATCACCTAGGAAATTGCAAGGGTTCTGTGCCAAGCACGTACGTCCAAGACCAAATGTCTGTCTTTTCTTATACCATCTATATGTGGACTAATATATGTATTATAAGCAGGATTTTAGTGTTAGATGGTCACTTAAAGAGTTCAGACTACTTATGACTATATAAACGTAATTCTCAATTGCAAGCGACATTGTGTGGCAAACATGAAACAATCAGCAATTGAACTGTGCCATATGCTCTTCTATGCTATGTAGTATGTTCTAGCTATTCTCCACTTAACTTTGTTTTTATATATAAGATAGAGTTACTTCATTGTTCATGAAATAAGCAGAGCGGGATGTTTTTTAAAAGTGTGGCACGGTGTCCGTGCAGCCTGGACTTGAGTTTCAACACTGACATATGACACTGGGCTACGTCTATCACTCTCCAAGCCTGCTTTTTCCTTACTAAGCTTTCCTTACAACAAAGTGGGAATGGTGATGCCTACCTCGTGGGCTGTTGTGGGGATCATTGAGACCATTCAGTAAAACTCTAAACACATCAAATTTCATAGTAAGCTCTCATTTTTATGAAAGTGTTTGTGTATGTGTCACTGCTGCATGTCAGGGAACACCGTTGCACTCAATCGCTTTTCTTCTCTAGGATTGGTTCCTCAGTTCTTCCTTCTCCAGCATTTTAGGCCCTTTGCCATCATGCTTTTCTTCCAACTTACAGACATATGGAATGATAGTTTCCCTTCTGTTAAGAGAAAAGGAAGACGCAAATGATCTTTTGTGTGTGTGTCCCAACTGGCTATTCCAGCTCTTTCTCATCTTTCATGGGAAAGCTTCTCAAAGCAAGTTGTTTTCCAGCCTTCTTTTATCCCCGTTTTGAAGCTTTAACATTCTAGAGCCTGACACTCATCACTTTTGTAGCTTGACCTAAACAACTGTTCTTTTTCAATTTTTTTTTTTTTTTCTGGCCACACCTGTGGCACATGGAAGTTCCTGGGCCAGAGATCAAACTGGAGTCTCAGCCTCAGCAACACGGGATCCTTACTTCCCCACTGCATCACAGTGGGAACTCATAAGACTCTTTTTAGGATGGTTACCGGCTAACCATGGAATGGGTCTTTCCCAATTGCCACTTTCCTGTGTGTGTGTGTGTGTGTGTTTGCCTTTTCTAGGGCCACTTCCCGTGGCATACGGAGGTTCCCAGGCTAGGGATCTAATCAGAGTTGTAGCCACCGGCCTATGCCACAGCCACAGCAATGCAGGATCTGAGTCACCTCTTCGACCTACACCACTGGCAACGCCGAATCCTTAACCCACTGAGCCAGACCAGGGATCGAACCCTCAACCTCATGGTTCCTAGTTGGATTCATTAACCACTGCGCCACGACGGGAACTCCGCCACTTTCCTTCCTTTAAAGAGTTCAACAAAATGGCTGTTTTTACTTTTCATATGATCTTTATTTTCTGTTCGTTTTCCTCTTCTCTCATGGGCTTTCCCTTCTGATGCCTTGGTTTTTTCCTTTGCCTCTTCCCCTCCACCCTAAGGCATCTCAGAGTCAGTGCCTCGGTACTCCTCTGCCTCTGTAGTTTTTCTTTAGAAATCTCACCCACTTTTTCAGCCACGGTCTTCTGCAGCTTATGAAAATCAAATCCACTCCTGTAAGTCTTCCCTTGAGCTGCCTATAATTAAAACCGTGTTTCCTGGAGTTCCCGTCGTGGCGCAGTGGTTAACGAATCCGACTAGGAACCATGAGGCTGCGGGTTCGGTCCCTGCCCTTGCTCAGTGAGTTCACGATCCGGCATTGCTGTGAGCTGTGGTGTAGGCTGCAGACGCGGCTCGGATCCCGCGTTGCTGTGGCTCTGGTGTAGGCCGGTGGCTACAGCTCCGATTCGACCCCTAGCCTGGGAACCTCCATATGCCGCGGGAGCGGCCCAAGAAATAGCAACAACAACAACAACAAAAAAGAAAGACAAAAGACAAAAAATAAATAAGTAAATAAAACCATGTTTCCTAGCATTTCTCAAGTCTCTCAAGACGCAAGGCTCCCCTTTACCTTCCTTTACCCAGTGTCCACGGATCATACGGATCCTCCTTGTTATCTCATCAATTCTTTTCTCCCTGTTCCCTCAAGACCTCCTGGGGTTTGACTCTGGTCCCTTTATAGCCGAACTATTGCATGATCATCAGGATGATTTAATACCATTTGTCTGTATTTCCTGTCATTCTGCACTCTGTTGGCAGATGAATTCTTAAAGGATACTGTTTTCCTGGCTAATGGAAATCTTCCAGTGGCTTTGCCCTTTCTAGGGAGAAAAATCCCAAAACATCTAGCACCAGTCATCAAAGACATTCCATATTCTGGGCTGCACCGCCTTGCAGGACCTCCTGCTTCTTACCCAGGTAACCACGTGCTCTGCTCATCTTTCCCACCTCTCTCTTTGCTCCTCTTTTATCCTCATCTGCATGCCTGGGGGCTTCTCCATGCCTGCTCAGGAGACGCATCCTGGGAAACCTAGCCCCGTTTCATACCCTTAACTGGAAGTGATTTTCGCTCCTCTGCCCTCTTGAAGTAAACAATGGTTCTGTTATTTCATCATCTAAGAACTGATATTCTTAACCTTGTGTTATTATTTAACTTTTCTGCGGTAACTGTATACTCCCCCAGTTGGATGAGAATCTTTTTTTAAGATCAGAGGCCATATCCTAGATTACCTTCGTATCACCTACAATGGTTGGCAGGTGCACAGTGTATAATACACTTTAGTCAATTCTTTCTTATGTAATCTTTTTTTTTTTTAATCACAATAGTGGTCTGATGCTTCCTAAGCAACCAGAACAATAATGTCGTGATCTATATCAAATTTAGAAATAACCGACATAAAACTAGCTGTGCTTCAGTTTGTCTGTTTTGTTAATGTAATTACATCCTGTAGGTGTTGCTGAGGGACAAACTCTAGGCTCTTGGGCCAAAGCTACAGAAAGCAGTGGAAAGAAATACCAGTGCCTGGTGGTAAGAGAAGAGGGAATGATGAATTTGAACATAATTAGTGTAAAAGATGTTGTTAATTGGAGAGGGCTTGGTGCATCTTGGAAGTGTCTGTATGGTGAGTGCATTGCAGTGTGTCCAGTCCCGCTGGTACGTGGGTGTGTGATACTTCAAATATTTCTCACCAGTCTCCCCAAGCACCTTTAGCCTTTCGAGGACTGATGGATGCTTTTGGCAGCTCTTGGCTTCCCATGCCAAGTTCTAAAATAAAACGTCTCTGCATGAGCCAGCAGGTCATATCCTGGCTCCGTTGTGGTAAAGTCCTCCAAGCTCCTTGGTGGTCAGTTCTGGCAGTAAAAGGACAACCTCTGCAGGTGGCTGCAGATCAGACTGCTCTCTGATTCAATAGAGTCCATCTCTTGGATACTATTCCTTTTGATTGATTTGGTGTCTACTTAAAAACAGATAATATGAGAGAAAGAATGTATATATGCGTATGCATAGGTCACTTTGCTTACAGCAGAAATTGGCACAACATTGTAAATCAACTATACCTCAATTTTTTAAAAAAGAAAGAAAAATAGGAGTTCCCTGGTGACGTAGTGTGTTAAGGACGTTGTCAGTGCTGTGGTTCAGATTTGATCCCTGGCCTGGGAACTCCACATGCTGCAGGTGTGGCCAAAAAGAAAAAAACAAAGAAAAGTCAGGTTTTATACACATACACATACACAAATCCATAAATCTATTTCTTTTAAACACATTATTAAAATAGAGATGAGTTACATTTAATTATCACATTGAAGTTTTTCTAGCATTTGAAATTTTACTAGGAGTGGAATATAAGCTCCATTTTCTTCTCAGAGATGGCTTATCATCTTTAGGGTCTGCTTTATGCCGTTTTCATTATGCCTGAGAACCAAACGATGTAAAATTTTGCCCTTCTCAAAGGAAAAATAGTGCAGCCTGGTGAGCTATAACACCTTCTTGAGAGAACACTGAATTGTAATAGATCCAATTTGGGGTGACAAAATGCCCATATTACATACTTTAACTTTGCCTCTTTTTTTTTTTAGCCTAAATGAGGCATCTCAAAATTAATGCTGCCAGAGGCAGTAAAAGCGTTTGAAGTAATTCCTCAACTACTTACTCCTCTTTCTCGACAGAGTGCACCAAATAAAAGGCATTAGCAGTGTGACTAATAGAATAACCACCCGTCAGAATGTCTGTCAATTCATGAAATTCCTCCAGTCCCAGCCACACTAGCCGCTAAGTCAAACTGTTTCAGTGCACATATTAAAACATGGGAACCTTAATGCATCATAGACAGAATGCTGAGAAGTCATATGTCAGGCTTATATACATGCAAAGTGAAGTGGAAAATCAGAGCAATTATCAGGGTAGCGCAAGTCAGAGCAGGAATGTGGAATCTGTATTACCTGGATAAACATCAGTTCCACAATATAAGTTTTTACTCAGCAGACATGATCTAAATTGTTCCCAAGTCTCACCATAGCATTATTTCCATTAACCTTTTCAAAATGACTTCCTCTATTTTTCCTTCTTCTCCTTTCTACCGCTTCTCAGCATACCTGTTATTAGTAATTCTGTACCTAGTGCATGAAGACTGTGATGAAGAAAGCAGTAGAATTGTTGATGGGTGAGTTTAATTACTTTAAAAAAAAAGTGTGCAAGAGAGAATGTACACACGCAGATATACCCTATAAACTTATAAATGAATGTTATCAATATTACCTGTTGAAAAATAAAATAGGGAAAAAGTAGTTCGTAGAAGATCTCTGTTGTTAATATCCTAGCAAAGGAATAGCAGTTTAGAAATGTTCTCTTTTTCAGTTACTTTAATTTTAAATAACTTTTAAGATTTCAAAGTTGCAAAAATACTGTCACAGAGTTCACACATCCTTTTCACTCAACTTTTCTCCAGTTTGCATCTTACGTAATCATAGTGCAGTTGTCCAAACCAAGAAATCATCATTGGGTCAATATGATTAACTCAACTATAGACTTCATTTGAATTTCACCAGTCTCGCCACAGTGTCCACTCATTGTCCATGAATTTCTTCAGAGGTGAGCAAGTGAGGGACCCATCTGCTGTGCTGGCCCTGGACCAGTCTTGTGCTCAGACTGTTTTGGGTATGGGCTGATGCAGGGTCCAAAGAACCCATTTTCTGTGAGGCCAAAGGAGGCAGCACCCAGACCACATCAATTTTCATTCACCTTCTCTTCCATGTTGTATTTTGTCAATATACATATTTTAAATACAAAAATTAATTCATATTAAATTAAATATATGTATAAAATAATAACAGTGATTATTATTATTATTGTTTTGTCTTTTTAGAGCCTTACCTGCAGCATATGGAAGTTCCCAGGCTAGGGGTCTAATCAGAACTGTAGCTGTCAGCCTATAGCACAGCCATAGCAACGAGGGATCCGAGCACTGTCTGTGACCTACACCATAGCTCACAGCAGTGCCAGATCCTTAACCCACTGAGCGAGGCCAGAGATCAAACCTGAGTCCTCATGGATACGAGTCGGGTTCATTACTGCTGAGCGGTGATGGGAACTCCATATGTGTAAAATTACTATGTACATTTACTTAGTGATTTTTCCAGATTATTGCAAGGACAAATCTTAGGGAAAAAAAATAGGCTACCACTAGGAGTTCACATCATCATCTTTTACTTATAGAGCAATATTTAATTGTACCAGACATAGAGTCTGATACGGGGCGTATAGTGGAGAGCTGAGGACAAAATCGTTTCTGCTTCTCATTGAATAATTGCACCTGTATGTAACTACAAGCCTGGTAAAGAAGGAGAGATGCTGGAGTTCCCACTGTGGCACAGGGGGTTAAGAATCCAACTGCAGCAGCTTTGTGTTGCTCTGGATTGAGGGTTTCAATCTCCGGCCGGCACAGTGTGACATAAATTGCAGCTGTGGTTCAGATTCAGTCCCTGGCCTGAGAACTTCCATATGCAGATACAGCCATTTAAAAAAAAACAAAAACAAGGAGTTCCCATCGTGGTGCAGTGGTTAACGAATCCGACTAGGAACCATGAGGTTGAGGGTTCGATCCCTGCCCTTGTTCAGTGGGTTAAGGATCCGGCGTTGCCATGAACTGTGGTGTAGGTTGCAGACGCGGCTCGGATCCCGTGTTGCTATGGCTCTGGCGTAGGCCGGTGGCTACAGCTCCAATTCGACCCCTAGCCTGGTAACCTCCATATGCCACCGGAGCGGCCCAAGAAATAGCAAAAAAAATAAATAAATAAAAGACAAATGTAGAGAATAATGAGTCTATGGTTCAGACATGATGCAGTTTGGTGAGTTTGGGAATGTGCAGCTCTTTGAGCTGCGAGGTGAAAATCAGCAGGAGTTACCTAGATGAAGGGGTGGAGGACTCTTGGGGGAAACGGAACAAGTTAAGCAAAGCCACTTAAACTGAAAGGAGACCAGGGTGACAGGATCACTGAAAGCCGGGGGAGGGGGGGGTAATTGTGGGAAAAAGAAGGTAGAAAAGAAGGCAGACACCAGATCATAGGCATTTAGGCCATGTTGACATTTGGGTCTTTTTTTTTCAAAAGCAATGAAAAGCCACTGAAGGAATAATAGGGCAAGGAAAAAAAAAAAAAAAAAGATTTGCCTTTAAAAAGATCACTAAGATGGAGTTCCCATCCTGGCTCAGTGAAAATGAATCTGAATAGCATTCATGAGGATGCAAGATTTTATCCCTGGCCTCACTCAGTGGGTTAAGGATCCGGGCGTTGCCATGAGCTGTGGTGTAGGTCGCAGACAAGGCTCTGATCCCCTGTTGCAGTGGCTGTGGTGTAGGCTGGTGGTGGCTATTGCTCTGATTCGACCCTTAGCCTGGGAACCTCCGTATGCTTCAGGTGTGGGCTCCCCCCAAAAAATCACTAAGGCTTTCGTGCAAAAAAAATGGATTGGGGGTGGGTTTTAGGAGCAGTGTTGCTAAGTGAGAAGAGTGGATTTAACTAGATTGGTAGCTGTGGAAATGAGACGTGGATAAGATGGAGACAGTGTTGCAGGCAGGCCTGCCTGAAAATGCATTGAATGTGGGGAGGGAGGTCTGGTCAAGGCTGATTCCTGTGCTTTGAGATTGTTTGACACTCTTGATGCGGTACCATTTAGCACCCAGAGCTACACAGAAGAAGAAACAGATAATGTTTGGCTTTTCTGGCATTGAAGGAAGGGTAGAGAAGAGGATGTCTCTTAATCTTAGTCATGAGATCCCCCCATGAGCCTGAACTGAGTCATGAAACTCCAGCTTGGGGAGCCTCCAGTGTTCCCTCATTATTTATTATGTAATCTCCCACTCTCCCCCCCCGCTCCAGGGCCTTGCTCAGCTCTCACACCCCTGAACCATCTGCAGTTCTGCCGAGGCTGTTTCTCCCCTTCAGGGCCTCTTCATATCTTTAGTTTTATTTTTTGTCCTTTTTTTTTTTTTTTTTTTCCTTCAGGGCTGCGCCCAAGGCACATGGAGGTTCCCAGGTGAGGGGTTGAATCAGAGCTGCAGCTTCCAGCCACAGCCACAGCCACGTGGGATTCCGTTGATGAAGAAAGATTGATATTATTTCACAACTGACTTCCCCAATTACTAACTCCTTTGTCAGACATTTTTTTATTGATCCATCTTCTACCCCTCCCTTTGTTTCTCATTCATCTCTTCCTTTTTTTTTTTTTTTTCCCTGAGACTTTCCCCTCCAGGAATACCTTTTTATTCATCTCACACCTTCCGTTCACTCACATGTTTATATGACTAATTTAGCTCCTCTTCTTGGAGTATCTTTCTACCAGCACTCACTTTTTTGGTCAATTTTTTTTTTTTTAGGGCCACCCCTGGCTAGGGGTTCCCAGGCTAGGGGTTGAATCGGAGCTGTAGCTGCTGGCCTGCACCAAGGCCACAGCAACACCAGATCCGAGCCTTGTCTGCAACCTACACCACAGCTCAGGGCAATGCCAGATCCTTAATCCACTGATTGAGTCCAGGGATCGAACCTGCGTCCTCATGGATCCTAGTCGGATTCGTTTCCACTGAGCCACGCCGGGAACTCCCCATCATTCATTTTGATCATGAAATTTTTACTTTTCCTTCATGCCTCAGCCTAAAGGTTTTCTCCTCACAATCTTCTCTGTTGTTTTATAGCTTTAATTAATCCCCATCTATTCTTTACTCCAATAAAACTTGAAATCCCTTTTAATTTTTCTACCCTATTTTATGATAGTTGCTGCCTGAGGGCAGGGATTCTGTCTAAACCCACAGTGCCAAACTTTCTGGATAGGTGTTGTTGGGGCAGGTGTGTTGGATTGAATTAGTATTGATCAGTTATTAAAACTCTAGGTACTCTGGAGGTGTGGTAATATAGCTCAAATTTCTAAATCTAAAATGTTTTCTCCTTTTTCTACATCTCATTGCTTAGCAAACATTTATTATGTGCCTACTGTGTACTCTACATTGTGCTAAGTTCTGAGGTCGCAGTGGTGACTCAGGCAGACATAGCCATTCCCTTCCATCCTAGAAGTTCTGGTCTGGGAAGGAAATAGGGCTAATCCTACCACACTTTGTGGCAGGTAGAGGAGTTAGGACAGTGCTTGAGAAGAAGACAGTTCTCTTGTCCCTTTGGAGCATATTGTCCACTTAGACAACATAAACTAAACATATAAACAACAGTAATCTTTAGCCCATGCATGATAAGGACCCTGAGCTGTGCAAACTTGGGGCAAGGTGACCTTGACCTAGAGGTTGGGGATGGCTTCTTAGAGGAGAGTATGCGCTACCCAGGAGACAAGGAAGGAGACCCTTCAGTGTCCCAGCCACAGAGAGACACGTGGGGATGTTGGGAGATGAAGCTGCCTTAGTTAACACAAGGTAATTTACCAACCAAGTGTTCTCTCTTTAGAATTTCTCGTTCTGATTCTCATCAGAAACACGTTTTCCCCTTCAAAATACTGTAGGTTTAGCCACATTTACACTTTTAAACAAGGAAGAAATGATCACATGGATTCTGTGTGATGTTAAATCAGCCTGCTCTTTACAAAATAGCACCAGTGGTTCTGCATGGAGAGAGAATTAAGTGTGATGGGGGAAAAACAGCTTTTAAAAGATAGATGGCATTGCTCATGGTCATCTAGTTGCTGACTTGATGAAGCCTGAGAACCTAAAGAGCTCACTTAGTTTAAATACTGGAGTCACCCTTAGGTTTTTATTTGGTCAAGTGTAGCGTATATAACAATACAAACATCCAAATTAACCTGAATAATCATGAGAACCTGTATCTGGTCCACCTTCATGGAAAAAGGCAGCAATACCAAGAAATAGTTTAAAAATTATCTTTCATGTGATTTAACAAAGGGAAATTCTGATATTAAAGAATAATTGCAGAGTTATTTCTAGATTAATCTTTTCTTTCACAAACGTAGTAAACCAAGTTGTTAAAGCATATATTTTGTCCAATAATTCGATCAATTTATGGATGAAAGTGTGGGCTACTCATTTTATTAGAGAACAGAAAAAAAGTAGATTTAAGAATAGAAAATATGTGTATATAATAATTTCTTATGAGCTCGATGATTAAAATCTCTAATCATACTAGATGAGTAACTTCCTATAATAAATATTTTATTGGTCTTTGGAATAATAATTTATTCTGATTTTTCTGAGGGTTAAGCAGCCTCATATAGGGCATAAGAGCATAAAATGGCTCAAGTATTATCACAACTGGGTAAACGATGCTGCCATTTTTAAGCCTGAGGAAATGGGAAAGTCATACTTTTTTTTTTTTTTTTAAGGGAAAGATTGGTTGGGACTGAAAAATTGGAATCTTGGTATTCAGAGACAATAGATATGGAAATAGGGCTGGAGCTAGAAATCCAGGTGTCATTATTATATGGGTGGTGTCTTAAGGCCTGTCGATGGGATGATTTTGTGGGGGGGAGGCTATTTTGGAGGCTCCTTCAGCCAGGGAGTAAGCAGGTATAGACGAGAGAGGAGTTCCCATCGTGGCTCATCAGGTTAAGAATCCAGCTCGTGTCCGTGAGGATGCAGGTCAATCCCTGGCCTCAGTCAGTGAGTTAAGGATCCAACATGGCCCAGAGCTGTTGTGTAAGTCACAGATGCAGCTCGGATCCTGCACTGCACAGCCAGCAGATGAGCCTCTGATTTGACCCCTAGCTTGAGAGCTTCATATGCCGCAGGTATGACCCTAAAAAGAAAAAAAAAATGTAAAAAAATTTTAAAAATTAAAAATAAATAAATAAAAAACAGCGGAATAGGAGAGAAAAAAGGCATGTGATCTCCAGGCCATGCCAATGGTTAGAAGTTCTCCGTGAGAGGAGGAGCCTCAGTCCAAGGGAAAAAAGAGAAGGCGGTCAAGATTGAAAAAAGTCACTGATGCTGAGTAGAGAAAACTTTTCAAGGATGAAGCAATCAGTTATGTGAGGTGGGGAAATAAGGACTGAGAACCGCATGATTTGAAAACCTGGAGACCATTGGTGACCGTGACAAAGATGGTTTCCCCCAGGGGGTGTGCACCCAACCTGGACCGGATTGGGTTCTGGAGAAAAAGAGAAGCGAGGAAGTGGATTCATTGTGCCATCTAAAACTTAACATGGGGAGTTCCCGTTGTGGCGAAGTGGTTAACGAATCCGACTAGGAACCATGAGGTCTCGGGTTCGGTCCCTGGCCTTGCTCAGTGGGGTAAGGATCCGGCGTTGCCGTGAGCTGTGGCGTAGGTTGCAGACGCGGCTCGGATCGGATCCCGCGTTGCTGTGGCTCTGGCGTAGGCCAGGAGCTACAGCTCCGATTCGACCCCTAGCCTGGGAACCTCCATAGGCCACGGGAGCGGCCCAAAGAAATAGCAAAAAGACAAAAAAAATAAAAATAAAAATAAAATAAAACTTAACATGGATTATGCAGTATGTATTTAAACACCTACACTGATACCAAGGAAAGTTTCATAGAGTTGAGGGGAGAGAGAGCAAAGCCTATTAGTGCGAGTCTATTTCTCATGAGTTTCCATAGGTTTAATATTTAGCCCGGTGCCACTTTAGTCCAGGAAAACCAGTATGTTCACTTTACATCTCCTTATACTCTGGAATATTCAGTTGGGCTTAAATAAATGCTAGGTGTGTCATGAAAGCCTCTGCTGCTAATTCACTTTATCGCATCCTCTATAGTGTGGAGGAATATGCGTGTGTTCAAAAGTATTGGACGGTAACCTGAAGGAAGATGATCTGATTTTGCTGATTGCAGAGCGCACTGTGTGACCCCAGCCAGTTACCGAACTCTTCTAATCCTATTTTCTCAAAGGTAAAAGGTGGATACGAATGATTCGAGGAGCAAGTAAGGGAATTCCTGTTGTGGCACAGTGGAATTCAATCCGACTAGTTAACCGTGAGGTTGCAGGTTCGATCCCTGCCCTCGCTCAGGGGGTTAAGGATCCGGGAGCTATGGTGTAGGTCGCAGACAGTGCTCGGATCTGGCGTCGCTGTGGCGGTGGCATAGGCTTCGATTGGATCCCTAGCCTGGGAACCTCCATATGCCATGAGTGCGGCCCTAAAAAAAAGCAAAAAATTAAAAAACTAATGTGACTGAAGTACTTTGCATGGTCTGGCACCTAGTAAAGGCTTAGTAAATGGAGATGACGTTGTACTGCTGTGAGTACTGACTTGTTCTTGGGTGGGATGTAGCCAAAATTCTATCCAGTTTAGTCCACAGAAGGTAGGTCTTCTAACAAAGAATAGAAGAAATAAGATGTCAGAGAAGAAGCCAGACCTTAGAAACCACAGTCTTGGTTCATGCTCCTCTATAACGTGTTGATTTCTCTTATTTCCTCGCCTTTAGGGAAGTCACATCAGCTTAGTAGTTAAGACTGCAGGCTCCGTAGAGCACATTGGTAACCTCGGTCCCCTGGAATTAGCTGGATATTTCCATACCAACCTCTTATCCTTTCCAATCCAATTGGCACTGCTAATGATGTAAAGCTAACATGTAGGCACTGTTCTAAATACTTTAATACTATCAACTCATTTAATCTCGCAGGCCAAAGAGGTGACCTCTGTTTGTGCAGATGAGAAAAGGGAAGTGCAGACAGGTTACGTAACTTGCCGTAAGATGACACTGTGGGTAAATGGTGGAGCCAGAATTCAATCCTGGGCAGTTATACAGTTTGTCCTCTTCAGTACTTCATCCTGATTCCACTGGAGGCTATAGGATTGGATTGAAGTTGTGACAGCTTTTCTGCAGTGGAGCTGTAGTAAAAAGGTAGGATGCCCTTCCTAGCAGTTCATCAGGGATCAAGAATTTGCTTTGGGCCTGAGGGTTTCACATCCTACCACCAGGCACCTGTTGTCCAGGTAGGTTCAGGAAACACTGAAAACCAGAGTGATTGCATTCTCTTGATGAACTATAAATGGTAGTCCTTAAAATACAAGATTCGAGCATCAGGTCCCTTAGTACTTAGATCCAAAGAAGGAAGAGTCATTCTTGTATTAAGGTATCTAAAAAGTTCTCACATGCTTAGCAAGAAAGCTAAATTAAGCCCTTGTTGCGTAAAATTATAAACATGCTGTCTGCCTCAGATGAGTAAGAGTATATAAATAGAACAGTTGGTGTACATGGCCTTAATATTATAGCTTCCTTTTTTCTATGTAATGTAAATCACCAAATGCAAGCATTTCTATCTGACATAAACTGTCAGTCTCAGAAGGGCCCATTGTAGGATTCAATACATGTTATGCAACAACCAAGACTGCCCTTTTTTTCAGCATGGTGACTTTTTTTTTTTTTTTTTCCTTGCCATATCCAGCGGTTAGTACTCAGGGCTGAAACCCTTAGTTATAGAACAAAGTGGCTTAGCAGTAATCGAGCCTGTGTGAGGCTAAGGGAAGAATAATGAACATTCCCTGCAAGCTTCCTGCCTGGATGCAGGTGCAGGAATCAGGAGGTCATGAATAATGCATGACATGCAGATTAGATGGTGGTTTCTCCTACTGGGGTTTTGACTTTGCTACCTTTGCTGGCTGCTATATGTGGAAAGGAGGTAGGTGATGGCAAAAAAAAAAAAAAAGTATCACGATTTAAAGACTCTGGGCTCACAGAAACACTGCATATTCTTTTGAAGAAATAAAACTGGGGGGGAGGGTCGCTGAAATGCAAACCTTTATGGTCTGTTTTACTGGGTAAAGTAAGCTCCAGGTTATCGATTTCCTCACTTTGGAAAGGGCAAAAAGCTTTCTTGTTTTACCATCTTAATTTAAGAAGGCTTATAATAAGTATTTGGTCATACAGAGACAATCAGGAATTCGTTGAAGACTGTTCAACTGTTACAGAAATTATCTACTTATAATATTTGATCTATGGATCAATGAAGTTTTGCTAAAAGATACCATTACCTAGAGACTGTTGTAATTATAAGTTCAACAGACCCATTTTTTTTTCCATTGATATATGCAATAAGAAACATCAATAAGTGAATACTTCTCTATCATTGAACTTCACCTGGTGGAATTATCTTGATGAATAGAAATAGGGATAAGGAGGAAGTAATATGAGATAAACATTTAAAGGAAACAGAGTGAATTAAAGAACTGTGAGTATTTGGACTGTTACACCTTAAAATTGTATTTAGGCACCAGGATTCTGAAATCCCTGGGTTGGTGGGGGGCGGGGTGTAGGGAAGGTTCAGAAGATTTCCTGCATTTTCCCCTTAGGTCAGGGGAGTTTTACTGGGGAAGACATTTTTGAGGCTCACCATTCCATTTGGATGATTGTTGTTCAAGCAGACAGAGAAAAAGAAGAGAAGAAAGAAAGGAATCTTGCTACCTTGTGTATAATTCTTCGGCATTTTTCTTGCATGTTTGTTTGCGCGCTCTCTCTCTCTCCAGTTGGGGGGACTGGAATATGAGCTGGCTTTCATTTCTAGCTGAGTCTGTCATTTCCGCTAGGCCCCAGGTTGGCCAGATGCCAAGACCAACAGGTGATCCTTGTAGCTGCAAAACAGCAGGAAGTGGGCCGAGCTTGAATGAGACAGTTCACCAGAGGGGCTGTCTGGCCTCTCTCCATCTTTCTGCATAATTAACATCCCCTCCCCCATATGGAGCAGAAAACCTGTGCTGAGCAGCTCAGCTGCAGCAGCCACTGAGCAGCACTGTGAGGAAAAGAATGTTAATAAGGGATGTTGGAAGAAATAAGCCTTCCGAGTGCAAAGTGCAGTCTGGCTCTGGGTTCACAGAAAGACTGCCCTTGGCTCTTCTGAGGGGCTAGAACTGTATTAGCTGTTTTGAAAGGGTTTTCCCTCACTGAACAACTGCAAAGACCTAGGATGCTAATGAACCTTGGGGCTGGTGGTTCCGACTGGACTTGAAGAGCCCTTTAAAATCCCTGTTTTCTTTCTTGTCTTGAACATAAGAATGTCTGAGACACGAAGAGTAAAAGCAACAGGAGCTTAAAGACTGCCTAGATCTCACGAACTCTGGTAGAGACGGAACAAAGCAGGAAGTTGGCCACGAGAACAGGAAGTAAATTGTGTTGCCCGTAAGTGATCTGCAAAAAAGTGGAGGTTCATGGAGAGTCAAGGTAGTTCCTGCTTAGAAGATACTGGCGGTTCCTAGAAATTTAAGCTGTTACCAGTGGGTGACTCCAACCCTGGAAGCTTGTAAAGCAATGTAGTCTTTACTGTCTTTTCCCCATGGTTTAGCTGAAGTTTTGAATTGATTGCATCTCCCTTCCGGCTCAGAGCGTCACATATAGAAGCTCTTTCTCCTGGAAATACCTATTCATCTATCCTTTCTCCCCCATCCCCCGTGCTTCTGTGCCTGGACATCTGAATGAAGCTATTGAAGTAGGGGAGAACTTTTTTTTTTTTCTTCCACCCTCTAAGGTTTAGTGTCTGAGGGCCTGCAAATTAAACTGACAAAAGATAGATTAGCAAGAGGAAAAAAACAGATTGTTTACACAAAAACATGTATGCATGCATGTACTCAGTGGTGAGTAACTCAAAGGGGTGGTTAGAATGTGGAGTTTATAGGAGTCCCTTGGTGGCTCAGCGGATTATGGATCTGGCATTGTCACTGCTGCAGCTCTGGTTACTGATGTGGCATGGGTTCAATCCTTGGCCCCAGAATTTCTGCATGGTGTGGACTTGGCTTAAAAAAACTGAATTTGGAGCTTATATACCATCTTAACAGAGGTAATAAATGGTGGAGAAGTACTTGTCAAAAGGAAAGAGGGCCTGGGGTTCTAGGGGAGCAAATTTTTGAAAGGTAACTAGGAAGTGTAGGGGGAAAACTAATGGAAAACAAGGGTGGTTTATGCCAACTCATCTCTGTACCATTTCTGATGATGAGTTGTGCTTTGATCTCCTCCTCTTCCTGGTATGGGAGGGCGAACACCTTTACAAATGAAAATATTCTTTACAAAACTTAAGTTTATGCCCTGCTGTTAGGTATATAAAGGGAACGTAGAGGCGTTCCCTGGTGGTGCAGCGGGTTAAGGATCCAGCGTTGTCACTGTGGTGCTGTGGATTCGATCTCTGGTCTGAGAACTTCCATGTGTTATGAACATGGCAAAAAAATATAAAATAAAAAATAAAGGGAAGGTAGGCAGCTTTCTATGCCTGCAGTTTCTCAGTTGCTTTCCAATTGAAATAATCCTTATGCCAAAGGAGTGTACTTTGGGGTGGCTTATCCTGATCCCCTTCGTTATCTTGCTTTTTAGGGCTTTAAATCTACAGGTCGACTGAGGAAGTGTGTACTTAGACTGTCTCCTTTGTCCTTCTTGTGAGAACAGATAGCAGAAAAGGTTTATTCAGGGCCAACACCAGACCTTACATTACTTTTTTTTTTTTTTTTTTTAGGGCTGTGCCTGCAGTATATGGAAGTTCCCAGCCTAAGGGTTAAATCGGAGCTGCAGCTGCCAGCCTGCGCCACAGCCACAGCAACACCAGATCCAAGCTGTGACCTCCACCAAGCTCATGGCAATGCGGTGTCCTTAACCCACTGATCGAGGCCAGGGATCGAACTCACATCTTCATGGATAACTCAACAGGTTTTTAACCTGCTGAGCCACAGTGGGAACTCCAGCATTACTTTTATGTGCTCTTAAACCTGGCAAGGACTACGTACACAACAGAAACTTTTTGTTGGCCTGAATGCATGAATTAACTTATTAAAACTGGTGGTCCTGCTTTTGGGGATCTTCACAGCGAACTTTGTGTGCCAAACGTTGGTTATGGTGAAAGTGGTGGAATGGGAAAGAGAGGCTTTCGGTCTGCAGGTATTTAACTGCATCCATTTCCTAAGAGGTGATCAAGTTCCAGGATATCTTATATGATGCAAATCTAAAGGAGATCATTTATCAGCCAGATCCCTTTGTATTCGTTCATTTATCATCAGGAATATGCTCTTGTAATGACTGGATTACTCTCATCTACCTGTAGGGTACATCCGTCCCCAGTGTCCAGGGTCCGGGGAAATCGAATGAATAATCAGAAGTTTGCTTGGTGAGTATACAGTTTAAGTTATGAGAATTTGTAAGTCTTATGGAAAATGTTAATAGGCTATGTTAAAAGAGAATTGTTCTTGATTCTCTGTAGAGATTACATTTCTACTGACTAATTACCTTATCTCCCCTTCCTTTGGAAAGTCCTAAACAGACATCAAGAGTCCATTTCCAGCCAAATGTCTTCACTTACCAAAAACTGAGCATAACATTTTTTCCCTAACAGATATGGCTTGTTTCCCAGGATTATTAACTATTATATTTTTAAACAATGTTTCCCATTTTTGGAGATACTATAATTTTTTTTGGTGAGATTTAGACAACATTTTAGAGTTTTCTCAGGGACTAACATCTATTTATCATGAAGATTTTCATAGTAAATTAATCTATTATACTAATTTTGATGAGTACTATTTAGATGACTTGCTCTGACCTAAGCCTTAAATAACGAGGGATTTGGGGTTTTGTTTTTGCTTTTGCTTTTCAGGGCCACACACGTGGCATATGGAAGTTCCCAGACTAGGGGTCGAATCTGAGGTTGCAGCTGCTGGCCTGTGCCACAGCTCACAGCAATGCCGGATCCTTAACCCACTGAGTGAGGCCAAGGATCAAACCTGCATCCTCATGGATACTAGTGGGGTTTGTAACCTACTGAACCACAAAAGGAACTCCCAGATTTGTGTTTTTAATTTGGGGAAATATGAAGATCTTCTCTTCCTGACTGGTTCTGGAACAGAAATAGAGATGGAACTTACCAGAAATGATCTGAAAAATTATTTCAACCGTAGAGCATTGACTACTGATTCTTTAAAGATGGGAATTCAAGTGTTTCACAAATGTTTCAAAGGAAACAAAAAGTAAAAGTAAATGTAGTTTTGAAATCCATATTTGTTTACATTACTCCGTTCCACAAAATTAACCGTCCTTGGAAGATACCTTTAGTGTATCTTCAAAAAAAGGAAGGAAGGGAGGGAGGGTGGATGGAGGGAAAAGAAAAAAAAAAGAGGGAGTTCCCGATGTGGCACATCGGAAACAAATCCAACCAGGAACCATGAGGTTGCAGGTTCCATCCCTGGCCTCACTCAGTGGGTTAAGGATCCGTCGTTGCCTTGAGCTGTGGTGTAGATCGCCAGTGTGGCTCGGATCCTGCGTTGCTGTGGCTGTGGCGTAAGCTGGCAACTGTAGCTCTGATTGCACCCCTAGCCTGGGAACCTCCATATGCCTCTTTTTAGGGTGTGGCCCTAAAAAGACAAAAGACAAAAAAAAAAAAAAAGAACCGTGTAGTGTCATACTTCAAAGGTGAATAAAAATTCACAGGTCTCTATTCTAACTTCAATGATTCACACTTAGAATGGGATTTTGATTAAAAACTATGCCTTTTTTTTTTCAAGTATGGGAAGATGATTACCAAAGATTGAGCTTCCAAATTAATTTTATTCCTACATCAGGATTATTTTTAGACACAAAATAATGATTCTTTGGATTTGAATAGTGCCTAATCAGCTCGCCTCCCTTCCCCCATTAAATCTAATTAACCCTCACAATAGCTTGGGGATGTTGTTAAATATTATGCTTTTCTTTTTCACGGAGGGGGACGTGGAGCACCCAGGGAGCAGCCACTCGCTTACACACATGTCTAAAAGCTGGGCCGTCTCTCATGGTTTCTCACAGTCGCTAAAGCGTATTGTCCCCCATCCAACCTGGAAAGCTGGGGGGATGATAACGTGGATGGCCAGGACATCAAAGGAGAGGGAGAACTCAGGTTGCTTTGGACGTCATGGAATTGATATTCCTATTCAGTCCAAGGCATGTTGTGCTCAAGAATCTTCCAGAGACCATGACACGCTCAAGTGGGTGGCAGAGCTCACGGGTTGAGTACCATGTGCTCAGAATCGAGATCCAGTTTCTACAGCTCATTGCTCCGTGGCTGTTTGTGGAACACCAAGTACAGGACACAGGTTTTTTTTCCTCACTTGTCCTTCCTAGAGCATTAGAGCAACAAGGCTTTGTTCCTCTAGGATTCATGGCACGTTATTTGGTTGGTAAATTTAAACTCCGTTTATCTTCAGAGAAGGAATCCATGAAAAACAAAAAATCTTTACTATGGGCCTTGAGAAAATTCAGCTTTTATTTATTCAACATGTATTTACCTTCCCAGGCCCCGTGAAAAGCACTAGATTAGAAAGAGAAATAAAACATGGTTTCTGTCCTCATGGGACTCACTGTCTCGGAGCGGGGTGTGTGTGTGTGTGTGTGTGTGTGTGTGTGTGATGTCACACATGTATAATATACAATATTATATGATATTATACAAATAATATAGAATAAAATGTGGAACACCCTCTGAGAGAGTTGTAGTAGAATGTTCAGAGGAGAAAGTTATCAACTCTATTTAAGACTAGTTTGGGAGTGGGCAGTAGAAATTGGGAAGCCTATGAAGGAAGGAAGATTTTTCAGAAGACCATCCCCAAGGAGGTTTTTGGGTAAAGACCCAGAATTAAAAGGAAAAGCAGGGAGTGCCCATTATGGTTCAGTGGGTTGAAGAACCTACCCTCATGTCTCTGAGGATGCGGATTCGATCCCTGGCCTCGCTCAGTGGGGTCAGGATCTGGCGTTGCCACAAACAGTGGCGTAGGTCACAGGTGAGGCTTAGATCTCATGTTGCTGTGGCTGTGGTGTAGACGGGCAGCTGCAGCTCCGATTTGACTTCTGTCTTGGGAACTTCCATGTGCTGCAGGGTTGACAAAGTGCTCCCTTTATGGACTCAAACATGTCCACAAAGACCTGGGGACCTTTCTACATTAACTCTAGCAGGCGCGCACATGGTTTTAATACACCTGCTTCATTTGGTCGTGAGTTCGTTACAAATCCTATTGCCTATACTCCCTCGAACTTTTCTTAAGCAAATACTATGAAACTGGTATATGGAATAAATCAGCCGGCTAGGAAGAAGCCCCGTGAATCACCCGGCCTCTACCTCTAGTGAAGTGATAAACACTTGCTAGTTCTTTGTGAAATATTGACTCTGAAAATCCAAAAGGTTTAAATACTCCTGCTAGCCATAGAGATGAAAGCGTTAGTTGTGCTCCCCAAAATAGAAGTTTGGGATCATTTATAGAACTAGATGCCAAGTTCAACACTTAGGTCTGGCTTGAGTTAGATGTGCAAACACTGTATGTGAGTGATGCTGGGTGATTCTGTGAAGCTTGCACGTGCTCTAGTCAGTTAAAAAATATTGTTCCTCACATAAACAATTACACCTCAGTCAAAGATGAAAAGGCTTGAGCGTCTAAGTTATGCCTAGGAGATGCATGACAATTGGTAGGTTTGTAAATGTCAAGGACATTTGAGCTTTCAAACCATGTTTACTATTGAGTTAAAGATGGCTTGAAATTTTAAGTCGTGTTTTTCTGTGCATCCTGTGCCTATGAGAGGTGGCATCCATTGGCCTCATGCCTGTGGCAGCATTTCCTCTGGAGCTCAAGAAATGTGTAGAAAAGAATGTCTCTTCAAGGCAAACAAACCTGCTGCAATGGAAAGAAATTGTGGTAGAAATGTACATAGCCAGGAAGGAGCTGAAAGCACCAGGATGTAGGGGATCCAATGACAGATGCTGGGTAAGAGCCAGGTCTGTTAAAACTATCTGCTAACTCGCAGGGATTAAAGAATGGCAGAAAGAATTTCTTGCAGGACATATTAGCGCCCCAACAAAGAACACGAGATCATTGTCCAACTCATTGGGCATTCAGTTCGTCAGAGGTAGCAATCCAGGCCAGACGGGAACTCTCTCCATCAGAATGGCTCTCCCCTCACTGCCATCCTGCTCCAGGAATATTTGTTCATTTGCACATTGAAGAAGCCTTTGAGGTTCAGCATGTGAACTGCATTCTCTGTGCCTTGTATCCTAGCTCTCCTCTTCCGCACCTTCCTTTGATACCGTATCCATGCAAATTATAACTATACAACCTTTTTGAGAGCATTTGCTGTTCTTTTCTTGCATTTGATAATGATGGGAGGGAAAGTATTTTGCCCCATTTGGGGCAAATGGGTAGAAAGGGGGCAAATCTTATTAAAGAATTGAATGTGCAGGAGTTTCTGCCGTGATGCAGCAGGATCGGCAGCGGCATCTTGGGAGTCTGGGCGTCTTAATCCCCAGCCTGGCACAGTGGGTTAAGAATCCAGCATTGCCCCAACTGTGGCTCAGATCTGCTCTCTGGCCTGGGAATCCCCTATGCCAGGGGACAGCCAAAAAAAAGAGTTGAATGTGCAAATAGCTTTTCTTCTTCCCAGTTCTTTTTACTTGAAGCTGTTGTATTCTGATATCAACCCCATGAGAATTGATGTTTCCAAGTCATCTCCCAGAGCTTTTATTCCCAAAACTATTCTAGAAATCTGGAACCTGTGTTTGGTATGGATGAGTAGGATGGAACCAGAATAGGGAGGAGGGTGTGGGAAAGACCTCTGAACACTGAAGTTGATTTAAGGCTCCAGGTGTTCTGGGATCACTGGGAGGATTCCAAAAACCTTCATGGAGTATATGCTCATTTTTAGCTTTTCACGTTCTTCTCTTCATTTCTCGTTCCGCCTTGCTCCAGTCTGAAAGATTTCGAGGACCGGGGCGTGTATGGTTGTTTGATTAAAGCGACAGTAATAGTTGTACTGTTCATTCAAAACATAAATCTAGGGCGCTTATGTGAGGGAGGTATGTGTCACGTCATAGCGACTATGTGCCATTTATATGATGATGAAGAAAATGAGGCATTTTTTTAAGAGGAATTGTCATCAGTAAGATAGCAGTAATTTTCTCTCACCACTAGTTTCAGTCATGATTCCTTTCTTATCAACATGCCTGACATGTTAGGTAGCTGTATACAAAAGAAGCTCCAGTTTTGATACCATATCCATGCAAATTATGACGCATTCTGGGTATGAATCGCATTTCCCATTTGGAAGTGAAAAAGTTCCGTGTCACAAATTTTGGGAAGGGCAGGAAGAACCTTTTCACACGTTGAGGTTTTATTGTTGGGTATGCAGTGCTACAGTGAGCTTCAATATATGCTGAGAGTTGCAAATGTTGGACCGGACTTCATCCAGTCTTTTTGAGGGATATAAGTCCTGTGGATTTTTGTCATGAGAATAAGAACATTCCTTCTTATTTAAATGTTTTTGCCTTAATTGAGGAAGGCACTATCATTGATGATATTGCAGTCAAATGCTCCACCATGGAGGTATACCCCCTAAAGTTGGTCTTGGAAATTTTTAGCAAGTTGATAGAGAACTAGCCCTTTAAGCGGGGGTGGGGGCAGAATATTTCTGATGTTGCAGGGCCATAAAGGAACTAAAAACATCATCAAGTTCAGTTCCACCCCTCCTGTAACAAATGTAGACATGGAGATAGAAAGACAAAAGTGTGTTATGCGTCAGAAGGGGCCGTAAACCCAGGTCTCTGAGCTCCTGTCCAGTCATCTTTCTGCTCCGTGACAGTTGGTTACCTGTGGGCAGAACAAGAGACATGCTCAAGAGGAAACAAGATGGATGTTTAATTCAGTACAAGGGAAGTAGAAAGCCTTTTTTTTTTTTTTGTCTTTTTGCCATTTCTTGGGCCACTCCATATGGAGGTTCCCAGGCTAGGGGTCAAATCAGAGCTATAGCCACTGGCCTACACCAGAGCTACAGCAACACGGGATCCAAGCCGCATCTGCAACCTACACCACAGCTCACAGCAACGCCGGATCCTTAACCCACTGAGCAAGGCCAGGGATCGAACCCGCAACCTCATGGTTCCTAGTCAGATTCGTTAACCACTGAGCCATGATAGGAACTCCGGGAAGCAGAAGGCTTTTGAATGCGAGTTCCCCAGAGATGGATGTGCTGAGAGGAGAGAAGGCAGAAGGAGGAGAGGCCTGATGAAGACTTTGCTCTCCATCTCAGGGTGTGGCAGGTGCTCCCTGCCAAAATGTTTTGCCATCATCTTACAGGTCCTTGCCCACTCATTACTGATAGATAATATTGACCATGTTAGTTTAATTTCTAGTGCATTTCACGACTTCCTGACTTACAGGGCGAAAACTAGATGCTGTGTCTAAACTTTCATATGTGAAAACTCTAGTTCCCAGAATGCCTGACCGGCCTTCCTGTTTTGTTTGGTTTTCAATCCATACGTGCTGGCAAGGAAGTAACAGCAGGTTGCCTTTAGATGTCGTTTGGAAGCATGTTCTCTCCAGTGTTTGATAGCAGACTCAGAAAATGGACCACAATTTGTATCATCATGAACCAGTGTGCAAGTTCAGTGCACACTGAATTACAGTGAAAAGAAGTACCTCCATACTGTTGCTGCATTTCACGTCCCTCCACATTCATATCTTATGTTCTAATCCAGTGGTGGCTGTGATATCCTTTGGCTACTTCCACCACCTCCTCAAATTTAGCTTGGAGACAATTATGTATGCTTTAAACGTGTGTGTTGTCTTTCACCGTCCCCTTCTTCATGACTTTTGGTCTGATTTTCTTACATTCTCAATTATCCAGAATCTCGGTAAGAACCCTCATGGCAAAAGCATTTTACATTCCTGTTAATATCCACTGATGTTTGTATCTCATATTACTTTGGTTACAAATGAGAATGATTTGGGGAAAAAATTAAAGGAAGTTATTTTCTACCATTATATTCTAATTATGGGAGAATTAAGGCTATAAGCTCATGCTGAGCTAAGAGGTCACCGCTTCTGAGATATTTTTCTATTAAAAGTCCCTGAGTAATTTGTTTTTACCAACCTGCTGCTCAGAACTGTATTCGTGTCTTATTGGGCCTGTCCGTGTCCTTGGTGTTATTCCTGGCATCGTTTCAGCACTGTCGCTCGGTGTGATACTGTCGTATATTAAAACATCTGTGTCATATTGACTCATTTTAGCATGACCAAGAAATATTAGTTCAGGATTCAAAAGGACTTGTCTGGAAAAATCTAAAAATACATGGAGACTGAACAATATACTTCTAAGTAATACATGGGTCAAAGAAGAAATTGCAAGAGCAATGTAAAAGGATTTTTACATGGACCCCATGTAGTTGAAAGTCTGGGTATAACTTTACAGCCGGCCCTCTGCACCTGTGGTTTGCCCTTCACCAGTTACACCAACCTGGGGTCGTGTAGTTCTGTAGTAGGTTCATACTGAAAAAAATCCATGTGTAAGTGGATCCACACAGTTCAAACCTGTGTTGTTTAAGGGTCAACTGCAAATGAGAACACAGCTTGTCAAAATTTGGAGGCTGCATCAAAAGCAGTACTTAACAAGAATATTTATAGCATTGAATGCATGTATTAAAAAAGAGTAAGGGGAGTTCCCATCTTGGCTCAGTGGTTAACGAATCCGACTAGGAACCATGAGGTTGCGGGTTCGATCCCTGGCCTTGCTCAGTGGGTTAAGGATCCGGCGTTGCTGTGAGCTGTGGTGTAGGTCGCAGACATGGTTTGGATCCCGAGCTGCTGTGGCTCTGGTGTAGGCTGGTGGCTACAGCTCTGATTCGACCCCTAGCCTGGGAACCTCCATATGCCACTGGTGTGGCTCTAAAAAGACAAAAAAAAAAAAAAAAAAGGAAGAAACTAAAATCAATAATCTTACGTTTTTACCCTAGGAAACCAGAAAAAGAAGAGCAAATGAAATCCAGAGTAAGCAGTAAAGAAACAGCAAAACAGCTTCTTTGTAATTCTGAGATTTGTAGCGTGATTTTTCATATAATTGTTTCTCAACTTGGTTTTATACAGCTTAAGGGTGTTTAAAATCAAGAATCATGATTTACTCTGGGAAAGCCATTTAAACTACCGCTTTTTATAGTTGGTTAAATTGTGTAATGTGCATTATCCTCCATTACAGTCCCCTCCCTGTTAAACTTGTTCAGATGTAGAAATTTAAAATAATGGTCATGTTGTAATGAAACAGGCAGAATAAGGGGATGAGGGTGGTCATTAATGAATAATGCAGGAAAAGCTGTCCCGATATGAAAAAAATACATATCTATGATAGCACCAGTACAAGTTATGATTAATGCATCAAATTAAAATGATGAAAAATCTTATTTTATATATATTTAGAGGAGCCATGTTCTTTCTTAGTCTTTCGCAGTATTTTTCAGTGGATGTATTTGCGCTAAAGAAATAGCTAATCAGATTTCCCTGGTGGCTCAGTGGGTTAAGGATCCAATGTTTTCACTGCTGTAGCTCTCATTACTCCTGTGGCATGGGTTCAGTCCCTGGCCCGGGAACTTCCACATGCCACAAGTGTGGCCAAAAAAATAGCTAACTAAAAATAAAGCTGCTTTCAAAATATATATTTGAAAGAATAATGACTGAATGTTAGGACCCAATCAGAAATCCTAATATATTCTTGAATATGCTGGAAATACTGCTCAGGACCCTAAATCTTAAGGGGTTTCCCTGTGAGAGTGCTTGGGTACCAGCGGTTTTGTTTTGGTTTTTGTCTCTCAGTCACATTTGCAGTGTCATCTTTCTAGCCATGGAGATTTCTCTGTATACACATGGACAGCGAACTAGCAGGTGTATTTTTTTTTTGTTTTTTTTTTTTTTTTTGCTTTTTAGGGCCACACCTGTGGCATATGGAGGTTCCCAGGCTTGGGGGCCAATCAGAGCTGCAGCTGCCGGCCTACACCACAGCCAGAGCAACGCCAGATCCATGCTGAGTCCGCAACCTACACCACAGCTCACGGCAACACTGGATCCTTAACCCACTGAGCAAGGCCAGGGATCAAACCCGCAACCCCATGGTTCCTAGTCAGATTCATTTCCGCTGTGCCACAACAGGAACTCTGCGAACTATCAGTTTAAAAATGAAATATATCTTCATCTTACTCTGATTTTCCTCAGCTGACTACTAGATTTTCATAAAGTTTCCAAGTAATTTCCTTCAAATTGGTTATTGATTATTTTTCTTAGTATAGTAGCAGGTAACCTAAGAAAGGACGAATATCCTCATAACGAATATACTTCTTTTCATCAATTTTTTAGAGAGCTGTAGGTACTATGTGAGCTGTTTCCCCACTTCCTCCCCCCAATAAAGCCAACCCCATATCACACGGGTTTTAGTCACAGCTGCTCTGCATAAGCCCTCAGCTAGTAAGTAGCTGGATTGCCAAGGACCCTGCTGAAATCCACTGTCTATAGCCATTCTCTCTGCCTCGGTTTTCTTTTAGTTTCATCTCTTTTATCAGGTGAGGTTCTTTTGTCGGAAGGAATGGAGACTGAGTCTAACTTCAGCAAAAAGTCATTCTGTCGGCGGACATGAAGTGGGTTGCAGAGTCATAGGGAAGACAAGGAGCTGGGCCTCGGGAAGCCAAGTTGAATAAGCAGGTGCAGGCCTAGAAGAGTCAGCTCCAGCTCCTTGATCACAGCAGAGGAAGCCCGAGTCTGATCAGTCCCAGCCTGGCGCAGGTCCTCAGCCCTTGGCCAAGGAGGGGAGGCTGCTTTGCTTAACAATCCCATGAAAACCACACATCCTGGAGGGTTTCTCAAAGGAAGAGGAGATGCTGGTTCCAAACAGTGATGGGAAAGACGATGCTTCGTACACCAGCACCCTCCTCCTGCCCTATTATGCAGTGAACTTGACCCTGCCATTCAAGGTAGTTAATAACTCCAGTGTTGTGCCTCCGAGGCAATGTCTTCTTCTATTTTGGGTGACGAAGGCACTCCTGCACTTAGTAACTAAAACGAGTGGCTTCTCTTAGGTTTTCCTCTTGCATGTCCAAAGCCTAACAAGAATGTTTAGTCCAAAGAGACTTCATTCTTCCTGAAACTTCAAATTCTCGAGCCTCATCCCCTCAAACCACCCAAGTTCCCAGAAATCCTCCTTTGAAGCACATTTTAAAATGCAGCCTTTAAAACCAAACGCACTTATTGTGAAAAGAGATGGCACATAGAGGAATGTCCCGGGAAATGGATACAGCCTGAGTCTATCAGCTTGGGTTCTGGTATAACGTTATGACTTATACTAAATCCATCTTTCTGCTTCCTTCACCTTGGTATTTCTATTAAATGAAAGAATGATGTCTAACCCAAAGTCTTCAAATTTGGTCCTGGGAAGAGTGCAAAAGGGATATAATATTCATCAGAGTATCACCTTGAAAGAACGTGCTTCATGGGAGTTCCCGATGTGGCCCAGTGGTGATGAACCCAGCTAGCATCCATGAGAATGGAGGCTTGATCCCTGGCCTCGCTCAGTGGGTTAAGGATCTGGCCTTGCCACAAGCTGCATTGTAGGTCACAGGCGTGGCTTGGATCTGACGTTGCTGTAGCTGTGGTGTAGGCTGGCAATGGCAGCTCTGATTCAAACCCTAGCCTGGGAATTTCCATATGCTGCAACTGCAGCCCTGAAAAGAAAAAAAAAAAAAGTGCTGCATAAAACCAAGGTCTCAGCCCACAGTCAAATGTCAGCTCTACAGAAAAGGAATCTTTTTCAACCACCTGGGTAATTTTTTGACACACCCAGCAGTTATTATAACTTCAAATGAGGCTGTAATTGACTTCGACTCTCCTGAGTCCTTCTTAACTATAACAATTTAGAATCCTGAGCAGGTGAGTGTGTGTAGGGAGGACTGTGGTTTGATACCTTAGGTCAGTTGGTGTTATATCCAAACAGAAATGACAGCTTTTTAGGTTACGGATGGAGCCAGTTTCCCTGTTTCTGTGAAGGTCAAATAAACAGAAGGGTAACTCTGTATGTTACCAGGTTTGTGTGACTATTAAATCTCTCCCATCCTGTAATGTATTTGGAATGCCTTCATACTTGGACATATCAGGTGATATTCTTTAAACAGCAACTATTTAAATTACCTGTAGGATTAAATTAATATTCTTATAAAAGACAAATCTCTCCAATTCCATCTATTTTCTCATTCCTCTACTCATTGCCTTTTTTCCTTGGAGGACTGAAAAGAAAAAGCAGTGTGGCTTTCTTTAGAGTTTATCGTTAATAGGTCTGGAGAAAGAAATGAAAACAGCGTTCTGTTTATTCCTTTTCACGTTAGACCTGAATTATTTCGTACAGTTCGAAGAACCCTGTAGCTTAACCGCAAGAATGGACTGATTTCTTAACAGTGCAAGTGGCTTACCGTAATCTTCCCCAAACTTTACACGCTCTTTGAAGTGTTTATTTGAGAAAGTGAAAGAAGGATGGCATTTTATGTTGGAGACGGGAAACAAAGGCCAAAGGCAAAGGTGTTGAGAATGGAAGGGAGTTGCTGCCACCTAGAGGTCTAAATGGGTAAAAGTGTATGGCAAACAGTCAGGAAGTGATCTTAGGAGGAGACCTTGAGGTAGGAGCCTCATAAAACTGAAAGGCCCCCCAGTCCATCCCCTCTCCCCCATGTCCCCTTTGGTAACCATAAATTTGTTGGAATATGGAATGATGGGCCAATGGGGACCTGCTATATAGCACAGAGAACTCGACCCAATATTCCATGATAATCTCTGTGGGAAAAGAATCTGAAAGAGAATGGATGTGTGTACATGTAAAAGTGAAAAACTGAATCACTGTGTAGTACAGCAGAAATTAGCACAATCTTGTACATTAACTATACTTCAATAAAACTTAAAAAAACAAACAAACCAAAAAAAAAACCCCGAAAGGCCACCGGTAGTTGACTCGGTCTCTGCGTCTAAGGGGGACTGGACTCATTTCTACCCCCTTCGACAGGCAGGAATATTATGCTGCCACATTGGGCTGGCGATTCTCTCTTTCCAGGACTTGCCATACTGCCCCCCCCCCCCGGGAGGGGGGGTGGTCTCTATTCGCTTTGTAGTCTGTGTGGCGGTGTCTCCTGGAGCACTAAAGCACAGCCTGTGGGCATGGAAAGGTGAGAAAACAGGAAGAGAATATGTGTGAGTTTACACATCAGCCCTTCTCTCCTGAATGGGAGACTTGCTGGAATGTTGTCAATGACCTTGATGCTGGTTTTCAGGGGGTGGGGGGGGGGGCTTCAAAAAATACCAGAAGATACCAGCCCGACCTTCAGAAAATGAGGCTAGCAATCAGAGTGTTCCTGTGTTTCTTGTTTATTTTCTACCCTCCTGCTTCTCTAGAATGCATTAGCTGAGTCTCTTTGCTGCCTCCCTGCCTCTCAGGTCTTTACTGGCTTTGCCATTGGTGTTCTTTTTCTTAGCTTGCATTTCATTTGAAGTATGGAAATTTAAGTACCGTCTCTGTCCCTGGCAACCCTGATGGCTTTTGAAAATGGCAGCAGTTTTTTGGGGTTTGTGTTTTGGTTTCCCAATAGTGTTGTCTGTTTTTTTAGACGATTGACGTTCACTCATTTGTTCCCTCCTCCAGTGAAATGACGGCGCCTGCAATGATCTGGCCACTTTTCTGCACTCTGGGGACCCTGTGTCGAAGAAGACAAATGGGTCTCGGCTTTCCAAGAGCTTACTTAGCAGGGAATAGAGTAAGATAGATAACTAGCAAATAAATGTCTGGAGGTGATAAGTGCTTTGATGAAACTGTAATTGGAGATGACTGGGAAGCCACCTAAGGGGCTTGGTCAAGAAGGAAAAAAAAAACCAAAAAACAAATAAACAAAAAAAAACCTTGCAAGCAGGGGACACACAAGCTGGGAGATGGATGAAAAGGAGGCTGCGGTGTGAACCTCTTGGGGAAGGTGTCCAGGTGCTAAGGATGGAAAATTCAAAGAACATGAAACAGTGAGGGAGGGGCGGGTGAAACAAGATAAGATCCGAGAGGTTGGCAGGATCAGAAGCCTGCAGTCTGGGTGTAATGGGATCACAGTGGGAGAACGAAATGACCAGACTTATAAATGACTTATATATTTGCAAGGCTCACTCTGGCTAACCTGTGGAGAAAGGATTATAAGTGGGAGGAGGCTGGGGCAGCAGTTGAGGAGAAAGAGGTTGGAAGCTCCAACTAGAGAGAGAGAGAAGTGGATGCAATTGGGGTATATTTTGAAGGTCGTGTCAACAGCATTTGCTTATGGAAGAGAGGAAGAGAAGAATCCAGGATAACACCTAGTCTTTGAGCAGCTGTGGTTGTGCTTGGGAACTTAAGAGAAGAGGGCAGGTCTCTAGACACAAGTGTGGGGGCCGTTGGAATATAAGTGACACTCAACAAGGCTGTAGGTACGTCTGTATTTGATGAGGAGGGACAGGAAGGTTTTTGAGATGAAGAAAATCTGAAGATAAACACTTTTCAAAATATAAGCTGGTGGCTCTAACATACAGTGGTGGAGCCGCAAGTGGCCACAAGTAAATCAGACAGAAACTTTAATGGTATACTTAAACCGTAAGGCCCGCCTGTGTTCTCAGGGTGCAAAGATATGATGGTGAATTTCAGTCACTGTCTTTGTCCCACTTCTGCAAGCTATCAATAGCCTATCATGAAATGATGCCACCTGCCCCAGGATATGGTCCAGCCCATGGCTGCTTGGTGAGATGCCCCAACTCAACTAAGAGAATATATCTTCATACACAGGAGCCTCTTTTCCCCAAATGCCAAGGACCCTGACCTCTTTCTTCCATGAAAAGACCATAGCCCTGGAAAAGAATCTGTTTGTTCGGATCCTCCAAGGCCACTTTTCTTCCTTTTCTCCACTTACACCATCATCCAAGCCAGAAGCATCATGGTACCTTCAACTTTGTCAAAACCAACATCCATTTGGTGGCCATCCAGTCTAGTGTTCCTCCTCCTAAGTACTTCCTGGCAGTGTCAGCTCTTCAGACCATCTCTTGCCTGAGAAACTATCATTTGTTTGCCTGGATGGAAACATCTTTCCACCATATATGTATATGTTTTTAGGGCCACACCCATGGGCTATGGGAGTTCCCAGGCTAGGTATTGAATTGGAGCTGTAGATCCTGGCCTACACCACAGCCATGGCAAGGCTGGATCCGACTCGCATCTACATCCTACACTACAGCTCACAGCAACACCGGATCCTTAACCCACTGAATGAGGCCAGGGATCAAACCCACGTCCTCATGGATACTAGTTGGATTCATTTCAGTCGCGCCACAAGGGGAACTGTTAACCCAAGCTCCTCATGGTCTCTTTGGATTCCGACCCTTGCACCACCGCCGCCCCCGTCCAGTCTTCCCAAAGCCTACAGTGGTGTTTGTAAAATGCAAGTAGGACTGCCTCTCTCTTTTTTTTTTTTTTTTGAAAAATATGGAACGCTTCACGAATTTGCGTGTCATCCTTGCGCAGGGGCCATGCTAATCTTATCTGTATTGTTCCAATTTTAGTATATGTGCTGCCGAAGCGAGCACTGCCTCTCTCTTTACAGCACTGCCATGCCTCTCCATCGTTTCAGTCTTCAAAATCCTTAGTACAGCTTCTGAGACCCTTTGCAAGAGGATACTTTTCCTCTTCTTCCACCTCCTTTCCCTAGGTTTTTCCCATCCTCCATGGACCCTACATTCCAGCCACACTCAACTTACTTTTCCAAAACACCTCGATCACCAAGGAAACAAATTCTGAAAGACTCAGCTTAAGAATTCTCTTCTGTGTGGAGTCTTCCCTACAGTCTCCCACCCCATCAGCCTCTCTTCCTCCCTGATCCGATGCCCCCTATGGGAACCACATCATTGTCCTCGTCACCATGTGTTGTCATCATTTGTTTGCCTGGGTGGAAACATCATCCCACCTTTTCATCCCCTGATGACAAGCCCTCCATGAGGAGAACCATCTTTTCCAGCACGTGGGACAGCAGGCACAGGGCGTATTGATCAATGAGATGAATCATCTCAACCTCCTCACCTGATTGATAGGAAAACCAAGGCCCAGAGAGTTTAAGGAATTTTGTTCAAGGTTGCCCAGCAAGTTTGAAGTAGGATCAGAATGTCTGTCTCCTGACTTTGATGGTTTCCCCTTCACTGTTTCATGGCTGTTTCCTACTCCTTATTCAGGATTTTAAGAAAAAGTGAAATAGTTAGATTCAGAAAGCAACAAGAATTTTGTCAGGGAAGAAGCATCTTTAGACAGTAGTGACATTATACCTACCCCTTTCTCTGCTTGTAATTATTATATGCCACAAAACATTTGAAGGATAAGAGTAGACTACTGACCTGAATTTCAGAGATCCGGGGCCTCTTCTGTCACTCTCTTAATTATCTGATCTGGGACAGGATTGAGTCCCTCGAGTCTGCTCCTGCCTACGTATTTCACAGCAATGATATGAAAATAAATGGAGGAGATTTTGTGGGGACAGATTTCATGCCGTGGAAGCCAAGATGCTACAAAATGCCTCAGTGGTATTTTTTTTTTTTTTGGTCAACTGGTCAATTTAAATTTTTTTTTATTTTATGTTATTGAAGTGTAGTTGATTTACGTAAAATGCATATATGGTTAGGCAGAACTGTCAAGGAACAAAGCAGTTTTATAGCATGATCTCATTTGTATGAAAAAAACTGTTTTTCCCACATATGTATGTGCAGAGACAGAAGCATGAAAGACATATGCTGCTATGTTAAGGTAGGTTATTTTAGAGAGGTTGCCATTGTTGGTCAGTTTTACTTTTGCTTTTATACAATTCTGTACCATTAAATTTTATGCAAAAATCATGGACTACTTCAGTCATGGTTGAAGTACTCTTTTAAAATAAATTGTTGCAATTTGAAAGGAAAAAAAAATTTTTCCTACTGTATTACACAGGGAACTATATTCAATCTCTTGGGATAAAACATGATGGCAGATATAAGAAAAAGAATGTGCATATATATATGTGTGTGTGTGACTGGGTCAGTTTGCTATATAGCAGAAACTGACACATTATAAAGCAACTATACTTGAATCACAGAATTAAAAAAAACATAGGGGAGTATAGTGGACTTACGGAGTTGTGTTAGTTTCGGGTGTACAGCAAAGTAAAGCAGTTGTACATATACATACATCCCCTCCTTGTTTGCTCTTCTTTTCAATGTAACCTCTTTTCTCGGTGCTTTAATAATACATACATTTGAGGAGTTCCCATCATGGCACAGTGAAAACAAATCCAACGAGGAACCCTGATGTTGCGGGTTCGATCCCTGGCCTCTCTCAGTGGGCTAAGGATCTGGCGTTGCCGTGAGCTGTGGTGTACGGCGCAGACGGGTTCGGATCTGATGTGGCTGTGGCTGTGGTGAAGGCTGGCAGGTGTAGCTCCGACTGGACCCCTAGCCTGGGAACCTCCATATGCCTCAGGTGCGGTCCTAAAAAGCAAAAACACAAAACAAAAACAAACCTCATAACAAAAAAACATATATTTGATAACTCCACTTTTCTTTTTGTTTCCACAAACCACCTACTATTACAAAGGATTAGGATTCCAATTCTTACCTCCACCTGACTTTTCCATTTTTGTCCTTCCCTCTGATCCACTTTATTCTGAACTTAATTATCAGGCTTACATTAACACCCTGTCTCTCTCCTTTCTTCCTGCCTAGCAGTTCTTCATGGCTGAGTGAAATGAGCTTGATTAATAAAAGCTTGCCCTTTTATAGTTCCTTGTAATTAGTCCAATACAAAAGGGTTGCCTCCTGGATGGGCTTTGTGTGGGTAATTTTTTTTTTTTTTTTAATTCTTTGTCCTTTGGGCGTGCTGATTCCATGGCTTCTTTGTTTCTCGCATATATTGATGGATTTGAAAAGCAAGCTTCTGGTCTTTATTGCCATGCCTTCAAAGATACAGATACCCACAAACATCACAACTCTGGAAATAGGATTTGGAGTGAGATTTAAAGGCTGGCTTTGTGCCTTAACAAGATTAAGGCGTGGGACATTGTCCGATGAACAGAGAATAAACATCTTATTCTTTCTAATTGATTAGCTAACTCACCAGGTCCTGAATTTTAAATGGCGCTGTGCAAAATATTAAGCCCATGTTGGTGTGGAGACCTAAATCATTTATCTCCCCAAGGGTTGAGAAGCTGGACCTCCCCAGGACCATAGCAGTTGTGGCCCCATGGTCCCAAAGCACACACCAAAAAAGGGCCTCCTGATGGAAATAAGGAGGGATCACTTACTCTATAGGAAACATCCATCAAAGCACATCTAGTGGTATAATTGGCCACACAGGGAGACATGGTCTCGGAAGTACTGAATGTAGATTTCTGTTCTCCAGTAATTTTTTTTAAGGCCTTTAAAACTGACCCGGGCTGAAGAAATATAAAAATAGGAGTTCAAGCAACTCAATGAAAAAAAAAAAAAAATCACAGGCTTTGGGATCAGGAACTGTTACTTCACATCTTGTCTGCTCCCTTTATTGGCTATTGGGCCTTAAGCAAGTAAGTCATCAAACTGCTCACCACTGTTTTTCTTTGGGTGAAAATACAACAAGAATATCTTTTCCCTAGAGCTCAACGGATGAAAATGTAAATGTGTTGATTCAGGTTAAAGGTCTGGCTCAGGCAGGATCACGTGTGTTAGTTCATTTCATCCCGATTACCCATCCCCTCCAAGACAGTCGCCTCAATGCCATTTGTGTCTGACTCTGCCTGCTGTGTGGGTTTTGTGCTGCCTCATGACAAAGGGAACCTCATGTGGAATTAGAAAGGGGCCCTAAGTCAATAATTCGCTCCCAGGTCTGCCTGGTTATATTGCTGGTAAATAATTCATCCTCTGGCGGTGGAAGGTAGGTCTCCAAAGTGATTCTCCACAAACTCCTCATTTTTAACATTTCTCTCCAAAGGGAAACAGTTGAGATCTGATTTCCTCAGGAAATGGACAGTGTACTTGTGTAAGAACCACCTCTCAATGCTACTTTACACCCTTAAGCTTTTTATTTTTTTATGCCGTTTCCTGCACATGGTTCCTTTTATTCCTTAGAACGATTTTGGGAGATGTCTTGAAAGATGTTATTGTCTGTCTTTAAAATGGCGAGAGGCAGAACAGCGTAAGGGGCTAAAGAATATTTATTTTCATATTGCAGTTACCACATATTAACTCCATAACCATAGGCAAATTTTTGAATGTCTCTGTGCCTCAGTTTCCTAATCTATAAAATGGGGCTTGCGATTCATGGTTATGGTGAGGATTGAATGTACTAATACATGGAAAACTCTAAGGACAGTGTTTAGCAGACTCAATCAGTGTTGACTATTATTATTTTAAGGGGATGCAGAACAAGGGTATGTAGGACCATAGCTAATTTATAGCCAACGTTAATTATTGCATGAATGTCTAGAGAGTCATTGACCCTTTGGCAGATGACAAAAATGGAGACCTAGGTTAACTGAATTCCCCGGTATAATAGTCTAAGCTGACCTTGATATTTCCACTACATCCCTCCTGTTCAGTCCACCTACCTTTTAAATGTTCATGTTTGCCAAATTGTCATCTCATTTGCTTCATCTTTCTTAAGCATAACAGGCTTCTCCACAATTTAAGTTCCCATCCTTTCGCCAGTGACAGTTTAGATTGACCACTCCCTCCTCTGGGTCCCCACCACGTGTTCTGTCACACCCATGAGCGTGTGTGTGCCTCTCTCTTTTAGACTCTTAAGTCTCCAAGACCTTATAAAAGGTCTGGCCCATACATAGCAGACACTAGAAATATTTGAGGAAGGAAGAAAATAAGAAGGGATGGGTCATGGCTTTTAACTGAAGTGTTCTAATCCTTCTAGAACCTTCTAGAATATTTTCTGGACTATTCTGGAATATTTTGAGTTTTTCCAAGATTTGCTCAATTGAAACAATCTGCTCACTGGAAGTCTGACATATCTTGCATACCTACTATGTGGCAGGCACTATTCTAATTCTGGGGCCATAAAGGTACCCTCAAGGAACTTCTGTCTCTGGGGGTGAATTCAGACTCTCAAGAATGAGTTAGCAAAGTTATGTTGCTGCTGCATATTGATAGTCGTTTATAAAAATATTATATCACCTCTTTGTCACAGGCAGGGCTTTCTGTGCTTCAACAATTTAATACATTTAGATATTGCATCATGTGTTGGCCCTGGAAGTTATCATTGTTTGAGATAATGGGATTCATGTATAGAAGTTATTTGCATTTTTCATTTAATTTAAAAGTTTTTTAAAAAGTCTGTCTCCATTGCCTTTGTCTCTCTAGTTCCATCATTTTTTTTTGTCTAGCAATGACTATATATACACACACACACACGTATACATATATATACACACACACACATATATATACACACACATATATATTTATATACACACACACATATGTATATATATTTTTAAATGCCTCCAAATAAACATACAAAAGGACATGAGTGAAAATGAAGCCAAGAGTCTCAGCGACAAGCAAAGGGAAAGGATTGCATGAGTCAGGAGACAAAACAGTGACTTTAGCAGCAAGAGGCTGTGAGGGGTGAGGTAGGAGTTGGGGTGGGGCGAAGCATCCTGAGGGAGTTCCAGACCAACCCAGGTCCTTGAGCAGGAGCAGAATGCAGGGATCAGGAGGGCAAGCGAAGGACAAATGGGGCCACAGTTCTACAGACAGTCTGCATTAGGATGCTGGGGACTATTTTGTGGATTTGTTAGAAGCAGACAGATGCCCAAATGAATGTATACACACTCCTAATTGTTGGTAATGTGGTATTTTTTTTTTTTGTTTGTTTGTTTTCCTTTTCTAGGGCTGCTTCCCACAGCATATGGAGGTTCCCAGGCTAAAGGTCTAATCGTCTGATCGGTGCCGTAGACCCCGGCCTACGCCAGAGCCACAGCAACACGGGATCTGAGCCGCGTCTGCGACCTACACCACAGCTCATGGCGACGCCGGATCCTTAACCCACGGAGCAAGGCCAAGGATCAAACCCGTAACCTCATGGTTCCTAGTCGGATTCGTTTACCACTGCGCCACTACGGGAACTCTGGTAAATGCAGTATTTTTGCTTGTGGGTGTTATCTGTAGATACTTACCAGCCTGATGGCACTCTACTGTATTGACATTGGAGTGTCATGAGAAAGCTCATCTCTCCCTGGGCTCAGAGACCCATTTTGAAGGCATCGTCAGACATTCGTCATAGACTTTGGCCTGGTGCAGACAGCCTGTATTAACCCATGTAGTAGGACATTACCATCCTTGAAATGTAAAAATGATACATCATTTCTCTCAGGACCACTGATGTCCCTGCTCTGTTACTGATTCGGTCGTGTGGTGACATGCCCTTGACTTGCGTGCTTTCAGACTGTTGAGCACCTTGAAAATAGCGTTAACGGAACGCAGAATCATTGCTGTTATTGCCTGGAGTCTGAAACAGGGTTTGCTTTTACGAGTTGGTGCTTATCAGTAGACAAGGAGGCCTCTGATTCTGGGGATTATAGATGTGAAGCCCAATAACCAGTATTGACAAAGGAGCAGTTCCTTTTCTTTTTGCACTTGGTCCTTTGACTTAGTACATGAAATAGAGTAATTCTTACATGTGAGACTTTCACAAACTAGAGAACTGGTTGTTGTCACAATCTGGCCATAACATGGCCTTTGTTAGTGACACATTGGGGATAATAATCATTACGGTTAATATGCATGACTGGGGACTTGGAGAACAGACTTGTGGTTGCCAAGGGGGAGGGGGAGGGAGAGGGATGTACTGGAAATCTGGGGTTTATAGATGCGGACTATTTTGCCTTTGGACTGGGTAAGCAATGAGATCCTGCTGTTTAGCACTGGAAACTGTATCTCATCACTTGTGATGGAGCATGATGGAGGATAATGTGAGAAAAAGAATGTATATATGTATGTGTGACTGGGTCACTTTGCTGTAAAGCACAAAATTGACAGAACACTGTAAACCACCTATAATAGAAAAAATTAAAATCATTATAAAAAAGATGCATGATTAGGATTAGATTGGTTCAAGTACATCCTTCAGTCCTTCTTCCGTTTGATTTACGTGTCACATGACTTAGTCACTGGAGGAGAAAAACCAGAGCCTGCCACAGGCCCCCTCTTTCACACCTTCATGGTTGACTGATTGATTGATTGATTATGCATCCTCAATAATTTTTTTATTTTTTGTTTTCTATTTTTTTCAAATTTAAAGTATATTTGATTTACAGTGTTGTCAATTTCTGCTGTACAGAAAAGTGACCCAGTCATGCTTATATAGACATTGTTTTTCATCATGTTCTATCCCAAGAGATTGGATATAGTTCTCTGTGCTACACAGTAGGACCTCATTGCTTATCCATTCCAAATGTAATTGTTTGCATCTGCTAACCCCAAACTCCCAGTCCATCCCATCCCCACTCCCCACCTTGGCAAGCATATGTCTGTGAGACTGTTTCTGTTCTGTAGATATGGTCATTGACTTAAATCACAGCAAGGCAAGAGCAGTGCCCCCATCTCCTATGTGAAACACGTCCTTCCAGTGAATGCGCATTTGCAGGATGCATGCTCTCATGTCCCCAGGGGCTCAGGAGCACATGTTCAAAAATAACTCCACGCTGCAGATGATTTATGGTAATGAGCCCTATTTTAAAAATGAAGACAAATGCAGAAACTGCAACGTCTCATAACTACTCAATGAGTCAAATGTTTATTCTAATTGAAAAATAATAGCTGTCATTTTAAGCACGCCTAGAAGTGACTGATTCTGTTCGCAGGCCTTGGTCCGAAGGATGTGGCTGGCTAAAGCTAGAAGGCTCTGTGCCTCTAGGTGTAGCTGTCATCTCAGGATTTAACACCAGGATGTAGAAACATCAGCATTCTTTCTTTAAATCAATTAGTTATTTTTTATTGTCGTTGATTTAAAATGTGTTCAATTCTGCTGTACAGCAAAGTGATTTAGTTCTACGTGTATATGTTCTTGTTCATGGTCTTTTCCATTATGGTTTATCACAGGAGACTGAATGTTCCCTGTGCTATGCAGTAGGACCTGGCTGTTTAATTCATCCTGTATGTAGTCATTTGCATCTGCTAATCCCAAACTCCCCATCTTTCCCTTTCCCACTTAGCGCCCCCACACACACACCTTGGCAACCACAAGTCTTTTCTATGTCTGTGACTCTGTTTGTATTTTGTAAGTAAGTTCATTAGTATCAGTATCATAGTTTATCTTTTTTTAGAACCACACCTGCAGCACATGGAGGTTCCCAGGCTAGGGGTCGAATCAGAGCTATGGCTGCCAGCCTACACCACAGCCACAGCAACGCCAGATCAGAGTCACGTCTGCTACCCATGCCACAGCTTGCGGCAATGCTGGATCCTTAACCCACTGAGCCAGGCCAGGGATCGAACCCACATCCTCATGAGTACTAGTCAGGCTCATTACCGCTGAGCCACAACAGGAACTCCTGGTGCCATATTTTAGATTCCACATATAAGTGATATCATATGGTATTTGTTTTTCTCTGACTTACTTCATTTAGTATGATAATCTCTAGATCCATCCATATTGCTGCAGATAGCATTGTTTCGTTCTTTTTAGGGCTGAGTAGTATTCCATTGTATCACATCTTCTTTGTCCATTCTTCAATGGATAGACAGTTACTTTGCTTCCATATCTTGGCTATTGTAAATAGTGCTGCAATGAACATGGGGTGCATGTATCTTCTCTTTTTTTTCTTTTATTCTTTTCTTTTTTGGGGGGGCTCTTTTTGCCTTTTTGCCTTTTCTAAGGCCACTCCCAAGGAATATGGAGGTTCCCAGGCTAGGGGTCTAATAGGAGCTGTAGCCGCCAACCTACACCAGAGCCACAGCAATGCAGGATCCGAGCCGCGCCTGCGACCTACACCACAGCTCATGGCAACGCCAGATCCTTAACCCACTGAGTGAGGCCAGGGATCGAACCCGCAACCTCATGGTTCCTAGTCAGATTCATTAACCACTGAGCCGTGATGTAGTGTTTTCTGGATAGATTCCCAGGAGTGGGATATGAGCATTCTTTATTTCTGAAACACTAGCCTTCATTGAAGGTAAACCCCAAACAACTACACTGACGACATAGAGGGACACACTCATTCACATACACGTGTATATCTACACCTATATCAGTTGTATCCTGTCATTTCCTTTCTTAATGTCCTGGTACATTTTGTATATGATGCACCTCAGGCCTGCGCTGCTTTGCTTTCCTTTCTTGTATTGCTCTTCTCTGCCTCCATACCTGCTCCTACAGCCCTGGGACACAAGAGCAGTTCCTCTTGTGCTTCCCGCTCTGGTGTGGCTCCCATTGCAGCCACCACGCCTCCCCAGTCCCAGACCAGCTCTGGCTCCTGTAGCTGCTCCAGGCTCCAAGCCGTTCACCCCGGAGACTCCTGTCAGCTGGTCTCCACCCCATCACTGACTTGCTAAAAAGGGTTCTATAAAGGAGTTCCCATCATGGAAGCGAATCCGACTAGGAAGCATGAGGTTGTGGGTTCGATCCCTGGCCTCACTCAGTGGGTTAAGGATGCAGCGTTGCCGTGAGCTGTGGTGTAGCTTACAGACGCAGTTCGGATCTGCCATTGTTGTGGCTGTGGCGTGTGCCGGTGGCTACAGCTCCGATTCAACCCCTAGCCTGGGAACCTCCATATGCCTCAGGTATGGCCCTAAAATGACAAAAAAAAAGGGGGGGGGGGGTTTATAAAGACCCATCTTGCAAAAGCTCCCTACTGGAAGGGGCCTGGATTCATCCTTTTACATCTTGTTCCATCCATTCTGTCTGGTGGGAGGGGGGCGTCCCTGTTGCCCACCACTTAAAAAAAATCAATATTCATAAATGATAGAAAGGAAAGGTGCCTTTCAGCAGAATGCTGGCAGTCTGGAGAGATGGTGGGCTCAGTGTCCCCCCAAAATGACCTCCTAGGATTCTGCTGAGCCGAAAAGTTTTAAAGGAAAGGAGAGAAGTCATCTCAGTTGTTCATTGAGGTGGGGGGTCAGAATCCTTGCCATCTCCCACTGCAAGCTCATCAAGTCCTCTTGATCATCCTCTAGACGTTATCTTGTTCACACAGTTTGGTCCCACAGTTTGTTCAGGAGACCGCCTGAAGGAGAAGCTGGAAGTTCCCTTGTGGCAGAGCCAGTGTTGTCCCTGCCGCAGCTGGGGTCACTGATGGGGTTGGGAATGTTCTGTGGGTGTGGCAAAAAAAAAAAAAATACTAAAATCAGCCTGTTTTTTTTAAAAATATATTTATAGCCTTGGCTTTTTACTCCTACATTTTTACCCACGCTTCCAGATTTGAAAGGTGTGTTTGGGCTGGAGATGAGTGAAGAGTGGGGGTGCCTGGTTTAAAAATTAGTTACAAGAGTTCCCATTGTGGCGCAGTGGAAACGAATCCGACTAGGAACCATGAGGTTGCGGGTTCGATTCCTGGCCTCGTTCAGTGGGTTAAGGACCTGGTGTTGCTGTGAGCTGTGGTATAGGTCACAGACGCGGCTTGGATCTGATGTGGCTGTGGCGGTGGCGTAGATCAGCAGCTGTAGCCTGGGAACCTCCATATGCCATGGATGTGGCCCTAAAAAAAAAAAAGAAAAAGAGTTAGTTACAGTATAGCTTTGCTAAAGTGACAAGAAAAGGGGCTTCCTGTGGAGGGTGGTTTCCTGCAGAGAGTTACAAACTCATAACCAGTCTTTGGGATGTTAGCATTAAGAATCGTGGAACCCATTTTGTCAGTGGTGAAATTAAGGGTCTGAAATAGAGATTTCGGTGATTCCTTCTTGGTAACAAAGCCACTGAGGACCAGAGCCGGCACCCTGACTTCTTCTCAGCCTAGATTTAGCACTGGCCAGAGTCAACTTGGATTCTTATTTTTGGAGGGAGGATTTCAAAGCAGACACACCAGCCCTGTTTGATTTCCATACAAAGATGCTACAGATCTTCGCATTTGGTTTTATTTGAAGTATGAAAAAATATTTGTAGTAAGAGGCAAGAAGTGTCTCCAGATAAACGCGAGAGGTCACTGAGATTCTTAAAATTGCTTTTTGAAGCCTTTTTAAAGGTATAGACTAGTTTTCTTTCCGGAATCCTGGCTCAAGGAACAAGGAAATTATACGAACTTGGAATGTACTTTATAGTCATGCGATTTTTTTTCTCCTTTTCTGGGACACCACTGCTTTCTTGGAAACCACCACTGTAGTTTTTCTCCTTAACACAGCGAGACTTTAAAACTAAGCTGATTATTCTGAAATTGTTGGTGGTTCTGAAGCAGACTGTTACCAAAACGATTTTGAAGATGTACTTTTTTTAATTGTTATTGAAGTATAGTTAATTTACAATGTTATGCCGATTTCTTCCATACAACAAAGTGATCCAGGCATATATTCCTTTTCTTACATTCTCTTCCATCATGGTCTATCCCAAGAGATTGGATAAAGTTCCCTGTGCTCTACAGTAGGACCCCATTGCTTATCCATTCTAAATAGTTTGCATCTGCGAACCCCAAACTCCCAGCCCATCCCACTCCCTCCCCCCTTGGCAGCCTCAAGTCTGTTCTCTATGTTAAGATGTACTTCTTGGATCAGCTTTTCCTAAATATGAATAAATGCACACAGGTCTGTGCATGTAACACCATACATGATATCTCTCTTGCCACAGTTTTTTTAGAAGCCCTTTCAAAAGAAGTTTCCAAGTAACTTTAGTGTGGTAAGAAAATGTTTCTTCTAGTACTTCACCCCCCCCCCCCCGCCTTAATTTCTAAATACATTCAACATGTTAAATAATCATATAATAAGTCTTTAGGCAAAGCTCTATTCTCTGGACCTTTCTGGATCTTAAAACAGACATCTATTTTAAGGAACCTGGTGCTGATCAGACAACAGAATTTAAGACTCTGCATAAGAGGAGTTGATCCCGAAGGAAGTCAGGTCAGACGCCTTCTGTCTACATTCTGTAAGACTGAGTAGCACCTGGCTCATGCATGTACTGCGGTAACATAGAGGAATATGCCTCTTCCACATGTGCTTGTATTCTCAGCTCAGGTTCTGGAAATGGAGAGCAGCCAGAGCTGAAGGAAGAACCATCTACTAGGAAATAAGGCTGATGCCCTCAGCCCATCTGAACAGTAACAGGCTACTTCCTGCTTCCTTCTTGCTATTTTTCTTGGTGAGTGGAGAAGCTGATGGAAAGATGTGGGAATTTCTTATGCAAGAGCATGAAAGACCAGAGGAGCTTGGGGACTCAAGGCTAACTTTGTTCTTTTTGTTCCGGAGAACATGACTCAACTCGGCTTTCCCTGACCTACTCAGAAGGTGATGGAGAAGAACCAAGGAACAGTCCCTCCTAGAGCAGAGGGAGCCTGAGCCATTTCAGTCCCTCGCAGGGAGAGCTGCCTGTTGTCTCTACAGGATGAACTGTGTTCTTACAGGAAGTAGCAGATTATAATGATGAGCTCTGGAGTTGCCACTGCGGCTCAGCAGTAACAAACCTGACTAATTTGCTAGGACTCAGGTTCGATCCCTGGCCCCACTCAGTGGGTTAAGGTTCCGGCATGGCTGTGTGGGTGGCAGATGCAGCTCGGAATCCTGCATTGCTGTGGCTGTGGTGTAGGCCAGTAGCCGTAGCTCCCATTCGACCCGTGGCCTGGAAACTTCCCATATGCTGTGGGTGCAGCCCTAAAAAAACAAACAAGCAAAAATGCCCAGCTCTCATTTGAAAGCATATGTGCTGCCGTTTCATATTCTCAGAGCTAAGAGGGTTGATGTTGCTCACATCCTACCGTTTGACTTCTTTAAGGGCTATTTAATCTGCTTAAGCTTTATTTTACTCATCTGTAAAATGGGAGTGAAAAGACTGTCATCTTAAAGTCTTGGGAGTAATACATAAAATGCTATGTGTAAAAAGATTTAACAGAGCATCTGGGAAACATTAATTTGCTCTGTAAATGTTAGCTATTGTGAGCTATGGTGATTCGAATAGGCAAAAGTTCAGCAGAAAGAAAATTCCTGTTTGTGTTGCTCTAAGTAGAGACTAAAGTCCCCTCTATCTTTTGAGCTCAGGGTTGCCTGGACAAAAGCTGGCATGTAATTCAGCGATTTGGTTCCATTCTTGAAATTTTCTGCTTTCCCAAGGGAAAAAATTGTGCTCGTTCCACCGATACCTTAAATATTCAGGAATCTTCTCTGAGTCTAATGACTGTGGCGAGAATCTGAAATAATAAGCACTGCCCTTTGCTTCTGTCCCCCCCCCCTTTTTTTTTTTGCTTCGCTTATATCTCTAAATACCCAGCATTTTATGAAATTGACCCTGTTGGCTCTGCTGAAAAGCCACAAAACGAGAAAACCATTGGCAAGTTGGACTTGAAATTCACCATGTCAGTAGGCTTTCCAGCCTTTTTTCAGAGGTCAGCATGCGTCTGTGGCTGCGGGGATGTGAAAGCTCCTGTGCTTTGGTGGCCTGTGACAGCAGGGAATTGTCACCACCTCACTCACTGCTAAACCCTGAGAGCTCAGAGCTGTGCTCCCGCTTAGTAGGTGTTCAGGAAATGTTTGGGAAATACTAAATAAGTAACATCTCACAATGACGTCTTGAGATTTTTTCCCAAAGCAACTAAACCTTATTTTTTACGACTTTAAAGCTAAACTTCATGTGGAATATTTAGAGAGAGAAGAGTGATAATTTGTTAGGATAAACTTATTCCCTATAAATGTAGAGTTCTTTTTTTAAATTGGCATGTAGTTGGTTTACAATGTTGTATTGGTTCCTAGTGTACAGCAAGGCGATTCATTTATGTGTATATATGTGTGTGTGTATTCTTTTTCATATCATTTTCCTTTATTATAAGATGTTGAATATAATTCCCTGTGTTATATACACAGTAGGAGTTTATTTTATATATAGTAGTTTATATTTGCTAATGTCACACTCTTTCTTGGTAACCGTAAGTTTGTTTTCTATGTCTCTGAGCCTATTTCCTGTTTTGTAAATAAGTTCATTTTTATCATATTTTAGATGCCACCTATAAGCGATATCATGACTTACTTTACTTAGTATGAGAATCTCTAATTCCATCCATGTTGCTGCAAATGGCATTAATTTTGTTCTTTTTTATGGCTGAGTAGTATTCTATTTTATATACATACCACATCTTCCTTATCCATTCCTCTATCAATGAACATTTAGGTTGCTTCCATATCTTGGCTGTTGTAAAAATGCTGCTGTGAAATACATGCATCTTTTCGATTATGGTTTTTTCTGTGGATATATACCCAGGAGTGGGATTGCTGGATCATATGGTATCTCTATTTTAAGTTTTTTAAGGAACCGCCATCCTGTTTTCCATAGTGGCTGCACCAATTTGCATTCCCACATAGCATAGGAGGGTTCTCTTTTCTCAACACCCTCTCCGGCATTTGTTATTTGCAGCTTTTTAATGACGGCCGTTCTGACTGGTATGAGTTAATAACTCATTTGAGTTTTAATCTGTATTTCTCTAATAATTAGCAATGTTGAGCATCTTTTCATGTGCCTAGTGGCCATCTGTATGTTTTCTTTGTAAAAATGTCTAATTTATTGCTTCAAAGTCAACCACTGAGAGCAGGGGAGCTGTTGAATTTTATAATTGGAGGGTCAGAAGTAAGAATTTTTGTTTTACCATATTAGCCTTATATACTTGAAATGAAAATAACTCAAAATAGTGACCCTGAAGCTCTGCAGGGTCCATGGTACCCGGTTTAAGACGAGCTTTCATGGAGTTTAGAGCAAATGTGTTGTTGGCCTAAGGATATAAAATCTGTGATCTAGGGGACTGTAATAGAAGCCTTTGCTGTTCTTCTTTGTAAATCTGAAGGCAAGATTCTTATCCTACAAGGAAACCAAAATTTAAGGCTTGGAAACCACAGCTCTATCTGACCAACCCATAGCTTTTGTGTATCTTGGGAGCATTGTTGATACAACCCAGTCCTGACAGGCTCCCTTGTATATGGGAGGCATTGTGTGGCCACAGCAGAGCACCACTGAGCTTTTGTCACTCTCCTTCTGTGCTCATCTCTTGGGCTTTGGTTTTTCTCTCCTATAAGGTGCAAGAAGAGTTCTCCTGTGGCTTACCAAGTTATGGATCTGGCATTGTTACTGCAGCGGTTCAGGTCACTGCTGTGGCGTGGGTTTGATCCCTGGCCTAGGACCTTCCACCTGCCACAAACACAGCCAAAAAAAAAAAAAAAAAAGATGCAGGAAGTTTCTGTTCCATGGAATCATTGGAATCATTGTCAGGATGAATTGGACTATAAATATGAATGAAATATTTTTAGAGGAAGCTTAGCTTCTCAGTGGAAAGAAGATGCTTTAGGAATGGACAGAGTTATTATAAACTTTTTAAAAGTGGGGTATGTCAAAGAGTGGGTAGCACTTTGAGGAGACTGTGTCCCATTTTGCACCTGATGTGTTTGCCTTTGTTCGTGGAATTTTTAGGCCTATCTTATGGATGCATAAATTGCATTAGCAGTGGGAGGGCCTTTTCCTACATGAATTGTACTGTCTGTCAGAGCAGATGGCTCTGCTCTTTCTCTTCATTTTTCTAAAAGTCTACTGCCGCATGGGTCGGCTCACTCTTAGACAAATGCCAGAGCACAAAATGCTTTTCCCTCGGGACATGTAGAGGGCTTACCAAGAACGCTTTCCCTGATTTCTGCTTCTTGAGATAAACGAACATTTGGGGAGTTCCTGTTGTGGCGCAGTGGGTTACAAACCCGAGTAGTATCCATGAGGACACGGGTTTGATTCCTGGCCTCACTCAGGGGTCAGGGATCTGGCATTATCGTGAGATGTGGTGTAGATTGCAGACACAGCTTAGTTCTGGTGTTGCTGTGGCTGTGGTGTAGGTCACAGACGTGACTTCGATCCCATGTTGCTGTGGCTGTGGTGTAGGCCAGCAGCTGGAACTCCAATTCGACCCATAGTCTGGGAACTTCTATATGCCACAAGTGTGTTCCTAAAAAGAAAAGAAAAAGAAAAAAAGAACATTTGACAAAGAATGTCTTAACTAGTTGCTTTGAAGCGATAAATCAAGAATTGAACTCATTTAATCAAACTAAAGGGATGCATGATGTGGCTACTTCTAAATCATGTTCTATGATGAAAAGCAAATTTACCCTCCAACTTTCCAATGTGATTTAGTCTCCTCGCCTGTTGACTCTTACTGGAAATTACTTGGAGAATCTGCAAACAAGTCACAGGTTCTTGGTCACATGGTCCAGAAAACTGAATAATTCTTTTATAAGTGCTATGCCCTGGCAGCCCACTGGAGCTGGACAAATAAGCAGCTTGAGTGTATATTCCTGTGCATCTTAGCAATTTTCAATTATCACACCTCAGAAGCTAAAATGTTAGAAAGAATTCTTATTTGGATTTGAAAATTAGTCAGCTTGTTTAAAAAATGCAATCATCCAAGGATGTGCTCACCTCAGATACATTGACAAATGTTTTTTATCATTATCAAAACTGCCTTAGTATGCTTTCTGATTATTTATCTTTATATCTATGTAAATGTGAGAATGATTCAGAAATTATTCATAATCCACACTGATGCAAAAGAGTCTGGAGAATATCAGATAACGATAATAAAAAGAGGCATAAATCATGTTCCTTCCCTACCTTTGCCCCTGAGCACTTTGAACTTTTTTTTTTTTTTTGTCTTTTTGCTGTTTCTTGGGCCGCTCCCAAGGCATATGGAGGTTCCCAGGCTAGAGGTCTAATCGGAGCTGTAGCCACCGGCCTACACCACAGCCACAATAGCAACTCAGGTTCCACGTCTGTGACCTACGCCACAGCTTACAGCAACACCGGATCCTTAACCCACTGAGCAAGGCCAGGGATCGAACCTGCAACCTCCCATGGTTCCTAGTCAGTAACTAGGAACTCCACTTTGAACTTTTTTAGCGATATAAAACTCCTTATATTTTTTATTGACTTTATGCCTTCACTTCCACATTCTATATGAGCTATATAACATGCATTTTATTTTTTGTGGGTTTGTTTTTTGTTTTTTGGTTTTGTCTTTTTAGGGCTGTACCCACGGTATATGGAAGTTCCCAGGCTAGGGGTTGAATCAGAGCTGCAGCTGCTGGCCTACACCACAGCCACAGCAACCCCAGATCCAAGCCGCGTCTGTAACCTACACCACAGCTCATGGCAACACCAGCTCCTTAACCCACTAAGCAAGGGCAGGGATCGAACCTGAATCCAGCTGGATACTAGTTGGATTTGTAACCCACTGTGCCACAATGGAAACGCCATTTTATTTTTTAATTGAGATATAATTGACATATGTGTGGGCTTGACACATTTGCATATGGAAATATGATTACCACCTTAGGGCTAACACCCCATCACATCCCATAATTACCTTTTTCTTTTTTGTGGCGAGAACAGTGAAGATCTAGTCTCTTAGCAGCTTTGAAGTTTATCATACAGTATTGGGAACTATATGGACATGCATTTTTCCAAGTGAATTTTGTTTGAGCACTTGTGCAGTTTTCTTTGAGGTAGACAATAATACTTAATACATTCCCAGCCCAAAAGTGGGGACCCAGTGTGGTAGGATTTATCGTGGCTCACCCAGTAGCAGGTCCCGTCATAAGTGCTTTACATGTATTAATTTATTTACTTCTTACAACAACCCTGTAAGATGAATATGCTTATTAGTCCCATTTTATAGAAAAGAAACTGAAGCATTGAGGACTTAAGTTATGTGTCCAGAGCTGTACGGTTAGACGATTAAGTCCAAGTGATCTGGCTGCAAACAGCCCCAAGTATTTAACTACAAATGCCCTCCCATGATAGTGGCCAAGAGACCAGAGTTAAGAAATCGTCACCATCATAAATGGAAGCTGCATGAAAATCATCGTGGCTTTGTTTATCCCAATCTTTGTCTTTTACACGTTTCAACCATGCAGCCCTCGGGGTGCTCTCACGTCCTTGCTAAATCCCTCAGCACTCACCCATTCTGTCTGAATCACTCCATCGTGGTTCACATTTGGTCTTTGTATTACCTCGTTGTTTCATAAACATCACACACATTGACTTACCCCTATTTTAAGTTGTGAAGATCAGAGACAATGTCTTTTACAACTTGCCTGTTTCCCACAAAAAAAAAAGACATGGAAAAAAATAGGTATGGAGCAAGCACTTTAAAATGTGCACTGAATGAAGTGAATTTAAGAAAGTTAATGTTATTAAGCTGTTTCTGGAGTTCCCATTGTGGCTCAGTGAAAACAAATCTTGACTGCTATCCATGAGGACTGCAGGTTCAATCCCTGGCTTCTCTCAGTGGGTTAAGGATCTGGCATTGCCGTGGGCTGTGGCATAGGTCTCAGACACAGCTCAGATCTGGCATTGCTGGGGCTATGGGCATAGGCTGGTAGCTGCAGCTCCGATTCGACCCCTAGCCTGGAACCTCCATGTGCCTTGGGTGTGACCCTTAAAAGACAAAATATAAAACTAATAATAATGAAAAAATAAGCTGTTTCTTACATCTGCCAAAATGTAACCTACAGATATGTTGGTCTCATTGGTTTCCAGTCACATATTAATGCATTGGCCCAGTTAGGTCATTTTCTGAGAGACTCACACAGAAATTTCTCCAAAGAAGATGCTGAATTAGTTCTCACTGATAATGTGCATATTGTTTAACTAATCTTGCTGCAAAAAAAAAAAAAAGTTTTCAGATAAAGCTAAACGAGGCAGTTTCAGACATTTCCACAATTGCATAATGTTCGTGCAGCACATTAGAAAATGTCAAAGCCTTGCAATTCTACATTAAGGTATATTTTTATTACTCAATAAACAAGGAAAATTAAGCTGGTAATTACTATGAACTTTGTATCTGATTCACAGATGTTTTCTGATGACTCATACTTAATCCGGCAATGTCAATGCCAGTAATACATTGAATGTTTAATCAGTTTATAGGCGTATCAACTTTTTGAAGGGGCTCAGAAATTGCCCTCAGGTACTTAGAGAGGAGACAAAAGAGAAAGAAATTCATTGCATTGTTTGGGTAAGAAATCTTAGAAGTCGATGCTATGTAATCCTTTTTGTTAGAGCATCAATTTAATTTTAGAAGTTAGTATCAAATGAAGACAACTAAAATATCCCACAAGAAAATGTTTCATTTGTTGCTGTCCAATTTTTTAAAGAAATGAAAGCCAGAAACTCTAAATGTCAGATGTTGGAGCATAGTTATCAGTATATCATTTTTTCCCAGGAAGCCCTTCTGTGTTGGATACTTTCTGCATAATAAGCACCAACACTTCATTTTCTGCTTTATCTTCTCTTTGAATGAACCTGAACTTGCACCAATGATGTCAAACATGTCTGAACAGTGGATCAACATACCCCGTTAATCCTCTGTGGCCACAACCCATCTGATAATCAGCCATAATACGCAGCACGTGGAGATTTGCATCTTACCTATAACATAAGTACCATAAATGCTTAGTGATACGTAAAGTTTCTGCTTGACAATATGATCTTTCATTTAGAGGCACTTACATCACCTGGTACTTCGTAAACCTGTGGAAACTATGGGATAATTGGAGAAACCTTCAAATGGTGAATTTTCTAGTGTATGACTCATTTGACTGACTCTTGGAGTCAGACAGTCTGAAAGTACTATAGCATATATTGGCAGCTGGAAGAATCAAATATTTATTATATTGATAATTAATTCTCCGAGTTAGGAGCAGTAGATGGTAATTCACAGAAACTCTGGGCTTTCTGGAGACATTATCCTTAATTAATGTCACCAGACCGTGAAACAGTTCTTAAAGTACACATCCTTTCTTCCTATAAATGAGTTACATTTTGTCGGTGTTGATGGCTGGCAGGTAGATCCTTTTTCTTTTTTTTTTGTCTTTTGTTTTTTGTCTTAGGTCTGTACCCATGGCATATGGAGGTTCCCAGGCTAGGGGCTGAATCAGAGGTGTAGCCGCCAGTCTACACCACAGCCACAGCAACACGGAATCCGAGCCGTGTCTATGACCTACACCGCAGCTCGTGGCAACACCAGATCCCTAACCCACTGAGTGAGGCCAGGGATCGAACCTATGTCCTCATGGATACTAGTCAGGTTTGTTAACCTCTGAGCCACAACAAGAACTCCCTGGTAGGTAGATCCTTGATTGGAGGAGGCAGAGGGTATGTCAGGGGCACAACTAAGGAATTTCAATTAGCAGGGGCTAAGTAGGCTAGCAGGATGGTAGACTTGTCCTAATGCATGCATGCTTTCAGGCATGTGTAATGTCCAGCATAGGGCTGGGAAGGGAGGAGGTCAGAGTTTTAAGGCCCACCTAAGTAGCATCACCAGTGGTTGCTGAGATGTGGCGTAAAACCTCAATGGGAGGAGGCCCTAAAACCTCAGGGCATGCAGAACAAAGACAGGTAATTTGTCTCAGCATTCAGAATCTTCACCAAGACTGCCTGTGCATCCTTATCTCTTACTATGCATCCTAGTCTCTCCCTTAGCCTCAGTTTTCCCATCTGTTTAATGGGGATAGTTGTGTTAATCTCATGGGGTTGTTCTAAACATTAAACAGATAATCCATACATAGCACAGTGCCTGGCATCATGGATTAAGTGCTCAATAAAACAGCTAGAACTCTTCCTTCTCTTCTGCTCCTCTAGAAGAGAACGCTGAATTTCTGCTTGACCACTTCACCCAGTTTTTGATCAAATACCCCTCATTCCTTTTCTTTTTTTTAATGTCTTTTTAGGGCCATACCTACTGCATGTGAAAGTTCCCAGGCTAGGGGTCGAATCGAAGCTGCAGCTGGCAGCCTACACCACAGCAATGTGGGATCTGAGCATGTCTGAGACCTAGACTACAGCTCATGGCAACGCTGGATGCTTAACCCACTGAGCAAGGCCAGGGATCAAACCCCCATCCTCATGGGTACTAGTTGGGCTCGTTACTGCTGAGCCGCAATGGGAGACACGACGGGAACTCCTCCTTATTCCATTTTATCCCTGGGCCAGTGCTCAGGTCATTCTCCCATGTGTGGGTCTCTTCACCTCACCCTGTGCCTCTTTTATCTAATTCCCTCTCAAAGTCAGCGTCCTGCTCACATCTCCCTTTCTGCAGGACAGTGTCCTAACACCACAGCCCCCAAGGTCAGCACCCTCCTCTGAATTCCTCTAATGACCACCAAAGTCGTTGGAACACCGATTCGTTGCCCCTTCTGTTGTCAGGAGTCTTTTAAATTATGCCTAGATATATGCCTTGTCCTTACTAGTCACTAAACAGTTTGTGCCTTAAAGTAGAGATTGTGGGAAAGTTCCTGTTGTGGCTCAGTGGTTAAGGAACCCAACTAGGATCCATGAGGACTCGGGCTCAATCCCTGGCCTGGATTAGTGGGTTAAGGATTCAGCATTGCCGTGAGCTGTGGTGTAGGTTGCAGATGCAGCTCGGATCCCACATTGCTGTGGCTGTAGCCTAGGTTGGCAGCTGTAGCTCTAATTCGACCCCTAGCCTGAGAACCTCCGTATGTGGTGGGTGTATCCCTAAAAAGACAAAAAAGTAAAATAAAAACAAAAAGAAAAGTTGATTTTGTGGGGTACAGTGCTCTGGAGGCCCCAAAGCACTGAGTAGGAAGTCCTGCAGAATGGCATGGTAGAATAAGCAATAAGCAATAATCTTTGGAGCCACTCGGCACCTGGTTGGGATTCCTGGCCTGCCACTTACTTGCTGTGTGACCTTGGGCAGTTTACTTTTGCTGCATCTTAATTTTCTTATCTGTAAAAATGCTCTATAGAATTTTTTTGAAAATTAGTAGTATGTATCAGGCACCTAGCATAGTTCTGGGCACAAGTAAATGCGTAACAATATAATTGCTATTATTCAGAATGTGTTCCAGAAATACTTCTTTTTTTAACTGATCAGTAGAAAATTGGGAATTCCTGTTGTGGGAAATGAATCTGACTAGTATCTGTGAGGATGAGAGTTCAATCCCTGGCTTTGCTCAGTGGGTTGGGGATCCAGCATTGCCATGAGCTGTGGTGTAGGTCACAGATGTGGCTCAGATCTCATATTGCTGTGGCTGTGGCATAGTCTGACATCTGTAGTATCTCCAGTTCAACCCCCAGCCTGGGAACTTCCATATGCCGTGGGTGCAGCCCTAAAAAGCAATAAGAAGAAGAAGAAGAAGAAGAAGATGATGATAATAATAAATAACTGATCAATAGAAAATGGCACAGTTCCACCCCTCTCCTCCCAAAAGAGCAAAAGGTGTGTTTTAAATTTCAAAGAATATTTGGCCACTTCTAATGAAAATAACAAAATAAGTAGATTAAGATTCTTTATCTTACATATCCCGAACTATTAAACCTACCTCTGTGAACAAGTAGGCATGAATTTCCTTTAATAATTAGTGCCTACAATTTGTATGGCACTGTTCTAGGTACTTTGGATAAAAGAGTGAAAAAGAAAAATCTAAAAATATGACTTACTAGTGGATATAACAACAACAACAAAAAAAAAACAGACTCACAAATATAGAGACCGAACTAGTGGTTACCAGTGGGGAGAGGGAAGGAAGGAGGGCCAATATAGGGATAGGGAATAAAAGGTGAAAAACTATTAGGTATAAAATAAGCCACAAGAATATAGTGTACAGCACAGGGAATTTTATAATATAATTGTAAATGGAGTATAACCTTTAAAAATCATGAATCACAAAATCCTCTTGTGGTTCAGTGGCTTAAGGATCCATTGTTGTCATGGAAGCCACTTGGGTCACTGTGATGTGGGTTTGATCCCATGCCATGGGTAGCCAAAAAAAAAAAAAAATGTCAGTCACTACATTGTACACCTGTAACTTATATGATATTGTATAACAGCTATATGTCAATTTTTAAAAGAAAAAGCCCCCCATCTCTGAAAGAGATAAATGATAAATAAATGTATCATGGCTGTATAGTAGGGAAAAAAATAAGGTATTGGGGAAATAAAAAAGAAACAAAAAATAAAAAAAGAAGTGATAAGCAATATGAAGAAAAATAAATCAATTGACAGTGAGATGGTGGGGACGTAGGGGGGTGGGAGAGGCTATGTCTATCTTCTCTCTAGAAGTGACATTTGATTAGAGACATGAATTAAGTGAGTGCAACGCCATACGGTGAGAAATAGGTCTAGGCAGGAACAGCAAGAGTGAAGGCCCAGAGTGGAAATGAGTGCGAGGTATTCCAGGAACAGTTACGAGGCCGCGGTGACTGGAGCTGAGTCAGCCAGAGAAGGACTGTTAGGAGGGGGCCTTGTAGATGATGATAAAGACATTGGGCTTTGTTCTAAGTGATATGGGAAACCACTGGCATTCTGATAGCACAGAGTTTCTTTATTGAGAAGCCTATGGGAGACCACTTCACAGCCATTGGGATGACTGTTATAAAAAAAAAAACAAAAAACAAAAAGTCATTAGTGAGGATGTTGAAAAAGTGGAGGAGTTTGTGTTGTGGCTCAGGCAGTTAAGAACCCGACATAGTGTCTGTGAGGATCCGGGTTTGATCCCTGGCCTCGCTCAGTGGGTTAAGGATCTGGCGTTGCTGCAAGCTGCGGCGTAGGTTCCAGATGTGGCTCGGATCCCACGTTGCTGTGGCTGGGATGGAGGCCACAGCTGTAGCTCTGATTTGACCCCTAACACGGGAACTTCCATGTGCCATGGGTGCGGACATAAAAAGACAAAAAAATGGAACCCTTGTGTATTGCTGATGGGAATGTAAAATGATGCAGCCACTTCGGAAGACAGCTTGGCGGTTCCACAAAAGTTAAGCACAGAGTTACCTCATGATCCAGCAGCTCCATTTCTGCGTATATACCCAACAAATTGAAGACAAAGACACAGGTACACCAGTATCCACACAGGAGCGTTCACAAAAGCCAAAAGATGGAAACAACCCAAATATCCATCAGTGGATGAAAGGATAAACTAAATCTTATGTCTACATAGTGGCATATTACTTGGACTTAAAAAATAATGAAATGCTGGTATACTTTACAAAGTAAATGAATCTTGAGAACATGGTGCCGAGTGAAAAAAGCCAAACACAAAAGGAATACTATTGTATGATTCCACTTAAATGAAATACCTAGTTTGGTCATATTCATAGAGACAGAATGTACAGAAGTTACCAGAGGCTGAGGGATCAGGAGGATAAATTGTTACCTAACGGGATCAGTGTTTCTGTTTAAGGTGATGAAAAAGTTCTGAGACTGGATATGGTCGTGATGAATGTACTACTGCCCCTGAATTTAAAAAAATGGTTAGGAGTTCCCGTCGTGGCGCAGTGGTTAATGAATCCGACTGGGAACCATGAGGTTGTGGGTTCCATCCCTGGCTTTGCTCAGTGGGTTAAGGATCCGGCGTTGCCATGAGCTGTGGTGTAGGTTGCAGACGTGACTCGGATCCCACGTTGCTGTGTCTGTGGCGTAGGCCGGTGGCTACAGCTCGGATTCAACCCCTAGCCTGGGAACCTCCATATGCCGCGGGAGCGGCCCAAGAAATGGCAAAGAGACAAAAAAAAAATGGTTAAAGGGGTAAATTTTATGCTACCTGATTTACAATAATAATAACAGCAATAATAATGAAAAGCTATGATGGGAAAGGGTGCAGAAGCAGAGGAAGCAGAGACTCCTTTTAGACACGTGACAGGAAGCCAGATAAGAGATGCGTGGCTGTGGAGATGGTGAGATGTATTCAAATTCAAGACACATTTTGAAAGTCGAGCCTGTGGGTCCTGTTGACAGATCATAAGTGGAAGAGAATAATCACAAAAGACTCTCACTTTTGTTCTGAGTCTAGGAGAGTGGTGGTCATTTCCTGAGACAGAGAACACTGGGGAAGGAGTGCGTTTGGGGGAAAATAGCATGCGTTCAGCTTTCAGCATGTTACATTAGAGACGTCTAATTGGCACACGAGTGGAAGATCAAGAAGATGGATGTATGAATCTGGAGCTCAAGGAAGATGGCCTGCGGAAATAAAAACGGATGTGTGACATGCCAAAGAGAGTTTGCTGTAAAGCACACTCTGTGAAGCATGGAAATGAATGGGATCATACAGGGAGGTGAAGCGCTCAGGGAGTGTTCATACATGTCAGATGCTTTTCATTAATACTAGCAAGTTTCTGTTGCGCTGCTCTTCTATCAGGCACCGTTCCATTAGAGACATCTAATTGGCACATACAAGTAGAAGATCAAGAAGAGGTATGAATCTGGAACTCAGGGAAAAGGGCCTACAGAAATAAAAACAGATGTGCGACATGCAAAAGATAGTATTTACGGCACACTCTGTGAAGCATGGAAATGAATGCGATATACAGGGAGCTGAAAGAGAAGAGGCCAGGGACCATTCAGAGAGATGTACGTGTGAGATGCTTTTCATTAATATTAGCAAGGTTCTGTTGAGCTGGCACCATTATAGGCAACCAGGAAAGCCATTACTAAAAGAAAGGCAGCAGCACCCACCTCCTAATGTTATCTGTTGCTCTTGGGGACGTTCCTTGACTGAACCCCAGATTCCTCATCTGTAAAACGGGGTTAATAAGAGCACAAAGTGAAACAACAGCGACTTGAAGCATTTCTCGATTTTCCACATGTTTCTAGGAGTTGTTTCATTTTCATAACCTTAGTTCTTCTTATAGCCCTTCAAGTTAGGCAGTTTGGGGGGTTGGGTTTTTTTTTGGGGGGGGGCATCCAAAGTTTAGGGAAGTTGATAAATTTTTCTAAGACACAGCTAAAAATCCATTTTCATTGGCAAGATTCTTACCCTGGTAGTTCTGAACTCACATCTTTCAGTCCATTCAATAGTTCAAGCTATTCTAATATGTAAAACACTCAGCAGGCTGCCTAAGGCGATAGTAAGTGCTTCAAAATGTGTTTCTTTCATCCCTTTTTTGTCCTCCCTGCCACTTAAATGGGTCTCTTTGAGGTCCTGAAAAACAAACTCCTATAATTAAAACCAATCAGAAAAGCAATCACCTAGGTCATCAAATATGTAAACTGCCAACTATAAACTCAGTAATATCCCTAAATGAATTTAATGAATGTTAATTGACTGAGTAAACAAAAACTGTGCATTTTTAGTCTGGTTTTCTCCACAAAGTACCTGGCCTTTAGAATTACAGATTGGACAGCACTTAATGAAATCCTATTACCATTAAATTAAATTTATTTTATGAGGTTTCTTTTATAAAATGCATTTAAGTTATTCCTGAAAATACTTAATACTTCTTTATTACCTAGTTTCTCCTGCCCTTTTATTATTTTTTTTATTTTATTTTTTGCTTTTTAGGGCATATGGAGATTCCCAAGCTAGGGATCCAATTGGAGCTATAGCCACCAGCCTATGCCAGAGCCACAGCAACGCAGGATCTGAGCAGTGTTGGATCCTTAATCCACTGAGCGAGGCCAGGGATTGAACCTGCGTCTTCATGGATGCTAGATAGGTTCACTGACCCCTGAGGCACGATGGGAACTCCATCTCCTACCCTTTTAAATTATTGCTTGTCTGGCAAATGAAAAGAAAGTGCCACCTGCCAGAAATCTATTGTTTATATGTAGGGTAATTGTAATCCTCAGTGTCTCTCCTACTTTGCTGCCCTTCCTGTGGATTCCAAGATGGTTAAGGACCAGATTATTTTCCTGGTTGCCCAGGCTAAGCTAGTGGAGTCATTCCTATAACTTTTTCTGTCTGCCATCCTAGAGTCCATTACCGAGAACTCACAGATCTACTTCTGAAATTCCTTGATTAGGTCACCTCTGATTCAGATTTAAAGACACTGCTTTGGTTCAGGTAGAATCCCCAGCTTAGATGATGGCAGTAAATCACTCTCTAACTGATAAAGGCCATGGCTTTCTCTTTTTTTATTGATTTTTATTTTTTCTATTATCGTTGATTTACACCGTTCTGTCAATTTCTGCTATACAGCAAAGTGACCCAGTCACACATATATATACATTCTTTTTCTCACATTATCCTCCATTGTGCTCCATCGCAAGTGACTAGATATATAGTTCCCAGTGCTATACAGCAGGATCTCATTGCTTATCTGTTCCAAAGGCAATAGTTTGCATCTATTAATCCCAGATTTCCAGTCCATCCCACACTCTCCTCCTCCCCCTTGGCAACCACAAGTCTCTTCTCCAAGTCCATGAATTTCTCTTCTGTGGAAAAGTTCATTTGGACCATATATTAGATTCCAGATGTAAGTTATATCATATGGTAGTGAAGCACCCCCTCAAACCTGTCAGAATGACCATCATTAACAAGTCAACAAATAACAAGTGCTGGAGAGGGTGTGGAGAAAAGGGTATCCTCCTACACTGTTGGTGGGAATGTAAATTGGTACAACCACTGTGGAAAACAGTATGGAGGTACCTCAGAAAACTAAAGCTAGAACTACCATATGACCCAGAAGTCCCCCTCTTGGGCATATATCCAGACAAAACTTTCCTTGAAAAAGATACATGCACCCCTATGTTCATTGCAGCACTATTCACAATAAGCAAGACATGGAAACAACCTAAATGTCCATCAACAGATGAATAGATTAGGAAGATGTGGTACATTTACACAAGGGAATACTACTCAACCATAAAAAAGAACAAAATAATGCCATTTGCAGCAACATGGATGGAACTAGAGACTCTCATATTAGGTGAAGTATGTCAAGAGAGAGAAAGGCCATGACTTTCATTACTTCCTCACCAATGAATCTTATTTTCCCAAGCTGGAATTTTCCTCCAGAAACCGAAACATCAAACAAACAATCCTGAAACTTCCAGAACCTACAGAATACAGTTTGCTCTAAGGGAACACTCAAAGTCCATGGGATCTGGCCCTGGTCATCCTCTTCCTGTCTCATCTGCTTTCTCTTTCCCACTCACACATTCTTTTAAGACCCACTTGGGGGGTTCCTGTCATGGCCCAAAGGAAACAAATCTAACTAGTATCCATGAGGGTGTGGGTTCAATCCCTGGCCTTGCTCAGTGGGTCAAGGATCCAGCATTACCGTGAGCTGTGGTCTAGGTCTCAGACACAGCTCGGATGCTGCATTGCTACAGTTCCAATTCCACCCCTAGCCTGGGAACTTCCATATGCCATGGATATGGCCCTAAAAAGCAAAAAAAAAATACATAAATAAATTTAAAAATTAAAAAAAAATAAAAGACCCACTTGGTGTCCTCTGTTAAGCATGCCCTGATCTTCTCCAACAGAATAAGACTCTCTCTTCACTCCCATAGCACTTTATTATTCCTCTTCTTATCACATATCATTTTTACAGCTTTTATAATTACGATTTGCATACATAATAAGTCAGGGACTTTTTTATTGTCTTAACAGCTGGCACCAAGTTCCTCCAGGAAAACCTCCTTTGGTGTGGAGAATGTGCCTTTAGGAATGCTTGGAGGTAAACTGACAGCTGAACCCCACTCCCACTTCCTGGCCAAGGACTTGGATGTGACCTTAGCCCCAGAGCTTTCAGTAGGGGAAATCTGCCCTGCATGTGCCAAGGGAAGGAGTTTGTTGTTTTTCTCTTGAATAAAAGATGAGGTGGGAATGAGAGAAGACACCGGAGAAGAGATGGAGGAGACAGAGAAAATGCCAGTTAGATGAACTCTTGCTGGAGGTTGGATGGGACCAGTGAGCAGCAGAGGGCTAGCCGAAAGCATTTTATAAATACAGAAACACTGAGAAGACAGAGCCAAAGCTCCGGGAGTCCCTCAGCCTCTCTAGCACAAACGGCTGGTGAACTCAGATGAGTTGTTCTTGATGGGAAAATGGAAGAAGGTGCTGATTTTTTATGATAGAGGCCCAGATAGCCCTAAGACTAGAGGACCCCCCCCCCCCAGAAATTTACATACATCTTTTGGGAATGAGGGTGAGGTCTTTCCCATGTCATGTAATTGATCAATATTTGAGTCTTTTGTCACCTCTTTGAGGTGGATAAATATCCAAATCCTCCACCTCACCAGATTATAAACTTTCTGAGGAGGGCTTTGTATGCCACTTGTTTTCCTGTGGTGAACCCACAGAAAATAGTTGTTGTTTTGTTTGATTGAATAAGCAGTGTTAAGCAGAAAAATAGCTCTACACCAGACTATTACTAATTTAAGCTCTTGTCTTGCTGATTTTCTCAGCAAGAAAGAGCCAAGTAAAAAAAAATACCAACAGTGCAAATGCTATTTAATCATCAATAAATATGGTGCAAAGAGACTTAGTGCTGTCCTCTTGGTATACTACAGATTTTCCATCTTAACCATAGGAGTGATGTGATGTAGGATGAAATGCCGACTGAGGCCCTAAGGCTATCATTTCCCAGACACTTAAACCATTCTAAGTTTCTATTTTCTCAGCTATCAGACTGTCAATAATAATATCCACTCTGCCAATCTTTTTGTAGTTTTTATGATGATTTAAGTTTATATAATGGTGATATAAAAGCCATTATTATGCCACTTGAAATATTTGAGAGAGTACACAGTAAGGTTGCTTGCTATAAACAGTAGGCATTGAGAGACTACCAATCATATCTAACAATACTCTGATCTTGAGAACCGTGGACTGTGTTTTACTAATAATGGAGAAGAGTGAAGTTAGGAAAGTAATACCTGCCTATGCTTCAAAACTTGCAAAGATTTTGTCTAGCCCTCCTTCTTAGGTGAAGGAAGAAGGGGCCACGGCTGTGCATTGGGTGGACAATATGGCTCCAAGATTTTAGTAACATATGAGAAGTTCTAGATAAGTTCTAGGCCAATAGCATAGAAACATCAGAAACATCAGCTCCGTAGAAGCAGGCTGAGTGCAAGACTGAGGTTGGAAAGAAAGTGTAAGTGTCAGCAAAGAGTAACATAGTAAGGAGTAGCTCTTGGTGTAAACATGGTGTCATGGAAACCAAGGTCAAGAAGGAAATGAAGGGGAAAAAATAGGGGTTCCCATTCTGGCTCGGTGGGTTAAGGACCCAATGTTGTCTCTATAAGGATGTGGGTTTGATCCCTGGCCTCGCTCAGTGGATTAGGGATCTAGTGTTGCCATGAGCTGTGGTGTAGGTCGCAGGTGTAGCTCAAATCCAGTGTTGCTGTGGCTGATTTGACCCCTGGCCTGGGAACTTCCATATGCTTCAGGCGTGGGCTTAAAAAGGAAAAAAAAAAAAAAGCCCCAAGTATGTCCCAACCTCTTTTATGAGACTATCATTACTCGATACCAAAACCCAATAAAGGCAAAACTATACAATACTCCTTATGAATATAAACTCAAGAGCCCTCAGCAAAATATGAGCATTCTGAATCTAGCAACATATACAAAAGATTATATATCAGGACCAAGTGAGATTTAACCCAGGAATGAGCCTGATTTGACACATGAAAACCAATCAATATTATACATTTTTAGTCTAAAAGAGAAGACCACATGATTATCTCAATAGGTATAGAAAAGGCATTTGACAAAATTCAGCATCTTTTCATGATAAAAAAGAAAACATCCAGCACACTAGGAAGAGAAGGGAATTTCTTCAACCTAATAAAGAACGGCTATGAAGGACCCACATCTGACATTCTTAATGAGTGACTGAATACTTTTTCTGAGATTAGGAACAAGGTAAAGATATTCATACTTTCATTCAACATTCTAGCCAGGGCAGTTAAGAAAAAGAAATAAAAGAGATTCAGACTGGAAAGGAAAAAGTGAAAAATAAACAGCAAATTCTAGGCCACTGTGGCTGAGTTTCCTAGCAGCTAAAGCAAAGAGTAAGTAAAGTAGGGATTAGTTCTAAAAAAAAAAGGATATTCTAAATTCTAAAAAAAAAAAAAAAAAAAAAGTGTTGCCAAGCAGATTTTCCTTCATACTAAGTAAAAATTATAACACAACTCCTTCTCTCTTTCTTCAACTTCATTGGAGAGTGACAGAATCTTAGCTTGAGGGGTCAGGAAACTGGGCGTTGGGTTCCAGCTCCACCATATTTAGCTGTGTGGGCTTGGCATAGTTTAGTTTAATTAACTTTCTGAGCCTTGGTTTCCTCATCTTCTAAATGTCTTTCAAATCTAGATTTGAATCACATTAAAATACCTTCTAACTTTTCCCACATTAATTTGGCAGCGTATTCAAAGACTAAGTCGCATTTCCAGGAAGGGAAGTAGAAAACAGGTGAAATATTCCCTCTGTTAGATGGGAAGATGTTTGTTTTTCTCCAGAATTCAAATACACGCCCATTATCCAGGAGGAGAAATGCCTATTTGTGGTACCAGATAGCCCTTTGGGCCAAGAGAAACCCAAGTGGGACATTGCTAATAAGTTCTGCTTGGTCTTGTTATTTATATATATCCCTGTGTGAGCAGTTAAAAACTGTTTCAATAATTTATGTAAGCTTAAGTACCAGATAGTTAACTGATATAATTTCAGTGCTCTTTCATAAAACAAGTCTCTCGTGTACCATAGACCTGGTTAATGAGGAGCATAAAATAGATGGAGGTCTGTGTTGATGGTCACTTTAAAAGTTTATTTATGGTTGCCTAACAATATCTCATTAGATCTGTATCTTTGGAACATTTTATATATGTTTTAGTGTTTAAAATGCAGAGTCTTATGATATCCTGTCCTTGCCTAGGATACATCCGTACGAGTCTCTTATTTGTGAATGTGCCTCAGAAAAACATCCTTCTGATGTGGACAGACTAACCTCTTTCTAGCAAATTCTGCCCTAGAGCAGTGTTAATGGTGAGACTCCCCTGTCCACGCCTGGGAAGATCCTCACGGACTGTGTTCCTCTCTTCTGTTCCCATCACCCTTTCCAGCAGCCTCTATTGATACACCAGCTTCTAGAGAGGCATTCGTAAGACCATGTCTTCATTCTTGAGGCGCTTAAAGTTCACCTTTGATGAGATAAAGAGAACGGATGTTTCTGACTTAGCACACTTCTAAAAGGGTGTCAAAATCAGAAGGGTTCAAGGTCCACACCAGTAAGAGGAATGTATGTATAGGCAACAGGCAGTGACAGGAAGGTGCCAACCTGGGGGCGACAGCACCCACCTTAAAGACATTCTGATGAATTAATCATGTTCAGACTTAGAAAGGTTTTTTTTTTTCTTAAGGTTTAAAGGATCCATCAAGCTACATCTCCTGGCCTGAGTCCTAATTTAAACCCCAATGTCTCCTGAAAAAAATTCGGTGGAAATGTTTTTCTGAATGGTTTAGTAAGTTATGTGTCTTCCGTCCCATGTCCAGTGTACTTCAGAAATCCATACGTGTTTCAGAGCCCTGTTCCATCCGTATGTTATGAATTTATTTTATGGGGAAAAGTTTTTATAGTGAATACACTGTTCCTCCCCCCAAAACTCTCTTGAACAGATAGATACCGTATATCTGCAATGCATCTTTTTTTTGTCAGCAAACCATCCTTGCTCAACTTGTAATGTAAATTCATCATAAAAGGTTGATAATGTAATCAATCACAGCAAATGCCATTAATGATTCGTTTCTTTCTGTTTCACCTTTTGCTTAAACAGATTGTGATCTTACTTGCTAAAATAGGACGAATCCAAAAAAAAAAACAGCAGAAAGATGAGCCTGTAACAGTTTTGAGTGTTTTAATGGTCCTAGGTAATGATGAAAAATACTCAATAGCAGCTATTATTTTTTTTCTTTTTTTTTTTTTTGGCCACACCCACAGCATATGGAAGTTCCCAGGCCGGGGACTAAATCTGAGCCACAGCTGCAACCTATACCACAGCTGTGGCAATGCTGGATCCTTAACCTCCTATACCACAGTGGGAATGCTACAGCTATTATTTTTTTAAAAAATCATGATAGACTATGAATCTAGCCACAGGTCCACCTAAAGAAAAGTTCTTGGGAAAACTCATCTTTTAATTAGTACAAGATTTCACTTATTCAACTAAAACAATATTTAGAAATACCTTTTGGACATAGTCTGTTCATATGAAAAAAGGGTCAAATTCTAGTTGAAGATATGCTAAGCTTGAGCTTTTTGATATACTTCAGAAAATGTATGACTCTTGATTTTTACATTTCATGAAAATGGATTTATTTGTATTGAATCCAAATTTGAATATGAAGTGGTATAATAGTTTAGTCCCAGCTTCTGCAAAAATTGGTCCCTACTAATCTTACAGTTTCAAATCTCCTCAAAAGTGGTTTTCTGTAGGAAACTATGGGCAGGAATGAAAGAGGAACTTCATACCAGTGAATCTATGCCACCTTAGAATGTAGCTTTTGGGGACTAGATAGTGAATTATCTAAATAACACCTTTTTCCACAATTAGTATAATAGAAAAGACATTGGCATGGTTTGATAGAGGCTCAATAGAGTCTGTTATATTATGGAAGATAAATATAAAGATTCCTGCTTCTGAGAGCCATCTGCTGGCTAAGAGAAGGCCTGTGAAAAACCACAAATGTCTGGCTTGTCCATGTGAAGAGAATCTCAGTCACTAAGATGTAGGTAACTCCTGGTTAACTGAAATTCTCATCAACCCTTTTTTTGGCTCATAGCCTTGGTATTTCATTCCCAACATGGTGTTTGATTTACCAACAAGGAAGTAGTTCTTATTTCCGTCTCTTCTGTGGCAGAAGCGAATTCAGAATTCCAGGAGGGGATAGTTATGCTCCCATGGAAAATAATTTGGAAATAAACTTCGGAAGACTGTACAAAATATACTTTTAAAACCAAACATGGCCCCTTTCCTTAAGGTAACTTTATCACACAGCCAACTCTCAATGCTTTTTGGTGCAATTGTAAATAAACTAAAATGGCAGGAAAGGTGAATGGCCACTGGGGACCTATCGAGTGGAATATAGGTCTACTCAGTATTCTGTGATCTCCTATCTGGGAATGGATATGTGCATACGTGTAACTGAATCACTTGCTGTGCGGTAGAAATTAACACAACATTGTAAATCAACTATACGTCAATCATTTTTTTTTTTTTTAATGGCAGGGAAGAAACTAGTTCTGTGGCCTTGATGGTCAAGGAAGACCTAATTGCATACCACTGTCAAACTCAGCCTTCTGAAACATTTCCCTGGAAATAAATGTGTATTTTATAACAACCTTAAGAAAGTTTTTTTTAAGTCGATTAAGGGGAAGCAGTTTCACTGAGAATCTCTACTGGCAGTATTTATAAAACCATTCTGACCTTAAAATTCTCAAGAGAAGAGTATATGCCTTATCATAGCAGGCTATCTTTAAGCATGCTTTTACTTTCTGCCTTAGGGCTAGAGGGAAATTTTAAATGATACAGATTAGTTTGTTGCTTTTTCTTATTTTATTAGATGCTGGGTTTATATTCCTGTATACCTGAGTCAATAGGACATAATAACCAAGATGTGGTTCTGGAGTCAACCACTTGGGTTCAAATCCTGGTGTAGCCACCACCTTGTCTTGGCCTTGGTCTTACGCTCTCGTTGTCTCAGTTTCCTTATCTGTAAGCTGGGGGCCCTGACACTGTTGACCTCTGGGAGCTGCTTTGAAGCTGAAAGCAGCACATGGTAAGCGTTCTGTAAATGTCATCTGCCACTGCTGTCCTTAACCATCCTCCTTGGCGTCCTCTTGAGATGAACGTTTGCCAAAGCATCTCCTTTCTTCCAGTTTTCTGCTCTTGTTTTAAGATGTAGGATGTGTGTGTCCCCTTGCTAGCCTTAAAAGAATGTCCTGGCTTTTTTTTTTTTTTTTTTTAATACCTATAGAAACTCCAATTTCAGCGAAGGGCGTCTCATCAGACTTAGGTCACACGTGACAAATGGTCTTTTATTACCTGGTGATTACAGTTAACCTTAATTTCTTTCATGGCAGCTATGCGGTGCCTTCTCGTTAAATAGAGCTGTTCCTGGATGTGACTTTTCAAGCCTCTCTGGGTTTAATTCTCATTTCACTGGCGGTTCCAAATGGGGCTGTTGTGTAACTGAAGGCATGATTCACTCATTTGCTCTCTACATCTAATTATCACAACGCAGTGCCTGAGAGGCCCCCTCAGGCGTCCATTCACTTCTCTAAATGGTCTCACCTTCTGGGGAAGGGAGTGGGCCTTGTGTTATTATTCTTTTGAACTGTTCAGATGTGTTTAGCACAGTGTCTGGGAACACGCTAGCAGCTGTTTTACCCCCAACCCTTTTCATCACACCCAGCTTATTACTAAGGGTTATTGGAAGAAGCTCATGTGTTATTTGTGCATCTCCATTCTTTAGGACCGGGCCAACTTTGGCAGCCCAGAGGTCAAGTCCGTGTGTGTGTACCTTTGAGGAGACCCTGAGTGCCTTCTAAACAGAGGGCACATTGCTCAGAAAGCAGAGAAAGGGTGGAATAGAAACACCCAACATCTAATTATAGCTGTTCTGTTACCAGACACCATGCTCCTGAGCCCCAGAGTGAGATGAGGCGGGACAGTATTGCCAAGAGTGAGAATCATTCCTCCACCCTTTCTCGCTCACCTGGCCGCCTACTGAGGATCAAAGGGAAGATTTTTATTTCATTCACCAGCATCTGTACGTGGTCAGAGGGACCTCAGCCATCTCCCACTGAGAATTTTTAATTGCCATGCTTTTAGAATACCCTTCTCTAGAACTTAGAGCAGAGAACCAAGGCACTTATGTATATGTGGATTATTTTTTTCTTCTTTCCTTTTTAGGGCACCCATGGCACATAGAAGTTCCCAGGCTAGAGGTCGCATTGGAGCTGCAGCTGCCACCGGCCTACACCATGGCCACAGCAACATCAGATCTGACCCTCATCTGCGACCTGCACCACAGCTTGTGGCAACACTGGATCTTTAACCTACTGAACAAGGCCAGGGATTGAATCCGCATCCTCATGGGCACTGTGTTGGGTTCTTAACCCTTGAAGCCACAGCAGGAACTTCTGTACATGTGGTTTTAATGGTTCCCCAGAATCCCTGATACTTAGTATCCACTTTGGATATTATAGCATTGAAAATATGAAACATAGGGGGGTGAAAGTAGGTGTGAGGAATGGAGCAACTGTTTTCAGAAGACTTGCAAGCAAAGGATCCCAGTAAGGATTAATTAACCAATTAAGGATTAAGTAGTTAATTATATTTAACTAGCGTTAGGAATACCTGACTTAATACACTCACCCATTCATCCATCCATCTATTCACTCATTTGATTTAGCAAACATTTCTTGAGTGCCCACAGCGTTCTGGGCTCCAGAGACACAAACGAATTTGGCACCAGCACCTTGACTGTCAGATTTCCCTGCCATGGGCTTGATGTGGACAGTCACCCAGCTTACAGTGAGCCCCCCACTTGGGATCATGCTATTGGGCCCCTGTATAGCAGCAATCCTCTGTGGAGCCGGCGTGTCCACTCCTCTTGCTATCTTCTTTAAGCTCTTCTGCACATTTTATTCTTTTTTACTTCAGCTCCAGTTACCATCCCACCTTTCTACAAAGAGATCAAGTGAGTAATTTGGTAAGGGACAGCCTAGCCTAGGGTTCTTTGACATCTTCTCAGGATGTCTCTGCCTTTTTTTTTTCTTTTTAAATCTATTTATGTTTTAACTTTTATTGGAGTATAATTTACTTATCATGTTGTATCAGTTGACAGTGTACAACAAAGTGAATCCATTATACATATACATATATACAGTCCTTTGCTATTTGAAAAGGGGGGGTGGGGCCAGGGAAAATTTTTTTTTTTGTCTTTTTTGCTATTTCTTTGGGCTGCTCCCAAGGCATATGGAGGTTCCCAGGCTAAGGGTCCAGTCAGAGCTGTAGCCACCGGCCTACGCCAGAGCCACAGCAACATGGGATCCGAGCCTCATCTGCAACCTACACCACAGCTCACGGCAACGCCGGATCCTTAACCCACTGAGCAAGGGCAGGGATCGAACCCGCAACCTCGTGGTTCCTAGTCAGATTCGTTAACCACTGCGCCATGGCGGGAACCCCCCAGGGAGAAAATTTATTCATCAACTGTCATCTTAAAGCTAGCTTTGGCATTCCCTGTGGCTCAGTGGGCTAAGGATCTGGCATTGTCACTGCTGTGGCTCAGGTTACTGCAGTGGCACAGGTTCTATCCCTGGCTTGGGAACTTGTGCATGAGGCAGGTGCAGTCAAAAAAAGAAAAAGAAGAATCTTAGTGCTAGCTTGGCTAGGTCCAGATAGTCATTGTATATACATTTTTTTAAAATTATTATCATTGTCATGATCACTACACAGGTATCTTTAGGTGGTTTTTCTTCATCATGTCCTAAAACATTTCACTTTAAAGTGAGGAAAGCTAGATATAGTTCCCAGTGCTATACAGCAGGATCTCATTGCTTCTCCATTCCAAAGGCAATAGTTTGCATCTATTAAGCCCCAATTCCCAATCCATCACCCTCCCTCCCCCTCCCCCTTGGCAATCCAGCTATAATGGAAAAAAATAAAAATTTTTATAAAAAAGAAAGTTTAAAAAAAAACACACAAAAAAACAGCTTTACCATTGACAAGAATGTTTTTAGAAGGTATTTTTAATTAGACATTTTTAATTAAATTGGAATTCCTGTCATGGTGCAGCGGAAACGAACCCGACTAGGAACCATGAGGTGGAAGGTTCGATCCCTGGCCTTGCTCAGTGGGTTAAGGATCTGGCATTGCCGTGAGCTGTGGTGTAGGTCGCAGATGCAGCTCGTATCTGGTGTTGCTGTGGCTGTGGCGTAGGCCAGTGGCTACAGCTCCAGTTAGAACCCTAGCCTGGGAACCTCCATATGCTGCAAGTGCAGCCCTGAGAAGACAAAAAGTCAAAAAATAATAATAATTAAATACTTATCAGAAATATCCCTCCCCCCCAAAAAAATGAGGAAAACCAGGGCTTGAAGTTTTATAGAGCATTAAAGGCCATCTACCTGACATGTCTTCGGTTTTGACGTAAACCCCTCAGAAATCTGAGTGGAGTAACTTCATGCCATTCTGTAGTGTTTGCATTCCCTGCTCTGTCTGCCATGTAGTTCAGTGGCTGTAGGACTACAAAGCAGCATTACTTCATTGCTCCCTTAATGACCTGCTTAGCAGTTACCTGGTTTTGATTTCGGATTTCTTTTTCACTTTTCTCTGCATACAAGAACACACAGCGAGGAGTTCCCGTCGTGGCACAGTGGTTAATGAATCCGACTAGGAACCATGAGGTTGCAGGTTCGATCCCTGGCCTTGCTCAGTGGGTTAAGGATCCGGCATTGCCGTGAGCTGTGGTGTAGGTCGCAGATGTGGCTCGGATCCCGAGCTGCTGTGGCTGTGGTGTAGGCCAGTGGCTACAGCTCTGATTCAACCCCTAGCCTGGGAACCTCCATATGCCGCGGGAGCAGCCCCAGAAATGGCAAAAAGACGAAAAAAAAAAAAGAATACACAGCGAGACAAATAGCTAAAATCAACTACAAGCAAAGCAAGATGTGTGTATGATTATGCTTAATTACATTTAGACTTATGCATATTGTTGTGTGGAAAGTATTGTACAAAACAAAGCATTCTTTTTATAGACTTTAAGTTATACATATGTATTCTTTTTGTCTTTTTATGTCTTTATACAGCTGCACCCACGGCATATGGAGTTTCCCAGGCTAGGGGTCTAATCGGAGCTGTTGCTGCCGGCCTACGCCAGAGCCACAGCAACACCAGATCCGAGCTGTATCTGCGACCTACACCACAGCTCATGGCAATGCCAGATCCTTAACCCACTGAGCAAGGCCAGGGATCACACCTGCCACCTCATGGTTCCTAGTCGGGTTCGTTTCCACTGCGCCACAACGGGAACTCCAGACTTGAAGTTATAATTTGAAGAGAACAAATGCCATGTCATTTTCTCCATTTAAAAGATGTCAAACATATCACAGTTTGAAAGCTTCTGTTTCTGAGGTCCCCAGTGACAAGATCTCTGTTTTCATGACTAGATATTCAAGAAATGAATTACTCTTGCCCCGTTATCACACACACAGGCTTTCTTGTTCACAAGAATCACACACACACTATTCATTCATTCATAAGAATTCACACCAGAACATACCTTGTCAGGAGTGACTAAATATGTTCTTTTGTGGGGCACGCCACTCACACTTTTTTGACTTTTTTTCACAGTAAGTGCCAATCCCTGCAACTGAGTCAATTATATGGAAAACCACAAATCTGTATTGGGGGATAAGAAGGCTGGAAAAGTAGCTTAGTCATTCCATATGTTCTTTCCTTCAACTAATAGAGATCTTGCATAAAACTGTTTAAGACACAAATAGATAAACATCATTTATATTTGATCTTATCTAATAATAGAAGGCCTTGGCTACTGAATCTGTTATTTGTACAAGTGAAAAGATACATTGAAAACTTAAAAAAAGTTCATCGGAGTGAAATATTAGATATAATCTGTAAGTCCTTCACTTAGGAAATGGATTTTAAAACTTGGGGATGAATTTTCATTGGACTACTCCCATATTTCATCTCAGTCAAGTATGACAGCCCATGGCTCAAAAGCAGCCCACTACTTGTTCTGTAAATCAAGTTTTATGGGAACATAGCCATACTCATTTTTTTATACATTTATCTATAGCTACTTTCATGTTCCAGTTGGAGAGTTGATTTGTTACAACATTGATGATAAGACTTTCAGTCAAAATAAAACATTCACTATGTAACCCTTTACAGAAAAAAGTTTACCAACTCCCCATCTAGGCTGAAATGCCATTTATTGTAGAATACACCATTATTTTATGTACCACTAAGAAAGGAAAAAAAAATATGTCAAATGATGACAAGCCATCAAATGTCAGGGGTATCCTGATTTTAATATTTCTTTGGGGGGGGGGATTTTTAGGGCCACATTCATGGCATATGGAAGTTGCTGGGCTAAGGGTCGAATTGGAGCTATAGCTACTGGCCTACGACACAGCCACAGCAACACCCAATCCAAGCCATGTCTAGTGACCTACAGCACAGCTCACAGCAACACCGGATCCTTAACCCACTGAGCGAGGCCAGGGCTCAAAACCACATCCTCACGGATGCTAGTCAGATTTGTTTCTGCTGAGCCACAATGGGAACTCCTCACATCCTAATTTTAGAGACATTGAAATATGAAAAGATTCATCTTAGCATCAATGAACTATGGTATATAGCACTTCAAACAAACAAACCACAGCTCTCGGATCCTTAATGTTGAGGGAACAAAGTCAAGTGTAGAACAATATGTAGAATGATGAGAATAGCATATTATTTATATATCTCTTAAAAAAACACAAAATATGTTCCCATGAATGCATATTATGTGTGTATATACATATGTATGTATATATGTAAGCATAATTTAAAAGAATTGGAGGAATTAAAAAAACAGTGATATTAGAGGTTTTTCCTGAGAAAAGAAGGAATCAGGATAATGTTGGAAATCAACAGGCTAGGGGTGGATCTTTATATGTCATGTTCAAAGTTTTTTAAGGGGTGACGTGACGTGTTACATTTAGAATGGATAAGCAATGAGGTCCTACTGTACAGCACAGGGAACTATATCCAATCTCTTGGGATAGAACATGATGGAAGATCGTATGAGAAAAAGAAAAAGTATGAGAAAAAGATAGTATGGGTCACTGTGCTGTACAGCAGAAATCGATACAACACTGTAAATCAGCTATACTTAAATGGAAAAAAAAGAAATTTTAGAAAAGCATCAAAACATGGAAAAATTGGAAGAAAATACGTCAAAATATTACCAGTGGTAAGCTTTTTATAGTAGGAATATGGGTGACTGCTTTTTCATTATATTTGACTGTAATCTTAAAGAACTTGATGAATAACCAAAAAAGATGAGTCATCTTCATTTTTATCTCAATCAAAAGAGATTAAGGTTGGAAGAAGTACATGTTAATCAGTTACCTGACATTACAAACTAATCCTGTTTTTCTACCGTGGCATTAAGATTAAACAATGTACAAGTCAGGGCCAAATTTCATAGTTAAAACTCTTTTTTCACAATGTGGTACAGCTAATCTTTAAATACAATGCACTTTATTCCTCACCATGAAAAACCACCAACTGGAAAAGTTAAATGTCAGGTGCCTTTTACGAAACAGAAATAGCTTGTCATGAGTCATGTTATTGATGTACTGATGTCATTTCTTTCAGCCCGACCTCACTTGTTTTGAAATGTCTGTTGTGATTTTACATGATTTTATGTGTTGTCACATGCAGTTGAGACCCTTTTGTTACTTATTAAATGCATTCGTTCTGTCATGTGTCTGTAGCAGGTCCTCCTAAAATATACTCCGTGAGTGTCTTCAGAAGTTCAAAACTTAGAGCGATCGTTGTAACGCCGTCAGAGTATTTCTTTTGATGATGGGGAATCTACTCAACGCTGCTTTCATTTCATTTTTACTGTTGTTATTTTAAGCATGTCTTTCCCTCCCAAGGAGCGTTTCATCCAAAATAGGTCAAGCGGCCCACCTTCAAGATTAAGAAATGAACCGTGTCCCAGAAAGTGACAGGAGGAAATGTTGGACATGGGACCTTGAATCTGTCTGAAGCTACAGATTATGAGACAGGAGGGCTCATGCCACCAGAACGAGAGCAGAGAGCTGGGTGTCTCACCATTTAAATCTCCTTTTTCTTTTTCCAGTTCAATCTCACCATTTAGTATTGAGAGCACAAGACGCCAGAGAAGGTCTGAATCCCCAGACTCCAGAAAGCGGCGTATCCACAGATGTGATTTTGAGGGATGTAACAAAGTCTACACAAAGAGTTCTCACCTGAAGGCTCATCGAAGGACGCACACAGGTACAGCTCTGCTGGAGGGTCAGTGAGAGTCCAGAAGGGGCCCGAGGCTTGACTTTTGCTGGAAGGTTCTGTGCTCACCCATCGTACGTGCATCTTGGTTTAGTTCCTTTCTAAATGGAGAGGTCCCTCTCTCAGTTGAAAAAGGCTTAAGTCTCCGGGAAGTTTAGCAAACAAACTATTTCTTCTGTGTCTTAAGGGCTTTGATAATAACAGTATGGACACTGTGGTCTAGACGTTTTCATAATCAGCATTGCTGCTTGATCGTTGTCTAGTTATCAGGTTTGAAAATGTCCACAGAACACACCAAACGAGCCGAACAAAGCTTTCTCTTCTCTTGAAGTCAGCATTTTCACTACCACTTAGATCACATTTTTCCTCCCCTTGATCTTATCTCCTACATAACCAAACAAATAAAGATAATAATAAAAAAAAAAAAGATTGACATGTACATAGCACTGTGGGGAGGTTAAAACAATATTTCCACCTGATTCCATTGGACACTCACTGGCATTTTTCTTTTTCTTTTTTTTTCTTTTTTTTTTTTTTTTTTTGTACATGGAGAGGACTTTGGTATTCACATTTTGCTGAGAAGGAAATTGAGGTCCCAAGTGACTCACTGACTTGGTCGCCATCCATTCACCTACCCATCCAGCCACCTGTTCACCCACCCAGGAAAGAACCTGACAACGTTAACTTCGTTCCGTACCCTTCCCATCCATCCTCTATCTGTGTGTCCCTCACCTGACATCCCCAAGCCTCCTTGGCCTCTGATTTTTTGGGGGACCACCGGTGGGAAGCTCTGGAAAGAGACCAGAGGTGGAAGAAGCGCCCCCTCCCCCGCCCTGTTACAGTACTTTTTCTAGGAAGAGTGCCTCGTGACTAGAATGAGTGAACCTCAGAGAAGCAGAGAGAAGAGAGAAATTCATGCACACGCATTCCTGGTAGCCGTGTGCCATAGATCACACCAGCCCAGGACAGTAACTGTCCTCCACAGAAATCAGCCTCATCGCTTGCCTCTAACTGGGAGCTTCTGGTGTAACAAGTCCTGTGGGGTCGTGTAAATGGTGCTTCCATCTCCCATCTGCTGTAACCACACTGTGGTCGGCTGAGGTTGCAAAGTCATTCAAATCAGCATTCTCTCCATTTATTTAGTGATGCTATTGTATCAGATGATTTGAAAGCTGCTGTACCGAGACTTCTGGAGACTCTGAGTGCTCAGGTGGAGCATCTTTGTGTGTGTGTGATGACATTATAGCACAGGCTGCTGGCGTGACGTCAGAAAAGCGTTACAGAGTGTGCAGTTTGCTTTTGCTCATCTAACACTTGAATAATTTTTTTTTAATTTCTTTTTTTCTTCTGGGGCCGCACCTGCACCATACAGAAGTTCCAGGGCAAGGGGTTGAATCAGACCTGCAGCTGCCGGCCTACACCACAGCCACAACAGTGTCAAGATCCGAGCTGTATCTACAACCTACACCCCAGCTCACAGGCAACACCAGACGCTTAACTGAGCGAGGCCAGGGATCCAACCCACATCCTCATAGACACTATGTCGGATTCTTAGCCCACTTAGCCACAGTGGGGACTGCTTTTTTTTTTTCTTTTTCTTTCTAAGGTTATTCAACCCAGTGTGTACATTGTCTGTTCCATCTTTCCTCCCTGTTCCCCGTCCTTCTCCCTTTTTTTATTTAATTCCAGATTCTTCCCTCTCCATTGATCCTGGGCTTTCCTAGGAGAGGTTTTCATCCATTTCTTAGTCACTTTTTTTGAATCAATTTTCTTACTAAGGCCAAGAGTGAGTATAAAGCTGTGAAAGTTGAATACACCTGTTTCAGCCTATCCGTAGCTAATGCACACAAATCATAGGAGTATGATCAGGTTCTATTACTGACCTTTATGGGAGCATTTCAGTTTTTTTAAAAAAAAAAAAGAATGAACTTTCTTTAGTGACTCTTCATATATTTTCAGTTATTCCTATTTTCCTTGAACTTTCTGAAATACTTATTAGCCCCTTTATCACACAAACCCCCTCTATTTCATTTATCCAAGTGATAAACAGTGAAAGAGAGAAAGAGATTTAAAGGATTTAAGGTCACGGCATTATAGGATTGCATCTTATAGGTTTTTAGCTTAGATCGTGAAAGTGGGGGAGACGTGATGTATGCATTATGATTCAAAGCCATGTAAACTTTGAATGCAGAAGCAGCATTAATTAGCTCGGCTTCTTAATAAGATGAAATCATAGACTCCTAGGATCCTAATGGACCTTATGTATCAGACTCTAGTTTGTTTCCTGATTGGAAGGATCCCTTGGGTGTCATTTCTCTCCGATTAACAAGTCCCTACTCTGCAGTCTTCTGCACACTCAACATATCTTTTGTTTCGCTCAATCCTCACGACATCTGGTGGCCGCAGCCACCATTATCTCTTTGGTGGGACTGTGGCTCCTGCTCAGGTATTATTTCTTACCGCTCCTTAAATTCTTTGCGGGACAGAAAGCGGTATCTTCTGCAAGACAAGTTGAGTGACCTTTCTGAGGGCAGAGTCCTCGTCTCTTACAGCGTTGAATCGTCTCTAAGGGCGTGCTTGGCTCTCCCTGCCTCTTGGCTGAAGGGAAGGGTTCTGGCTCCATCACACCGTACTTCTCCCTGTCCGGCTGTGGTGCTCCTCTCAACACTGTCATCAAGCTCTGGCATCTTCCTTTCTCCCAATCAGACACCCTCAGTTCCCTCGGCCATGTGTCTCTAGGTCTGTTCTGACATATCTCTGTGTCTTTGCACGCTTTCACACCTCAAATTGAAGGAAGCGCTCTAGGTAATGGGCATCTCTCAGCAGATATAAAGGTGAGTATGTCTTAGCAGTTGACTCCCTCTTTTAGGTCATCCGAATCAAAACACTGCTGGAAATGTCATCTCCCCATCCCCTTGGACATATAACAGACTTCTTTTAAATCTGAACATGCAGGGTTGTATTTGTAGTTGAACCTGTCCCTCAAATGATGGCTCCCTTGGAGGCAGTGGCTTTTCCTTCACTGAGGTATTCAGCCACAGGCTGGAGGACCTCTTGTGAAAGATACAGGACGGAGTCATTGCTATGAGGGCTGCACATACCCTTTCAAGGCCAGGAAATAATTACATTGTATCCACCTTATTGACTCGGGCTCATTACCGTAATACACTGAAACGACTTCGGCACCTCTGCCCACCCCCGTTGCTTTTAGATGTTTTGCTCTCTCCTTTAGCAGCTCAATTTTTCCAAGTAGTGAATAGAACAGGTTGAAAAAGAAAAACCCCGGGGATGTGATCCTGGATATTTCCATATAAGTTTGTCTTAAATCATTAACTTACAGCTAAGGATCTACCTGGTTGTCCTACCTCCAATATCCATTTTTAAAAATATGTTTATTAAAGTGTAGTTGATTTACCGTGTTGTGCCAGTTTCTGCTGTACAACAAAGTGACCCAGTCATATATATTATGACATATATTCTTATATTATCTTCCATCATGGTCTGTCCCAAGAGACTGGATATAAGTCCCTGGGAATTCCCCTTGTGGCTCAGCAGAAACAAATCTAACTAGTATCCATGAGAATGCAGTTCGATCCCTGGCTTCACTCAGTGGGTTAATGATCAGGCAACCATGAGCTGTGGTGTAGGTTGCAGATCTGGCATTGCTATGGCTATGGCGTAGGCCAGCAGCGGTAGCTCCGATTTGTCCCCCAGCTCGGGAGCTTCCATATACCGCAGGTGCAGCCCTAAAAAGCAAAAAAACAAAAATAAATAAAAAAATAAAATAAAATAAAATAAAATAGTTCCTTGTGCAGTACAGTAGGACTTCACTGCTTGTCCATTCTAAATGTAATACTTTGCATCCTAATCTCACCAGCTACATCAGAATGGCCTTGTGAAATTCCCACCCCAAACCCAGAGATGCAAAATCCGTCCATCCCTGTAGCAGAGAAATGCTTACTCTATGCAAGGCACAGTCTCCTAAACTATCAGTCAATTAGCAGTACTTTTAATAAGAAAGAATGATGTTTGGTTGATTTGCTGCCACTGGCTCGAAATGAGCCCATACTGGTTTCGGACTTATAATTACGTGTAGGCTTTCATAACTTTGTGTTCAAAATGAAATCAGTGCTAGTTCTGTAGGGATTCAGGTTAGCTTGCTTTGTTTTTAATAAATATCTTCTTAGCCTTACCTTTGCTTCAGGCACATTGAGTAAGTTATTTTTGTGTGACCGGTAATAATGGATGTGAAGTTCAGGATTTTAACAGATGACTTATGAGAACTCTGCACGCGATGGGAGGTGAACGGGGGGCAACGAGACACTTTCTTTGAGAAAGGCATGTTAATTCTAGCTTTAACACTTGATCTTTTATGTGTTATTAGTACAAGATCAGTCATCTGTTTAAGACTTTTACATACAGTAAATAAAACATTTGTAGGAGCATGAAAGAGGATCATTCTCTACATTTTTAAAATTGAAGTATAGTTGATTTACAATGTCCTGTTTCAGGTGTACAACCAAGTGATTCAGAGATATGTATGTATGAATACATATATAACTGACTATATATATATATCCTTTTTCAGAATCTTTTCCCTTATAGGCTACTACATATATTATCATTCCCTATGCCAACAGTAGGTCCTTGTTGGTTACTTATTTTATGTATAGTCATTTTCTATGTATTAATAAGATATTTAGAGTGAAAAACAAAAATCAGTGCTAAAGAATTCCTTTTAATTTAAAAATAATTAAGTACTGTTTCACGAATGTGCAGTTTAGATAATATATATTTGACCAAGTATTTTTAAATAGCTACTTAATACCTGCCTGTGGTAAATCACTTAAGGCATGTTTAATAGAAGAAAAAAAAAATCTCAGAAATCATATCCACCCTGTCATCAGAAAATACATTATTGCTATTCACTAGTTTAAATTGTGTGTCTCCTCTGCGTGAAGCAGTGTACAGTGTATTTTAAATGAATATGCAGTGTTTTTGCAATTAAACGTCATTTAAATCTGTGCTAAGCATAACTACTCTATACAATGACTTTCCCTCATTTTAAGAATTTTATTGCTTTTTAAATGATCTAAGTATGAATTTTAGAAGGAAATTGTTTGATGAGTTTGGTAGCGCTCAGTGTTTTCTAAAAATGTGTGCCATGGTGTTTTCTAAAATGCAGTACAAGCAAATGACACTCAGGCACCGGTCATTCTTACAACCACTAGATGGCAAACTACAACCAGATGTCGGGTGTAGTCTAAGCGGGTTTATGAGTCAGCTAGAACCCTCTAGTGGTATGTTTGACATGTCTGTATTATCTCGACTTCTGCAGTGTTGTAATTTAATGAGGAACAGGAAAAGGCAAGATGAAGATTTAATACCAGGTTTTTTTTAAGTGATTTCAATATATAAAAATACTCAGTTTCAAATGAATCTGAATTTGAAGATAGCAACCTAATATCCTGCTCTTTAATAAATCTATGAGGCTCATTTAGCCAATTTTGTCTAATATTCATTTGAATTCATATGAAAACTATACACCTTAAGTTTTACAAATTAGTAAACAGGGATTCTCTTCGTAGTGTAGTGGAAACAAATCTGACTGTTATCCATGAGGATGCAGGTTCAGTCCCTGGCCTCCCTCAGTGGGTTGCAGATCTGTCATTGCTGTGAGCTGTGGTGTAGGTCACAGGCACGGCTCAGATCCTGTGTTGCTGTGGCTCTGGCCTAGGCCAGCAGCTGTAGATTCAATTTGACCCCTAGCCTGGGAACTTCCATGTGCCACAGGCACAGCCCTAAAGAAAAAGAAAAAAAAAATTAGTAAACATAAAGTGGTCATGTTTCTCATCTGTCTGGCTTTAGCAAAAATAATTCGTAGCTGAATTTTACATATCAAGGAAGTTAACTCATGCAGATGCTTTAAAAATACTAACCAATTTTTATGCAAAAGTTTCTAAAATATGTCCTTCCTTACCTTTACAAATAAAGGAAATGATACATTATTTAGCCCTTCCCTTGAGGAATGAAGCCTCTGTAATGAATATCATGAACTATAATTAATATCAGGTAATGACTGTTGGCACATGTGCATGTGCGCGCACACACACACACACACACCCCACACACCTCAATCTGAGATGCTTGTGGAGTCCATGCTTTTTCACTTTTTTACTTGCTTCATCACTTCTTATTGTTATTCCTATATTTCTTGCTTCTAATTTGACATCTTATTTTATTGGATGAGATTCTAAAATGATTCAGTGCTCTTTCTGCAAAGAAAGTCCTGAGCTAGGTGACAGCTGTGTATCTTGGTGGCTTTTATTCGCAAGTCTTGGAGTTGCCAGAACTTACCTCCAGGCAATGGGGTCCCGTTTATAATTTCGCCTCTGTCTTTATTAATTAATGACTCATTCCATAGAAAACTCCACGTCAGACCCTCTGTCTAGATTCATGGTTAGACAAAGCATAGGGCTTAGTGGTGCCAGGATAATGAATCACTTAAGAGCAAACTGACATTTTTCAGGTAAAAATCCTCTCCAAATAAGTTTTTTTAAAGTCCTGCCCACAAAGCTCACAGATATGCACCATATTGGTAACCGTGGGGAAATAATACACCATCATATAAATAGCACTAAATTTCAAGTCAGGAGACAGAAATTTGTCTTTGGCCCCTGACTGGTTAGTTAATTAGACAAGCTACTCAACTCTGTGGATCTCAAGTTTTCTCTTTCTAACTTACACATAAATATAGCAAGTTGTTGCATAATTACCACAAGGGGCATAATTTTTGCACCCCAGTGAATTCAGTGACTAACATATTGTAAGGACCCAGTCATTATTTGTTGAGTTGAAATTATGTATGTATGGATAGTGATATGGATATATGTTATTATTGTGAGCAGTAGGTTCAAGGCAGAAAAATTTGGATAATTAAGTGTATTCTTATCACACAATCAGCTGTAATTACATTAACTCTTTCTTTCAGACTCTACTAATGTAAAATTTACATAGTGCAGACAAATTGGAGTAAAATTATTATTTAATAAGCCCCTTTACCCTAATTTTTATAATGATAGTATAATCAAGCTTCCATGGAACATTTTCCCAATTTTATTGAAATTTAGTTGATTTAAAATGTTGTGCTAGTTTCACATATGCAACAAAGTCATTCAGTTGTACATATACATAAATAAATATATTATTTTGTTACATTCTCTTCCGTTATAAGTTACTCAAAGATATTGAGTATAGTTCCTTGTGCTATACAGTAGGTCCTTGTTGGTTATCTATTTTACGTATAGTGGTTTGTGTATTTTAATCCCAAACTCCTAATTTATCCCTCCCCCCCACCTCTCCCCCTTTGGTAACCATAAGTTTGCTTTCTATGTTTGTGAGTCTGTTCTTTTAGAAGTAAGTTCCTTTGTATCACTTTTTAAATTCCACATATAAGTGATATAAGGTATTTATTTGCCTTTCTCTGTCTGGCTTCCTACACTTAGCATGATAATCTCTAGGTCTCTCCACGTTGCCACGAATGGCATTGTTTCCTTCTCTTTTATCACCAATATAATATTCCATTGTACGTGTGTGTGTGTGTGTGTGTGTGTGTGTGTGTGTGTGTGTATAGGAAGTGTATATATAAAGAAGTGTACTTCTTTGTTATCCATTCCTCTGCCGATGGACATTTAGGTTGCTTCCATGTCTTGGCTATTGAAAATAGTGCTGCTATGAACTTGTATCTTTTCAAATTATGTTTTTCGCCAGATATAGCCCCAGAAATGGGGTTACAGGATCATATGGCAAATCTGTTTTTAGTTCTTTAGGGAACCTTTGTCATACTGTTCTCCCTAGTGGCTGCACCAACTTACATTCCCACCAACAATGTAGGAGGATTTAAGGAACATTTTTTAAATGCTTAGTTAAACATAGTCTCTTCTTTGAAAGGACCCATTCATAGACAAAGTCACCAAGACAAATATTTATTGAGCATTTTGATGTCTAAGGCACTATAGGTTTTTCTTGAAAAGGCAGAAAGAGGCACAGCCCCCATCTTCAATGGTCTTGTCCATAAGTGTATTAGGCAAGAGTCATTGAATAGTCATAACAAAGGCCAGGTGTGCAAGGCCACATGATAAAGATATAAGCAGAATGACAAAGGAACACCATGGGAGCTGTCTGTCATGGCCAGGGAATTTGAGGACACCTTTCTAAGATGGGCGTGTAAGTCCCTGTCATCTAACTCCTGTGTATTTATTAAACCTCATCCACTGACCCCATCCCATCCCCCCCCCCCCCCCCCCCGCCGCCAGCCATATAAATGAACCAACCTCCAAAGCTGCCCAGCTCTATGGAGCTTATTTGCACATTCTTACCCCTACCTGAAATGGCCTGCCTGGGCGCCTCCTTTTTTCCTTCCTTAGTTGGTGAGCTCCTATTTCTTTCTGGAAACAGCCTCAACATCACCTTGTCCGTTAAGCTCTCTGACCCCCCTCTGTCCCTCGGCAGGTAGACCTCCATTCTCCATGACCCTGGGACAGTTGGTTGTTGCCCTGTGGCAGCAGAGCAGTGGTCAGGGAGCAGGCATGTGGGAGACAGTGGGGCAGTGGAGACCACAGGGCATGGGGTCTACTCGGACACGAGGGCAGGGGAGCAGGAGACTTTGAAGACATCAGAGTGTGTGGTCAGGAGTAAGGAATGCTGTGAACAGGCATGGAAACCGGTGGTGAGAGAGAACTGCTATTTGCTGAGGACCTGCCAGGTCCCGGGCAGAGTGCTCTGCTCTGCTTATGCTACATATTTTAATCGCCTCTGTAAATCCCTTGAAAAGTTAGAGCACCTGTTCACCGTCATGGGGTGGACAACGAGTGGAGCTGAAATACTGAGATGCAGACTCTGGATTCTCCAGAACCTGTGTTATTGTATTATGCCTGGTCTCAAAGACAAGTCTGCTAATAACCTGCCAGTCTTTTCCCACTAGGGCCACACTCTGTGCATGTCTAGCCAGTGGTACCTACCTGTTTAGTTGTTCATTAAAGTACTTGGAAGGACTAAGGTAGCAAGTGATGTTAAATGGTCTATTTTGAAGGTTTTGTATTAATAGGGACTAGTCTTTCTTTATAGTCTACTAAAGTTTTACTTTGTTAGAAAGTCAGTTTCGTTTTACAGTAAGGACCGGGAGCATTAATAATTAAATTAAAAAGGCAGCTCTTGAGTGCTTGCTCAGTACACAGCTCTCTGAATAGTAATGGGTGCACCAGAAAGAAGAAGACAAAGAGTTCTCAATCTGGTAGGGGAGACAGTGATATCTGCAGAGATCCACCAGGTAAAGCATGATGGCAAAGCCATAGGCAAGCTTGGTACAGGTGAGCCATAGGTGAGCTTGATACAGGTGAGCCATAGGTGAGCTTGATACAGCTGCACTGAAGGGCTAATCGATCCTGACTGCAGGGTTTTGCTAACCATCACCTACCCATGGGAACAAGTACGCAAATACCACTTCCAAAAGGAAACTGAAAAATCTGGATCAGTAACCAAATGCTCTGAAAGTGTAGCACTTGTTTTCATTGGTGACGTTATTTGAATCTGTTCAAGGGAGTTACTATTTAGAAGCACGTTGAACCTAGGTTTTACAGTTATGGAATGGAGATATAAATGCTATTTGTATTTGATTTAGTTTTTTAAAATGCTATCTTATTTATTTGAAAGATAGATGTATCTTTTTCGTATATTTAGAAAAGGAAAGGCTTCTAAAATAGCCCACCAATTAGTACCTTGGTGGAATAAATAGATTACGATGTGAGTTTTGTTTCTTCATTGTTTGTGTTTTCACAAGATTATCAGTGACAGTGGAAAGTTTAAAATGCCAAGGGATCTTAGGTCCATGCTCCTCATTTTCCTTCCTTTGCCTTTGGGTTTATTTTATCCATTCAGCCACTAAAACTGTGTTGTAAGGAGGAGTGGAGTTGTGATATTCACAGCCTTGTACTTTTCTCATGTTCTCCCAAAAAGCTAGATTACGGGTGTTGTCCATCTTATCCTAAATGACAAAATTCACTACTACTAAGTAGTACAAAATGTGTGGTTTTTATGGAACTACTAAAGATAACAAGGAACTCAGAGTTCCCTGGTGGCCTAGTGGGTTAAGGATCTGGCATTGTCATTGGAACGGGTTCAGTCCCCATGGCCAAAAAGATAAAAAAAAAAAGAAAAAAAAGGATCACAAAGAGCCTGATTTTTGTAGAAAATAAAGTTGCTATTGGTGACTATACATTTATACATTAAAATGATGCTTCTAAGACTTAAGATAACTCAATAAAAAAACCTTCGTAACTAAGAATAAAAAATAAATATTGTTTTAAAACTTAATGCTCATTTAAGGGAAAAAAATAGAAGGCTCAAATACATGTCACATTGCTAATTTTAAAGGTTTAAAATGAGATTTTATTTGCAGACTAGACCTTTAAATGACACCAGCTGTCAGTAAAACCGCCCTCCATTATTCTCCCTTTCAAAAATACAGATTCTAATTAGTTGGAACAGAAAAGATGGTTGAATGGATAAAATACCAGCAATAGGCTTTTTGTTTCACAAAATACATTACTCCTCTATTGACTCGTCTATGTTATGTTTTTTTAAGACTACAAGGCATTTGAATTAAAGCAGTTTCATTCATTCGATGCACAAACCTTTCTTAGCACAGAGCAGTGGTAAAGCCATCCTGGGTACCGCAGTGCTGAGGGGGGCGGACAAACAGAAAAACCTGCTGTCACAGTGGGATGGAGTGGGAGGGTTAATACAGGGGAGGAGTAGCGTCGTCAGACAGTTCCAGAACCTTTTCCTTTAATACAGTGCAGGCAAACTGGAGGGGGTAGGATGAAAGACTGGCAAACGGACCATGAGAGGCTGGTACTGGTGAAAGGTACTGAGACTCTAAAAGAGAGAGAGTGAGAACCCCCTCCCCTAGTCCCCACCCCCCACCCTCCCCATGGGGATAAAGTTCAGGGACATTTGGAGGCAGAACTAGCAGATTGAATCATCAGGTTGGGGCAGGTAAGAGAATAACAGATAGGAAAGAGTCCAAGAAATCTCTCCAACAGGAGAGATTTGTGACTTGATATCTGAGTAGATGGGGCTGTGTTTTTTCCAGAGAGCAAAACAGAAAGCGGGGCACAGCTCATCTCAGTGGTGGTGGTTGAGTAACATTTTGGTCACGTCGAGGCTGCTTTGGGGCTCCCAACTGGAAACGTCTCCCCTTCCGTGATGCTTGAGGGAGAAACTCAGGTGTCAACTCTTGAAAATCCTTCCCTTCTAAGTTGTGGTAGAAGCCCTGGGGACCAAGAAGAGCCCATGCAGGTGAGAAGTTAAAGCCCAAATCCCAGGAAACATTTATGTGACAGGTAAAGGAAGATGTCTGCAAGAGACATGAGGAAAAGGTAACCAGAAACCTAGGAAGGTAAACATTGTCACTCTATGGAAACAGAAACTCAGAACAGCCAAATAAAGTATTTTCCTTAGACCTTGAACTTTTTGCTTTCACTAAAGTAATGTGTATTCAAGGAGGTTTTTTACTTCATTTATATTTGATTGCTAAGTGAGAAGGTCTAGCCTCTGGGTTAACATGGTATCTGTGCTCTAAGTTCTAGTTCCTGTTCTCTCAGTGTGCTTGGCCGGTTCTGACCAGATCTCCTTATTTACAAGAGCAGTGATTTAAGGTGTTGAAAAGCATTCTTGGGTAGTGATGAGGTCTGTGATCTTGGGTGTCTGACTCCCTGGGTTCAGATCCCACCTCCACTACATACTAACTCTGGGTGAAGTGGGGTCAATTATGGCAACTACTACATGAGGAAGTTAGGGTCCTAGTTAAATGAGTTCAGATCCATGAAACTCTTAGAGCCAAATGTGGTCAATGGAAAAGGCTATATGCAACAGCAGATAACTATTTTTATCAAAGAAATCCATTATAGAATTGCATGAAAAGGAAAGAAAAGATACACTCAGTCTCATTTATACATAATGAAAAAGAGAGTCAATGAATTCATTTCAGACCATTCCATGGGATGTGATCACTTATTTGATTGAACTGACAAGACCAAATGGATCAAACAAATTATAGACTAGATTGGTCTGCTTGGCCTCTAAAGGAGTTTTATACTTAAAATATTAGGAACAATAAGGATTAGGATTAGCATCCATTTACCAGCAAATCTTAATTCCTTCCTTAAAAATAACAAATAGGATTTTTTTTTTCTGGCCGCACCCATAGCATGTGGAAATTCCCAGGCCAGGGATTGAACCCACGTCACAGCAGTAACCTGAGCCACAGCAGTGACAACACCAGATCCTTAACCTCCTGCACCACCAGGGAACTAACTCCCTAGGACTTTTAACTTTATATTATTTATATTGCTTAGCAGAAACAGAAAAATTTTGAATTTCATAACTATAAAATTCAGTATTCTTTACTGAGCACCTGTCATTTGCCAGACACAGGCCATGTGTATTTCTAAATTTCACATCAGGAATAGTGTTTTCATTTTATAGATGGGGAAACAGAGCTTCAGAAAGCTTAACTCTGGAGCCCAGGATCCAGTGACAGATTGGTGACTGAGCCTCCTTTTGATACAGTCACAGTTTCCTCAGTCCCTGTGTCACGGTAGCAAAGCACTGGAACGGCAGACATTCTACAAATTTATTAAAGCGAAAGTATGATTTCAGAGAGGAAGAGAGAACTCGCCTGCATGCAGGTTAAAAAAAAGGAGGGCCTGGATCACTCTGCAATAGGCTTTATACCCCACAATGAGGACTTGAGTGGAGACCCAATTTGATCATCTGATTGGTCTTGAGCAGGATACCTTATTTGCATGGGGAGACCCAATTGGATCTTCTGATTGGTCTTGGGCAGGATACCTTATTTGCATGGGGTACAGGTTTTATTGGTGGTGGTGCGAGGCCTGGGTGACATTCCTTCTCTAGCAGGGAGTGAGCAGCCCAGGCTGGTCAAGTTTGGGGAAGGAGCATTACAGTGAGACATGGCCAAAGGCTTTTGGGTTTAATCTCCTTGAAGGGGACTTGAAGCCCATAATCCTTTGACCATGAATTCTGCTTGATTTTACGCCACCTTAATATCACCAAGAAGGAAGGCAGCCTCTTGGGGCTTTCTCATCTCAGCTCTAGGTTTCCGTCTCCTGATTTTAAAAGTGCCTAGTTTCCTTCCAGGTCTAAAACTCTGTGAACTTTTATGAACTAATGTAACAGAAACCAGAAGACAAGATATGAATCTTGATTCTGGGGTGTTTCCCCCCCCCCTCGTATGCAAATACCATTCCTCAAGTGAAACTGATTGTCACAGCAAGTATGTTGAGCCTTGAGTGTAATGAAGCTCATTTATCAGTGTCTGGGGCCCCATGACTTTATAAAAGTTAAACAGGGACACGTTTCAGAAATGCACTTATGAACTGAAGAAAATGCCTGTGTTTCCTGTTGCAAAAGGTGTTTTTTTCAGTTGCTTGAGAAAATAATAGAAGCTGATGTGAGAACATGGGCGTTTTATTTGACCTGAGCTTTGGGGAACTGCACATTCCTCTTTTGGTGTTGCTCACACGTCATTTTCATATGAAAGGGCACCTGTCTTTTGTCTCAGGACGCATTTACCTTTCAGCAATTCAGAAGGTGAAATGGGAGGTGCCTGAAAAAAGTTATTTTTGTTTCCTGAGTTTTGGGAATCCATTCAATACCCAGTGTTTTCTTTAGCCTTTCTTTTGCCTTCTGCTGGGTAAATGTCATGGAAATGCGTTTAGTGACTCTTAATCCTTTTCTTTAACCAGCATTGAAAGAGACAGCAGTTCTCATAATAGATCAATTTGTTGACTGTTTCAAAAAAAAAGCAAAAAAAAAAACCCTGATGAGAGTTTTCCTTTTCCCAGGATACTTAATTAAAATACTATTTAATAATATTAAATAGTATTTTAATAGCCCGTGAACACACACACACACACACACACACACACACACACACACGCCAGTATGCAAATGAAATTATATTTAAAGTGAACCTCAAATGTGGAGTTAAAAAGCGTTTTTGATCGCACATTAACAAACCCTCTCTTGGGGGGGATGTTCTTTTTTTAATCTTTATGAGACTCTTTCACTTTAAAAAACAGAAGGTCTTGTGAGTTTTGATTAATAACATTTTCCTTTTTCAGAAGTTTTCATAGTTCAGGTCATAGAAAGAACTGAAAGAGGGCTGAGTGTGCTGAAAAATGATCACATTCTTCTTCTTCTTCCACCTCACATTAAAAGGTGGAAATGGGGAGTTCCCGTCGTGGCGCAGTGGTTAACGAATCCGACTAGGAACCATGAGGTTGCGGGTTCGGTCCCTGCCCTTGCTCAATGGGTTAAGGATCCGGCGTTGCCGTGAGCTGTGGTATAGGTCGCAGACACGGCTCAGATCCCGCGTTGCTGTGGCTCTGGGGTAGACCAGGGGTTGCAACTCCGATTCGACCCCTAGCTTGGGAACCTCCATATGCCGCGGGGAGCGGCCCAAAGAAATAGCAAAAAAGACCAAAAAAAAAAAGGTGGAAATGGCTTATGGATTTGTCCTGGGACATAGAGACCTTCACTTCAGAATCAAAAGCCTAAAAGTTAATAACTGCACCCCAAGCTGAGCCTCATCTTTAAGCTACCAATTACCCAGCTTGGGTCCTTTGATTTTTTTTTTTTTCTTCTGCATTAGCAACTTGATGCCCTGGCTTTAAAAAGAAGAATCACTTACTGTGCTTCTTGGTCAAAATATATACCATGCCATTTCCTATCATTTTATGATTTCATGGGATTCATATAAGAAACAAAAATCAAAGATGATCTGATGGTGGCATCAGAACTTCTGATTATTTTGAAAAATATTTAAATACACTTATGAAGGTTTTACTCTTAAGGATTCAAATAGTATCTGTGAGTTAGACAAAAAAAAAAAAAGAAAGAAAAGGTGGGCATGCTCTTTTTATTTTTAGCCCATTTCTAGGGAAAGCAGTTTTGAATAACACATTTGCAGAATTCTAATTCAAATGAATTTAAGGACAATTCACTGTTCCTGAAGAAATGACTTGAAATCACATATTCTGTCACCATCCTTCAGCCTGATGCAGAACAGCTGCACATAGTAGCAACACAAACCCTGGGAGATGCCTGACTCCCTTGACTGTTCAAACCAACTCATGGAAGATGTTCATGGAAAATCCACCTCCATCCCATGTCCCCCGCTGACTTCTTCAACATTAAATTGGACTTTTTATTTTCTACCTCGATGCAAAGGAAAGAAGGGAGGATGGAGGAAGGATTCTGTCTGTTCTTCATTCCCTCTTTCAGAGCCCATTTATACAGATGACGGTGTACCTTACACGTTGATCATCTTAGTTTTTCCTCACATCATGATGTTAGTTTCAGTTATCTCGATTTGTTTATAAGATAACGCCCTTTAAATGGCTTCAAAGCACCAGCCTAAAATATCCCATGCATTTTTCCATACCATGTAGTTGTCGTGCTAGAATTGTTCTGTGTCCATTTCTAAAACCTGACTAGTCCAAAGAGAGCATTTTTTGATTTTTCTTTTTTTAATGAAATGCTAGGCATCCAGATGGATGTAACAGAAACCTAGGTCCTTCCAAGGAGGAAGGACGTAGGAAAGGGATGGACTGGGACTTTGGGATTAGCAGATGCAAATTATTACATATACGGTGGATAAACAAGGACCAACTATATAGCACAAGGAACCAACCATATTCAATATCTTGTGATAAACCATAATGGAAAAGAATATATGTATGACCAAATCGCTTTGCTGTACACCATCAACTAACATAGCATTGTAAATCAACTATGTTTCAATTTAAAGAATGTTAGTTCTGGGAGTTGTTGTGGCTCATTAGAAACATACCCGACTAGTATTCATGAGGATGTGAGCTTGATTCCTGGCCTCGCTCAGGGGGTTAAGGATCTGGTGTTGCTGTGGGCTGTGGTGTAGGTCACAGATGCAGCTTGGACCCTGCATCATTGCTGTGGCTGTGGCATAGGCTGGCAGCTGCAGCTCCGATTCAGCCCTTAGGCTGAGAACTTCCATACGCCCTAAAAAGCAAAAAAAGCGCAAAAAAAAAAAAAAAGTTCCTGCTTTAAAAAAAAAAAAAGAAAAGAAAAGAAGAAGAAAGAAACCTAGCTCCCTCTTGAATGAGGGGCAGAAGCCCACCCTCTGCTCGGTCCCAAGCAGGTGTCTCCCCTTCCTCCACGTGCATAGCTCAGCCTCAAGATGTGAAGAGAGATTTGAAGGTCTTGTTTTCTTTTTTCTAAGAAGGAGGTTTTATTAATGAGGAAACATGGCAAGAAATAATACGTAAGAAATATTTTTAGGTATTAAAAAGAAAGTAAACTTTTTTTGTAAGAAAAGTTTCAAGGAAAACTCGTCCATCACTGAATAATTAACTTTACTGTTTTCTGATATTGGTCCCCCCTGCCAACCAGGTGAGAACGTTTACATTCTTTTTAATGTGCCTTCATTAATCACTTAGCCCCTCATAGCTTATAAACTTAGACATCATTTTCACTGGTTTTATTCATGAGGTAGGAACGTGGCTGCCTCTAGTATTTTGGAGGCCAGTTCCCTCCCTGACCCTCACGGTGGCTTATGGTACCTGACTCCACCTCACAGAATACTTTTCAGATTTTGCACTAAGTTTCCTCTGCACATTTGTGAGCCCAAAGAAATTCTTGCCATCATTGGTGCTTTCCCTGCCTCTCAGCTTTGAAATATCCATCTTAGACATGGTGCCAAACATCTGAGCTCCTGCTTTCTGATCCTTCAGTCCACACGCCCTCCTTTCCAGACTCAGTGGAGCAGTAGTCATCATCCTTCGTGGTGGCCGTGGTGGCACAACTGCAGTGAAAGGGGGGTGGGTGGGGTATGGCTCCCTTGCTGTAGAATCCATGTGCTTCTGGTTACCTGGTTACCAGGTAAAGTATACAAAGACATTCTAGCCCCCACTCACCCTCATAGGGAAGACCTTACTCATGAGATCCTGAAATCTTTTTTATTTTTTATTTTTTTGGTCTTTTAAGGGCCAAACCCTCAGCATATGTAGGTTCCCAGGCTAGGAGTCCAGTCGGAGCTGCAGCTGCTGGTCACAGCCACAGCCATAGCCACGTGGGATCCAAGCCACATCTTCGACCTATATACCACAGCTCACAGCAAAGCCAGATCCTTAACCCACTGAGCGAGACCAGGGATCAAACCCTGGTCCTCACGGATTCTAGTCAGTTCGTTAACCGCTGAGCCACAACAGGAACTCCAGATCCCAAAGACATTTAAAACCAAGATTGAACTGGGTGAGCCTTTCCAGAGAACCACACATTTCCTCTTGCACGGGACTCTCACGTTAAAGTGTTTCCCATCATGGCTCAGTGGTAATTAACCTGACTAGTATCCATGAGGACACAGGTTCGATCCCTGGCCTCGATCAGCCAGTTAAGGGTCCAGCATTGCCGTGAGGTGGGGTGTAGATCACAGACATGGTTTGGATCCCTCGTTGCTGTTGGCCGGCAGCTGCAGCTCTGATTTGATCCCTAGCCTGGGAACCTCCGTATGCTGCAGGTGTGGCTCTAAAAAGACCAAATAAATAAATAAATAAATAACGTATTTGGCATGAATGGTTATGTGTGTTCATTACCAGGAGGACTGTTCAAATTTTAACTTAGGATCCTCAATTGAGAATAAGTGATTATTCTGTAGCCAAAATATTCCCTTACCCACCCATCTCAAACTAACAGTGTGTGCTATGTACTCTGATTGATTAAGGTAAGGTAATCAGAAAGCCTGCAAAAAGCTGAGGTGCCCATCTCTTACATCAGGGTCAGCAAACTTTCTGTAATGAGTATTAGTTATTACAGACCATGCATTCTCTGTGGCAATGCTCAATTCTGCTGTCACTGGAAATCAGCCATAAACAGTACACAGAAAAATGAGCGTGACTGTGTTCCAATCAAAACTGATTTATGGACACTAAAATGTGAATTTTATTTAATTTTCTTTTTGGGGGCTGCACCTGCAGCACGTGGAGGTTCCCAGGCTAGGGGATGAATCAGACCTGTAGCTGCAGGCCTTCACCACAGCCACAGCAACGCGAGATCCAAGCAGAGTCTGCGACCTACACCACAGCTCATGGCAATGCCAGATCCCCAACCCACTTAGCGAGGCCAGGGATCGAACCTGCATCCTCGTGGATACTAGTCAGATTTGTTTCCATTGTGTCAGATTCAGGAACTCTGAATTTCATACAATCTTCACACATGCTATGAAATAGCCCTCTTTTTTTTTTTTTTCCCAACCATTTAACAGTGTGAAAATGGGAGTTCCCACTGGGGTGCAGCAGGTTAAGAATCCAGCACTGTCTCTGAGATGGTACAGATTTGATCCCAAGCCTGGTGCCATGGCTTAAGGATCCAGCATTGCCACAGCTGTGGCATAGGTCATCGCTGCAGCTTGGAATTGATCCCTGGCCTGGGAACGTCCATATACTGTAGGTGCAGCCAAAAGAAGGAAAAAATAAATAAATAAAAATATGAAAAATAATTCTTAGCTTGCAGATTGCACAAAAAACAGACCACAGACTGAATTTGGCGTGGGGGGGGGGCATGGTTTACCTCCCCTGCTATAGATTTTCAAGTGGAAAGAGCATAAATACCACTATTTTAGCAGCCAACGTGAAAGTAAAAGTATGTCTATTACCATTTAGAGGATGAAATTAGAGAGTATAAATGTCTAAATTGGGTGTCCAAGGGAAGTCAAAGAGCCCCTGAAAGAACAGACTGTCCCTATGGTGGCCATACCAGCCCCCAGCATCCTTCCCAAGGTGAGACTGAAGCGCCCTCTCCGTCTGTTGCCTCTGCTCACTTCCAGGCCCATTCTGGTCATGGCCCCCCTTCCTCTCTCTCTGCAACAGCAAGGTGATGGTCTGGGAGCTTGCCTAACCTCAGTTAAACTCATTCGACCCTTCCCCACCAAGACAGAAACATGCATCCTGCCAATACCCAACTGAGCAATGCCCATTCCCCAATAAGAAAATCTTTTATTCTTTCCTTCTTAGGCCTGCACACTCTGTAGCTGGTTCCATGGCACCATAGGAGATAGCTAGGAGAAGCCTGTTGATAATGAAGAGCTAGCTGAGCTCAGTGCCCCAAAGATGGATGTGGCTTTGAAGACAAGCTTTCTATCAAGCTCAGCTTATTAGAACCCATGCTGATGATGTAAATTTCAAAAAAAAAAGATATATGTAGTGATGACATGCAAATAAGAGCATTTTATCAGTTGCCATGCACATACCATAGAGTGGTCTACCAACCTTTTTAAATTAGGAGTTTTGCTGATTTTTTGTTAAATTCTATTAAATTCTGAACAGTAGATAACCTGTCAATGCAGATGTTCATCTCCATAGGACATCCAGAGTGAGTCGGAAGTAGAAGGTATGGATTAATCCGGTCAGTAGGATTTACTTGACCAGAGCCCTTTCAGAGTAACTTGGAGCTTTCTGTGAGCCACAATTAACACGTCAATATTCTAGATTTAACTGGTCTGTACGATTCACTCACTTCTCTGAAAGGGCCATTTGATCCTAAAAGGACTCATATAGTTAGCATTTATTGGACAGTTGAATGATAACTGTTGGGTCTGATTCAGTCTCGTTTTCTCATGGAGGCATGATTTATACATCTCATCTACAGGGCTTCTTAGTTTCCTGTGTACACACCTCTGTGTGAGCATGTCTGTGTGGTGCAGTTTTATTAATTTGTTCAAGCACTGTTTGGTACCTACTTGAAGCCCTGAGGATACTGAAATAGGAGAGGTGTCATTCTTGATCTCTGTGTATTCAGAACATAAAGGAGAGGAGAAAGGCATCTAAAGAAAATCTGTGTGATATATTGTGATAGGTGACTTAATAGAAATAGGAGTTGAAAAATTCGAAAGTATCTAAGAACATGAAATCAGCATTGCCCAAGGATATGACAAAGTTTGGATAGGGAAGGAATTATCCATTCCCTCGGGCAGAGTGAAAAGTGCTGGATTTGGAACCAGACGTATCCATTCACTGACCTCAGCCAAGTTAGTTCACTATGGTGAGCCTGAGTTTTCTCATCTGTAGAGTGGATTTAACGTAGCTCACTCTGTGTTGGAATCAGCAGATAACTCCCTTCCCTATCTTAGGCCCTCCTACCAGATGCCTTGTGTGGCTAAGCAGCATGTCGTTGACTACTGGATGGAAGGGGTAGGGGAGAGATCAGTTCTTTCGGGGTTGCATGGGGACATTCTGAAGGAGAGCCAGGAAAAAAGCACACCTGAGTCAACTATTGTCCCACTCCCCCTGGGAGCTCATTTGGACAATGGACAGTGTATCTTTACCCAGCAAAGCCTTTGCATATTTTACTGTCCTTACAGGTTGACTGAGGGCCCTGGTCAAATTACATCCTCCTTCAGACTGCTTTTTACTGTGGGTTTCAATGCTAGGACCAACTTGACGATTCCTCAGGGCTTGCCCTAATTCTTAAGTCACTGAAGAAGATATTTAAACTGTATATTATTCAGCTACCTGGGATTCATTCCCAGTAGAGAAGCAAACAATAGATATTTATCAATAATAAGTACTGAAAACCTAATTTCTGGGGGTGGTGGAGTCCTTTACCTTTTATTGAAATTTTGTGTGAGAGGTAAAAGGTGATATCTTAAAATAGCCTTTAAGAATATGTGTGTGTATGTGACTGGGTCACCTTGCTGTACAGTAGAAAATTGACGGAACACTGTAAATTGACAGAACAGTGTAATTGATAGAACTCTTTTTTCCAGCTATAATAAAAAAATAAAAATCACTATTAAAAAATTTTTAAATAAAAATAAAATAGCCTTTACACATCTAGGGATGAGCTTTTTGGAGGAGTATTGAAATAAAACATACCAAATGACCTGTTATAATTCTTTGTGGATTTCAGCCCTCAGGCCAAGTCAATAATAGGTGGAGGTCTCTGATATGCCTTTTTAATCTACCAGTGGTGATTATATCTAGTCTCTGCCTTTTGATATTTGGACTGCAAAGTAGCTTGCCCATAACTGAGAATGCACAGGTTGACTGACTTGCCTGATGTCACAGCAAGAGAGATGAGATTGAAACGCCATCTCTCTGACTCAACACCTGCTGGTGGGATGGCTGGGTTTCCTGACAAAGGATCACCAAATGGAAACTCCATTGAGAACCATCATTTCCCCAAATACCCAGCCGGCTTGGTTATTGTGGAGCAATGATGGACCACCAAAGCCTGTGTCCCTTTGTTTCTTCCAGGAGAGAAGCCCTATAAGTGTACCTGGGAAGGCTGCACCTGGAAGTTCGCTCGCTCGGATGAACTGACGAGGCATTACCGCAAACACACGGGAGTGAAGCCATTCAAGTGCGCGGACTGTGATCGCAGCTTTTCCCGGTCAGATCACCTGGCACTGCACCGCCGGAGGCACATGCTGGTGTGAGGAAGGCTACCTGTCCAGCTGAGCGTAAGAGCTGGATCTCTTCGTGGCACCCAATTCAGCAGGGCTGAATCCCCTTCACAGTGTTAACGCGAAAGGGCATCACCATCCCACGATGTCTGAAAGTCGAGCAGGAAAAAGAAGTTGTACCGCTTCTCCTTTCTGTCTGAAGGTAACCCCATCATGACTACACGAGAAACGACTTCATGCGGGCCTGGGAGACCGGTGACACAAAGGCTGAAGAGACAGGCATTGTTTTCTGTGCTGTGTACTCTGCCATTTAAAGATGTTTGTAGTTTGTACATTTTCTGAGCTGTCAGACATGTTGTGATTGATACTTTAACAGGTCATCTGCCACAAATGGATGGCTAGAGCAAGACCTTGTAATTTGGATGGCTCTCCCCTCATCCCACTCCCTGAGCCCCTTTTTACAAACGTTTTAGTTACTGTCTAAGTAAGATAGAACACACATCCAATCTGTTACCAGCAAGCGGCATGAAAGTAGAAAAGAAGAAGCTGTTGGAGAGGTTCCATTACCTGGAAAGAAAGGAGCACTCAGGCAGCCCTTTGCAATAGTGATGGCGGCAGGCAACTCGATACCATCCGCGACTTGTCATTATGCCATGCCCTGGAGAAACCCAACATTGATTCTTTCATTTGTTTGTTGTTGATCGTTTTTTGTTTTGTTTTGATTCTGTTTTGTTCATCTGTTCGAGCAGAGGGGCAGCGACATTTCAGTTGGAGTCTAGTCCTGGTGTCTGCCCTGGCATGGATGGGCCCAGAGCTGTTCTGTAGTTGAATAGGAAGAGCCTGTCAAAAAAAAAAAAAAAAAAAAAAAACCACAACAACAACAAAAAAAAACTACTGCCCCACTTCACATCGCAGTGTTCTGTCACCTAGGCATCATCTCTTCCTGCCCCTAGTATTTGATTACAAGGAATCTGGCCGGGGGGTGGGGGGAACTTTCTTAGACACACTGGCACCAAGGTAAGAGGTGGGGCTGCCCAGGTAAAGTCAGTGAACATGAAAAAATCAGACAAAGTGGAGATGGAAAGAATGCACCTCTTGAGGAGAAAAGCAATAATGAATAAAAGGACTTTCCTACAATAACTTCACTGAGGACTCACATTACCGATTTTCATACTTACTAAAGGGATTGTAAAAAACACCCCAGTATTTTAGATGTCTTGGTTACATTTACAGCACTGAGGTAATCTTTCTGCTGTTTGTTGTCCTGCTTGGTTGAGTACCACAATTAAAGATTACGCTCCCCCTTTTCTTGTTTGAAAACAGTTATTTGGTGACTAGAAAGGCCGCAGAGGCATAGCAGGGAATTAACTCTTGGGTGAATGGGTCATTTCTCCTTGGAACTGAGTCAGTGGGAAGAGAATGCTCCCCAAGGAAATTCTGACATGGTGCTAGTTTCCACCCTTGGAGAGCCAAGGATAAGTGACTCTCCAATAGGTTCTTCTCTACAGATTTCATTTTCTAAACTGTATTATTAGGACCCAGTGATTCTGCAATGGCATCTGCAGGGATGTCGAACCCCCTCATCCTGTGCTGAGGGTGAGAGGAAATTGTAGTCCCATCCACCCCCTAAAAATTATGAGCCTATTTTGCAACTAGCAGAGTCTATAATAAACAAAGCAATACATCACCAATGAGCATTCTTTCAGAAAAATTATCATATTTTTTCCCCACTAAAAGCTGGGTTTTTTCAGCTTTTTGTGGCTAAGGGGCTTGGTGAGGTTTTGTTTTGTTTTGTTTTGTTAATTGTTGTTGTTGTTGTTAAGATTTTTTATAGCTTAGATATAAGAAGTTGCCAGCATAGACCTTTGCAATATATTTTAATTACAAACACTTGATTTGGGGAACTGCACAAATTAACCTCAAAATAGTACTAGCTCATTTTTAAAGGTTTGAACATTCTGAAATGATTTTTAGTTGCAGAATTATCCTTTTCAGGATCATCTTCTAGTTCAGATAATCTTATTCTGATAAAGCAAAAACTATAAACATTGAAAAAAGGATGATTTGTGTTGGATGGCAAGAAAAGGATTTTTTTTTTTTTTTTTTAAGGTTCAAGCAACAGCGTAATGATTTTCAGGTCAAATTCTGTCTTCAAAAATGTGTGCTCTACATTTTCTGCCACATCTGAAAAATTCATCAGGCAATTTCCCTCCAACAAGGGCTGCAATTCTATGGATAAATAGCTTCTTTAGGTACACAATGTACTACCCACCAAGCACCAGGGGTATGTTTTGTTTATTGTGTTTGTTTTTTACTAACTGGAAAGTTTTATCTGTACTGTATGCAACTCCTACTTCTCATTGCCTCTGACCATTTTGAATAGAAATGCCAGTGTCGGTTACTGGTCAGTGGCAAAGAACACAGAGCATACTGAACACAGAGCACAGCGAACACAGCTGTGAAGCCCTCTATGCCAGTCCTGGAACCCAGTTGGCAGGTAGTAGGTGAATCACTCAGGTGAAGGGCAGACTTGATTGAATTCTGCCTGCTCTCATAAGAAGGGCCAATCCTTTTCTCTGCTGAGAGATCTTGAGAATATTACAGGTAGAAATGGTTTTTAGAAATCATAGAACTGACAGGCAGCGGGAGCTTCCTGAGTGACGGCTTGCTTTAAATTTAGCACAGAATGAAATGAGATGCTCCCCTCTAATAACATAGGAAAGATTCAGGGAAGTGAGCGTTTCTGCTTACCCCCTGAAAGTGGAAACCCAACTGAGAAAGTTTACTGATAAAACCTGTCAGCATTATATCATTTCCCCCTTTTGACCTATTGATACTTCTAAGGAGGGATCCAAGCACAAGTAGTGAATGAATGGCTGATCTAGTCCCAGGACTGAAACTTACCTGGGGCTTGTCTTGGGACATAGTAAATTTTCCTTGGTGAAGGAAAGTGTTTCCCCTTGGAAAGGAAAGTGGTTTGGAAGAGAAGGAATTACATATCTTCAGGCATAGAAAAGCCTCTTCCATTTTATCTTATGTCCATTCTAGCCTCTTTTAAAAAGCACAGTAGATGATGAACAACAGAAAAGGAGTAGAATCCAAAGGACTTCTCAGTTGTTCACTAACTGGAAACATTCTTTGGTTTTAAAATTTGAAGCTGTTTAATTTGCAGCTGGGCGTATGTACGTGTTTCGGAACTTAGACACAGGGAGCTGTAATGGCTTGAGAAGCTACAGTCGACCTGACTATCTCGTTTGCATTGCAGAGATTGATTTTAAGGAAGTTAATATTATTTGGAAAGTTATGAGGTTCAGACTTTGATGTTTTAATAGATTCCTTCCTCACATTATGATCTTAGGCTGTTTGGGGAAAGATTCTCACTTCCCCATTCACCTCCATCACATTAATTTTGTGTGGACTCTGAGAAGCCTGCTTGATAACTTGTCTTAAGTTCTATTAAGGCATTTAGACTGAAATTCTTAAAGGCTTTACCATATACATTATACTATTTCCTGACATTACTTTTACAAAACACTATAGGACATTTATTTTCAAAAGCAGTTGAATAACAGTAACATAAACCACATTTTTTTTAACAACAACAAAAAAGAGCACTTTTTATTCACTTTAAAGTTTAAGTGGAAAATAGGAAGAGAAATGTCAGGGGAAAAAAAAACCTTGCAAAATGCTACCGAGTTTACAGATGCCAGTTCTAGATGATTAAAAAGCCCATTCTCCTTATGATTGAAATTTGGCATAGCTTATACAAAAATTGTGTTCATTTTTATACAGTTGTTGTGACTTCAAATTGCTTTGTGTTTTAAACATAAATATAATTCTGCACTTTGAAATCAGTTCATTAGAATGATAACATGTATATGGATAAAGATGCAGTATTCCTCATTCTGTACTTTATTTATTATACTTACCAAAGCTGCAATTGAATAAATCTGGTGAGGTGAGGCCTTCAGATGTATTAGTACGCCTTTGTTATATTGTTATGACTGCTTAGAAGTGTAGCCATGATGTTGTTATAAAGGTGTCTTAACATTTAGAGTAAGGATTGACAGAATTGAAGCAGTGTTAAGAATACCAGCATTCATGATGTGTTGAGTTGTAGTCTTTGTGTAAGGGACTGAATGTGAGATAACTATTATGAATCATAATAGGCCCAGGAAGCCTTAATACTCATAGTCCATAATCCAGTCTCAGATTTTGGTCCTTACTAACTAACGCCTGTAAATTTAGGAGGTAAATGTATTCTACAGCTTCATTGATCAGATCTCTTCCTTCCAGTTTTCCGAGGTAGTGCATCTCATTAAAAAATCAATTTGATTTGCTTTTGTTTAGTAAAAGGGTTTGGTAAACCATGTCTTCCATATCACATTTCTACGTATCCCCACACTGCCTTCCTCTTACCTGTACAGGCACCGCCAACACATGCACACCTGAATACACACCTGTATATGCAGCAGCCAGTGGGCTAATAAATATCAATGAAGAACTTTTTTAAAAAAGAATGAATTTGTAATAATCCATGCTGTCTAGAAATGTAAGTTATTTACCTTAAGGAATCAGCTTATGATGCTATATATGACTTTGCCTGCATTTTATAGTTAAGAAGTGTACATAAAAATTTTAAATGCTATATTTTCTCAGTTTCATTATAGAATAATGTCTGTTTAGCAACCCATGTCCATTGGTACTTTAAATATGCTAAATACTGTGCAATTGCAATAGAAATTCAGATTTTCATAAGAAAATGAAATAGGATACTGCATCTTAAAAGAAAATAGAGTGAAGCTATTTTGCTGTATTCGTAACATATGTGATAGTGGAAAAGTATTTTCAAACTCACAAATTTTACAGAGGTTGTAAATAGTTTGATGAAGTATGTTGGGAAAAAGAGCTTCTAGTTTTCATCACAATAAAAAAAGAAAAACTTGTTCAGATATGCCTTGTATATCTTACATACAATTAGCGATGTTGCCATGGCAACTCTGTTCCACTTGGTCAGAGCACAGCCCTCATGCTCCCTGACAAAATGCAGTGGCCACTTGTCGCCTTTCAGCCAGGATGGGTTAGAACACAGTGAAGTCATTTTAAGTTGCAGACAACTGATTCCAAACTCGCAATGTCTTTGCTTGAAAAGAGCAAAACAGCTGCATGGATGTCTTGTGCTTAAAAGAAAAAAAAAAAAAAATGAGCAACTGGTCTCTTTTCTCAGTTACCTTCCTCCTCAGTGAATTAGTTCTCAATCAGAAAAAAGCAAACAAACAAATAAAAAAAAAACAAAACAAACCTCTACAGGGGTTTATTTTTTCTGAATCCCAGAAAGAATACTATTTAACTGTGGCTCCGTGTTGACCAATAAGTGCTAACGATAAGGCCACATGAGAAGTGAATCTGTACTGGCAGGAGGAATAAGATAATGCCCATTTTCAGAAGTGAATTAAAAACTGAAAGTGCCTGTCAATAAACATTATGACCAATGAAATATTCCTCTACTTTTACACAGCAATAATTCCTCATCAAACTGGATTTTTTTTCTTCCACATTTGGGAAACACATGCACACAGAGTAAATATATGCCCATAGTAAAGGGAATGTCTTCACAAAACCCCTCAAAAATTATTTGGTGTGTTTTGAATATACCTAATCTTATTTATGTTAGCATTTCATAATTTTATCTTCCTTAGAGAATGTAAAAATGCAAATCTGAACTTTATGATTAGCTCCAGCACACACTCTGGCATATGGCAATTATAATTTTGAGATGAAAACTTCACTGATTTGCCCCAAAGTTTTGCTCAGTTAACAAAGGCAAATTATTTAGAGCGAAACATGAGAAGATATCTGTTTTCCTTTATTTTTATCCACTAATATCAAATGCACAAATCCTTGTTTACATTTCTTCATTTCCTTTCTCCCTAATATTTCCTGTTATCATCTAAGAACCATTTGGGAATAAATATTGATACAATCATTTCTCCTCCAAAAGTCTACTAAAGTACAACTGACATATATAGGAGGTCTAGCCTTTGACTAATGTTTGCAGTTAGTCCTGGAAAGTTCCAGATTCAGAACTTCACCATATTGTCTTTTTTTTTTTTTTTTTTTTTTTTACTGCTATAAGTGGAGTCGTGAATAGAAATATACAAGAGGATTATATGAATAGACAAGAGCCCTGGAAATGTTCCAGCCACACCATCTCAGAGCACAAATCCACCCAAACAAGCTATTGAGGGCTGTCAGTAAAATTATACTCTTCCAGAGCCAAACATTTGGTAAGAGCAATTTTAAAAGTATAACTGCGATTAGACACTCACGCTTGAGACAGTGAAGACTACCACAGTGGACCACGTTCTCCAGAACGAGACCATAGTTCTAGAAAACCATCATCTCCTAGTTCCTCCTCCACATTTCGGGAAAGAGGGAGAAGAAGGAAATGTGCCAGGATGAGGTGTAAAATAACCAGTTGAGTGTCAAAGGAAAGCCGCTGAGTTCCTTCATCTCACTGAAGGCCAGTCTTCGGACTGGGCTGTTTGCTGCAAGTTGTCCGGAAAGGTCTAAAAACTCGAAAGGGCAAAATTTCAGCAAACCCTAACATAGTACCTATTCTTTAGTGAACACTATATGCCAAGCACGATACTAGGTAATTTTTAGACATACCACCTCTAATCCGTACAACAGTTCTAAGTGTTATGAGTGGGAAACTGAGGCATGGAAAGGGCGGCTGAGTTGTCTGCACACACAGATACGGTGAACGGCAGAGTAGGAGTGGAAGTTTCCAGGCGCTGGCTCTGAAGTGTCTGTTCTTTCAAGCACAGCACACTGCACGTGTGTTCCCAGGAGCCAACTTTCCATTTCTAACTCTTTTAAGTAGTTTTTATCATGGATGTGTAGTTATCCCATTTTCCAGATAAGAAAAGGCATGTGATTGATAATAGCGCATGATTTGGCAGTGGTATGTGAGAGTTGAAATCAGTTTTCTGGAGAGTCATACATGAAGGAGCATTAGAAACAAAAGAGCAATAGCCCTACGTCTCCCTGAACTTGTCACTTGCCTCCTGCTGGGCCTGGAGATCCAAAAATCATCAAAACCCTGCCCTACTTGGGAGCATTTTAGACAGAGCAGGTTTTCTCGATTCTGCACGCTTCTTTGTAGGTAGACTCAGAGCCTTTCCACCTGTAGAGACCTTCTAGAGGATATTTAAGTTGCATTTGAAATGTTCACCTCCATGGAACTAGCTGTTAATAACAGAGTCCACTCTTGGCAGTTGGCCGATGGTGTGGCAATCACGAACATGCAGAGGATGAGCAAGAAGAGAGAAGAGAAAATTCCTTTTCAGATGTCTCACCTTGGGATGTTTTAAATAGTCTTCTAAATAATGTGTTATAGAATTGTTGTTAGTTTAATTGAATTTTAGGTAGGATGCTGCCCAACATCAGAGAAATGACCCCCACCCCTTTTCTGGGCAGAACAAGGTCTCTTGACAGTATTGATTCATGGAAGTGCTAATGGACTTAGAAAACATTAAGAGAATGTCATTTGATGTTTCTTTTCCTGAAAATGAATCTCCTGAATTATGATCTTTCTCCCTGTTACTTGGCTGAGGGAAGAGATAAAACCTGTATAAACAAATTCCCTTCCATGCTGAAGGCATGTTCCATATGCACAACCCACTGCAGAAAAGGGGCTCTCTCCCTAGTTAATTGGGCTTCGCAAGCAATAATTTCTCAACAGCAAAACCACAACAGTGAGTTGAAAGGAGATGAATGGTGGAAAGAGTCACATCGGTACTTTTTCTTTCTGGATTTTCATCCCCAGCAATTTTAAATGTTTGAGACAACAGAATCGGCCCTTTGTGCAAAGCAAGAACCAGGGACTCCTTGTGTGAAGTATTATATCTTGCTTTTTTTTTCCAAAGCAGGCTTACCATGACTTTCACAGAGATTCATTTTGTTGTTGTTGTTGTTGAGAAATGAGGGTGAATCAGAGAGTAGAATTTGGGTCAAACGCTAGTCAAAGTGCTCACGTAATCAAAAAGTAAGATATTTTAAGGACATACCGATGTCTTTCTTTTCTGCTAATTTTATTCTCCTAAGATACAGCCTAATACATTATAGAAATGGCTTTCGCCCTACGTGTGTTTCTAGTTTGCCCACAGCAGAATTTTTGTCATCACATCCAGATGACAGGATATATTTTGTCCCTCACCCTTGATTACACTGGATGGGTGTTGTTGAACTGGGGCACTGGTGCCTATAGTCAAGGCTCTTTCCTATCAACGTGTCTGTCTACAGTTTGTTGTGTTTAAAAGTCCTCTTTATTACAATCACCATGCTCCCCTGCCCCCACGGAATGGTGGTTGTATTGTTTCGTTCATGTCTGTGTGGGACACATCGCATCACATGGCAAACCACCTCCTTGTGGATGGGAGATAACTACTTACAAAACCAGCTTGAAAACATTGTCTTCTGTACTATGTCATCCTGCATCATAATGCAATTATGTGTATCATCACATGCTCATTTTTTTTTTCAAAAAAAAAAAAGGAGAAACCAGCAAATTCATGTTTGTCCATAGAAGAATGTACTCAGAACGTTCTGTGTTGTGAAATAATGAGAACAGACCACGTTTAAGATACCTACCTGCCACTTAAAATGACTTAGTTATAATTAGTAGTAGTCTAGACATTGCTCTCGGTGTGTGGGGGTCAATTCAAAACGTCATATGCTTTTGACTAAATCACTCGGTTGCATTTGAAGAAAATACATGGGGATAAAGAAAAATATCATCTTTGGCCAAATCAAGCAGGCATCTTTTTCCTTTTCCTTGACACTTAGCTCATTATACTTGGTGATTGGATTACAAGCGCTGTGTAAAAATACAAAAAAAAAAAAAAATCCTTTGGTTGACAAAATGTTTATTCTAGACTTGAAGCCTCTGAACAGCAAATTGAATAGATGTGCTGCATCTGATTCTCTTTACAGATGTCATTTGACAAAAGGCTCCTGGGTCTCTGACCCTAGAGAATTTCAATGCCCAGAAGAGGTCCTATGCATTAAAGGATTAACCCCCCTCCCCCCCCACCCACCCAGGATGCTGGCAAGAAAATGTGTTCATTTCTTAAGTCTTCATTTGGTTTTCTGTTCAGAGTTTTAATTGCAAATGAGTTTATTTCTCCAGCTTATGAAAGATCTAATTTCCCAATAGTTTCCTCTGCATTTATATACTCTGTAGTGTTTAGGCAACCCCTGTTATAAGTTTATTAATATTATGTAAGTGTTGTTCTTGTATTTATGTATAGTGTATGTATTGTAAATATACTCAGAGCTTTTTTCCTTTTACTGTAAAATTGTGATTTTTTTTTTTTTTTGCCCTATGATAATGTAAAGGGAGACCCTCCTAATGAGATTCTCTCAGAGGATGATTATTCCAGTCTATTCTCAGAGGTTTAAATGAACAAGTGTTATCGTTTTTAATGGTGTCTCAGACATATTCTGTTGGTGCATTGCTTTTCTGTATTCAACTTTCCTATGAATTGAGCTGTGAACCGAAATAGAGTTTAAACCTTTAACTGTATGCATTTGTATAATTATCTGAATGAAGGCATGAAGGTTAAATAAAGCATTTTGTATGGAACAAAACTCCCTAATTATTACGAAGGCTGATTCAGACACTTTGGAAATCATAGTTATTAACCGTTCTAATTAAACCTTTGTTATGAAAAGTTTTACCATTTGTGTATAGTAATTTAAAATGAGATAGACTCTGTACTAGAACATGAACAGGGTTTTTACTTCATAACAACCAGGACCTAAAAAGGGATTTCTCACAATATTTTAATGAGTGTAAAATCAAAAATGGGTCCAGAATATGAAGGGATAGGGAAAAAAAATGACATTTTTCAGTGCCTAAAATTGAATCTTTATAATGGAATGAATTATAATATTTTTCAGATTTTGTGCACCATTTACGTTTTGAATGATCCATCTAGCGCGCGCCAAGGCTAGTTTATTTCTGTAAGTTTTTAAGAAAACTGGATTTTAAGGCCTTTGAAAGTAAAACCATTAATGAATAGAATATCTTTTCAATAATTGCTTAAAGGCCCTTGAAGAGTCTATTCTCCTATCGCTGTTCTTCAATTGAAGACCTACTGAAAAATCTATTCTGCAATGAGAATGGCAGTAAATACCACTAACCATTATATAGAATGGTGATAAATAATAGATGATAAATTAAAACAATATTTGAGTATTTCCTAGATTCCAAGGAAAATAAATCTAATAAATCTAATTAAAGGAATCTAATAAATCTAATAATTTTGCTAAGTATTATATTTGCTCCCTTTATTCATTACAAAAATAATTCGTAATGAATAAATAAATCAGGAATCTATTAAATCTAATAATTTGCTAAGTATTATATTTGCTCCCTTTATTCATTACAAAAAACCTAAGTTGTGCTCGCTTCTTATCCTGACTTTACAGATGAAAAAGGAAGGTGCCAAGGGTAGACAACTTCCCCAGTCAGTCTGGTTCCAGGAGTGGTGTCCTTAGCCACTAAAGGGGTATGGGTTAAGGGTATGGAGCAAAGATGGAAAGTGGGGAGCAGGGGTCAAGGTGGGAGAGAAGACAAGTAGCCATGAACAACCATAGAAAGAATCAACGGATACCTGTGATTATGTATGTACAAATAAATATAAACCAATCAAATAAATACTATTCATTTCATACTTGGCGAACCGTAGTTCAGAGGCCAAAATCAGTTTGGGCGAACTTTATTCTTGACTCAGATCCATTGGTACATGAATGCTGAGTTCTGTGAAGTCCTTGGGTCCCACTCAGAGGAGCTGCATGTAGAGAGCCTTGAGGACCACGCCTCCCTCTCCGCCCCCATGCAGGGTGCTCCTGCCAGGTAAGCCGGGAGGCTTGGCACACTGTGCTTCTGACTTTCCCAAGCCTGTTGCTTGAGCATCTGAAGCTGTCCTAGGGCAGTAATTGCCAATCCCACCGCAAGCTTCCTCAGCACTTTCCTGGTGATCACATCGCTGACTCTGCAGAAGAAACCACTCAGCTAAAAATTGTAAGGTTCTTTGAAAATGGAGTCAATAAACTGTAAGCACGTTTTAAAAATATATATATATTTGTGAAGACTTTAGTTGTGCCATTTTAGAAATATTACATTCAGGCAGAAGCCAGTAAATTAGGAGAGGCTATCCTGTTCTACACGCTGGAGAAGCATGGTATTAACTCGCAAGGCTGAACCGAATTCTTTCCGGTACTTCACTTGGAGATGTGACTTTGTATCAAAACGGTAGATTGGACATCAGATTTATGTGTCTTTGGCCTGATTGCCTGAGGGGTCTCTTTAAGCCACACAAGGAGCTAAGCCAGCTCTCTAGCGTTTTACTTGTTTATCTTCCACTCGTCCTAGATTTTGTCATAAGCATAGGCCAACGAGGCAAATCTCGTGACAAACACCTGATACTATTCTACTCTCAAGGTCATTTATTTGTCAGTGTTTCTTCTACCAAGTGATTCCTGGATACTTCAACAATCAGTGGAATTATATGGGTGCTAGATAATTCCGAAAGTCCCTCCGTTCTCACCTCTACTCTAGAGTTTTGCCATAGCTGAGATTTCTAATTTAAACATTGATGGTTTCTCCAAGTGAATGACTACCAAGCAACAGCATGAAAGAGTTAAAAGTACAGAAAAAGCAATGTGATTGAGGTTAGAATACCTTGGGGCTTTTTCAAAACAGAAAAATATTTCAGTGCTAGAACAAAATCATACTCCCTAAAAAATTATTTCAGTCCCAAAAGACCACTTGATGGCTTTCAGACCATATAGTGCATTGTCTTCCCACCAAAGTGGCATAATTTCCTTCCACACAATGAGTTCCTTGTGCTTTGTCCGAGGTGCTGTCTGGATTTAATATATTTCTCTCCCAGCAGTGTAATAAGTATAATTTACATCACTTCCTGTTTAGTCTAAATTCACCAATGAACGCCTACACAGCCCATACACACGAATGCTTGTCTATTTCTGAAGTAAATTACATTTTCCTTGTACAAGAATAACTCTAAATGATCTTTTTTTCAGTTTTGCTATGAGAAATTTGTGTGTGTGTGTGTGTGTGTGTGTGTGACTCTGCTTTGTGTGGCCATGATGACATCAGCAACATCAGGCAAGTGTGCTAGAAAGAGCTTCATTAGGGATGCCCCAGAATTGCTTTAAAATGTGAATAGCTGTCACGATGCCCTTTTATCTTGTTAGAGCTACAATTTACATGCATATATTGTCATCCACTACCTTGGAGAGGATGGCTGGCAGGGCGCTGTAAGCCTGTGCCATGAGCCTCTGCGATGTCCAGATCCCTCAGAGCTTTCAGATGCACCAAAGTTTGGGGTCAATTCAAACACCTGGGTGGCCTTGCTGTGCCCCAGACCCCTCTAAGCTCTTCAGCTTGACCAGAGACCAAATCATGAGGTAGACGTGGTCATGACGGGTTAAAGTAATTGATCATCCTTAGGGCCCTTAAAGCTTTCATTTGTGTGGCTGGTACAATCCATTGATGACCTAAGGTCCATGGACCCTCCCTTACCTTTCGTGGCTAATTTGGAGCCACTGCTTCGTAGTATGTTCAGCATGAACCCACACAGTCACTGGGCAGTGATGTTGATTCTTTTGTTTAATACATACCCATATACACACAATATCATGTATCTTAGGTAAGAACTTACATGGCTAAAACAGGGGGGAATTGTTAGGCGATTTCATAAAATTTATTTATTCAGCCACTTTAAAAGTCAATGTTATTAGTTATTATGGTCACCAGTAAAAAGTTTTACATGTGTAAAGCATACTTTTGAGTTCTTAACTCTGTGTAGGTATTGTACTTAAAATTTGTACCTCAAACGGTAATCCCTGATTGAAACTAGGCTACATCCCATTGTAGCAGATAAATGCACAGCTTCTATAGTATAAAATATAAATGGATAAGCACCCAGAACTGGCTAAGGTGTTGTGACAGTTAGAGGTAAACACAGAAAGCCGAGCTTCTGTAACACAGGTAATCAGCTGGGCCTCCATGTTTTCTGAGATCTGTATTTCATGCAGATGCTCAGATCCCTAATTCTATGCCCAGTGAAAGACAAAAGCCCTCCCCATGATTTCTGTAAACTTTTTTTTTTTTTTTTTGGCTTTTTAGGGCTGTACCCGCAGCATATGGAGGTTTCCAGTCTAGGAGTCAAATCAGAGCTACCGCTGCTGGCCTACACCATAGCTTAAGCAACACTAGATCCAAGCTGTGTCTGTGACCTACACCGCAGCTTATGGCAATGCTGGATCCTTAACCCACTGAGCGAGGCCAGGGATCAAACCCTCAACCTCATGGTTCCTAGTCAGATTTGTTTCCTCTGCGCCACAATGGGAACTCCTATTTCTGTAAACTTTGAGGGCATGTGCAACACTGGGGGGTAAAGGAGGTAAGGCTGCGTGCATTATCTCAATCACTTCTTTCTTTTGGTTTATGGATCATTTCAAGGCCTGAAGTGTGCTGCCTTTGTTTTCTGACCTGTCAGCGTCTTCTTTGATTTGCTACACACACACACACACACACACACACAAACGTAAATTGTTTTTTTGTTGTTGTTTGCAAACGGAAGTTTTGGTATCCATTAGTGTCAATGAAATCCATTTAGTAGGTCAAGATGAACCTTTTCAAAAATGTAATAAAGAATGGAACGGGCTGGTATAGGACACAATGGAATGGAAGAGAAGGGAAGATAGAGCAGAGGAGATGAAACGTAGCTTTTGTTTTAGTTAGGTATATAGGGCATGCATGTGACAAGGCGGAATGTAAAAAATAAAGTTTGAAAGCCTCTAGTTGACTGTTTTCTCTCCTTTTCTCCTGCCCAACATCTCCCAGGGCAAATGCAGATTTTCTAATATCTCACACTAAGCAATTTATCCACTTTGATGGCTACTATTATGCATCACCTTGCCTGGGCCACTTGGCCCAGATATTTGGTCAAACATTATTCAGGATGTTTCTATGAGGTGGTTTTTTTTTTTTTTTGGATGAGATAAATATTTACATAAGAGGACTTTGAGTCAAGCAGATTAACCTCCATAATGTGGATGAGCCTCTTTCAATCAGAGGCCTCAATAAAACAAAGACTAACTAACTTCCCCTAAGAAAGAGGGGATTCTGCCAGCAGACAACTTTGGACTTGAACTGCAACTTTTCCCTGACTCGCTCTCTCCCCTGCCAGCCACCACCACCGCCACTGCCCCCATCAGATTTTGGACTCACCAAGCCTCTTTCATCAGTGTCTTTTCTAAGTACAATTCATTTACATCCTTGGTTAGATTTATTTCTAGGCATTTTACTGTTTTTGATGCAACTGTGAGTGGAATTGTTTTCTTAATTTCTCTTTCTAATAGTTTATTGTTGGTATATAGAAACACAACAAATTCCTGTATATTATCTTGGGTCTATCTTGCGACTTTACTGAATTCATTTATTAGTTCTAATTGGGTTTGGATGGTTTCTTTCTATGGATAGTACCATGTCATCTGAAAACAGTGATAGCTTATTTTTCTTTTTTAATTTGTATTCCTTTTATTTCTTTTTCTGGTCTGATAGCTGTGGCTAGGCTTCCAATATTATATTGAATAAAAGTAGAGAGAGTAGGTATCTTTGTCTTATTAGTAATATTAGAGGAAATACTTTTAGCCTTTCATCATTGAGTATGATGACTATAGGTTCATCATAATTGGCCTTTATTATGTTAAGGTAGCTTCCCTCTATATCAACTTTGTTGAGAGTTTTTATCATAAATGGATATTGAATTCCATCAAAAACTTTTCTGAACCTACTGAGACGATCATATAATTTTTATTATTCAGCTCATTAATGAACTGTAGCAAATTAATTGATTTGCAGATATTGAACCGTTCTTGCATCCCTGGGATGAATCCCACTTGATCCTTTTAATGTATTGTTGGATTAGGTTTGCTAATATTTTGTTGAGGAGTTTTGCGTCTATGCTCATCAGTAATATTGGTCTGTAAGTTTCTTTTTTGTGGTATCTGTGTTTGGTTTTAGTATTAGAGTGATGCTGGCCTCACAGAATGTGTTCGAAAGCAGTGTGTCTTCAAGCATCTTATCTTAATAAATCTATTCCTTGACTTAAAAAGAAAGCACTATGTCTTCTGCAACTTTTAGGAATAGTTCGAGAGATTGATATTAACTCTTCTGTAAATATTTTTTGACTACAGCATGGCAGCAGCCTGATGAGGGGTCTCAGCTCCAAGACCAAGGATTGAACCTGTGCTATAGCAGCAAAAGTACTGAGTCCTAACCAATAGACCACCAGGGAACTCTGTAAATGTTTGATTGAATTCACCTATCAAGCCATCTAGTGCTGTACTTTTGTTTTTGGGGAGTTGGTTTTTTTTTTTTTTTTAAGTTAGCGATTCAGGTTCATTCCTGCTATTTGGCACGTTGGTATTTTTATTTCTTCCTGGTTCATTTTTCGGAGATTGTACAGTTCTAAAAATTTGTCCATTTCTTCTAGGTTGTCCATTTTATTGTCTATAGTTGTTCACAGTAACCTCTTTTGATCCTTTGCATTGTAACTTTTCCTTTTTTGCTTCTGATTGTATTGATTTGGGCCCTCTCTTTTTTCTTGATAAATCGGGCTAAAGCTTTTTAAATTTTGTTTATTTTTTCAAAGAAATTGCTCTTACATTCATTAATCTTTTCTTACCTTTCTTGGCCTCTATTTCATTTATTTCTTCTCTTATCTTTATGATTTCTTTCCTTATACTAACGTTAGGTCTTATTCTTCTTTTTCTAGTTTCTTTAGATATGAAGTTAGGTTGCTTATAGCCCTAAAGACTTTTGAATGTGACAAATTTTCTTATGATCATTCCTACCGGGCAGGGTTATAACCCTCACCAATTTTTAAGGTGTTTTGCGAGCACAAAGATATAAGATAATGATTCTTGACTGAGGAAACTCCCCCTCTCCCTCCACACACATGACATTTGGCCATGACTAGAGACACTTATGATCACAACTGGGAGTGAGGATGCTACTGAAAACTAGTAAGTAGAATTCCAGAATTCTATTAAACATCCTACAACACTCAGGACAGTTCTACATAGCAAAGAATTCTGTCCAAATTCTCAGTAGTACCAAAGTTGAAAAACTCTGGTCCAAGGTCGCATCAAAGCTATTAGGTTTCAATAAGCAGCTAACATTATCTACTCTAAACTGCAGAAGTGGCAGGATGGGCCATAAACAAAGGATTTAATGGATAGATGGCGTTTGGAAGATGGTGACTCCTTCACTCTGTTCCAGAAGTAATCAAACATCTGTACTTGAACATACCTACATTCCTATCTCAAACTTGTGTGCCTGTGTACATGATGCCCTAGACTAGAATATTATTTTCTGTGTGTCAGTTTGGTGAATTCTAATGTATTCATTACTCCCTCGTGTAATCTTCCCTAAATCTATTATCTCTCCAGCCAGAAAGTGACTGATATTTCCTTTTGTGCCTTTAATACACATAAAATATTGCACTTTTAATACTGTGAGTAGCTAATTATGCATCTTCTTCTTTGCTAGACTGTGAGCTATTTGAAAGTAGAAATTGTGCCTTATTGATCTTTGAGTCCCGAAGCCTGGAACCTGGTAAGCACTCGATAAATATTTGATGGCTACATAAATGATCCAATTTATAGATAGGATTTTAATCAGGAGAATAGAAACAGTAAAACTGAGAGAGTACTTTTGAACTAGGTCATACAGGACCATAAAGGCTAAATTCTGGGCTTTGGCTTTTATTATTTAGGCAATAGGAAGTGAGTAATATTTTTATTCCAAAAAGTGAATGTTTTGATAAGTTTTTTGAAAATTAGCTCATATTTTAAATGCACTTCCTTGCACACACACTTCCACACACACACAAATATATTAGTCTTTCCTTTAAAGAAAGAGCATAATGAAATATCTGATAATTTCAAGTTTATTCAAATGTCAAAATTAACATCAGTGGAGGCTTGTATTCTATAACATTTCCCTGGTGTGTGTGTGTGTACATACTTATGGTAAAATATGAAATTACTTTTTTCAAAAATTAGAAAATAGACTTTTATCAACATATCAAAGCACTTTATAAGAAGAGAATATTGTGAAAAGTTCAAATATTATTAAAGTTACAAGTTACCAATTTACCTAAAATGTATGCTCAGATTCTGCCAGCGCCCACACTTAAAAGCATCTGATGCCTTTGTGGATTGAAATCCACAAAGTCTCGTGACAATAAAAAAATTTTAATTCTGTGACTTTAATACTTTTGCGTCTTTCCAAAGACATTCTTTCAGAAAATGCACACTTGGAAAGCCCTAAGTTGATACCATATTTCATATCTGAGTCTCTTTGTAGAAATAGCTTTCATTTGATCATTTGATTATGCTTGGCTTTCAAAACTATATTATATAATAAAGAATTTTGAGACTCAAAATAACAGCTGGTATACAAAATTCACAGCAATCAGAAAGTAAATTGTTTTCTTCAAGTGAAAAAAAAAAGTGTGTTGATGCTAATGCTTTTGCTGAGCAGGTAGAATTGTAGCTAAGAAGCCTTATTTTCTAGTCAGAAATGTTTTCTCTCAAGTCGTAGCATTCCAGTGGCTTGGTAGCTTGCTCCTGACACAGTAGAAAACATAGGGGCCTGAAGTCAGGAGCTTACACAGTACTTCCTAGAAGCCAGGGCAAGTGGGAACAGGCCACCTATTCATGCTGCTAATTGATGTTTTCTTTCTTCTTCCAATATTAATGTATTTTACTCTAACACTGTCATTTCCTGTCTTTTGTGAAAGATTCTGCAATATTAGAATCATTCAGCCCAGATGGGGCCTAAAATTTTTTTTTTTTTTGCATTTCCTTTTTAAAAAATTCATCTTCAATACTGGTGAGACTGGCTTTAGTTACATAAAACCAAAACCATCATCCTTTTAAAATTATGCATAGCTCTGATATATTTATTTACCAATGTGCTGACTGTATCATATAAAGTGTATAATTAGATTTTTATGCAGAGGCAGTAAACTGTTCCTCATAGGCTAGTTATTTTCCATCACAACCCTGGAGAGGTACTGCTTGCATGTTTTCCTCATCTTGATTCATGGAGACTGTGTTTCGTGAAAATCTTGTCACTCATGTAGGGAGATGGGTGGCATTTTCTCTAACCAGGGGAGCGTGCACCTCTCTCTTAAGATCTTTCAGCATCAAAGATGACAAAAGAAACCTTTCGACTTCTTTTCACTGTGTAATCTCTTGGCATTCTGTGTGTATAAAGACTATCACTAGACAGAGAGCAGTCATAAAATCCAGAAGTAGATAAAAGCACAAACAGTGAAACCAAGGTATTTATAAAGCTCTATAAATCTCCTAACCAGAAGTTGCAGTTTAATCTTTACATACAGTGAAGTCTCAAGGTTAACTGACTCCATAAAGCTTCGTATAGGCCCTGGAGTTTGGCATCTCTTCACTTCCTTATCAGCTAAAGGACTCTCCCGTCATACTTCTTAGAGTCCTGCTTCTTTTAAATGTATTATTGATGCGAGATTCCTCTACCTTGGATCTAAGATAATGCCCTTGGCCGTTGGCTTCAGTTCACATATATGACATGTTTGATGTAAATGTAAAGAAGATTGAGATTGGCCTTAGTCAGTTGCTGACAGATGGTGTGATGATGGCATTTTTGATTTCATGATGAGAAAACAAAAGACTTCCTACCAAAATTGGAAAGCTTCTTCTCCATTTGTGCCAGAAGAGCTAGGTAGGAGGTTGGAACTGTGAGTGTTTTGAGGACTGATATTAAGAAAGAAACGTGATGAAATATACTGGTAGAGCTATGACTTCAGTCTTTGCCACAAAAGTGAAGATATTGAAAATATTGGTACAGTGGAAAGGGTATTCGCTTTAAGCTCCAATGGACATGTTTTTAGATATTGGCTATTCAGTTTACCAGCAGAAGGATGCCTGCAACTTCCTTGCTGAAGAAGACACGTATGAACACCGGGGATGAAAAACACAGCCTTCCCAGGCGTTGCGAGGTATACACAGAATCTAGTGATGGAACACGATGGAGGATAATGTGAGAAAAAAAAAAGGTGTATATGTGTATAACTGGGTCACTTTGCTTTAGAGCAGAAACTGAAGGAACACTGTAAATCAACTATAATAAAAAAATAAAAAATAAACACCCAGGATCGAACGTACAACATGTGCAATGCAGAGCCTGCCCCAAAGTCAGCCTTTGTTGTCATTTCCAAATCCTCAGTTCTTAACAGAAGGAGAGTCCCACTTTATTCCACCGGAGGGAAAACGCGGGAAGATCACCTCCAGTCATTCTCCCTCCCTCGGTGTTTATTCTCCCAAGGAGGTAGAGGAAGTTGTCTGTTTCATGGATTTAAGTAAAAGAGCAGCACGCGGTGGCTCCGTCCCTCTCCCTCTCAGGACACCCAGCCTTTAGGATTCCCAAATTCTCAATCCGATCTCACCGCCTTATACAGAGTTTAGGGCCATCTCCCTGTGATCTCCAGGAAGGTAAAAGGGATATTCCATTTTGTGAGTACGGGCTTTAAGTGTTGGAACAAAGGAGATCACAGCTACCCAAGTATGAGAGAGTATCTGCCGTAAGCATACACAGATTAGTAGCTACTTTATTTGGGGGTCAGCTAAAAATACCCCCTGTTAGCCCACCTGGTCAGTAAATATATTCCCTATTTATGCACTTAGTGTTTGAAATTACCCCTTAGACTTCGTTTATTAATCATTTACTAAATAAGCCTGGAAGAGCAAAAGTGGTCGCCTTCCCAATAGTCACACCTTAGCATGAAGGAGTCTGTGGCTGTATTTAGAAGAGCAGGTTTTAGATTAAGAGGGAGAAAGGGAGAAAGAAGTTCGTGCCCTCCGGTGATTGGGATGTTTTTGAGGTGGTCTTTTGTGATTGCTTGCGGGGCAGCGGCGGGGGCGGGGGGGGGGGAGCAGTTAACAAAAGTGGCAAGGGATAAAGAGAGAAGTGAGCAAAATTCATGAAGGAGAGACGAGAGCCCTGGAAAATAGTCTTTTGCTGGTTTATGGTTTTGCTCAGGGAAATTCTGCCTGAGAAGTAAAGGATGTGTCACTCACCTGTGTACTCTCTGTTGAGTAGGAGGATTTGTCAAAATACACTTTCATGCACTAGAGTCCATGCAATCTAATACCCAGGTAGATTATTCCATCTAATATACAGACAGAAAATATTGAGAAAAACAGCTTTCTACAAATTACTTTATTGAAGGTATATCTCTCTTTTTTTTTTTTGTCGTTGTTGTTGTTGATATTTCTTGGGCCGCACCCTCGGCATATGGAGGTTCCCAGGTCAGGGGTCGAATCGGAGCTGTAGCCACCGGCCTACACCAGAGCCACAGCAACGCGGGATCCGAGCCGCGTCTGCAACCTACACCACAGCTCACGGCAACGCCGGATCGTTAACCCACTGAGCAAGTGGCAGGGATCGAACCCGCAACCTCATGGTTCCTAGTCGGATTCGTTAACCACTGCGCCACAACGGGAACTTCTGAAGGTATATCTCTTATTTAAGAATTTGAAGCATATCAAACCTGTTTTGATAGTTTTCACTACTCAGTCTGATTGCAAATTGCTGTCAAATGGCTTTTTTGTTTTGTTTTGGCTGCACCCAGGGGCATATGGAAGTTCCCAGGCCAGGGACTGAATCCAAGCTGCCACCTGTGCCCCAGCTGTGACAACACAGGACCCTTTAACCTACCACACAGGGCTGGGATTGAACCCAAGCCTTCGCAGCAACCCAAGCCACTGCAGATTCTTAACCCATTGTGCCACAGTGTGAACTCCTGCCTTAAAGCCTTCGCAGCAACCCAAGCCACTGCGGATTCTTAACCCATTGTGCCACAATGTGAACTCCTGCCTTAAAAAAAAAAAAAAAAAAAGAGAGAGAGAGAACAAATGAGAGAAAGACTAGAAATAGCACAATTTAGGAAACTTGTACAGTACTTTTTTTTTCTTTAAAAGTTCTATTCTTTTTTTCTAGGGGAATTGAATGTCCCTCAGGGGAATGGTTGAGAATTGGTCTAGGCAGCAAAAGGGTTAATAAAAACTTTTTGAATTAATAAAAAAGTTTTTAAAATTTTGCTAATGCCAGAGTTCCCATTGTGGCGCAGCAGAGACCAATCCAACTAGGAACCGTAAGGACGCAGGTTCTATCCCTGGCCTCACTCAATGGGTTAAGGATCCGGCATTGCCATGAGCTGTGGTGTAGGCTGCAGACGTGGCTCGGATCTGGCCTTGCTGTGGCTGCGGCGTAGGTGGCAGCTACAGCTCTGATTTGACCCTTAGCCTGGGAACCTCCGTATGCTGTAGGTGTAGCCATAAAAAGCAAAAAGAAAGAAAGAAAGAAAGAAAGAAAGAAAGAAAGAAAGAAAGAAAGAAAGAAAGAAAGAAAGAAAGAAAGAAAGAAAAAAAGGAAGGAAGGAAGGAAGGAAGGAAGGAAGGAAGGAAGGAAGGAAGGAAAGGAAAGAAGGAAAGAAGGAAAGAAAGAAAGAAAGAAAGAAAGAAAGAAAGAAAGAAAGAAAGAAAGAAAGAAAGGAATGTTGCATTGCAAATACATACATACATGCTTCTATGTAAAGAATAAAGTTGTATTTATGAATTTATGAATAAATTCACTCAGTGTCCTTTTTGGCTTCCTAAACCACTCTGTGTCTGTCATTTGGGATTCACAGTTTTTTTCCCATCATGGAACAGAATGTTCAGTGTGATAATATTAATAAGCTCAAACTCATTGGGATGAATGTTCATGCTGTAGATCTGCAGAAAGCTTTTTCAGATATGTCAAACATACATTTATTCAGTATGCAAAATCCAATACTTCAATGTCTCTTCTCTGAACATGAAAAAATAAAAGACATGTTCCCTCTGTTTTCTGTAAAATTTCCTCAAGGACAATTATTCAGTCTTTTTCAACTTTGTGTCCTTTATAAACACCTTACCCAAAGCTTTGAGCACAGAATGTACTTACCAACCATGGTTAATATTGATGGAACATTAATTGTATGCCCAGAACTGTGTTTAGTTAGGGCTTTGCTTGATTGTTATTTTTATCTGCTCAACAGTCTTGCTCCTAATATCACCACATTTTACACACAAGGCAACTGATGTTCACAAACTTTAACAAAGTCCTGAAAAGCCATGCCACTCAGAGACAGACCTCAATTTCAAGTTCATGTTTAAACCACTATATATAATGAGATCTTCTATTACAGGTGTTGAGTTGTACAATGAATAAAGAAAATATACACATACCCACAACATTTTTTTTTCTGAAGAAGCAAAAAAACCAAAATCACATTACAGAGGAAAGCTCAGATTTGACTGGCTGATCGACTCAAGCTTGGTGGCCATCCCTGTGTCTTACTGGCCCTGTGAGTCTTAGGCACGTGAGTCAGCCTTGCTGTTTGTTCTGCAGGTTCTTTATAAAATGAGGATAACACATAGTAACAACTGCATAGGATGTTAGAGCATTTAAAGAAAATATATCTGAAGTTTGAGGTTCTGCTTGTTTCCTCTCACTCTACGCATTCCCTTTACCCCCAACAGGTACTGAAGTAAAGGTACCTCTCTGTGGCTCTAATGGAAGTGGAGGGCATCACTTTGGGATATAGCTTTTGTTGATGTTGTTGCTTGCCTCCTTGAAATGTCTAATTTTTTTTTTTTAAGGGCTGTACCTGTGGTATGTGGAAGTTCCCAGGCTAGGGGTCGAATCAGAACTGCAGCTGCCAGCCTATGTCACAGCCTATGTCACAGCCTATGTCCCAGCCACAGCAATGTAAGATCTGAGCCACAGCTCAGGACAATGCTGGATCCTTAGCCCACTGAGCGAGGCCAGGGATGGAACCTGAGTCCTCATGGATACGCATTGGGTTTGTTGATGCAGGGCCACAATAGGAACTCCAAAATGTCTGATGCTTTATTTGCAATATGAGAAGACATGTCTTGTTTCCCGACAATGGATTTTTAGGAAAATATTGAAAGAAGTGGGTATGTACACACTTGGCAAAATGTGCCATCCCTCTCTTATTTTAGATTGGTTCCTGATTTTTACCAGTGACCTTTTCTTCAACATGAGAGTGAATAAGCCCTGGACTTTCCCAGATTAAAAATGCACATAAACCTGGAAGCAGCCACTGCAAAATATCACTGTGTAAACATGATAAAATGCAGAAGTAGATCATTTACATTCAATGAGTAACAAGGTATTTGCAGGAATTAGCTGTCCTTGACCAGTCCAATTCTGTTCATACAGCTTATGCTTTCACTTTATTGATGCCTGTAAATAAACATTTCTTGTCTTAATGTGCCTTGGTTCAGTATTCAGCACACAAAGGGCTATATTTTATAGCTCTGGGCTCTATAGCTCAAGCTGCAGGGAGATTGTGTGTTCCCTTTCTTCCTATAAAGATTGGTGTCTGTTGGGGAGGTCTGCATCTCTGGGGTTTTCTTTGTTTCTTTTCTTTTCTTTTTCTTTTCCTTTTTTTTTTTTTTTGGTTTTTAGGGCTGCACTCACAGCATATGAAAGTTCCCAGGCTAGGGGTTGAATCAGAGCTACAGCTGCCACCTGTGTCACAGCCATAGCAACTCGGGATCAGAGCCTAGTCTGTAAACTACACCACAGCTCACAGTAACCCAGGGATCGAACATGCATCCTCATGGATCCTAGTCTGGTTCCTTACCGCTGAGCCACGACAGGAACTCCCTCTGGGATTTTCAACTGGAATCAATAATCTGTTGATTGTGGGTCAGTCATCCACAAATGAGCCATCCCATCTTTCCGTTCCTTTGGGTCATCTTTTGGGGATTTTCATCACTTTGTAATGCAGCTATCATTCCCAGAGAAAGAAGTGAAACTAGTATCCATAAGAGCAAAGGTTTTGTGAGGATGGCAGGAAAAGAGGAGGTGTGGAAACAGTTTCTGGTTTTGCCTCTGGATAATCAAGAGTGAAAATATCAATTGCAAAGAGTCTAAAGAGACCAAGTTTATATGTTAAAAATAATTTGCTTAGCAAAGGTGACACCAAACTCTACTCACCAGTCTAAATGGATTTTTCTTTTTCTTTTTTTTTTTTTTTTTTTGCTTTTTGGGGCCACACCTGCGGCATATGGAAGTTCTCAGGCTCGGGTGGAATTGGATTTGCAGCTGCTGGCCTATACCACAGCCACAAAAACTTGGGATCCAAGCTGTGTCTGCAACACTACAGCCCATAGCAACACCAGATCCTTAACCCACTGAGCAAGGCCAGGGATCGAGCCTGCATCCTCATGGATGCTAGTCAGATCGTTAACTGCTGAGCCACGTGGGAACTCCTAAATGGAATTTAGGAATATCCTCTTAGCTCTCAGCTGTCACTCATGGAGCACTTCTTACATACCAGGTATTGCACCACATGCCTGAAAAAAAAAAATGTTGCCTCGTTTAAGCCTTCCATTTCCCTGTAAGGCAAACATTATCCATCTTAGAAGTAAAGACCATGAGGCTTAAAGAAGTCAAGCAGCTGCCGAGAGACACCATGAGTAAGTAGCCCAGCTGGAATTTTCTGCCCCCAACTCAGCTCTTAATCACATCAATGCTGTATATAGTCATCATGATAATCCAGTCTTAGTCAGATTGCACATCCTGGTCCCAGGGAAAAGCAGCTCATTTTATGCAACGTCGTTCAGCAGTACATCGATGATGGTAAGCAAGTTTCCCTGGTTTTATTTCCCTCCAATTCTTCTCATCTATAGCATTTCCTAGTTTTATTTGGGAGCTTTTAAATGGAAAGCATTCCTGGACTTCCCAGGTGGCTCACAACATAAACGGAAAACATTCCTTTAAGACGGAATTATAAAAAGTCTATAAGTATTTTTGAGGAGCTATGACCATCTCAAGGAAGCAGAAGACACAATTCCTGTCCTAATGTCAACAAGACACTTATTGAGCACCCATTTTTGTGCATGTCTTGGTAGACGCAGGAATGAAACCGTGTATATGGCTAACTTACTGCAGTCAAAAAGACTGTTAATTCCATGAAGAAGACTGGTTGGAAGAAACAAAGTGAACAACAGTGTAGGAATTGCTCTGGCTGCTGTGTAAGTATATGGCTGGGGCGCTTCATCCAAACTCGGCATCACAGAAAACTTCTGGCAAGAGGTGATACCTGCAGTGAGTTGTAAAAGGCATATATGAGTCAGTCGAGTGAAGAATGAAGGTGAGAGGAGAGAATCAGATGACTTGGTTTAGAAAAAAAAAAAAAAAACAGAAATTTTGTAGGTTTGGAGAAAGAGCAAAAATAGTTCAGTATGGTTAGAGTGCAGATCAGTGGTCTCGAATTTGCTAAAAATTAGGGTCACCAGGGAAGTTTTAAAAACTCCCCGGTTTCCAGGTTTTACTCTATTCATATATTATGTCAGAATTCTCTGGGAATGCCATGTAGACATCAGTAAGTTATAAAGCTCTCTAAATGACCATAAGGTGCAGCCAAGTTTAGGAAACAGTGGAATAGACCAGTAGTTCTCAAAAGAGTGGTCTAGAGACAGTATCTGCATCACCTAAAGATACAAATACCATGCATGGTGTTGGAGGGGAAGTGACAGAGCCATTAAAACACATGTTACTGGGAATACCACCCCCAGAATTTCTGATTCAATAGACCTGGGGGCCTGAGCATTAGTATTCCTGATAGATTCCTAGGTGATATTTATCCCTATGCTACTGGTCTGGAAGCCACACTTGGAGAACCACTGGTCAAAAGCACTGTTTTCCAACCCCCATGTGCATATAGTAACCTAGGAATCCTATTAAACTGTGGATTCTTGGTCTAAGGTAGGACCTAAAATTCTGTATTTCTAACCAAATCTCTGGTCATACCAATGCTGCTTGGTCCTGAGATGACATTTTGAGGGTAAGAAGATGCATAAGAAGAGGTGAAGCTGGAAAGGTAATTAGGGACCTGTTCATAAAAAGCCTTAAAATGTTTATGATGATTGCAAATCACTTTCTAAAAAAAATCATGGCATGTTCATGGTTGGTTGGTTTCTTCCATCATTTTGCTTTGCCTTCCACATCAACTTCAGCCTATTAATATAACAGCCCAGAGTAATCAAGCCCTCATTATTTTTTTTTTCATTTGTTTACCTCAATGTGGGAAGAGAAAGGACTCTCCCATTTGTGGAATGAAAGTTCTGCTTTTCAGTCTTAGATTGGATCAACCTAGTCACCATATCCACAGCTCCATCAGTAAATGTCACAGGCAGAATAGCCAGCATCAGCTGTCTCGGTCCTGAGTTCTGGAATCAGTTATTGGCAAGTCGGATGGGATCATCATGAATGGCTCGACTAAGGAGGATCTGCCTCTGAAGCAATTTTCAATTCCTAAAATTACTTTAATGCATAGTAGGAGGATAGGATTGAGAATGGATGGTGTCACTTGCAATGAGCAAAACAGACCATGAATGTCTTGTTAAAGTATGTCCTCCCCACCCCCTGCCCCAAGGGCTTTTAGGAATCATTGAAAGATTTTAAATAGAAAAATAACAATATCAAACATGCCTCTGAACAAGAACACTAGGTTTTAGGGTCAATAACTTGTATGGTGCAAGAAAGCCAATGAGTGAGTATCACATTCATTTAAAGTTAATAATGGCTTTGGAGTTCCCCTCCTGGCTCAGTGGTTAACTAGGAACCATGCGGGCTGGATCCCTGGCCTCGGTCAGTGGGTTAAGGATCTGGTGTTGCTGTGAGCTGTGGTGTAGATCACAGATGTGGCTCAGATCCTGTGTTGCTGTGGCTGTGGTGTAGGCCGGCGGCTACAGCTCCAATTCAACCCCTAGCCTGGGAACCTCCATATGCCGAGGGTGTGGCCCTAAAAAGCAAAAAAAAAAAAAAAAAAATGGCTTCACCTTTGGCCATGGTATGGTAAGTGGAAGACTCTAAGTGACTAGGTGATAATTTGATGTGGATTAGGGAAAGAGAGGACTTGAAAACCCCTCACATGTTTCTGGTTTTGATAAGGAAGAGGAAGAAGAGAAAGTTTTGGCTTGAGATGGTGGAAAAGGGAGGCAGGCGGAGAGAGGAGTAGAATGGATGGAAGTTGATAGATTTAGTTTTAAGCACATTATTTGAAGAGTGCTGAGGACACTTTCAGGTAAATCTGTCCAAAAGCAGTTTGAACTACTTGCATAGTTCTGGACATCAACAGAAAGGGCAGGGCTGAAAGTATAGAATCAGGAATCTCTAGGAGTTTTCTTGTTGTTGTTATGTGTTTGTTTTTGCTTTTTAGGGCCACACCTGCTGCATATGGAAGTTCCCAGGGTTCAGTCTGAGCTGCAGCTGCCAGCCTACACCACAACTATGGCAACGTGGGATCAGAGCCTCATCTGCGACCTACACCACAGCTCACGGCAACACTGGATCCTTAAACTACTGAGCAAGGCCAGAGATGGAACCCGAATTCTCATGGATACTAGCTGGGTTCGTTACCACCGAGCCACGATGGGAACCCCCAGGAATCTCTATTAGCCAAGTTAGAGTCATGGGGGAATCCTGGCATTCAGGGGGAGGGCAGAAAAAAGGGTGTTTATAAATGAGACTGAGAAAGATCAGGTTGAGCATCAGATAGACCACAGAAGAATGTGTTGTTGCAGACACTAATGTTCATGGCAGACTCAAAAGTTCATGGTAGAGAATGCTCCAAAAGTATGGAAAAGGGTTCAGGGACTTGAGCTGCCACAGCCTAATTAGATAATAACATTGGAGTGGGTGGACTTAGTAGAGGTAAAGAATGAATGATTTGAGGTGGTGGAGTTAGCAGATATAGACAGTCCTTCCATGAGGGTCATGCGAAGGGCTGTAACTAAAGGGGAACATGGGGAGTTCCCACTGTGGCTCAGTGGTAATTAACCTGACTAGTATCCATGAGGACTGGGTTCGTTACCTGGCATCGTTCAGTGGATTAAGGATCCAGCATTGCCTTGAGCTGTGGTGTAGGTCGCAGATGCAGGTTGGATCCTGCATTGCTATGGCTGTGGTGTAGGCTGGCAACTGCAGCTCCATTTCAACCTGGGAACTTCCATATGCTGCAAGTGTGGTCCTGAAAAGCAAAATTAATTAATTAATTAATTAATTATTAAAGGGGAATGTGCATTTTTCCCCTTTGGTATTGTAAAGGCGAAATCAAACTTATAACAATCATTATACTTATTGCAATGGTGTTTGGGAGCCAGCTGATGCCAGCTCTTGAGAGAGGGTTGAGTTCATTTCTTCCCCGACTCTGTGTTAAGAAACATCATATTGGTAGCTTGAAATTTGATATGGTGAGATACTTTCACCCCAGAAATTGACAAATGCTGCAAACCAATGCTTCTTCCTGCTGGAGTGTCAGCTAAATATTTTCTCGCATGCTACTGCCTATTAGTAAAATTTTAGAAGCTATGGTGGATTTTTTCATGTTTTTGGTTGCCTACCATCTAAACCCCCCTTGCTGTTTGGGGAGTTTATGATTTCAAAAGTCCTGGTAAGAAATAGAGCCCATCTTCCATTACTAAAGTTGAAAATATCCACGTCCCTGGCAGCCAGGATTAGAACATATAACACTTCAGGAGTTCCCGTCGTGACTCAGTGGTAACGAACCTGACTAGTATCCAGGAGGATACGGGTTTGATCTCTGGCCTCGATAAATGAGTTAATGATCCGGCATTGCCATGAGCTGTGATGTAGGTTGCAGATGTGGCTCAGATCCTACATTGCTGTGACTGTGGCGCAGGCCAGCAGCTGTAGCTCTGATTCAGCCCCTAGCCTGGGAACTTCCATATGCCACAGATGCAGCCCTAAAAGGACAAAAACAAAAACAAAACACAACACTTCTTTCTGGACTTTAATTCTGAAAAAAGTGATGTGGATTTTTTTTAAAAAAAAAAGGACAGCGAGATCCACATGAAAGAGGAAAGTCTAAAAATAGTCAATTCCAGATTTTCTTTTCTTTTCTTTTTTTTTTTAAGAGCTTAACAGAAGCTATAGAAGTGGAACTTGAACTTAGGCAGTATCACTGAAGAGCACACAATATTACAAGAATAGTAATGCACTTGGAGAAGATAATTTGCACATACAGAAAAAAGATTATTACATAGAATATACTTTGAACCTCACCTATAAATCAATAAGAAAAAGGCAAAACACCAATAGAAAAATAGACAAAAGATATAAATGAATAATTTATACAAGAAAGAATCAGGATGGAAAAATTCACAAAAAGATGATCCAACTTGCTAATCATTGGAGTAAATCAAAGTAAAAATAATTTGGAGTTCTCTGGTGGCACAGTGGGTTCAGGATCCAACACTGTCATGGCTGTGGCTAAGGTCAATGCTGTGGTGCAGATTCAGTCCCTGGCCTAGGAAATTTTGCATGGGTGCAGACAAATAAATAAAAAATAAAATCGGAGTTCTCATTGTGACACAGCGGAAACGAACCCAACCAGTATCCAAGAGTGTGCTGGTTTGACCTCTGGCCTTGCTTGGGGATCTGGCACTGCCATGAGCTGTGGTGTAGGTCACAAATGCAGCTCCGATCCTGCTCCTGCATTGCTGTGGCTGCAGCATGGGCTAGAAGCTGTAGCTCTGATTAGACCCCCTAGACTGGAAAACTCTATGAGCCATGGGTGCAGCCCTAAAAAGCAAATAATAATAATAATAATAATAATAATAAAACAATAAAATATAATAATAATAAAATAATTTGAAATGCAATTTCACTCTTGGGTTGGGAAAAATGAAAAAGTCTGACAATACCACGTGCTAGCAAGCAAGCAGAAAAAAATCTTACCATACTGATAGCTGGAAATAAGTACAATTACATCGGGAGTGATGGTACAATATGTAATAAAGTGTGAACTGTGGATTTATCTTCCTCCCTAGATTTTCTACTTCTCATTCTAGAGCTGTAGTTCACGATGGTAAAGCTGCTCATTAGAATGATCTGCAAAGCCTTTAAGAAACACCCTTGGAGACTTTATCGTAATAAGTCTGAAATAGGGACCCTTGAGGACTATTGCCCCAGAGAAATGGTCACACTTGTGTCCAAGGAGATAGAGAGCAGTTATAAGAGCAAAAATTTGGTAACAAACTAAGGGGCTATTAGAGAACGTCTAAATAAATTGTGACATGTGTGTTTGTAAACGTAACAATGTGTATATATGTGTAGAGAGACACACAGACACACACATCAGAGAAAAGAGAACTGAAACATGTTTGCCTGTTAAAGGAAAAGTGGAAATTGGACAGAGAACATACCTGACTCCATTTTGGGTCTATTCCTTTAACTCTAACCATTGTGCTCTGTTGTTCCATGCCGGCTGGAACATTTTGTAAAAGAATGTTGCCCATAGCCTGAAATATACATGGTATTCCATTCTCAAGGCTCTGACCCTTTAGGTATAACTTTTTCCCATTAATATAGAGATAATAAATTCAGAAAAGAGAAGAAAACATGTGTCTTGTTGGAGGTTTACAGGAACATGAAGACCAGACTTACGTGGACAGCTGCAAGAACAAAAGATTCCTGCACCAAGAGGTTCACAGCAATCAGCCACACCCTTTCTCCTTTTAGTACAAAATAAACCTGCATTCTACCTCAGGTAAGATGCTTCTTTGCGACACTAGCCCACTATCTTTTCCATTTGCTAGGTTTCTGAATAAAGCCACTACTCCTTGCCCCCTCAACTCATCCCATCTCTTGATTTACTGGCCTTTTGTCCGGTGAGAAGTATGAGCTTGGACTTGGTAACAGGAAGAGCCAGGAGAGATGGAAGTTATATGACAAGATAACTCATGTTCAGCCATTGTAGGTTCTTGATGAGGGAAGGTCTAAGAACTGCTTTGGAGGATAGAGCCAAAGAACAGGCGGAGGCTTAGTTAAGCAAGAGGAGAGGATCCCTTCTACTTGACAAAAAATAAAGGAGTCAAGAAGGGCAATCCGCATTCATCCATCCATTCCTCTTCCAACAGCCATTCATGAAGCACCTGCAGCTAAGTGTACAGTGAAGCTTTGGGAAGTGGGCTCGAAAGGATTCTGCCTGGGATGGTCTATTTTCCCAATGAAGTTAGATAAGTCGTCTGTGGAGGATTGGAGAGTTAGGCAGTAAGGCAGAAATTATATTTATAGCACTCAAAAGTATTTCAGAGAATTTTTATTGTTTTTTATTTTACATGGTTAATCCAATAAAAGTGTTTTCATTTTTAGAATTAACTCTCCATTTCTAATTGTTTTCGAAGTCCAGAACCAAGGTTTTGTTATTTGGTTTGGTGTTTGGTTTTTTCACTTGAGCAGTGGCATTTTGTAAACTACCGACAGGATGATCATTCACAGAGGAACCCATTTCTGCATGTGGCTCATAACATCAGACACAGACGCATCTTTGAATAATGCTATTCAACTTGACTTCATCTCCTAATACAAGGACTTCACAATTACTTGTGGACAAAAATATATTTATTTTTGGAATACCATTGATATTTTCAGCTTTAATGGCACTTAAAAATTGAACCAAATCAATTGACCATAAGTCAGAGTTGAGAAACTGCATTTCCTGATTCAAAACTGAGGCCACACATCTTTTTCCCAAGGGGATACACAAAGGTTTGAGCTCTCTGAAAGGGCATATGGATAGAATGTATTAAACAAAAGAACCAGTAAAGTGACTACAGTTTTTGAAGCCTTCCCCAAAGAGCAATTGAACTAATTTTGGCATTAGTTATTTTACAAGAAAAGAAACTATGAGAAAATGGAGATCTAAAAATGTTCTTTCACTGGAGACCCATTATCAATTGCACATACAGTTATTGAAGTTGCTCTTACATTCTACACCTGCAGCGTTGTGTGAGATAATTATTTTATTCTTTGCTCATTAGAACAAGCAGACCTCCCAGAAAGTAATGTGCATTCTTATTTTTTTAAATGGATTTATGGACTCAAAGTATTGAATACCAAATTTTCTGTGGGTTACTAAAAAGGCACAGAGGGATTCTAGAAAAGACTGGTTGTCAGAGTCCAGGCCCCTTGTATCCGAGGAAATGGACTTAATTTAATCCAGGTGACTGGCTATTCAACACAATCTTTTCTTAATTAGTGGTACCTTGACCTCTTCTTGTGGAGTCTCTTTCATGATCTGCCTTTCTTGCAACTCACCAGTCTTATTTTCCCACTTGACTTCCCAGAGTTTAATTGTCATAGAAAATCTATTTTCTAAAAATTCCTTCAATTTGAAGTATATTCAAGTAGCCAAGAAGAGGCAACTGTTCTTTGCACTAGTTTTGTGAAGGTAATTTTTTTTCTCCAAAATGAAAATTGTGAAAGGTAATTCTTAGATCTTCAAGAATCTTAGCAGCAATGCTAGTAATAACAGATATTTAAATTGGGACATCGTTTCTATTTCAAGTGTGGTAGGCAGAATTCTAGGATAGCCCCCAAGATTCCTGACTCAAAGTATATAGATATTATCCCAGTTATTCAGCCAAACAATAATCTAGGTACTATGGTGAAGAAATTTTTTAAATATAATTAACGTCCCTAATCAGTTGACTTTAAATTAAAATTATCCTGGCTCTGACTTTACCAGGTAAGCTCTTAGAAGAAGTCAGGGAGATTCTCCTGTAGGTTTGTTTTTTGTTTGTTTGTTTTTCTTTTTCTTTTTACGGCCGCACTGTGGCACATGGAGGTTCCCAGGCTAGGGGTCCAATTGGAGATACAGCTGCCAGCCTACGTCCCAGCCACAGCAACGCCAGATCCGAGCTGCATCTGTGACCTACACCACAGCTCATGGCAACGCTGGATCCTTAACCCACTGAGCAAGGCCAGGGATAGTCAGATTCATTTCTGCCGAGCCAGGATGGGAACTTCTGTAGGTTTTAAAGAAGCAAACTGACATATACAGAGAGAGCTATATGGCTGAGAACTGTGTGGGGCTCTGGTTGCTGAATACCTTGGTCCCAGAGCCACAAGGAACTGAATTTTGCCAATAAACACTGATCTTGGAAGGAGACCCTGAGCTTCAGATAAAATCAGAGCCCTGGATGACACTTTGATTTCAGCCTGGGAAGACCTCGAGCAGAGACTAAGCTGAGCCATTCCCAGACTCTTGACCCTCCAACACCGAGGTAAAAAATTTGTGTTGTTTAAGCCACTAAGTTTGTAGGTTTTCAGTAGAAAACTAATAAGCTAAGGGAATGACGATCTAGCTTCTTGACTGAAAATGGAGAATATTAACTTTTTACTGGTCTTATTTCCAGAGGATAGGGATTCAGCCTTTGAATGAAATACACTTTTTTTACAGATTTACAGAGTATCATTACTTCCTCTTCTTCCTTCCTTTTTTTCTTCCTTCCTTCCTTCCCTTCCTTCCTTCCTTCCTTCCTTCCTTCCCTCCTTCCTTCCCTCCCTCCCTCCCTCCCTCCTTTCTTTCTTTCTTTCTTTCTTTCTTTCTTTCTTTCTTTCTTTCTTTCTTTCTTTCTTTCTTTCTTTCTTTCTTTCTTTCTTTCTTTCTTTCTTTCTTTCTTTTTAAGGCTGCATCTGAGGCATATGGAAGTTCCTGGGCCAGGGGTCAAATCAGAGCTGCAGCTGCAGCCTATGGCACAACCATGCTAAAACTGCATCCAAGCAGCCTCTGTGACCTATGCTGCAGCTCGTGGCAGTGCCGGATCCTTAACCCACTGAGCCAGGCCAGGGATTGAAACTGCATCCTCACAGAGATATTGGGTTCTTAACCCACTGAGCCACAACAGGAACTCCAAGAATATAATTTCTAATTGTCATCTGCATAGTCCTGTCAAATGCCCGAGTGAAAGAAATAATAGAGAATATTAATTCCCTACTTTTCTACCCTCATGCACATGATGGTTGAAGCCGACCTTAATGATACTTCCCCATGACAGTATCCAGTTCAATTCTCACTCCCAGACTGTAACTACATCCCTTTCTCTCCATACTTAACACAGCAAATGATTGAAATCAACATTATAATAGTGATAAACTTGAATCCACTCTGATTTCTTTTTAAAAAGCCATTTGATTTCATATTTAGACCTAGGCTACTAACACACTTATGACAGACCTCACAACTAGTGTTTCTTCATCAGAGACAAAAGCTTCTTCCTTTTTTTCCCCTCCTCCTCCATCTCCAACCCTTTCCTCCTCATTCTTCCTCATATTCAGCAGATTGATTGATAATTTATTGTGTGAAAGATGGTACCAAATACAATAAATGTAGCTTCCTACATGTGCTACCCCAAAATATTCCTATTAATTGACTCGAGAAGAACTATGGGAGTTCTTACCGTGGCTCAATGGTAACAAACCCAACTAGTATCCATGAGGACGTGGGTTCGATCCCTGGCCTCGCTGAGTGAGGTAAGGATCTGGAGTTGAGCTGTGTTGTAGGTTGTGGAGGCGGCTGATCTGGCACTGCTGTGTTTCTGGCCTAGGCTGGCAGCTACAGCTCCAATTCGACCCCTAGCATGGGAACTTCCATATGCCACAGATGTGGCCCTAAAAAAGACCCCCAAAACCCCAAAACAAAACAAAACAAAAGGAGAAGAAAGAGAACTGTGATTATGAAGTCCTTTTCCATCTAGTAACTCTTGACCATAGCCTCCTTAACTTTCTAGTAATTTCTTGTTTTATCAAGACCCAAGTTGGGGCAACATCAAGCTGTAAACTCCTTAAGGCGTCTCTTATTTGTCCCTGGAGTATATGCAGTAATTGATAAATATGATTTTGAATAAATGAGTGACTGAGTGGCTACTGGAAAGTGCTCTTTCTCCAGGAGGGTATGTTCCAAGATTTCTTTTTTTAAAAAAAAGATAGTTTGTATTAAGATTTAAGTAAATATATAAACATATGTATACTATATACTCTTTTGTCTATATGATTCACAAAAGAGAGCAAAAAATAAAAAAGTGTAGTCACTAAAATTCAACAGAAGAGTGGTTTCTGAAACCCAAAGAAGGCATAAGAATATTGTGTTTTAAAGTTAAAGATACATTGGAGTTCCCGCTGTGGCACAGTGGGTTAAAGATCTGACATTGTCTTTGAGGAGGCTCGTGCTCCATCCTCGGCCTGGCACAGTGGTTGCAGCTGCAGCTCATATTCGATCTCTGGCTTGGGAACTTTCATATGCCATGGGTGCAGCTGAAAAAAAAGTTTAAGGGTACAAAGAATATCAGAGAATGAGATTATAATGCCGTTGAAAGTTTGAATTGTATACAGGTATTATGCGATTGAACTAAGTTAATGTTTTGCCTTTCGGTGTGTTTTTTTAGCTATTTAATAATATTTTTCTAAAAAGCAAAACATTCCAGGAGAACAACATTAAACATAATATTTCCATTCGTCATGTCCAAAGCAAGAGTTTTCTCATCCTACTCACTTTTCTGTTCCATTTCCCTCTCATGAAACCCAAGGAAAAAGATGAGGAAAGACGTTTCGGGGGCAAGAATCAAACTTATTTTACCGCAGAATTTTGAGAACACATCCTTCTCAGCGACAATTATTATGGATTCTTGATGAAGTTTTTTTTCTTTAAACATTTTTCTGGAGGGGTATCATTGACATATGAGAAGTGGAACATATTTTATACACACAGCTTGATGAGTTTGGAGAGAAGTACGCACTCATGGAACCATCACCACAATCAATACAATAAACATCTCTATTACTTCCAAAAGTTTCCTTCCAGTCAGTCAGTCTATCTATCATCTATCTGTCTGTCTGTCTATCTATCTATCTATCTATCTATCTATCTATCTATCTATCTATCATCTATCTATCTAGTCTATTTATGTAATAACACAAGATCTACCTTCTTAGCAAAACTGTAAAGTATACGATAGTTAACTATGGTCACTATACTGTAGAGTAAGTCTTTAGGATTTATTAATTTTTCATTACTGAAACTTTGTATCCTTTGACTTACACTTTCTCATTTCCCTCTCCATCCAGTTTCCAGTAATAACCATTCTATCCTCCGTTCTACGAATTTGACTGTTTTAGATTCCTCTTACCTTCTTGTTTAAGTTTATTCTTAAGTATAAATCAGAGATTTGTGAACAGGGAAGAAAGCTGTTTATAACCTCTTCATTATTTTCTTTAAAAATCAGAGTTTAAACTGGAAGGAATTAGGATAGCAGAGTAATCTTGGACCTCAGGTGGCAACCAGAGGATCAGTTTAAAGGTGGTGTTGTCTTGACAAGCCCTAGACAGCTATAGGGCACTAGGTACTTGGCAAAGGTCATCTGGAGAAGACTGGGGAAGTAGAGGAGAGTGCTCAGCATCTGCATCTGCCTGATTTAAAGTCCACTACAGAGCTGGAAGGAACAAGGTTCACAGGTTGGGTTAGAGCATGTGAAACCTGGATGGAAGGAACACAGTTTTCATGGTTATGAAAAATGGCTGCTGGATAAAACACAGTCCACAACTCATTTACCATTGTCCTCACCGACTGATGAGTCACTGATCAAGTGATGGTATTTGGAGCTGGGAGAAACTTGAAGAAAGTAATCTTTTAGGCAAGGATCCCAGGTCCACAAGCCTCAACTCACTCTACAAGTGCCACTGAACTTAAGCTCTAGCCTGAGTGGGTTTCTCAGGATATCTGGAAGCCATGCCCCCTATAGAGTTTTCGATCAAAATGGGTTCTGGGCATTTACTGCATGGGCTGAGCTGACACAGAGCACACCTATTATATGTGCATGGCCATGGCAGATTGCAGGGATATGGCATTTATGAAGTGCAGGGCAGTGGTGGGGGTGGCGAGAAGGGGATAGCCTTTGCTGGAGGAATGTTGTAAAGGTCATGGAAATATTGTGCTGGTTGAAAGGAGAACTACCAGGCTGAGTGAAAGGGGGTGTGGCTATGGTGGAAGGGGACTGACCATGGGCTAACACAGGAGCTAACCAGCTAAGTGGCCTTGGAGGAAAGGGACTGCTAGTGAGGCAAGAGAGGACGTTAGAACAAAGAACATTTGCCAAGACCTAGTGGGTAGAGCAGTAGCCTTGTGGAAGGGGTGTGGTGGGTTGGAGGGGGCGTGGTTATGATGGAGCACAAGGAGTGAGGCCCAAGGCCATGGGTGTGCCCACAGCTGAATTCAGACCAGACTGGCCACAAGGGCAATAGGAGGTAGGGAGCATCCTAGAAAGAGCAAATACAGCTTTGCCTGGAAGGCTGTTTTGCCTGGCAGGTAGGATAAAGGCAGATGATAGAGGACTGGCCTGGAAAAGACAGGCAGGATATACAGGTGGAGAAGGGATGTGTCCTAGCCTGGAAACACATGGCCCTGTGGAGCAAGGAGCATGGCTTCAGAAATTTGGGTGTAACTACGAAGAAGCACAGGGGGCCTGACTGGCAGTGGCCATGCCCAGAGAGGAGTGGAATTAAGGGCATGAGGGAGCATGGCCCAGAGGGGGTGCAGGGACATAGCCATAATTGAGGGGACATGGCTTCTGCCAGATGGACCTGGCAAACACAAAAGTCCATTTATCTATATCTACCACAGTTCCTTCTCTCTTCTTGCTTCTTCCATAATTCTTTGTTCTTAGGCTCTGTTCTTTCCCTCAAGTTTCGGATCTCTTTCACAATTTTCTCTCCCCAAAGCCTCTATTTTCTTTCATGATTCCAAGTGTCAACCACAATTCTCATTGGCTATGGTGGAGCATTGGGTATGGCCATGGAAAAACCTCTGTGTGTGGTCCCAGCATGTGGGGCCAGAGGTGGGGGGGTCATAAGGGAGCAAAGGTGGTGTAGCTCCAGAGCAAGGGATGTGACTCAGATAGACTGTGAGGGCGTGGTCAGCGCTGACGTGGGTGGACCCCGTGGGAAAGGCTGGTAGAAGAGAAGCTGTGAATTATTTCTCTCTCCCCATATTATCTTCTTTCCTGTAATTACCTCTTCCACAATTTTCGGTTCTCATTCACAGTTCTCTTTTTCCCACAGTTCTTTGTGTGAAGCCATAGTTCTCCAGCCTTCCCACAATCCTCTATGCTCTCAGACATTTCTTTTCTCTCTCCCAGAATTCTCCATTCTCTCCCGAGATGCTCTGTTCTTTCCCACAGTGCCCTTCTCTCTCCACGAGTCCCTGTCTCCTAGGTCCTCTGGTCTCTCCCACAGTTCTCTGTGGTGCTTTGGCAGGGGAGGTAGCTGTAATGATGCACTAGCGGCTCTGAATAGGAGATGTGGCCACGGAAAGTTTACAGTTGGCTTTAGAGGGAGAGGTAGGTTTGAAGCATTTGGGGATAATAGTCATGAGGACTGTGTTGGTGTGGCCAGTGCAGGAGAAGCAGGTTAAAGTACCACTAACTGGGGGATGCCTTCCTCCCTCCTTCCCTCCCTTCTTAAGTGTATCCTTTGTGTATTCGATCTTGAAAAGCTATACAGTTGAAGCAGTAAGATCATGTCCATACTTACTTGTTTTTATTTAATTTTATTGGTGTATAATTGACTTACAATGTTGGATTAGTTTCAAGTGTACAGCTAAGTGAATTAGTCATACATACAAATATAGCCATCCTTTTTTTCCCATATGGGTCCTTACAGTTATAAATTTTCCTGTTATACAGTAGGTTCTCATTAATCATCTATTTTACACAGTAATGTGTATATGTTTTTCTCCCCCTCCCAATTCTTCCCTCCCCCCAACGGTTTCACCTCTGGTAACCATAAGATTGGCTTTGAAATCTGACTTTGTTTCTGTTTCAAGAATAAGTTCTTTTTGTCATTTTTTATTTGATTCTACATATAAGTGATAATGTAATCATTTGTCTTTGTCTAACTGACTTCACTCACTGTGATAGTCTTTAGGTCCATCCATGTTGTTGCAAATGGCATTATTTCATTCTTTTTATGGCTGAATAATATTCCATTGTGTGTCTGTACCACATCTTCTTTATCCATTCCTCTGTTGATGGACATTTAGGTTGCTTCCATATCTTGGCTATTGTACATAGTGCTGCAGTGAACATTGGTGTGCATGTATCTCTTCAAATTGTGGTTTTCTCAGGATATATGCCCATGAATGGGATTGCTGGATCATATGGTGGTCCTATATTTGGAGTAAGCGGCATAGAGGGTCAGCACTGTGGTGCTGTGCTCTACAGCCTCATCATCCAGAGTGGGTAGGGCTGGGAGCTGAAACTCAGGATTCAGAAATCAAACCCAGGGAGACGATGGGGGTTGGCTGTGCAGAGATTGCCTAAAGATGCTGGATGGTGACACCAGAAGGTGTACTAGGAAGAAACCATATTCTGCCAGAGAGGCAAGGCACCATTGTTGCGGGGGGGGGGGTGCTTTTGAGGAGAGGGGCGGGGCCACTCCTGTCGTATTTAATGTAATTGGGCCCAGAGTTTACAGAGGAATTGAGATCGTTCTTCAGATCAGCTCTGTGGAAGTGTTTCTGCATTTGTTAGGAATACTCTTGTTGAAGACAATTGTTCTTTCTCCCAACAAATATATACTGAATGAATCTCTGTGCCAGACACTGGGCTCCATGATAAATGAGACACACTCTTCCTCAAGAAAGTATGACATGGTATATAGTGTGAGTTTTAATAAAGGCATATCCATGGTGCCTGATTCTGTCTGGGATATTCAGAGATTTTGAGCTGTCTTGAAGAAGTGATGTGAACTTGGAAGACTTGAGTAGGAGGTGAGCAATGAGAAATAATAAAAGGAATTGGGAAGTCAGCGCATGAAGGAATCGAGCTGGTGACCACTGAGGGATGGGTAAGTGAGTCTGTATGGCTGGAAATGGAGGAAGCCTAGAGGGGTGGTGGGAAATGAGATCCATATGTGGATAGAGGACTGTGATGTTCAAGATAATGGGGAGCCATTGAAAAACTTTATTTAGGAGCTTGACACAATCATATTTGAATTGTAGACAAGTCATTCCTGCAAAAGTGAAAAGGATAGGTAGGAGTGGGTAAGATTGGATTGAGAGAAACTGGTTATAAGATGAGCCCAACAGTATACAGAGGTAATGATGAGATCTTGAACTCAGGCAGTAGTGAATGTTAAGAAGACAAGAGGTGTTTAAGAGATTTAGAGACTCCTTCATTATCCCCTTATCAAATTTTAGAAAATTGCTTATCTGTCTTGAGTTGGAAAGGGCATAGATTTTAGAATCAGATAGTCCTCAGTTTACATTTCAGCTCTCCACATATATGCTGAGTAGAGAAATATCTCATATCTTCAAGTTCCTTATATATAAAATGGGAATGGCAAAATCCACCTCATGAATCTGTGAACGTTGGTAACAATGTATATAAAATGCTTAGCCTGGAACTGGAAATTTGTGGTTGACCTTTCTTTATGCTGCCCACATATTTTACTTTTTTTGTTTAGATTTCAGGAAATTCAGAGTTAAATTTAATACTAATCAACAGAAATCCTATTAGACTTCATGATATGCACATATGCTTTCACTCTCTGCTAATATTTCTATTATATTAACTTTATTGAATATTTGATTCTTTGCTGTAAACAATCTTTTTTTTTTTTTTGAGCTGCACTCACAGTATTTGGAAGTTCCCAGGCTAGGGTCTAGTTGCATCTGCAGCTGCCAGCCTACACCACGGCCACAGCAACACTAGATCCTTAACCCACTGAGCAAGGCCAGGGATCGAACCCACAACCTCATGGTTCCTAGTTGGATTCGTTAACCACTGAGCCATGACAGGAACTCCTGCAGCTGTTTTTTTGCCATCTGCAACCTGGGCTAGCTTGGGCTTGTTCACATGGTAGTTGTTTCGGAGTTCCTTAGACTAAGTTTCTATGGCTATAGTGCAAGAACCCTTCACCACTCACATCCCTGCTATTTGAGGATCTCCAACTCCCTGTAAAGTCCTGAGGGTGCATCCTTTGGGGTCCCCAAAGAGTGTCATATTGTTCTCACTTCCTACCTGAAGATATTTTCCACTTTGCACCAGCCTCCTTTCCCCTCAATTGCATATCCCAGACCTACCAGATGCTGGTCTCCTCATCGGCTTTAATCTTGCTAATCCTTAACTCCTTTACCGCTGGCGCAACAGAGTATTTCAGGCATAAAGCTACCCGGTGTCTTGTGGCACTGCTGGGAGGAGGCCATTCTTCCCTTCTCACAATTCCACTCTTAGTGTACTGCTTGTGCCTCAGGGTCTCATAGTGTTTTGAGAACACGCTTGTAGAGTTTTCATATACCCTACTTCCTATTCCCACCAATTGGCTCCATTGGCTATGGAGGAATTGTGAGGGACACTGAGTCAGAACATGAATCCAAATTTATAAACAGTTCATCCTGAGATCACCTCATCCAAGGACCAAGCCTTATCTAGCTGACTCCTTCCTTTATTCTGAGTTTTTCTCCCCCCATAGATTTCGTGGAATAACATCATCCATCCAACAAACCTAGTTGGACTGTCTGAATCTCAGCTAATTGCTAGCCCCAATTTGTAGAGGAGGAAACTGAGGCTAAGACAGAAATTCAGAAAATTGCCCTGGGTCTCATAGCAAGTATATAGCACAGCTGGGATTTGAACACAGGCACTCTGATTCCAAAGCTTATTCATTTAATGGCCTCAATATGTTCTGTCCTTTAAATGTAAATTACTCCGGAAGGTATATATTTCAGAATGTTTGCTTTAAAATTTAAGTGTTGGAGTTCCTGTTGTGGCTCAGTGGTAACAAATCCGACTAGTATCCATGAGGACACGGGTTCGATCCCTGGCCTCGCTCAGTGGGTTAAGGATCCGGCATTGCAGGTTACAGATAAGGCTCAGATCCAGTGTTGCTGTGGCTGTGGTGTAGGCCGGAAGCTGCAGCTCTGATTCTGCCCCTAGCCTGGGAACTTCCATGTGCCACAGGTACAGCCCTAAAAAGACAAAATAAAATAAAATAAAATTTAAGTGTTATGAATACAACACAGAAGAGATGTTTTATCTTTCTACTAAAAAGAGGACAACTGAAACCAACCTGAGTAAAGATAGGAAAGTTTTTCTTTTTTAGGAGAAATTCCAATGTCATTGTTATAATAAAATAGTAGTTGTCTGGATTGTGGCTCTGTGCTTTGTAATAGAATATAGTATTGTACTTTTAAGTATGCTACTCTGTGAAGCCAAACACATGATGGCCTTGCCAGAGAAGAAAGGGAAAAAAAAAGGAATGGTGGTGGAAACAGACAAAAGAACTACTCAGGGCATGCCTCCAAATTTTAAGGGTGTCATGTGGTATGATGAAAAGAGCATGAAACATGGATTCAGATTTTCAATGGGACCAAAAGCTGATTTGCCTCTTACTAGCTGTGGTGCTGAAAAAATGACACCACCTAATAATAATAATTTAAACCTCACTTTTCTCTATGGGAAAAAATGGGGATATATCACCTTCCAAATAACATTGTAAATATAAATTAGTTAATGCATGCAAAGCATTTTAGCCCAGTAGCTGGCCTAGACAAAGTTCCACTTAAGAAACTCTATCTATTATTATAAACTTTAAACCTTTTGAAACAAGGTGGGAAAAAAAGTAATTATTATAATACCAAATAAAACTAAGAAGTTTCTCGCCAAAAAACACAGCTTTCATTCAGTATCATCTTATAGTCAATGTGATCTTAGCCTGTTTCCTATATTCTTTTCCATGTTTTTTTTTTTTTTTTCCCAATCCTGGCCCCAGGGATTAGTTCATATTTGCCCTAAGATCAGTAGACTTCTTCTTTTTACTTTGCCCTTTCTTTTCCTCTTTCTTTCTTTTTCTTTCTTTCTTCCTTTTTCTTTCCTCCTTTCTCTCCTTCCTTCCTTCCTCCCTCCCCATAAACTCCTTTTTTGGGTGGTTACTTTGCACTGGTTCTGGAAGAATTTCAATGGGTAGAGAATGCAGTACATCTGATTATCTATGATATTTGTAAAGACTAGTGAGCAGCTTGTGTGTCTGGCACACAGGTTATTACTAGGATAATTTTTATAAAGAGAATTAGGGGCAAATTATAAAGGACTCTGAATCCCAAAACAAGAAATGCAGGGTTGGTAGTGGAGACCTTTGAATGTCTCTGAAGAGCAAATGGCATTTCAGATGTGTGTAACAGGAAGGTAACGGTGGCACGGATGTAAATTTTGATAAAGGTGAACCATGGATTCAAGTGAACAGAGATGGAAGTGGGGAGATCATTTAAAATCATTTACGGTCATGGCAAGAGCCCTGACAGCTAGGGCGATGACCCAACACAAAGCAGGACAGTGGGAATGAGAAGATAGGATGGGTCCAAGAGGCATTTGCTGGGTTGAATTTCACATTCGTTCAACATAGAGTCCATTCCATGGCTATAAATGTTCCAGGAATGAAAGACACAAGGTGGACACAGTTACCAAAGGTCCTGCCTTGGGATAGACTTTAGATGATGAAAGTGCTATAGAACAGCATAGCTGGGAAGGAGAAAAGGATGAGACCTCTCTTAGCGAGCACAGAGTATATGTGTGGGTTGGGGGGGGAGATGTCTTGAATGCAGTGACACAGAACACAAGAGGGAGCAGGCTTGAGGACCCAGCAGGGAGCTCTTTCCATGAAGAGTATCCAGCAGGCACCAAGCCAGGAGCTTCGGTGTGAATTCTTAGACCAGCGAAACAGTTAGACTCTGGAACTGAGAGCGGGAGGGTAAATGCAGTAGGCAGTAAGCAAGCAGGAGTGTCTATGGGCTAGTTCTTAGAGGTCATTTAAAACATCTTTTGGCTTTCACTCAGAGTGCAGTGGAAGCTGTTTTGTGATTCATTTATTACTAACTAGTTCAGTCATGCTTAGGCATGGGACTGGAAGCTTTCGGAGCCTCAGTTTTCTCATCTTTAAGATGGGTAAACAAACAAACAAAAAACTATGAACGTATGTGGCTAGTGTGAACATTTTGGGGGTTGGCAGATTTTACTCCCCTATATTGCTTAGACACAGGAGGAAGCTATTTCTTCTTAGGAAGGCCCTAAGACATCTTCTAGCACAAGTGTATAAAATAGAACACAGGTTCCTGGAGTTCCAGCTGTGGCACAGTGGGTTAAGCCTCTGACTGCAGTGGCTCAGGTTGCTGTCGAGGCATGGGTTCCATCCCTGGCCCAGCACCGTGGATTAAAGGATCTGGCATCCCTGCAGCTGCGGCTCAGATTTGATCCCTGGCCCAGGAATTTCCATATGCTGAGGGTGCAGCCTTTGACAACAGCACCAAAAAATAGAACAGAGGTTTCTTTTTCTTGAGGTTTTCCTCACAACGGGAAAGAATGAAGCTCAGGCTCCTTTTCAGAGACTAACCAGCACCTGGGTGCTTCTCCTTTGGCTTCTAAATCTATATTTTCCCTACAATGCAGGAAGTCTTTATTTAGTGGAACAGTGATGATTGGAGACTTGCTAAGCATCCTCTCTTATCGTCTGAACTCTGCATTCTATCAGGTTCCCTCAGGATCTACACTTTTACTCAAACCCAAAAGCTTTCTTAACTTACCGCTCACAACCCTTCTGGATGTGAGTTGACCAGCACAGCAGCCCCTTAAATACAAAGAAGGAGGAAAGGGGAGTCCCTGTCGAGGCTCAGCAGTTAACAAACCTGACTAGGAACCATGAGGATGCGGGTTTGATCCCTGGCCTAGCTCAGTGGGTTAAGGATCCGGCGTTGCCATGAGCTGTGGGGTAGATCGCAAATGCGGCTCAGACACTGAGTTGCTGTGACTCTGACATAGGCGGGGGGCTACAGCTCTGATTGGACCCCTATCCTGGGTACATCCATATGCTACGGGTGTAGCCCTAAAAAAAAGCCCCCCAAAACACACAAAAAACCAAAAAATCAAAACAGAAAGGATAACAGAAAATACTGAGGTTTGGAGTTCCCAATGCGGTTCAGTGGGTTAAGAACCTGACTGATATCTATGAGGATGTAGGTTCAATCTCTGGCCTTGCTCAGTGCGATAAGGACCTGATGTTGCCACAAGCTTCGGCATAGATTGCAGATGTGGCTTGCATGGCGTTGCTGTGGCTGTGGCGTAGCTGTGATTCAACTCCACATACTGCAGGCGAGGCCCTAAGAAAGAAAAAAAAATACGGAGTTGTTTTATTTTTGTCCCGGTTCCTTGACCTTTCATTTTCACCATCGGGCTTCTTTCTTTATTTTACCTTCAGTTGGCAACATGTAGTTTGATTCTGGGGAAAGCAAAGTGAATCCTTGAATCCTCTCCCAAGTAGGAGCAGTTTTGCTGCAGGTCTGTCTGCATTGAGCAGAAGGTGTCTTGTAAAGGACAAGCAAGGCCATCTTCTATTTCTTCCTGCAAAGGACCAGGCTGCTTCCTCACAGGAGGATGCAAGACCTTGGGAGTCTCACTTGGTTCTGACTGTCTCTCCTTTTATGTTTTCCCTTCTTCCAGTTTGGTAGCCAAACTGCTTCTGCCCCACTCAGGCCAACTTGCTTGTGAACACAGCAAATAAAAGGCTCTTTTTAAAAATTCTACTTTGGGAGTTCCCGTCGTGGCGCAGTGATTAATGAATTAGACCAGGAACTGTGAGGTTGCGGGTTCAATCCCTGGCCTTGCTCAGTGGGTTAAGGATCCGGTGTTGCCGTGAGCTGTGGTGTAGGACGCAGACGTGGCTTGGATTGCACGTTGCTGTGGCTCTGGTGTAGGCCGGTGGCTACAGCTCCGATTGGACCCCCAGCCTGGGAACCTCCATATGCCACGGGAGCGGCCCTAGAAAAGGCAAAAAGACAAAAAGACCAAAAAAAAAAAAAAATTCCACTTTGTTTTTTTTGTTGCTGTTTCCTTTCCTTCCTGTATTGTTTCTTCTTAGGGCTGCACTTTGCAGCATATGGAGGTTCCCAGACTGTAGGTCCAATCAGAGCTACAGCTGCTGGCTTATGCTGCAGCCACAGCAACACCAGATCCGAGCCTCTTCTTCGACATACACCACAGCTCATGGCAGCACCGGATCCTTAACCCACTGAGCAAGGCCAGGGATCAAATCCACAACCTCATGGTTCCTAGTCAGATTTGTTCCCGCTGCGCCACAGGGACTCTTCTTTCTGATTTCAGTGTTCCCTGTTCCTGGTGGAAGGACGTGATTCTAGCCTTTCCTTCCACTGTAAAGATAGACCGCAGTTTTACCTTAGGAATAGGGGAGAGAGTGAAGAGAGCAAAATAGCCTTTGCGGCCTGCCTTTTTTTTTTTTTTTTTTTTTTTTAATAACTGCACCAGTGGCATATGGAAGTTCCCAGGCCAGGGATTTAACCTACTTCTCTGCAGTGAACTAAGCCACTGCAGTCAGTTTCGGGTTTGTTTGTTTGTTTTTGTTTTATTTTTTTATTTTTTTAAGGCCTTCACCCACAGCATATTGGAAGTTGCCAGGCTAGTAGTCAAATCCGAGCTGCAGCTGCCGGCCCTACACCACAACGCGGAATCCGAGCTGTCTTCATCCTACACCACAGCTCACAGCAATGCTGGATCCTTAACCCACTGAGCTAGGCCAGGGATCGAACCTGTGTCCTCGTGGATACGAGTCAGGCTCATACTGCTGAGCCACGATAGGAGCTCCATGCAGTCAGATTCTAATGCATGGTGCCACAGTAGGAACTTCTTGGAGCCTGCTTTAAACCAAAACTTTTTATTTTTTAAATTTTACTCGGACATAGTTCATCTAATGTAAAATTCACCATTTGAAAGTGTACAATGCAGTGGGTTTTAGTATGTTTACTATATTGAAGAACCATCGTCACTATATAATTCCAAGATATTTCCATCGCCCCCAAGAAGAAACCTCCTACCCACTGGCAGACACTTCCCAATTTATCCTCCCTCAGCCGCTGGTCATGACTAATCTACTTTATGTCCCTATGGATTTGCCTGTTCTGTATATTTTATATAAATAGAATCATATATGTGACGCGTTTTGTATCTGGCTTCTTTGCCTCAGCATAATGTTTGTGCTTTATTAGTGTAGGAAAAAGGAGACTTCTCTGTGGTTCCATCAAGCTTCTAGCTCATTAGAAGTTGGCAATGGAGGAGTTCCCGTTGTAGCTCAGTGGAAATGAATCTGACTAGTAACTATGAGGTTGCGGGTTCTTTCCCTGGCCTCGCTCAGTGGATTAAAGATCTGGCGTTGCCGTGAGCTATGGCGTAGGTTGTAGTTGCGGCTTGGATCTTGCATTGCTGTGGTTGTGGCATAAGCTGGCAGCTGTAGCTCCTATTAGACCCCTAACCTGGGAAACTTCACATGCTGTCAGTGCAGCCTGAAAAAGAAAAAAAAAAAAAAAAAGAGGTTGGCATTGGAGTTCATAACCCAAGACTCAACCCAAACATGTCAATGTAGAATGCTGTACCCTTCATGGCTTTGCTTGCCATTGTTCCATCAGTATCAGGGGATATTGGCCAAGGCAATATTTGGGTATTGGGTATTCCAAAACATTTTGGCCATAATACCTAATAACAGTATCCATTTTCATAGAAACATGTGCTTCATGCCTCCTATCAAAAATATCACTTATAAGAGGAGTGAAAGCACATGACCTTTGAAAATTTTCTTTTGTATCTTATTTGTCCTATTCTAATAGGATATTCTCATTCTCCTAAATCTTGGCCAAGTCTCTCAGCATTAATAATAAATTAGTATAAACATATGATTGGAAAGAATAGTCAGTACTATCTCATATTTTATATGTGTGAAATCAAATTCAGATTTTATGTCAAGACAGGAAAAATTTAATTTGAGCATAAATTCTTCTCTACACTTTGGCTTTCTTCCCCCCCCCCAACTGTGCATCATGCATCTGCGTTATTATGCATTGACCAAACCTGCCCCACCATCAGGAACTCCTATTCAACCATAAAGAGCCATATTCTGCTAGCATCAATAAGACAACTCCTTAAAAGATAACATTCCTTCTTGATCCAGTATGGGGGTCACATGACCTCACGTGATGATCTAGGTCTGTAAACTATCAATAATATGTCATTTGAATTACAGCCCCTCTGTCTTGAAAAAACTTACACAACTGTGCCTTGACTTCCAAGGGGTGGAACAGTTCTCAGAGCTTTCTGAGATGCCCTTCCTGGGTCATAGTCCTCAAATTTGGCTCAAATAAAATTTCCCAACTCTTTCTGAGATAGACTGATAATTTTTCATCCCTGTCAGTATGAAAGGTAAAGAAAAATAATCAGTATGTTTTCATTTTATCCCAAGACTGATCTGTTTGATAAACAAAAGAAAAAATATATAACATATATTCATATATATTCATATATATAATAAAATTATATATAGTGATTGTTTAAGTTCATAGACTCCTTTTTGATCATTTTCAACCAGGGACCTAATCAAACTGCAAAAAATCATTTAAAAGAGCAATAACTCAGATAACTGGAGAAGTCCAGGCTCACTCAAGATTTTCCTATTTAGACTGAGGAAGCAGAGTGTTTCCTAAAACATATTTTTTTTTTCTTTTTTTAGGGCCACACCTACAGCATATCAGCTAGGGGTCTGATCTGAGTTGCAGTTGCAGGCCTACGCCACAGCCACAGCAATGCCACATCTGAGTCACATCTGTGACCTACATGGCAGCTCAAGGCAATGCTGATCCTTAACCCACTGAATGAAGCCAGGGATTGAACCCACATCCTCATGGATACTAGTCGGTTTTATTACCATTGAGCAATGGCGGGAACTCCCATCCTAACACACACACACACACACACACACACACACACATATGTATATAATGATTTTTATTTTTTTTCATTATAGCTGGATTACAGTGTTCTGTCCATTTTCTACTGCACACCATGGTGACCCAGTTACACATACATGTATACATTCTCTTTTCTCACATTATCACGGTCCATCATAAGTGACTAGACATAGTTCTCAGTGCTACACAACGGGATCTCATTGCTAATCCATTCCAAAGGCAATAGTCTACATCTATTAACCCCAAGTTCCCAATCCATCCCACTTCCTGTCCTTCCTCCCAGCAACCACAAGTCTATTTTCCAAGTCCATGATTTTCTTTTCTGTGGAAAGGTTCATTTGTGCCGTATATTGGATTCCAGATATAAGTGATACCATATGGTATTTGTCTTTCTCTTTCTGACTTACTTCACTCAGTATGAGAGTCTCTAGTTCCATCCATGTTGCTGCAAATGGCATTATTTTGTTCTTTTTTATGGCTGGGTAGTATTCCATTGTGTATATATACCACATCTTCCTAATCCAATCATCTGTCTAAGAACATTTGGGTTGCTAAAACATATTTCTTATTACCCATCTATCTTGCTCTCATTGTTTTAAGAAATAGCGTCTGATGGAAAACGCAGAGAGAATCACTTTGTTGTACAGAAGAAATTATCACAACATTGTAAATCAACTACCATTCTATAAAACTTCAAAAAAAAAAAAAGAAGAAAGAAAAAAGAGTCCAAGAAAGCTGAGTGGCTCTTTTACCAGCTGGTGATCTTAGACCAAGTTAACACCTCTGAATCTCAATGTCCTCATATGTAAAATGATGGATTCAGTACCACCTGCCCATAGATACTTAGGGAGGCTCAACTGGGCTTGGATCTGTAAATGCCTTGCACAGTGGGCATTCAGTCAATGGCAGTTCTCTATGCTTTCTCACTGCAGTGGACTGGGCCCCCAGAGGAGACCACCCTGGATGGTGTTGAAAAAGCAAGCTAATGGCCTCCTGGGATGATAAGCATTAAGCAAATAATTATATGAATGCAAAGTTACATTCACCATTGAGTAAAAAATCCTTTAATTCTCATCTTAACTCTGAGATAGTACAAATATTATGGATCCTATCTTAGGGCTAAGAAAAAAGTACAGAATCAAGTTATTTGAAGGATGGTGTTGCTCTTAGAAATCATTTTTTTTAAAGATTTTATGGGAATGTAGTTGACTTACAAAGTTGTGTTAATTTTAAAACTATGGCAAAGTAAATTAGTTAAACATATACACACAACCATTCCTTTTCAGATTCATTTTTCATAAAAGTTACCATAGAGTAACAGATAAATTTCCCTATGGTATACAGTAGGTCTGCATTACCTGTCTATTCTGTATATAGTAGTGTGTATATATCAGTCCTAACCACATAATTTACCCATCCCCCACCCTCACATTTCCCCTTTGGTAAAATTAAGTTTGGCTTCAAAATCTTTGAGTCCGTTTCTGTTTTATAAGTTCTATTGTATCATTTCTATTAGATTCCACATATTAGTGATCTTATATGATATTTATATTTTTCTGACTTACTTTATTTTATAATAATTTTTATGTTCACATTGCTGCAAGTGGCATTATTTCATGCTTTTTTATGGCTGAGTAATATTCCATTGTACCACTTCTTTATCATTCCTCTGTCAAGGGACACTTAAGTTGCTTCCATGTTTTGGCTATTGTAAATAATGCTCCAGTGAACATTGGGGTGCATGTATCTTTTCAAATTATGGTTTTCCCTGGATGTGTGTCCAGGACTGGAATTGCTGGATCATTTGGTAATTCTATTTTTAGGTTGTTAAGGACCTTCCATACTGTTCTCCATAGCAGTTGGTCAAATTCATATTCACACCAACAGTATAGGAGTGTTTCCTTTTCTCAGCACACTCTCCAGCATTTATTGTTCATAGACTTTTTGGAGATGGCCATTCTGACTGGTGCGAGGTGATAACCTCTATAGTTTCGATTTGTGTTACTCTAATAATTAATGATGTTGAGCATATTTTCCTCTGCTTTTTGGCCATCTGTCTGTCTTCTTTGGAGAAATGTCTGGTTAGATCTTCTGACCATTTTTAAATTAGGTTTTTTTTTGTTTTGTTTGTTGTTGTTGTTGTTGTTTTTGTTGTTGCTGCTATTTCTTGGGCCGCTCCCGCAGCATATGGAGGTTCCCAGGCTAGGGGTCTATTCTGAGCTGCAGCCACCGGCCTACGCCAGAGCCACAGCAATGCGGGATCCGAGCCGCGTCTGCAACCTACACCACAGCTCACCGCAACGCCGGATCGTTAACCCACTGAGCAAGGGCAGGGACCGGACCTGCAACCTCATGGTTCCTAGTCGGATTCTCCAACCACTGCGCCATGACGGGAACTCCGGTTTTTTGTTTTTTTGATATAAACTGTATGAAATGTTTGTATATTTTGGAGATGAACCATTTGTCAGTCACTTTGTGAAGTTTTTTTCACATTCTATGGATTGTCTTTTCATTTCATTGATGGTTTTCTTTGCTGTGCAAAAGTTTTAAGTTTAATTAGGTATGATTGTTTATTTTTGTTTTTATTTTCATTACTGTAGGAGGTGGGTCAAAAAGATATTACTGCTATTTATGTCAAAGAGTGTGTTCTATGTTTTCCTCTAAGAGTTTTATAGTATCCAGTCTTATATTTAGGTCTTTACTCCATTTTGAATTTATTTTTTTGTATGATATTAAAGAGTGTTTTAGTTTCATTCTTTTACATGTAGCTGTCCAGTGTTTCCAGTACTACCTTATTGAAGAGACTGTCTTTTCTCCGTTGTATATTCTTGCCTTCTTTGTCATAGATTAATTGACTGCATGTGCGTGGGTTTAAGAAATCACTTTTTTAAACTTTTAATGCAAATGGAATTAAATGACTTCCTCAAAGTCACAGGAACAATTGGCATCAAAGCTAAAATTAGACTTTTATTTGCATTTTCTTTTCATACTGTTTGAAAACTGAAAACATGACCTTGGTATTTTTATAGGACATGTATATAACATACCAACTATAGTAGTAAAAGTGAAATAATAATAGGGAGGCAGCAGACAGCAAAGACTTTCTGCCACACTGATTTAGAGCACTGTGTGGTATTTATAGTATAACTTCATTCCTACCTCTCTTGGAGGCCTAGAAGCCAGCCATTATTCTCTCCTTACATATTTTGGTGGGGGTTTTTCTCTCTGAATTTTGAAATACATTGTCAAAATGACACTTGGCTATGCCTAATGGGATGCTATAAGTCACTTATTTTTAAAATTAGAAGTTTTGTTTAAAACAGTCCACAATTTCCATAAACAAGTCACTTTTTAAAAGCTCATAAAACTATAATTCTTTTGTAAAAAAATCTCTCAGTCAGGTACTCACTGACCTTGTCAAATTTCTTCCCAGTTCAAACTAAAAAGTTCATAGAAAGTAAATATGAAATATCACTACTAGTAGAACACATTAAAAAAAAAAGGAGCTTATCTATAAGGTCACCCATTTTAGAGAATTAAACTTTTAAGTTACATCAGACAAATCCATTACATAAAAAGTTTTAAGCTATGAAATCTTACTTATTATGAATACATGATCACAGAGGTTTAAAGGCACAGAACTAGATAAAAACTTTAAAAAAATCAGTTGAAGCAGCATTTCTAGAATCAAAAGGGGACATGGAAAATTATCTCTCACCTCTCATTATATGAATGAAGAAATAAAGTATCAGAAAAGATAGGGCTTTCCTGTGATCACACAGGAAAATACCCAATCTCCTAACTCCCTGTCTAGTGCTTTTCTCTGAACTATAGTGGTAGCGTAGAGCTTTGTAAGTTTTATGACATCCCTGCCCCCTCCCCCACCCTATGGCTGTTCCTTTAGCCTAGACAAGTTGGAGCTTTCTTATACACAGTGTTCACAGAGAGAAGAAATGGCAATCAAAAAAAGTCAATTCTTAGAGTTCCCATTGTGGTTCAGTAGGTTAAGAACCCGACTAGTACCCATGAGGATGCAGGTTCAATCCCTGGCATCTCTCAGTAGGTTACGGATCCTTCATTGCTGCAAGCTATGGAGTAAGTCACAGATGTGGCTTGGGTCTGGTATGACTGTGGCTGTGGTATAGGCTGGCAGCTGCAGCTCCAATTTGACCCCTAGCCTCGGATCTTCCATATGCTATAGATGCAGCCCCCCAAAAAGACAAAAAAAAAAGTCAATTCTTGGTTTGGGGGTTTCATAAGATACTGGAATGAGACAAAAAATTTGGAATGATGCAAAATGATGTGAAGAGCAAGACTCTTTGACGCCAGCTGGATAAAGATTATCTGAGGAGTTCCTGTTGCGGTGCAGTGGAAATGAATCTGACTAGGAACCATGAGGTTTTGGGTTTGATCCCTGGCCTCATTCAGAGGGTTAAGGATCTGGTGTTGCTGTGAGCTGTGGTGTAGGCTGGCAGCAGAAAGCTTACCCCGATTTCTGGAAAGGGACCACGTGACCTACTTTTCTTTGGCTAAATGCCCAGGGGGATAGTGTGCCATGGAAACTCGGGATGCCATGGGGAGGTCCATGAGTAGATGGAATCCATGTCCTCAGCCACTGGAGAGGGAGTGAATTTCCACTAGCTCTGGCTTTCATGACTGGGATGTAGAAGCAATGTTGGGCACACAGACCCCAAACAGCGTCACTGAGTTCTCCATCCTGCTCTTCCTCATGGCACCCATGGAGCGAAGCCCTGCACCCAAGATGGTTGGACATGACACAAAGTGGGAGAGTCAGGGGGTCTGAGGTTGTGAATGAGGACGGGTGCAGCAGCGACCTACAACAGGGATAGCTGAGGACTGAAGGAGAGATTGAGGTCAGGGTACCTCAGGAACACTAGTGTGGATGTTTTCCCCCAGTCCAGGCCTTCCCACACCTCAACACCCTGTAAATTCAGGCCTAATCCTGGGAAAGTAGAAGGGAGGTGAAGGTGGGGATAGGAGACCACACTATATGGGCTGAGATCAAATTTCCAATCATTTGGTGAAATGGGGAAATAGAAATGAACAGTGACAACAAAATAGAGACATTTCTTGTTATAAAAGGGACTGTGGGTGAGTTTTTTTGCCTGCTATAAATATTACTGCTTATTTGGCAGGAGTGTATTTTCCCCAAGTGGCAAAAGAGTTGCTTTTCTGAATTCAATTTAAAAAATAATTTAATCCAATTAGTTGACATGTAAAATGGCCTTAAATAACACTTTAGGAAAAATGGCAACTCCTCTGTTAAATGAAAAACTGTTGTGAAGAACAATTTATGTCTGAAAATATTTTAATGTAAAACTTGTGTTGGTATTTCATTTTGGATTTGAACGCCAACTCAACCCCCATTCAATTCCTCTTACATCCTGTCTTAGGAAGCTTCCAGAAACACTGTGGCAGTGAGAGCCTCTCGACAAGACCTCCCAGCTTCCTTGGGGAAACACCCACAACTCACCCTCAGTGGAGTACATTATCATTTTCTTATTTAATCCAAATTGCCCTTCTTCCTCTGCAATGTTATTATTTTTCTCCAAGTTATTGTTATTTACACATTTCAGCTGTTCCCATATTTATTCCTGAAGTACGTGCAGTTAACTTTCAGCCAACATTTACAGTGCCCTTGAGGGTTACCACTGGTTCTCAAAAGGCACTGTGGATCCAGTTCCCTCATCTTGTGTGGGTAGGATCTGGAAATGGCATGCCCTGAAGGTCAAATTCAGGCTTTGGCATCCCTCCAGGCTCCATCACTTACTGGCTTTGTGTCTTTCAGCAAAATTCTATATGCCTTAGTTTCCTCATTTATAAAACGAAGATAATGACAGTTCCTATCTCATAGAGGTGCAAGAATTAAATGTAACTGATATAAAATACTCAGTACAATTTATGGCAGATAGTTAGCATTCAAAAAAATGTCAACTATCACTATTATATTATCTGGGACAAGAAATTTGTCACATCTCCCCCGCCCCTCATTTTGTTCCTTCCTTTGTGCTATTTATTCCTTAATAAGTGCTTGGTGAATATATTCTGAATGAAACACTTGCTTTCACTTTTTGGTTCTATAAACTTTATTTATTTATTTATTTAAGGGCTGCACCCACCGCATATGGTAGTTCCTAGGCTAGGGGTCGAATTGGAGCTGTAGCCACTGGCCTATACCACAGCCACAGCAACAGTAGATCCAAGCCTCATCTGCGACCTACTCCACAGCCCACAGCAACGCCAGATCCTTAATCCACTGAGCAAGGCCAGGGATCAAACGTGTGTCCTCATGGATGCTAGTCAGATTCCTTTCTGCCTAGCCACGGTGGGAACTTCTGTCCTATAAACTTTAACTAAACCAATGTGTGAGACAGCATGATAGTAGACAAGAAATGGATAAAATCTTACAATGTAGGAGAGACTTAATTAGTACTTCACATTTGCACATGTTGGCTGGGCAGGGCCACTGGAGAATCATTGAGGGCTTCCTGTAGGAGGCAATCGCTGACTTGAGAGTCAACCAGGGGAAGAATGGTGGGCAAGTCTTTCCAGACAGTGGGAAGTGCCTGGAACACAGGAGGGAACAACATGAAGACATGGTGTGTGAGCCAAAAAAAACACATTTGACATTTGCAGGGCTCAGGGCAAGAGGGCAAATGGCAGCTGCATACCTTATGTCTATTAGGAAGTTAGAAATGAAACTAAAAAACTGACATGTAAAATAAGTTTTATCCCTCTGCTTCACAACTATACCTTCATAACATTCTAGAAGGCCGGGTGGTAAGTTGGAATATTGGAACCTATTAGAATTCCAGGCTAGCAATGAGATGCTGAAGAGAGAGCCAGACTCGGACATGCAGGTATCTGTTCTAAGATCTCTGCTCTTCAGGGTGCCGGGTTCTGGTGCCCCCAGTCCTCGTTACAGGCGAGTTGTCCATGTACTAAGGAAAGGAACTCACTCAGAGGCCATGCATCCTCCTTGTGGACCATGCTAATGAGGTCTGGTCTCCTGAATTCCCTGGACAAATAGCCCAAAGCCCTTCCAGCACCTGTATGTGTCTCTTCCCTGTTTTTATGCTCTGAAGGATAGACCATGATCTTGAGCAGGTCTGAAGTGGGTTGGTTGAGGGGCAAATATTAGCATTATTGCCAAAAAAAGGGAAAGTTGGGAGTTCCTTTCATGGCTCAGTGGTAAGAAACCCTACTAGGATCCGTGATGATGATCCCTAGCCTTGCTCAGTGGTGATCTGGCATTGCTGTGAGCTGTGGTGTAGGTCGCAGATGAGGCTCAGATTCCATATTGCAGTGGCTGTGGCTGGCAGCTGTAGCTTGGATTTGACCCCTAGCCTAGGAACTTCCATATGCTATGGGTGTTGTCCTGAAAAGACAAAAGAGAGAAAGAAAGAGAAAAAGGAAGGAAGGAAGGAAGGAAGGAAAGAAGGAGGAAGGAAAGAAGGAAAGAAAGAAAAAGAATGAAAGAAAGAAAGAAAGAAAGAAAGAAAGAAAGAACGAACGAACGAACGAACGAAAGAAAGAAAGAAAGAAAAGGGAAAGGAAGATAGGTGATGGGTTACAATTTAGAGGACAGACCAAGTGTCAAGAGAAAATAAAATAGAGGTAGAGAGGCCAGTTTGGAAACAGTTCAAACAGTTGAGAGATGAAGCTGAGTTTTGTGGAGATGAGAAGATGTGTCAATACATGTTTAGAAGGTCAAATTGATAGCAGTTATTGATTCTTCAGAGATGGGGCGGGAAGAGTGTGAGAGATGGAAGACAGCCAGGCCTAGAGGGTAACTCCCATGTTTTGCCTCTGTGGCTGTGTGTTGGTTTTTTATTGTTGTCACAACAAATTACTCCCCCAACCTAGCTCACTCACAAATTTAGCTGTTTAAAACAATACCCATTTATTATCTCAAAGTGCATCTCAGCTAGGTCCCTATTTAGAGTCTTGTAAGACTGGATTCCATTCCTTCCGAAAGGTTCAAGGATGAAATCATGCCTCCAAGCTTTTTCAGGTTGTCAGTTAAATTCAATTCCTTGTGGTTAAAGCAGAGGCCCCCATTTCCGTGCTGGCTGCATGGTGGGGGCTGGTCTTTGCTCCTAGAGGCCTCCCTGAATTCCTTCTTGAGCTTTCCATAAGACCCCTCCAGCAACAGCAGGTGGGGTTCCTCATGCTTTGAATCTTTCCAGCTTCCTTTTTTTTGCATGTCTCTGCTACATTTCTCTCCTGCTTTCCTCTTCTGAAACTAGAAGAAATGATTCTCCACTTTGGAGTACTCATGGGATTAGATTGGACCCATCCTGATAATCTGGGATAATCTCCCCTCTCAAGGTCCTTAACCTTAACCACATCTGCAAGGGCCCTTTTGCCATGTTACTCAGTATATTCGCAGGTTCCAGGGAGGCAGAGGGGAGGAATTGTTAAGGGGGCCCTTCTGCCATTCTGTCTACCCTAGACTATTAAAAAGCTTCTGGAATTATTTAGTCGAACCAACCTGCTCATTCCACAGTTTTTCATTGTCTAAGGCCAATTAGCTGGTTGGTGGCAGAAACTGGGTGCTTCTGGGTCCAGGCTTTTATTTCTCGTCCAGGCCATTCATGACCACACCAATCTAGCAGCCCCCAACTCTACCTCCCTCAACCTCACCCAGCTGCTCTCTGTTTAATCACCTTGTTTATTTCCTTCACTGAATCCATGAGACCCTCAAGTAATTGTACTAGTTGCCTTATTTATTGGTTATCTCCTCTCACAAGTGTTTAAGCTCCCAATTGAGCTACAACTTTAAAATAAGGATTTTGTCTGGTTTGCTCACCATCGAAGTGACTGTGCTGCAAATTTATTGCCAGTTCACTGGCAATAAATGCTTGTTGAATGAATGAATGAACAGTGATAAGATTTGACCTAAGGCGCTGTCTTCAGAAAAAGACCTGCCATTACAGTCCAGAATTTTTTCAGTATTCACATTGTTATTAAAATCCAAGGCAGGTTCAGTCATCCTCTGATTCTTTTGGCAAACCCTCTTGATTTCAAATGTGCCTTTCCAGCATACCCTCTCAAATGATAATATCAACTTCCAAATCAGTTGAGCTTGACTGATCTTCCCTAGACAATGTATATAAGTTGTGTGTGCAAAGTGGGCCAGTTCAACCTTTCACTATGATTAATACATCTTCTATGAGTGATCCCATTAAAATAAATCAGCAATATTAAAGCATAATATTGCTTTATAGTAATGAGTTTACTAGGGCCAGCTGGACATTTGCATATGTTCATATTTCCTACAGCGTTGTGTTACTTGTCACATGGGTTGGAAATAACTCAAGAGGTCATGCTATCCACCACCGCCTTTAAATTATGGGTATATGAAAACTATCCATAAAGTCAGCTGAATAGATGTTTCTTAAATAGCCTCCAAAAAAATAAGGTTCCTTACTAAAACCCTCCAATTTCACAACTATTAATCAAGAATATTCTAAGGCTTACCTTTTCTTTTTTGCATTTTTTTTAAACTGCATCAACTTAATTATCCTTCGGAGAACAGAGTAACATCAAGATAATATATATCCTTCCCTCTTTTCAGGCTTCCATGATAGATGAGAGGTATAAAGTTAGTTTTTATTCACTGGCTTTTTTTTGTTTTTTATTTTTTGCTTTTTAGGGCTGCATCAGCAGGATATGGATGTTCCCAGGCTAGGGGTAGAATCAGAGCTGAAGCTGCTGGCCTACATCACAGCCACAGCAACTTGGCATCCAAACTTCATCTGCTACCTACACCACTGCTCATGGCAAACACCGGATCCTTAACCCACAGAGTGAGGCCAGGAATCAAACCTGCATCCTCATGGATACTAGTCGGATTTGTTTCTGCTGTGCTGCAATGGGCAGTCCCACTGGGATTTTTTTTTTTTTTTTTTTTTTTAAGGATTGTCTGCATAGTCTTCGAACTTACCCCTCATTGATAAGACCTCTAGGTGAACACAGTGTTTGAATGCAGTCCTGATCAATGGTGTGTGGTGAAGAGGTGCCTTCTCCTTTTTCTATACTACCTTCCTCAAGAAACACATTTCTTTTCTGATCTCTTCGTCTTCTTGGGGTCTTCTGTGGCTTATAAACTGAGAGTACTGCCTGAAGTGAGTTCTAAGTGCATTTAGGTATGAATTAATTTCAAATATACTCCAGAAGCATTAAGACAAAATCTCCATAGTTGGTTGGTCAGTACCTCCTTGACTATCTGATCACTGTGGTCCATGTTTTCCTTGTGTACAGGCCAATTTTTACATCAGATTTTTTTTTTTCAGCACCTGAGATGTATGGAAGTTCCCTGGCCAGGGATCAAACCCACACCTCTACAGTGACCCGAACTCCTGCAGTCAGATCTTTAACCCACTGCACCACAGTGGGAACTCCTAAATAAGATTTTTAAATGCAAGTTTTCTGCCTTTGGCCTCCAACACATTTCTGATTTTCTTTTAGTGGGTATGTGCTCAGACACAGAAACTCATTTTATTACAGAAATGTACACAGCTTTATGTAGGGTGGGATCTCATTACAAAGGAGCTCCTGGAGGACATCAAGGATGGGGCAGTAATGCTGGAATTTGAGCGTGGTATTGCCTGGTACTTCTGTGGTCTTTTCGGGGAGTTGAGGCTGTACCTGTGGCATGTGGAAGTTCCAGGACCGGAATCCAACCTGCGCCACAGCAGTGATCCTGGCCACTGCAGTGAAAACTGCTGGATCCTTAACCCATTGGGCCTGGAACCTTCAAAGTCTTAATGGGCCTCTCCAAGGAGTTTTTCACAAGCAGAGATTCAAACTGGTTTCTTTAAAAAAAAAAAAAACAGTTTTTTTTTAAATTGAAGTATACCTGATTTACAATGTTGTGTTAGTTTCAGGTATATAGCAAAGTGTTTCAGTTACATATATATGTGTGTATACATATATATACATATATATATACACACACATACTCTTTTTTAGATTATTTTCCTTTTAAGGATATTATAAAATATTGAATATAATTCCCTGTGCTATATAGTAGTTCCTTGTTGAATATCTATTTTATATATAGTAGTGTAGAGTATATTAATCTCGAACTCAACCTCCGATTCCTAACTTACCCTTCTGGTAACTGTAAGTTTGTTTTCTATGTATTACTGTTTTGTACATAAGTTCATTTGTATCATTATGTTTTTAGATTATATGTGTAAGTGATATCATATGATGTTTCTCTTTTTCTGTCTGGTTTAGTTCTCTTAGTATGATAACCTCTGTGTCCATCCATGTTACTGCAAATGGCATTATTTCATTCTTTTTTATGGCTGAGTAGTATTCCATTGTATATATGTACTACATCCTCCTCCATTCATCTGTCCATGGACATTTAGGTTGCTTCCATGTCTTGGCTATTGTAAATAGTGCTGCAATGAGATTTCAGGTTTGTCTGGAGCTCTCCTTCCTGGACACAGGTCTTTTCTTCTTCTAATTACAAGTTGCTTTTTTATAGCTCTGCCTTCTATAGAGGTGCCTTGCTACTACATACTGTTAAAGACAATGGTAAAAAGCAAGTAATGCCGGGCTTGTCATTAGTGGGCTGCAGCAATAGTCACTAATCCATATGATGCTTACCCAGCTTAGCGTAATGTACAGAGGGAAAGGGAGAGGGGTATCTCAGCAACACCCACAACCCTAAGGTCCTCTCCCATTGCTATTGCTGCTGGCCTTTCAGATGTCCCTTAGTACGGATTGCCACTACAATATAAACAGGTATAACTGTTATTTCCCTTTTCAAATGGCATTAATTTAGACTTTATTAGGTCTCACTATTTTTAAAAATATGAGCTTGTTACAATTTTATACACAATGAAATTTGTTGTTGTTGTTGTTGTTTGTTTTTTGCGTTTTTGTCTTTTCCAGGGCTGCACTCGCAGCATATGGAGGTTCCCAGGCTAGGGGTCTAATTGGAGCTGTAGCTGTCAGACTACGCCACAGCCACAGAAACGAGGGATCCGAGCCGCGTCTGCAACCTACATCACAGCTCATGGCGACGCCGGATCCTTAACCCACCCAGCGAGGCCAGGGATCGAACCGGCAACCTCACGGTTCCTAGTCGGATTCGTTAACCACCGAGCCACGATGGGAACTCCCACAATGAAATTTTAATTCTTGTGTTGCCCCTTTGAATGACAATGTGTCCTGATGATATAATTTTGTTTGACCCCAAATCTAAAGAAATCTGTGCCTTATTGTGTAAATATTCTGAATTCTCCATATACCATTTCTGTAGAAGTTTCTGATTCAAAAGACATGCAAATGAGTATAGTAATTTCTCTTCCTAAATCCTTATACTTTTTTTTCCTGGGAAGTTAGTGAAGCTTTTCCTACATTTTGTATATGGTTGAGCAGTTACTACTTAGAAGTTTTGCTTTTGTTCAATATTTACAGCTCATCCTAACATATGCCAAGACTGACTTTCTTTTATGCAACTTCAGGGCTGTGTGCCCAGATCTGGAGTGGTGCTTGTTATCAAAAATATACCCCTTAGGAATATCTGATATATGGTTTCTTTGTAAATAATATCAGCCCCTTTAAAACCAGATTCTCTTCTATTGGTTAGATAAAATATACATTAGAAAATGCTTATGCATTCTTTATGTAGCAACAATGAGCTAGTTTCTTACAGTTCCTAATCTCCCCAGAATATGCGCAAGGATGTGAGATGGATAGACACAGCCACACGTCATAAAACCCCCATGAACCATGATTTAGCATATTACCAGTTATATGTCACTATTTCTTATTGCTATACTTTTTTTCTGTACATCATGGCTTTCTTATACCTTCATGCCTTATCAGAGAGTCTGGAGTCAATTAGATTAGATTAAAAAAGCTATTGAGGGGTTCCCGTTGTGGCTCAGTGGTAATGAACCCGACAAAGATCCATGAGGACACGGGTTCGATCCCTAGCCTCACTCAGGATCTGGGGAAGCTGTGAGCTGTTGTGTAGGTCACAGACGTGGCTCAGATCTGGCGTTGCTGTGGCTCTGGCATAGGCCAGCAGCTGTAGCTCCAACTGGACCCCTAGCCTGGGAACCTCCATATGCTTGAGTGTGGCCCTAAAAAAACCAAAAAAAAAAAACCTATTGAAATCTGGAGAATTGTGTAAATAGGGCAAAATATTTTTACCCTGTTGATAAAAAAGTTGGGACAATATTTTCTTTCTGAATCAACTGATAATCCAGTAGTGTTTTCAAGCATTTTAAAAGATAAGATAAAGTATTAGGAAGCAACTGTACTGTTATAGGAGTCATTTTCCAAGAAGGATAAATATATTAATATGTGTAGTATAAAAAAGAGAAATACTTAATACTTATTTTCAATAACTGCATTAAACAAATGACTGGGGAATTCCCATTGTGGCACAGTGGGTTAAGACCTGACATAGCCTCCTTGAGGATGCAGGTTCTATCCCTGGGCTTGCTCAGCGGGTTAAGGATTTGGCATTGCCATGGCTGCAGCATAGGTCCAAAATGGTGCTCAGATCCCGAGTTGCTGTGGCTGTGGTGTACGCCAGCAGCTGTAGCTCTGATTCTACCCCCACTCTGAGAACTTCCATATGCCGAAGGTGTGGTCTTCAAACAAACAAACAGACAAAAAAAACAAATGACTGAAAGAATAACAAGCTGTCTGTGCTCTCTTGTGCAATTCTGAAAACTTGCACATGCAAATGAGTTGCTTTAAGAGTAGAAAGGCCTGAAGTGAGAAGAGTTGGGGCTGGATCTTGGGAAATAGGAGTTAATTGGGCTCTAGCTTCTGGTAAGTGCAGATAGCTGTGGATGGGCAGGAGATGGGAGCATACGAGTGATATAGTGTCGACTGAAAGAAAAAAAAAACCAAAACCCCAGGACCTAAAAATTGAGAATTATATTTTATTTAGTGAATTTTCTGAGGACTTAACTCCAGAAGGCAGCCTCTGAGAAAGCTCTGAGGGACCACTCCAAAGAGGTAAGGGAGGACCCAGGGTACGTGGGAGTTTTGCAACAAAAACCAGGTAGCAAAAATACTAAATTACCATTAATTAAAGAAAACCAGACAGCTCAAGTTAATGAATTTACTGCTTTTCTATATATGGGAAGATGCAGGGGTCTGGGCTCGCTAAAAGCATTCCTTTGATAGAAATTTAACTGTCTAGGGTCTGCTTTTCCCCATCCTGAATCCCCTCAGGGTGCACCCCTGGGGGCAGCTGCAGTGGTTGCTGGCTTGAGGGTCGAAATATCCCTTATTGACTGATATGACAGGCAAGATTTTTCATCCACATTGGCTTCTAACACCGCCAATTGAATCCTGGGGGGCTGCAGCCCCTGGTTTGTGAGCCCTTCCCATGCAAAGCGGAACATATTTTGATCCCTCCTAGAGCACTTGGTACACCTTATATCCCAAGCTTCATAAAGCCAACAACCCAGTGGGCACAATTCGTATCAGAAACAGCATTAGTGATGGAGGATAATGTGAGAAAAAGAATGTATGTGTGTTGGACTGGGTCACTTGGCTGTACTGGAGAAAACTGATGGAACACTGTAAACCAACTATAAAGGAAAAAATATAAGTCATTAAAAAAAAAAAAGAAACAACATTAGGAATGAATAAAAAGGGACGCTGAGATTGTGAGGCATCAGTACACCCGTGAGTGTTAGTGCGCGTCATTCACCTGGATGTTGAGGGTATTGGATTGTGTTTTTCTATGGGGAGCTACAGGGGTCAAGCCTCACGCATCAGAGTCAAGAGCGGATCTCATATGAAAGAGAAGGTTATTCTTTCTGTCCATCACCAGGGGGAGATGGATCCTAAGATAGGAAGAAGAAAGTGCGAACAGGTGAGTGAGGGAAGTCAGACTTTGGGGGACTTAGGAATCCATAACTGAGTTCCCGCTATGAGGAAATCCTTGACCTTTAATAACTATGGCTCCTCGGATCCTGGAGTGAACAGAGACTGCGATTTTCCTGGGCTGAAGACTCTCAGAAGATTTTGTTTGACTTGATTATACTTGTGTGCATTCTAGGAACAGGCCATGGGTGGGTCAAAAATCCTTCTAAAGGGTTCCTCTTCTTTCTCTCATGCACACTTGGGCCAAAACAAAAAAACAAAACAGACAAACAAAAAGCAAAAAATAAAAAAAAAAACCCTTCACTCTGTTCAGTACTTTCCAATTTTCTCTCAATTCCTCACTCACCCAGTTACCATTCTAGCACACATCCCATAATAAGCAGCACGTGTGTTATCAGCAGAGATAACAGTGTGATACTGGCCATCAATTTGGCCTCTGAGATTTTTCTTATCTTTTTTTCTCGTGCGCTTTCAGAATCTTATTACAGAGAACACACGTCCTTGACCATTGAAAATATCTCCAGATAAATCTGCACCTGAGTATCTTTGTACTTAAGATGTCTCCTGGGTTCTGCCTCGTGTCCCACATCAGTAAATCAGATGGTGATCAAAATCCCATTTATCTTACAGCTGACTAGGCAAAATGCGAAGGCAAAGGTTCTAAGGGAAGAGAGAATGCAGCTTATTTATCACTGTTCCGAAGGTACAGTGGGGACAGCAGTGGGGACAAAGGGGTTACGGGCTGGATCTAAAGAACATAAGGGAGAGGAACCAACTCAGATCTTCCTTAAGCAAAGCCCTCCAGTTCCAGGAGAAGCCCACCTTATCACTGCTTCAGGGTCTGGAAGCGTGTTGACACCTGTGGCAGTGGGGTTCGAAGCCTGGCAAGAAGAAACCCAAGCAGGATGTCTTTTTCCTTCCTGGGGTCTCATGCAGATACAGATGCAAATGCAGAGGAGAGGTTTGGGCAGATGCAGCAAACCTCTCAGCTAGAAGAGCAATTCGGTATCACATGTTCTAGTGTCTAGAGCCAGGCATTCTCTGGGTTTATTTCTCTTGTTTTCACTTTTTATCCTGTAGTTAGTTCTCAGGCAAGCCTGAACATCAGGATTAAATGCCAAGTGAGATGCTTCATAAGCCTCCATGGTCTTAGGCCCTATTAGGCCCTGCTGCAGTCCTGCTGTATCTTATTTTCTCTCAAGTCTCTTGAGAAATTTCAAGTCCGAGATTCAATTCTATTATGGGTTAAATTGCATTTCTTCTCCAAAAAAAAAAAAAAAAAAAAAAGGAGAACTTGGTGTTGTCACCCCTGGGACCTCAGAATGTGGCCTTATTTAGAGACAGTTTCTTTCACAGAGCTAATCAAATTCAAATGAGGTTATAAGGATGGGCCCTAATTCCATACGACTTCTGTCCTTATAAAAAGAGGAAATTCGGATACAGAAACAGACCTGCACAGGGGAAGGACACTATGGAGGGATAGAGGGTGGACACGGCCATCTGCAAGTCAAGGAGACAGGCCTTGAAAAGCTCTTTCCCTCACAGCCTCAGAAAGAATGAACCCTGATTTTGGATTTCTTGCCTCCAGAACTATGAGAGAATAAGTTTCTGTTGTTCAATGCCCCCCACCACCAGTTTATAGTACTTGGGAAATGAATACAAATTCTGTTGAAGATTGCTCTCTATGGCCAACTTGGTTCCAAGCAGAGAAAGATTCTATGGTCATAAGCCCAGTCTACTTCCCCAGAGGTCAGGAACAACTCCTAGATCCATCAGCCCAGGGACTGTCTCCTCCTGCATAAGGTGGAACTGTGTACGGGGAACTAGGGAGCTGCTATTGGATCCCTTGTTTGGCTTTTTTTTTTTTTTTCTCCTTGGCCCAACCCGGGAACTTTCCTGGCCAGGGATCTAACCTGTCCAGCAGTCATGAGCTGCACCGCAGCTGCTGCAATGTGGATCCTTAACCCTCTGTGCCACATGGGAACTTCCATGGATAACCTCGTTTGTCTTGAATGGGCAGATTCTGAGGAGTCCTGGATGTATCTTGTTTACTTTCATTTTCTTGGTAAGTATATTCAAAAAATGATTTGAGTAAAAGGTGAAAGATTTATACGATATGAAGAGAAACCAGAGTGTTGGGAACTATGTCTAGATACTCATACTGCAACAGAACAAAGGGTGGGGAAAAAATGTATACATGTAAGGATAACTTGATCCCCTTGCTGTATAGTGGGAAAAAAAAAAAAAAAGATTTGATTTCTCAGAACCTTGGTCTTCCTGCCTACAAGAGGGTTAAAATTCCTTCTTCTAGGTATTCATTTGGCTGCAATCAAATGGCGAGTGTAACCTGCCTCCCATCTACCAGGAACTCAATGCATCTTACTTCCATTTCCCTTCTGTTCCTCATTCCCTGTAGACCAAATTTAATGAGCACTCAAAACAGAAACACCTCTCAGTGAATCAAACACCTCTCAGTGAATCAAACTCCTCTTTTATGAATGAAGGGAATGTTAGCATTTACTTTGATTTTGTAGGGTGTTTGTGTGGGTGAGATGAGTGCTTGCATGTGAAGCGTGTAGCACTAAGTCAGGGGCCCCAGGGCACTGCATCACTGTTGGCTGGTAGTTTTTCTCCCATCGACATGGAACCGCTAAATCGCAGTGGGAATAAAACTTGCCATTGAATGACATTCATCCGTGCATGAAAATGCCAGCAGGCAAAATCTAACATATTAACTAAATTAACAACAAAATAAGTGATTATTTCCTTAGATGATTTTAGCCTTTACCTAGTCTTCCAGCCACCCTTTATTTTTCTGTGTGAAGGGTTGAGCCCAGTACACGGTGCCTATTCAAGATGCATGAGAGATCCTGTGTCTCACCACAGAACCCTCCCAAGTCCCCTCTATGCAATTGCATCTCATACAGAAGAAGGAAAATTCTGATGTGATGGATGTTGCTCCTGATTTCTATGGAGGGAGACTGTGCTGATGATCATACATTTCTTCTCTGTTTGGAACCAGGTTGGCTCCAGAGGTGAAGCACCACTACCCAAAGCAAGATCCTTGAAATGGGATGTCAAGCACGGTTTCATGTAATTCTCTTAGAAGGTAAATAAATGTGAACATCATTTTTTCAAGTGTCAAATTCTTCCAATTAAAATATTTCTCTTCTTGGAGTTCCCGTCATGGCGCAGAGGTTAATGAATCTGACTAGGAACCATGAGGTTGCAGGTTCGATCCCTGGCCTTGCTCAGTGGGTTAAGGATCCGGCGTTGCCGTGAGATATGGTGTAAGTCGCAGATGTGGCTCGGATCCCACATTGCTGTGTCTCTGGCAAAGGCCGGAGGCTGCAGTTCCAATTAGACCCCTAGCCTGAGAACCTCTATATGCCGTGGAAGCTGCCTTAGAAGAGGCAAAAAGACCAAAAAAAAAAAAAAAATTCTCTTCTTGATGGAATTCTATCAAATGGTGTAGTTCAGAAATTTTTTACATGATTATACTAATTTCCATAATAAAGGTGAGATGGGAAGAATACAAAATAATCTTGAATAAAGAAGAAATGGAGGGGGGAATTCCCATTGTGGGTCAGTGGTAACAAACCGCACTAGTATCTACAAGGTCTCAGGTTCGATCCCTGGCCTCACGCAGTGGGTTAAGGATCCAGCATTCCTGTGAGCTGTGGTGTAGGTCACAGATGTGGCTCGGATCTGGCGTCGCTGACTGTGGTGTAGGCGGGCAGCTGCAGCTCTGATTCACCCCCTAGCCTGGGAACTTCCATAAGCTGTGGGTGTAGCCCTAAAAAGACAGGAAAAAGAAGAAGAAGAGGAAGAGGAAGGAGAAGGAGAGGAAGAAAGAGGAGGAGGGGAAGGGAGGAGGTGGAGAGAGAGAAGGGGGGAGGGGGAGAAGAATGGAGGGAAAAGCCTCAACAGCTTTAATCTCAGGAAAACCTGCATATTCAATGTTACATGGCTTTGAAGAAATACTCTAGAAAAAGTAAAGAAAAAAAACTCACTTTTGCTTCAAGTAATCTAAATACTAACCAGAGTAATTAGATAATTAAATCATTCCTCCATTATATGTTTATATTTAGCTTCTATTTAGGCAGGCATCAATATAGCAGGAAACTTGCTAAGTAAAGCAAAGAATGCTGCCCACACAATCATGAATGAATATCATTGCCATGGGATGAAAATCCCTCATGGGCAGTGTTGTTTAGGCAGTTCTGTCACCATGGGGATGTTAGAATGGAGAACAGAGGGCATCTTGTAAGATCCTCACGTGAGAGAACAGACCTTGCCAACGCCTCTGCAAAGGAAAACATTTAGCATTTTACTTATATAGGCCAATCGTGGACACAACAGAGTTTTATTCTCGTTTAAAGTCTAAAGGCAGCTTCTGTGTTTGAGATCTTCCATACATCGCTCAGTAACCTCAGCACAGACATTGCTTCCTCATGGAAACTTCTCCTCAGGTTACAAAGTACGTGAAAACAAGAGGGAGGGTGCCAGGGGGGGAAATTCCACTCTAAAGTGGGTTCGCTTGTATAATCTCAACAACAGTGACATTGATCAGATTTACTCCTATGGGAAAGTCACAGGAGATGGAATTATTGCCCCAGTGGTAAAGGCTGACTTCCCCATCTCTATTTTGGGAATAAATACTCTTTAAGAAATCCTTGAAGTGAATGATTAACACACACAGATTGCCAAACAAGAGAGGAGATTTGCAGACCCGGGTAGTGGGACTTCCCATCTTCTGGCTCGGCTTACAGGGGCAGCCGTCCCCTCCAGGTCCCACAAGCCCACAATGCATAATTTCCATCACCACCACCACCACCCACCCCAACACCCCCTCACTGCTCCCCCACCCCGGCTCCAGCCCCAGAGTGAGGCATTCTGGTCGACCTCAGGTTTCTACTGGTAGTCTACAGAGAAATAATACTTTACAATTCATCTGGATTTGTCTCTGATTTTTTAAAAGAACAATTTCATTCCCGCTAAGAGCGCATTTCCCAGCGTGTTTAAACAGAATGGGGGCAGAGTGGATATAAAATTCTGGAAAGATCACATCTTACATAATTTTGCTGTATGAACTTCCTTATGCACTATTTTCTTTAACCAAGTTTTGTTCTGCACTGGGACCTAAGCTGAGAAACAATGTGAGAATGACTAAACCTCGCCTAGAAAAGGCATCATGATGACAATTTGAAAAGAATACTTAAAATAAAATTAAACCAACCTCGAGGCTCTCCTGAGAGACTGCATGCTTAACTGTAACATGGCTCCTTCTAGTGGCCTAAAAAAGGCCGGGCTTCACACTGCAGGCTTTGGAGACACCCAGCTGGAGGTGGAAAGAGCTCTGATACTCTTAGTCTGTGATCTTCAGGCATTTAACCTCTCGGGGCATCCGTTTCTTCATTTGTAAATTAAGGACAACAAAAGCACCTCCTGTCTAGAGTTGAGAGTATTAAATGAGATGCTACCTGCAAAGGACTTTATCAGTGCCTATTACATAGGAGGAGTGAAAAAAACATTTAACATGTATTATTCAAAAACAGAGGAAATGAATCTATCAAGAGTGTTATGGACTTCCTAGTAGAAATGCAAAATGTCATTAACCTTGGGAGTATATGTATGCATCCAGCCAGTGATGCTGTGTGCACTCTGCACTCAGCAAATCTGGACAGGTCTGCAGGATAACAGAGTTGAGCCCTTCAGAGCTGAGGGAAGGACTAAGAGGAAACCTATGAAGAGACTTAACCTGAGTCATAGAGAAGGACTTAAGGACACAGAGCTGACGTTGAAGAGGGAGAAGAGATTGTGAGAACTACTCATGTCTGCCCCTCAGATATTTGACCTAGCTCCTAAAGAATCCTTCACCAAAAGCTACGGTGTGGCAATAAAAGGACACGAAATCAAACAAAACAAAATGAAATAAGTGGGAAAGGAATTTACTAAAATGTGCTTGGAATGTTGAGTGCAAAGTGGCAATCCTGGTCAAGCAGCATTGGCCATGACGAAAGACATTGCCAGGGGCTCTGGAAGATAAAGCCAGCCTTACAGAAAAATCTGTGTCCTGGATGAATCGCTTCAGGACTGGCACTGCACACAGCTGTAGTGTGGACGTGATAAGTGGGCACTGGTGCGGCATCATTCTGAAGGCACCGGCAACTTAACTGATGTGGCGGGGGCAGCAGCATCAGAGGAGATATCTACAGGGACCCAGAACAGGAGGGAAGGAAATGATGGCTATCACGTGGCAAAAGAGAGGAACAACTGACTGAGCACAGGTGAAACCACCACGGCAATTCAGAATTGTCTGTGCTGGTTGCTGCAATGAGCCCCACCCAGAAGAGGCACTTTCTCATCCAGACCGATACCTCTGGTCCAATTTCTGATGCTCATCCAGCAGAAGCTTTGCATATCTGTTTCCACCAGGGCCACCCACATTAGACAACTTAAGGAGTCCAGAAAGGAATCCCAGTCGGAAATATCTACAACAAGCAAATACTCCTAATTGTAAAGTTTCTCATAGTGCTATAATTAAACTCTCACTTAGGGCTAAAAGTTTGAAGCCTTTACCTAAATGGGATCCTTTGTCTCTGACCCAGGAGTCTCATGCCTTTTGTCAGCACTCAACAAAACTCTGAGAGGCTAATGTGCAAATACGGTAACATCTCAGACCCTTCACAATCCTTGAAAAGGTTTAAGATCGCTACCATTAGGAAAACACAAAACACAAGCGTTACCACAACATATCTGCTAGAGTGGCGGAAGTTAAAAAATAAACTAAAATAGCAAGCACTGGCAAGAATGCAGAGCACTAGAACTGGTGAAAATGCAAAAATGGGACGTCCACTTTGGAAAAAAAGTGTGCAATTTCTTTCTTTTTGCTTTTTAGGGCTGTACCTGCAGCATATAGAAGCTCCTAGGCTAGAGGTCGAATTGGCGCTACAGCTGCCAGCTTATACCACAGCCACAGCAATGTGGGAATCGAGCTGAGTCTGGGAAATGCACCACAGCTTATGGCAACACCGGATCCTTAACCCACTGGGCAAGGCCAGGGATCAAACCCGAAACCTCATGGATCCTAGTTGGGTTTGTTAACTGCTGAGCCATGAAGGGAACTCTTTGCAATTTCCTATAAAGTCAAACACATATATGACTAGCAGTCCCACCCGCTACAGTTTACATTTAACTTTGTAGGAAATTGCAAAGAGTTCCCTTCATGGCTCAGCAGTTAACAAACCCAACTAGGATCCATGAGGATGCAGGTTTGACCCCTGGCCTTTGCGAGAATGTCATTAAATGAAATCATACAGAATGTCATATAAATGTCATATTTATATGACATCCATCCGTTTATATGCATCCATTTATATGCATCCATCCATGCAATGGAATACTGTTTGGTGATACAAAAGGAATAACCATAGAAGCACATAAACAAGTTGGATGAATCTCAAAGTGAAAGAAACAAGTCTCAAAAGATTACATACTGTATGATTTCATTTATATGACATTCTCGCAAAGGCAAAATTATAGGAAGAGAGACTGGATCAGTGATTGACAAGGGTTCAGGATGTGGGACAATTGGGACTATAAATGGGTGATATGAAAGAGGTTTTCTTAGGGTGATGGAACTCTTCAGTGTCCTGATTGTGGCAGTGATTACATGAGTCTATCTGTGTGTTGAGTCATAAAACTGCATAAAACAAGTTTCCTGTATACTATTTTAAAAAATAAAATAATAATTTTACTAAAATTCTTACCAATGTAATCTTACCCACCATTTCACATGTTTCTGAACAATGTATTTTTTTTTTTAGAAATAACTAATGTGTTGCAAAATGCACAGATCTTAATGGTACAGATGAGCAAGTTTTGACAATTTGGAATGTAATTCTAGATCTGTTTCTTTTGAGAAACATAGCTTTTTATTGTCATTTTCTCATCATGAATGTGATTATAGTTCATCGCATTGCTGCTATATTTTCCTTCTTATTCTGTTCATCCTATATACGCTATCATTTACTCAACAGTACAAGGAAACAGTTTTAGTTAATTTATCACAGCTGAATGCATACTTTAAGGTACTATTTTGCTTTTTCTGTTTCATCCATAATAAGACTCTATACTTTAATTATTTTTAATGCTCTAAATATATTGACATTATGTTAGTTTATGGAAAGAGTTTAAGAGGTTGCACTAAAACTTGAAAAACTCAGTGTTCAGCATAGGGATTGTTCAACCAGCTGTAATGAAGTATAATGAAACATAGTAATAAGCCTTTTTAAATATAAATACATGCCGTTTCTTGAGGCACTCCTGAGGCACATGGAGGTTCCTAGGCTACGGGTCGAATTGGAGCTGCAGCCACCTGCCTACGCCAGAGCCACAGTAATGCAGGATCCGAGCCGCTCTGCAATCTGCACCACAGCTCACGGCAATGCCAGATCCTTAACCCACTGAGCAAGGCCAGGAATCGAACCTGCAACCTCATCGTTCCTAGTAGGATTTGTTAACCACTGAGCCACGAAGGGAACTCCAAAACAAATCTTTTTAAGCATATTTTATCTTTTTGTATCTGTGATTCAAATATACTGATAAAATGTTATGTGTTTGGAAAAATTTATCTCAAAATATATGTCAGTACAAATATCAGGAAGTTTTTACAAAGAATCTGGATGACAGGTGAAACTAAGTATATTACTAAGTCAGAAAAGCACATTTCAGAAGAGCACATTTTTTTTTTCTTTTTATAGCCACACACATGGCATATGGAAACTCCTAGACTAAGTGTTGAATCAGACCTGCCGATGCAGGCCTAGGCCACAGCCACAGCAACGCCGTGTCTGGGCTGCATCTGGAACCTACGCCACAGCTTGCAGCAATGCTGGATCCTTAACCCACTGAAGGAGGCTGGGCATTGAACATGCATCCTCATGGACACTATGTCAGGTTCTTAACCTGCTGAGCTACAACAGGACCTCCCAGAAAAGTACCTTTAATATGGCTTTTTTTTTTTTTTGGTTACAATATGTACACTAACCTATTTAATCATAATAACCATATGGAGAAGATACTGTTATTATAACACTTATTTACAGATGTGATTAATGAAGTACAAATACATTTTTTTTTGAATTATCAAGCATAGATTTGTTAAGCTCATGTAACTTAAAAAGATCATCGAGGAAAACGATAATGAGGTACCGCTACACACCCATTAGAATGGTTAAAATCCAAGACACTGGCAGTATCAATTTCTGGTGAGGATGCAGAACTACAGGGAATCATTCATTGCTAATGGGAATGCAAATGGTACGGCCACTTTGAAAACAGTTGGGTGGTGTCTTACGTAGTGAATTATGGTCTTACCATATGATCAGCAATCGCACTCTAAGGCATTTATAGGATTTATATAGTTATGCCACCCTTGAGGTAGAGTGTGAAACTCTCCACTCTGTAAGTCTGGACAGCACCTAGTGACTTGCAAAGAAAACAGTATGGGAACAGGATGAGGGAAGCGTAACTCTTACAGTGGAAAAACTTAACAAACACTACCTTGGCCAGGCGAAGGTCAACATCACAGTGATAAGTCATGTCAAGAGTGTGTTCCTTTCATCTGATGTGTTGAAAATGGCACTTGACCTCTGTGGTCTTCCTCCCCCAAATCTGTAACTTCCCTCTGGTCATAACTTGACCTATCACACGGATCTCAGCAGATGGACAGTTTACAAAATCCCTGAACAGAACACCTCGGAATGATCAAGATCTTCTAAAACAAAGTCTGAGAAATGGTCACAGCCAAGAGGAGACATGATGACTAAATAGAAGGTAGTATCGTAGAAAAGATGCGTTAGATAAAAACTAATGAAATCTAAATAAAGCATGAGCTTTCGATTAGTCCTTCAACTCAGTGGAATGGTCTTTCATTGTGTGTGTGATACGGTCCTCCTGTCTGCTTGCTCTTTCTCACCAGAATTCATTTTCATCAGATGCTGGATAACCTGGACTAATCCTCCAATTTTCTTATCTTTCTTCTTCTTTTTTTTCCCTACATGTTTGTGGGAATGGGAATTGGTGCATCCACTATGGAGAACAATATGGAGCTTCCTTAAAAAACTAATTATAGAACTACCATATGATCCAGCAATCCCCTTCCTGGGCATATATCTGAAGAAAACAATAGTTCAAAAAGATACATGCACCACACCTCAATGTTCATTGCAGCACCATTTACAGTAGCCAAGACATGGAAGCAACCAAAATGTCCAGGGACAGAAGATGTGGTACATACAAATAATGGAATATTATTCAGCCATAAAAAGAAGTGAAATAATGCTATTTTCAGCAACATGGATGGACCTAGAAATTATCATACTAAGTGAAGTAAATCAGACAGAGTGAGACAAATATTATACGAGATCACTAATATATGGAATCTAATAAAAATGATACAAAAGAACTTAAAAACTGACTCAAAGATTTTGAAACCAAATTTGTGGTTATTACCAAATGGGAAATAGGGGGGAGGAATAAATTAGGGGGTTGGGATTGACTATACACACTACTATATATAAAACAGGTAACATGGTCAGGGAAATCTACCCAATAGTCTGTAAATACCCTATATGGGAAAAAAAGAATGGCTATATAGATATGTATTATTGATTCATTTTGCTGTACACCTAAAAGTAATACAACTTTGTAATTCAACCATATGCCAATAGAAAAAAAAATGCGTTTTTTTAAGTACCCGAGTAACTGGGATTTCAACCCAGGCAATCTATATCAGGATAAAATTCTGCTAATCCAGCCACTCTTTTTTTTTCTTTTTTTTTTTAGAAGAGGGTGACTTCACAGAGTTAATGAACATAAAAAGGAAAAAAGATAAATATATAGCAAGTTTATCAATATGCAACTTTTAAAATTTTTAACCAACACAATTATGAAAGTGTACATATGTTTTATAATCAATAACTTGCAGTATGATAATCCTCAAAGCATGGCCAAAAAAAAAAAAATCTAACTCAATGGCCAAGAGAATCATTAGTAAACATTGGAGCCTATTTTAGCCAGACGCAAATGAATTTGTAGTCAGAGAAAAAGGTGTTCAAATAGCTTTAAAAGAACATAAATAGCTATAATAAATTTTATTTAAAGACAATGAGAACTAAATAGGAACCCATTCAAACAAGCACAACCGTTTTACAATTCTTTTGCATTTTAACCGTGAAGAAATTTAGTGACAGGACCAAACCTGTTCTTTAACCAGTCAAGCAAGTAGAAATTACGATCGATACTGTAAAGAGAACAATCTAACCCCAGCATTTCTGGCCTTGAGAATGAAGGTGATTCTTGGGTAACAAGCAGGCAATCTCTTTGATCAAAGATTGAACACTTCCCAGCATCTAATTTAGCGCTTTCTGAGATCTCGCATTAAACACGGCAGTTAGCCTATCTGCCTCTTCACTTCTTTCCACCTTCAGAATGGGCTGAAAAAGAATGGATGTCTCAGGAAAAACTCCTGGCAGGCATTTCCAAAGGTGCAGCATCTCTGTACTCTCCTGGGAAAATAATGGAATTCAGACCCTCTTCTGCCTTGCTCTTTTCAATTTTCTACAGAATAACCTATTGTACATATAAACTGGAGTCCTCCTCCTATAACCTGAATGAGCCTGGGTTCAACCAGATTCTTTGAGAAAGACGGCTTTCCTTCTCTGCCTCCTTCCCTCCCCAGAACCCTGGCAGCACCTGTCGCTGACCTGTTCAGTCTTTTACTTTAATGATACTGGGAGGAGCTCCTTTAATTCAGGCCTTTATAAAGAGAAAGGAAGTGGATGGTCGCTCATGAACCTCTCATACATGATCAACCATATGACACACTACATAGTTAACCTCGGCATTAGCGTATTTAAAACAAGGTACAAATCCCATGGAAGGCTGTTCTTGTTTTAACCCCTATCTCTCTTTACAAAGGAACTGGTGCATAGATCCTGAAACAGAGGGTGACTAAGAGAAAAGTCTTTGTTCTCTTCCTGTCCTGACGCTCTTCATTTTCAGCCTTCCTGCTTTTATGACCTGCATTAATCATCTTCTGGAGACTATATTGGTTAATTTACCATACTGGTCCTTTATCAGGACTTCTCTCCGAATGGCACAGTGATATCAGGCTTTTTGACGGCAAATGATCAAAGTTCAAATGTCAGATTCTCTGCTCACCGGGTGTGTGAAACACAAAATAAATCTCTCTGTGCCTCATTTTTCTTGTCTGTAAAATGGAGATAATATGATCTGCCTCATGAATTTATGGTGGGAATTAAATGAGTTGGACTGTAGGAGAGGTTAGAACAGCCCAGGACTGCATGGGCCCTGCAGAAACTTGAGCCATTTAGTCACCACATTGTGAACCACCTCAAACCTGTTAATAACCAGAGATCTGAGGAGCAAGGGCCTGTGGCAGGAAAACTGTAAAGGGAAAAAGGAGAGGGGGTGTGGGATAGAACTCTATGGCTCAAGTCTTAACTCCTGTGGGATTTGGCTGTGAAGAAATTCTTTTATGGATGTTAAGATATTTCTGAATTATTTTACCTCCACCCATAAGAGTGGCAGGAGAGAATCTCATTCAGTGGTGCGTTCCAAGCCCCTAAAAGGGAGGTGAAGAGATCATAGATGCTCAGCAGATGTTTCTGGAACAAAAGTTACTGACAGTCTAGGTGGGACACTGGCCATGGGAACCAATCATCCTAGTCTTAGACCTGGTTTTAATTTCTCTCTCTAATCTGGGGAATGTTCACCTCAGTAGTCGAGATCAAGCTAGAAGTTTAGAGGATGGTTTTAAAGTCTTGGAGGGGCAGGAGGCTGTGGGCAGAGGTGTAATGCCAGCAAGTTGACCAAATGAGACGGTCATAAGCAGCAATCAACACAGGACCCAGCTTGAGAGCCTGTTGACATTCTGTGTAATTACTGCAAGTGCACCCTGGGTATCTACATTATTGTAAACTGCATTTCCAACACTGCATGGTGTTAGAAAGAAAAAAAAAAAAGGCAATGGAGTTACAGCCATTAGCAGTGCTGAATTGGAGCGCCTAGAAAATGTCAAGGAGATCTTAATTGTACTTTATAGAATGGTCTCCTAGGCTAATAAGATATGATCTAAAACCATTAGGTATGAGAAGGTAAACATTTTAAGATCCCCCCCCTTTTTTTCGCCAAAAGGCTCTTCATCTCTATTTGACAACTCTCTCGTTCAGCCTTGAGGTAGAGCACAGCAGGGTTCTGAAATAGCAGATATTGTTTGTGACAGAGGCAACGGGGCCCCATGTTGGGGGAGAGGACTCCAAGATAACACATAAGGAGCAAGGCTGTCTATAAATCTGGTTCCTAAGTCGCCCATCATCCATCCCCACCTCCCACCCTGGTGTGGGGGTGGGGGCAGGTATGCTCTAAAACCGATTCCCCTGTCACATAGCATGCAATGCCTAAATGCTGGGAAATACCCATTATTCTGACAAGCTTCAGAACACATAAATCTATTTAACCTTATAAATGTCTGAGCTGCATTCTCTCAGGGTGGGAATCTTGCCAACAAAGAGCCATATATTCATGTCTTGTGTTTCCAATGAGGCTCTGAGCTAAGACCATAGATCCTTGAATTTCTGTAGCTGTTGGAGATTTTATAGTCTCTGCGCTTCCATTATTGACAGAAGTCACCAGCTATCAAATATACCGGTCACTGTTTCTCTGTTGCATGAACTCCAAAGTCTTGTTTTCTGTTTCTGGTTCAAGGAGCACACTTTTTACCTTGGTTCTTCTTTTTCATTGATTTCATGTGACAATAACATGAAGCAATGTTTTCTCTCTACTCCTCAGTAAGACATATGCCTGAGGGAGAGGTAAAGCCCTACCCTGTCAACAAAAGGGATCAGCTGTTGATGACCTCTAAAGAGGAAAATATGTGAAAAAAAATACCAAAAATTAATATATGTTTGAATTTTACACGTGTGTCCAGTTAAAATTCATTAAGTGAAAATCCAAGTACTAAGGCAGAACTTGACTTAAATAGTTACTCCAGTTAGAAAGGATGAGTGGCTATAATTTTGCAATTTGGTTCTGTTTGTAAACACAGCTTAGAAATCATTGTTCAGACTTGTGGGTTTTGGTTCGTTTGTCTCAATCTTGTGCGTAGTCTGGCAGGCAACCTAATGCTTCTTTATACCTTTGTTTCTCTATTTGTCCAGGGGAGAACATTACCACGAAGTGAAATTTGTATAGTGCTTTGGGACACCTGCACAAATTGTGCCGTTTCAAATAGATATTTAGACGGGTATTTGTTCAGTGCACTGCAAAATCAGAATACTTTTCTTAATGCTGGTTGGGTCGTGTTTACTAAAGTACGTTTGTTTCATTAAACATTAGCTGTTGAGGATTAGATGTTATATGAAACGGCCTACTTTTGTCCAATACATTTATGAAACTCTAAGGTAAACAAAGTTAAACAAAAGCCTTGTAACAAGATTTCTCAGAGCCTTTACTATGCTAATGAGCATTCTGAATCTCCCAAAGAGGTATGGTATGTGGTGTTTCCCAAATTTATTTAACAAAGCACTTTGGAGAAGGGAACTTTTTCATCTGGGGTCAGAGGAAAGCTTTTGTGAAATGCTTGGCAGAAGAATGAACACCATTAATAAGTGCCACCCTAAAATTTTAAAGAGGAAGCATAGTGTTGAAAAGCATCTCTGTACTTTTAACATTATATAAGAAGCTGCCTTAGTTGACATGCACTTACTCACAAATCAGCTTTTCACGACTATAAACAATACTGGTTGAATCATATTGAATTGCTGGTTTTGCAGGTCAAAAAATGATGGAACACCAGCATTTTCACGTATTTCTCCCTAGTGTCAGTGGCCCTGGTGGACTGAACCATGGGGCTAGTGGGCTAAATGCTAGTTGTCTGCAAATGTTCACTCCCACTAGTTGATTTATATGTTGACCAGAATCAATTGTATTGGTTTCAAAACATTTTATGACAGTTGTGCTTGTTCTTGTAACTGCATAATTTAACTCTATATTATGTAAACCCTTAGACTATAAATCTGAGTATAAAAGAAAGTTTTTGGATTCTATGAAAACTAGATTGAAAGCTACTTATTAGGAAAAGATTTAAAAAATTACTATTAGGTGTTCCCATTATGGCTCAGTGGGTTATGAACCTGACATAGTCTCCGTGAAGATGAGGGTTCTATCCCTGGGCTCACTCCTCTGTGGGTTAAGGATCTGGCATTGCCACAGAGTTGTGATGGAGGCCTGCAGCTGCAGCTCTGAGTCAACCCCTAGCCCAGGAACTTCCATATGCCACAGGTGCTACAATACAAAGAAAAAAAATTACTGTTAAATAAGGTATAGGTGAAATATTCTAAAAGATGGGAGGAGGGAATCTTTTTTTTTCTTTTTCTTCTTCTTCTTTTTTTTTTTTTTTTTTTTTTTTTTGCCACACCTGCAGCATGCAGAAGTTCCAGGCCAAGAATTGAGGACTGAACCTGAACCACAGCAGTGACAACACCAGATCCCTAACCTACTCAGCCACCAGGGAACTCCGGAATCTTAAAATCACACACCTCTGCATTCTGCATTTTAAGTTATTTTTCTCACTGTACGTCAAATAGGCTGAAACCAAAAACTTAGTATGGTATGTTATAGGTGTGGCTTATAGGAAGAAAGAATCAGAATTTCTATCAGAAGACCTATACTCAAAAAAATGACTTTGCTCCTATGTCAAAGATTGATGAATATAGAAGGTTATATACAAATGTTTTAATAACTGGTACGGTTTTGACACTGACCAATCAGAACACGTGCCTATCATATCAGGGAGGAATCTCAAAGATACACAGTTATACAGCCATGCCAGCGCATGCTGGCTAAATGTCCACCACGCCAACAAATGTTTTAGGTTAAATATAATGTTTTGATAGTTTACATCATTCAAATTTTTTTTGTTTGTTTTAGACAAATGTTTCGATTATCTGGCCCAATGCTATTCCTGATCACCTCAGAAGAAGACTTTCTGGAATTGCTACTACTGTAGACAGTAAAAGGAACTGGTTTAATACAAGGTACTTTCCACATACATCATTTCCTTTAAAGATCAGGAACTAAAGAAAGAAGGTTGGCCCCTGTCAGCAAATGTCCTGAAGGAAGGAGGTGGAGGATATAGAAATTAGAAATTTTTTTTTTTTCCTTTTTAGGACTGCGCCTGTGGCACGTATAAGTTCCCGGGCTAGAGGTCAAGTTGGAGCTGCAGCTGAGGCCTACTCCACAGTCACAGCAACACCAGATCCAGCTTATCTCATGGATGCTGTGACAGTTTTTTCCTTCTTCTTATTTTGTTCATCCTGCATACGCTATTTACTCAAGAGTAAAAAGAAACAGTTGTAGTTAATTCATCTCAGCTGAATACATACTTTAAAGTAGTATTTTACTTTTTCTCTTTCATCCATAGTAAGACAATTCTTTTTAATACTGTAAATATATCCACATTATATTAGTTTACAGAAAGTTTCAGAAGTTGCCCTAAAAATTGAAAACCAGTGTTCAGCATAGGGGTTGTTCAACCAGCCAAAATGAAGTATAATGAGACACAGTAAAAAGTCTTTTTAATATAAATACATGGCAAAAAAAGAACTTTGAAAGCATATTTTGTCTTTTTATATATCTATGACTCAAATATACTGATAAAACATTATTTGTTTGGAAAAATTTATGTCAAAATATATGTCAATACATATCGCATGAACTTTTTACAAAGAATCTGGATGACAGGTGAAATGAATGAAGTATATTACTAAGTCAGAAAAGCAAATTTCAGAAGAGTAAATTTTTTTTTCTTTTTAGGACAGCACCTGTGGCATATGGAAGTTCTCAGGCTAGGGGCTGAATCAGAGCTGCAGCTGCCAGCCTACACCACAGCCACAGAAATGTGGGATTCTAGCTGCATCTTCAACCTATAGCTCAGCTTGTGGCAATACTGGATCCTTAACCCAATGAGCAAGGACGGGGATTGAACCGGTTACTATTTCGGTTCTTAACCCACTGAGCTACAATGGGAACTCCTAGAAATCAGAACTTAATGACAAGGATAATTACCTTGTTTTGGTGAAAGGAAAAGGGAGAAAAAGAAAAAAAATTGGAGTGGAGATTCTAGGTTTGGGCAGAACCATCTGAATATTTGTTGCTTAGAGACAGTTTCTGGCAGAGATGAGTACTCAGTTGGAGGAAATTAGGGGATGATTGAACCGAGTGAGTGACTTCCCCCATGTCTCACATTCAAATCACTATTCAGCTATAAGATGGATAATGTACAGGAGTATACTGTGGGCTGACTACCCAGGTCTCAAAACCATCATCCCACAGTTTAGCCAGTACAATTGGAGGCTCAGAAATCAGGATGAAATCCATACACCAAGAAGAAAAATATTACAACGAACCCTCTCAGTGGACAAAAACATAAGAAGATCTATTCACAACTCTCAGCTTTTAATTAGATAGAAGTACTATAGTTGAGATTAATTCCAGTATCTTTTGAGGCAGAAAAATGAGTATAAAAGAATGATTTAAAAAAAATATATATGATGGTTATGCCAAAGTGTTAGTTTTCTTAAATTTCACTTCTGCGGAATCAGTCATCTCATCTTCTGAAATATCAGTTACTATGAATCTGCGTCTGGAGAAAGGCCATGAGTGGGAAGCTACTGTTTCCATCGGGAAGTGGCAACTGGCAATGTAGCTCAGTGCGCAGCTCTGTCCTGGGAATTTGTGGGCTTTAGATGGGTTCTGATGTGAGGGTCACTCCCAGAGGTTCTGAATCAAGCACTCTGTGAGACCGCTGAGGCTCCAGATTTTCAAAGCTTCCCACCTCAAGAGTTGTCCATGGACCTGCTGTGTTCCCATCACCTGGGAACCTGTTAGAAATGCTGGAGACCTGGACGTTTCTGATGGGGCTCAGTAGAAATGAACTCAACTAATATCCAGAGGATGTGAGTCCAATCCGTGGCCTCACTCAGTAGGTTGAGGATCCGGCTTTGCCAGGAGCTGCAGTATCCATTGCAGGCAAGGCTCGGATCCCACGATGCTGTGGCTGTGGTGCAGCTCCAATGCGACCCCAAGCCCAGGAACTTCCATATGCTGCACCTATGGCTCCAAAAAGAAAAAAACAAAACAGGAGTTCCCATCATGGCGCAGTGGTTAACGAATCCGACTAGGAACCATGAGGTTGCGGTTCGGTCCCTGCCCTTGCTCAGTGGGTTAAGGATCCAGCGTTGCCGTGAGCTGTGGTGTAGGTTGCAGATGCGGCTCGGATCCCACGTTGCTGTGGCTCTGGCGTAGGCCGGTGGCTACAGCTCCGATTCAACCCCTAGCCTGGGAACCTCCATATGCGCGGGAGCGGCCCAAGAAATAGCAACAACAACAACAACAACAAAGACAAAAGACAAAAAAAAAAAAAAAAAAGAAAAAAACAAAACAAAATAACAGCCATGCTGGAGATCAAATCCCAGCCGAGACCTTCAGAGGATCAGAATTTGCACTTTCACAAGACTCCACTCCATATGAAAGCTGGAAGATCCGGAAAAATGTTTCTCAGGGTATTCTCAGAGAATCTTCCTGAGAATCCCTTGAGGTGTTTATCTATTTATTTTGTTTCACAAACTGTAGATATTTTTGGCCCCAATTTAGCTCCTGAATGAAGACCTGGGGAAGAGGGAGGGTTTGGGTGAGGTAGGGGCAGCGGGGAGAGGAGAGGTGGGTCTGGAGCCTGAGGAATCAAAATTTAGCCATCACTCAGAAACTCTCATGATGGTCCAAACTGAGAGCCACGGGGTGGGAAATAGGAAGAGGTGGGGAAAGGGTACCTGCTTTCAGCTGTATAATGATTAAGGTGTGAGGATCTAGTGTAAAACAAGGCTGTCTATAGTTGATCACACTGTGTGGTAAAATTGAAATTTGCTACGAGAGGAGAACTTAAACGTTTTCACCAAAGACAAAGGATAATATGAGGTGATGGTTGTGTTGATTAACTCGATGGAGGAAGTCCCTTTCTGATGCACATTTAGAACAAATCATCACACTATACATTTTAAATATCTGACAACTTTATTTGTCAAGCATACCCCTCAAGAAAGCTGAAAAACGAAATAAATAAACTGAGATCTAGTGTTTTAGAGAAGGTGCCTTGAGATTTGCCAAGAATGCTAAGGTCCTAGATCTGAAAGGTGGTGGAAGAAGTTGAAAGCCAGGCAGAGAGCGCCAGGCAGTGGGGATTAACGAGCACAAATACTCAGTCATGAAGCAGCCCCCTCTACTTCAAAAGTTGAAACAATATTAACTTTAAAGGAGAAGAAGATGCTCAGAGCATTAATTCTGGGGAAATTTGTGTTCAGTTTTTTTTTTTTTTTTTTTTTTTACTTGCTGTGCCCATGGCATGTGAAAGTTCCAGGGCCAGTGACTGAACCAGCTACACAGCAGTAACCCAAACCACAGCAATGCCAGATCCTTAACCCACCAGGTCAACAGGGACCTCTTGTGCCTACTCTTTTTAAGAATGTGTCAGATTTCAGGGAATAATCTAAAATGCTCACTTATATTTCTCAGAGCACCAACAATTAACTGAGGTTTGAGATCAATTCTAGTGTTTTCGTTTCTCATCAGAGTTTAAAACAGCAATTCTCAGAGTTCCTGTTGTGGTTCAGTGAGTTAAGGACCTGACATAGTATCCATGAGCATGTATGTTTGATCCCTTGCCTCACTCAGTAGGTTAAGGATCCTGCTTGCTGCAGGCTGCACCATAGGTCGCGGAAGCAGCTCAGATCTGGTGTTGCTGTGGCTGCGGTGTAGGCCTCAGCTGCAGCTCCAAATTGACCCTTAATCCAGGAACTTCCATATGCTGCAAGTGTGGACATAAAATACATAGATAGATAGATAGATAGATAGATAGATAGATAGATAGATAGATAGATAGATAAAATAGCCATTTGCACAAATAAAGCTCATTGTTACGTATCCTAGAACCTCTTGTAGAATTGATTGACATAAACGTGTCTAAATTTTTTTTTTGTCTTTTTGTCTTTTGTAGGGCCACAACCACGGCATATAAAAGTTCCCAGGCAGGGCTCCAATCGGAGCTGTAGCCACCAGCCTATGCCTGAGCCACAGCAACATGGGTTCTGAGCTGCATCTGTGACCTACACTACAGCTCATGGCAATGCTGGATCCTCAACCCACTAAGGGAGGCCAGGGATCAAATCAGCAACCTCATAGTTCCTGGTCGGATTCGTTAACCACTGAGCCACAACGGGAAGTCTAAACATGTCTAAATTTTTTTTTCCAGCAATCCCACTCTTGGGCATATACCTGGACAAAACTTTCCTTAAAAAAGACACATGCACCTGCATGTTCATTGCAGCACTATTCACAATAGCCAAGATATGGAAACACCCCAAGTGTCCATGAGAGATGTTGGATTAGGAATATATGGTATATATATATATATATATATATATATATATACACACACACACACACACACACACAATGGAATACTACTCAGCCATAAAAAGAACAAAATAATGCCATTTGCAGCAACATGGGTGGAACTACAGACTCTCATCCTGAGCGAAGCAAGTCAGAAAGAGAAAGACAAATACCATATGATATCACATATCCAGAATCTAATATATGGCACAAATGAACCTTTCCACAGAAAAGAAAATAATGGACTTGGAGAATAGACTTGTGGTTGCCAAGGGGAAGGGGGAGGAAGTGGGTTGTTTAGGGAGCTTGGGGTTAATAGATGCAAACTATTGCCTTTGGAATGGATTAGCTGAGCAATGAGCAGTGAGATCTTGCTGAGTTGCACTGGGAACTATGTCTAGTCAGTTGTGATGGAGCATGATAATATGAGAAAAAAGAATGTATACATGTATGTGTAACTGGTCACCATGCTGTACAGTAGGAAAAAAAACATATTGGGGAAATAACAATTGATTACAATTTAAAAAAAATTGAAAAAATAAAAAAATAAAAAAATAATTTTTTTTTTCCTGCTCATACCACAGCCAAGTAAGTTCTGGCTGTGTTTCTAAACGCAGAAGAAAGAGCATCCTTCTAGGATAGCTGTTCTTACCCAACCATGGAGGGAGCAGAAATCAAATCTTGTGGCAAAGAAGAGTCAGTTCTATGTAGCACTTAGACAGCATGGCGTTGGCTTCTCACATGGGTGTTAACATGTTTCCCCAATTCTGGAATAAAAAACAAAATTCCACTGTAGTCTTTATTTATTCTAGTAATTTAGGTGCATATACATCAATTCATGGCCATCGTCATGGGTCTTGGCAGCATCTTACTTTGTTTTTGTATTAGTTTGCTAGGGGTGCTATAATGAAGTATTAAAAATTTAGTGCCTTAAAACAGCAGAAATGTTGTCTCACAATTCTGATTTCAGATTTCAGAAATCAGATTTCATAAATCTGAAATCAAGGTGTCAGCTGCACCATGTTCTCTCTGAAAGCTCCAGGCAAAGGCCCTCTGTCTCATTCTGCCTAGTTTCTGGTGGTGACTGGCAATCCATGGCCTTTTGTTAGAGGCACTACTCCCAATTCTATGTGTGTCTTCACATTTTTTCCCCTCTATGTCTCTCTGTGTCCCTTGTTTTCTTTTGAGACCATCAGTCATATTGGATTAAGGCCCACCATGCTTCAGTATGACCTCATCTTAACTAATTACATCAGCAATGATCCTGTTTCCAAATAAACTCACATACTGAGGTTCCGGGAAGGACATGAATTTGGAGCTATGTACTTCGACCCAGTTCAGTTTGATGCCATTTTAAAAATTCATTAGTTATTATTGTTTTTCTCCTTTATTCTCCTTCCCATTCTCTTCCATCCCTATAGATAGCAATATTTAATTATACTGCATATGTCTTTCCATTCTACTTTCCTTCTTTAGATAAATAAGCATCCTCGAAAATGTAGTGTTGTTAAATGTATACCAATGGAGTTTTAAAGTGGAAATAATGGAGTTGTGCCACATACTTCATTTTATTTCATACTTTTTTGCTCATTGTTTTATTTTTATGATCTTTCAGGTTGATATAGTTAGTTAATTTAGTTAATTTCTTCTCATTGCTCCATATTCCATCATCAGCAAATACCATGTATAAGCATACAGACCCTTAGTGGTAGACACCTAAGTTACTTCTGCCTCTTCGCTGCTGCAAACCACCATATATGGCAATAGTCACATGCATCTGCATTTCCTGTGGACGTAAGCTGAATTCTCTGGAACATATACCAAAAGTAGGATTCCTGTCCTATATTAGCATCAGTGTCCTGTATCTGACTTCACTGGGTCCTAATAGACTTCTGTGAGAAATTGCAGCACCAACCGTAGGCTCACAGCAATGGCTGAGAGAGTCCATCTTCTTCCTCCCTTACAACCTTATTCAACCTTCTAAACTGTGTCCAACTGATTGTAAAGAGAAGTGTCTCATAGCTGTTTTAACTAATATGTACAATTCTCCAGTTACTAGTGAGATTAAGCCAGTCAGCCTTTTCTTCCCTGAATTGCTCATTTTTATCTACTCCCCATTTTTCTATGGGATACTTTGCATTTCTCTTGCTAATTTTCAGGAGTTCCTTATATACTTCATATATAATCCCCCTCCCCTGCCCCAGATATCTCTGACTCACTTAAGGAACCTATAGATGTCTTCTGGGAGCAGAAATCTTAATTTTAGTTTAACCAAATCCACGAGCTCTCCTTTGGTTTGGTCTTTGAGGTCTTGTTTCAGAATCTCCCCCTCAGCTCTCTCACCCACAATCATGAAAATAGTCTCCTACATTTAGTTTTCTCAGGTTTGAGTTTTCCATTCACATTTATATAATTATAATTCATGTAAACTATTTAAAACTTCAGTGACTTCCCTAGCATTCAGAATGGAGTTCAAAATCTTTCTCAGAGTGTATGAGGTTCTCTTGAAAATTCCCCAGAATCTTCTAGCTTATTATCTGTCAACACTTTCCATCTCTTCATACCTTAATATGCTGAATTTCTCACCTGTCTAAGTTTGCCACACATTCTCTGTCTGGGTTTGGCATGTGTCTTCTCCTTGGCTTGGTGTACTCTCACCACAGCTTTACTGAACTGATTCCCATGCATCCCTCAGGGCTATGCTTGGACATCATCTCCTTCAGGAAGTCTTCCTGGACTCCAGGACTGGATGAGCCAACCCCCTGTGTGCTCTCCATCCCTGGTCATAGTATATTGGTCATAGCATATCATGCTACAATGTGACTGTCTGTTTCTACCACTAGATTATAAGCAATTTGGGGAATAGACCTGGTCATAGTCATCTGCAGGCTTAGGTGGATTTAGGTCCACAGTGCCTAACTTATTTCCTGGCATCATCAAAAAGTCTACAAACAATAAGTGCTGGAGAGGGTTTGGAGAAAAACTGAACCCTATTTCACTGTTAGTAGGAATGTAGATTGGTGCAACCACTGTGGAAAACAGTATGGAGAGTCCTCAGAAAACTACAAATAGAATTACCATTTGATCCAGCAATCCCACTCCTGGAATCTATCCAGAGAAAACCAAGACTCGAAAAGATACATGTACTCCAATGTTCATTGCAACACTGTATACAACAGCCAAGACATGGAAACAACCTGAATGTCCATGGACAGAGGAGTGGCTAAAGAAGATGTGGGACATATACACAATAGAATACTACTCAGCCATTAAAAGGAACAAAATACCAGCATTTTTAGCAACATGGATGGACCTAGAAATTATCATGCTAAGGGAAGTCAGTCAGGCAATGAGGCACCAACATTAAATTCTATCACTTACATGTGGAATCTAAGAAAAGGATACAATGAACTTCTTTACAGAACAGATACTGCCTCACAGACTTTGAAAAACTTATGGTTTCCAAATGAGACAGATTGGAGGGTTGGGGGGCTGGGCTGGGCTGGGGGTTTGGGATGGAAATGCTATAAAACTTGGTTGTGATGATCATTGTACAACTATAAATGTAATAAAATTCATTGAGTAATGAAAAAAAAAAAAAAACTGGTGTTCCCATTGTGGCTTAGCAGGATATGAACCCAACATTGTGTCTGTGAGGATGTGGGTTTGCTCCCTGGCCTCACTCAGTGAGTTAAAGATCTGGCATTGCCACAAGCTGTGGCATAGATAGCAGATGTGGCTTGGATCTGGCGTTGCTGTGGCTGTGGAGTAGGCCTCAGTTGCAGCTCCGATTCAAGCCTTAGCCCAGGAACTTCCATATGCCATGGGCGTGGCCACAAAAAGAAAAAAAAAAAAAAAAAGCGAATTCAGTCTCTGCCATAATCTAGAGAAAGTTTTCTTCCTACCTATGGCAGCTTGACCATGGGGTCAAGAAAAAAGAAATATTGCATCAAAGGAGTTCTGAGCACTCAGGAGGAGGAAGTGGAAGTCCGCACCCTCGCTTGCAGGAGGGAGTTAGAAAAGGCGGGACAGAGGCAGAGGAAGTAAGTAATCAATCACCAATGCTTCATTTTTGGGGCCAAAATCTTGCAAAGTGTATTAATCTGAAGCTGAGTACACATTAGCCCCAAGCTTGGTGACTTGAAAAGAAAACATCTATTTCTGTGAGTTAACAATCTGGGCTTTCCCTCCTTCAATGGGTCCTCTGGCTCCAGGCCTCTCACAAGTCTCCTGTCCAGATGTTGGCCAAGGTATCAATCAACTGACACCTCTATGGAGGGGGGGGGGGGGTCACTTCTAGGCACATGGTTGTGAGGATTTAGCTCCTGGTGGGTGGGTAAACTGAGGGCCCCTCCTCCTTGCAGAATGTAGTCTGGAGGCTTCTCTCAGTTACTTGCCATATGGGCCTCCCTATGCAGGGGTTCATAACAGGGCACCTGGCTTCCACCCAAATGAGCTAGAAGAGACAGCAAAGGGAGCAAGAGAGAAGCCGCAGTCTTTTTGTAAACCTAGTCTCAGAAGTGACATTCTGTCCCTCTAGTACATTCCATTTATTAGAAGCAAGTCACCAGGTTTGGATCATATTCAAGGGAAGAGGATTATACTAGGATGAGATTATCAGAAGGTACAGAAATCACTGGGCAGCATCTCTCAGGCTGCCTGATGTTTAGAGTTTTATTGCAGTGAGAAAGCCAAAAGCAATGAGGAGGGTTTTTTGGTTTTGTTTGTTTTTGTTTTTTTGTTTTTGCCTTGCTCCCTGTCAGAGTTTGGGAAGGTCATCGTTTCAGAGAGGAGTTCCTTCTCATCCATCTATGTGGAGTGGCCCATGTGGGAATAAAAATATGATACAGGAGAGTTATGCAGAGAGATGGCTGGGGTCCTAAGCTTCCCTCTCCTCCAAAGCAGAGTGGCATGGGCCTAGAATTCCTCCATACCAGCAGCCCTAACAAAAGGCCTTCATGCCAAAGGGAAAAGTGACCCTTGTTTCTGAGGCCATGGTACTGATGGTCTATTCAGAGGCCAGATAGAGAAACTGGGTAAGATTCATAAAGATGGGTCCAACCATTTAGGTCTAAAGTGGGGCCTGCATGAGGAAGGGATCAGGCCTTTGATTGAACCAAGCAATTAGATCCTGAGTTGCTGTTTTGACCATTTCAGCAGTGGATGCCATCTGAGCATCTGCAGTAGGGAAGGCATAATGCAATGTCACCCAGGCCAGCAAGCCCAGAAGATGGCCCAAGCACCTGCTTGCACGCATCCAAGGCTCCATGCTCTGTTACCAAACACCTCCCACCGTTCAGCCAGCATTGCCTGGAGAAGGAGCAGGTGGAGTCGCAAGGGCATCTGGAAGATTCAGCTTATTTACCTGCCACTGACTGCCTCCATCAGGAGAGACTGAGAAACTTCTCAAATGTAAACGGCCCCCCTCTTTGGGATGGACCGGGGTTTGGGATTGGCATATTCATGCTGTGGTAGACAGAATGACTGGCCAACAGGAACCAGCTGTACAACAGAGAGAACTCTACCTAATATTCTGTGATAACCTGTATGGGAAAAGAATCTGAAAGAGAGTGGAGGTGTGTACATGTATAACTGAATCACTTTGCGGTACAGAAGAAACTATCACAACATTGTAAATCAATTCCACTTCAATAAAATTTTAAAAAATGAATAAAAAAACCCTCCACACCCTTGCTGTCCATCTCCCATGATGGGAGAATGAGACTAGTTATGGAATGTAAGTAAGCTCCATTTTCTTGAAGCCTCTGAACTGTTGTGTTTATGTTTGCAACCCTCGCTACATTAGGAACAGGGATTTTCCTTGAAGAATTGATTATGAAATTAGGAATACTGTGTGTTCAATAATTATTTCTAGTTGTGCAATACATTGGATGGAAATAATTTTTAAAAATTATATAGCATATAAGAGGGGCAATTTTTCTACGAGGAAAAAAGTAAAAAATAGAGGAAGATACAGGGGATTTGTATTGTGTGTTTGTGTGTGCGTGTATATGGAGGTGCAGGTGGTAGTATTAACTAGGAGAGTCAAAGTAGGCTTTGTTGAGAAGATGAGACTTAAGCAGAGTTAAGGACATGAGGGAGTTAGCCAAGGACATATCTGGGGAAAGGACATGTTAGGCAGAGGAATAACTAAGGCTTTAAGACAGGAGTCACTACATATATATATATATATATATATATATATGTATATATATATATATATGACAGAAGGCAATTGTATGCAATGTGTGTGTATATGTGTGTGTTTGTACACTCATTGAACATGTCCCAACCCATAAATAGCTGTGGTTTATTGGGTCTAGTGTTAGGAATAACAACTTAGATATTTGAAAAGATAGAAAGACACACGTGGAACAGCAAATCTTTCTACTATCTCAGAGATAATAAGACAGTAAGAAATGTTTAAAATACAGAGTTATATATCTCAATGAAGAATAGTATTGGGAGTTCCCATCGTGCCTCAGTGGTTAATGAACCTGACTAGTATCCATGAGAATGCAGGTTCGATCCCTGGCCTGGCTCAGTGGGTTAAGGATCTGGTGTTGCTGTGAGCAGTGGTGTAGGTCACAGACCTGGCTTGGATCTGGTGTTGCTGTGGCTGTGGTGTAGGCCAGTGGCTATAGCTCTGATTCAGCCCCTGGCCCGGGAACCTCCATGTGCTGCGGGTGGGGCCCTAAAAAGACGAAAAGTAGTAGTATTAACTATGTTACAGAGCTTGGAGGGAAAACATCTTAGTCTGAACAGGCTAAGTCTGCATTAACAAACAAATCTTGAAATCTCAGTGGTATATTGCAAAAAAAAAAAAAAAAATCTTTTTCATACAAAGGAGATGCATGCCCCCATCTCACCAGGACAGGTCCCTTCCAAATAAGGGCTCAGAGATGGAGGTGATTTTCATTTTATGGTTCTGCCATTTTGATAGGGGGATTTCATGAACTTTCCAGAGCAGGCAAATGAAAGTACTTGGAAAACTCACACTGTTCTTTTATCCTTTGGCCTGAAAGTAACGCATGGTACTTACACTTAAGCTCATTGGCCAGAACTAGTCACATGTCCCAACCTAACCACCAAAGACATTGAAAAATGCAGTCTTTCTGTGTGCTCAGGTTAAGGAAAAGGAACAGGGCCTAGTGAAAAATAGCATTGTCTCTGATAGAGAAGAGAATAACTCTGACTGCATTTGAGTTCGTAGCACTGCTGGGCAGGTTAGCCTTGAGTTAGGTCCTGGAAACAATTTTAACCAGCTTTCAAGAGATAAGTTTTGATAAAAAAAAGTAGTTTGGGTTTTTGTTGTTGTCACTGTTGTTTACTTTCTAGGTTTCTTGCTTCCTTCTCTAATTCTAATGAAACATTGTGACCATTGATGGCTCACTTTCCCTCTTCCCAAAGGAAATGAGCACCTAATACCCAAATGACAAATACACAAACTTACTGAATGAAGGGACAAAAAATCTTTCAACTTCATCAGTCCTGACACTTGTTAGCTTCATTAAAGGTTTAATGAGGAAAGAGATAAAAGAATAAATGAATAGAAAATTCCACTAATAACTAATGACTTCTTTTATCCATCTTTCATCCTCCCCCAAAGGAGCCATAATTAAGGGTTGGTGATGTCATCATCTATAATAATACCTCAATTCACATCTCCCTTTCAACTTTGCAAAGCATGCTACTTCTATTATTGCACGGTATCCTCACACCTGTGAGGACAGTAAAGCAGGCATTATCCCCATCTTACAGATTAGGAAATTGAGAACACAGCAATGTTAAGTGAGCTCCTAAGATGCGAGACAGGCCCTGATGTTGTCACTGGAAACCAGATGACCTTCATTCCTGTGCTATGCCTCCCCCTACTAAACCATAGAGGTGTCTGCAAACAGTAGTCCATAGAGGCAAGATAAAGTCTACTTTTCATTTTTTATTTATTTTTTGTCTTTTTAAGCCACACCCACAGCATATGGAAGTTCCCGGGCTAGGGACTGAATCAGAGATGTAGCTGCCAGCCTATGCCACAATCACGGCAATAGCAATGAGGGATCTGAGCCACGTCCGCAACCTATACCACAGCTCATGGCAATGCCGGATCCTTAACCCACTGGACGAGGCCAAGGATCAAACCCTAGTCGAGTTCGTTACCTCTTCATTGTCTCTGGTTAAAACCAAAGAGGGTGGAGGTTGAGATATCTAGAAGGCCAGTCAAGGGCATTGACATAATCCAGGGATCAAGATCCATCCAGGTGGTCAAGGCTCCTAACGGCCAAGGAGCCTCTCCAAACCTCATTTGTGTCTTTCCTCCTGGAGTCTTGGAAGGAGAAGTGCGCCAGAACCTTGTTAGGACTTTTGGGGGTCATTAATTTCAGGCAATCTAGGCATGCCTGTCAGAGATGCATAAATGGCACTAATGCTCAAATGCCCTGCTCTGGAAATCAATCACTTTTTGTACTTTTCTCCCCATGATTTTTCTGTTTTGGCTATTATTTTTTCCTAGGCAGATCAGACTTTGTTCATTCAACAGTCTACAGTCTACTGTAAGTCAGGCACTGTATTCACTAAGGGTGAAAAAGAAGAGTGATACGTAGTATCTACTGAAGGAGGTTACATCTCTGAAAGAGATATATGCCTACGTGGGCTGTTAAAATAGAGAATAAGTGCAAATACAGAGCTTTGCACAGGCTGCCACGGAGCATGGAAAAAAGCCTTAATCCTTCACGTGGAAGAAATAGCTAAAGAAGATGTCAGAAAGGAAGTGGTGTCTGAGCTGAGGAGAAGAGAAAATGGTCAAGGCAGAGAGGATACATGTGTACAGAGGGCAGAGGATGATGTGATCGGGAACCTTCTGGAATAGAAATGCTATGCACAGGTGGCATCTGGGAAAGTGGGAGGGGTGGTCAGGTGCAAATGTAGAAATGTGTCAGAATGTACTCCATCCAAAAGTGAAAAAGGTGTCAATCCTGAAAGCAATGGTGAGCAATTGTGGCAAAGCGGTGGACTCTAAGATCTGTGGGTTTTTGTAGGTTGGTGGCTGTTTGGTTTTGTTTGTTTGTTTTTGTTTTGCTGCACTCATGGCATGCAGAAGTTCCTGAGCCAGGGATGGAACCATGCCACAGCAGTGACCTGAGCCACAGCAGTCGCGATGCACAATCTTTAACCTGCTAGACTACCAAGGAACTCCAGGATTGTGATTTTGAAACCCTTCTTAGGCTGTGATGTGGAGGCTGGGCTAATGAAATCTAAGTCTGCCGTGGGAGGTAATTACCGCTCTCCAGCAAAAGATGGTCAACATTGGTATAAGGGCAATAACAAAGGGGGCAGCAAAAGGGAATCTATTCAGGAGATGATTAAGAAACAACAGCTCACTGTGACTGATTTTGAGTGTGAAATAGGGAAAGATTCAGAACAAACTCCAGGTTACTGGCTTGGAAGTTGGGAGAGGATGCCGTAATCCAACAACACTGGAAAGACTGAGAGGAGGACGGAGAAATTAGGCCATTTGATTCATTCCATTTAGACATGCCAGATCTGAAAATCCTCTGGGATGCACAAGTGAAGAGGCTCAGTATACAGTAGGAAAAACGGGTGTGAAGGTCAGGAATAGTGACTCAGCTGGAGATATTTTGGAAACATCAGTAACCAGTTATTGGTTGAGGCCATGGGCTTCAGTGTTTGTCCAAGGAGAATTTGGAACTTGAGAAATAAATAGGAGCAAGGATAGGAGCCCTAACTTTTTAAGATGCAAGAAGAGCCTGCAAGAGCATTAGGAGATCAAGAAGGAATGGTTAGAGAGAGAGGGGGGAATATAATTGGAGCCGTGTGCTATGACAGAAGGCAAGATTGGAAAGAGTTTAGGTCTCATGAGATAAGGATAATAAAACCATTGAAGGAGTTCCTGTCATGGCTCAGTGGTTAACGAAACCAACTAGTATCCATGAGGATATGGGTTTGATCCCTGGCCTTGCTCAGTGGATTAAGGATCCGGCATTGCTGTGAGCTGTGGTGTAGGTCGCAGACACGGCTCAGATCCTGAGTTGCTGTGGCTGTGGTATAGGCCAGCAGCTCCAGCTCCAGTTCAACCCCTAGCCTGGGGACCTCCATATGCCACAGGTGCAGCCCTAAAAAAGACAAAAAAGCCAAAAACATTTGAAAAAAAATAATAAACTCAGGAGTTCATTATGGACAAAGAGCCACACACACACAAACAACCTATCAATTTTATGCAGAAAACAAAAAGTCACTTATTAAAAGCAATAGATTGGTGGAAGTCAGAGCTAGATTGAAGTGATTTGACAAGTGAATAATTAAAGGAGGTTATATTGTATATAAAGTCTGTAAGAACACTATTGTAAGGGGTTATACAGATATACAGGAGACTTTATCAATATATAATTGAGGCATAACCTCTGCACTTGGAACTATTCTTTGAAATAAGTAATCCATCTATGTTTAATTTCTATGTCTCAGAGGTGATAGAATCAATAGATTCATAATGAAATCTACAACAACCCTTTATTCTCAACAAAAATCCCCTCTATCTATCCTCTGCAGGAAATTCTTTACCTTGAAATTACTCTTGTGAATTTACCGAATAACTCCAATTATTAAAGGCCCTATAAGGATTTTCTGTTTTTATGTCCCGGGGCCCCTTCGTGGACCTGGACAGTTCACAGAACTTCCTTCTTCTTCTTCTTCTTCTTTTTTTTTTTTCTTTTTACAGCCGCACCTGCAGCATATGGAAGTTCCCTAGCTAGAAGTCAAATCAGAGTTGTGGGCCTACACCACAGCTTGCGGTAACAGTGGATCCTTAACCCACTGAATGAGGCCAGGGATCAAACTCTAATCTTCACAGACACTGAGTAGGGTTCTTAACCCACTGAACCACAATGCGAACTCCCAGAACTTCCTTTTTTGTATGTGGGCAGACCTCACACACTTGGCCTCTGTCACCAGTCCCTCTGTTCCCTGGGATTTTCCCATTATCCTTGCCCTAGAGTTTGAGGAGCAAGAAACATATCCTTGACTCTCCTTTCCTTGCTCATTTCAAATGTTATCACATAGGCCTTTGGTGAGGTCAAGGGTTTGGGAATCTTTCTGCTAGTGACAAGGAAATAAACTGAAAAAAAAAATAGATTGAAAGAAAAAATAAACATGGGAAATTTTCAGAGCTTCAAAAGGCTTAGACTTAAGTTCTTTGGTTCATGAAAGTATTGAATGGCCCTCATCCCTCTATGCCTATGTTAGAGTTTTCAAAGTCATTTCTTTCATGTCTTTTCCTCCTGATCCCATGTCCTCATGTTCTTCATGACCTTTCTACCGGGAGGACTCAAAGACAACATCAAGATAGATCAAGAGGCCTCCCTTTGCAATGGCTCTAAGAACACACAGGCTAAGTTATCCCTGTCCCATGGACGTCAGCCCTCAGAGAAATGATCACCTTTGTTTATGAGCTCACCATGGTTTCCCACGTCAAGCTGAGATACAGATCCTAATTATAAGATCCAAATGTTTTCCATCCTTCCCGGTTTAATCTCATTTGCTCATTTCACAATCTTACATTCTTCTGCAGGTCTATGGACCAAGGCAGGACCGAGGAAAGAGGCCTGTGGCATGAAAATGGAGACCATGTTCTATGGCTTACTCAATCCACTAGTGTTTTTCAGGAACAGTCATTTGAAAATCATGGACCTAGTTCCCTATTTCATAAATCGGTGTCCATGATCTAATTATCTTCATGAAGTATTATGAGACATGCTTTGCTGAAATTCAGATACAATACACTATGATGAGCAGATGGTGCAGTGATTTTGCACATGGGATCTGAAGCCAGATGTGCAGGTTTTTGAATTTTTGAATTAGTAGCTTTGAGACCTTGTGCTAGTTATTTAACCTCTTTGTGCCTCAGATTTCTTATCTATAAAATGAAGATAATATTTCTATCTCCTAAAGTTTTCTCATAGAGTTCTCATGAGGAGTAAAATAATGCACATAAAGCATTTAACAGTGTGTGATAGATAGCAAGTGTCCAATAAATGTTTGCTTTTTAAAATGCATAATGGTTAACTCTCCACTGGGGCAGGAGAATACTAAATAATCAGAAGCTCTGGAGTTTCTGTCATGGCTCAGCAGGTTATGAACCCGACTATTATCCATGAGGATGTGGGGTCCATCCCTGGCCTCACTCACTGGGTTAAGGATCTGGCGTTGCCACAAGCTATTGTGTAGATCGCAGATGTGGCTCAGATCCCATGTTGCTGTAACTGTGTTGTAGGCCAGCAGCTGCAGCAGCTCCGATTTGACCCCTGGCCTGAGAACTTCCATATGCTGCAGGTGCAGCCTTAAAACAACAACAACAACAACAAAGAAAAATCTTCATTGTTGACTTTTCATCTAGTCTGTGGTACTTCATTATGGCCACCCTATTAAACTAATCCATAATCTGAGAAGAAAATGGATTCCATTCTGTTACTAGGGCATTTTTAAGGATTTCCAAGCTAGTCTTTGATAATCCTCTTTAGAAGTGGGTCTAGAATAAACAGTAACCTCAATTTATGGTGTGTGGCTTGCAAGATCTATATTTTCACCCCTTGAAAACTTGGTAGGTACATATATACAGCCTTTCAGCCCCTCCCTTGTCTTCCATAGACCACTGGCATGAGCTCTTTTTGTATCCTGCATGTGTTCTGAATAAGTAATGAGATTCAGGTGCCTTAGAGTAATTATGTACTCTCTTTGAATCCTTTAACCAATCTTAGCCTTCAGTCACCTCTTTTCAATCCATTGCCTCTTTCCAGCCAATCTCTTTGACAAAGATGATAAAAGAAGTCAGTCAGAAAGAGACAAATACCATCTGATGTCACTCACATGTGGAATCTAACATACGGCACAAATGAACCTTTCTACAGAAAAGAAGATCACGGTCTTGAAGGAAGGACATGTGGTTGCAAAGGGGGAGGGGGAGGGAGTGGGATGGACAGGAATTTGGGGTTAATAGATGCAGACTATTGCCTTTGGAATGGATAAGCAATGAGACCCTGCGTACAGCACTGGAATCTATATCTAGTCACTTATGATGGAGTATGATAATGTGAGAAAAAGAATGTATATATGTATGTGTGCTTGGGTCATCTTGCTGTACAGTAGAAAACTGGCTGAACAATGGTTTACCAGCTATAATGGAAAACATAAAAATCCTTTAGAAAAAAAGCAAGTTAGCATGTGGACAGACTTCCTTCTGTTGTCGTTCACAGCACTGGGTTTATGAAACTGTTCTTGTTCTGAATATATTTAGGTTTGTAAATTTACAATTTTTTTTAAGCATATGGAAATTTCCAGGCTATGGGCTGAATTGGAGCTGCAGCTGCCTGCCTATGCCACAGCAATGCAGGATCTGAGCCACATCTGCAAACTACACCACAGTTCACAGTAACCCTGGATCCTTAAACTACCCAGCAAGACCAGGGTTTGAACCTGCAATCTCATGAATACTAGCTGAGTTTTTTTACCCACTGAACCGCAATGGGAACTTCTTTAAGTTTGCAATCTTTCAAAGTTTTGTTAACTTTATCTTAATCTGGGTTTTACTCTGTCTACCCTATCATAACAGGTTGAAGGCATTTCTCTGAACTGTCTCTGCTCTTCTCTTATGTTTGATGGAAGCAATGAACTTGTGTCACAACATTAGGGTGCCATCTATTGCTTATGATCTCAGTCAAGTTGTTGAATCTTTTTTTTTTTTTTTTAATCTTTAAAGCATAGCTAAAAAATACCCATCTTATAAGGGAGCCATTATGGAATTATAGCTAAGTTATATAATATTTGCAAAAGTGTTTATACATTATTCATTTCATATACATACAAAAAATCTTCTTATTGCTGTTATAATCATACATATCTTTTCCGTTTTGAGTTCAAGAGATCACTTGGGAAACATTACTCTCTTCACATACTTATGTGTAGTTTTTATACATTTTAAAACTCTCATTTTATAAAATTCAAAACATTAATAAAAAAAAAGAGCACCTAGTAAAATTCTCCTTCCTACTTCCTGGTCTCTCAGCAATCGGTGTCTTTCTTTGGAAGCAATAACCTTTCTTATGGATGCTTTGAGAAATATTTGATATACATTCATATACATCCTTTCTCTTCTCCCCTTCTTATTTATCCAAGTGGTAACATCATATGAGTTCTTTCCTGTACTGGTACATGTTCTTCCTCAGAATGCCACAGTTTCTTTGCTAGGAATTTCCTCTCCTCAATGAGTCATCTCCCCAACTTAATTCTCTGATTTGAGGATTATAAATTCCTTTTTCTCACTTTTAAAACTATTCTTTCTTTTTTCTTTTTAGGGCCACATCCACGGCACATGGAGGTTCCCAAGCTATGGGTCTATTCGGAGCTGTAGCCGCTGGCCTACACTATAGCCACAGCAACTCGGGATCCAAGCCACATTTGTGACCTACACCACAGCTTACGACAATGCCAGATCCTTAACACACTGAGTGAGGCCAGGGATCGAACCGACAACCTCATGGTTACTAGTCAGATTAGTTTCCACTGTGCCACAATGGTAACTCCGTAAAAACTACTCTTTAATAGTCTATAATTACACCTAACTTGACCTATGGTATAACTATATACTGACATATTGCTTTGCTCTCTAACCTTCAATGGAAGAAGAAAAGTAATTGCCATCCTTGGCAGTAAGAAACACCTTTTGGTTCTCACAGACCAAATTTAAGATCTGGGTTGGTACAGAGGTTGTGCTTTAATGTTTGCATAAGAGGCAAGATAGCGCAATGGGAAGAGGTCACACTTTGGAAGCAGCCCAGACCTAAGACCTGGCTCAGTGGCTCTTCAACTGTTTGACCAAATTTCTGACCTCACCTCACTGAGTCTCTATGCCCACATGGGAAAGTGGAGCTAATAAATACCTACCTCATAGTGTACATAAAGTGTCTGGTATATCAGAGTCACTTCACAAGTATTGATCCTCTTTGCTCAAATAATATTATTTTATATGCATTACATTAAAATTTTCTCACTCTTCTTTTTTATAATTTTTTAAAGTTTTATTGAAGTATAGCTGACTTACAATGTTGTGTTAATTTCAGGTATACAGCAAAGTGAATCAGTTATACACATCCATATATCCTTTCTTTTCCAGATTCTTTCCTATATATGTTATTACAGTCTATTGAGTAGATTTCCCTGTGCTGTACAATAGGTCCTTGTTAGTTATCTATTTCATATACAGTTATTTTATTTGAGACAATTCCAAATCATAATAAACCGTTCTTGCTTATCTACTGTTGAGGGTCCTGAGCTTGATGTTAAAGACACAAGGTGGGAAAGATATGCCTCCATTTCTACAAGGGATTATAACCTAACTGGGGAGGCAAAATATACCCAAAGAACAATTAGTGGCAGAACTTGGCAGTCATGTTCTGCACCTAACTATGAATAAAACAATTCACTGATGTAAACAGAAAGAAAAGGCTTTTATATGAAGGAGTGAGAGGTGAAACATACATACTAAACACAAAACGCTGTATTACAATACCCAGTGCTGTTATTCTAAAATTATGAGTCACTCAATATTTAGAGGAGAAGACAACAAATATAAAATCAATGCAATGAAAACAACAATTGCTACTTAATTTTATGATCTTGTCCTTTTTTTTTAATTTTTAGGGCCACACATGCAGCATATGGCAGATCCCAGGTTGAATCAGAGCTGCAGCTGCCAGCCTATGCCACAGCCATAGCAATGCCAAATCAGAGCCACATCTGCAATCTATACCACAGCTCAGGGCAATGCCAGATCCTTAACCCACTGAGCAAGGCCAGGGATCAAACCCACATCCTCATGGGTCCCAGTCAGGTTTGTTACCACTGAGCCACAACAGGAACTCCCTGTTCTTAAATGAGGAATATACTTTAAAGACTTGTCATACTGGACAAAGTTAATTTCCTTTCAATAGGAACTTAAACTACTCCATTTTATTCTACTAAATAGAATGTGGGAAAGTTACTAAAGACACAGCTTAAATCTGAAAACTTTGTTCCCTCTCTCTTGCATTCAAATGTAGTAAATACAAGATATAATTAGACTAGCAGTTAATGGAAACTCATTTCTTGTTGACACAGTTACATTTCTGTAAACTTTCTCACTGTTGAAATTATTTGTCCAGAGTCTTAAAAAATAACAAAAGAGGTGGTGACTAAATCAGTGCTTACTAAAACAAGAATCACATAAACCTGCCCTGATCACATTCATGAGGTCATTCAATTGAACTGTACTGCATGAAACCTGAAACACAATAGCCAAAATGAATGTATAATAAGGGGATAATCAGGGGAGAGAATTTATTGTGGGGGTGATTAAAAATTGCATCAGAGAAATAACGATCCACCCTTTAATTACTTGCCTTCGTAGTGAGCTTAGATCAATATCAACTGTTTGTTTTATTCAAGCTCCTTTATTTTTCCTGCTTAAAGAAGATATTACATGACTATGCAAGTACAAGAAGTAAGAGAAACTCTTAAGCATTTGGCAGGAAAGTTAGAACTCAGGATAAAAGTGACACACATTTGGTCTCTGCAAAGAAAGGCTTGTGCTGTGATTAAAAACTTAGCAGAACATCCAGAATAAGAGTCACAATGAGATCGTCACCTTTAGTCTAGTTTTCATTGAAGCGTGGTAACATCATGATAAATGGAGGAAAATGGAATAGTATGAGATTATGTATGGATTGGTGTTTTTAACTGAGTTTTCAGAGTGACTCTTTGAATGCAGTTATCCAGTAGTGTGGCCTAATTAGTTGCCACTTTTAATCTTTTTCTGGGTTCTCACTGTTAGTGCCAAGTGTTATTACTATTATTGTTGTCTTATATTTTGCCAAGGAAAATGAGGAAATGGATGGGAGCTCTTTAAAAACAAAGGATGCTCCAGAAGCAAACCCAAGCTCTCATTCTGCGCCAAGTTGGAAAGATCATACGGATGTAAAAGAAAACATCCTCTGAGGGTGGCCTGTGCTGAGGGCACATTGTGATCTGCTAGGGACGTTGCACCTGGTTCCCAACACTGATGCCACAGACAAATACAATGGGCATCAGACTGTTGGCAAGGGCCCCTTTCAATTAGATTCGTCTGAATGGAAAAGTTTCTACATGACTGAGAGACAATCCAGAAACAGCCTAGGTGTTCATACTAATGAGACCAGGGACGTCGTTCCTCCTTGGGATGGCAGGAAGCGCATCATGGACCTTTTTTAAGGACTTATGTCTCTGCACTGGGGTGGGGGGTGGGGACAGGGACTCTGTCACTCACACGGGTGAAGCAGCTTCAAAGAGTTGTGCTGCCATATTGCTGGGCCGTGTTGTCCTGCCTCACCCTGGCCAACGGTAAATTTACACAAGGAATTTCTCTTGTGATTTTGTGGCCTCACGTTGGTCAACCCGTTGGTAGGTAGCATAGTAAAGAATTAAAAGCATGGGCTCGAGGGGCACTTTGAGTTTGAGTCCTAGCTTCAATGCTTCCTGGCTATATGACTAAACTACTCCATTCCTCCATTTCCTTATCACTGATATTCTCTTTATGTTGTTATGAAAAGTAAATAAGATTATTCTGCTCAAAGTGGTAGTATACTAACTGGCACAGAATACGTGCTCAGTCAATATAGGTGTTACCATTTTCATTGGATATAAGAATGACTATAAAATCTTACTTCCGTTAAATGTTCTGAGAATTGGGTATTTTGTAAATGATCAGGAATTATATAGAAATATGGATTTTTAGTCAAAGTCCTTGTAAATATTTCTTGGATCCTTTTAAAAACGTACTCATGACATTTCCTAAGACTACAGTAGTAATTACACTGTAATCTCCGATGATAATTTTGCCCCAGGGTAGCCTTCTGATTGATTATTAAAGAACTGGAAAAAGATATGGGAATTTGGAATTAATCATTCATTGATGGGAGTTCCCTGTTGGCCTAGTGGTTAAGGATTCAGCATTGTCACCACTGCAGCTTAGGTTTGATTCCTGGCTTGGCAACTTACTCACGCCAGAGGCATGGAAAAAAAAAAAAATCATGCATTGATGAAAGTTATCCCTTTAGAGTATTTAAAAATTTTTACTGTTGTATTTCTTGTGAGTGTTTTTTTCCCCATGCAATTTGCCTTTAAAAGCAGAAAACAAGACACGAATCCATTTGGATGGTTCCAGTTAGTTGGTTATAGCTAATTGAAATTTCACTGTATTTTCAAGTTATTCATACTTTCTTGTATATTCACATCCTTTTTATATGGGCTTTTAAGCACATTTCTCAAAAACTGACATCTAAAGTATTCTTGTTTGTGCCTAAATTTCTGTATAAAAATGGATGCTTATAAGGCATAGTTGAGATATATGTATTCAGAAACTTAAACACTTTATTTGATAAACAAGGAAGAATAAAATTAAATAAATTAAAATTTCTACCCAATAAACTAGAACTATAGCAATAAAGTAAATCGAAGGAAAGCAAGGAAAAAACTAATTCATAAAAGTAAAAGCAGAAAATAATGTTAGAAATAAATAGGATTTGTAAATAATAAGATCAGTTTCAGTGAGAAATATAGATGAATTCTGGCTGTTTTAATCATAGAAACATAGAAAAACTTATAAATAGGCAGCATTGTAAGAACAATCAAAGGATCATAGGAAATTAAAAATTATAAAAGAACACTATTCACAAGTCTTTGCCAATCTAAAGGAAAAAACCTATTTGAAAAATTTGTTGAAATATTCAATTATTCCAGGAAATACACAAATTTAAAAATGGAAACAGGGACAAACCAAACCAACAACAAAAGAACAAATAACCACAAAAGAAATCAACAAAATTGTCAAGGAATTGCTCCTTTTTCTGCACAGCCCCATGGATGATATGATAAATTTCTGAAAAACCTTTCTAGTATAAATTGTGCTTATGCTAATGAAAGGATTACAGAGCACATAAAACTATGAACATGGTAGTTCATTCATTATGTGTGGCTAGCGTAACCCACCAAAGATAGCACGCTGAAGTAAAATTATAGAATACAAAATTACAAATAAAAATCAGCAAATCCATCGGGGCTTTAAAAATGGTATTTGTTTAAGGAAGGCAGTGATAGTTCAACATTAGGATATCCATTAGTATAATTTACCACATCAATAGGACAATAGGGACAAAACACATTTACTATAATAAATGTTAAAAATACCTTTGATAAGATTAAGCACTCATTTTTTTAAAAATAAAAAACCCTCTAGATGGAGAAAAATGCTTATATAATATGATAGAAAAAATGCTTATATAATATGATGCTTATACAATATGATGCTTATGTTATGTAATAATAATATAATATGATTTATGATGATAAATCAAACTTAATATTAGTATATAAATGAAAAAGAAAATTAAAATATTATTGTCAATATTATTCTGGATTCCCCATGAAAATAAGCAAGCAAAAGAAATAAAAAGTATACCTCTTAGTTATATAAAATTATCATTACTCATGGAGTGTAAGATTCACTACCTGGAAAACCCAAGAGAATCAGCTGAACATTCCAGATTTAATAACAGCTCAGGAATGAGGTCAGATACAAAATAAAGACAATAACACAGTGAAGAGATTTCCTTTGTGACAGTAATAGTCCGTGGATTGTCAATAAACCTGTGTGAGCATCTAAGATTTCACAGATGTATGAAAACTTGAGTAGAGCAGCCAAATATGGTATGAAAAGAATGAACATCCATTTTCGTGATCCCAGAAATATAAATTGAGATGACAATTAAGATAATATTTTATTTTCTAAGTTAACAAAGATCAAAATATGATAATTGCCGGGGGCTGGTGAATGCAATAAAACAAGCATGCATATATAATTTTTAGGAAGGTAAATAAATATAACTTTACTAGAGAGTAGTTCTAAAATTTATTTCAAAATCTATAAAATAAGTATAGTTTTGCCACAGAAATCTCCTTCTGGAAATCTGTCCTTTGTTTCAGCAAGGATATCCTCCCAATGTTTTCTGGCTTCAATCATTTCTTTTAAAAAAAATCAGACGTTATTTCATTGTTTTAATGTTCCTTCTTTATAGCAATGCTCCCTTTTCCTCTGGATATCTCTGCAACGTTTTCTTGTTTTGGATTTCAGTAGTTTTAACATGCTATGGCTCAGTGTAGTTTACGTTTTTTCTGTTTGAGCTGATAGGGCTTCTTGAAGCCGTAGCTTGAGAGGCCTTGTCAGTTTTAGAAAATTTATACCATTATTGAATGGCACTGCTCAGCTTCTGGGTCTTTTGGAAGGCTTCTTCCTAAAACAGAAAAAGGCAGTACTAACTGTTGAGGTCACTTTTTTTTTTTGCACTTTTTTGCAGTCTGAAGTCAAGTCCCCTCTCCTCTTGGCTGATTTCAGAGCCTTGAACTCCCATTTTTGTCTCTCTAGCCCTTTGAGGTTACTGACCACTCTGTTCAGCTTATTTGCCACTTAGCCTCATGTTTCTGCTTAGCTTTCCAGCTCTCAGACATGCCCCAATTGTAAATCAGCAAATGACTCAAAGGAAAGAGCAGCATGAAATTTGGGGCTCACCCTTAGGTGTTTCCTTTCCTTTTGGTATTTTATTTTATTTTATTTTTTTTGTCTTTTTTGTTGTTGTTGTTGTTGCTATTTCTTGGGCCACTCCCGCAGCATATGGAGGTTCCCAGGCTAGGGTTGAATCGGAGCTGTAGCCACCGGCCTACGCCAGAGCCACAGCAACGCAGGATCGAGCCGCGTCTGCAACCTACAGCACAGCTCACGGCAACGCTGGATCGTTAACCCACTGAGCAAGGGCAGGGACCGAACCCGCAACCTCATGGTTCCTAGTCGGATTCGTTAACCACTGCGCCACGACGGGAACTCCGGTATTTTATTTTGTTTTGTTTTATTTTATTTATTTTGTTTTGTTTTGTTTTGTTTTGTTTTGTTTTATTTTATTTTATTTTATTTTATTTTATTTTATTTTATTTTATTTTATTTTTCGCCACATCTAAAGCATATGGAAGTTCCTGGGCCAACGACTGAATCCTGGCCACAGTTGTGACCTACACCACAACTGTGTGGCAATGTCAGATCCTTAACCTGCTGTGCCACAGTGGGAACTCCTCCCTTTGGTATTTAGTTTTTTGTTTGTTTGTTTGTTTTGCTTTTTAGGGCCACACGCTCAGCATATGGAAGTTCCCAGGCTAGGGGTCAAATAAGAGCTACAGCTGCCAGCCTAGGCCATAGCCACTGCAATATGAGATCCAAGCCACATCTGTGACCTACACCATAGCTCATGGCAGCCCTGGATCTCCGACCCACTGAGCGAGGCCAAGGATTGAACCCACATCTTCAATGGATACTAGTCAGATTCATTTCCACTGTGCCACAACAAGAAATCCCCCCTTTGGCATTTTAGATCCTCATGTCCTTGCATTGGGAGCTTTGTGCTGGATTGACATTGATGCTTTTGGCTTTGGTGTGTTTTATCCAAATTTTTAATTGTGTTTTTGTGGAGAAAGATTTTCTGATAAAAGTTAGGCATTTATTGTAGGAAGGGGATGCTGCCTTTGGAGTCATTTTTGACTCCTTTCTTTATTTCACACCCCACTACTAATCTCTCAGCAAATCTTGTTGGCTCTACCTTCAAAATGTATTCCAAGTCTTCCCACTTTTCACCAAATCCATGGTTGCAACTATGATCCAGGCCAACTTCACATCTCACCCTGTTAGAGCAATTGCTTCTTTACTGTTGGTCTTATTTCAGCCATTTACCACTATAGTTTATTTTCAATAGGAAAGACTGAATGGTATATTGAATGCCCAAGTTGCTCAGTTGCTCAAAACAGTACATTGGCTACCCATTTCCCTCAGAATAAATTCCAAAGCCATTATTGTCGTGTGACAGATTGTATCTTCCAAGGATGGCCACAGGGTATCTTTATCCCACATGTTTTGTAGAGCCTTGCCTGTCCCCCATCAATAAATGGAGTCTACGGCCCTTCCCATTGAATTTTCATAGACATTTAAGGTTGACTTGACCAATAGATTACATAGGAAGTGATGCTCTGTGACTTCCAAGGTAAGGTCACATAAACGCATTTCTTCCTATTCTCTTGGGAGACTCACACTCGGAACCCAGCCATCATTATATGAGGAAACTCAAGACACCTGTAGAGAGATCATAAGTGAAGAAATGAGCCACATGGACTGAGCCATGAGATCTAGTTGAGCTCCCAGAATATATCTAGCACCAACTTTCCAGGCATGTGACTAAGGCAAGTTTTAAGTAGATGCTTCAGCCTCCAGTTGAATTGCCCCACTTGATTCCACGTAGAATGAAGGCTAGCCATTTTCACAAATCCTTGCCTAAATTATTTGCAAGCAAAATAAATTATTATTGTTGTGCTAAATCACTCAGTTTGAAGGTAGCTTCTTGTGTAGAAGTAAGTGCTATGCATGACCTACAAGATTCTTTATAATATAATTCCCAGTTACCTTTTTGACCTCAGCTCTTCTACACCTATTTCTCGCATCTATTTTACTTTTGTTTGAATGTGTCAAGCATTTTCCTCTCTCAGGGCCTTTATGTGTGTTCTTTTGCCAGACTGGATTATTTTTCTCTCATGTTTTGCTCCCCCAGTTTGAGCTCAAATATGACTTTGGGAGAAATTTTCTGATTGGCTTGCTTTTCTCTATTGCACTTATCACCAACTTACATATTATAAACTTTATTTATTTTGGTTAATTGTCTATCTTTCCCATAAGAATATTAGCTAGATGAAGGAACAGATTTTTCTGAGTCCCAAATGCTTAGAATGTAAATAGTAGGGAATCAAAATTTGGGGGACAAATACATGAACTTATTTTTCACTTTGCTTTGTTGAATATTGAGTTAGTCATCACTTTTTGATACACACACACTCATTAGAGGAGCAGGTTACATGTAGATATTGAAGATTTCTTAGAAATCTCTTTCTAAAAAAATGCATTCAACAGTCTTGAGGATGTTTCATTTGTATTCTCATGTAAACACATGACTTTAGGATATATTTATTTCTGTCTTTAGTCTGCCGATTTCTCAAGACAAAATTGTATCCACTAAGTCTTAAAAGTGGCCAAAGATCTTATTTAATCTCTCTTTCTGTTAATTATCTTCTCTTCGTGGTATTACCTTTTTTCCTTCCCTGTTTGATGAGTTCTGGCACGGCTTCGATATCTGTCTTTTAGGAAAGCATAGACTGTACCATGGCTCTTGTTTCTGAAGTTTATTTATTTTTTCATCAAAGACTAAAGTATCTAAAGTTGCCAGAGTAAAGGGAAACTTAAGTTCTTTCCCCGTTTTTTTCTCCATGTTCTGTCCTCTATTTTGTCATCTACCTTAACTATCTGAGCCAGAGGATCTCTTCATGTTTCCAGTGGATCCTAAACGTGCCTTTCTCTCTATTTAACGCTAAAACTTGTCCTTCTCTCTCTTACAGCCATATTTATATTCTGTTACTGTATGTAATCCAAATGGATGAGTAATATTCTCAATTTACAGTATAGAAGTTAAAGCATCTTTTTTGGTGTGTTTTTGATTTTTAGGGCCTCACCTGAGGCATATGGAAATTCACAGGCTAGGGGTGAATGGGAGCTGCAGCTGCTGACCTACACCACCCCCACAGCAATGTGGGATTCAAGCCTGTCTGTGACCTTCAGTTCACGTCACCACCAGATCCCCAACCCACTGAGCAAGGCCAGGAATTAAACCCATATCCTCATGGATACTAATCCAGTTCTTAACCTGCTGAGCTGCAATGGAAACTCTCTAGAATTCTTTTTAAGTCAAGTTGTCATTATAAAATAAACCTAGGGTATTCCCTTGTGGCTCAGTGGTAATGAATCCAACTGGTATCCATGAGAACAAGGGTTCAATCCCTGACCTCGCTCAGTGGGTTGGGGATCTGGCATTGCTGTGAGCTGTGGTGCAGGCTGCAGATGCGTCTTGGATCCCACGTTGCTGTGGTTGTGGTGTGGACAGGCAACTGCAGCCCTAAAAAGCAAAAACAAAAACAAAAAAATAAAAACAAACAAACAAAAGAACAAAAAACAAATTTATTGGGTCAAAAGATATTAAATACAAGGAAAAAAAGCTTGTGAGAGACTTGCCAAGTGGTTAGACTGCCTACAGAGTAGCAAAATACAATTATAATTAGCATGAACCTGTCAGCTTCCTAGATAATTATGATTAAAATTAACATTTTAAAAATATGCATTTGGAAAATGAGTCTGGGGACACAACTAAGTGTTTAAAATGTGTGGGGTTGAAAATAGAAAAATGGATAAATTAGAGAACAGAGAAATTCAATGTAATTGAAGAGTTGAGGTTACACCTAAGAACCAAGATCAGAGGCACAGATAATTCATATCTATTTGAACTTTCGGGGCCTCTCAAAAATTGAGGAGACCACTGCTGTTTGGCTTTGTTTCAGGAGGGATACTGTTAAAAAAAACCTATTGCTCAGGTGCTGGAAATGTTCAAAATAAGCCCTTCAGACTCCAACAGTTTTCCAGTTTGTTCTCAAGTGCAGAAGAAAAGGATGGTTAGCTGAAGTTCTGATTTTAATATAAGACTACCAGAGCAGCAATTTCCCATTCACCACCTTATATTTATACATCGCTCTTTCCCTGAGTCTACGCTCAAGGCTGAGACGGTGCAGGCACAGTCGCCTTGTTGGCACAAGCTCCTTCTCAGAAATTGCAAGTTTCCAACTCCATCAATTATTTAATGAGAAAATACACTTTTTACCCGTGTATGATGATAAGTAGAATATGCGGATTGATTTCCCTCTCTCTTAAGAAAACTCAATCCGACAGAGAGCTAAGGGAAGAAGTCCTCCGTAGCCACGCCCCCTCTGTGATTCGCTGTGGTCATCCGGCTGGCTCCCCCTTCCAGCTCCCATGACAGGTCTTGCCCTCTGTGTGGTTTCCCTTGAGTCACGGTTGATAAAAGTATTTTCCTTTAGCCATTCTTCTCCCTTCCTCATATGGCCAAGAGCTGCTGGAACCCTCTGTAAGTATTACACCGCCATGTGAAGAGAGCCACCCTTACTCTCTTGAGCCCACGGGGACCATGTATAATTCCTGTAAGGAATGCCCACAGGCTTATGAAGTTGCTCAGAGAAGCACAGTGCTGTAAGATATCACTCTTTTAACAGCTATCTAATACTCGTTTATGATTCCCAACAGTAGGTCACAGAGTCCCTCTTTTTGACTTGGGTGAGCTTTTATACTTCCCAAGGATATCCCTTTAAAGGCAAAGCCATGCAGAACCCTTCACTTCCTCCTAGAAGTGGTGGACCTCACCTGACTAGCATATTTGGCAAACAAGCACAGTCCTCTTCAGACATTCTTCCATAAAACACAGAAACAACAAGTACTTGAAACCCAAGAAAAATCACCAGGTGTCCACAGTTCCAGAGGACAGGTATGAAAATAAATTCTTCACGAGCTGTGACACAACTTTGTACACATACACACATGGACTGAGATGTTTGCCTGTGTGTGTGTGTGTGTGTGTGTGTGTAAATACACAGAAAGTATTTACTGTTCAAACCTATTGGTGTCTGAGTGTGTGTGTGCATGTGTTGTGGTAAATCCTTCGAAATACCATTTACTGTTTCTTTTGATCCCCCATTACAGTTCTAACTAGATTCCAAAATTGAGTCAATGTTTACATCTAAGGTCTAAAGCAGAAGCTGGGTAATAAATATAGAATATCAGGATAGGAGACCGCAAAGTCTATAGAAAAAGAATTGAGCCGAGCTTTAAAAAGAACTTTAATGTCTACTGTGTCATGAATATAATTCTGGCTTTGATGATTTGATTTGCTTATCTAGAAAACAGAGATTATGACAAATACCCAGTGGGGTCATAAATGTACTTGACACTCCAATGTGTAAAGAAAATGTGCTCTCTTTGTTTTTTTCTGTAGCTGATCTGATTTCCTTCAAAGTCCCCACAATGCTAGATAGTGATACACTATCGTAGACCAATTCAGTAAGTGTTTTCTGATTCAATAATTTAAACAGTCTCAGAAGGAAAATTCTTAGTCTCATTCAGATAAAATGCATAGACTCTTTTTGTGAAATCTCTTCAGTGGTTTGCCCACGTAGGGAAGTAGATTCATGTGACCTTCTGGTGGCAAAGGGGAGATCAGGTTCTCAGCTGCTCTGGGCTGTGCCTGAACTGGAGTCAGAGGTTGCCTGACTGCTCCTGTCTCTGTGTCCCTGCATTGTCTGGGGGTTCTACTGCTGAGGTCTGACGCTGGAGTAAAGACTCTTGGTTTGACAGGGCTTGACGCTACCCTCCAAAAACTGACTCCCCTCACCTCCTTTGTGGTATATTTGTGACTCCAAATTTGTCCCGTTGAACAACTTGCTTTTCAACGCTAGGCTTTGGTACCACTTTGCCACCCCTTCTCCTCTACCCAGAGCAATGCCAACCTAAGTTTTCCATTGCACCTCTCAGATAACTATTTGACCCCCACTCTGAGGATGCATGGGAACTTTGGCTTTCTGTCTATTCCGCTTGTGACTTGAGGCTAAATTGTGAGTGTGCAAGCCCTCTCCCTGGGCACCAGACTACACTGTGCTCCAAGACGGCAAATAGAGCCTATAAGAGGATTTCCTCTAAGAATTCTAAATAGGGTACTTGGTAGAAGCCCTTCTTCCCTGAATGCTCTCCTCAGTGTATTTCAAGTGCTTTTTCCTCACCTTTTGAACTCCAGTCAAGTGAGGGGGAATCAGGACTGTTTGACTCTCACTCTGTTTCTTGGTGTCTCCACTTTTCTCACAATATTGGTACTAGAAGAGGAAGGTATACCTCTCTTGCCTCCTGTAATGATGATTAAACCTAATAGGTTTAAGATAATTGAAGCTATGTCTAGTCACTTATGATGGAGCATGATAATGTGAGAAAAAATAATGTATACATGTATGTGTAACTGGGTCACCATGCTATACAGTAGGAAAAAATTGTATTGGGGAAATAACAATAAAAAAAAATAATTGAAGCTAGAAAAGATCCCTATTAGCTTAAGTAAGCCTGAGAAGGAATAACAAAGCTGGAGGCATCACGCTTTCTGATTTTACACTGTATTACAAATATGCACGAAAATAGTATAGTACTGGCATAAAAAATAGACATACAGACCAATGGAACAAAATAAAAAGTCCAGAAGTAAACACATACAATACCATCAACTTATCTTCAACCGAGGTGCCAAGAATACACAATGAGGAAAAGATAATGTCTTCAATAAATGGGATTGGGAGAGTTCCTGCCGTGGCTCGGCAGTTATTGAACCTGACTAGCTTCCGTGAGGATGTGGGTTTGATCCCTGGCCTTGCTCAGTGGACTAAGGATCTGGCATTGCCATAAACTGTGGTGTGGATCACAGATGCGGCTTGGATCCCACATTGCTGTGGCTATGGTGCTGGCCTGCAGCTGTAGCTCCAATTCGACCCCTAGCTTGGGAATCTCCATATGCCACAGGTGCAGCCCTAAAAAGACAAAAAAGACCAAAAAAAAAAAAGAAAGAAAAAAAGAAATGGGGTTAGGAAAACTGTATTATACAAATGCAAAGAATGAAACTGGACAGTTATTTTTTTACATCACATAACAAAATTAATCTAAATGGATTAAAGGTTTAAATGTAAGAACTGAACCATAAAACTCCTAGGACATAGGGAGAAAAGTTCCTTGACATTGGTCTTGGCAATAATTTTGTTTTGGATGTTACACCAAAAGCACAGGCAACAAAAGCAAAAATAAACAAGTGGAACCATATCAAACTAAAAAGCTTCCCATACAGCAAAGGAAACAACCAATAAAGTGAAAAAGTCACTTATGGAATGGAAGAAAGTATTTGCAAACTGCATATCCAATAAGAGGTAAAATCCAAAATATACAAGGAGCCTATACAACTCAATAGTCAAAAAGCTAGATAACCCAACTTAAAAAATGCACAACGGGAAAATATTTTAAAAGAAGATATACAAATAGCCAACAAGCAAACGAAAATGTGCTCAATATCACTAATCATCAGGAAAATGCAAATCACAATGAGATATCACCTCACACCTGTTAGGATGTCTATTACCAAAAAGACAAGAGATAGCAAGTTGATGAGAATGTGGAGAAAAGGAAACCCTAGTCCACTGTTGGTGAGAATGTAAATTGGTACAGCCACTATGGAAGATGGCATGGCGATTCCTCAAAAAACTAAAAAGTAATACTACCACATAATCCAGCAATCCCACATCTGGGTTATATTCAAAGGAAATGATGTTAGCGTCTCAGAGATATCTGTACTCCTGTATTCAATGTAGCATTATTCACAATAGCTAAGACATAGAAAACACCTAAGCTTCCATGGACAAATGAGTAAAGAAACTGTGGTATATACATGTGGTGGAATATTATTCAGCCATAGAAAGAAGGAAATCCTGCCAATTGTGGCAACATGGTGAACCTGGAGGCTGCTATTCTAAGTAAAATAAGCAGACAGAAAGACAAACACTGTACGGTGTCACTTTTATGTGGAATCTTAAAAAGTCAAGCTTGGAGTTCTCTGGTGGCAGAGTGGGTTAAGGATCTGGTGTTGTCACTGCTGTGGCTTGGGTTGCTGTTGTGGCAGAGGTTCAATACCTGGCCTGGGAACTTCTTTGGTGAAAAAAAAATTTTTTTAATTAAAAAAATTAATGTCAAGCTTACAGAACCAGATAGTTGAATGGTGGTTGCCAAAGTTTTGGGGGGTGTGTGGGAGGGGAGAGGGGGCATATTGGTCAAAGAGTACAAACTTTCACTTGAAAGATGGATTAGTTCTGGGAATCTAATGTACAAGATGATAATTACTGTTTATAATAATAAATTTTATACTTGAAATTTGCCAAGAATGTAAATTATTTTATTATTTTTATTTTTATTTTTTGTCTTTTTAGGGCTCCAACTTCTGCATATGGAGGTTCCAGGGGTAGGGGTCAAATTGGAGCTGTAGCCACAGCCACAGCCTCAGCAACACCAGATCGAGCAGCATCCTTAACCCACTGAGCAAGGCCAGGGATTGAACCTGCATGCTCATGGATTCTAGTCAGATTCGTTTCTGCTGAGCCATGATGGAAACTCCAAGAGTGTAAATCTTAAAAGTTCTTACCAACACAAATACACACACACACAAGGTAACAATGAGAGGTGATGGATATGTTAATTAACTTGATTGTGGTAATCATTTTACAACATGTATGTATATTAAATCACCATACTGTGGATGCCAAGGGCATATAATTTTTTTCATTAATTATACCTCCATAATGTTGGAAAAAAAATTGGAAGCTTCTTTCTTTCTTTCTTTCTTTCTTTTTTTTTGTCTTTTTGCCATTTCTTGGCATATGGAATTTCCCAGGCTAGGGGTCTAATCGGAGCTGTAGCTGCCAGCCTATGCCAGAGCCACAGCAACGCGGGATCTGAGCCACTTCTGCAACCTATACCACAGCTCACGGTAACACCGGATCCTTAACCCACTGAGCAAGGGCAGAGATTGAACCCGCAACCTCATGGTTCCTAGTCGGATTCGTGAACCACCGCGCCAGACGGGAATTCCAGGAAGCTTATTTCTTATGCATGCACATTCCAGAGTGGTGTTGGAGTGGAGTGAAGATAAGTTTTCAGTGTTCTATCGATACATAATGAATTAAATCAAAGCTTAACTGATGAAAATAGTACTTGTATTTATTATACTTCACGATTGTAGACTCAGAATTTGGGAAAGGCTCTGCTGGGCAGTTCCTCTCTGCTCTTCGTAATATTAACTGGAGCAGCTCAACTAGGGCTAGATGACAGCCTTCCAGAAAAACGTACACGTATAGCTGGCAAACTGAAGGTCATTATTAGGAGCCTCTCTGCAGGGCTCTTTAGGCCTCCTAACAATATGGTGGCTAAGCTCCAACAAGCCTCCATGGGAGTTCAAGGCCATCACAGAAAGACACTTCATTCCATTGAACAATCAAGTCAGTAAGGTTAACCTAGATTTCAAGGGAGTAGAGGAATAGATTCTATCTCCTGATGGGGTACGTCATGTACGTATGGGTAGGGAAGGAATCAGTGATGGCCCTCTTGGATATAAACTACCATATGCTCTGTGCAGTCATTCAGGGACTCAGTCTAGCAGCTTTTTTGCCATGTAGCTTCCAAAGTCATCTTGGGAATTTCCTTCACCCCAAAAATCTGGAAGAAGGAAGAAGCACCTGTGGGATTTTTTTCATCCTGACCTGGAAGTGGCACACAGCACTTCAACTAATATTTCATTGGCTAGAATTCAGCCACATAGTCATACCTGACTGCAAAGAAGCTTAAGAATGTAGCCTCTCTGTGGATCCAGGAAAAAGAGGAACAGAATCATTGATGGGCAAGGGTCTCTATACAAGCTTTGATCAGGTCAGCCAGGTATAGCTGTTGATCTACTATGTAGCAGGAGCTGAGACAGTTTAGAAAAGCCTATCTTTATTGGAGTGACTGATTTTAAGCTCATTTTCTCACTGTGAGTTCTTTTAAAATCTATTTTAACACTTAAAACTCAGTGCTTATACTGAGGTGGCCTGCTACAATAGATGGGAAACTCTATAGCAACAAGAGGACTTCCCGTGTGGCTTGCAGCATAACTATTCGGGGTTGCTTCTATATCAATAAGATTTACAGTGTGGAGGGAATTCCCTTTGTGCCAAAGCAGAGGGTGGAGGGAGTTCCTTTTGTGCCAAAGCAGAAACAAATTGGACTAGTATCCATGAGGATGCGGATTCAATCGCTGGCCTGGCTCAGTGGATAGGGGATCCGGCATTGTCATGAGCTGTGGTATAGGTCACCCACGTGGCTTGGATCCCACATTGCTGTGGCACGAGCCAGCAGCTGTAGCTCTGATTCACTCCCTAGCCTGGGAACTTCCATATGCTGCTAGTGCGGCCCTAAAAAAGCAAAAAAAAAAAAAAATTTACAGGGTATGGAAATGCATCTGAAAAGGTTTAAACTTTTCCTTTCTTCATTACTTTTATTTTTTATATAAGGGTATCTTAAAACTAAGATAAAGTCATATACATTGTTTATAATTACACACACCAAAATGTTGGTTTGAAAAAAAAATGTAGAATGAAATATTTATTTTAAAAACTGGTTAGCTCTCGGAGTTCCTATTGTGGCGCAACAGAAATGAATCTGACCAGTAACCATGAGGTTGTGGGTTTGATCCCTGGTCTTGCTCAGCGGGTTAAGGATCTGGCATTGCTGTAAGCTGTGGTGTAGGTTGCAAATGTGGCTTGGATCCTACATTGTTGTGGCTGTGGTGTAGGCTGGAAGCTGTAGCAGTGATTGGACCCCCACATACCATGATTGTGGCCCTAAAAAGCAAAAAGATAAAAAATAAAAATTGGTTAGCTCTTGAATAGTAATAATAGAACAATATCCAAATGCTCTTGAGACACCCTAGAAAATAGAGCAGCCACCATACGCACCTTAGCTTCCCTCTCTCCTTCCCCAGCACATAACTTATTTATACAACACATACAATAAATATTTATTTATTTGTTGTTAATAAAAATGTAGAGTGTACCCCTGAAGTGAATACAAACATATCCTAGAAATAATTTTTAATTTAAAAAGGTAAAAATGTAATCTTCGAAATTATTTTGGTAATTTATATAATTTCCAGGCAAAGCATTAATAGCTTTTTAAAAAATTACTCAGTGAATTTTATTACATTTATAGTTGTACAATGGTCATCACAACCCAGTTTTATAGCATTTCTATTCCAAATCCCCAGCGCATCCCCTCACCCCCAACCTGTCGCTTTTGGAAACCATAAGTTTCTCAAAGTCTGTGAGTCACTATCTGTTTTGCAAAGAAGTTCATTGTGTCCTTTTTTTATATTACACACGTAAGTGACAGCATGTGGTGTTGGTGTCTCACTGTCCGACTGACTTCACTCAGCATGAAAATTTCTAGGTCCATCGTATTCTACAAATGCATTATTTCTTTCATTTTAATGACTGAGTAATATTCCATTGTGCATATGTACCACATCTTCTTTATCCACTCCTCTGTCGATGGACATTTAGGTTGTTTCCATGTCTTGGCTATTGTAATGCTTTATGTATTTAATACACCTATGTTTGTAACAGCTTTAATAATCAAGTGATTACTTTAAAAACATGAGCATACCAGCCAAACTGGGGAACAAGAATAATATATAATCAGCATAGAACTCTCTATGGAGCACTTTTAACTGTATTCCTTACATCGATATGCATCTTCTCATTTTATTTAGCCATTTATTGATTCTTAAGAAATGTAAAGCCAACTGTAAACAAACGACCTCAGATAATATTAGGAGGTTTGCAGATTGGTATGGAAAATGAGCAAGTAGAGAATGAACATTGGGGACACCCCGTATTATTCCATCGATTAATTACCCTGTCACCTTGGGCAGGTTCTTTAACTGTCATCTCCTTAATCATTTACCCTCTGTTAGTTGGGAAAACTTCCTCCATGGTTTTATAAAGATTAGATAATAACTATAAAGTAATATCTGGAAAAAAGCTCTTGGCAGAGGTGTAACAGGGAAAGATAATAGTTTATCATTAACCACCAAAATGGAGTCAAAATATCCAAATCACCAGAAGAAATAACAGCTAAGGGGTCCAGAGCATTAGATTGTGCATAAAAGGTATATTTCAGTAAATATTAGGGGGAATAAAGAAGAATGTGATGCATAAAACTGACCCAAACTTCTTCACGCCACAGAGGCCTGTCTTACTTAAACCCAACACCCAAGTCAGGTGGCAGCCATAGGGTAAGAAAAGATACGAAAACACACTTTTCAAGCATAAATGTTTAAACTTCTCTGGGAAATAGATGAATTAAATGAAGGTGTAGGAAGATGGAAGGTTTATTTATTTATTTATTTAGTCTTTTGCGGGCCGCACCTGCTGCACATGGATGTTCCCATGCTAGGGGTTGAATCTGAGCTACAGCTGCTGGCCTATACCACAGCCACAGCAATGCGGAATCTGAGCTGCATCTGTGACCTACACCACAGCTCACAGCAATATCAGATCGTTAACCCACACAGCAAGGCCAGGGATTGAACCTCCTTCCTCATGGATGCTAGTCAGATTCGTTTCCACTGAGCCACAAAGAGAACTCTGAAAATGGAAAGTTTATTAAAGAGGTATTCCTCCTCCAGCCAGTTTATTAAAGAGGTATTCCTCCTCCAGCCAGTGTTTCCAGGACCAGGTGGGGAAGGAGGTGGTGTTGAGAACAATGCACAGTGTGGTTACTGTCCTTCAGATCTGGAAAATTTGTCTCTGTAGTCGATAAGTCTCCATGTGATTTTCCAAGAGCACCCTTGGAAGGAAGAGTAGCTCCCTTGAAGGAGATGAGATCATTGACTCGGAAACAAGGCTGGGGACATCTGACCTGAAAGTGAACTTAGATTAGGGAGTGAGACTATAGATAAGATCACCGCTCTGAGAGCCAACCAGGAAGTCTCCATTGGAAAAATGAAGATATGACATTAATATAGGGCCTGTATATTAATTGGCCTTTATATGTATTCCAAGAGAATCCCAACAAAAACATGATATTATCCCAAGAAGTCAACATCTTGGGATGGTTGGTGGATACAGGTGTGTGTTGTAGGCGTGTTTTATGAAAGTTCCATGTGATTGTATTTTTATTTAAATATATTGGCTCATTTCCCTATTAATGGAAACCTATTGTGAATTCTTGTGTAAAGAGCAGAAACTTTTGGCAAGGAAAGCATTACCAACCAATTGATTCTTTTCAGTGTAATGTTTGTCCAAGGTGTGGTATACATTAATGAGTAGTAAGACGCTCTCTATGTAGACAAATTTAGTCAATAAATATCCATATGAACACCAACCACATGTAAGGCATTGTGTTTGACTTACAAAGTACAAGAGTGAAACAGATATCACCCCTCATTGAGCTCATAATTTATTGGAGAAGATAGTCTCTCTGTAATTGATTGTATGAGATAGAACATAATACTATATAAATTATTATTATTTTTTGAAAAAATGTGGAATTAGGAAGAGAATGCTAACTGAGTAGACATGAGAACTATTCAATGGAGTAGGTAAAATTTGAGGTGGACTTTAAAAAATGAGTTAGATCTTTAATAAGTAGAAGAAGAAAGAAAGGGTATTCAAGACAAAACAAAAAAGAGGACCCGTGAAGCCAAGTGGTCTGAAAGCCTATGTGTCTTGTAAACTCAAGGAATGGTGCTGTGTGGCTAGATTAAAAACTCTCTGATGGGGAGTGTGAAGTCAGGGGTGTGTCCGCTATGATGAGGAGTTGTTACTTCCCTTTATTACTTAGATAATGGAGAATCATTAAATGTTCTTGTGCACAGGAATGGACTCATTGAATGTGTGTTTAAAAGAATTAAATGGCAGTGTGGTGAATGAATTGCAAAGCAGAAATTTGGTGAACATAGTAAATAAATTGATTATTAGGTTAATTGGATAATGTATATGAAAACATCAAGTAAATTTATAAAGAACCAAACTAAATGTAAATTGCTGTTATTATTATTATTATTATTATTATTATTATTATTATTATTATTATAGTCCAGGAAAGAAATGATGAGTACCTAAACCATGGAAGTGTCAAAGGCGATAGGAACAGGTAAATATTTGAGACATTTTAGAGATGACAATAATAGTCATAAAAGTGAACATTTATTGAGTATTTCAGATATATGCACTGTTCTAAGTGCATTGCATACATTACTTCATTCAATGCTTACAACCCTTTAAGAAGAGTCAACCATTTGGTAAATCTGGTCATGAGCAAAGGGAAATTAACTTGCCCAGATCTCACAACTGATTAAGTGGTGAAGTCAGGAAGTAAATTCAGATAGTCTGGCTTTAGACGTACTCTTAGGTGTAACTTCTAAAGTTACACCTGACTAGATGTAACTAAAGGAGGAAATGATGAGTTTTATGCCGAGGTGGTGGCTGTTTTCAAGGTATCTTTTTTAAACACCAGTTTTTTCAGAATGTTAATAAATGTATATGAAAGGGGTCCGGCATCACGTAAAATATTAAGATAAAAAAAATAAACATGTTTTCTACCACAGGATACCTAAGAGCCTTTAGAAGTTTGATTTTCACTGTGAATTTCCAAGAAAGTATAATATAACCTGAAGAATTTCCCAGACTTGATTGACCATAAATCTCTTTTTTAATTTTAAATTTGAGCTTTTTGGGGATTAGTATTCCCTGAATACTTGGGGCACCCTACTTGGAGCACCAGATGCAAAATGGTAAATTTGGTTTGGACAGCTTGAGTGCTGGGTGCCTAATGCGGAGATGCATAATGGAAGGTTATAGATTTGGATCTTGAGAGCTAGGTCAGGATTGAAGATGCAGACATACAAATCCCTCATATATGGGTGGCAATGAGGACTTGAGCTTAGTGGCAATGGCTGAGTTCACCAAAGGGAAAAGAGAAAAAGAAGACCAAGGAATACATTTTAGCTGCTGTCTATGTGCAGTGATGGTTTGTTCCAGATTCAACTGTTGTTTAATTGATATTTAAATTTGATCATATTTTGTCCAATTATTTTTAAAGTGCATGGTGTATTAAATTGCAGCATATCGACAATGTGTGATTTAAGCCATAGGTCTTCTTTTTATAACCATGTTTCTTCAGTACAACAGATCAAGTGGAAGCACTGAAATTCTTAATTTATAAAAACATTAACTTGGTTGATTTCTCTTTCCTTGGGAGAGATGGTCTTCAATTTGAACACAGCATAACTCAACTGTAAGTGCAATGATGTGGGACTAGGATTAGCATTCCAAATGTCACCTGTCCCAACGACAGTCTTATATAAATTAAAGGAAGTACTATTATTTCCTAAATTTGAGCACAATCTTGAACTTTATTTATTTATTTTTTAAATGATTTTAATTTTTTTCCATTATAGCTGGTTTTCAGTGTTCTGTCAATTTTCTACTGTATAGCAAGGTGGCCCAGTCACACATACATATATACATTCTTTTTTTTAATAAGGTTTATTAACTTCATCCATGGCAACAACGATTCCCTTAAACCAAATAGTTCCAGGCGGATCTATTTTAGAAGGAACATCTGTGAACCATTCTAAAGGCTTTCAATAAAAAAAAAAATCATATAATACCCAAGGAGAAACAACAAAAGCCAAATTGGATTCCTCCCTGGAAAATGAACTTCAAATTATGTTTCAAACCTACAGACTTTTAAAGGAAAAGGTTAAAAAAATGATATTTAATTCATTTCAAAACAAGTATCTTCAGGCAAATACACTATTGAATCCTTGATTTCAAAATACTGAGGACCTGTTTGCAATGTCAAGGCCAATATTAACCTAAAAAGAGAATTAAAGGACAGAGAAGTTTAGCTAGTATTTTTATTTATTTTTTTAATTTCTCCTGACCCCTCCTCAGTTCATCCCATACACTTCTGCTAAATGAACATAGTTCTTGGTCCTACAGTTTCTCTGCTTGAAAAATCTGGATGGTGTTCCACCACACAGATCCTGAAGTCCAAACCCCTTAGATGAACATTCAGGTCTTAGAGGTCTAGGCTTTCGTGTGGGTTCTTGGTCTGATCTCCTATTGGTCTACCTCTTACTTGGAAGATTCTGGCCAACTCTACTGCTTGTTTACTACATACAAACCCTGTATTTCTCCTTCTGCTCCCTTAGATACGTTATTCCCTCTTCTTAGATTACTTTTTCATCTCACCAACTTCAGCTAAAGGTAAATCCCTTTTTCTCTAGTTTCCTGCATTCCTTCATGCAGAATCCTAGCTCACTTAAACACTTCCCATTGCTATGAAGGAAGGGCCACAGTGTGGCAGTAAGATTCATGCAAACTTGGGGATCAGGCAGACACTGGTTTGAAATACAATTGTTTGTCTCAATAGTTAAATGGCCTTTGGAAAGTCTCTTAACCTGGCTGATCCTCAACTTTCTTATCTGTAAAATGGAGATAAAAATGTTATGTGTAAAGTTCTTTGGAACTCAGCTTGGCACACCAGAGTTAACACACATTAATAACATTTCCAATAGCTCTTCATTCTATTTTCACTTTCTGAGTGCATACATAGTTCCATTTAAAGAGTAGAGAATCAGAGAAAAATTATTTATCTTATTATATTGTTAAAAGAATAAAAGAGACAATTTATGTAAAAGGCATAATAGTGCTTCTGGCACAGAGTAACCATAACAAATGACAGCTCTACTATCATTATTATTGTTTAGGTCTATAAACTTTAAGTAGTGGCTTGTGTACAATTCATCCTTGAATTTCTGCCAATGCTTAGCAAATAGTTGGTACTCAACTATTATTCCTGGAATGTAGACTTCCATATTGTTGAGATCAAGTCTGTGAGGTAAGAAATAATGATATGGGCAAGCCCAAAGATAGGTCCACCTGGTAGATTCTATTTTTAAAGCACTCTAGTTGAATAAGTATTTGATTAATTTTGGCACCCAATTCAATACCCAAAAGCATAGTGAGCAGAGCTCAGTAGAAAAAACAATATTTTTTAATTTTCTTTTGAAAAAAAATTGATAACCCAAAAGGACATACTGTATAGCACAGGCAACTACACTTAACATTTTGTAATAACTTGTAAGGGAGAAGACTCTGAAAAAAAATAGATATATATGCATGTATAACTGAATCACTTTGCAGTATACCTAAAACTAATATAATACTGCAAATCAACTATACTTCAATAAAAAATAAATTAAAAAACTAAAAAAAAGCACACATAGCATAATATTTGCCATCCTAACTATTTTAAAAGTCCAGAGTGAAGAAGTGATAAGTATATTCATATTGTTGTGAACCATAGCTCCAGAAGTTTTTCTTCTTGCAGATCTAAAACTCTGTACCTGGCAAACAACAACTCTCCTTTTCCCCGTCCCCCTAATTCCTGATAGTCATCATTCTGCTTTATGTTTCTAAGGAAAAACATTTTTCAAAGGAAAGAAATGAGAAGAATTCTACCATGAGTACCTCACCCATTGATTATCAGAGGAGGTGGAAAAATAATGAAAATAATAAAACAGAGAGATGTCCCTAGCACAGCAACCCTGTCACATGCTAGGTTAATGAGACTGAAACTTGGAGAAGGTTGGTGTTTGGCTGGAAAGCCAGGGAAGAATATCACGTCTTGTCTGGGAAACAAGAGGTGGAGTAGTCCAACAAGGCCAGGGTCAGTTTTCTGAATGTTAGAGCAGAGGAAGGTCAAGAGCTGAACTGGGGGGCGGGTACAATCTGAGCCAAACATGAGACAGCAGTAGAAGACAGGGAGGAAATGAGAAGAGATGCAGAAGGGAAAAGCAATAAACTTAATGCCTGTGGGTGAGTCTGACTGTCTTGGGCATCTTTTAAAGGACCAAACATGGGTCTCTTGGACAATGTTGAGAAAGCTTCATAACACTTGCTCCAGCGGGGCTGGGGCGTCCCTTTCTACCTCTCTACCCTAGACAATCAGTGGTATTAAGAACTGAGGCTTATGAATCTTTCACCCAACTTCATTGGTATAAGCATAGTTTTTTTGAAAAGTGGGAGAGAACTGTTGAAAAAAACAAAACCAACCAGGATTTGTCTGGGTCCCACCCACTTTCAGATAGGCCTGCTGGGGAAAGATGGTGCTTAAGGAAAACAGAAAAAAAAGCCCAGAACTTCTAAATCGAAAGTCAGGAATCCTAGCTTTTTTTTTTCTAGCTCCACCTAGTCTTTTTATATATGACCTTTGGCTGGTCCAATCTACTAGCCTTTGGCTCCCCTTAGGACCAATTTCCTTGTAATTTTCAAGGACTTTGAATGTCATGTTGACTCACTGAATGAAACCAGATATTTTCTTACCCTTGTACGGGGACTATTTTTGTGTTTTGATTCTCAGAATTGTTCAGTGATCATATTAAAAGTTAACACTCAATGGTTCACCTATCTGAAAACTGAGGTTAACCCCAAAGAACAATACAAAAGTGAACTTTAATAAATGATTTAGCTGGTGTAAACCAATCAATTCCTTGACCATGAAATACTTCCTTCTTTGTTCAAGCCTACCTTCCTTAGGGTTCCATGGTAGCCCATGTGGGCTCAGAGGGCAGTAGTGACCTGGGGGGATGGCTGGCTCAGAAGACTGATGGAAATATTCTCCTTCATTTTCCAGTGAATGGCTAATGCCAACACAGTGGTGACTAGATATACACACAGCCCTTTTGTTCTTGGAGTGTGTAGTCTAAGGTGGAATAAGGAAGCTTATATTCTAATGTGCAATAAGGATTAAAAACAAGTAACCCAGAAAAGAAACAAAACGGTGACCTCTCCTGAGAAGCTCTAGGAAACAATAAACAGCAAATGTGATCTACCATAAGGACAGAGAACTTTAGAGAAGAAATGCTCCAGAATGGAGAACCAAGTTCTTCTAATGTGAGCAAACGTGTGTACATGACTTATATTTCAAGACACGGTTCCTGCTTTTGTCCGGAGAGAGTCAGCCAGCCTGGTGCTCAAGCTGTGTAGTCTCTGGATGGAGGAAGGGGCTTGATTCAAGTTGCCTTCCCACTACTCAATCTTGAACCCTCTCCTTCCTCCCTCTTTGTCTAGAGTCTACTCTTCTTTGTCCCCTGTGCCTCAATTTTCTTTTGCTGCTGTGACAAATTACAGTAAGGTTGTTGATTTAACATAAGTTTATTACTTTACAGTTCTGTAGGACAGAATTCCACGATGGGGCTCACTGAGGTAAAAACAAAGTTTCAGACTAGCTGCCTCCCTTTCAGAGGTCCTAAGGGAGAATCCATTTCTTTGCCTCTTCCAGGTTCTAAAGGACCTAGACATTCCTGGGCTCATGGCTTCCTCCTTCCTCCTTCAAGACCCACCATGTAGCATCTCTCTAACCCTTCTCCCATCATCACATGCCTTTCTCTGATCATAGCTGAGAAAGTATCTCCATTTTTTTTTAAGGACACATGTGACTAAATGGGACCCACCTGCATAATCCAGAGTGCTCTCCCTATCTTAAGATTTTTAACTTAAGCACATCTGTAAAATCACTTTTGTCATGTAAATTTACATATCCCAGTTTCTGACGATTAGCACAACCTAACTGGGGCTATTATTCTATCTCTTGCACTAAGGTATCCAAAGCTCTCAGATTCCTTACAGGAGATAAAGGCTGTCATTCCGGCAAAACTCTCGTTCCCTCAAGTGTCGACTGAGGGAATTATGGAGGAAGTAGTGAAATAAATTCAAACTAAATTTGCAATGGCTGACAGTCTATAGTTTCTTGGGGCACTGGACTATAAACATTAAAAAAAATTCTAACAGAACAAATTTCTGACTGTATTATGGGCAGATATATACCTCTTGATTTTAACCTGATTGTTCTCTTTGAATTGGACCAATTTACATCAAAGATAGAGGAGGGAGGGACAAAACTTCATAGACTTTTCTCTGCTCTCATGAAGGAGCAAGATTTTACTTTGCTTTATCTTCCTTTTTTAGTCAGTTTTGTTTGGAGCTGAGATCCAAGCAACCTTGGCAGGAGTCTTTTGCAGGAGACTTGGTAGAAATCTTGGTAGGAGTTGCTGAGATTCAAGCAACCTTGGTAGGCTTTAGCATCTAAATGACTGGAGCTAACTTACCCATGAGAGGAAGAGTTTAACGTGAATAAATCAGGCAGGAGGTGGAAATACCTGTTTTGCCAGTAACTGGTGTTGAGTTCACTGACTTTATAGATTTGCTGATTCTTTTTTTTTTTTTTTTTTCTTTTTCAGGGATGCACCCAGGGCTAGGGGTCAAATAGGAACTGCTGCAGGCTTACACCACAGTCACATCAATGCTAGATCCAAGCTGCATCTGTGGCCTATACCACAGCTCATGGCAATGCTTGATTCTTAACCCACTGAGTGAGGCCAGGGACCGAATCCACGTCTTCATGAATGCTAGTCTTGTTCATTTCCACTGACCAGCATCTGCAATCTACACTGCAACTTTCAGCAATGCTGGCTCCTTAAGCCACTGAGCAAGGCTAGGGATTGAACCCAAACCCATATCCTCAGTGACACAATGTCAAGTTCTTAACCCATTGAGCCACAATAGGAACTCCAGATTCTCTGATTCTTGATAATTTGTCCTGTGGAAGCAGGGGTATCTCATCTTCTCTATCAAGAGCCTGAGAATAACTTTCTATTATATCACAGATTTTTTCCTCATTTCCTGTCTCCATACTACCTTCCCCTCCCCACAACATCAGGGATCATCTATAGCCCATGTCAGCATTCAACTCAGTGCTGGGGCTATAGTGGGCACACATTAAATATTGGTTGAATAAATGAATGAGTTCTGGTCCAGGTGACTAAGCTGTGATTACTGTGTGGCAATAGGTACCACTTATTGAACACTTGCTCACTGTACTGAGTCAGCTTACACATATTTCCTAGGTCTCCACCTATTTTTATGTCTTTCATCTTCCCAACAATTCTATGAAGTGCTATCATTACCTTTATAAAGTCAGAGACTTTAAGAAATTTGGCCAGGATTACATAGCTAGCTTATAGGTAAAAGAGAGAGAGCCCTCAAAGTAACATCTGTCTGACCCCTAAGCCTATCGTTTTTTAGGACTTTATACTGCTATCTTCTTCTTGACCATCCTGGCCTAGTGAGAAACCTGGGATCATCCTAACTAACAAATCTCCAGATTTGACCTCATGATGGTGGGCTAGGGAGGAGAGGGCTAAGGGCCAGAAAATGTCCTGGGAATAATTATGAGCAGGCTTGGTTTTGGGGCTGACCAACTCTCTCACAGTGCCTCTGTTTAATATTTTTAATAGTGCTATAATGATTGTGCAAAGAACTCAGTATGGGTCAGATCAATATTTTGGGCAGTTTTGATTACTCTCTTTATGGATACCCGGCCTCTTCATTTTTGCTCATGTTAAGATTGTTGGCTCAAAGCACAAAATTTTAATAAGAACTTTAGAGGGGAATTAAGGGTCACATTTTATAACTGTATTGGCCTGGGCTGGACTTTTAGAGATGCTACTCCATCACTCACTACAAATCCCCTGCTGCTAGCTGTATAGAATTCACAATTTTAAAAAAATCCATAAACTATAAGGAAAAAGATGATCGGAGTTCTCATCGTGTCACAAGATCTGAAGAATCAGGAGTTCCCGTCACCGCTTAGCGGAAACAAATCCAACTAGGAACCATGAGGTCGAGGGTTTGATCCCTGGCCTCGCTCAGTGGGTTAAGGATCTGGGGTTGCCAAGAGCTGTGGTGTAGGTCGAAGATGTGGCTCAGATCTTGCATTGCTGTGGCTGTGGTGTAGGCTGGCAGCTACAGCTCCAATTCAACCTCTAGCTTGGGAACCTCCATATGCTGTGGGCAGCCCTAAAAAGCAAAAAAAAAAAAAAAAAAAAGATTTCTGCAGAATCTCAACAGTGTCAGGATGAATGTTCCATCTCTAGCCCAGTATCCAGTGTTAAAGCAGAATTGTGGTGTAGGTTGCAACTGGGGCTTTGATCTGATCCCTGGCCTGGAAACTCTATAGGCTGTGGGGCAGCCAAAAATGAACAAAAAAAGCCCAAAAAACAAAACCAAGAAAAAAGGCAATTAAAAAAAAGAAAAAAAAATTCTGATTCTTGGGGTGTCTAATTTGAAATTCTTTTTGAAATGTCATTTTAAAAAAGTAAAAATCCCTTTTCCATAGAGACTTTATGATGAATAGCTAGTTGTAAAAACTACCAAGTGACTTGCCATTGTAAATGACTATTCAAATGCTAAGAAATAATTCAGTTGTGCTAACGTTTTATGTGCAAATTTTGTTATTTGTTGCAGGAGTGGAAATACATAGTCATATGAGACCTTTTCGGTTATGTATTTAGGGATCCCAGGAGGATCCATTGGGTAGAAATCAATATTTGTTTCAACAGCATTTTCTGAGATTGTCTTAGAGACCAAGAACTGTGTTAGGTACTGAAGATGCAAAATGAAACGACTCTCCAAAATGATCAGCCAAGAGAGTGTTTCTTTCCAAAAGACAGGCTAATCATTGGCCTTTAATTTCTTGAGACACATAAATAATTACAGCTTTCATAAGCACACATTGAAATCTAGTTATTTGTATAATTGGTGAGAGTTTCTGAATTCCTAACAAAGCCAATATTAACTATAAAATAATAAAAAACATAGCTATAAAAACTGCATTGGGCTAATTCATGATAATTAATCTCTGGGGTGTTATCCGAAACATTATCTGCCTACACACAAAAGAAAATCAAGAAATACATTTGCCAAGAGAGGAGGAAGCTTGGAGCCCAGACCCTCATCTGGAGGATATTGTTCTATTAATGTACATCTGTTGCATTGGGAGCTCTGCTAATGCTTCACTTTAGAATGGTGGCCCATGTATTGTCATGAGAGGGTAAGTAGAAAAGTTTTGGAAGAATGTGGGCTGGAAGGGCTCGGGAATCGGGTTGAGAAGGAAGAGAACCTAGGGAAATTGGTGGAGATACTGGTACCTTTTATATGTGCTAAGTATTTTCTAATTAAGTTATGATTTCTTATATTTATGTCACATGTTTTCATTTCCAAATGTAAGTTTTTTTCAGATATCTGTTGATTAGTAATATATAACTAAATTGTGTTGTATTTACACTTCCGAGTGACAGAAAACATAGACACCCAGTGCATTCATAAATTCCAATTTGGATGAGGCCAAAGTGCTGGCTGTGATTTCTGTTTGATTCTAGTTCAATCATTCCACATTGCTGAAAGGAAAGAGGTGAACTCTGTACTCTTCCAGGGGGAAGTGTTGAAGAATTCAGACATGGTAAAACCTCTATAGAAAAATCCCTCCTTAAGTCACCTGCTATATATATTCTCTCTCTTTCCCCAGAAACTGAAGGACATGATGTAGGGAGAGGTAACAGAGGATAGAAAATGGGGAGGAGAAGGGGAGAGAAGTAAGGGGAGAAAAGATAGAGAAGAAGGAAATAGAGGGCAAATGACAGGAAAGATAAGAAGGGGGGGCTAGAAGGAAAAGAGAGAATGAAGTTTTAGACGATGGAAGCTTCCAGAGAGACTGAGTGAAATGCTTACGACACTCTCCATGAGAGTGTTCAATTCTGGGATCAGATGCCTGTTGCTGCCACAGCCCCTGGACGACAGGAGTCACAGGCCTGTTAATAAAGGGATAGTCTAAATCCTGACCATGAGCCGTGTCTATGAGCCAGGCAGAAAGGCTAGATTCCACCTGCTGGCCAGGAAGCCCTGATGCCATCTTAGCCTTGACCTCTGGCCTCATTTGGGAGGCATAGGGAATGGGGGCAGGGGGTTCACTAGGCTAGTGGGGATAAGGCTAGGGTGGACCATGCCTGGCTAGAAGCTCTTCTGCTCCTCACCAAGCAGAAAGTCAGCCCCACACAAAGGCGTGGATAATCTTCACTTCTGGGATTACCCAGTGTGACAAAACAGGCCTCTGCTTCTTCCTATAAAAGCAGAGGTAGAGAGAGTACTTGGCAGATCCCAGTAGGAGAGTGAGCAGAAGCAGAGGGAACTTTATAATCCAACTGGTCACCAAAACCCTTCCCTGGCTAATAAAAATCTCCCACTGAAAGTTTTGCTTAAACAGGATTGAATGTTTATCTTATCCCTAGTCTGCTAAGTGTATTTATCAAATCAGAAATTGCTAAATTTTATCCATTTTTTCTACACATGTTAAGATACATATAATTTTTATTCTTTTGATCTGTTAATGTCTGAAATGTATTTAAATAAACGTATTGCTAGATTTTAACTTTAAAAGAAAGTTTACATTTATGAAGACAGAAGGTGAATATATAATTTTTTCCTACTATTATCGTTTTCTGATTAAAGAATCAAGTTTTACATAAGATAATACAAAGTATTAGGGAGCTTTTGCTCTTATAGTATTCCCTGGATATGATATGGATGATCTGATTCATGAGAGTTTGGTGTCACTTATAAAATGGTCTTGACAGTTCTTGGGGTGTGTGTGGGTGTGTGGGTGTGTGGGTGGGTGGGTGTGTACTATTCAGGTGTATAATTTATTCTTGAGTCAGCTTTGTAAATTTTGTTTTTTATTCCCCAGGAAGTTGTTCATGCAAACATGTAGATTTGTTAGCAAAAAATTATTGATATTATTTTCTTATTATTTTCTGTCAAGGTTGCATCTGCAGATATGATTTACCATCTTTTTTAATTTCAACATTGTTTATTATTTCTTTTCTCCTTTTTATTCTTGAGAAGTCTCATCAAAGATTTGTCTATTTTATTAGCATTTCAAACAATAAGCTATTGGAGTTCTTTTGTGGCACAGTGGGTTATAGACCCTGAGTCACTGCTGTGGCCTGGACTCTATCCTTGGCCCAGAAACTTCCATGCGGGCGTGGCCCCCAAACAAAACAAGAAAGAATAAGGTATTAATTTGCTTGCTTTTCTCTGAGATATTAAAGTAATTTCTATTCTTTTTGTTTCTCTTCTTTCTTTTTTTCCTTTGGGGTTTTCCCCAGTTGCATTTTTTTCTGACTTACCAAGTTGGCCATTTAACTCATTAATTTTCATTCTAATAAATATTTAAAACTAAACTTGTCTTTCATTATTGCTTTGGTTTCCCCCACAAATTTTGATAAGTAATTATGTGCTAAGTATTTTCTAATTAAGTTATGATTTCTTATATTTATGTCACATGTTTTCATTTCCAAATGTAAGTTTTTTTCAGATATCTGTTGATTAGTAATATATAACTAAATTGTGTTGTATTTACACTTCCGAGTGACAGAAAACATAGACACCCAGTGCATTCATAAATTCCAATTTGGATGAGGCCAAAGTGCTGGCTGTGGTTTCTGTTTGATTCTAGTTCAATCATTCCACATTGCTGAAAGGAAAGAGGTGAACTCTGTACTCTTCCAGGGGGAAGTGTTGAAGAATTCAGACATGGTAAAACCTCTATAGAAAAATCCCTCCTTAAGTCACCTGCTATATATATTCTCTCTCTTTCCCCATGCTCATCAGGGTCAGCTATTAACCTGGTTATGATTTTTAATTTGTTTGTTTGTTTGTTTTGCTTTTTAGGACTGCACTTGAGGCATATGGAAATATCCAGGCTAGGTTGAATTGGAGCTGCAGCTACTGGCCTACACCACAGCCACAGCAATGTAGGATCTGAGCTGTATCTGTGACCTACACCACACTCATGGCAATGCTGGATCCTTAACCCACTGAGAGAAGCCAGGGATTGAACCTGCATCTCCATGGTTAGTAGTCAGGGTTGTTACAACCAAGCCACAATGGGAACTCTACAATTTTTTGAACATTCATTTTTTTCCATGCTAAATTGAGGGTGGTAAAATCTTTAGGATATTTCATACCCAGATGAAAGGCCGATTTCCTTTTCAGGCTGGATGTTACAATGGCAGTGTATGTGAAAGGGTGTTATTCACAGAGTCAGTTGGTTAAAAAAAAAAAGTGCCCTCAATTTTTCAGTAACTATTTAAAAAAGTGACGTGACTTGTAGGCAACAAAGGACTGATGGTTCTAAAGAAGGACCACTTAGTTTTGGAAAATACAAAAACCTATTTCTATTTTCCCTCCCCACAAAGGAAATATTCCATAGTCACCTAGTTGGAGAGGAATTTGTAAGAAAATTGGCAATGTTTTTGTTTTTGTTTTGTTTTAGTGCTGGAAGGAATTTAAGAGATCAGCCAAGGCTCTTGTTTCACAAATAAGGAAACTGAGTCCTAGAAGATTTAGGGGTTTTTCTGTCCACGATCACACCCCTTGTTCCTGGAAGAGCTGGAAATGGAAGCCAGTGTTCTTCCTCCCTCACCACATGGCTTGATTTGAATGCTCTTTGTAAAGCTTCTAACTAAAGATGTGAAGATTTCTTTTTTCCACAGCTCAACATTTAGCTTGTAAATATTCTGATGAGCTACAAAACTTGGCAGAGTAGTGAATCCTGCAAAGGAGTAGGAGGTGGGAATTTTCCATACTTCTTGGATTATCAAAGGCTAAAATTAATGACATATGCTATTGCTAGAGATCCCCAGATCCTGGCAATGTGATGTTAAATGTTTCCATTTTTTTGTTAGAACACAAAGAAAACTTCTTTACTCAGTGGGAGCAAATATCATATACGGTGTAAGATCAACACATGGGCCCTCAACAGCCAGTAGAGATAAGATTGAAGCCTATGGAAAGAACATTCAAATATGACAAAATTCAACAAAATTTATAAATCAGAGAGTATGCCAATGGAGGTATAGGAAATATCAAGCCTACTTTAATCTTAGCCACTTAAGACTATCTTTTCAGACATGATAAAAGCCTGTAGGATCTTCTGCTCCAGCTGTTCAGTTCACAGCCTTTTTGCTGAGCTATGGCAGGACCGTAGCCTGTGGTAGAGGGAAGAGAAGAGGCTGGGGGTCAGGCAGAGAGAGGGGTGTATTACGTCTTATATATCACACTAAGAGCATTCAAGAACTATTAAGCAATAAGAAGCCGCTAAACTTTGTACACGAGAAAAATAATCTAGCTAGATTTGAATTTTAAAGCAGTCATTCTGGCTGAAGTGTGGATAATTGGGGGGGGGGGGGCTTTTTTTTTTTTTTGGCCACACCTGCAGCATATGAAAGTTCCCAGGCTAGGGGTTGAGTGGGAGCTGCTGGCCTATTCAACAGCCATAGCAACATGGAATCTGAGCTGCTTCTGCAACCTACACCACAGCTCATGGCAAAGCTGGATTCTTAACCCAACCCTAGTGAGGCCAGGGATCGAACCCACATCCTCATGGATACTAGTTAGGTTTGTTATTGCTGAGCCATAATGGGAACTCCTGGAATGTGGATGATTAATTAGCGGTATGCAGAATGGAGGCACAAAAATCAGTTGGGAAAATATTAAAATTCTCTAGATGATAAGGGCCTGAACTGAAGCTTAAGCGTGAGGATGGAATGGAGAAGCACAATTAAGAAATGTTAAGGAGGTTTGAACATGAGAGAAGAGAGGAGGCGGTGGAGTCTCAGAAAATCAAGTTTGGCCCCGAGTTATTTGGTGGATGGACATACTAGTCATCAAGCTAAGAAAGATGGTACGAACATGTTTGGGAGGAAAAATACTGGTTGATTTTCCGACAGGTGGAGCTTTACTTACTCTGTTCTACAATGACAGTGATGATGATGGAGAAAAAACTTGTCCAGAGGTCTGCCTTTGAGCGTGCTGAACACATATGTGGGCTGAGTTTCCCAGTGAGAATGTGCTGGGGGAGGAGAGCCCAAGACAGAACTCCAGCAAACAGAAACACCTAAGGGGAGGGCAGACAATGGAATCCATACAGGATTCCATACTAGGCGAAGAAATTAGAGGGAGTGTAATACCCTCCCTGACAGAGAGGATGGAAAGTCCAAGGGCAGAGGCAGTGAGAGTTATGAACTTAATGAAGGTGGTGAGAGCAATAATGCATTGAGGAACACTGAGCTAATGCTGGCGACAGGAATTTGTAATGGCAAGTAGAAATTGAATACAACTGATATACAAGATCTGTATGTGTGTGAGAAAGAATGAATGAATGAAGCCTTGTCCCAAGTAGCAAATTTACCCTTGCAGTGGTTGGAATAATTCTTTTTGTCAGATAGAGTACCTCTTTCCCATAGACCCTGCTAAATCAACACTAACCAATTCTGAACTGTAAGATTACTACTTTATTTGTTACCCAAATCACTATTATTTCAATGCTGAACATGTTACAATATAATGAAGAGTTTTTTAAATTGCATTGAGAACCATGCTGGTCCCAGCAACTTGGTTACACACCATTCCCCACTCTGGGTCACTCCACAAACAATGAAGTCATCCAATGAATATTTCTGTTTATCCAGAATAAGTTTCATAGAGTGATCCTTCTCTGACCTTGACATTAAACCCTGTCAAGGTACTGTGTCCTCACTAGAGCTTCTGACAGTTCCGTCTGGGCAGGAACCTCTCTTAAGGGTGGGGGATGGAAGCATGATGGGCAGCTTATGCTATAAGCACTACTGCATCACCCTTGGGGAGGTGGCAGGGGCTTTCTGTCCTTCCATGGGTGTCCACTTTTCTCTCTCTCTCCCTCTATTTTTATTTATTTATTTATTTATTTATTTATTTATTTATGTCTTTTTAAGGCCACACCTGTGACATATGGAAGTTCCCAGGCTAGGAGGTGAATAGGAGCCACAGCTGCTGGACTATCCCATAGCCCATGGCAACACTGGATCCTTAACCCACTGAGCAAGGCTGGGGATCAAACCCTGGTCCTCATGGATACTAGTCAGGTTTGTTACTGCTGAGCCTCAAGGGGAACTCCTTTTTTTTCTTCTCATTTTTCATCTCTGTCTACCTCTGATTCTCTCCCTCTCCAATCTAATTTCCCCCTCCTCCTTCTCTTTCAATTATATCTCTGCCTACTCGCTACATTTTTCTGTCGTAAAAAGACACACTGGACTTGCCGGCTAAACGATCTCCCAGAATCACTATGATTCTTCCTCTTTGATGATGGCTTTTCTTCCTGAGATCTCATTGAGATTGACCTCACAGTGAGAAATAAACACCTCCATGTTTCATGTATAATTTGAGAATGTACAGCCTCCCTTTTAAGGCTCTGCTCAGACAGGACTGCCTTCATAAACCTCTTATGATTACTCATCCTCTCATCCAGTGAGTTTCCACAACTTTAAACACACAAAGATAACAGTGCGTGCATACGGAACTGTTGTACAGGGATCTGTCTCGAGTTGGGAAGGGTATCTCAAGGCTCATTACATCAGAAAGAAGCTTTTTCTTTATGAAGGGGGAACTATCAAGCCATTAAAAAAATCTTAAGATTCGTTAGAATCTAATTAGTTAGAATTTTGGCTCATATATAGTTCTGGCATATAATAGACACTCAATAGATATTTGTGAGATGACTGACTGAATGATGATCTGGGTCATTATTACAAGAAATACGTATTACATTAAATTCACATTAAATGAATATTAAAGTCATTTTATAGAACACGTCAGGTCTCCAAAGCATCTATTTTATCTTTCATACACTCTTAAGGAAAGATGGGGTCTCTGTGGGATTACTTATTGCCTCAGTCCACAGTAATTCTTTTTAGAAATGTTGAAGACATTAACTCGGTGCCTTAGAACTGTGTATGGTTCATGGACTTCTCTGCAGTCTTTTACCCAAATAGGGGTGTAGCTTGGAATTTCAGTTTTTTACACTGAGTCCTTAGCTGTGGCTCACCTCTTACCTCTAACACGCAACCCCAAAGTCACATAAACTCATCATTTATCCCCAGGACACAACTTAGTGGTGTGTTTGTTTATGCATTGATCTGTAATAAGCTCACAGGAGCCCAGCAGTATAACATTTGAAATAAATAACACCCATGGCCAAGAGCTGTCCACAAAATGAACTTCACCCCACTATTTTCATAAACCTCCAACCCCCACCTGCTGACTTCAAATGTCTTTCAGCTTCAGGAGAGCCAGATGTTCTTCACCCTGTGTACTCAAAACCATCACTCTGAGTCCCGGGAAAGTGGAAAGGGAACATCAGGGTCCACTGCCAAGGGCACTCCACCAGGATCCAGAAGCCTGGGAATTCTACCCTGGGGGAAAGAAAGCAGGAGTTTCCCAGCCAGGTTCACCTCCCACTGCGGGAGGTTGTTTTTAATTGTTCTTTGAAGAGGTTTTCCAAGTTGTTTAAAGCCTTGTCCACCCACTCCAGCAGGTTTTGCTGGACTCCCAGAGCAGCCGTGATTTCTTCTCTTCTCTCCATCACAGGCACTGAAACTTTGGACCGAAGTCTGAATTTCCATTCACTCTTCCAGGGACAGTACCCAGCCGACCATTGATGTGGTGGTGATGGCTAAAACCTTTTCCATGGCCAGCTTTTAGTGATTCACCTATCATTTTCAACATATCCCTGGGGGATTTGTGCAAATGACATCCTTTCCTTTTAAAAAAATCAGTAATGAACATGTTTTAAATAGCTTTTTCTTATTACTCCATAATTTTTTTACATTTATAGTTGTACGATAATCATCACAATCCAACTTTATAGGATTTCTATCCCACAACCCCAGCACATACCCCACCCCCTGAACTGTCTCCTTTGGAAACCATATGTTTTTCAAAGTTTGTGAGGCAATATCTATTCTGCAAAGAAGTTCATTGTGTTCTTTTTTCAGACTCCACATGTTAGTAATAGCATTTGATGTTGGTGTCTCATTGTCTGACTGACTTCATTCAGCATGATAATTTCTATGTCCATCCATGTTGCTAAAAATGCCAGTATTTCGTTCCTTTTAATGGCTGAGTAATATTCCATTGTGTATATGTACCACTTCTTCTTGATCCACTCCTCTATCAATGGATATTTAGGATGTTTCCAAGTCTTGTCTATTGAAAATACTGCTGCAATGAACATCGGAGTACATGTGTCTTTGCGAGTAGTGGTTTTCTCTGGATAGATGGCCAGGACTGGGATTCCTGGATCAAATGGGAGTTCTATTTTTAGTTTTCCGAGGAACCTCCACACTGTTTTCCACAGTGGTTACACCAATTTACATTCCAGCCAACGGTGTAATAGGGCTCCTTTTTCTCCACACCCTCTCTAGCACTTACTGTTTGTAGACTTTTGGATGATGGCCATTCTGGCTGGTGTAAAGGGGTACCTCATCGTGGTTTTGGTTTGCATTTCTCTAATAATGAGTGATGTCGAACCTCTTTTCAAGTGTTTTTTTTTTTTTTTTTTGGCCATCCATATGTCTTCTTTGGAGAATTGTCTGTTTAGCTCTTCTACCCATTTTTTGATGGGTTTTTTTTGTTTTTTTTGGTATTGAGTGGTAGGAGGTGTTTATAAATTTTGGAGATTAATCCCTTGTCAGCTGATTCACTTGCAAAGATTTTCTCCCATTCTGTGGGTTGTTTTTTCATTTTGTTTAGGGTTTCCTTTGTTGTGCAGAAATTTTTAAGTTTGATTAAGTCCCATTTGTTTATTTTTGTTTTTACTGACATCACTCTAAGAGGTGGATCTGAGGAGATGTTGCTGTCTTTTATGTCAGAGAGTGTTTGGCCTGTGTTTCCCTCTAAGAGTTTTATAGTGTCTGGTCTTACATCTATGTCTTTAATCCATTTGGAGTTTATTTTTGTGTATGGTATTAGGGAGTGTTCTGATTTCATTCTTTTCCATGTGGCTGTCCAGTTTTCCCAGCACCATTTGTTGAACAGGCTGTCTTTTCTCCATTGTGTATTCTTGCCTCCTTTTTCATAGATTAGTTGGCTGTAGGTGCATGGGTTTAATTCTGGGCTTTCTATCCTGTTCCACTGATCTATAGTTCTGTCTTTGTGCCAGTACCATAAGGTTTTGATGACTGTTACTTTGTAGTATAGTCGGAAGTCAGGGAGCCTGATTCCTCCAGCTCCATTTTTCTTTTTCAGGATATCTTTGGCTATTCTGGGTCTTTTGTGCTTCCAAACTTTAAAATATTTTGTTCGAGTTCTGTGAAAAATGTCCTTGGTAATTTGATAGGGATTGCATTGGATATGTAAATTGCCTTGGGTAGTATAGTCATTTTGATAATGCTGACTCTTCCAATCCAAGAGCATGGTATGTCTTTCCATCTGTTTGTATCGTCTTTGATTTCTTTCATCAGTGTCTTATAGTTTTCAGAGTAGAGGTCTTTTGTCTCTTTAGGTAGGTTTACTCCTAGGAATTTTATTCTTTTGGATGCGATAGTAAATGGGATTGGTTCCCTAATTTCTCTTTCTGATCTTTCATTGTTAGTATATAGAAATGGCATCAATTTCTGTGTATTAATTTTGTATCCTATGACATTGCCAAATTCATGGGTGAGCTCTAACAGTGTTCTGATAGAGTCTTTAGGATTCTCTAGGTATAGTATCATGTCATCTGCAAATAGTGATAGTTTTACTTCTTCCTTTCCAATTTGGATTCCTTTTATTTCTTTTACTTCTCTGATTGCTGTGGCAAGGACTTCCAAAACTATGTTGAAGAGTAGTGGTGAGAGCGGACATCCTTGTCTTGTTCCTGATCTCAGCAGGAATTCTTTCAGCTTTTCACCATTGAGAAGGATGTTCGCTGTGGGTTTGTCATATATGGCCTTTATTATGTTGAGGTAGGTTCCCACTATGCCCCCTTTCTGAAGGGTTTTTGTCAGAAATGGGTGTTGGATTTTGTCAAAGGCTTTTCTGCATCTATTGAGAGGATCATATGGTTTTTATTCTTCAGTACAATAATAGTGGGGGACTTTAACACCCCACTTACAGAAATGGACAGATCATCCAGACAGAAAATCAATAAGGAAACGCAGGTGCTGAATGAAGCATTAGACCAGATGGACTTAATAGATATTTATAGGACATTCCATCCAAAAGCAACAGAATACACATTCTTCTCAAGTGCACGTGGAACATTCTTGAAGATTGATCACATCCTGAGCCACAAATCAAACCTCAGTAATTTTAAGAAAGTTGAAATCATATCAAGCATCTTTTCTGACCACTACGCTATATGACTGGAAATCAACAACAAGAAAAAAAAAACTGCAGAAAACATAAACACGTAGAGACTAAACAAAATGCTACTAAAGAACCAATGGATCACTGAAGAAATCAAAGAGGAAATTTAAAAATACCTAGAAGCAAATGGCAACAATAATACAACACTCCAAAACCTACAGACTGCAGCACAAGCTGTTCTAAGAGGAAAGTTTATAGCAATACAAGCCCACCTCAGGAAACAAGAAAAAGCTGAAATAAACAAGCTAACTTTACATCTCAAGCAGCTTAAGAGAGAAGAACAGACAAGACCTAAGTTAGTAGGAGGAAAGAAATCATAAAGATCAGAGCAGAAATTAATGAAATAGAAATGAAAACCATAGAAAGATCAATGAAATGAAAAGCTGGTTCTTTGAAAAGATCGACAAAATTGATAAACCCTTAGCCAGACTTATCAAGAAAAAAAGAGAGAGGACTCAAATCAATAATATTAGAAATGAAAAAGGAGACGTAACAACAGACATCACAGAAATACAAAGGATCATAAGAGACTACTCTATGCAGCTATATGCCAATAAAATGGAAAACCTAGAAGAAATGGACAAATTCTTAGAAAAGTACAATCTTCCAAGACTAAACCAAGATGAAAGAGAAAAGATGAATGGATCAATCACAAGTGCTGAAATTGAAAGTGTGATTTTAAAAACTTCCAACAAACAAAAGTCCAGGACTTCACAGGACCTCACAGGCAAATTCTATCAAGTATTTAGAGAAGAGCTAACACCTACCCTTATGAAAATATTCCAAAAAATCACAGCAGAAGGGACACTCCCAAACTCATTTTATAAGGCCACCATCACCCTGATACCAAAACCAGACAAAGATATCACACACACACACAACAAGAAAATTACAGGCTAATTTCACTGATAAACATAGATTCAAAAATCCTCAACAAAATACTAGCAAACCACAAACAACAATACATTAAAAGGATTGTACATCATGATCAAGTGGGATTTTTCCCAGGGATGCAAGAGTTCTTCAATACCCACAAATCAATCCGTGTGATACACCACATTAAACAGCTTTCGAGGAAGCATGTCCATTTACATTGGTGAAATATCAACCAAAGGAGCCATTCTGACACAAAGTGGTGACTGGCCCAGGAAGCTATCATTTCTCACACTTTTATTTAAATCAATCATAGTTAAAAAGTTCTAACCCATACCTACTACTGTGGTAAGGATCTAGCATATATTGACTCATTTCAAACCCACAACAATTCTGTAATACCATTACTCATGCCCATTTTTCAGATCAGGAAACTGAGGTTCACATATACAGTAACTGGCAGGGCTGGGTCTCTCCATATCCAAGGCCTGTAATCTTTACCACCATGCTCTGTATCTTCCCAGAATGCTACAGTAGAACATAGAAAAGTCCTATAAGAGCATCATCTGTGGGTTTGAATAGTGAGAAGCAACCCCATTTATTTACCAGTTGAGTTTTGAAGTTTATGTACATTTTTATTGAAGATAAAAATTGGCCCAACTGTAGCCAAAAACCTATTTATTTCTTTAGCTTTGATTCAGAATTAAGTGCAGAATCTTTAAAAAGTACCAAAAAGAGTACACAAAGTTCCTGTGCACCCTTCCCACAGCTGTCTCACTGTTAACATCTTACACCTAACCAGGGCACAATTAGCAAAATCAGGAAATTAACATTGACAATGATATTATTAACTAATCTCCAGATCTTATCTAATTTCACCAATTGTCCCACCCATGTCTTTTTCCAGATCCAAGATTGAGGTTCTCAAATTGAGTTTAGCTGTGGTTTCTCTGTCTCCTAAATCTGGAACAGTCCTCCGTCTTTTTTGTCTTTTATGATCTCGACACTTTTGAATAATACTGGTCATCTGGTAGAATGATCTTCAGTTTGAGTGTGTCTGATATTTTCTCATGATTCAGGTAGGATTTTTGGTAGCAACCCTATGGGAGTGATGTTGTGTCCTTCTCGGTGCACACTTTCAGAAGGTACATGATACAGATACATCTCTTTATGAGGGATGTTAACTTGATCACTCGGGTAAAGTGCTATCTACCCTGTCCTCACAGTAAAGCTGCTGTTTTTCCCTTTGCAATGAATAAATATCTATTCTTTAAATTTAAATTCTCTTGCACTCATTTATGGTTATTTCGTTTAATCTTTTTGGGCCCAGGTGTTCTCGTGAATTAAATGGAATTAGCAATCACTGCTCTAGATATCCATCAGTGTGGCCATGAGGCACAAATAACATATGCGAAAGGGCATTGGTATTTATCAAGAGGTGTATGAATACAAAAAATTAAAATACTGAATCAATGTAGAATGAGAAGCCACAACTTGACAGATTGCCCAGCAATCATAATATATTCTTTGACTTCCATTGAAATCAATTAAAAGGGAGATTTAAGAATTCATCTGTAGTGATCCATGTAAAGGAATGTCTGTGCTGTGACTTACTTTCATAGACCTCCCAGAAGAAACCAAACCTTCTTTGAGGTTTCTAGGGTTTCCACTGATCTAAGTTTCCCTGGACCTCACATTTAAATTACTAAACCTAAGGGAGAAATCACAGTATGTACTGTGATTTGAATTAACCCTACACAATGTACCACTGTGATTTGTCTTTAATTTTATAAATGTAGTAATCATACCCTGTTTCATTAACACAGGGGTACAAAGAAGTCACATTATTTTATTTTTTCCAGTGAGTATCCACATGACTTAGTGGGAAGTCTAGCATATCACTCTTGAGACTTCCCCTGGAAAGCTTTTCCCTCCTACACACATTCAGACCCTTTTAAGTTGAAGTTTAAGAGCGCAGTCCTTAGTATCATGGGGGAAAGAGTTTGATCCTACATTATTGCTCTGCTTTTTGCTCCCACTGAATGTCATTGTTCAAAACCAACCCTGCGTTATACCATTGTGTCCATCCTGCAATGATACCTTATACCTAAACAAAAAGCATCCCATGTTCAAATGCTCAGCCTTTGTTCCAAAACTACAACAATGTGCCAACACAGCTGGATTTTTTCTAAGTTTTATTGAAGCTACTCAGCCATAGCTGGATTTATTTATTTTTTAAAAATTTTATGGCCTCACCCAAGGCATATGGAATTTCCTAGGCCAGGGATCGAATCTGAGCCACAGTTGTGACCTACATCACAGCAGAGGCAATGTCAGATCCATAACCCACTGTGCCATAGCAGGAACCCCTGCATAGCTGGATCTTAAAGGCACATGAATCTCAGCCACATTTTTTCCCCTAAAACAGCCTTCCTCTGGTATATGCCCAGGGTAACCACTTATACTCTATTCTTTTTTTTATTTTTTTGCTTCTTAGGGCCATACCCATGGCACATAGAAGTTTCCAGGATAGGGGTCAAATTGGAGCTACAGCTGCCAGCCTATACCACAGCCACAGCAACTCGGGATCTGAGCTGTGTCTGCCACCTACACCACAGCTCTTAGCAACAGCGGGTCCTTAACCCACGGAGCAGGGCCAGGGATAGAACCTTTATCCTCATGCATACTAGTTGGGTTCATTAACTGCTGAGCCACAATGGGAATTCCTACCCCGGTGAATTTCTTGACTTCTCCAGGGTAAGCTATTTCCCTATTTGAAGCTATTCCTCACTGAAATGGTTTCAACTTGCCTTGGGGAGGGGGTGGGGGAGGAAGGAATCTCTGACCAAAAAAAATAAAATAAAAATCACTCTTCAAGGACGTTCAATAATAAATATGCCAGAAGAGTCTAATTCAGCACAGGAAAAACACATTGGCCCCGGGTAGCAGCTCCTAAGACATTACACCAGATTAAAATTAGAGAATTTGACTTCTTAGATTGAAACGCCTAAATTTAATTCATTTTATCCAAATTTCTATTTAAGGACTAGGATGAAGTTCTGCTTTATCTTTTATATAACAAAAATACCTATTATGAGGTTTCTCCCAGTTTGCTATATAAATCAGAGCCTTTATCTCTAAAGGCAGAATGTAGTTTGCATCTTTTTCTTTCTTTCTTTATTTTTCCCTTTTTGTGGCTGCACCCGCAGCATACGGAATTTCCTGGGCTGGGGGGGCAAATCGGAGCTGCAGCTGCTGCCTTACCCCACAGCCACAGCAACATGGAATCCGAGCTGCCTCTTTGACCTACCCCACAGTCTATGGCAACGCCAGATCCTTAACCCAGTGAGCGAGGCCAGGGATCGAACTTGTGTCCTCATGGATGCTAGTCGGGTTCATTTCTGCTGCACCACAATGGGAACTCCCTCCAAGCTTGAAATCTTTAACTGATAGACTTCCCCCAGATGTATATTTATCAATATCTGTTTTTTAAAGTTTTAGTCACCAGACTGAATTTCACATGAAAAGAAAGTAAAGCAGAACCTTCCTCTGGCCTCAGACTCACCACAGTCACTGCTACTCATACACTGGCTTAAGCGCCTCCCTCACTTGTTGGCTACCTAGGACCACTGCCCTCTCCACTCTCCACCCAGGGTCATTAGGCACGGACAAGTCTGCTCATTCCAGAAGTCCTGCCACACCTTGGCAAGACTCAGAAGCACTGCAAGGGTTTGGACACAGATTGCAGGGTGTCCACAGATAAGAAGGTTCAGAAGGAGTTCCCCTCATGGCTCAGTGGAAATGAATCTGACTAGCATCCATGAGGACGCAGGTTCGATCCCTGGCCTCGATCAGTGGGTTAAGGATCCGGTGTCTCCATGAGCTGTGGTGTAGGTCACAGACACGGCTTGGATTTGGCATTACTGTGGCTGTGGCTGTGGCCAGCAGCTACAGATCTGATTCAACCCCTAGCCTGGAAACCTCCATGTGCCACGAGGGAAGCCCTTAAAAGGACAGGAAAAAAAAAAGAAGAAAGAAAAAAAGATGTTCAGAAGGGAGTCCAGGAGAGAGGAGATGGGACTTCTAACTTCTGATCCATCTAGTGACCCCTATGATATCTATGATATCTTCAAACTCTAAAACCCTGCAAACTCTAATGACACTTTGTGACAACTCCCATGAGTTTTGCAGTTTTGCAGTTGTGAAAAAAACACGGAGAAGGCAGGCTTTTTGACCTTTTTATTTTTTCTTTTTAAGGCTGTACCTGCAGCATATGGAAGTTCTCAGGCTAAGTGTTGAATTGGAGCTACAGCTGCCAGCCCACGCCACAGCCACAACAATGCCAGATCTGAGCCTCATCTGTGACCTACGCTGCAGCTTGCACCAATGAGACCTACTGAATGAGACCAGGGATCGAACTTTCATCTTCTTGGATACTAGTCAGGCTCTTAACCCACTGAGCCACAGAGGGAACTCCCCAGGCTTTTTGACTTTGATGGGCACTGCTCTTAAGCAAAAAGCTGGTTTATAGCCATAAGAAGGTTGCCATGGCTTTACCAAACTTAGGACATGCTGAAATATTGGTGTAGTTCACGTACTGAGGACTTTAGGGAACCTAGATTTGAACTATATCACAATTATCTTTCTGCATCTTCAGATCCCTGAGAAGCTTAAGGTACTTTTAAAGGTAGTTTATCTAGACAAAATTAATAAGAACTGGGTTTTCTTTTTCATTATAGATTTAAAACTTGATGCAATATGTTTCCATGCACTGGGTTCTGTTAAGATTACATCCCCCAGAGTTCCCCTTGTGGTTTAGCAGAAACAAATCCAACTAGTATTCATGAGGATGTGGGTTCGATCCCTGGCCTCACTCAGTGGGTTGGGGATAAAGCATTGCCATGAGCTGTGGTGTGGGTCCCAGATGAGGCTTAGATCCTGTGTTGCTGTGACTGTGGTGTAGGCCAGCAGCTGTAGCTCAGATTCAACCCTTAGCCTGGGATCATCCATATGCTGCTGATGTGGCCCTAGAAAGCATATATATATATATATATATATATATATATTACATCCCGTAAATCTTACTCTACACTAAGAAGAAAGTTTAACACACAATTTTTCTGCCTTAAAGAAAAAAAAAACTGTACTTGTATTCCACCGAAGCTGAGGAAAAGCTGCTTTCTCTTTCAGATGACTGTGTTATATCCGGAATAACTTCTTGCATTGGAATAAAAATTACATCAAGATGGACAATTATGTCTGGAAAAAAGTATGACTTTGTCCTTCATATTTATGTATATGGAATAAAAGTGAAATAGGTCTCCCTATTCTCCAATTCTATGATGCTCATTCCATTTGGGGGCACTTGCTAAAATGCCATTGTCCCCTTTTTGAAGTCTGTCTTCCACCACTCTGCCTGAGACCATTCTTCCACAAACAGCTCCAAATGTTATTTTCTTCATTGAAACGTTCCCAACAACTCTCACAAATTGTTTTGGTATTCTGTGATTTTCTATTATGTTAAATTTAGTACCAGATAATTTAGCATTATATTGGTTTTTTGACTTCCATTAATTTGGTCTTATCAGCTGAATTGTAAACCTGAAACTCACGATTGAATCTCCTGCTTCTTTTTATAGCTTGTAGTACCTCACACAGTGCCTATCACTGGAAGGAAGGCAATAAAAATGTTTGATTGACTCAGGCAGAAGAACATATTTACATGGAGAGGCCAGGACACATGTGTCTTTTGCCATAATATGGCTAAACTAATACCAGACCAATTTAGCCTGAGGGAGGGGGGAGAGAAATCAGAAAGTTAATTAGCTGTCAAAGTAATGTATTTGTTTTGTTTTGTTTCCAGAAGGTTCTTGTACGGCTGCTTAAGCTAGCCAAGGATTTGGGGGAGGGATAAATTGGGTTGGGATTAACATATACACACTACTGTATATAAAATAGATAAACAGCAAGGACCTGCTGTATCGCACTGGGAACTCTACTCAGTATTCTCTAATAACCTAAATGGGAAAAGAATCCAAAAAAGAATGGATATATGTATATGTATAACTGAATCACTTTGCTGTGAACCTGAAGCTAACACAACATTGTAAGTCAACTATACTCCAATATAAAATAAAAATTAAATTACAAAAAAAAAGAGACCTGCTCAGAAATCTTAGGTCCACTTTGGAAGCTCTTGGTTTATTCATAGGTCTCCAGGTCACCAGTGAAGTGTGTTTTTAGCCTGGGTCAAAAATACCGAGTTCCTCTTCTGGCCCTCGATAACGACAAGGATATTGGGGCGGGAGAAGTGAGCAACATTCAGAATTGCTTAAAAATGTATTAGGCTAAGAAGACCTAGGCTGGCGTTACTGTGGGCTTTCTGGCTTGACCCAGTCCCAAAGCTTTAAAGGAGCAATTGTGGAAACTAGAGACCAAACTGTAGCCAGTGAGGAAATTGCAGGAGTATCTGAAAAAAAAAAAAAAAAGAGTTTTGGTAGCCTTCTAGAATCTAGACTGAGGCTAGAGGGCTAAGTTCTTTCCTCAAATGGCATCTCCGTATGAGCAAGGTTATATGTTGAGGTATTGCTGAAGTACCAAGACAATCTAGGAAATTATATATGCTAGCAGCTGCATACAAGCTACTAAAAATCATGCAGATAATACAGGTTGTATCTCTCCATGATGAGTTTTCTAATATTTTCTGATATCTGAAAAATATCATAATAAGGGCTGCCGTGAAAAAAATGTTGCCGTAATTGGGTTGCAGATCCATTCCTAAAATTACAACCATGTGCTTGTTTCAATGTACTACCATATTATCTAGCCTTTAAAGAGATGAAACATGAAATTGTTATTTCATTATTTCAGCCATCCACTTCACACAGCACTACTTTCGATAAGAGCATCTTTATGTTCCCAATGTAAATGATTTCAACTAAAAAAGATTTTTCTTGCAGAAGATTTCCATATAGTACTAGCAGTTTGTTCCTGTTTCATGTTTTATACATGAGGCTGCTGCATAATTTTTTTTCTGTCAACAGAATAAGTTCAATAGGAAATTAAAGACTTATTTTTCTTTAGAGAGAAAACTGTATGACAGTTTTTTATAAATAAATACACAAATGCACTTCTCATTGCCAAGATTTTCCAAAGAAAACTTCAGTTTGCTCAAACAATAGGCTAACTTTTGGATCTTCCAGCTACAGGAACTTGTAGTCTTAGGTAAATATTAGCAAAACAGGCCTATTCACAAAGGCTGAACACCTGACCATCTGATCGCAGACATAATGTACCCTCAACACTTCTGGGAAAGACTGGCCTGAATTTTTTTTTATGAGTTGGACAGAATGAAAAAGAACAGAAGTTCCGTTTGCATTTGTTGACATTTCCACCAGCAACTAGTTTAGTAAATTCCATTCATTAGCAATGCACAGTGGAAAACAGTTAATGAGGAAAGAGATTAACTTTTTTTCATATGCATTCATAATATAAGCAGATAATTACCACGGTAATCATTAATTTCATTTATTTTGCTGTAATGCTTCTCTGAAAGCCTAATTATGTATGACTACTTGGCCATGTATTTATCAATCAGGGCTAATTCTTCATTACGGAAAACAATTTGTTTCTCATATTTATGTGTGAGTTACTAGATAATGTATTGTCTTACATATACTAAAACCTTTCATCTGTGTCATCAAAAAAGAGCAAAAGTATGTACTGAATGTCTTTCTAAGGACAAATTATAGTGATTGCAAAAATTTGACCAAACTTTTGCTGCTCTATGTTTTGAGGCACAATTGAGAGCTATTACCAATCCTGTTAGGCCAGCTATAGTGAAGATGAGGAATAGCATTTCTCTTTCTCTCTCTCTCTTCCTTTTTCTCTCTTTCTCTCTCTTTCTTTCTTTCTGTTTTTTCTTTCTTTCTTATTGCTTTTTAGGGCCGCCCGGGCTCTGGATCAAATAGGAGCTGCAGCTGCTGGCCTATGCTACAGGCACAGCAATGCCACATCCAAGCCAGTCTGTGACCTACAGCACAGCTCATGGCAGGGCCAGAGCCAACCCGCATCCTCATGGACACTAATTGGGTTCATTACCGCTGAGCCATGGGGAACTCCAGGAATAGAATTTCTTAAGCATCCAACTAGAGAAATGAAGACAGATTGCTTTCTAGAATATACAGAATTTCGTGTCCATGCTGTCCAGAAGGTATCACAGGAATATCTTTTCTTACTATATCTCAGCCCTCTGTACTTTCCATCATCCACATTTATCTCTTATGGGCATACCTTTCTTGATTTGCAAAATGAAGGTACCATCCAGGAATGGCTCTTTGGCAAAGAGATGAACTCAATGACTGTTTGACTAGCAGGCTTGTTCAAATATACTATTTGTATGTTACAAATTCAAATGACAGTTTTCTACATATGTCCAACATTTGCGAGAACCATAACATCCAGACTTGCTCCTGGTTTTTCTTTGGGCTATCCAAATAAGAAAACAAGTCTGTAAGTTCCAGACAGTGAGGCTGAAAGCAACATAAGGAAGCGTGATTCAGGTCAATGAGGTAATTGAGGAAATGTCATGACAACCGAAATTAAAATGAGCAGCCTCACATTTGCATGTGCCAGCTGCTCCTCAGGAAATCTTTCTGGCTGCTCTTTGTTCCTATTAGACAGGATAATGTGCCTGCAAATTACATCCAACTGAAAGAGAATTGACTCACCCCTCAGCAGATATTTTGGTAGCAGACAAGCCTGGAAGGATAACTTTCAAAGGAAAAAAACTAAGAACCAAGTGAAACACACACACACACACATACACACACATGCAAGCACACATAGACACACAAATTTTATTCATTTCTCTCTCTCCTGTTTCTGCTGTGATAATCCCTGGAGATCATTTTAAAACTTTCGAAATTAAAAGTTCCTTTCAACCTCATACCTCTCAAAGTTCCTCATGACTTGCTTAAACATAGTTCTGTGCAAGACGCTTCTGAAGACCTTGGCTTCTTAGTGTGACTCAAAGTTTCTCCAGGAGGATAGTACTGCAGTTGAAAGGTACCATCCTTCCATCAGCTCCCTGGCTTCACAGACTTGAAAAGGAGGTACTTAAAACCACTGTGACCCCTTCCTTGTGCAGAACACCCAGGTACCCTCTGCCGAGTCTTCGATAAGCATAATGTAGAGAAGTAGACATTGTGTCCTTTGTCTGTATGCCTGTGTCCCAGTGCTTAACAGATGTGGAGGCAACTGCAGCAAGGTCTATGTAACCCAGGACCCCTTTGAACCAAACCACAGGGCTACCTTCTAGGATATGTTTATACACATGACTTTCTAGGTGAATCTCTAAGACTTGCAGTGACATGAGAATCACTTTCTTCTGTCAATTGTTGGCATCTCACGTGGCCATTCATCAGCTCAAAACAAATTAAGCTGTCACACACTTGACGCAGTTTCCACTTTGACTTTCAGTCACTGAGCTAAGCAGAGTGGATTGGCGTATTCACGGTCTTGGTGGCACAGGGCCCCACAAAAGCAGAACAACTTTTCCACAGCTCAAGAATGTTCCCAAGAATACCTGCTCTGTTCAGTGCACTTGTAAATTCATTCTAGAATATAAAAGAGTATAAAAATAAATGACTCATCTAAAGATAATCTCCCTTTTTTTTTCATGTAAGACAGTGATTTCAAGTCATAAATGGCAAATTCTCCTGAAAATGCTAGGGGAAAATTACTCTTATTACCTCTATCTTGTTAAGTTACCATAGTAATAAAATCTCACTCTGCTAAGGTAACTTTCTCAACAGGTCAGAGCTTGAAATTCTATGTTGTAAACTCTAATACAAAGGAAGCCATATGTTTTTTAATTGGAGTTCAAACTTTAGAGACTGACAGCTTTGAGGACTTTAAAAGATACTGAATCAATTGCTATAAAAGAAAACACTCTTGACAATTTAATTTGTATAGTGTTACAACTGAAGAGACTATTTGGTGATTTATGAAGGGCACGTTTATGGGTTGGGTCTTGGAATTTTTGCATGAAAGGTGTATTTGTGCTCAGAATGCTTACATCTTCAAAGACCCATGAGTTTGGCTGTGGGCATGTGTGGTGTTGGGCTTGGAAACAAATGAAAGAAACACTGCTATTTCTTTAAGAATGTGATTTAACTGTCAATTTACTTTGATACATTGATTTAATGTTTTAAGTTATTTTATGATGTGTTATTTATATATATCTGCCTTGGATGCATCTACCTCCATGCTTTAGAAGCTCCTGAAGAGTTGAGATTAACTCCATGTAACTGTCACAGTTAGTAGACACCAAATGCAACTAGGCTCTTAACTCTTTCTAATTCTGAGTTGCCTCATTCAATGACATCTCAGTTCTACCTGATCGCAATTGTACTGTGGAATGAATAAAGAAAAGACTGGATGACTGAAGCCAAATGGAGCATCGAGGATGCTTCTGGAACGGCTACTTAGTTTATCTTCCTTAAAGAAAAAATACAAAAAAAAAAAGGAGAAGAAGAAGAAAACATGATCCCTAAAGTCAAAAAGTGCAGTCTAGTTGGAGAAGATAAATATACATATCTGATTCATCTAGAGACTAATTACAAAGCAGTCTGTGAACAAGCATGAGGTTGTTTAGTATACACTGAGTGTGCAGTTGTTAAAGTGATGGTGAGAAGATAGTCATCAGCCTTGGGCAAGTGGTGATTTTTCTTGTCTTCTCTAGTCTCCTCGCTTCCATTTCCATACTTCTCCCACCTGGGAACTTGCACTCCAGGAGCTCCATTGCCTGTTGAACCAGTACAAGGGAGACTTATGGGATCCAAGGATTTTCTCTGTACCCCCTTTGGAACCTGGAACAAAAATGTGCTTTATTTCATCTGGGACCAAAGTATCAACTATGACATAGCAACCTCAAATAAAAGGAGAATATGAGCTTGAGAGGTCTGAAGACTTTTTTTTTTATTATTAAAGTGTAGTTGATTTACAGTGTTGTACCAAATTCTGCTGTACGGCAAAGTGACCCAGGCATACCTACATATACATTCTTTTTTTCATATTATCTTCCATTGTGTTGTATCCCAAGAGACTGGATATAATTCCCTGTGCTCTGCAGCAGGATCTCATTGCTTATCCATTCTAAAGGTAATAGTTTGCATCTACCAACCCCAAACTCCACATCCATTTGATTCCCTCCCCCTCCCCTTTGGCAACCACAAATCTGTCCTTCATGTCCGTGAGTCTATTTCTGTTTTGTGAATAGGTTCATTTGACCCATGTTTTTCATTTCAATATCTCTCCAAAGAATGCATACAATCAACTTTCTCCCACACCTGCTGGTTCCTTCTGCAGTCAGCTGAGTTCTGAGAACAGAGAAGGGCAAGAGGCACCTTTCTCAAAGAACTGTATTTATCTGTGAGGCATAAGAGAAACCTGGACACTCAACTTTCAGAGATTTGGTGAGGCAAGTGAGACACAAAATGTAAGAGGGCATCCGAAAAGTCAGTAAACAAGATATATATATATTTTTTTGTCTTTTTAGGGCCACACCTGCGGCATATGGAGGTTCCCAGGCTAGGGGTCTAATTGGAGCTGTAGCCAAGGGCCTGTGCCACAGCCATAGCAATGCTAGATCTGAGCCGTGTCTTCGACCTACATCACAGCTCACAGCAACGCGGGATCCGTAACCCACTAAGAGAGGCCAGGGATCAAACCCGCAACCTCATGGTTCCTTGTCGGATTCGTTTCCACTGCACCATGATAGGAACTCCAAAGACAGAAATTTTTTAATGCAATACTTTTTAAAATAAAATTTATGCAAAAAATCTATAATGAACAAAATAACAAAATTTTAAATAAAGACAGGATTAGTATAGAATTGCTGATTTTTCCTTTTGCCTCAATCTCATATGGCTTGGTAGGACAAGGTCAATCCTGGCTTTCAAAAAACTTTTATTTATTTATTTTTTTCTTTTTAGGGATGCTCCTGTGGCATATAGAAGTTCCCAGGCTAGGGGTTGAATAAAACTGCAGGTGCCAACCTACACCACAGTCATAGCAAAGTAGGATCCGAGCCACATTTGCAACCTACGTGTAGTGTGCGGCAATGCCAGATCCTTAACCCACCGAGCAAGGTCAGGGATCGAACCTGCATCCTCATGGATGCTGGCAAGGTTCTTAACCCACTGAGTTCTCACAACAGGAACTCCTCAAAAACTTTAATACTGTTCATCATGGCTTTTTTTTGCACTAAATTTAACTTTGAATAAAAGCATTGCTTTAAAATATTTATCTTGATTACCCAGATTTTGTGGTACTTCCTTAAGTTTTTTTATTAAAGTATATTTGATGTGCCATATTATATGCTACAGGTGTACAGTATAGTGATTCACAGCTTTTAAAGGTTATACTATATTTACAGTGACTATAAAATAGTGGCCATATTCCCTGTGTTGTACAATATATCCCCATAACTTATTTTATACATAATATCTTGTATCTTTTAATACCTTTCCCCTATATTTCCTCTCCTACTTCTCTCTCCCCACTGCTAACCACTAGTTTGTTCTCTATATCTGAGTCTGTTCTTTTTTATTATATTCACTAGTTTGTTATATTCTTTAAATTCCACATATAAATGATATAATACAGTATTTGACTTTCTCTGACTTATTTCACTTAGCATGATATCCTCCAGGTCCATCCATGTTGTTGCAAATGGCAAAATTTCATTTTCTTTGGCTGGTAATATTTTATATATCTATATCTATAGATATCTCACATCTTCTTTACCCATTCACCTTTTGATGGATGGTTGGTTGTTTCCATACCTTGATAATGGTAGATAATGCTGCTGTGAACATTGGGGTGCATTATCTTTTCTGATTATCTTTTTAAGACATAGACCCAGGAGTTGGTATCTCTGGGTCACATGTTAGCTCTATTTTAATTTTTTGAGAAACCTCTGTAGTGTTTTCTGCAGTGGCTGCACCAATTACATTCCCACCAACAGTGTAAAATTGTTCCATTTTCTCCATATCCTCACCAACATTTATTATTTGTGTTCCTATTGATGATAGCCATTCTGACATTTCATTGTGGCTTTGATTTGCATTTCCTGATGATTAATGATGTTAAGCATGTTTTCATGTGCCTGTTGGCCTGTCCTCTTTGGAAAAATGCTTAGTTAGTTCTTCCGCTCACTTTTTAATTGGATTGTTTTTCTTCTGAGGTTGAGTTCTATGAGCTGTTTCTATATGCTAGATATTAACCCCTTATTGATTGTATAATTTGAAAAATACTTTCTCCCATTCAGTAAGTTGTCTTTTCATTTTGTTGATGGTTTCCTGTGCTGTCCAAAAGCTTTTAAGTTTACTTAGGTGCCATTTGTTTATTCTTGCTTTTATTTCCCTTGCTTTAGGAAAGATCCAAAACCATATTGCTAAGATTTATATCACAAAGTGTTCTACCTATGTTTTCCTCTAGGAGTTTTATGGTTTCTGGTCTTACATTTAGATCTTTGATCCATGTTGAGTTTACTTCTGTATATGGTGTTAGAGAATGTTCTAATTTCATTCTTTTACATGTAACTCTCCAGTTTTCTCAGCACCACTTACTGAAAAGATTGTCTTTTCTCCATTGTATATTCTTGCCTGTTTTGTCATAGATTAATTGACCATGAATACATAGGTTTATTTTGGGGGTGTGCCCTGAAATTTTGCAGCTGAGGCCAGTGACTCATTCAACTTACCCTCGCTTGGTCCAGTCTGCTACAGGGTCATCGATGATTAAGGGGAAAGGAAGGAAGGAAATTTTGTGTGGGAGGCCGACACCAAGAATATAGTTTCCAATTATGTGAGAACTTTGTTCTTGAGCTTTCCTGGAATGAAATAATAATAAAAAGTCAGAAGGAAAATAATAAGTCAGTGTCATAGTTATACTCTTGACAATTATCATTGACAAGATGGCATCAATTAAAAATTTGAGAGAATGTGCCCTCCAAGAGAGGATGGAAAGAAAAGGACAGAGGACTGAGGACCAATCTGAGAATTACTGTTAGTTCTAAATGACAGATTTTCTTCTAGTGAATTACTGCTTCCACAGTATAACATATTCTAGAACAGCGTTTCTCAATGAATCACGTGGAGGAATTGTTGAAATGCAGATTACTGGGCTCCCAAGACCCTACTTCAAAAGTTTTAGGGTAGGACTTAGAATGTGCACATACAACAAGTTCCCAGGAGACATCGCTACCTCTAGTGCAAGGCCCATAACTTGAGAGGTATTGGTGGGATAGAATAAACATTCTTTTTAAAAATTTTTATTGGCATATAGTTGACTTACAATGTTGTGTTATGTGGGTCAGTTATGGAATAAACAGAATCTTTACAATAGAGTGGTTTGTTTCAAAATGTATGTAGTACTCTGTTGAGAAAACAAAGTGTATTATTTCTTACCACCATAAGCTCTTCAAGAAGAATCAAACTATTTCACCACTCCTCTGAGACCAAACAGGTAGCAACAAATCAGGCTAGCTGGAGGGAGATAATAGAGAATGGTAGGGATTGTAAACTGGAGGTTACTTGTCCAATCTAAAGTTACTGAAGTTCAATTAAAACAAAGTAAATTGCCATTTAAGACAAACGATTTGTACCTCTGACTTTCTGGACCCAATGAGAGTATTTTTTTTTTGTCTCTTTGCCATTTTCTTGGGCTGCTCCCACGGCATATGGAGGTTCCCAGGCTAAGGGTTGAATCGGAGTTGTAGCCGCCAGCCTACACCACAGCCACAGCAACGCCGGATCCTTAACCCACTGAGCAAGGGCAGGGATCGAACCCGCAACCTCATGGTTCCTAGTTGGATTCGTTAACCACTGCGCCACAATGGGAACTCCCCCAACGAGAGTATTAAATTCATCTCCAGAGAAATAAAAGTGTTCAGGGTCTTGGTGATTTAAAATTTGATAAGAGGAATAACCAACTTCCTGGGAAATTGGTTTGAGTCTTGCTACTGAGGAAGGTAAGAGGATGGGTCTGCACAAATAACATAGTTCAGAGGACATTGAAGGCAGCCCCTTGGAACTGGAAGGAGTAAGAATTAAGCTCAGGGTTCTTGGGCACTTTGGTGAAGGTCCCCAAGTCACACATGGATGGAACGACTGGACTGCCTCACAGCTGCCCAAATTTGACCAAACCACTAAAACATGGAATATACAGCCACTATCACACCAAGCTTGAGGAATGGGTCTGTCCTCTATTTTCCTGTACCCCACAAATCCCAGCATCCTTCTATAGCCCAAGGTAAGGAAGGGAAAGGAGCACTGAAAACCACTGAGTTTGGACTTCTCAGAAATTGTGGAAAATAAATTGTTTTTAATACGATTTAGCAGAATAGGGAAACGTGACATTTCTTGGAGTCCAACTGTCATAGGGAAACTCATACTTTTTTCAGTTAAAGGAGACAGTGTGATCGCAGACCAGTCCCAATCTGGGGCACTTGCTTCACCACTGTTGGTTCGCAGAGTAATATATGGAGCCCGTAGTTTCCCCACCCTAAGAATTTGCTGAGAAGCCATCAGTTCCATTCTTGTTTCCTCCAGCATAAATGAGGTGGCACAACCTGTTTTCCACATCAAAATCTGTGAGTCACGCGGATAGAAAACACACTTATGGTTACCAAAGGGGAAAAGTGGGGGGAGGGATAAATTAGGAGTTTGGGATTAACATATCCACACTACTATCTATAAAATAAGTAAACTACAAGGACCTACTCTATAACATAGGAAACTATATTCAGTATCTTGTAATAACTTATAATGGAAAAGAGTCTTAAATCACTTTGCTGTACCCCTGAAACTAACACAACATTGTAAATCAATGTTGTCTTCCAAAAAATTCAGTGAGTCAGCTGAGAATTATATAACAGTTTGAAGCATGCCAAGCAAGTTACCAGCAAGTTAGACATGGGTACCTGATTGGACCTCAGTGTAAATAAATTTCCACACAGGTTGCTGGAGCTCCATTTCCGGGCTTACAAATTGTGGACTAGGGAGAGATGCACAGGGTTGATAAAATGACCTATAAGCCAAATGAATTCAGCAGAAGCAGGAACTCAGAGCTAGAGATATGGGTATGCAATATGCTACCTCCACCTTCTAGAACATGTGTCTGCAAACTATGCTCTTGGGCCAAATCCAGATGCAACCCATTTCTATAAATAAAGTTTTATTGGAACACAACTAAGCTCATTTGTTTACTTTGTGTCTATGACTGCGTCAACGGCAGAGTTGAGTAATGTGACAGAGAGAAGGCAGCCTACAGGGCTGAAAATATTTATTATCTGGCCCTTCACAGGAAAAAAATTTGCTGACTCCTATTCTGGGAAGAGACAGAACTCAGAGGCTCCCAGTTCACTAAATTCACCTGGAATATGGTCTGATTGAATTTTATTTACATCCCAAAGTACAAGGTACCTCAGTGATATCTGGTCACAGTAATATCTATGAACAAGTTTGACAGAAAATATCAATATCCCTAATCTAGTGGAATGTGACATATAGCCCTCATCTTATGGTGACTCTCAGCCTGTTTTTCAGGCTCTAACTTTAATAATTGGTCCTAAATTTCAGGTCTTGTCACATTCCTTTACCTGGATTGCAAGCTACCAGAATTATTGCCATAGTCTGCCTATAGGTGACCCATAAAGTAACAAGTTCTTTTCTGGCCCTATCTGTCATAACTCTGTGTAGGTAAAATGAAGAAATCAGCAAGTTTGTCTGCTTAGCTGCATAACTTTTCCTTCCTTGGAAAGATCTCATCAGTCACAATAGCCTAGTATCCTCATATTTTCTTCCTATCAAAACCTGCCCTCACAAGAAAACATCTAAAACTCCCAGTAAATACAAATACCAGATAACAATACAAGATCACCTCTCTGGAGAGTCAAACTCCTAGATGTACCAGCAAGTAAGTGGTAAACGAGTTTTTCTTTCATTTATTCTTTCTTCCTTCCTTCCTTCCTTCCTTCCTTCCTTCCTTCCTTCCTTCCTTCCTTCCTTCCTTCCTTCCTTCCTTTCTTTCTTTCTTTCTTTCTTTCTTTCTTTCTTTCTTTCTTTCTTTCTTTCTTTCTTTCTTTCTTTCTTTCTTTCTATCATATTTTATTTTATTTTATGTTAGTCTTTTTAGGGCCACATATAGGGGTTCCCAGGATAGGGGTCAAATTGGAGCTGTAGCTGCTGGCCTACACCATGGCCACAGCAATGCAGGATCTGAGCTGTGTCTGCGACCTACACCACAGCTCACCATAATGCCAGATCCTTAACCCACTGAGCAAGTACAGGGATCAAACATGTGTCCTCGGGGATACTAGTCAGATTCGTTTCCCCTGGGCCATGATGGGAGCTCCTCTCTTTTTTAGGTCAAGATATAAAGAAAAAATAACACTAAGTAAGCTATGTCCTCTTTATTTCAACAAACACAATTCTCTCTTCACCAGTCTTATGCTTAGCAAAGTTTGAAAATGATTGCACTATACTGTGTGCAGTGATCCTGACCCTGGACTCCTATCTTGATGAGCAGTAATGGTAGGCTGGAGATGCTGCAGACTGACTGCTCAGTCTGATGGGCCACCTAAAGGCCCCGGACTTACAGGTGAGCTGATGAATTTCTCACACTTACACAGGCTCTCTCTGATATGGACTGGTGCAAGATTGTAGAGTGGACAAGGCACATTTATTATTTATTTTTACATTAACTGCACAGAACAATGATAGGAGGTAATCATAGGAGGTTTCAGGAAAGTGACCCTGTTTCCTTAATTATAAAATGGGGGTTTTAATGAAGTCCTGTTTCAAAAGGTTGTGAGACTTGAGATAATGCACTTAAAGGAAGTGGTTAATAATGTCAACAATTACTGTTGCTAAATTTATTTCACGTGAAAAATTTAAACTCAGAAGTTTGGTTCAAAAGATCAGTTATACAACTAATAGCATGCCAAGAAGAAGGTTTCAAACCCAGTGCCTTTTGGAGTCAGGCTTTCTTTTACCCAGAGGTTGATTTATCATGAAACTCACCTTGAGCTTCAGAACCCCTCATTTGCATGGACCCCTTCCAAGACCGTAAAATGGACCCAGCAATACAATATATTCACACAGCCAAAAATTTAATATAACTTTTGCCAAATTTAGATAATTTAATCACAGTTGGTATAGAAAACTCTTCCTTTCCAGTCCTATTCTCTCATTTTTTTTTTCTTTTTTTGTTGGCAATGAAGTGGCGACAGGCATTTTCAGTTCTAGCTAAAAGAAAATTGAATCAAGGATATGTTCAGCTTGGATTTAGTAGGATTTTTCTTATGTAGTTTGTAATCATTTCTGTGTACAGTTACATTATTACTTGTAGGCTCAGTGTAGAGTTAACCTCAATAAATAATCCTACTTACCATTTCTCCAGCCTTCATGGTATCTTGACATGGTGGTATCTACATCAGATCTCATATTTTAGGAAGGTGAGTCTTAGTACCCAGTACCCAGCATGGTGGAAGTGAAATTAGATATGAAGTATATACAGTACCAGAAGCTAGTCTGTGGAAAAACTTTACAGAGAGCAGAAAAGTAAAATTACAAAGAGAAGTTTCTATTTTCATCCATGTTTGGGCAAAATGGAAGTTGTCGCTTGTCAAAAATATACTCATATATATGGAATTATAAATGCGTCATAGTTTTCCCCCCAATTTGGCTAGGAATTCACAAAATACTGTTTACCAGAGTTCCTCAATTTGTAAATCACAAAAATGTAGCAGTTCTAAAACTAGTGAGTACAAACTATTTGGAAATCACGTGTTTTCTGCATAGCTTCCCAAAGTAGAATATCTGACGAGATCTATGAGAAACTAAGAAATTTATCTGGTAACTAAACATCTTTCCTCAAACTAAAGTCCAAGTCCAGTGAATTTTCCCAAATATTTAAGACGGCAATAATACCAATCCCGCTCAAGCTCTTTTGGGAAATAGAGGAGTAGGAAGCACTTACTAACTCATTCTATTAGGTCAATATTACCCTAATGTCAAAGCCAAACAAAAACATTACATGAAATGAAAACCACCGGGCAATGTCTCTCATGAAAAAAGATGCAAAAATCTTCAACAAAATATTAGGAAATCAAATCCAGGAACATAAAAAAAGATGATGCAATTTTACCAAGGAATGAAAGGTTGGTTTAATATCCAAAAACTGATTTGTATAATATATAATATTACTAGAATAAAAGGCAACCTACATAGTGGTCATTTCAATAGATGCAGCAAAATATTTTATGAGATCCAACACACATTCATTGTGAAAATTCTCTACAAATAAGGAAAAAAGGGAATTTTTGAAAATTGTTAATGGCATTAAAACAAACCAGAATGGCCATACTCAAAGTGTATACAAATAGTGGAGTTCCCTTTGTGGCTTAGTGGTTAGTGGACCCAACTAGCATCCATGGGGATGTGGATTCAATCCCTGGCCTCGCTCAGTGGGTTAAGGATCTGGCATTGCCGTGAGCTGTGGTGTAGGTCACAGACGTGGCTCAGATCCTGCATTGCTGTGGCTGAGGCATAGGCCCGCAGCTCCAGCTCCAATTTGTCCCCTAGCCTGGGAACCTCTATATGCCATGGGTGTGGCCCTAAAAAGACAAAAGACAAAAAAAAATGTATACAAATAGTAAATGCTGGAGAGGGTGTAGAGAAAAGGGAAGTCTCCTACACTGTTGGCAAGAATGTAAATTGGTACAGCCATTACGGAGATCAGTATAGAGATTCCTTTAAAAACTAAAAATAGATTTACCATATGATCCTAAAATCCCACTCCTGGATGTATATCCAGAGAAAACTATAATTTGAAAAAATACATGTATTCATTGCAGAACTGTTTACAATGGCTAAGACATGGAAGCAATCTAAATGTCTGTTGACAGATAAATGGATAAAGAAGATTGCTAAATATAGGTAATAGAATATTACTTGGCCATTAAAAATGAAATAATGCAATTTGCAGCACATGGATGGACCCAGAGATTATCAAATTGAATGAAGTAAACCAGATAGAGAAAGGCAAACTTCATGTGATACTGCTCATATGTGGACTCTTAAAAAATGACACAAATTACTTATTTTCAAAACAGAAAAAAGACTCAGATATGGAAAACAAACTTATAGTTACCAAAGGGGAAAGGGAGGGGTGGATAAATTTGAAATTTGGGATTAACAGATAGAAATTACTATATTTTAGATAAACAGCAAGGGAACAATATTGCAGGGAACTATATTCAATATCTTATAGTAAACTGTAATGGAAAAGAATCTGAAAAAGAATATATATGTGTGTGTGTGCATAAACTGAATCACTTTACTGTATACCTGAAACATTGTAAATCAACTGTTAAAAACAAACAAGAAAACTTATCACTAACATTATACTTAGTAGTGAAAGATCAAGCACTTTCTCCCCATGAAAAGGAATAAGAATGTCCACTCCCAGAACTTCTATTCAACATCTTGAGCTTCTAGTCAGTATAATAATTCAGGGATTAAAAAAAAATTAAAGGCATGTAAATTGGAGAAAAGAAAGTAAAATTGTCTTTATTAGCAGATAATGTAATACTATATGTAGAAAAGCATACACAGATTTTAAAAGACCTACTATAACTAATAAGCAAGTTTAGCAAGTTTGCAAGATATGAGCAGTAAACAAAAAAAATCAGTTGTATAAAATACTAGCAACAAACAATCAGAAAACAAAATTAAGAAAACAATTCCGATCAAAATAGTATCAAAACAATAAAACAATAAAGAATAAATTTAACAAAACAAGGGCAGATGGGCATGAGATAACTTCCTGCATTAATGGAAATTTTTAAAAATTTGTTGTGCAACTATATTAATTTACTAAAAATCAATCTGTGCACTCATAATGATAAATTTTTATGTTACGTTAACTATACATTAATAATACTGATTGGGATTCCCGTCGTGGCTCAGTGGTTAATGAATCCTACTAGGAACCATGAAGTTGCGGGTTCGATCCCTGGCCTTACTCAGCAGGTTAAGGATCCGGCATTGCCTTGAGCTGTGGTGTAAGTTGCAGACGTGGCTCGGATCCTACATCTGTGGCTGTGGTGTGGGCAGGCGGCTACAACTCCGATTCAACCCCTAGCCTGGGAACCTCCATATGCCGCAGGGAGCGGCCCAGGAAATAGCAGAAAGACTAAAAAAAATTATACTGATTAAAAATATAGAGACAGAAAAAATATTTTTAAATTCCCATAAGAAATATAAATATACTTCCTTTCTCTTAAAATTATAAAATTGGAGTTCCTGTTGTAGCTCAGTGGGTTAAGAACCCAATTTGGGTTCTATCCCTGGCCTTGCTCAGTGGGTTAAGGACTTGGAGCTGCCTCAATCTATGACATAGGTCACAAATGAGGCTCAGATCCTGTGCTGCCGTGGCTGTGATGTAGGCCAGCAGCTGCAGCTCGGATTTGACTCCTAGCCTGGGAACCGCCATGTGCCACACGTGTGACCATAAAAAGGAAAAAAAAATCATAAAATTATTACATGATGAGGCAAAGATTATGTGGCCAAAAATGCGGGTGAAAAATGTTTTAGAGGTTGGTTTGTCAACTAATAAATATATTATTTCATTTTTTCTGAACTTTGTGGTGTTTTTCAATATTAAAAATTCTTTCTAAATATATATTTGCCTTATTTTTTATTTACAATTTGTATTTTTTTTAAGGAGTTCCTCAAACTCTCTAAGTTTGAGTCTTACAAAACCCACTTCTCTTCTACTCCTGTTCCCTAGTCCATTTAAGGAAAAATACCTTTACTAGTTTGTTATATAGATATATTTCCAAGATACTATGGAATCTGTTACAGACCCCCACAAAAAAGCAAAAAGCACAATAAAGCAAGCCACACACATTTTTTGGTTTCCCATTTTTTGCATAAAAGATATATTTTAGATAAAAGATACTGCATTGCATCTAAAAAACGCATAAATCTTAATTTTAAAAGACTCTATTGCTAAAAATGCTAACCATCATGTGAACCTTCCATGGGTTATAATCTCTTTGCTGATGGAGGTTCTTGCCTTGATGTTGACTGCTGCTGACTGATCAGGATAGTTGCTGAAGGTTGGGGAGGTTGTGGCAATTTCTTAAATAAAACAGCAATAAAGCTTGCCTCATTGATTGACTCTTCCTTTCTTGACCAATTTCTCCTTAGCATGCAGTGTTGTTTGATAGCATTTTACCCACAATAGAACTTCTTTCAAATTGGAGAAAATCCTCTCAAACCCTGCCACTGCTTTATCAACTAAGTTTATGTAATATTCTAAATTCTTTTGTTGTCATTTCAATAATCTTCACAGTGTCTTCAACAGGAATAGTTTCCAATTCAAAATGCCACTTTCTTTCCTTGTCCATAAGAAGTAACTCTGTCCCATTTGTAAAGTTTTATCAGAGATGACAGGAATTCGGTTACACTCTCAGGATCCACTTCTAATTCATGCTTTCTTGCTATATCTACCACATCCGCAGTTATTTCCTCCACTGAAGTCTTGAATCCTTCAAAGTCATCCATGAAGACTGGAATCAACTTCTTCCAAACTTCTATTAATGTCAATATTTGACTTCTTTCCGTGAATCATGAATGTTCTTAATGGCATCTAGAATAGTAAATCCCTTCCAGAAGGTTTTAATTTAGTTTGCTCAGACAGTCCATCAGAAGAATCACTATGGCATCTATAATATATAAGACTTGAAAGTCAAAATTACTTCTCATTCCATTGGCTTGCAGAATAGGTGTTATGTTAACAGGCAGAAACCACATTAATCCTGCACATCTTCACCAGAGCTCTTGGGGGATCAGACGCATTGTCACAAGCATTAATGTTTTGAAAGAAATCCTTTTTTTTTTTTTTCTTTATAGGATCATACCTGTGGCATATGGAAGTTCCTGGGATAGGGGTCAAATCAGAGTGGTGGGCTTGCCAGCCTACGCCACAGCACAGCAATGCTGGATCCAAGCCACATCTGTGATCTAACACCATAGCTTGTAGCAATGCAGGATCCTTAACCCACTGATCAGGGACAGGGATCAAAACCCGCATCCTCATCATGGGCACTATGTTGGGTTCTTGATCCTCTGAGCCACAATGGAGACTCCAAGAAATCTTTTTTTCTGACCAGTAGGTCTCAACAGTAGGCTTAAAATATTGAGTAAACCACGGGGTAAACTGTGCTGTCATCCAGGCTTTGATGTTCCGTTTATAGAGTTCAGGCAGAGTATATTTAGCATAATTCTGCAGGGCTCTAGGATTTTCAGAATGGTCAATAGGCATTAGCTTCAACCTTAAGTCACTAGCTGGATTCGCTTTTAACAAGAGAGTCAGCCTGTCCTCTGAAGGAGACATTGACTTCTCTTCTCCAGCTATGAAAGTCCTTGATCACATTTTTCTTTCAATATAAACCTGTTTCATCTCTGCTGAAAATCTGTTGTTTAGTGTAACCGCCTTTATTAATGATTTCAACTAGATCTTCCGGATGACTTACTGCAGCTTCCATATCAGCCCTTGTTGCTTCTCCTTGCAACGTTTATGTTACAGAGATGCCATCTTTCCTTAACACTCCTAAACCAATATTTGCTGGTTTCAAACTTTCTTTTGTAGCTTCCTCTCCTCTCCTGGCCTTCACAGAATTGAAAGAGGGCCTTACTCTGGATTTGGCTTTAGTTTAATCGGATGTTGTGGCTGTTTTGACCTGTATGGACCACTAAAGTTTTCGCCATATCAGTTGTAAGGCTGTTTTGCTTTCTTATTGTTTTTATGTTCACTAGAGTAAGGCTTTTAATTTCCTTCAAGAACTTATCCTTTGGATCTACAACCTGGTTAATTGTTCAGCACAAGAGGCTTAGATTTTGGCCTGTCTGAGCTTTTGACATGCCGAGGAATGTCACTAAGCTTAATCATTTCTAAATTCTGATTTAAAATGAGAGACATGTGACTCTTCCATCACTGGTACATTTAAGAGGCCATTGTAGGGTTATTAAATTACCTAATTGTGATATTGTCATGT